>NW_024387305.1:2465359-3767859 GCF_900408965.1 Simochromis diagramma | reverse complement strand
GTTACTTTCCTTTTGTGCTGGAAATTCCGGGAAACCATTTTCTCCTCGAGCCGTAAAACTAACGGCTGAAACATTTGTGCTTTGCAGAATTGCAATTTGTGCATCTTTTCAGGTACTCCAAGTAGATTAATTGCATGGCATAATGGTGTAGTCTCATCAGTTGTGGCTACTTAAAGAGATTAGACATAGATTTCTTTGTGGAGGTTTCACAAGGCATCTTTTATTTGTGTTTATCATCTATGGCATACCACTAGAAGCTCAGGAGGCTAGATTGTCAGCATTCAAACTCCTAAAATAACGGGAACTGACAACTATATTCTTTTCCTCTACCACATTGTCTTTGTTTTGTAACAGCAGTGCAGCATTATACATATTGTACCATGCTGTACCATAATAGTCTCATAAAGGTCCTGTTGTGCAACAGCTTATTTTTAAGATACTCTGGTATTCATAACAGCCAATGACTTATTTCATTACCTTATGCTCATGTCTAATAAGAAACTAATCTCTAATCTTCCCACTAATATATACACATGTATATTTTTTTTTGACTGCTTATCCAACTACGGTTACAAGGTTACTGGAGCCTGCCATATCAGACATTATGTACATCCTGGACACGTCTCCATTCAAACTCAAACTTAGGGATAGAAATGTAAATTTACCAAAGATGGAAATTGAAGCACCATGACGAAAACCACACAAGCTCAGAAAGAACATGCAAAACTGCTCTGTTGGGTTAAATACTTATGTTAAAAGTAATTTGTGTGCAAACTGTTTGCTTCATAACCATAGCCTTTATTAAATCCTCATTTTAATACAAACTTATACGGGATGAATGTCTAAATGAAGAAAACATATATACATTAAAAGTAACATTTCCTTTCTTGATTGAACAGTACAAATGCAGATGACTGGAAATATAAACCCTGGTTTAAAAAAAAAAAAAAAAAAGAAGTCACTTTTCCAGTTGACTAAAATTAGCCTTAATGTGCCTTCAATGAGACGTTAAATGTTTCATGTATGAATAGCAAAGCTGAATAATGTCAAAACTGCGGTGATATGAAAATTCTATACAAATAGTGTTAAAAGTTATGATGTTTTTTCACTGTAAAGCTGGTGAAGGTGATAATTCATTAAAGTGACTTTAAAATGTGAGGTGTGATGTTGCCCGTCTCACGTGTAATCTCTATGAAGCTTAACATTCAGTTCGTGTTTTTGGTACCTGCTTTCTCTGGGTCTCTCAACATAATGGAAGCCTAGCATTGTCCATCAAATTTCTGCATTTTTAAGGGGGTAGGCACATACTACAAACATTCAACAAATCAATTTTAAAAATGATTGTATACAAAACAAATCTGCTGCATTCCCTACTAACAATTCAGAGGTCCATTTCTCACACATTACAACAAAACGGTAAGAAGGTAATTATCTACTGCTAATTTAAGACTAGATTTAAACAACTGTAGCATCTGCAAGATAAATACCATTTGTGCAAAAGAGGAACTGTTCTCATGAAGATTTGTTAATGCACTAACACTTCCCTATCACTAGTGAGACTTACATAGCAACAAAAACAGACAAAAGGCAGCATGGTTTTGAACTGCTGAAAAAGCACTTTAGAAACATGAGTCTAACAGGACATCCCACAAAGTCTTGTTCTGACATCCCTGTACAATATCATCTTACATAAACACATACTTTGGGTAAATCCACATCATACTTGTCCAAAAATGTTTCTGCTGTGTGTTGTTTTATTACATAGTTCACTACCTGCAGAGAACAAATAGCTTTGCAGAATTGTTGCAAGCACCTGGCAAAGAGAGCTACATTCATCCTAGGCAGTGAACGTCCTGTTCTGACAGCACAACTTCAGCCATCATATGTATCAGTAGCTTTTGTTGTACGAGAAGGGCAAATGAAGGACTCTGTGTGCATAGTCTGAAGTCCCAATTGCCACAGGATATTAAAGGGCCTTACAGACCAAATATAACCCAAAATACACAGGTTAAGGCCACTGTTCCACACAGGAGCGTGCTTTTTCAACCTCTGGATCTCAGACAATTTTTAGCAGAGATCCTACTTGCTGCTCCCTCACTTCTCACTTGTTTTATCTAAGATGCACACATTCATAAAAAAGACTTAGAAAGCAAACACTTCCTGAAGTACAAAAACAGTGTAGTGCTCTCCTTCCCTCGTGACAAAGGTGTGTTAACTTTGCTTCAGCCCTGTGGCTCAGTGCTGGTGCTGTGTGCTGGTCCTTCCTGCTCATTGATGGTGTGGAGGAGGAGGCACAAAGGAGGGTTTAGGGAGCCACTACTTATCTGGTGAGCAGGCTGGGGACTTCCTGTTGGCCCACATCCAGGCCGCCTATCAACTTCCCCAAGAGCCTGCTCCTCCTCCACACAGAAGGAGGCCTGATGGCTGCAGCTGTCACAGAATTCACCTGCTTCCTCCTCTTCCTCGTCAGCTTTCTCATGCCCCAGAAGGCTCTCTAGCTCCCTTAACTCCTTGCTTTCCTGGCCTGTACTTCCAGCTCCACTACAACCACTGCTCCCACGTGTGCCACACACACACACCTCAATCCCAGAATCACCTGTAATTCGCCGCCTCCTTCCACTGGGGAGTCGCTCTTTGTCCTCAACACTACCATCTGACAGGCTGAGATCCTTCAGCAGGGGGTTCTTGCAGGAGTCATCCCCACTTTCGCTTAGTTTTTCCTGGTTGGCGAGTCCCTCTCTGTTAAGCCCTTCTGAGAGCAGTATCACGCCTGAATTTTGTGCCGTTTGCACGGACTTGGTGTCAGGCTTTGGCCTCAAGTCTAAGGTGGGAGGTTGTGGTTCCTCTATGGTGGGCCTACAACACAGGCTATCAGAGACTGGGGGAACTGGGGAAGGCTGAATGGCTGTACAGTGTCCTTGCTGCTGCTCAGGAGCCAGTGGACTAGAAGCCACTGAGGATGGGCCGGTCTGTAAGGCACTGTAGGGAGGGGGAGGAGTCGGCGGCCGGTTGACCACCTCTTCATATTCAGGTAGGAGGTAGTTTGGCAGAAACCCTATAGGAAAAGAAAAAAAAATGCTTTAAAAAGGCTATAAAGAGCACATGAATAAATACATGCCATGCACACCACTGATTATACACACAGGTTTCTGACCTGCCAAAAGAAAAAAGACACTTTGACCTCACCGAACTCCCCAGACCAGAATTCAAACAGTTCCAAAATAAAGCAATAGGGTAAAAACGTGACAACAAAAGCTTATTTGTGGGTCAAGTGTGTGCTGAGGGCCATTGTAATCTCACGTTACAACAGTGGCAAGGTACCAAGACAACAATGTTGGTCATTTCCTGTAAACTGAAGCATGCAAACAGGGAAGGTTCTGGCAACACCACAACATGTGGAACCATAGATGGAGTTCCCTGTAAACTGCATCTGTGACAGGTTCCACTGTGTAGTAGGTGCAAAGCCATTTCTTTTAACGAGTTTAAGAATAGTATGTGCGGTTTTTTCAGTAAAGCAGCTGCAGCTATCAGTTCTTTTATTAATCGAGTAATCTATTCATTCATTCATTGATTAATCGAGTAATCAGATAAGGAATTTGTTTTTCTTATTAATGAGCAATAATAAATACTCAAAAGTTAAAAAACACACCCACAGATCGGATCACGGTTTTAAGTCACAAATCGGATCAATTTTCGGATCAGCAAAAATAGAGGAAAAAAAAAAGAAAAATTCGACTCGCCATTTACTTAAGTATTTTTTGCCTATTAAAAAAAATTCAGCTGAAGGCTCATTCCACGTACTCATATAAAAACAAATTAAGGTGCAATATGGACATTATGGACCATGCTGGGCATCCTCTACATCCTCTGCACACAGCCATAAACAACCAGACGAGTCTGTTCAGTGAGAGGTTGCTTCTCCCAAAGTCAAGGACCAGCAGACTTAAAAAGTCCTTAAAAAGGTATATTTCTGCTCACATTTTGCAACTTCTGTCGGTGCTGTGCTACTGGAAACTGAATTTCCTGGAGGAACCCACCCGAGGGATAAATATAGTTCCATCTAATCGAATGTAATCTATAGGGCAGTACAGAGCTTTGTATCTACCACTCCGCTGTGATATAACGAGCGGTCACGTGGCTTTCCGTTGCCCTGGAGGTCCACCCATTTGTAGTTAGAGCAACAGAAGATGCCTGGGACAGTTCAGCCATAACTTTAAACTTCTCCTGCGCATACATGCTTGGAACGATCTTGTCACTGAAGTGGACACGCAACGAGATATGTGTGATAGTGTGGCTCAAGCACGTTCATCACCGTTTAAACCCCTTGTTTTGCACAACGGAATACGGCCTCCCGTCTGCAGCTAAACACCCCAATAGCTTTTGTAATAGCTTTAGCCCGGTCGGATTGGGCAGCAAAGGGCTGCTTGAAACACACAGGTTGCTCCTCTACTCGGACCGCTAGCGCTGGCCATAACTACCGCTTGACAGACTGACCACGCGCACCATACACATACTTTTTTTTTTTTCTTTTTCGAATCACGTGCGTACCGGACCGTGGAGTGGGATCGGTTCGGATTTCGGATCAACCGTGATCCGTTGCACCACTAGTTTCAATGTAAAATAGTACGGCTACAGTTAGTCAACTTATACAGCAACCTGTGTGTTTTAAACATGGCATCACACCAAGTTAACAGTTGATCTGCATATTTCCAATAAACTTCTGTTGAGTTACAGCTGATTTTTCTATGTATAAAACAAACTTTGGTGGAGGGAGTTACAAAGTTTGCTTCTTATCACCTTGGGAGTTTGTTGATCAGGTGCTTTGATGAAGAACCCGAGATTTTTACCCAGTAAACAGCGCTGCTGTTATGGATATTAGAAACACATTTTCTTTCACTCAACCTGAGCTCACTGTCTTAATAACGGCTCCACCTGTTTGCTTTGTACAGACTCCACGTTAAACTGTGCCAGTGTCATCATCTCTGCTGCCGTTGTGTTATCATTGTGTGTGGGCTTAATGTTGTCAAACTTTTCATTGCTCCCAAATATGTTTGTATTGCAGGTCTGTTTTAGTCGCAAATGTGACTCGCGTTTCCATTGCGACAGTGGCATGCTACAGATCTGTGTGTTAAACGAATAACTTAAGCAAAGAATTTGTGTCGAGAAATTTTTATCGAATCACTCGATTAATTGTTGCAGCTCTAGTTTTGGAACAAATGATAAATACTGTACTAACTGTACTGTATTGATGTGTATGTGTACTCATGTTCCATTTAATAACCATCACTATTAAGAATAAAAATCTCAAATGCATTTCTTACTGTAATTCTAGAGCTGATACCAGTTGACTTAATTCCATGTTCACCGATTTCTCACAACTTTGGATTGTTGACCAAATAATAGGAAACTGAGCCTGTTTTAAACTCTTGTGAGCAGTCTTAAACTAGTTCACAATTTTTGGATTGATCCTAAAGGATTAATAAAGTAACAGTAATTACTTTATTTTAGGCTTTTTGCTTTAAATACAACAAAGACACATTATCATCTCCTTAAAGAGAGCTAAGAAACACTGCAGAGTTCATTTGTTATGTTCACCACTATAACCAACTCTAGTTCACTTGAAACTGTTCATGCAAACCAATGAAATGATGAAACCTTAAATACATAATTGCTCAGTTACGATAAAAATAAAAAATTAAAAAAAAAGTTTAATAAATAGTAAAAATATCAACAACAGATTTTGTTGTTTTGTTTCTCTTGCTGTTGTTGTTTTTTTTTTTTTAAAGATTTATATAATGTGGGTGTATGTTCGAGTGGCAGAGCTTACTGAAGTAAAAGGGCACAGAGGGGTAGTTGTGTGCTTCACGGTAAGCAATGAGGTTGATCTCGTGCTGCCGTTGTTGCTGCTGTAGTCTGTGTTTGGTGCGGCGATGATGACATACACAGCAGCAGCTTAAAATGAAGATGATTGCCCACACCAACCAAAACCCTAAAATCAGAGGAAGAGCAATTTAGTTTAGTTAATACATGTGAAAACAATGTGACTTTTTTAATATTAAGCAAAACAACATAGTTCAAAGTGGGCAAAAATGTGCTCTCCATTATCCATGTGGTGATGTAACAAGTGCCTGCTGCTAACACAAACATAACATTGCAGATCAAACAGTTCAACACAGTGAAACATCTACACGCTTATACTATACTATACTATAAACAACTATGTATGCAATGCATTATAAGCTTTACACCATGAAAATCCATTTAAACATCAGAGTTCCTTCTTATCAGTACAACAGAGTACTGACAGATTTTCATTCCTTTTCACTTTGGCACCAGAGCTGTATGACGTCAGCACCCAAATTTCTACATAGTATGGAAGGCATACTATATAGACGTCTTTCAGGCTACTTAGCCTGAAATATTCTGTTTTGATCTTATAGTATAATGAGTGATAATAAGTGGATCCATTTCAAAATGTTGAGGTTTGCAGGACATAAACATAAAAAAATTATAAAAGAAAGCTGACTTTGATTAGGTGTGGGTGATATATCACATATACTTCATGTATGAAAAGTTTTTACATGTACGATGGTTAAAATGGCTCTATCATAGCCACTGAGTATAAATTGCCATGGCAATATTAAGCTGTCTGCATGTAACTCACTGTGAACACACACCCCCTACCCAATACTGCGAATGGATCACTAATCCAATTCCAACTGGAAATTTTTTACCTGGCACCCTGTGCTGAGCATGCGTGTTTAGATTCTACCAGATGGGGGGAAAAAAACAAAAAAACAAATATGGTGACAGCAGGCGTTTCAGACAAGTGAAGGAATTAGACTGTAACTGAAGAGGAGTCAGATTAACTAGTTCCAAAGAGAAACAGCACTGGATCAATAATCTGGCAGTGGTTTGGACTTCACAAAGAGGACGTCAAAAAAAGGCAGTAATTTAGAAAACATGCCATAAAACCCATTGCCACAAAAGGGTGTAGTGCTAGGGCTGGGCGATATAACCCAAAATTCATATCTCGATATTTTTTAGCTGGATGGCGATATAAGATATATATCTCGATATTTTTTTTTAAAAGCCATAAAGTAAGAACAAAAAGAGAGTTCTTAGTCAAAGCTGTGTCCCAGATGTCACAGAGGCACTTTTATTAAGATACAGCATAGATGTACATGAAAAAAAAAACTACTTAAAAATAAATTATGAGCATTTATTAAATAATAATGCTCCATAAATAAAAGAAAACTATGTTGTTTTTGTGCATAACAAAGAGCTCACAATTGTGCAGTCAAAATGTAAACTAAAAGACGCCGAGCATAATAACAGACAGATTTAACAGCTGCTCTGTTCCCAACTTCTACTGCGTGACTGACAGCCTGGAGTTTGAAATCCGCTTCGTAACCATGTCTCTTAACAAGTGCCATTTATGGTCCTTATACACACACAATACGGTAATATTATGTTGAAGCACAGTACGTATCACTCCGCGAGGCTCCTCAGTAACCGTAATGCTCCGACAATCCATCAAGCGGTGCAGCTCTGTAGCTTACCAAAGTCGTACTCAAACATTTTTTGACAGATTGCTGAGCGCCGTGTACCACATAAAATCGGTTCGCGGTCATCAAGCACAACCAGAATTCATACATAAGGCGCACTGTCAACTTTTGAGAGAATGAAAGGATTTTAGGCTGTGCAGCCCCTCTGGGCTGCATGGCGTTGGCGTGGTTAGCTCGTTAACACGTTGACGCCGTCCAGCTCCACGCACGGGGCGATGCGCAGTAACTCGTTAACGGAGATTTGCCTTGTCCATCTTGTCGCTGCCTGCAGGTGAAGCGATGGGGGAGGAGGGGGAGTTGTGTTCAGTGAAGGAGAGAGGCGAGGTCGAGTAATGTTGCGTAAAGACAAAAGTGAATGAAAGACAGGCAAACTTGTTGCTTCGAAAAAAGATTTCAATTAGAATACCGGTACAATTTTAGGCACTATATAGTTGATAACAACATTTGTTTTTGGAGGTTACTTAAACATATCGTGATATAGCCAAAAAAATATTGTGATATTAGATTTTCCTCATATCACCCAGCCCTGCTGTGGATGGAGTTCTTTGGGGACAAAAAAACCCCAGATTTCCCAGAAAACTGTGATTAATCAACTGTGCTTTTTTTCTTGCCGTACATCATGTTCTCATTTTCTATAAAGGACTTTTGCAACTAATCTGTTTTGAGCTTGGTCTAAACAGTAACAGCAAACAAAAACTGTCAAACACTTTTTAGGATGTGTTGAAATAAGAAGACTACCACTACATAATCACAGAAAAATTTAGGAAACTTCACTTCAAGGACAAGACAATCTAGGTCTGTGGAAACTAGGAATGTAAACGATACAATCCACCATTCAATCGCTGCTGGCCCTTTACACAAACCAATATTGAGAGCAGGAACTTCAGTAATTTGCTAATACAGTCTTGGATGCAACGTGAGAGATTTTCTTTTATTCAGGGCACTGAAGAATCTTCGTTCATTACGTCAATATTTTTTGGCAAGCTGCATTTTACTCCCCATCATGTCCTCAGTGAATAATTAATGCTGTAATATAATTCCCTCCATTTTTACAGGGAGCCCACACCAATTGCTATACCTCACTTTTGCCCTTGAGGCAACCTTTTTGCAACTGCAGCTAGGCAAGACTTCAAATTTACCAAACATGAATGCACTAAGGCAGATAATGCAACTCTGCATTAGTAGTCACCATTTCCAGCAGGGCATATACAGACATGTGACAAATTAAGGGAAAAAACATTGATGCAGTAGCTCTGCAATGGTTTAGAAGATGATTTTGCTTATATGGTTTGGGACCCAGAAGAACACCTATGGAAAAATGTTGTCCTTTGAGCTGTTCCTCCAACTTCTTTAAAACACCCAATACATTCAACAGATATGCAGAATCAATGGTAAAGTACCTGACTAAAACACTAGAGTATTAGGTTATTTCAACAGTGCCAGCTGATAAGCAACAAGAACAGTTTCACCATTACATAATTTGTAGATTTATGAGAGCTGATAAGCCATTTTTATTACCCAGCTGAGTGCATGCCATGGTTAAAAAAAAGTTTGAGTACCTATTAAGAATCTTTATGTGAAGAAAACAACAACAATTTAATTTAAACATTAGTATTCCCCAGTGTAACACTGTACAGGAAATTCTCAAAAAAGCACAAGCTTCACTATGTTTTTAATGGTGATATCCTTGTATCTGCCACTTATCTTAACAGCAGTCCCTGCCATGATATCACAATGTTGATTACATTGCACTCAGAGAGTTCCTGCAAATCTGTGACCTCTGACTACAGAGAGCTAAGACTAAAACTACACAGGTGCGCCTAAAATATAATAGAATTGAGATGATGAATGCTGAATATGCATTTAGACATAGTAATAATAAACAAGTTAAACTGCTAATATCAAATTGCACAGGTTACAACATGAAACAAGGCAAGCCCTATAGATTTTATAACTGGACTCATTATGCCAGCGTTGCACCCTTTCATCCTTGTCTGTCCTCTTGCCCTTTATTTCTATCAAGCACTTTCTCCAGCATCCCAAATTTTCCCCTTATAAATACTTTAACCTGGTGAACATGATCTGCTCCATCTGACCATGAGAGTTTGCTCACTGTTGCTGGCAGTCTTAGTTTAAGAACAAAATGTAAATTTAATTCTGAGGATGACACTCCACTTCGAGACATCTAACCTTGTTTTGTAAGGTTGCTTAAACTACAAAAGCATCACAATTTATGTGTCCCAGTCTTGTTTCAGTACTAAGTGTATTTATCCCATTACTCTTTCAGTCCTTATTACAATGCATCAGCTTAATATTACAATGATTGATTTTGTCATACCTTATCTTTTAGTGCCTGCCACAGAGTGAAAGGTTTAAGAATTAGGATCAAACACACAAGAAGAAAATTAGACTTACACCAAAGCTCATAGTAGTAACTGCAGCACTGAGATTCCCCACAGCAATGTCCAGACTCACAGATGTAGCTCTGGTTGTTAATACCTTCACAGTGCAGCAGGCTCTGCAAAACAAGTAAAGAAATGCAGTCACTTGTTAGTAGCTACGTCCAATAACAAAGACAAAATAAAAATTATCTGAGCCTATAACACGACAAAAAAGTCTACAAAATGAAACCGGTTTGAACAACATGGTCATCACTGCCACCGACAGGAGTATTATGTTCTTTAAGTTCTCCATACTTATGGATATAAATACAATTTTAGTCCGCTTACTAAAGCATACACCTTATCTGGGGTTTTGTTAATCTTTCTGAACATTTGGTTGACATAGGTTAATTATCCCCATATTTGTGACACAAAGAAAAAAGAAATATCAAAATCAATTACTTATTTTCACTTGCCAACAGAACAATGACATGTAGATCTGCTTTAAATCTGATATCAGCCAATATTATCTTCTTAGAGTAAAGTGGTGATACAGAATCCTGATACTTTAATATGAGAAAGAATTCAGAAGATTTAAAACAAACAAACAAAATACAAACAAACAACAACAACAAAAAATCAACACACACACACACACACACACACACACACACACACACCTAACCTTGATCTGTCATTTTGAATATTAATAATAACACTGCAGATAATGTAGAAGCCATACATTTATACTTGTTCTGAACTGAACATGTCGTAATCACTTATGCTTGGAAACTACTAGAATTTCACTAATGTTTAAGACACATATCAAGTGTAAATGTATGAATCACAGCCAGCACAAAAACCACCCAGTATGCTTCCCAGAACAGTGAAAAAGAAAAGAAATTTAAATTCAAACTTCAGCTAAGGCCAAATGAGAATGAGGAAAATGTCAAAATAAATAGGGCACTTGTCTCCACTCCAAGCACATGGTTGCTTGTTTTAACAGTCAATATAGCAAACTAGCAGCGTGGTCAACAGTTAACTTTACAAAACATGTTAGTGAGCTGACTGCTACCAAACCTGTAAAAACTTCCATTGTGAAATAAACAGAGAAGACAGGTCGCTATAGAAAAAAAAAAAAGAAAAAAGGAGAGAGCATTGTAATCAAAAACCTTGAGACAGCTTTACAAACTTTTCCAAGTAGATCAGTTATTCTAGATTAGCTTAATGATTAGCTAACCAAAGTTCTATATCTGGATTTTCTATCTCTCTGTAGATTACCAGTGCAGGTCCCCGACTGAGAGGCATGATGATCGTGGGTCCACAAATCCTAGACAGGTTTCCTCTACCACATGGGTCATTAAAGTCAAACAGCTCTCAAGCATACTCTCACCCTCTCACACAGCCTTCCTCTCCGTCTTTGTAGAACACACACACACACACACACACACACACACACACACACACACACACACACACACACACACACACAGTGGACAAGGATTGCTTTACGGAAATTTCCAAGCAGCAGTGGAGAGCGAGCTGCTAGCTGAGCCACTGCATGAAAATAAGTTGTGCAGAGTGGTGAGAAGTGTGTTAAGTATGAGGGAGGGAGAGAACGAAAGAAAATCAAAGAAACTCCAGACACACAAGAATGATTTGTCACACAAGAAACACCAGATCAGCACAAAACAAACTGCTGACATAAAATTATAGCCCCGATTTCAAATCTGATGGACTGTCAGCCGTTTCGGTTTCATCAACATGACATTTTTTAAAATTCAGTTCCACAGCTTTTAATTCTGTGTAATAATTACTGGATGTTCTGTTCCTTAAGTTCGTTTTTTGATAACATCAGCTGTTTTCACTGACTCACAAGCCAATCTCAACCATATGCTGTGCTCCTTTGGGGTTGGGCTTTTTATTGCAATTCAGTAGAGATAACCATCTAGTTTGTTTGGGTCTTCAGCACTGAGTGTTCAGTCATCAGTGCTGCATGCAAAGAATGGGGTAATGAATGGGGAGGGGGCTTCAAGATTTTACAAAACAGTTTAACAGGAAAAAGTACTATAGTTAAGTCTTTAACATGAACATGCATGAACTAATCTGTTTTGCCGGAAAAAAGATCAGGTGATTACCACTAACTAGACCTAAAAAAAACAACAACAAAAAAACAACAACCCCATCTGAGAGCACTCCCAGTTCTTACTTTTTAGTCACCCTAAGAGACCGTGAGCGAGCAAAGAATCTGGACTAGTGAGATTCCCCTGTCTCTAATCCAAGCAATCAACAGAGACAATGAGACAATCCACCTCTCTTATGCCACACTTGCAGATTAAAGGCAGATTTGGTTACTGTCTCTGAGATTACTGTTGCATCAGAAAATAAATTAAGCTTATTAATGAGAACTTGCTGAAATGACCAGTTCAAACATCTGCTGGTGACAATCAGACACTGTTACTGGAGATACAAGGCAGCAGTTCTTTCTTAAGTCTTGACTGCACAATCAGAGTTGATCCACTTAGCTCAGGCCTGTAGAACTTGGCAAGTCAGACGATGCATGCAAGGACCTCGCTGCCCTTTTATTAATCTGTCCTACAACAAAGAAAGGCACCCTTTCATAGTCATGAAGGTTATGCATAACAAAAAACTCCTACAGCAACTGTAAATGCTATGAATGCACCCGAGAAAGGTGCGGCAGCTTAGGAGGAGAGTTTAGTAAACCAGAGTTGCTGAATTTTATCTCCAAGTTAACAAACAGTATGTTCACAGCAGCTAAAGCTTTGCCTCAAGAGAAAACATTTATACAACAGTTTTGGCTGTTTAAGAGGTTGTTAATTCTAAAATTACAAACTGGATTATCTATGATTGGCTTTACATCTGATGTCTTCCAATATAGCGTAAGCTACACTTTGCAACATTACCATGTCAGAAACTTCTCCTTTTATACAGTGCAGAGGTATTAGTGATGCTAATTCTTTCTGAAGAGTCCCATGGCTAGGGAAGACCTTTTAAGCTTTTGAGGCTGAAGTTTTTGTTTTTTTAAACCTGATGACCGTGTTTCCACTGTTAGGAAATTATTTTACTGAAAAAAGGGAAGGCAAAACAAACATTTCAGGGTGCTTATGTGTGTGAAGAAAGCAAGAGATGGACGGGGACAAGGATCCTAGTCTCAAAGGCTGCCCTTACTTTACCCTATGATTGAGAGGGACTGCAGGATTTAGGGCCAGTTTGAAAAGGCTTTAAGTCAAAATAGCAGTGAAAAGCCAAACCATGTGCCTTTTTAGCCTTTTGTTTCTCCTACTCCTTTAAACGGTTAAGTAAAGAAACAAAGAATCGCAGACTTTTAGCAGTGATGAATACCAACCTACCACCCATTAAAACAGAGTGACAGCTCATGCAGGTCAAGCTTAAAGTTTTAGCTTTGTCTTTCACTACCCTGGGAAGTCTTTTTTTCCCTTTTTTTGTAATTTTAATGTGTGAATGGACCTTTTTTCAAACTTACATTGTATAATGAAGAGAATAACTCTTATTATGAACCGCTGCCAAATGGTAATCAACATAATCACTTATTATAATAACATGAAATAGATACAATATACCTGAAATCACTATATTAAGTTTTGGAGATGTGAAAGCACATGGCACATATAGTCGGGATCTTGTGCTGCATCTATTGCATCTACTAAGTTTATACTTCTGTTGTCAGCAAATTACCTGCACACACGTGCACTGATAACATAAAGACATAAAGCATGTGACATTACATTGATAATAGTAGTCATCTGTAATTACTTTACTCCCAAAGTGCTGAACTTACTCATAATCTATTACACTACACATGTCAAAACTTGTGAAGAATTTAACCTAAATTAATATTAAAGCCAGTAGGGTAATAATTTTCCCTTTCTTCTTTTTTCTTGCCAGTACTGAGTACAAAAAAACCCTTCCTGGAAGTGTTACTGGACATAAGCAACGAGTTAACGATTCTGGTCACACAGGAATGCCCATTAAATTCAAACTTCACATTTAGTGCTCACATTATGTTGTCACATTGCTCCTGATTAATAAAACTTTGCTAGGCTCTAGCCAGCCTTTCTGTGATTGGTTGTTGAGTTGTTAGTTGGGTGAAGACTCTTTGTAACACTGTTAAATTTCAATGAAAATAAAAAACAAATATTTCCTTCATCAGCTTTTCTTGTAAGTACACAAGTGAACTGTAGCTTTCACTTGGTGAGACTTCTCACTGTGTGAAGCAAATCCAGTTGACTCCTACCTGACAGCAGCTCAAATCACTCACAAGGTAATGGAAAAAAAAAAAAAAATTTACAGCAGACCATTGTTCCTTCAGATATTTTTTTTGAATAATCAACAACATACAAGTCCAACAGAGCACCAACATTAGCTGGCACTTTCAAACCAGTCAAGCCTGCTGTCAAAAACAGACTTCTGAAACGGAGTATACGTTTCCAAAACAATGTCACCTACTTCCAAGATGCACAAAAACAACAATCTGAAGAAGTTAGAGCTCCAGCACCACTTGTACTCTACAGAACAATTTCATATCTGACGAACATGTTTTTGGCTGGTGGCCTTAATCCCCAAAGGGCTTAACTGCTTTGAAAACTAGTCTGTCAAACAGAGCAAGTTTCATATAAAGCTGAATACTCAATTGGGACAAATACATTCATGTTTACTTTCTGAAAAGACTTATTAATAACTGACATTGTCCTGAAAAACAAAACAAAACATACCAATAAGCTAATTTTTACAGTGACAGTTGCAGTATTTTGCTCTGGTGAAACGGGCTAGAGCAGTACAGGATATATCAAAGATAGGGTAAACCTAGACTACAAAGAGGTCCATAGGATTGTTTGAAAATAAATAACAATACATTTGCATACATTTTGCATGTGTATACCACCATGGTGGGGCTGTTCGATATAACGATATATATTGGATGACCATATAAAAACGTCTATCGTCGTGGTGTCGCAAAATAAACTGTTTACGGCAATATTTTGTCATCGTTTTGATGGTCACTGTAGTGGCTATATTAATTTCTTAAAGTTCTCTCTTTCTTTTATATTTAATATAACCACACTACAGACGGACAAGCGCCTGTTTTTATGCTTTGTGGTTAGCAACAACGACGGTAACACCATCGCGTGTCCGCTTGTTTATGTTCCACATAAACCTTTCACAATAAAGCTCAAGATCCCGTTGAGACTTTTCAAAATAAACTGAATCACGTGAAAGAGCAGATTATTTATGAATGAGAAATAAAAAAGAGCCGCCGCCAGGTGCTAAAAAATAAACCTTAGACTCAAACGTTAGAACAGGCTTTTCCCCACAGGACGCCGTGTAATAAATACTCACAAAGAAAACAGCGGCTGTTACAACTTATGTCAGACAGATAATATTGTAAGTTTCAGATAATGAACCTCTTTCACCACGTCTGCCTTCCCATTATTGTGGTAGAAGTTAATCTTGGTTTAATCTTTCCAGTGTTTTTTCTATTCTTTTTTCATTACTGGACAGGCGCTTGTCAAATCAAATCTGGCCATCATGTTCTGGATTGTAGACTTTGACAATAATACACCTTCCTCCATGTCTAGATGTTTTTAACGGCATATCCTGGCCAGCACAAAGAGTACTACAATCACCGCTTTAGTCATTTTCTGTGGTCTTTCATTTCTTCTGGGGTTGCTGAGCTGGCTGGTGCATTCCTTCTTCTTAAGAATGAACTGTTGATTTGGCCACTCCTTCAGTTTTTGCTGTCTCTAGAATAGTTTTATTTTGATTTTACAGCCCAATGATGTCCTCCTACACTTGTATCAAGATCTCTTTGGACTTTGTTTGAAAGTTGCAGCGAACAGCTACCAAATGCAGTTCAGTTCAAGCTCGTGAAGATGCATTTCTGGTGTGTCCATGACACTATGCAATGCATTATAGACCTCAGCTTTGGCGTCCCAACACACCAAGGGTTCTCTTTACGTTTTTATCTTACCACTGAAAAGTCATATGGTCAAGGCTAATTTCGTTTCTAAATATGTTGTGTGTCACAGAAAATACAACAATATGGTTTAATACAGCATGCCTCCAGAAGTGGGGGGGAAAGTACCATTAATGTAATCTAGAACAAGGACTAATACATTTAAAACATCACCCCTGACCCATTTTAGAGTAATAAGCCTTCTTATTGAGGATATACAGTTCATGTATGTTCATGTAATTTAAAAAAAAAAAAATCACTGCCGATTTTATACTGTATGTGTTAAAACTGTACATCACTGTTTACGTAAAAACGAAGAAACTTAAGAATCCAGTTCTGTTCTGTTCACGAAGCTACTCCCAATGTTTTACATTCATTTTTGTAAAAGGAAAACATCAAGGCCCAAAGACTGAAATAATGGGAGCAGACTACCACGAAACCAAGACAGTGATAATAATATATAGCTCTTCGACACAAATTAATTACAGAGTGAAGTTCATACGAGCTATTTTTATGTTGCTGGTAACTACACCGCTCTTGATCCAAGTCAGACGATTTTGTTCTGTTTACTGCTATGGTAGCAGTCAGGTATGAAGAACTGCTTTTGCTAATCGTGCTACTCACTTCTGGCTAAAATGTCAACCGCCTATCATAAAGAAAACAGACCAAGGCCCTGACTCACTGATCTTTGTGTTTTTTACTTCAACGGTGCGTTAGCTGCCGAAGCTAGCAGCCGAAGTAAGTTAGCAAACAGGCAGCTAACGTATTTCCTGACAACACGGTAAGAGTTGCAGCAGGCAAATATCAACGACAGCAGATTTTTAAAAATGTACCAAAGACTAGGCGAGCTTGTTATAAAGCAGAATAAAAATTCCCTATTCGGATAGTCGTCTACCTTAGCCCGGTATCTATCTAGCTAGCTATCTGAGAAAGCCTTGTTTTTGAGTGAGCAACCTTACCGTGTCGGCTGCTGCGGACTCGGTGGGGGTGACAGAGCCAACAGCGTGCAAAAACAATCCCATTTTAAGACCCGAACATTCGCCTCTCATTCCTCCAAAGGGGGCTCTGACTACAACAGAAACATAGGCATGCAAAACACTTGTTTTCATAAACTGTGTTCGACTATCTTTAAGTATTTCTCGGCCCGTATCGCGTTGCGAGGCCGCTGTAAGCACCGCCTCCTTTGCGTACTGGGCATTACAAAAAAACGATGCTAACGCAACTGGTTGCTGTCGGTGCCACTGACTGATACAGCTGTTATACAAGCCGTTCCCTAGCTCAGGCACTCCGCTTCGGTCAGCTGGGTGTGGCGTGGTCACCTTTATAAGTTACATGTGCGCAACGTGATGGGCGTTCGGTGCCGTGGATCATAACTGCTTTTGCGGATTGACCAGCGATTGGACAGTCCCAGCCAGATGGGAAGAGTCTGGCCAATCACTAATCGGTGCGTCTCCCGTGCATGGGGTTGTTATGATCCTGGGTTAACGTCTCAGTTTCGTGGGAACATACCTTCGGAACAGCCAAGTTCTTCTCACCAGCAAAATAAAAACGTCTGTGTTTTTGTTAGTCGTTTCCTTTATTTGGCCTTTTTGAAGTGATAAAAGTGATGGGAGAGAGGTTCTACGTTGTACCAAAGTTCCAAAACTCTACAACACTTAACTAGTGAATACTCTAACCAGGACTTCTTAGTTCTAAAATAAATAAATATATATGTTAAAGAAAGAAAGACAGACAAACAAGTCGTGTAATCTTTTATTACATTCTGTTATCATCTGTAATATTTTAAAAAAAATACTTAAAACATTCAACATCCTCCTGACATGAACTGAAGGTCACTTCACTCACTTAGTGGCACTTTTCCCACATTTTTTTTCTGAATTTACAAGCCTCTAAAACCTCTTCTGCCAGTATTAGATCATCGTTGTTGTTTAAATTTCACACTTTTAAGTTACCACTGCCACCTCACACCAAAAACACTCCTGGTTCCAACAAGAATATTCAATTTTGTGCAGTAGCCACAGACATTTTGGAGCTAAACACAGGCAACAAACAAGCTTTAGCTTTTTATAAGTTTGGACTACCACCATTCTTTAATTTGCAAAATATGAATTAGCATTCAAGTCAAATAGGGCTCTTGTATAATCTAAGGACCTGTAAAATATACTTAAAATTGTTTGAGTCCAATAATCATTATTCCTTATCATCATAATTATTTTTCTATAAAACCATAAGCTAATCGTCAAATCATCACCAGTCCCTTTCATGGGGATCTCTGTAGGGTATGCCCAAAAGGCTAAAAACATCCTTCTCTGTCAGTGTGGGAAGTGGAGTGCCACCATGCACCTTCACACTTCCTTGACGTACCACATCTTTGTTCAGTGAGTGCTCTGATAGGCTCATTCTTTTTGTCTTTGCCAAGGCTCTCATTGAACGGTTAAAGTGTGCCGAACCAGTGAAATACATCAGAGCACAAGCAAACTCATTGTAGGGCACTATGATGATATCCAGCCTGCGATGGCGTTGGTCATGCCCCAGCAAACGACACACACCCATGTATTTCTTCTGCTCACCGTTCTCCTCGTGGCTCACCAGGTCATCAGTTAAAAACCCTTAAAGTAAACAGGTCAGAAATAAAGAGATTTTTATTTTTAAAAAAAAATAAAATACATGCTTAAGTTTTTCCCATCAACAAAAATGATGCTTACCACTGTCACGGAGTGTCTGTAAGACTTTAGTAAAAATGCCCCTGTGGGACTTGCCATCAGGGTGAGATATAAGTACATCAACATCTCCACATGTGGCTTTTCCCCGACGATAGGAGCCACATGCTATTGCCACTAGGCCAGGGTCGATGGCTTGTGCAGCATCCCTCACCTGCACATGCATGGAAAAGGCCGTTAATAAAGCACAAACGCTGTTACCTGCAAAAACATTCCACTTCTTATTAGCATGCTGATATTTTTGTGTGTTGTTTTTTTTCCACATTTGCTTGTTTTTGTATGTTTACTGGCAAAAAAAGAAAGTTTTTACCTGTTCCCAGCCAAATACTGGGAGGTAGCCTTGCTAAGGCATCGCATATAATTTTGACAAGCTCAAGGGAGCACACATGCTTTAGCCATCTATCTAATATGCACGCTCTATCTGGCAGCTTTGTAGGAAAAAGAAAATCTAAGTAATACAATATGAAAACAACTAGCGTTGTACTTAACGCTCTGGAGCGAACAGGTATCTGGCTAACTTAAGATGCAGCAAGTTTAAGGATTTACTTTTCCCCTTTGGGATGCTCTACTTCGTGAAAAGGCAGTCTGGTTTTTCCATCATCAAGCAGTCAAGGAAAGCTGACACAAGCTTTTTCCTTCTTCAGACACTCTTTCTACATTTCTGATGGTTAAAGAAGCAAATCTTATTCAGATATCTCAACTCTGTTTAAACTTGACTAAACATATTAGAGTGGTGAAAGAAATAAAGATATTTCAATCATCATCACTAAATTATACATGCTCTTAATGTGACAGATGAAGATGCATTACCACTTTTTCTATGGCTCCTGCTTCTTCTCTGGGCATTCGGTCTAGAAAGTCATTGTAGTGCTTGAGTCCTATTTTCTGAGTGTTTGTCAGGTGGGCTTTTGTACGGATATCCTCCAAAGTACGAAATCCCTGAAAGGCAAAATGACATTTTTAAGAAAAAAACTGTTATGTTGGCATTTGCTTACTGATTTTTTAAAATTCTAATTATTAATAAAATTAGAATAAACTAGAATACAAATTAAAGACATTCACAGCCAGGAATGAAAGTGGCTTGAGATTCAGTGTTTCCTGGAACCTTGTTCCGGTAAAATTGATTCATGAGTCATTAAATCTGATATTATTTTGAAGCCTGGCACACCTTCCAGCTGAAGTCATGGAAGCAGATAAGCCATCACATGGTCTCACCTGGATACAACTGTCAATGTCAGAATACATGTTAGATCAGACAGTGGATCTAAATACGATGTGTCCTTGAGACTATCTGTTATTTCCTATTTAGAAACGTCTTTCACATAAAATATCACTTCATTTATTTAATATTTGTGAATTGCTGGCTGAATCCAGAAAGAACGGTTACCCTCAGTGCCACAGCAGCATGCAGCTTGTCCACAAAGAAAATAAGCTCACAATTGAATCTATGACTTATTTCTTAGTGACTAATTTCAACCCACTGTACTGTTACATCAGAGTTTAGGATGAACCCACTTGAATTCCTAGTCACAGCTGTACCTTTAACTCCTTCATACGATATTTATTAAACTTTGTAAAATTATACTGATTTCATTTGACTGAAGCTGCTAATTATACAGAGTCCAGAGTATAGCCAGGGAGAATTTTTAAAAGAACTTTGGCATAGTAAAACTGACACCTCATAATTGAGTAATTTTACAGTTTAGAAAATCCAATAATGGTATAACAATACATATTGTAGCTCACATTTTCACCAGAATTTGTTATTTTATTAACAGATTTATGAGAAAATGCAAGGACTGTGTTGTTGAAAAATAAATTCCAAAGCTCTTTGTAGACAAACTGTCTAATGGCAACACTGTTTTTACATTATCTTAAATCTTCTGTAGTTCTGCACTGCAATCAGTCAATATGTGCAGCAATACCAGTGCAGCAGAAATTTTAGCACCATATCATTCAGGTTGTTTCATTTTTCAGGCTATAGCCCAAAATTTCAATCTTAAACGCCTTACTGTTATCTTATATTTCATGAAATAGAAGTCAATATCATATCACTGTGTTGTAAAACATATTGTAAGACAGAAAAGACACAGACAACATAATTCACTAACAACTTTTTGTGCAGGGTACAATCCTTGTACTTCAATCTCCTATACTAATATGTGAGTTTTCACCTGTTGGTACCACAGTTGTGCGGTCTTAGTCCCAGCACCCCAGATGTTCATGAAAAGCTCCAGCACTGGCACAGCCTCACCGATGTGATCAAGCTTCCGCAAATGACCGCTCTCCATAATCTCTTCAATTTTGTCAGCCATGCGTTTTCCTATTCCTGGGATCTGACAAGCTTCCTGAGACCAATGGGAAAAAATGTAATTTAAAAAAAAAAAATAAAAGCCAGACAGTCCTTGTATTATCACAGAAGATACAACCTACAGTACACAATGACATATACAAGTAATCAGCAATCTAAACATTGCATTTAAAGTATCTGGGTAAGGCTACCTGATATGATGTAACGGGTTTATGGTAGCTTTTCAGTGCAGTTGACAGCCTTGGAGTAACCCAGCGCCCTCCACTTGTCCCCCTGATGCGTGTAGGCCTTGGCCAGCAATTCAAGTTTGTCTGTGATGTGCTTGTTGAAGTTATTACTTTTGGACTGAGAGGACTGGGCACAGACCCACTTCCCCGATACTGGCTTCTGAGCAGCAGTATCTGGACCAAGGGAGAGGCTGGGGCCAGGAGTCTCCTCTTTGGGGTGCTGGCCAGTGATGAGAGCTTCCAGATCACTCTGAGAGACGCCGTCTTCTTCTCCCCGCACTTCCTCTTTGCTGTCTGGGACTGTCTGAGGGCAGGATGTAATGTAAAATAACTGTTTCTGTTTCTTGCGTTTGGGGTCTAAACTTTTTCCCCTGACTGCTCCAAATGATTACTAACTGAAAGACTGAAATGCACCAAGAAGCTGCAAAACAATGTTTTCAACATGATCTGGAAGTTTACCATTTCTGTGTTCTCCTCTTGATCAGTCACTGGCTCAATCACAGTTTCTGCATCAGGTTTGATATTTAGTGACTCTTTTTTAATTTCTTCGTGCTTTGTTTCAGAGTCACTAAGTGGATAGAACATAAAATGTCATTACAATACGAAGCTTAAAACATATATTACTGTCAACGAGGTAAATGTAAAGTACAAATAAGCTGATACACATTTTCTAATGTTTGTGAGAATATCTTGGGATAATCATGCAGCAGGAGTACAATTTTACCTTTAACTTTCAAAGAAAGCATTTTTAGATCACAAACCTCTTGGGTGAAAGAAGACTGTAGCTGGCTATATCTAGCAGCTGTTTCTCACTAATGCACAAGCTCAGCCAGGTACATTTTACCAGTTGGACTCCAGAGGGCATACAATTTACTTTCAGCAAGCGCAGAGCCCTTTCGCTGTCCACGTTGTCGTCCACAACAACATGAGTGACACCGGGACACAGTGAACTCTCTGTTCGTCCCCCATTCTGCTGAATTTGTCTTTGGAAAATCTGGCATCTGGCATTTCCTATTCCAGCAGGCAGAAGGTACACCGTCACTCCATTAAAAGTGTTTCCTGAGGCAGAAAATGTTAAAACAATCCCAGTAAACAAATATTTTGCATTCTGGCACAGTATTCATTTCTCTCTTAATGTAATGCAGCCTTATTTATATTTTTTCCATGTTGTGCTCCATTTTTTTTTTTTTTTTTTTTAAAATCACTCTTTCTGTAATGTGGACGCATGCGTGCAAACACTGTAACCACCTGTGACATCACAGTCATCTGCTGTCTTCTTCAGTGGGGGTGCATCCTTCCCCTGTAGCACTTTTGCCCTTTTGACTTTAGAAAAAGCTTTCATGATACCATGACGAGGCTCCATCTTTTCTGGTGATAGGAGGAGCAAGTGGCCTGTGACGTAAGAGAGAATTATAACACTGCAGTCTAAAGCTGGGAAACAAACACATACAGTATTTGGAAAAAAAGTAAAATAAAATAATTTTAACAGTGATTCAGTCCAGTTTGCTGACATGAGAAAATGGACTTAATTTAGTGTGTGGAAATGTCAAGTAATTTATTGTTCCCTTAACATGTCCTTTAGTGGAATGTATAACCCATCTAAAAATGTTGCAATTATGAGAGACATTTAAGTAATTTTCTAATATTTTGAATTTAACAGCAATTTTAGAGCAATTAGTTTGGTCGCACACATTTCACAGAGCCTGCTGTCTGAGTTATCAGTACTGGCATTTAAAAAATCCAATAAATGATCATTTCAGAAGAAGACACTTTAAAAGCACCCTTCACTCATGAGTGATGATAGTGTGTCGCTTGTTCTCCAGAGGGCACTCTGCAACTTCCTTGTTGACAGCACACTTGTTTGTAATCCCACAAACAACAACCCTTTAGAGTCAGGCAGAGTGTATACTGCACATAACTACACAAAAATGTTAGGGAAATCTATTCAGATTTCATGTGTCTGAAAGAAAACAAATATTGGCTCATATAACAGGATGCAGAAATTTTAAATCTTATTCTGGTCAGAACTTTTTGTTAAAGAGATCTTAATGATGCATTGGTGTGTGAGACACATTTAAAGGGTGAAGCTCAAGGGTTTGGTAGGATGAACTTTCAGCTATGTAGCAGTTTAATAGCATTATAATCTCACATAGATTTTGTACAGTACAATGCTTCACTCTGAAATGCAAAGTAGCATATAATACTCCAGTGAGAAGACATCTGTCCCCCAGTACTTTGTCGCGTTACACTACTGCTATTTGACTGGTGTGTCAATTTTCTTAACCCCTACTACGAAAATAAATTTTTCTTACAGTTACTGCTTTAAAACTACTCTCTGTACAATGGATACTCTTGACAGATAGTGTACGGTTTGCAGACTATCTTTAGCTGAAGCTGACGTTAGCAATAGCCAAGAAATCAGTATTTAGATTATTACAATTGTAGTATTATCTCAATATATATAAACTAAATTTAAAAAAAATCTAAAGTTTCCCTGCATAAGTGCATGTTTAAAGTTGTTTAAACGCTTGAAACTCTAATGTTTTGGATCTTACCCCTGATCGCATGGAACCATACATACAGGAACGTCAAAAGACGGACAACGTTCAATTTAAACGTTTTACTTCCGGTTCATCGAGTATTTAAATTTTGTTAAAATGTATCATAATCCCTGAAGTGACATATTATGTTTTGATTGAAAAAAATAATTGATTCCAGTAAATTCATTGATAATTTTTTACCTATTATATAAATACTTTTGTAATTTGCTTAATGTACTTATCGCGGTTGCTTTGGTTACGGGTTGAATCCGGAAGTGGCTCTATAGAAACATTTGTTTGAAACATGGCTGTGCAGAGCTGGAGTGATATCCTAAAATCGTCAAAGAAAACGGCTTTAATACATGATGGTAAGTGCAAGAAGTAAAATGTGTTTTTAATACAGAGACCTGTTTTTCTCGTTCCCCCAGAATTACTTTCATTTTAAGCATTTTAACTCAGTCATCTCAACTTCGCACACAGCGGTACCGCTAACATGTAATATAAGTAGGTAACAAGAGGTGGTACAGGTGGTATTGAACTCCATTGAGGTTGTTTTTGCTTTAAAATTACAAGAAATGCGTGTCTTTTTTAGTAAAAGAGCTAGGCTCCAAATTGTAAAAAATTAAGATAATATGTCCAAAGTAAATATGTGCTTTTCTCTAGATGTCAACGGCCAGCTAGTCAGGCATTTGCACTGCGCACATTGTTACTTCTCTTTCTTAAGTGAGTTCACCTGCTTGACTATTTAAGCCTGTTGTTCTTATTTGTAAATTACGGTTTGATCCTAAATTTATAAGGAAAATATACACACACCAGAGACTTCCCCTTACCCCCTTACTGACAGAACTGCCTCAATTCTTCATGCCACAGATTACATAAAGTGCTAAAAGCAGTTCTTAAAGATCTGGGTCCATATTTACATGAGAGCATCGCATAGTTGTGCAGTTTTGCTGACTGCACATCCATGAGGTTCTATCACATCCCTTAGGTGGTCTATTGGACTGAGATCTGGTCACTGTAAAAGCCATTTTAGTACAGTGAACTCATTATCACGTTCAAGAAACCAATATGAGACTACCTGAGGTTTATGACATGATGTGTTATCCTGCTGGAAACAGACATCAGAGGATGCAGTATTGTTACAAAGAGATGGACACGGTCAGCAACAACAGTCGGCTTTTAAATGATGCTCAGTTGGTACCAAAGGGCCCAAAGTATACAAGGAAAATATCCCCTACAACATTACCCCACCACCTGCAGCACAAACTGTTGATACAGGGCATGATGCTTCTATGCTTTCATGCGTTTGAACCCACATTCTGTTTCTGTTATCCGAATTACACTGCCCTAATCTGAACCTCAATCCTCTCTTGTCCAATTTTTCTGAGTCTGTATGGATTATAACCTCAGTGTCTTGTTCTTACAAGAATGACATGCACCATGGTCTTCTGCAAGTTTCAACATGCTGTGTTCAGAGATGTTCTTCTGAATATGTTGGTCGTAACAAGTGGTCATTTGAGTTACTGTGACCTGCTTGGCTATTCTCTTCTAACCTCGGACATCAACAAGCCATTTTAATGCTGAGAACTGCTGCTCACTGGATATTTTCTCTGGATTCTCTCTAAACCCTAGAAATGTATGTGTGAGAAAATCCCAGTAGATCAGCAGTTTGTGAAAATGCTCAGATCAGCCTGTCTGGCACAGATAACCGTGCAACTTTTGAAGTCACTTAAATCACCTTTCTTCCTCATTGCGAAGCTAGGTTTGAACTTCAGCAACTCATCTTGACCATGTCTACATGCTTAAATACACCGAGCTGCTGCCATGTGATTAACTGATTGGATATTGACATTGAAAGGCAGGTGTACCTATGGAGTGGCCAGTGAGAGTATATTTTACATATATCATGACAATGATCAAAATTAGTGCTGGGTAAGGACTTAATTTAGTTGGGTTTGGCCTGATTTCTGTTGTTGTAGTGAGTAGAGAGTAATTTGTTTACTAATACTTAGGAATTCGCCTGTATGTTGGCTGAATGTCGGTATCTGTTGATATTGGTTCTTTTGACTAAAAATCAGTATCACAAATCAGTGTGATGAAGAGCTGATTTTTTTTTTTTTTAAAACAGGTCAATTATTTATTTAGATTGAATATATTGGTGTTCCTGGTACAATAGTTGGAGATAAATAATAAAGAATAAACAACAAAATAAACTGACTGAAAAACAAAGATCTGAATCAGCTATTGGGACAACTGTTTTGCAGCATTGGTATTTGCCTAGAGCTTTTGCAATTGATGCATATCTGCTTATATGGCTCAAATTTGACTTCTTTTTTGTGCAGGAAAAAGGAAGATCCACTATCTCTTCACAGATGGAAAAGAAATGGCAGAAGAATATGACTTAAAAACAGATGAGCTCCTCGGTAAGTCACATGTTTTGAGTTATACACAGCTGAATGGTGTTAATTTCTACAGTTTCATGCATTGGATCAGTTTGTGTCTCATAAAGCATTTGATACATTTCAGTGAGAAAATGGCGCCATAAAAGCACGCTTGGAGTTCAGGGCTTGTGGCTGGTGGAGGTTGGGGAGCCCCTTGCAGGTCCTGTTGCATCTTTGGAGTCTGATATGATCAAAGAGAACAGCTCAAATGTAGGTGTTAACGTTTTAATTAGATCTCTACTTTTGACTTACATTTGTGAAGTTCGTCTTCATTTTGTTCGCGCAGCCCATGTTCATGCGTAAAGACACAAAGACCAGCTTTCAGTGGAGGATCCGCAACCTTTCCTACCCCAAAGATGTCTTCAGTGTTTCAGTGGATCACTCTGAGAGATGCATCATCATCAAAACCTCAAACAAAAAGTAAATATGCATGAGAACACATCTGTGCACCTATTTCTGTTTTGTTCACTGGTTGCATTGAAGTCCCTGCATTCTCCCTATAGATGGCACTGTTTACAATACGTTTGTCCCGACAGTTCAGCTTTGTGACATCCTTCCCATGTCTTCCCAGGTATTACAAGAAGTTCAGTATTCCTGATCTCGACCGCAGTCAGCTACCATTAGACAACTCCGCGTTAAGTTTCACTCATGCCAACAACACTTTAATTGTTAGCGTAAGTTTTGCATACCAGCAATTGATAGATATAGATATATATGTATGTATGTATATATGTGTGTGTGTGTGTATTTTATGCAATTTTATCATCAGTTTATGATAAAGTTAAAATTGCTCCAGCCCAAAGAGAATCTATTTAACGGGTATACCTGCACTGTTATTAAAAGAATATATATGTACAATATATGTTTTTGTCCACACATTCAAAGAAAATGTATCTCTCTCTTTTGCAAAGAGACATAAGAACAGTTTCACTTTATTGTTTAAGCACTATATGCCAATCATGAGAGTGAAGAATTGTTTCTTTTCTTTTTTTTTTATTTCCCACGTTTATTTTTCGTGCCTACAATAATTGCTTCAATCACTTTGTGTGTTCATTTTTTCAGACTTTTTTATGAAGACACTCAATAATATGCATAAATAAAATCTGTTATTATTATTTTTTCTCTGTTGTCCAGTACAAGAAACCCAAAGAGATCTTAACCCTTGAACAAGAGCTACTGAAGGAGCTGAAAAAGCTGAAGGGGAGTGCTGACGGGGATGTCGACTGCAAAACCCAGTGAATTCTGCCTGTGGGAGCCAGGGAATAATTCTGGGTTGCATTTAGAGCAGAACCTCGCAGCATCATTTTCCAGTCACGTATGAGCTCTCATTTATTTCTTCTGTACTTAATCCCTTCATTAAGATTCACTGTGCCTTGTCCCTTAGCTTAATGTCTAATTGTCTTAATTAATTTGGTGGAATTATATGTCTGGAAATGTGTCCAGCCATTTATGTTTGATACAGTGATATTTAGTAAAATATATTATTAGTAGATTTAAAAACTTTGTGGTTTAATTTTTAACCCAAATTCTTTGGCTGACAAAAAATAATGTCAGAATTTGTTTTTGCTTCTTTTTACCAAACCTACTGTGGAGAAGTTTTGTTGGGGGGGTCACATAACCTACCGGCCTCCTTCCATTGATGTCCTTGTAAAACACTCAAAACACACAAGGCTTCATCCCTGTTCGTTCCGAGGTCACAGTTACGAGGACATCCCATTTGTGTTAAATGAATACCCTCATGTTCCTTGTATGTAGTGGGCCACCCTGAAAGCCATTACTGAAACTTGCGTTACCATTTTCCTTTACAAGAGAAGGCGAGTCTGACTTAGTGGTCTATGTCCAAAGTGCCGTAGACATAAGTAAGAATTAGATGCAACTGTTTTTGCAGAGCTTTATTTCAAATTTCTATGAAATTTGTGTTTGTTTGTTTGTTTAACGTGAAGGAATGTGAAGCTGAGATTTTATATCTTTGAGAAACTGAAATGTTTGTGTATACTGTACGCTGAATGAGGTTTATTAAAGTTGGGTATTTCTCTATTTTCTTTTTAATCCGAGTTCAATTAAAGAAAAATTGAAAAATTGTTGGCTGGTGAGGAATACTTAGACAGTGGACAACAAAAGAAGTAGTGTGTTTAAAGGAGACAATGGCATTTAAATATAGATTGTTTGAACCCTGTGATTCCTTGCATTTTTTACCACTTGTCCAAACCCAGAGAGCAAGTGCAGAAAGCAGAGACAAAACCACAGGTCTCTCTCTCTCACTATTGTGCTTTGTCTTCATCCAGATGGAAAGAACAAAAATATAAGAAAACGTTTCAAAACCAGCTGGCCCTGTCGCTTTGTAAATTCTTGTGAGGGGCCTGACTGTCAAAATGACAAAAATAAATTCGTACGTAGCGTTTGATAGTTCGGTCTTGGTGCCAAATGTTGATTCTGATTATATTAAACATAATGAAGGTTTCTGCTGCTGAGTAGCGTTCATTTAGAAGTCTTAATTTTCTTTAATAATTAACTGTTCTCAGAGTTTCATCTACTGTCAAAACGGCTAACAAATTGGACATCCAGCTCCAACATTGTGGGAGCTCTGTTCAGGGTCTTCTTCCTCCCCTGTCATTTGGCCTCTGATGGTCATGCTCAGCTGCTTCTGGGAAGAGGGTTTCTTTCCTGCCTCCCTTTCATTGCCGAATGCCTATTCCCAGCCATTCCCCCTCTTTCAGTTGATGCCACAGTTTGCCACACAAGCCCTGGTGCTTTTTCTGCAACCCCTCAACTCCCTCTTCGCTGCCTCGCCACCTCCCCCCCCTCAAAACCCCTTACCCCTCCCTGTGTGACTGGCTTCCTTTTTGATAACTGACCCCTCCTCGTGTTATTATTCGAACCCACTATTGTATAACATGCCCTTTTATATGAGGTTTCACAAAGGGCCCATTTGATCAGAGGGTTACGGTGTGCGATCGTGAGAAATGCAACTACATGGTGGTAACCTTTGTTTGGGCCAAAATGGTGGGCTGACCTCATCGCTTTTAATGCATAGCTCGGGCCATTCAGGCCCAAGTCTCACTTGCTGAGCACATTGAATTCAGTAGCCTGTCACAGATATTGCCTCTCAGTTATCTGGGTCTCCAGCTTGAAGAAGAAGGTGGAGAGAACTGCAGTTTTGGGGGGATACCAGCATCACACGCTAGCTTTCCATCCCAATATAAACACACAAGAGAAAACCAGAGCAGCCCGTGATGTCGTTCTTTAGTGGTTTTAATATACACTCTACAATAAATATTTCCATCATTTGATGTAATTTACATTTTTACAGTAAAAATATATTTATATATGTAGAAAAAAAACAGGTTACATAGTCTCCAAAATGGCCTCATAAAGGCAAGATAGCATGTCAGCTGAAAGTCAGATGCTGTAACCACAGATAGCTGCCGTGTCTAGCTTCATTATACTCATTTAAACATTCTTTGTTGCTGAGCTGACTAACTTCTAACAAAGGGTTTTCATTCGTGAAATTATTGTTGAGCTCTCCTGTACTTTAAATGCCTCCTGATTTAATAAGAAAATAAGCGTTCTACAGTTTGTCTGAATTGGAAAAAAATCTAACAGATTAGATAGTCAATGTTTACATACAAGCCAGTACAAAAAACAACAAAAAATTATATATCGAATCCAAAAATGAGGCAAAAAGTGTATTGGCACTTGACAGGAAAAGTTAGTTTGCATGAAGCACATGGTTTTCTCTTGTAGTGGTTCTTCTGTGCTGGTTCATCCACGGTTCTCCCTCAGTGGTTTCAGTCCTCAGCGTCCCCCTGAGCGCTGGTGGTGGGAATGTTTAGTCCGCTTGTTGAAAGGGTGCGCGGGGACAGGGAGAGGAAGAACATCAAACGGTCTCTTCTCACTCAGCAAGTGCCCCCTGGGTAGACGCTTCATGAAGTGGGCCTCCCTCTGGTGTTGCTTGGTCTTGGAGGCCTTCCTGGGGCGGCCCTTGCGTGTAAAAGCCATGTACCAGCCCTCGTACTTGGCGTTCTGGAGTGCAGTGTAGTTGTTTTCCAGAACAATCTCGGTGAAGATGCAGTCCTTGCCTCGCCCTTTCCGCTGAGGAAAGAAAAAGACACGAGAAGCTGAGACGCATTTGGACAATCTCCAGGAATCAGAAACACCATCTTTATTTCCAGACAATGAAATATCTCTCAAAACCGAATTTGTTCCGGCTTTGAATGAGTCTCAACAATGTATTGCCATAAGCTTGAAATCTGGAAAATACATTTCCAAGGAACACTTCACAATGTCGCTGTCGTCTTATGCAGCCACAGAACTATTATTTCCAGATTACCTTGCCGATCAACTTCCCCTTCTTGTTCATACATATGTAATATCCTGTCTTCACCCCTTTAATACGAATGCGACTTCCAAAAGAATCCGTCTCCACTTCCAGTTTAGCTGCATAGACAAAGAAAGCAAATGCGTATAATGAGATGATACAGTCAGGTCACGGTGCAAGCATGCAGACAAACGACCTCTGCATTTCTTTTTTCTGGTTTTTTTTTAATGCATGGCAGAAAGAATATGAAAATTTATCATCAGCATTAAAGAAAATCAAAGTCTTCTAAAAAAAAAAAAATCATGACCAGTCTACTAAAGATGACATAAATTCTCTCTAAGCCCTTTTTTGTAATCCAGCAGCCACCTTTAACAAAGCATGCTAACCTTCCAAAATAGCATCAAATGATAGTGATTTTGTACGGCGTGATTGTTTTCGAATGTCTGTAAATGCTGTGCTGTGATGCAGCACAGACTGGGGATAAAGGAGAGAGTGAATACTGCGGTCAGAGACACAACCACCGAGCACAGAGCAACGGTCAGATTTGGGCCAGTTACAACAGTGACACCCACTTAGGATGTGTGGAGAGTGTATGCATGGCTGACTCTTGCTCTCTCTGTGAATGTGAGTCTAGGCAAAAGAAATTTAAAAGACAAAAGTGCACACAGGAGAGGACTGGAGAGGAAAAGGTATAAAGTGAAGATGCTGACTTCACCGCTCCTTGTAAACTGAGTCATACATTGAGTGTAAAGCAATGAAAATTCCTCATAAAACCAGCCTCCAAGTAGCAGGCATCATGCATTGAGAGGTGGATGGATGGTGGCGGTTGTGGTGGAAAGATGCCTAGACGCACCAAAATTTTGGTGACAGAAATTATGTTTCCTTTTAAGTTTAAGGTCTTTTTTCCTCCAGTTAAATGTTAAGAAAAATGTCCCTGCTGAAGTCCATCATAACAGGTGTCACAGACTTTCTGCAACACCAACACACTAAGAAATAATTCATCTGCACAAGACATAAAAGATGGCAACACTGATGCCACTAACAATGTTTGCAACTGTGGCTTCTGTTTCTACTGGCTCAAACGGTTTTCCACAGGCGGCCAAAAATGACATAATTTATGCTGCTTTTCAACACCGTCCTGCGCGCCATTGAATTTAAACAATTCCGGTGTTTGTAAGGTGAACATGTTTCGTATTTTACTGTTTTCCTGAGGTTTAAAGGCACTGAAATGTAAGAAACGATGGCCTTTAACTGTCATGGGGTTTGACTGATCTGGTCATAATACACGGGCTTGAAGAAGTAAAGTCGCTCGATCATTTTAGAGACAATAAAAAGTGATTCCCCTGAACGGATTAACATATGTGCATCGTTTAACTACCTATTTATTACATAAACTACAGTGAGCCTAAATACATTATCGCATGCGTAAATTTGGAAAGGTTAATGGTTAAGTGAGACTATTCAGCAACTATTTAAAAATAAATCCCCAAAATATATAAATATATTTTTGTTTTTTTAACTATAAGATTTAGTCCTCCCTGCTGGTCTTATTTAGCGATCACTTGTATCTAACCGTGTGCCGCTCCGTCTTCTCCGTTGGCGTTCACCCTCTTGTTGGCCAGGACCTGGACGTGTTTCCCGCTGGTGCGACTGTACAGCTGGTAGGTTCGGGTCAGCCTGCGGCTCATCCGGTCCGATAGCCGGCTCTGCTCGGTAACGTGGTGCTTGAAATTCGGAGGGGACTGCACGGTGTTCTGTCGAGAAAAAAACACCCCGAACACGTCAAGGCAAAATATTTATTTCACCTGTCTGGAAATAAAAAGCCCGTCAAGTCACTGAGCCAAGGCCCCTGCCAACAGTTCATCATAGCATTAGTCATTTTTAAATAAACCCAAAATAAAATTGGGTTATTTTGAGTCTTTTCGGAGATGCTTTCAAGAAACCTCGTGGATGACATTTCACTCTGTAGGTTGTTTTTTACCACCGTTGATCTTTCACCCCTTCATGACTTTCTCTTTTCCCCTCATTTCAGCCGTTCGCCGTCCACATGTGTTTTAACAATTACCTTTTAGGCTGGAGCTTACCGCTTTTCAAGATGTTTGAATTGTTGCCAATTGCCATAGCACTCATAATAAAATGTTTTCATTGTTATTGCAGCCTATTGGAGAGGTGGAGGGAGTGGGCTATAAGCTGCTAAGCACTGCGCCTTTGGTACCTGTTAAGTTTTGTTCAAATTAATTAGCCTATAGAACTTTATGCAGCGTTAGTGTATTTTTTTATTGAAGTGAAAGTGTGCGTTACCTGTGCGTAAAAGCAAAGCGCCGTGAACTGAAGTAACCTGCGGCAAAGACAAAATCAATTAAAAGCTTTAACTTGTTGCTCAGAATGTATGATTTACACAGAGAGCTACATGAAAAAAGTTGTTTTACTTACAGATAACCTAACCTCGAAGTTCTCAGCCTCATCTTGTAATAGTTCAAATATTGCTTCATGAATACTCCACTGATTCGCTGCTGGAAGCTCTCGGAAATAAAGTTGCTCCTGAAGGGGATTTCAGCTCAGTTTTATCCCCCTCTTGTTACGCATAGAAAGTGATACCCGTGGCAATTAAGAGATCCAAAACTGTCAGGGTCCCATACAGGTACGGCATCTACGCTCCATTCTACTTATAGGATAGGGGGAAAAAATGGGCGATTTAAAAGCGTTAATCCAAACTTTAAAGTCCCGAGAAAGCGTCGCTTTCACCAAACCACCTCCATTAAATCCTCTTTGTGACACTCAGTTGTTCAACAATGAAGATTTAAAGTAGAATGAATCCCACTTGACTTGCTTTGTCACCGCAGTGAAGAGTTTTAGTTTTACGCACAGATCTTTACGCACCAGCGATAAGATGCGTAGCCTACCGTGGGTTTCCTAAAAAGAAAGGTGATTCGATATGAAGGAAAACTAGTGAATGAATATCACGAATGCTAGCGCCGCTCAGTTTGCTTAAAGTTTTCAAGCAATGTCACCACAACTGTCTTTCTATAAGATGCGCAGATAGTAAAGCTCCTGCTTCAACCTTCCTCCCACACGTGTATTTCTTGTGGTTGCCTCCAGTCCGCATACAGCATCTGTCTCCCTCTACATTTAAATACTTTAACTTGCGGGAAAGTCAATATCCTCGGTGAGAGCAGGCGGAGCGTTCAGCCTGGAGCCAAGTTGAAACCGAATACTTGTTAAGTTACTTAGCCTGCAACTATTTGGTTGCAAATCCATAAACACCGCATTCATCAATGAGTTGACTTTATAATTAAACACCTTATGAGATGAAATATAAACTAGATCCTGTCACGAAAGAATCGGCTTATTTGCGGGTAAATTGGTAGACCTGATCTACAGAAATCTAATAAAAACAGGCCCTTCAAAATCTTTTAAACCAAGCGTTTAATCACAGTCTTACACATTAATCTTATTCACGCACATGTTTTGATCTTGCAGTCAGTGCACTTTGTTTTCTAAAAGCAGAAATGTCCCCTTGAAAAAAAAAATCCTTGGCATGTACTTAAGAAAAGCTACAGTTACATTAACCTATTCCCTGACTGCAGGTTAGAGGTTGTTTGGTGGTCCCTCAGGACACACCTCGATGTACTTTTTCATCCTACATATGTAAGTAATATGTATTCCATGTGAACGCATGACACAGAATGGTTTTCACATAACATCTAAAGCCTTTGCCATGGATACAAATGCTCTCTCACTCAAAATCACTCTTCCACAACTTTTCACAATCATGGTTTGATTTTGAGAAGTGTGTCCTGGCCCATGTGTGCTACTTGCAGAGGATAGTTTCATACACTACATCATGCACTTATATTGTAATTATTCTTTGTGACAGCAAAGCAGCAGCGTTTTCTTCAAGGGAAGATCACTGTTGCATAATTGTCTCATGGGTAAAATGGGAAACTTCAAACGCAGCTTTTCAAGTATAAAATCTACAACTGAACGAATGACCCCTTGCAATCTAACATATAAAATAAAATTAGGACTCATTTAATTTTTAAAAAAAATCAGATATATTTTTATATGTCCTTCTTGCTGTCATGTAACTTTTCCCTGCCTTCAAAATTTCAGGAGGATTTTATATAAAAAATGTTATATCATTTCTTTGTCACTTGGACTGATAAATCTTCATGTTTGCTTCAGATGAACTTTGGTATATTTTTGAGTTGAATGATTTCTGGAGACTTTGTCGCCAGCTTTTTTACATCACAAGCACATTAGGAAGGGGACTCCCTATTTTTAGCTAACACATTAGAGAATAAAGGAGAAACAAATACAGTGAAAAAAGGTTTCAGTGTACAATATAAGTAATATTTTTAAGCAGACTTAAAAAAGTCAGCCCAATGTCATTTGTAGACGTGAGGAGAAATACAGAGAAATGTGAAACAAATGTTACTTCAAACCCCTCTTCTTGACTTTTTATTGCTCTTGTGTGCGCAGATAAAGCATTAATCATAAATAGAGAAATGACCGACTAAACACACAATCATAAACTGCCTTCTAAATCTCTACTGTATATCTTAGCCCTCACAATGCTGCAAGTGAAAGTAAATTTATGTAACTCCGGCAAATCAGCCTTGATAACTACACTTTAAATCAGAATAATATTGTTAACAGTATAGTTTTACAGACTTCAGGCCTCAAATCTGATTATCGTCCTAATGAGCCAAAGCAGAGTTCTGGCTTTGACTCTTACCTGTGAGACTTTATACAAGCAGGCCCATGTTCTTTGTGCGAACAGGATGGGAAACTATTGCACCCTTCACACAGAACAGCTGTACAAGAGTAAAATATAATACATATATAATTATGTGAGTTTGGTCAACGTCTTAGTTGTAAATCAGTCATTTTAGCCAATGCAGGGGATTTAGAGGGTGAAAATGGACTGCCTTATTAGTTCCAGCGGGACACTGCAACAAGTGATTTTGCCACCTGGACCAGTTCTGCACTTTGTTCTTTCATATTTTGACCCCATATGAAGCAGCGATTGCACATCCTAATATGAAATCCACATGCATGACAATTAAAGCAAGTGTTTTTTTTGTGGACCACACAATGACTTATCAGTATAGTGCACGTGACTGTGTGACCCCAGATTAGTTCACCCACGAGTCATTTAAAGAAAATTTGATTAAGAGGCAAAGGAAACCTTGAGTCCCATATCGAGGGTTTCTTTTTATTTTAAAGCCACTGTACATCACTCACAGTCAAAGTTTCTATTTTAGGTTTAGGGGATGACACAAAAGTATAGTTTATTATTTACTTTTTTGAATGTCTTGGGGTTATAGCTCATGCTGATTGTCTCCCAAAATTTTAGCTTCTGTCTTTGTTAACTTATAGTCAACTTATTTGAGCCGAAACCAACAAGAGAAGGTCAGTGCTTTTTTTGTGAGGAAAGTTGTGCATGTTTAATTCATTTTGACAGCCTCGACACATTATCATTGTAATAACTGTGAATATGAATGATAAATTAAAGAAAAAACATTTAGGATGAGTTTTTAACTTGGCTTTTTTAGTTTGTGATTTTATAAGTGCTTTGTGAGTGAACTGCCCTGAAAAAACTTCTCTAAAAAAGTAGAAATTAGGTTTAAAACTTGTTGGGGAAAAAGTGGCTGATATAATGGCACTGGCTTAATAAATGTTACCTGGGATATGTTACTTGAATATTTAAAATTACATGAGATGACTGACACAACTCCCTGTATGTATGTAAATATAGGTTTCCACTAGTGGTTTGGCAAGTTTGCTGTGTTCTGCTCCCGCCAAGAAAAACGTAACCTCTTGTTAGCTGAGAAAAAGGGTCTTTACACTTCAGTTTTTGCACAGATTAAACAAACAAGACGTGATGTTTCAAAAAGCTTTAGATGTGCCTTTAGGGGGGTTTCTGGGGTGCTTTTAAGATTTCTACCTAGCAGCAACCTCTGAAAAATGAAACCCATGTACCAAAAACTACAGCTCCTCTAATGCAAGAGTGGGTAATTAATTTTCCCAAGGGGCCACATGAGAAACTGTTGTGCAGGGATTCACCAACAAGCTTATAAAGAGATAAAACCCACCACAATGGTCTCAGGTTCTCGTGGGGACTCTTGGGAAAATGATTTGCCTACCCCTGCTTAAAGGCTGTCTCCAAAAGTGTTGACTGTCTGGTATAAAACAAACAAATCAATAGAAATATTTTGTTCTCTGCAGTTAATTTCCTGCTTTTGTGTCAGCTGTATAGGAAGTACTTTTTTTATCTCTAAAAATCATTAAAGATAAATTGTTTTAAGACTAAAAGTTATACTGCTCTGATAAGCCAGTGACAAAGCCTAAACCACGAGCTGTCTGCCAGACTTCAGCCCAGATAATATGAGTCAAAGAACTAAAACTGTTTGTTGGAGTATTTGAATGCAGTTATTTAATAGATATTATACCTTTCTGCATAGTTAACAGTAGCAAAAGGCCATCTGTGAAGTCTAATCTGTAGTTTGGTGGTAAGTAACCTATGAATAGCATAGGTTACTTACCACCAATCAAGAGTTAGCCAATGCATACAGTCTATGGATGCAACATATTAACCCAACTTGCTACTATTTCCTGGTGTCTCAGGCTGCCATTCAGGGCATCAAAAACCAATGCTTGACTTCTCACACACACAAAAAGAGGAAATAATGTATATTCCAGGACTTTAATGTCTGAGTTTTGAGCCAGTATTTTAAATCATTAGAATATTTCATTTCAAGTTTGAGTAAATTACACATAAAGCAGTAGAAATATTGTATCAGTGCAGGTAAAGACTGTTGACTTGACAGTGGTCCAGATGATGAAAGCTGAGCCACATAAAGTCATTGCTAAAAAGGCTGGTTGTTTGCAGAGTGCAGTATCAAAGCATTTTAATGGAAAGTTGACTGGAAAGGAAAATTGTGGCATGTGAAGATGTGCAAATAAAAAGGATGAGTGCCTCAAAGTTTTCTTTGGTTTTTTTTTGCATTTCATTTGAAAATAAAGATCCTACAGTCTGGATAAAGGCTTGGTGTTTGAACTCCAGTGTGACGTTCCCGGAGTATGTGATGGTTTGGGGTGCCATGTTATCTGCTGGTGTGTTTTATCAAGTCACAGGGCAGTGCAGTCATGTACCAGGAGATTTTATGCTTCCATCTGCTAACTAGCTTCATGGAGGCGCTGATTTCTAGCAGGACTAAGCATCTGCCCATGGTGCCAAAACTACTACCACATGGCTTGCTGACCATGTTATTACAATGTTTGATTGGCTAGCTAACTCTCCTGACCTGAACAACAAAGAGAATCTTTGGGCTATTGTCAAGGGGAAGATCAAAAACACCAAAATCCAGGCTGCTAACACCTCAGCAGTGCCACAAGCTGATCGCCTCCTCGCCACGCCGCACTGATGCAGTAATTCATGGCAAAGGTGTCCCAACCAAGGACTGAGTGCAGAAGTCTGACATTTCTGCTTTTTCAAACCTTTTTTTAAAAACTGATCTTAGGTTTTTGATTTTCAACACTTCTAAGTCATAATCAATATATTCCATGATGTAGACACAACCAGGCTGTCAGATTCCCTCAGTTTCAGGTTTTTATGATAACCCAATGCAACTGCAATCTGAATATAAATCTTCTTATTTAACTCGCACAAAAGTTAATATGTTTTCAAAAACATCAAACTTTTGTGTTAACTACTCCTTTAAACAACCACAACACCTTTGTCCTTAGTGTAGTATCTGCCCCTACAGCAACACAGTGCTCAGTCTGGTGCTGTAAAGTCCATACATCTCTTACATTTCACAGCAGTCTACAACAGCCACTTACAATTTAGAAATAATTCCGTCTCTGCAATTATAAACGACATTTGGTTAAGGTGACCTGTCAGGCAGTTTTGGCTAAAATTCTCCAGACTGAACATGAAAGGTTCCTCGTGAAACCTGATCAAAAGCTATATTTTTTATTCTGCTTTGTTACATACCTAACTGTCTGCTGCCTCACTCCTGAAATTCTCTAGTGAGCAGCTTTTCTGGCCTCTTAATAATTTTGAGAAGAGTTGACACAGGTCCAAGTTTTGCCCCAGATCCCTGCTCCTTTGCCTTTTCTCCCAATGCTGCTTTTCTCATTTGGATCACAGTTTGCTAATCCAAAGCCTTGGTATCAGAGAGTGAGGTACAAAGACACCAATCACAGGACGCTGTGAAAAAAAGTCAGGGAGAGGAACCTTTTGGCAAAGCTGCGCATTGGTTATTCTTAGAAGAGAAGTGACTGAATGTCTGAAAAGGCCCCAGAGCAGACTACCATTCAGTGAAAGGCATTATTCCCACTAGCTAATGCAAGACATAAAAATACACACTCTTGCATAAGGCCAGCCAATGGAAAGGTAGACACCATAGATGAAGAGAAAAAGCAGAGCCAATGAGCATGTATGAGTGTGTTTGGGTGGAAAGAAAATGTGAGATGTTGTGATTCACTTAGTGTCATCTGCTCGCAGTGTTGCTCACTCCCCAAACCTCAGCGGTTTTTTAGAAGAAAAACTCTTCAACCACCTGTTGTAATTATGCACTGCTGCTTTGTTGCAACAACCTGGACCACATCATGTGCCTGTGACCACATCACCGCCTCGGCAACTTACCTTGAACTGGCTGGAGAGCATGCTGGCTCGCATCAACCGCATCTCTGAAGGCTACAATTTGTTCCTGGCACTGCAGGACAAGAAGGATTAATGCCATAAATTGAATTAAAGCATTTGACTTGTCTACTGATGTTTAACTTTGGATGAACATTTAACTGAATACGACAGCTTAATAAGTTCCTTTTTGTTTTAAGCAAATCCCTGTCATGTCTGTCAATCTTTTAGAAACAAGAATATTTCTGTATTTAATGCTAAAAAATGTGTTGTTGTTTTTTCATATCGAAGCCACAATTTAGACTAACACAATCTATCGAAAGTCGTAACACATAAACAGCAAGTAATCATTCATAGCTCAGGGTGGAAAAAGTAAGTAAGCTTTTGAACTATTGCTGTTGATGTAATAGAATAACAGGGAGACCTACTACTACTGCAACCAAACTTGATGTTTTTTTCTTTAGTGCATTTTAGTGCTGCTAAAATTTGCTCTAAAACACCCACCAGTGGAACCAGTAATTCAGGGCTTAAATACTATTTAATTGGTGTTAGCGTGTGGTACTGGTAAAGCAGCTCACTTGTGTATAAAACAATAAAATATTTCAGAAGGCCCTGCTTTGCATAGTAATCAAGGAGCTACCTTAGTTGATATTCAGTTTTAATTGGGTAAAGTGCACAAAATTGTTGCAGTATTTTAAATACCTATGACTGACCAGAAGAGCGCTATCTTCCCTGAAGACTAGTGCCTTGTGTTTTAAAGAAAAGGATCTGGATATGCACCTCCACCTTCTTCTGTCTCAATGGAGGAATTAACATGGAGAGATGTGAGCCACCGGGGGAGATGCAGACTTTTGTTCATGCTTGTTTGTTTGTGGTTTATTAAACAGACTTAATGTTTTATTATAATTAATAATTACATTTATAACAGCCAACATAATGATTATTACAATTTTTTTAATTCAAATATTTTGTTGTTGTTTTTTTTACTTTTAATGAGTGCTTACATTATGGTGGATCATCAGTGTTTTCTACACCACTTATTAGTGACCTCTATAAACTCCTTGAAGCATTTATTTATTATTATTTAGCCTCATTAAAGTAATCCACCAAATTAATTTTAATTATAGAGTTTTTTTTAGTTCTTTTTTCTGGAATCAACTGATTTGATAATTCGGTTTATTTTGCACAAAAACTTCCATATGCAGGCAATCTCGTCTGCAACACATTTCTAGGATGCCCATAAGTTTTGCTTCAGGGTCGAGGTCAAACGCCTTTAGTCACCTTACTGCACTGAAAAATCCTGTACAGTTTCTTCAGGAGCATGTCTTATTTTTTTAATCATCATCTTAGAAATTAATTATTAGTGATGGAAAGACAGCGTGTGAGGGACATTAACTGTCCCTCGTCTGCTGTATTGCACCATTAAAATGAGGTAATGTGGGTGGGGTGAAGGTGGGGTGGGGGTGTCAGTCTACCTTTCAGCCACAAAGAGCAGCTCAGTTACACAGCCATGATTTGGTGAGTGTGTGCGCGGCTGTGCATGAGGGGGTGTCAAAACGCCAAAGCCTGAGAAAATTGTTACAGCGAGAAAATTTGGAAAATCAAGCCATCCAATGACGTTCAAAGTACTTACTCGTGTTTTAGTGAAGTGGAGAGCTTGTATGACTTTTTAACTGGATGAAACGACTGTCTGGGAATGACCCCAGTGTGTAGAAGTGATTAAAGGACCCAGTTTTGCCATAACCCAAATGTGTTTGCTTAACGACTTTGAGTGGTGCTCCTAGTACTATTAAATAAAGCTCTCTGCTGAAGATTTTAACAACTGTTGCGTACAGCAGTTCTGTTTTGCTATTTCGCTCTGTAAACGTAGTCAGTGTCTCAACAACAATTTTATCATCCAGTAAGTCTTAAATTACACTTTTTGCTCTTGTCAGTGAAAACAATGGCCCCCACGGTGTCATCCCCATCAGTTCCCTGTGCAGGAAGATGTGTGTGTGTGTGTAGTGTGAAGTGCTGGCAGTAAGGCAGAAAGCTGGAAAGTTGTCTCTGGATCAGTCAAAGCGGTCTTCCTTCCCGAGCAAGTTGGATGTTTCTGCCGTATTTCACCCCATAACCCCCCACCCGGAATGGAGCGTGATTTACTGTCTTGTAAACACATAGGAAGTAGCATTGAAAACGGTTTAACAAAGTCAATAAAAGCAGACATGGCTCCTATCGAGGGGGGCGGTGGAGGAGTCTGTGGTAGCCGCAGGCAGGTATCCTCCTCTGCCTCTCTGGTTTCCTTCACATTCATTCATCTCTGTATCTGCATCTTTAGTCCTTATCTGTCATCTGTGTTTCTTTTTTCCTCCTTCGCTTTAACTTTTTAAAAATCCCCCTGTTTTATGCGCTTTTTTCACCTCCTCCACACCCTCCTTTAAACTCCCTCCTCTTTCTCTTTCGCTCTTTCTGCCTTTTTTTTTTTCTTCTAAATTTCATGCGCTGGGCAGTGGACAGCCAGAGCAATTGCTTTAACAGACCTACCTGCAGGGCTGCTTAGGGCGGCTCTTTTATCTGGGCTCTGGAGAAAGAAGCCCCCAGCCCCGAAACAGCTGTGCAGACCTGGGAGTGAGAGGACCATGAAAAAGGCACAGAAGAAAGAAAAGAAATTCAATGGTCCTCCGGGAGTCATACCTCCCAATGCCTTTCTCTTGCTCTTTTTCTCTATCCCTCTTTCTCTATACCTTTCTCCTCCTTGTTTTTTCTCTGTCTCTGCCTTATTGTACAACATTTTTTTCAGCTATAAATTGTCTTTGCCACAGCCTAACAAATTCTTAATTATATTTATCTTCTGTCATATGTTTGATACGCTCAGCTTTACCACTAAATCGTTGAATTGCATTACAAGAAAGATAGTTACAGGATGAAATCTTGAACATCAATGAAGGGCGGGTAGAGGCTCAAACTGAGCAGTAAGAAATAAATGACTAATTATAAAGATGGGTGTCGACCTGTTTGGGCATTACCTCCAGCTGCTCTGGTACCCATGAGTCCAGTGCAGGTTCAAGAATCCTTTAAACCTTGCATCATCTCTGGGTGCCAAAGAAATGGAGGACAGGTCTCCCTGTCTCTGGATTTCCAGTTACTTCTCACACTTCTTTCCTTTCAAAGGCGAATGCTACTCTCTTCAGACTCTTCAATCAAATCTTTCAAGCCCTTTCATCTGTTTACTTCTGTTGCTCCCATGTCTTTTAGGAGCTGAACAGCTTATGCATAAAGCTGCAAAATCTTCCTCTTGAAGAAAATGTCTACTGCCTCTTCAATGGAACATTAAGCTTAAATGATGAAGAGAATGGTTTTAAGACTGCTGGACCAGATCCGTATGTTAGGATGGAAGTTTTTCAGGAATCGGAGCTTCCTGCTGAGACTGACTTTCAGTTCTAGTTTGATTCTGTCATCGGTAAAGCTACTGACAGTGTTGCCCTTGTCATGTCTGACACAATGAATATACTGAATTGCTAGTGGAGGATGAACTTCACCATCTTGACCAATTTTAGGCTCTTGTCATGTGACCCGTAGCATCCCAAGGAGTCCAAAGTCTTGTGCCCTGGATTTGGACTATTGCAGATGAGCCGGTATTCCTCCCTTCCAATCCACTGCTACAGGTTCACTTGATTGAAGCGTGTGCTCTATGCTACCTTGATAAAAAGAAAAGAAACTAAGCCTTGCCCATGGGCTCTTCCATGGTCCACCATGCTGATATTTATACTAATGAAGCTCGCCATGTTGCTCTTGTTCTTCTTCTTGATCCACCAATGCTCTTCCTCTTCCTGCTGTCATATACAAACCTAATTACAATAATAATAATAATTATAAAAAAGACAATGCTATGATTTGCAAATCTCATGAACCCTTATTGTATTCACAATAGAACATACAATATATACTCAGTTGTATATAGTATTTGTATTCTATTTTAACTCTATTATATATAGTACTTTATTTTATTCTATTCTATTGTGTACAGTATCTTATTCGTATTCTTTTCATCTTCTCCTATTCCAGTGTTTTTCTCATTTTTGCTATGTAACTTTGCACTGTCCACTTTCTGCTGTAACATAACAAATTTCCCACGTGTGGGACTAATAAAGGTTATCTTATCTAATCTAATTTTAAAGACATTTTACCATTTTCTGAAAAATATTAGTTCATAGTGATATTGATAGCAGTGATATATCTCCAAAAAGATGGGACAGGGTCAACAAAAGTCTGGAAAAGTAAATTTTACTGAAAAGAAACAGATGGAGGAATATTGCACAACTAATATTTTTATTTGGCACCAGGTCAGTAACATGATTGGATATGAAAAGAGCATCTTAGAGAGGCAGAGTTTCTCAGAAAAAAAGTCGGGCAGTGGCTTGCTTCAAAAAAACACAAATTGTGGAACAATTTCAGAATAATGTTCCTCAACATGAAATTGTGAGAACTTTGAACAGTCAGGGAAAAGTCTGAAAATCAACGCTGGATGCCTGTGATCTTCAAACTCCCAGGTGGCACTGTATTAAAACAGGTTTGATTCTCTCATGGAACTCACTGCATGGGCTCAGGAGCAGTTCAAGAAGACTACTGGATGTTGTTTAACACATATTTTCATGGGATGTTCAGCAGAATTGTATCACCAGCCATAATGAACTGTCACTCTTGTGCTCTTCAGCTTCGCTCTCGCCCAGGACGTCGACACACCCAATCCTTTTCAGCATCCTAGGTGTACACAGGATTATCCATGGAACATAGTATATTTTCAGGGTAAACACATCTGTCTTGCACCACTGTATAACATGTCAAAGGCAGAAAACACCAAATCACAACAAGCTGGAATCTTGGAGGGCCAAACCAGTCCTTACATTCTTGAAGTAAGTTGGCTTTCAACAGCTGGTTATCTCCTTGGTCGTTATATTAACTACAAGATTTAACAGCTTCTGAAAGAGACTTTCTCCAAACATCCTTTTTCCTGACTGCAGTGATTTCTGCAGCATCTTGCTCAGTCTTCCCCTCCTTGCTCCTTGATTCAGGACAGGTGGGGGTATCACCTCGGTGCTCACATGACAGGACGTTTTCCACAGGAGGGATTTTCTCTTCAGCTGTTTACCGAACTGTAGCATGTGAATGTGTATTTATTTGAGTTTGAGATATTAAACAATAAATAATATCATGATTCACTATTTATTGCAACCAGCTGCTTAGGTCCTAGTAATACATTTTAGGGTTGGTTAATGGTTTGAACACCTAAAGTGACCTATAAACATGTCTGCCTCAACAAAACATTATCAGAGAATCAAAACAATGAGCTGAAATAGGCTAAATGTTTTGTGTTAATATTGTGCTGATGGTGGTACTGGAATAAGATGCCCTTTCACATTTCATACAACTTAAGTCAAAATATAAATGCATACTTTAATTTTAAAAAATCAGTTTAGGATTGTTGTTTAGTTCAGTGAATTGTTTCTACGTTTAGAGTTTGGATTCAGAGTTGTATTCGGGTCACTGATGTTTATGTAAATCACCAGTGATACTGGTAACAATAACACACATTGAATTGTTTTGATGTTTGAAAGAAAGACAAAAGGATTAATTTTCCATCTCTAGAATTAATGATTTTCTGTCCCAGCTTCTGAAAACCAAAAAACCAAGAGCTGCAGTTTTGGAGCTGAACGTAATGTCCCTGATGCATCATCACCATCAGTCCACTCTGTGGTGAGATCACCATTCTGGTTTTAAAATTCCTTGCACTCCTCCAAGAGGTGGGATATAATAAAAAAATGAGCAATTGGTGAGAATCCCTACCATTCTCGGGGGTGCTGTTCAAATAGCTTCTCTGTTTTATAACGGTTCTGTTTTAGCCTTTCCAATCCCAATTGATAGTTTTCTCTACATACCAGCCCCCCCGTGCACCACCTGCATTAGTTGATTTGTTTGTGCTGGACGCAGCAATGCTTGCTAGGGTCAGAGCTGTGACTTGGGTTCAATTGCTTTAGATTGCCATAAGTGTGTAGTTATGGTAATCTAAATGCTTTAGGATGTGTGTATGCAGGATGTGTGGGAGAAAAAGAGAGGTGAGGCACAGAGGCAGTGAATTTGTAACTGAGTAGCCATGTGCTGTGTGGGGGTTTTGCAGTCACATCACTAACATTCATTCCAGTCAATACCACATATAACCCATAGATGTACAATATATTTGGCTTATAGCAGGCACAGGCACTACTTCATGCACTGAGGAGTCAACTGGAAGCCTGTGTTTCACTTTTGTTGCCGGTTCTGTATTTAAAAAAAAACAGTGAAGTCTTTTTCACTTTGGTTTTTGTTTAGATTAAACACATGTGTTGATTAGTGTTGTGGAGGTGCCAGTAAGCAGTTCTGATAAAGAGCCAAGATTGCTGTTTTCTATGACTGTAGCGTCATATTTACCATACAAACACAACTGCAGCATTACTTCTATTATCTAACTCGAGCCAAGAAAACAAAAGCCTGTATTGCTCAAAATGTCAAAGTATTCATTTAAATAGTTTCAGTGTACACGTACACCTCATTATGTACTCCATTTTAGCAGTTTTGCGGTTTTTTTAGAGAAATATTGATAAAATTCTACACACCATTGAATGTGCTACACATGAAGATGTTTTAATGTGTAGCAAGAGTCAGCAACTTGTGCAAAAAAAAATAAAAATAAAATAAAAATTATCAGTTCAAATAAAGTTGTTGCCAGGAAAAGCCACTTTCCATTCATTATTGTCAATTGTTATAAAGGCCACTTAATAGAAGGGACTTAAATGTTATAACATTTATGAATTACTAGTTAAGTATTCCAGCAGCATTGTTTCCTCACAGTGTAAAGCCAACTCTAGGAGATGTAAAAAGCTGACCTGTGAATTACCTGGCCCTACTCTCTCTTTCCTACTTTCCACCCTTCTTCCCCAGGAGAATCTCCACAGAGAGCGGGAGAAAGATAAAGAGAGAGAGACCACAAAATGACAAGGAAGATGAAAGGATTAGAAATATGGGCGGGAAGGGTAACTGGTCATCATGAGGGGCTACGTATGGTGTATGGCAGGTAGCAGAGTGAGAAAGCAGAGAAGAGAAGACCGAGGAGGCAGAAAGGAAAGAGAGTGGACATGGCTGGTGTTGAGTGCTGTTGTGTTTGTTTAGTCCCCTTCAAAGGCAAGCTTAATTATTTTACCATGCTGTGCCTGCAGAGACTGCAGGATTCATGGGCTGCTCTCAGCCCCTATCTCTTGCAACTGAGGTCTTAACCCTTTGGCTCCCACAAAACATTTGAAAGATTCCAGTCAAAGCGATGATCAGGCTCGGCGGCCTGCAACAAAGATCATTTGGAAATGTTTAAATAAATGACGGCCAACATTAAATTCAGCATGTTTTTCATCTTAACATTAATAAATATCTCATTCCTTCAGCAAATGCTGGTGATGATAATGCACGGAGGTCCTGTTACAGAACATCTTCACAAACTTGAATCCCTGTTAAGGGTTGGACTGTTGCTTGCTGTCTGCAGAATAGTTTGCTTTTCACCAGTGGGTGCAACAAATCTAATCTCAAAACATGTCAATAACAGCTTAGACATTAAACCTAAAAAACAAAACAAAACAAAAAAATACAACGTTTGATAGACCAATTTAAATATGAGAGTAATAATTTGACATTAGTAGGATAAACATTACTTTTGTCATAACTGAATTAAATTAATTAAATGAAAACATACATTTGAAGGCACCACCAAGAGTGAATTAGCTTCAGTTAATGGGGGAAACCACACGTTTGGCCCTGTCCAGATTCCCTCACTGCCACCTCTAAGATTCCTATAGAAAGAAATGACTTTGAAAACAACATATTGTGATTAAATCACTAAAAACACTCATTTTGTCAGTGACTGAACCTTCACAGAGAACTAGGTAAGCTGTTCCCCTTGTTTTTTTCTCTAAGCTGGACCAAGCTAACCAAATTTTCCCAACAGATGACTCCAATAACCCATTTAAAGCCTTGCCACATGGTAGAGAACCCAGATTTGACATTATTTCAAGTTCTTTTCAATTTTAAAGATGTGGTAAAGACTCAAGTTTACTAGATATTTGACACATTCATAACACATCTATGAACATGTCACTGGACATCTGTAAATCATACCCTTCGATACATCTGGGCCATAACAGTTTAATCATGACAGCTGTACTGTAACTGGCTCTGTGTGTGTGTGTGTAGCATTTGAGATAACAAACTTTCACACTGAAGCTTGAATTTCTTCTCAGTCGATGGGAAGTGGATCTGATTTTCAGGACCTTCATCATTGGTTATACCTTACACTCTGTTTTTTTACAGCTGGAGTATCGTGCACAAAAGCTCAGGGATTTACATTAAAACTTAGTGACTCCTTCAAATAAATTGTATAACAGGAATAGTGTCAGTGATCTTGTTCACTCAGTCCTGGCAAGCACACAGCAGATCACTTTACATCAAATGGGAATGCCACTCACTTTAGGAATTTATATGTGTTATTACTATGGTCTAGACAGTCTAGGACAGATGTCATGGAGATGTAAAATTGTACTTGCTCCATAAAAGGAACAAAGTATGAAAGAAGGTAAAGGTGTCAAGGTGCAATGGAGGAAATGTATTTCACTACAATGACACTTATTTGTCAGTTCAGTTTAAAACAAGGCAGTTTAGTCCAATAGTGTCAAAGAAATAAATTTTTTTAAGGAAACCCTTAAACATAGTCACTGGGAAATCTGCAGGTATTTTCTATTGCGCAAAAAATATGTCGCATTACTTCTCCCCACTGGAAAACATTTTTAAACTTTCTTTTTAAAGAAAAACAATGTTTTAAGAGTCCTAACTAGATTAAATGACTTGTAAGATTTCCTGCAGTGTGACAGCACCCAAGGTGATTTCTCTGGGAATACCATTTTCTGCCCCATAACTACCAATAATACAGACTAAAGCTTGTGGAGGTATAAAAAGAAATAAATACTCAGAGGACTCACAAAGTCACTCCTTCATCTGCTGAACAGTTCCAGATTTTACTTCCCGATGGCAGCGGTTTGGGGCTTTGTATGTGGTTTGTGGCTGTAGAGATGATGTGTTCATTACATTAGACAGACTGCACTATAAATTAACAGATAATATAAAGCTAACAAAGAAACACCAACACAAGAAATGACAAGCTCATAAATGTGCCTCGCATTAGGGGCTTTCATATTCTACAAATATATCCTATTATGGTGACTTCTGCAGGTTATAATGGTTTTTTTTTTTTTTTTTACCATTTTGTACCGTTAAAATGATAAGTCACAAACATGCACAGAAAGCCCAACATAGAGATGTTCACCAAGCTAATATACATTTGAAGTACTTTAATCAAAAGGTCCAGTTGTCATAAAAACAAGGGAAAGAAATCATCCTAATTAGGGTGCAAGGTAGGATAAATCTAATCCCTTCACCAACTGTAACTGGACAGCATGCATCTCTGTCATAACTAATGTCAGTCATACAATTACAGTTAGCCTCCACTAGAGCAAAATGCCAGTTCCGCTGAGTTCAGCTTCTCTTTTACACATCTATCTGATTTAGATCATAGATTATATTAAAAAGAAAGAGTTATTGATGCATTGTTCAGTTACCTTTTTGACAGAGGACTGCTGTTTTGAAGCCTTCAGATCAGCATTTTGACATTTTTGGATGAGGGGGTAGTCCTGGGGTGTTAACAGTCAGTGACAACGCAGGCTTAGTGCGATTCATCTGTACTTCACTGTGATACTAAATGGGATCCTAAATTTTGATAGTAATTAAAAAAATAATAATCCAGAAATAACGTCACCTGTCATTGAAACTGAATTGTCAACTCCTCAGACTCCTATACATAACCTACATTTTAATAAGTGAACAAGATCACTCAAAGTAGTCATGCCTGTAGTAACGCATGATTTAAACCACTTAGTGTATTTTTGAAAAGAGGTAAAAGTAGTTTGACCAAACCATGTTAGGTATGTTTATTTCTGTTGTAACGTTGACCTTTTTAATACCATGGGGTTTAACACCTTTGGGACTGACTCACCTTTGAGGCCAGTCTCAAGTGGTTATGACTGTAGTCTTCAATGCCGGCACCAGTATGCAACACAGTGGTTAGAAGTATTACCTAACAACAAGCACACACTGGGTTAAACCTGGACCAGTATGTGGAGTTTGCATGTTCTTCTGGGCTTGCACGAGTTATTTCTGGGAGCTCTGGTTTCTCCCACAGTTGAAAAACAGGAAAAGTTAACCCTGGCTTTCTTGGATGCTTTCATAAAGACATTCTTAACCCCAAGTGTTTTACTTCCTATTTAAATAAAGTTTGATCAAAATAGATGCTACTTGTTGCTGCTATCACAGGGTTGCCATGACATTTTGCCAGCTGATTTTGTGTCTTAATTTTGTACTGTGTTGTATCCTTTCTATACTGTGTCTTTAGAAATGACCTGTAATAACAAGTGATTCTGCAGCACAGTTTTACCATCATGTCAAAATCCAGTAATGATGAAAGTCCTGCACGCTCATTTAGGCTGCCCACGTTGATTCTACTGTCACACTCACATGACATAATCACTTGCACTTTTAATAAATGTTAAGCATTAGGATCATGTTTTTGCTTCATGTCTGAAAGTTAGTCTGCTACCTACTGGCACTGCTGCCCCCACTGTCTAAGCACTTCATCAGCTCCTTGTCCACTGGGCAGCTACCTGTAGACTCTCAGCATAACATCACCATTCATAAAACTCCCTATTTGCTGCCTGAAGCTTGATGTTGGAGCCTAGATGCATCCACCACTTTTGGTGCTGAGCTGTATTTAGTGCTAATTATCTAACGTTGGTGCTGTTCATCCATGTTAAAGAGATCAGTCTAAAATACTTTGTGATGTGACCGGTATTTTAGTGACACACCTGGGCTTGGAAGCAGTGATCTGCCATTTCTCGCTGTCTCAGCACAGCAGTAAAAGTCACTGTAAAACTGCATCATGGAAAGCGACCCCTCTGCTCCTCTTCTTTTCTTCTTATTTCACCTTTTTTTGTTTTGTTTTTTTCCATCCCTTCATCTCATTTTCTATTTCTGTCTGCTACACCCCGCTTTACCATTTGCATCCCTCTCCTCCCTCCTTTCCCCCCCCCTCTCCCCCTCTTTCCTCTGTAGTCTGCAACCTGTGGAAACAATTAGACCTTGTAAGCAGGGGCCTTTTGCCCCCGTCGTGTGGTCGGTTTAACCTGTTGCTCCAGAAGGATCTCTCCTCATAGTGCGACCACCACCTTGTCAGGCTCAGTGGGTGGGTTAAGGATGATTTGGGGGGTGGGAGGGGGGGGACTGTTTGTGATGGTAGGAACTAGGAGACCACCAAGCTGCTTTTAAATGTATCTCCTAAGGGTTTAGCTGCTTTGAAATGTCAGTGACACAGCAAGATCACAAAGACGCTGTGAAAGAAAATGGAAAATCTTTCCCAAATGTGTCACTTTCTCGTTCTCTGTCATTATCTTTTGTATGTTATTATGTTGCAGGCCTGATAGGATAAGGTTCATCCACTTTAGGAGTAAACAAACTCCTCTTTTAGCACGAGAACATCGCCTTTCACACTCTTTTCACCCTCTCCTTAACTGCCAGGAATGCTTTTAACAATTCACTGTTGGACACAGAGCAACATGGAACGCTGGGAGATTGTTGCATTCCAAAGGGGAGCATTTTTTTTAGTTGCTCTTCACGTGTCAATCAGCGACACTATCTCCTTGTCACCCTAAACCCCCCCAACCCCCACCTCTAAGACACACAAACACACATACACTGTGAACCTACAGCCCGCTTTACTGCATCGCAGTTTAAGGACATAGTCGTCAATGTGTTAAGCACCTAAGAATGCAGGCCTTATGGTGGGTGTAGGACACACAAACAGTTTTCTCAGACTTCACACAAAGGTCTCTTCCACCACTAACATCTGTGATGTGGGTCACTGAGGAGCGCCTCTCCTTTGGTGACACACAGTAAGCACCAGATCTCTTCCAGTCCTTTAAAAAAGGGGGGAGGGAGTATAGTTTTCCAGCCTCATAAGTCATGTTATTATTTTATTCCATTGTGATTTGGTTGACTGTAAAATCAATCAAGGCTTGCAGCTGAATCCGATATCTGAAATGATAAGGAGCAAGCTGGGTCACAGAGGGCAAACACACATCTCACACAATACCAGCAAACTTTCAACAGCTCTCCTTCCGACACACAAACACTTTCAGCCCTGGTGACATTCCCTGGCACATTATCAGTGTGTTGAAAACACCTGACTGGTATGTGACAGTTGCAGTTAGCGACAGTTCTCTTTTAAAGTGAGGACTGGGGAGGTCTTGGTGGTGGGTTGGGGTTTAAGGGTTGATCCATTTGATAGGAGTCCTGCTGGATACTTGACAGGAGCTGTCAGTGAGCCGAGGGGAGGGTGGTGCTTATCGATCAAACACCCCTCCTATCTGCCACGCTGACCTTCATGTCCCGAGGAGGGGCTGCTCTGGTGGGGAGACTGTAACGGGAGATGGGTGGGAGGGGGTAGAGGGATGTCTCGTGATTGTGAAAGTCAATTCAGTACAATAACAAAGCTAATGCACAGAAAACCTGCCACAGATGAACTTACCGCTTATCCGCGCCACATGAGTTTTCTCAGTGAAATTACCTTATCATCCAAACTATACAACTGACACGAGTCCTGTTTCTGACATATAAGATTACAACATCTAGAAAATGTAACTTTATCCAGGGAAAGTGGTGGAACACTAGAAGGAAACAACTGCTATTTTTAAAAGCTTATTCTGACCGCTAGTTTGACTTCTAAAAAAGGACACTATGGGCTTCTTGAGTCTCCTAATTCATTAAGGAAGATATGTTGCTAAGGTAACTAGTCCAAAACATCGTTAAAAGTAAATGCTAAAATTTTAATATACAAAAGAAACAGTAAAACTTCAACTTTTTTGATGATGATGATAACCTTTTATTTCAGACATATAAAGCAAACACACCAATAACACACATATATACGGATACCTGCATATACATGTACACGTACATATGAATGTGTGATAGGAAGAAGTATGTACATATTTATTAATCCCTACCCCGTGCTTGAAACTTTATTGATTCAAAATTTTCCTCTTCACCTGCACTTCCCCTCAGTACTTGTATACATTTGCGCCACAAAAATGAAAAAATAAAGGCAAAAGCAAAACAAAACAAGGTAAAACAAAATATATCCACCTTTTTTAATTAATAAAATTATTGTTGCTAAATGTTATGTTTGTCAACTAATCAACTCAATAATTCAGGTACCAACATTTACCTAACCCTAACCCGGTACGGTTACTAGGACCGAAGTTTATCAAACAGAAATTTAGATGGAAATTATTAATTTTGTATCAGGAGACAACTTTAATTGCTTTAATTACTATTTGTCACACCATGGAGGTGAAACCCGAACATCAAAGACATCATATACAGGCTTAGTTCATGGTTTGAAAATGTTGTGTGCTTGCTGTCCACTTGTATGCACAAACGCAGCATCATATTGTTAATGACTGAAAAGCAGCAGATACCAGCCAAAGGCAAAGTTACTCATGCACGTCTTTGCAAATTTTCCAGCCCGTTTGGAGTTGAACCAATCACATGCGTTTTGCTTTCACCTTCAGACTACGACTGTTCACACGCGCACACACACACAACATTTGAATTTTGTATTATGGGTTTTCAGGGATTCAGTAGTTTCCAGAATTAAAAGTAAACACTTAAATCATCAGGGCAGCGACAGGATTGGTTGATGCTGAAAAACGTTTTTCTTTCTTCAAAATCTGGCATTGTGCCAAGGTTTATTTTTGCTGGAGAGATGGACGCCGTGCATGAAACCCTGCAGCAGCAGAAATGAGTTCGACACTGGGACACCCAGTCATCTTGTGGCTGACCATAACCAGTGTTTAGCCAGGACAACCTTTGGCCACTGGTCATTAGAGCACCATGCTGGACCTGCTGTACCGTTGTCAAAACACTGCACTTGGCGGAGACTCCGCTCAGCAGAGTCTGACTGGGAAATATGTGACTTTAAAATTGTGTATTACAGATAGAGTCATCTATGTGTCAGTGACTTGTATGTAGGCTCTTTCCCCCCCATATTTTGGTCTTTTATGGTAGATGGCATAAAAACTTTATGTTTTTATTTAATTAAAGTTGAAGTATGTGCTTTTATAAAGAAAGCTGAAAAGTCGAAACATGGGGTCTGATTTGTGGTTAATGGGCTCCCCCTACAGTCTCCTGCGTTTGTCACAACTCCATGTCGGCTGTGCACACAATGACTACATGGCTCTGTTCTCAAGAGAACAGCAAGAGTTTACTCATATCAGATGTATAATTACTATCACATCTGAATTTGTGTGCACACACTTCCTCACATGCCACTTAGACACACATCCTGCCTCTTCTTTCCTCCCTGCCTTTCTCCTTCCTGATCTATAAATACTCTGTCATCTGCAGAGGTTGGCTCTGAGAGGCGTTGACCCCGGCCTCTCTCCGTCCAGCAGAGCAGTGATTTATGGAGGCTCAGGTTGGTGCTAACCTTGCACTTGAGCGCTGGCAGTATAAATGATGGTGGGTCAGTGGCACCGTGGATGGAGGGGAGAAACTCTCTATCTGTGGCTCCACCTCTCTTTCTTTCTCTCTCTCTCTCTACTCTCTGTCCTGTTATCATCAGTGTGATAGAGACATCATCAAAATCTCCTGGGAGTATAAATAGTGCTAGATCAGGTGACAATGCCAGCTCTGGCCTTTGATGGGAGCTTTAATTTCATGCCTAATTTCTCTCGGCAAAGCGAGGATCGATGCTGGCCTGCCCGTGCTCCCTATCCAAAGACAGAGAGCGAGGAAGGACAAATGCTCACCGCTGAGTGATGTGCAAGCACCAAGATATCTAGCTTACCTGTAAACACACATGCGTCGGTACTCCTCACAGGAAGAAAATAGGTTGACAAACGTAGACAGATACCAGGTCGAGAAACTCATGCAGAGATGCCTGCACCCACATAAAACTTAAACAATCAATACAGCTGGAACAGATAGCCTTGGAAATAAGAGCAACAAGCAAAATATAACTACACAGCTACCCACCTGTGTGTTGTGTGTGCTACACATTGCCATAGTGATAAATATGTCCCAGCTTGCAGCCCCAGGGAGGCATTGAACTCTAGCCCCTCTATAATGACTTTGTCTACCTATCGATCCGGCCATGATCCATGTACTGTAATTCTTATATCATCAGGCCCGGCCCAGCAATAACTCCAAGTCATATTTCGGGGCCTCCCATCCACTTGACAACTTAATGATGCAAGGGTCCTTGCCGAGTTTGGACTTTTAGCTCCCCAGCACACCTCTCCCTCTCTCTTCCTCCTGCAGGGCTCTAATTTCCTTCCTTGTTCTTTCAGACTAATATCAGCAAAGGCACCGAGAGGCTGCTCTCTCTGAGGACCTCCCTCTCTGAACCACATATCGTCTCCTTTTCACCTCTGTGCACTTGCAGTATAGCACAGGGTTGGTGTCTGACTGCTGTGCATCTGTCTCTGATTTGGAGCACAGCCCCTTTCAGGCTCCTGGGGAGACTCAGCTGTCCCTCTTTAGACCCTGTTCTTTTTCTCCCTTTGAGCCAAGGCTATATTTCATTGTCATTTCAGCCCTCTCTTTCTAGCCTGGGTGTAATAGCGGGAGATATATGAGGCTTGTTTCTGCAGCCTTCTGAGCTTCCTCAGCCTTTTATAAAACACTGTCAGAGTGACAAAACAGCAGCCCTTGGGTATTCGGGCACAGATGCCCCCTTATCCTGAAGCAATTTCTCAATATCCTGAGCTGATCCTTTTAGTAAAGAGATAACATCTGGGTCCTTGGACAGGATGAGTTGGAACAGTCATCCTGGACAGAGTCGTAGCTCATCTGTATAGCTCTGTCTGCTTATACGCCATGGGCTGTCTGTCAGTTCTGTTTTTATAAGCACTGATTTAGGGTGCAGCCCTTGAATCCTGGGCCAACAGGAAACCACGGGAGCATGCGGTGCCCCTGATAGGAGGTTAAAGCGAGAATTTATCCAGTTATTTTTTATTCTAATGCTGTGTCAGGTTATGTTCATTACTGTCGCTGTTAGAAAAACTCTAATGATGTTCCACCTGGCTGCAAAGACACAAAACAACGCTGTACCTGTGAGACACGGCCCTGATTGAGATGTGAATAAAATCGAGGAGAAGAAGATGAGAGGGAGCAGATGGGGTCTGCAGGCAATTAATGCTGCATGTTGTGTTGTTATTCTTCCACTTTGTTCCTGTCCCTCACCCCATCCTTAGTGACAGCTATCCTCTTTATATGCCACCGCATCTACAGAATTTCTCCTTCCTGTCAGTTCTACCCATCCCCACTGTTTTTTTTTTAACTTCTTCTCATCTCCATTGCAGTCTTCCCTCCTCCCATCTTTAGCTTCCCTCCTTCCTCACACTCACGAGGCGCACAGTCTCTGTCTCCTCTCTCCCGCGCTCTACCACCACCACCACCCCCAGCCTTAATTGGGAGTCAGGGAGAGCAGTGGAAATCGCATTAACGCGGGCCCTGCCTGGGTGTGCCATCCATCTTCTTTTTTATTACGCCGCGCCGGGGCTGCTTGGGCGCTGCCGTTCGATTTGTCACCGGCCTCGTTCGCTGATAACAGGCATTTGTCATCGCCTTGCCTCCCTGTTAATGTTATCATCTCCTCCCTGACAGCCGCCCTCCGCCGGGGAGCGCCGGCGACAAAGCACATCCGTCAAGCGAATATTTCCACGGCTAAGGGGACCGCACACTGCAATAAGCCACATTAAAGCACTTATGAAGGGTGCAGGCCGAGTGTGTACGTGTGTGCGCTTGTGTGCGAGTCTACGTACCGGTGCCATAGTGCGCAGTACATTGTGCGCCGCGTGCGCATACACATCTGCACACACACGTGCGCAGGAGCGTGCGCTCTTGTCAGTGCCGTAAAAAAGCGAGGTGGGGGCCGACAGGGAGAGGAAGAGGTAATTTGTTGCAATTAATTACGCAGTGAGCGTGGCTTTGTTGTGTAGGAGAGCATTTTATCTGTTGGAATGCTTTCTTCGCCAGGCTGTGATGCTATTTGTTTGATTTATAGCTTCTGCCAGCCCGAGGCGGAGCGAGCCTGCGTGTAAGTGTGTGTTTTCACATGTGCACAATGCTTTGGCATTATCCACAGAAATATACTGTAGTCTCGGTGACAAGGAGCCCTTTGTTTGAAAGTGACATTACATATGAACAGCCATGCTGCCCCTACTTGTGCCTCTCTGCAAGACCGAAACGCTTCTGTCCATTCAGCAGCAAATCAACAACGCCAAAGCCTGACCTTCCATCACAGTTTGCCTCACTTTTCCTTCCGCTTTTGTGAGTAAAAGAAGACGTGTTTTAAAGTGCTGTGAGTATTCTACCAATCCTACAGTGATATGATGATGTTTCCAACATTGGCACGGTCCACCCCTCTTCTCTCATCTGTGATATCAAAACAGGCATTTGACATTGTGTATCCATTCTGCCTCAGCTGGGGGTTGCAGGGCCTGACAGATGGATCAGCCAGCCTCAAGGCAGAGGGAAGAGATGAGCGAAAGAAAAGCAGTGCTCCCCATCTCTCAACATACTGTATGATTCCCAAATATGCCATAGCATGTCATATGGTATGGCAAATGTTCGACCCTCGCAGAGAAAAATAGTCAGTGATGGCACTAACACACTGAGAGGTACATCTGAGCAACATTTTACCAAAGCTTCTTCACGCTATGATCACACAGTTTGAGATGAATGACTAAAGTAGACGGTCATAACTTAGTAACACTTTAGTAACCTTTTAATTGACACACTTTGCACAGAATGACGGAACCAGAGGTAGATAATAAAACACTTTGTTTGATTTACAATGTCATAACAACATTTTGACTAATACATGCTGCCTCTGTGTCATTAGCCAGAGATCACTTTTTATTTTAATAACTAAATCTGAGGTTGACTCCAAAAGAGAGTCAGTCACCACAGACACCTGTGTTAGCACATGCAGTATTAGAGTAAAACGAACAAAATAAAATATTTGTTCTTGCTTATTAATTTCCCCATTGAGAAAAAACAGCAATAGCTGGTAGCTGTCTGCAGATCTAATTCGAGTCATCAAACTGGACCTCTTTGTTATGTTTGTGGTTTCAGACCTCTTAGAGCAGCGGTCCCCAACCCCTGGGCCTTGGACCGGTACCGGTCCGTGAGTCGTTTGGTACCGGGCCGCGAGAGTTGAAGCTCAGGTGTGAAATGTATGGTTTTCAGGGTTTTTATCGGTTTTCAGCGTTATTTTGTTATCGTTTTTATCGTTAACTCGGTTTTCCTGGGTCTTTTCACGTGTGTTATGAATAAATCTTCTTTTTTTCGGTACCGGTACTAGTTTTACTTTGTTGTATTTATCCGCGACACCTTAAAGACCGGTCCGTGAAAATATTGTCGGGCATAAACCGGTCCGTGGCGCAAAAAAGGTTGGGGACCGCTGTCTTAGAGCTCTTGCTTTGCAGGTAATTTTACTCTAGTCTGTACTCCAAATTTTATTGAGTAAAATTATAGTATTTAACAATTATCCTTAATTAACAACTATCTGTAATTTACCCATAGAGCCTGTGAATGCACGTCGCTAACTAAACTTGCTAGCATTACCAAAACATTAATTTTAATAACTACATACCATCTGCAGGAGAAACACCAGCCAAATTTGACAGCTATTAACATTTTTCTTAATAGCTTATATCTGTGAAACACTTGTAAAGTAAGTAAGGTCTGTTTATTTGCCCTTCAGTTATAAAAATCTTCCTTAGTGCATGCAGTACTGTAGTATGTTTTTTTCTGAGCACTTGTTGCCCATATTGAGCAGTTAGATGCCTGCTGTGTACGACAGTCTCCCTGTTGATAAAAAATGATGTTATTTGATGAAATTAGATCTGCAACTAAATAGACCTTGTGGTGACAATGTTTTCTAAACTGCTATTACAAACCCAAGAATGAACTGTGAACCTTACTGTTGAATGATTTATTTGCTAATAAAGCTCCTTTCAGCTGCTACTTTATTAACACATGGTCACCAAAGTGGAAAGCTATGCATTTTTTTGATTTGGCAGATTGTTGCACCGGGGGCCTCTCCTGATGCAGTCTCAAAGGGATTTTTGTCTCCTCACGGGATAAAACTAGGGTGTCTTTACTTGTTAGGCACATCTGTAAACCACTAAATTCTAGAGATAATGAATGATTTATTAACCAATAATAAGAATCAGAATAATCCTGCCTTTATTAAAGCTTTAACTTACTGGGCAGCATTTGCCTGCCTTTCAGGCCAAAGTTTGAGTTCTGTTGTTGCCCTTTGGTGTGAATAGCTCCTTTTGCAACGTTTCTCCATTATGTCACTGTTGGGAATGATTTTGGTTGCAGTTTGAAAATCTCCGTTTTATTTGTGTATTATTTTCGTAATTCATTTTTGTTCGTGCTGTAATTGCAAGTGTTGTTGTGTTAGCTTTATGGTAGTTTTGGTGAGACGCAATGATGCCACACAATATTTCTCTTGATTTTAATTTTCTAAGTGTGGGAGTCCTTTTCCAGCATCACATAAGCTCAATGAATGTGAAGCAAATATAGCCCCCAAAAGAAGTCAAAGTATTGTGCTAACTCAGAGGTTCTGCTTAGGGCTTGATGTTAAAGTAGAAATGCACTTCTGAGTTTATGAATGGAATTTTTTCATATTAATGTTTTGTATGTTTGCTTGTTATTATAGGCAAAACACAAAGAACAAACAGACAAAAGAAATTCAGGGTCAGATGTATTTTTGTGTCTTGTAAATGATAAAGCATTAAAAATTGACTGAGCAATCTTGTGCAGCTACTATACAAGATTCTTCAGCGGTATACTAACTAATTACTCTATAGAAAGTTTGCATGCATGTGTATTTGGAAGAGGATGTGTTTGTGCTGTGATCTCTGAACTTGACAAGGCCAAGGTCTGATAACTTCTTGTTAGTGATCATGATCGACTACAGCTGGGAGTTTCTCTTCGCCAGTATAAAAAGGAATTTTTTGACAGCATTCATTGGATTGACCGATATTCAGAACAAAGTCAAAGGAATTTGGGGATGATCCAAAACTGACACCTTCAAGCTCGACTAAAATATGTAGCTGCCTACACGGACAAGCCAAATGCCTTCTGGAGAAAAGTTATATGGCTATATTAGACAAAGACTGAGCAATTTGGCCAAAAGAGGTGTGCTTGGAGGAGAAAAGGTGAGGCTTTCAAAGTCTAAGAACACTTCACCAACTGTAAGTGTGGTGGTGGTAGCATTATGCTCAGAAGCTGTTTTGCTGTCAGTAGTACTGTTACCTTGCACAAAGTGGACGGGATAATGAAGAAGAACTACTGTCAAATTCTTCAGTTAAAACTTTGATACAGTTGGATGTTTCAACAGGACAATGATCCCAAACACACATTAAAACTGGTTTTGGAATGGATACAGAACACTAACATTAAGCTTCTGGAATGGCCTTCCCAAAGCCCCCACCTCCTCCATAGACTATGGTTAAAAGCCATTACCACATCAAGAAACCAGTTTAAATTAAAACTACCAGTTCTATCAAGAAGAAAGATCAAATGTCCAGTACGAGTTATGACAGAAGCATAATTCTGGTTACCAAAGGCATCTACAAAAGGTCCAACCCACTAAAGGACGTTTAATCAAATATTAGTGGGGATATATGTATATTTTTGAGTCTGTATGCATACTTTTAATTTTGAGTGGATTTGGGAAAATACAACATGAATTCACAACTGTGTCCCCAGTTCATATTTTCTAAAAGCATTAAAAATGTTTGCCATACAATCATTCCAACCTTAAAAAAAGAACAATTCAAAGGAGTCATTAAAAGTCCAAAATTACCATGACATTCATGCCCATGATGAGTATGTAAACTTCTGACCATAACTGTATGCAGTGACACGAAGCAGCTGATCTGACAGTTCCTTGTCTGTATCACTGACAGTGTTGGTTGAGCTCCTATTCAACTGGCTGAATTCCTATTTTTTGTTATGGAAGTCGAGGGTTCCATAGCCGTTCATCAGAGCCATTTTTAGTTCACTATTTGGATACAGCTCTTCTTCACAGATCTCATTCTTGGTGGCAAACATCTGGCTGATCTCCAAGAAAGTTTTGTTCTTGGTCTCTGGAATGATGAAGAAGGTATAGACAGCCACTCCCAAGCAGACCACACAGAAGATCAGGTAACAGAAAGGACCTGTAGCAATCTGGGGTGGATGGACACAAAAAAATACAAATGCACAGTTAAAGACACAAAACACTCTGGGTTTTTGAAAGATAATTACAATAGATTAACATAAACACAATGCAAACCACGACAGAAAACATGAAAGGTAGATTATTGGTTTTGTTGGCTTAAAGGTTAACGTTAGCATTAATAGCATTAGCATTAACATAGCAAATTTTTAAGGCAAGTACTTCCCTTTTTTTTAAAGCTGTAAATGATCTACTAGGTTTCCAAACTAGCCAGGGGCTCTTTCATTGCCCTTATTGCCATTATTTTTGCTGGAAAAGACAGTAAGATCAGTAGCAAATCGGTGATGTTTTGCAGCAGGGGAAATGTTTTGGTATAAACTCTAAGGTAGGCTATAAAACAGAAAAAACACAGGACAGGGTGTTTAGCCTAGCTTATCCCAGAGACTAGAGGAAGACGGTACCTGCTAGCCTGAAGACCTAAAACACTTTCTGAGAGCAATGAAGTTATTTAGCTTCATGTGGAATAAAAACAGAAAGATTAAGGAACATGCAATCTCATATTTTAAGATCTGTGGCCAGACTAATTACTGACTGCCTCGGTCACTGTCAACTTAACAATTAATTGTCCTCTTTACTTTGTAGCTGTTCACTTGGAACGAAGCCGAGGACAATGACAGACAGCAAGGTCGGGACTTTTAATTGGAAATTTTATTGGTATTTGTGGAGTCACTTCTGTTCAGACAAAAGTGCACAGCCAGTCGTATACACACAGCAGATGTGCATCAAATGTCAAGACTACACATGTACAAAAAAAATAAAAAATAGAAATAAAGCCTTTTTACATGTTTTTTCACTATAAACTGGACAGTATATTTAGATGGCTTTTGTGTACATTTGAATTTAGCTCTGTGGGATACAAGTCAGTGCTGACCTCTAAGAAGGGAAAGACAAAACCAATGGTGAAGTTGGACATCCAGTTGAGGCAACCAGCTACGGTGTACGCAGCCGGTCGATGAGACTGCTTAAACAGCTCCGCAGTGATCAGGAAAGGCACACCCGCTGTAAAGAATACACAAAAACATATTTGTCTTATTCCAAAAATATTCCCAACAACACCACATGAAGACAGTTTAATCTAACTAAGCATCCTGTTATAACACAAATCACATTTAATTACTTAGTATGGCTATATGAATCTATTGGGTGATGTGAAATTAACATCGGCATCTTAGTTCATCAATTACTTTATCAATACTCCCACTCAGGACTCTTCCTTGGCAGTTACTCAAAATTAACAGAAGATGATTAATGATAAACATTTCACAAGCCCAAGTGCTATTATATTACACTCCTTTTTCTACATGTACTTCATTATGTGTTCATTATTACTCACTAATCATAGACTGACAAGAGAGGAAGGTGTTTGTCAAGACGGCAAAACTCCACTTCTGAACCACAAGACACAGAATAGCTTAGCTCATGCAATTCATTAGTTTAAGATGTGCCTTAACTTTAAACATGTGATTCTTCATTGTTAGAAGTGAAGGCTATGAAGGAGAAATATGCATTAGTATAAGCTCTAATGATTAGCTTTCCGAATAATGTGCTCATTATTCTGTGCATGATAACTGCAGAGAGAAAAGTTTAATACTGTCAAACCAATAACTACACCATAATTTGTCAACATCTGCGGTATATATGGGAGGGCATCAATGTGCAAGCAAGGTTTCATTTGAAGGAAACCATATTCATCACAGCTAGCTTATGAACAATGAGCCATTAGAAGTCTAATTGCAGCAAGAGAAATCCTTGTTTGCTGAGGTATAGATTTTGCCTGTTTGACGAATGACGTTATGTAAACCAGATTTGTTCTAATCCATCATCCTCGCAGGTTCGCTCGACGTGGCTCTCATCGTTGTAAACTATTGCCTCTTAATTCACTTCACTCATCTCATCCAGTGTACAAATGGCTGTGAGAATGGAAGCAGTGTGGCAGTTAGGATTTCCTAATTTACAAGACTAATGAAATACAATATCTCCTCACAGCCAGAGGAGGAGTGTGGAGGATGGGGTGCTGATGTTTTCAAGCGTTAATGCCTGCTATTGTGCAAGTTTCCAGCAGGGTGCAGTGTTTCCTCATACACAGGATTACTTCTAGCTAATGCAATCACATGTAGGTTTGAAAGTGTTGGAAAGTTTTCATGCCAGATACAGATACAAGATTGTTTTTTTGTTTTTTTTTTACCTGGACCTATGCAGAAGCCAGCAATAATCCCAATAACACAGCCCACACTGATGTAGCGCATGTAGGACAACTGCGGCTGTGATTGGTCAAACACAAGTCATGAGTTGCAGATGGTCACACACAGTTTTTTTTATTATTATTATTCATTTATATGATGACTTCAGATGGAAAAATCTCTAAGCCTATCTAACATTTTATTTTGTTTTAAATATTTTGTCAGTGTCCTATGTTCAGCTTCAGTGAGTTTACTTTAACAGCAGTGAAATGGTCACTGAATGAAATGTCTTACACTGGTTTTTAACAAATTCGATAGTCTTTTGCAGCAAAACCTGCTTTGCATTTGTGCATTTGTGTCCACCTCTTTGGATGAGACATAGGAAATAGTTGCTAAACATGCAACTGAAAACAATCTTACAGATAAGTGTGTTTTGACTGGTGTTCCTGTGGACATGGTAGCTTTTAGTGGCATTTAGAGGTTTCTGCTAACAAACCATGTTTGGAAAGAGGCTTAGCATGGCTTTGAAGTGAAGCTTTCACCTGATATCATTTTCTCATTTTTCACAGAGGGTGTCACTTAGAGGCTTTTGCATCTGAAGACATACAATAATTTATGTAAATTTGGTTATGTCCTAAGCTCCATGTAATGTACTATAATGTCATGCAAAATATTCCTAAACCAGCAGGATATCAGATGACATGTACCTGGAAGAGGACAGACACAGTGATTCCGGCACAGCACAGTCCCATAAAAAGGAAACCACCAATCATCAGTGGTCTTCTACCCAGACGCTCAATAGTGAAACACTAAATAACGGACAAATAAGCAGGACTACATGTGACTAACCCATAAAAATAGATTTTCAAAAAGTTAGTTGCAATTATACAAATCTTTCGTTTGCCTATATATATATCTATATCTATATATCTATTTTTAATAGAGTATAACATGGCCCTGTGCACGCTACAGAATAAATGACCTTCATTAGGTTTCAGCTCACCTTCCCCTAATCAGATTTTATGCAAGCATGACCAAGACAACAGAAAACACAAACTGAAACAGTCAAGTTAAACAAAACAGACTGTGCATGACTACATGTCATAACCAAAATAACCAAAGTCATTATTTCTTTTAAGTATTTTAGGTAAGAACATGTTACATGTTTATCAGAAGGGAAGGCATTTGTTTTTCCCAGTTTCTCTTTTTCTTGTGGATCAAGACTGAAGTTACCATCAGTCATACAAGGCACAGATTTATTGCAACCCCAAGTGCTTCATGGTTAATTAATCTGCTAATTCTATTTTCAGTTTAGCAGCCATTAAATCCATAACAAAACAAAAAATGCAATTTTTTATGTCAAGTTCCCAATATACTTAATTCTGTTGTATATTTTTGCTTTAACACTGGTCAAACAGATCTCAGACCAGGAAAACAGCAGCACATTATCACATCTGTGTTCCAACGTTACAAGTCCAAAATATAAAAAATCCTTGTATAATAGAAATACATTCATTTCATCTTAATGTGTGTGTGTCTACTCACCCCCAGCATCCCTGAGATGACCTCAATGGCCCCAGTTCCCACTGTTGTGTACTGAATATAAGGGTCTGCGATTCCTGCATTCCTAAAAATGTAATTTGTATAGAACCAGATCTGAAATTGACACAAGGTTTATTGATATGTTGAATCCTTTGGACTATTGATACAGCAAACATCAAAGTTTGCCTTGTTTCCTTAAGGAGCCAAAAAGTCACTCTGCTTATCTGGTAATGCACACGATTCATCATAGTGATCATTATCACAAGGCCGACCATCACTCATGCATTTGAGATACAGCTTTTCATCAGTATGGACTCCTGACAAGTACTCCCCTTGAAATTAATTTGCGCATTCTCATTAATCACACTTTGCTGATACAACATCCATCATTGATGATGTGCGGACAAGATCGTGATCAGTGCAGTTAAATGCTGTCTTGTTGATTTAGTAACCATACATATAACATTTCATCACCATTGGAGGCTTGAAGTATGCAAACAGACGAGCAAAGCAGAAGGCCTGCACAAGCACAAACAATTCCAGAAACTTAAACAACTGGGATAAGATTTGATGAAGATGAATATAAGCTGCTAGGCTAAAACACCTCCTTACTGAGCTAAAATCTCCTCTAATATAAGAATTGTGTTATATGAGTTGATTCATATATTTTGTTTTACGCACATGAGCACTAAAGTGCAAGCCAGTAACACTGCAGTGATGTCAGAGTGCTAAGCAAAGTAGCCATGGCTCATTTCACTCTGGAGCTTTTTTCAGCTTTTTCAGGCCAAACTGTTTGTTTAACAGAAGTAGCCTCATCTAATCACAGGATTTCAAAAGTGTTCTTGGATTATTTAGCTCATCTAATCTGACATGCTTCAGTGTGTAAACCTAACCTAGATTTACACAATGAGGTATGTACAGTTAAAGTAGGAAAAGTTAAGTAGGAGAGAATCACAGTCTTAAAATGACTTAATCTCTGGGCTTACTCAAAGCTACAATGCCAACTATTCTACTTCAGTATTACCAAAACAAGCATCTGTCTTGAGAAACTGTCCTTGAGAAGACAGATGCTGATAACATAATAGTTTAATGGCAACTTCTACTTTATACAACCTAGTTCAGGAAAACCGTTCATTGAGCACATTTGTGTCAAATGTCCTAGCACCTTACACCTCCACATTACAAGAAGTGGATAAAACCTGGTTCACTTTTTAGTGGAGTATGTTGATCCTAAACAGATGCAGGTAGCCTCAGCACATGTCTCAACTTACTCTACCTTAAGAAAAAAACAACCACAGAGCGTAATCCTCATTGTCCGTTTTATTACATCATTCTTATTTGGAACTGATTGCGCTCATGCTGAATTATCCACTACAACCAGTACAAAGACACTGGAAATCATTCATTACATACATCTGGAAAATATTTTGTTACCTGAAATTTAACTTTATGAATTTAGTTATGCATTTATTTGTCCCTTCTTTTCCTTCTTCACGATTTATCCATGATTTCACTTGTTTATGATTATGAATATGTAGTCGATGCTTTGTCGTATTCTCTTGCTTCGTGTAGAAGTGGAAGAACGAAAACAAAGCAAGAGCAGCAACAAAATAATAGCGGGGCTGCCACTTTATGATGTGAATGACAGTACAGCTACAGTAGTACTTGCAGAAGAAATAGCTCTTTCATCATTTTTCCTAGGTTGAGTGGCTCCCCAGCTGGCTGTAATAACTCTACAAAATCAGCACCACAAATACTGTAAAAGCACCATGTTGTAACATGTTGAATAATATCTGTTTGTGCACAAACTCAGTCTGTATGAATATGATTATAAGTATCCAATATTTTAAGAAAAAACATGCACATTTACTTTTCAAACTCTCTTGAATTGCTTAGTTTTACTTTTCGTGTCTCAGATTTGGAGACACTACTTCTTCTGGAGGTTTGAAGCCTTCCAGTGTTCCTGGCTGGAACAGCTGGGACTGAGAGACTCAGTGGGGTGCACCCCTGCTGCGAAATGGCACTAGCATATGAGCCTGCATGCCTGGAGCCTCCATCCATATGAAGCAATGAGTACAAAGATGTGTTTGACTTTGTGTTCGGATGGGTGGACCTTGTTATGTGAGGTAACGCTGAGGGAGAGCACCAGGAGATAATGAGGCATGGTCACATCGCCCCCTGCTTAGTCATTCAGTGGGTGTGAGACTGTGATGTATGGATGGACGGGAGGAGCCCAGCTGGGAACTCTCGCACTATAAGATCTCACTCTCATATAATAACTGCACAGTTGTTGCACATTCAAAATGTGACAATACACACACATATAAACAAAAGATGAAAAAGGCAACACAATAGTTCTCCTACTCACGGCATCAATCCCAGACAGCTGCATGCCGATGTTGACCACTGCAACAGTGAGGACCTGCCAGCGGACAGAGCTGTCCATGAGGAGGCTGCAGACAGAGAGGGTCTGCATGGAGGACAAAGAGCGTTGCTCCTCCTGCATCTCTTCAACCTCAGCCTGAATGTTTCCTTTAGTACGGAACCACTTTAGGGCTACAGAACGGAGTGAAACATGAGTCTTTTTTTAAACCAGTTTAATTCATCCTTCAAGTATCACAGTGAAAGGATTATGTAAAGTTTGAGAATCTGTTCTAGGCGTCTTGATCTTCCTTTGTAATTTCTACATTCAGAAAAGGAAAGCAGGAAATGCACTTTTTAACCTGCAATGGTGGCATGCACATCTCCTCTCTCTATTAGCAGATATCGTGGACTCTCTGGAAACCATGGCAACAGTATCAGCTGGACCATGGTAGGAACCGCCACAAGAGACAAAAGCAGAGGCCAGTGCTCTTCCTGTGTGGGGAAAAAACAACCCCAATAAAAACCAAAGACCTCACCTAAACCTTGATTTAAAAAAATAACAATATCATCATTTAAAACTATTCATTCCATCTTTACCATCTTTGTCTTTAAACCTATATTTAGCTATTCCATAAGTAAACATAGGGTGTCTTGAAGCTTTTTCTGGCTGAAAGTATATTGTTTGCAACGCTTTGTGCATCTGCTCAATTCTAGATCACAGAGTCTCTGCATGCATGCATCAATTCAAAACGTTATTTTTATTACATATTAGAACTATGGAAGCCAGTCAAACATCACAGTATAAGAACCTTTCCCAGTATCTCCGAGAGCCCCAGGACCTGAGCGATGAAAACTCCAAGACAAATGTGAATGCTGGGAACAAGGCCCAGGAAGCCTCGCAAATTCTTAGGGGCGATCTCACCGAGGTACATCGGCACCACACTGAGAGAAATCCCTGTAGAAACGAAGAAAGTGCAATTAATACAGTCTGACTGTGCTGGTGCAAAAATGAACAAAACACCAAATATGAACTGAAAAGGCAATTTAAAGCATAAATGACTCAGCTGTTTATAGATTATAGGAAATGTATATACAGCTATTTTTCACCAACAACACAAAGTGCTGCTAATTAAAGACAAATATGTGACAGTAATAATAACAGTAATAAATATTAAGAGGAGATTATTGACATTGGAATAAATTTTAGTCAACCAGGAACAGTAGGCATCTCTACCTGAATGTACTCCTGTGATGAAACGCCCAATGATGACCATCTCAGGAATTCTGCACCATCTGCTAAAGCCCATCAGAGCTCCGCCCATAAAAACAAGTGCGGTGGATCTCACCAGAGTCCCTTTCCTGTTTGGACGCAGTGATTCTCGTTGCTCAGCTCTCTAAGTTTGAGTCTGTCACAGGTTAATAGTAATTCATAAACATGCACTCAAAATACATAAACATGGTCACACTGACCTTCCATATTTGGTAACTAGTCTGCCCACCAGCAGTGCTCCGGTCATTCCACCAATGGCAAAGATTGACACAGTAAGAGAGTACAAGACGGTAAGAAGATGCCCATCCGGAGTCAAGCCATGACTTTCTAATAATGTCTCATTGTAGAAGTCTTTGATGTACTGGTGGAAAACAAGGTAAATTCATTTTCTAAGCAAAAAACGCCCCAAATAAATCAAACCCAGTGTAAGAAGATAGTGTGCAATCAAAAGATAATGTTACCTTTTTTAGATATCCTATTTATTTAGCCTTTTATTTATTATTCTAGCACAGCAGTTTTATAGGAGCCAGAGTTCAAAATATTGTTGTTTTTTTTCTTACACTGAGCTTCGTGCAGCCATGTGCTCTCTGAAACCAGCTCTGAAACCAGCTCTGAAACCAGCTCTCTGAAACCAGCTCCTCTTCCTTTTAAAGCGACTTTCTTCTGACCGACTGCCCCTTGCAAACCGAAAGTTTGAAGAGGAGTGTGGAGCTTCTGTGCTCACATCTAAAGCCATGAGACGACTATAATAAATACATCCAATCTTACCGACATAAACGAGAGCCAAGAGTTGCAAAAACAGCCTGAAATAGAGCAGTCGGAAGCCTGGATTTGTGAATAGTGCAAATACTAAGTTATTATCAATTACGCCGATCAAACTTTTTGAAACCTTGAACATGTTTAATGTGAGCATCCGTAACTGTAACACTACAGACATGACACAAAAAATGAAACATATAAATGATACGTCACAATATATCCCCAAAAGACCTGAAAAATGAAAATTTGATGTTGTAACTTCAATAATTTAAGTCAAGTCAAATTCAAAGCTGAAAAGGACTCATCGACTGCATGCTTGATGAATCTGACGGTGACGCCTTTCACTCAATAAAGTGTCCAGGATGATCCATTGCATTAAAATTTTAAGAAAAATATGAATTAAATATATAAAATAATATGAATTCAAAAGAATACAGAAAAGGTGCAGGAGAGGACACAATTCAAAAATTCTCCCTGTACTATGTGCTATGTTATCGCACATAAAAAGGCCTCAGTGAAAGTCTACAGATCTCATAAAGAAGCATACGACAGTAACAACATAGTAAGTGTCCATAACCAACAGGAAGGGAAATTTATATTTGCTCCTTTGCTTTGTTTCTGTATTGATTTCTTATACAAAGTAATGAAAATTATTGAAACAACAGAAAGTGTCATATGATGTCAGAAAGGTTTCAACTGCTGACCTGCTCCTCCTTAAAAGAGCTGGATAGAATAGAATAGAACTCCTCCATATTACCTTGCTTACTAAAATATTACTTTCTGAATGTTGTCATATGTCTGGAGTGTTCAGGTGTGTGTTAACACAACGACAAAATCTTGGAAGTACAAACCCATTGACCCCAAAGCCAGATGATCCAATGCTCTGAGGAAGTGTTAAAACTTTTAATGTTAAAATTCATGACAGGGCAAAAAACTGAGAAGTAAGGCTTGTTTGGGAGGGTTACCAGGAAAAAGACTCTTCTCTCTTAAAAAACAAACACACAAAAAAACCTCAATCCCTCCAACAGAAGAGTGATTGAAAAAAGAGGGTAACAACAGATCGCATTTTATTTGTATCAGTGTCAACAACAGCGTCAACAGATTATCAAATGATTGTCGTACCAATTACATTAAATCATAACCAACAGCTAAATGGTCTTGTCTTTCTTTCTACTCTGCTGGCTGATTACTGAAGCGCAAGTTTTCTTTAAATTTGATAGTAAACTATTAAAACTAAAATACATTTTACCTGAGATTTATTGAGTTTAAAGTCTGAAAAAAAGGATGTTATGTTGATACTGCGAGACTTGCAGGCTCTGCTTTGGATATCAGTCTGAAATAAGCACTTTAGCTTTCTGATTATGTAATCTAAGTTTTTATATTATTTATTTTTAGACAAGATTCGTCCGTATCATAATATCCAAAGCACAAAAAATGAGCTATTTTGTCTTATTGCACAGACTGACTACTGTGTCACACTTTGTGAACATTATGACAGCACAAAAAGGACGCTAACGTTACTGAGAGCAGGTAAATGTTTGACCTCATCATTTGAGCAGAAAATTTTAGATCACTCGACACTAAGAAACTGACCCAAACAAAATGAACTGAACTGCTCCAGCTGTCCCTGCTTCTGTGCAGAGCATTCAGGATTTGGGGAAATACCCAGTATTTTTCTGTTTTTCTCAAGAAAAAGATTGATTTTATTCTCACATCTGACTTCCATATCAGTCGGGAGTCGGCTTACGCTAGCTAAATTGCTAGCTTAGCCAAAGGACACAAGCAGAAGCAACTAAATTGGCTCCATGTCTTTTGAAATTAGCCGTGCCAGGAAATAGTTATTACATTAATGTGTGCGTTTTAGAGCATTAGAGAGATGACTTGTGACTTCATTCCATCCTCCCGTGACCAGTAGCTAAGCTAATCATCTCGTGAATCTTTTTTTATAAAAATGAAACTCATGTCAAGCTTCTAAAGCTGGACATACACTGTCTGATTTCTCAGTCGTGTGACTGTTTTGGGGATCGGCCCGAGTTTTGCCTTTTTTTTTTTGCCTCGTGTGTCGTGCATCGTTTAGTATACATGAGGTAACAAGAAGCGATTAACACCTCACGACCAGCTCCCGATCATCAATCGTATGGTCGCAAGAAAATCAAACCTGTCTGAAATCCTTTCGGCCCTCGTGAGGGTGTCAACTCAGCCTCTCACACTGCGCATGCGCAAACAGAATTGGAAGTAGAAAGACGGAGCAGCACGGCAGTGATCTGGACACAAGCGATGGAGGCACAACTTGAAGAAATTTGGCAAGCTCATCCGAGCATTTCGATGTGGCCTCACAATATTATCACGACCGCACCAACCGTGAAAAGAGTTGGATGGACATTGCTGCTCAACTGCAGCCGCCTGGTCAATGTTTTTCATTAGCAATTTAGCAAAGTTGATGGTGGTGGTGTGTGTGTCAGTGTCTGTTAAAGACAGAGAGGGAAGCTTATAAGCTTCATGTTATGGACGCACAGTGTGAGCACTCAAGTCGCATCAGAGCATCGGGCCGTATAGTGTGAGACCCTGCATCGTGACCCACGAACTTCTAACCCCTGCGAATCAATCGTAGAGTTTGAGCAGGAGCTGAATGCGACTGAAAAAAATCGCACAGTGTCTGCCCAGCTTAATGTAGACAGTGCATCTGCAAGCATTTCAACATGTCTAAGCCTCCCTCTAAACCAATTACAGTTTCATTGTGGATATTTAAAAACAATAGCATTAAGAAAACACCCTGGCTGGCTGATTCCTGACCTGGAACTGATGCAGGGTTTTTATAAAATGTTTGTTACTTTAATCCACGACTATAAAACATATTTATAAAGTTTCAACAACAGATACCAAGCTCTAGAAAAACAATGCAAATGAAAGCTGGAGATGAAAGGTTTAGCTGATCCTAAGTCCTGAGCTACGAACATGAGACAATACCCTGAACCTGCTCACATGCTTCTGTGGGGCTGAACACATGACCGCACCGCGGCAAATTCAACATCCAAGGAACATAATGGATTAAGAGCTACAGCGTATCAATGACATGGTGAGGTAGCTACATAAGCCCACATGACCCCGCATGACAATTTATTTGTTCAGTTGGAGTGTTATGTTCAAATGGGTTATTTAACCATTGAGAATCAAATTTCATACAGTGTTTAACCATAAAGGGAACATTTGAGTTCTCACGAAAAGCATGCACGCAAATGAAATCACAAAACCAGGAGTCTTATTATGTAGACGACAATGAAAATACCTTTGCGGGAGAGTTGACAACGGCCAAGTTATAGCCATAGAGCATAGAGCTGCCAAATGAGGCCAGGAAAGCCACTGCCAGCAGAGGCTTTGTAAGATGCTGTGGAAAACACAAAGCAACACATGAGGGGAAAACCAAGCTGCAAACAGAGTTTACTGTCTGAGGGATGTCTAACTCATTTGACATTGTGGGACACAAACAGTCCACTTTGATGTGAAGTGGACCAGGCCAGTGAAACTCCCCTTTCTTTCAGTGTAATAGCAGTTTAACTATTCATTCAATTCAATTCAATTTTATTTATACAGCACCAAATCACAACAACTTTGCCTCAAGGGCCTTTATATTGTAAGGTAAAGATCCTACAATAATACTAGAGAAACCTCCAACAAGTATTTGGTGACACTGGGAAGGAAAAACTCCTTTTTATACCTTTTATAACAGGAAGAAATCTCCAGCAGAACCAGTCTAAATCCCAACTGGTCAAGGTTGGGGGTTAGTGAGGGAAGCCATTTCAATTTCAACAGCTTGTCTGTTTTTGTACTTGATGAAGAAATGTTGTAGTGAATGAAAAATTGTAAGGAAGTGTTTATGCAAGGAATAAAGGTGTAAAATCACATTAATTACAATTAAAGGTCTGCCATTCTCTCTCTCTCCATATGGCCATTTTCATCTAAGCTGTAAAACCTATTTAAACACAATTAAAAGTCAAAAACTTACAGGCTTTGTCACATTCAGTGTCAGAGTGGAGTCTTTGCTTGACCGATTCTGGCCCCCTGACCTTATGTTTGACACCCTTGATCTAATAGATTTCACCATAACTAAACAAACTGGAAGCGTAAACAATTACCCTAAATGAATATGTTAAAGCAGCTGACTAAATGTTACAGTTTAGTCAATGTGTATTGAAAAATCAGCTAAATGATGTTTAGTTTTAAAAAGTCACCATGATCAAAGGTACCTGACTTTATTTAGAATTTAAAGCTGTACAACAACAATCAGTCATAACAGATAAGACTCATAAGTCTGTTATGACTAAAGGTAGTCAACAGCTCCTCTGAGCCATTGTCACTCCTTTTAAATATAGTTCACAGGAGACATTGCACCCCACTCAGCAACAATTTATTCTGATTAAATATCTCATGTGGAGCTGCTCACATGTCACACCACTTTAAAATGAGACACGAGTAACTTCTCATTTGCCGTTTAAAAACACACACAGGCTACTTTTGCTTTTAAAGTCTCCTTTAGTCTTTTTTAACCTGATTTGTGGTAAATTGAACGATGCTTGGAATGTCATATGACGTGGTGACTGGTGCTATTGTACGAGTTCAGTGTGTCATGATGAGTTTTCCAAGGAACCCAGTAAGCATCTTATATGAACCATGACCTTGAACCAACGTTGTACAATGAGATTAGGAGGCATTCGCGACATAATTCCAAAATCATGTGACTAATAAAAAGCGATCACTGGAAACGACCATACCACCCAGGAATTAGATCTAAATTTTTCAAAATGCTTACACTTACCGAGGTGAGTTTTTCATTGTTTCCCTGTAACAGTTCTTCCGCCATTTAAGTCATAAATGATTATTCCCCTTGTGTGAGTTTCTTCGTCATCTGCAAAACTTTTCAAAACTCTTTTCACTGCATGCCCATTTGTAGAGTTTGAGCCGTGATCGTGTACCGGAGAGGAGGCGTGTCGTGTTGATGGGCGGAATTTCCACAGTCGTTAAACCGCCTGCAAAGCAGGCCCATCCCACAACTTTTATCGTTTCCCTTTCCCCAGCAAAGATCACGAGTGTCATCCTACACCCCAGAGTGATTAGAATAATCTACTTTAAAAAACAATTTTTAAATAATCATTTGTCAGTTAACATGATTACACAAAACCTACCTTAAAAACCTTAAATTTCGTGGAATTTGATGGAAGAAATTGATTTACAGTTTTAAGATTTTATTTTTCCTTATACACCTGGAGGTCTGTTGTATAAATCTAACCTTGACTTGATTTTAAAGTTGCACTGAACTTTGCATTTGTTCCTGTTTCAATTCGTTTATCTTGTAAGTTTCATCTCCCCAACACTCACATGAGTGTAGCAGAGCTCCTCCCTTTTCCAGCTAATTACAAGTGATTTTTAAAAATCCAGTCATTGAAGCCTAAAGCACTTGCTAGTCAAATGGTAGCTGCATGATTTTACAGAAATCTATAAGTGCAGCTTTTCACTTCTGGTTAAGTAAGACGCTTTCAAAGCTGACATTAGAAGTTTAACTATGTTATGTTTTATTGCTTTATGGTAACAATAAATGTTGCTTTCTGTAACCTCCTTTAATGGAAATAGTTTGAAAAGAATTTAAGATTAAATTTGGATTTTTCTCTTACCTTTACTGATTAATTAAAGTACTTGGAGTAACACTTGCATTTTTTGCTTCCCTTTTGGCTTTTAATTTGAAATGTTCCATAAGGATAATTATTCTACTCAGAAACAACAAGCACAAAACCTACATTTCCAGGTGTAGACGTCATTTTTTTGTCATCTGCTCACAGTTTTGTCCTCTACACAAAATGCAAATAAACAATGTCAGTTAATGTTCACCAAAGTGATATGCTCGGCATCAGATCTTCACCTGACTGTCATGGATGAAGACCTGTTTGGTTGCCTTTTAATCGCCTTTAGTCACAGTACCATCTGCTTTACATATGATTCTTGAAATGTCTATAACAGGGGTGTCCAACTCCAGGCCTCAAGGGCCGGTGTCCTGCAGGTTTTAGATGTGTCCTTGATCCAACGCAGCAGATTTAAATGGCTAAATTACCTCCTCAACATGTCTTGAATTTCTCCAGAGGCCTGGTAGTGAACTAATCATTTGATTCAGCTGTGTTGACGCAGCGTGAGATCTAAAACCTGCAGGACACTGGCCCTTGAGACCAGTAATCGGAGACCCCTGGTCTATGGTGATTTCAAGATGAGATAATGGAGTTCCTTGCAAAAATGCAAAAGCCTTGAGCCACCTCTCATTTTTAAAACACATTTTCTAGTTCTAATTTAGTAAAAACATACCTGTGTAGAAGGACACACAACGTTACTGCAACATTATTGAAGCAGTGTGGGATCATCTTGATAAAGAACAGAAAAAAGGGCAGCCAACGTCCAAAGTGCAGCTTTGGATGTCCTTCAAGAAGTTGGAGAGCTACTCCTGGAGACTACTTAATGAAATGACATTTTCAAGTTTGTTGTAAGCACAGAACAGTTTAATTGTGTTTAGAAACTAAAAGCTGAGAAGACAAGAAGAAATCAAACACAAAATATGTAAAACACAGCTAAATCACATGAAGTATATTATGCACTGTGAGAAGTTTAAATGAAATAATAATAATACAGGGATATGTGAGTTGAAGTGGAGAATTTAGTCAGCAATGGACTACACAAAGTGACACAAAAATTTAATTTATTTTTTTATGGGGAGGGGGTGATGGCGACTTCACCTCCTTTACACCCTTTTGCTACCTCCATCAGATTTCTCCCTGCTGATATTTCCTGGTATGATATAGTATATTCCCTACATAGATTCCTCCAGTACACAACCAATGACCCTTTAAACATATGCTCCTAACTTTAAACCAACGAGCCAAGTTGAGACCATCATGCAGGTCAAATGACTTGTGTCATATGACTTCTAGCGCTGTGAAATTTATGCGGCATCATGCTGTTTTTGTGTATAAAATCAATTAGGCTGGGAACAGGGACATAACTCACTGGGCTGACACCGTAAAAGAAGAAAAGAACAAATGTGTAATGAAATGAAATATTATGAGGAAAAGGTGTGTGCTGACACTAAAAAACACTCGATAAGACTTACAAGTTTACTACGCAACACAAACTTGATATTTGGCATACATGTTGGCACATATACATATACATTTGTATACACCAAATTAATAATGACTGTGAAGCATAATTGTAGCTTTTTTTGGTCTTTTTGTACAGTTTGACTTTTAATTATGCCATGTGTAAAACATTTGTGGGATTAGAACACAAACGCAAGTGTCTGAGCTCTTGTCTTTTCTCATCCATCCATCCATCCTTTTCCACTAATTCAATCCAAGGTCACAGGGGGCTGGAACCTATCCCAGCTGAGAGAGGGGAGAGGCCATAGACACCTGGTACAGGTCACCGAGCTCCTCCCTTTTCCAGTCACGTTTCAAGTGTCACTTACCAGCTCTTGTTCGCCTCCAGTTCCACAAAATTAATAGATAATTAAATAAATTTGTAATACCTCTTTTCATCATGAGAACAGAAAAAACTATTCCAAAAACAATTGAGGGTCTATAAAGGCAAACATTTGATTTAATTCACAAAATAATTAGATTCAGTTTGATTTTTTGGACACTTATGAATAGTGCAAATAAGTTTAGAAAGTTTGTTGTAATCAGTCATGGCAAACCCTGCCATGTAAAAGGTAATTAGCTGACCTAATAGTTAATTAAAAATATTGATTAGTGTAGCTTTAAATGTTTGCTGGTGATCCTGGTCAGGTGACTGCAGCAAAGGAGCTACAGAGTAAGGAAAGTCACAGCTGCAGTGTTTTTATTTCTTTGTATCTAAGTTAACTTACAAGAGCCTCTGGCCTGTAGTAATTCATCAAAATGAAGTCCTAAATGCATCAAAACACCTATTATAGAGCAACGTTAGTTGGTCTGTTGTGTTTGTGTTATAAAGAGTAACACTTGATTACAGTAAACGATGAACAAATCTTTGCTTTTATTATAAGTAAATTTGGAGACTGAGGTCTGTGTCTCTTGATGGGTCTTGATGAATATCAGGCCTGTTCTCATTTGTTGCTCACTGGGCTTCTTGGATCAAGGTCAAGAGTGCACATTGAGGAACACGGACAAAATGTGAGACTCTGATCAGAGTTCACGTGTTCATCTCTTTACGTTGTTTAGGCTCATGTGACTCGGAGGTTTATGCTGGTCATTTTTCTGCTTAGGATAAGAACAAGTGGAATAATTCATTTATCTTTCCATCAAAAGTGGAACCACAGCATCATATCGCAAAGACATTTTTTTCTCAATTTATTGCGATTCTCACCATCTGATTGTGTCTGCTCATTAACACAATGATTAGGAGAAAAACCAGATAGAGACTCAGATGCTGACAAATAAAAAGCAGTGAAAAGAAATTAACATCTCCCTTACATAATTTACAATAGGGACATTTCATGATCATAATCAGGATGTGGAACTACATGATTTAATTTCCTCCCAGCAGTGAATAAGATGTCATTTGATAAATTACCCATCAATAGCAGACAGTAGGGATGCTGTGCAGGGAAATGCAGCATGTGCATGTGCCTGTGTGAGCCTCTGTGTGTGTGGTTGTGAGTGAGTTTCGTGTGAACGTGCACAGCCATGTTGTCACAATGAGGATGCTCAGTGTGTGTGTTTGTATGTGTGTGTGTGTGTGTGTGTTGCAGGAAGCTCGGAATAACCTCACATTAGCAGCCCATTATTTCAATAAACCTCCTCTTGCATCCAGTTGACAGATCATCTGCCTAGAAAAGCAGATATTGTGGCCTTTAATCAGTCAGCCCCCTCTGAGCCTCCGTAGTCTCTTGTGCAGTATTTAAATTCCTCATTTACTCTGTTGCAGGCGGGACGTGCCTGTCCCCCATTGTTCGCTCTGAATAAACTGAGAAGCTGATCGTGTTAAGTGTGGCCATGATTGATGGCTGCTGATGAAATCTAATATACTCGCCCCATGCCATCGTTTAGCAGAAATAGGATTAGAGAAAAAGACTCCTACACCAGCTGATAAAAGGTGGAAATGTACTTAATGCACTTAATGCTTTTTCAGATTTTTAAAATTGAAGAGTTCTGGCAGTGGTCGAGTAACTCCAAGAGGAGTCTGGGACATTAACTGTTGACTGATGGCTGTGGGTTGTGGGGTGTGTGATGAAACTGAGTTAGTGAAATGAAGTGTGAGTGTGAGTGAGGTCAGGAGGCACAGATTATAAATCTAAAAACCATAAAGCAGAGTGACTGTCATCAGTCGTGTCATGATAATTATTTTCACGATTGTTATCACAGCTATTAAGCCTCCTTGTGTTCGTGGAAAGGTCAGTACACTGCAGTGGCAAATGGCACATGACTCTGTGATAAAACTGCTTTAATGTGTTGATGAAATTTTAAGAGATGAGAGCGGAAGTGAGATTTTAGTGACCCCTTGTGGGGTGTGAGCTCCAGTTCATTATGGAGTGATTATCTTTATGAAAAAAGAAACTATAGTCTGTGTACTCTGTGTTGGACGGATTTTTCTTCTGGAAATATAAGTATTTCTAGCTAAAGAACACACAAACACACTGGTATTTAGATAGACAAACTATAATATACACACACAAGCACACGCTTTGCAGCCCAAATAAAGCAGTTTTAAGTTTAAGCGAAGCCCTGTCATCCTTCCTCTAGCCTCTTTTCTCCTCTGTTTTGTGTTTTACCCCCTTCACAGCTACATTATCACTTTATTTGGGTGTAATGGATCTCCCTCCTCCCCTCCCGACCGTTCCCATTGGCTGTGGCTGGCCTCCAGCCCAGCCCACCTGCTCCACAGCGCTCTCCTTAATGTGACTGGCCGAGGATGATGGATTGCCTACTGTCACTTCCACCTCCTCCTCCAATCAACAACTAGCCATGGAAATTGATTGTTCTAATTTGCTCTCATTATTATTATGATATTAAGCACAATATACAGACACAGCTCACTGTCAGATCTGGGCAACGCCATCATTAGTTACAGAGGCTGGAGAATACGCCTCAGTGCGGTTTTCTCCCACAGACGCCAAGATGTAAAGGAATCAGCGAGCGTTGGAGAAGCATACTGCTTTTTCTTAATAAGATTTGCCATGCAGCACCTCGCTGAGGTGATGTAGCATCTAATTAAGTTCAATTCAGTGCATCTGGGAAAGAGGGAAAAAAAGAAGATATGATTAAGTTCCTCCATGTCAAACGCAGCGTGTTCACGTGCAGCTGCCGGATCAGGGGAAATGGGAGGTGTCAGTGTGAGGAAAACACTCGTCTCTACATCTGCAATGACTGCAAATTGTACAAATCTACAGTTATTAAATGCTGCTCAGAACACGCAGTTGAGATGCAGGACTATACATTTACAGAGTGAATGGTACTGAATAACAATGAGAGTGCACAATCTAGGAGCTTTCAGAAAAATCTCCATTTCAGAAAAATACTAAAAATGTACAGTATTTCTGTTTAAAGATAAAGTGTACACTATATGATGACCTTATGCATGACCTTTCTCATTCTTCATCTCATTAAACAGCTTCTGTCTTTCTCATCAGGCTTGAAGTTGAACAACCGAAGATCAGCAGTATCATCATTTTGAGTGCTTTAGGCCTTCTCCCCCCTCTGCTATATTCACAAGCCTGATTTGAGATGGTACAAATGAGACTCCAAAAGGCCAAAGCAAATACCAGAGAAATCTGCTGATCATGATATTACCAGAGCAGCCCCTCCAGCTGTATACGACTCCTGTGTTGCATGGACCAAAGTGTATCCCCAGCCATGCTGTTATCAGCCCAGAGTATATTGGATACTGCTTACATTAACACACAGTGTCTAACAAACCGCTTACGCTCCTTTAATTGGATTACAAGGAGTGCTGCATTCCCATTGGTGAGATTAGAAGGGTCCGGGCACGGAGCCGACTCCCCCTCCTCCGCGAGAGTAAGGTATCTGATTCGTCGTCGTCTCTAACGACCTGCAGATGCCAGATGTTTGATTGGTGGAGTGGTGCTGGCACGGGTGTTTATTGGTCCATGACAGTGTAATAAGGGCTATGCCAAGTCGACTGTCAGGGTGTTAAAGTGTCTACTCTGATCTAGGGGTGATTAATGAGGCTGTTTATTTATTTACTGGCCTTAAATACAGTTTGTGGAGATTCTTTTCTCTAAGTAGATTTAAAGGTCAGTCTTGAAATTGCCAGACAGGATTTAAACATGTAAAATATAGCTTTTTATATTAAAAATGTTATGTTTGAAAACAACTTAATTTTACCTGTATTTGAAACTGTGAGGTTCCTGTTTAATGCTGCTGTTGGGACTTTACATCAACTTTGGGGGAGTTTTGATCCTACAGTTTAAAGCTTGCACATTTGTAACACTCATCTCACCACAGTTAGATCAAAAGAAAAAAAAATAGAAGTCTGTATCAATAGTTCCTGATATTAGAGACAAAGTACTGAACTCATTGTTTAGGTGATTTTCAATTTTAAGCATATTTCTATATTTTCTCCATTTGTCATTTTCTGCTTTTCATGTCATAATGATCAAATAATAAAAATAATAGTAACTGGAAAGCATTTTAAGTATGTAAATATATATATATATACATATATATTTTAATTTTATGTATTACATAAGCAGCAACATATTTGTTTGCCAGAAAGAGAGAAAGACATCTCATATATGTTATCGTCCGTCTGGGGCGAATTAAATCTTTGACATTCGTTTTCTGATTTCATAAAGAGTGAGTTATTAAAGCTCCCAAAAAATGTAAGTCGAATGAATTTTTTTTACACTTGTCAAGGTAATTTTCTATCACAGTATGATAAGTACAAATGTACATGAGCTCAGAATTACATTAATTGCACTCATAAAACATACATTTAAGATAAAGCGGCTAAGTCTAAAATGACATCTAAAATAAGAGGTGCTTAACAGTTTCCTCGACATAGTATTAATTTAAACTTACCCGTTACTGCCAAGATTTTTGAGTATATTTAATAGCCCAGTAGCAATATGCATGAAAAGCAAGATCATTTTTCTTTTTAACACTATTGTATAACAGTGAAAACATAGATTTCCAGAATATCTCATTAACAGAAAAATTTATCTTAAGTCTCTGAATCTCAGATTTTAAAAAAAGAAAGAGGTCTCTTTCAAGCTTTCGAGATATCGCGTTTTCATAAACAATACCCATATGCCAAGTCTGTTGACGGTGAACAGCCTATCTGAGCTAACCGCCTAACAAAAATATTTTGAAGTCAGAATTGTTAAAATGCCTGCAAAAGTCTCCAAGTTATTTACAGGAATAAGAGGATGTAAGACATATATTTCAGTATAGTTTGAGTTAACAGAACCTTAAATAATACATAAAAATGCATTAGCACGGAAACGGTGAAGCAGGATTCTTTCACATTAGCACAATGAGTGTGTGTCGTATGTATCCGAGAGAGCGAAGAGAAGCAAAGAAAAGAGAAAGTGCACCTTGTGACCTTCCACACTCGGACCTCCACCTCCGACCTCTGCTGTAATTCTTGTGGTTTTCAGCCTTTTCTACACACATCACCCAAACCTCTGACCACTAACTTATGTGGAGTCCCCGGTACAAGCTGCTGAAAACCTGGCAGCTGCTGGCCTCCTGTGAAGGAGGACCCTCTCCATCATGGTGGTGACACCTTAACTGTCCAGCTCTCGCTCAGTGAGGAAGGCCCCCTGCCACCACACACACACACTTTCTCTTGTGGTGGTTAAAGGACAAACACAATGACACAAACTGTAGCCAGTCACTTTCTTTTCTTACACAGGTGCAGTTGTGAATGTGTGCACTTGTACACCCGACACAAATATTCACACAGTGACATTCTCACAAACTTTCTTTGAATCCCAGTTCCCACACCCCACACTCTCGCTACATGGCCAACAAAACAATTCTCCTTTTGATTCCCACTTTCACACACACACACACAAGCACACATGAATATACACACTGGAGCTCGAGCATTATGCCTTAATGTACTCTGGCCTGTCCCTGCAGGTGACCTGACCCTTACTGTCCTGTCTGTCAGAGGGAGAAGAGCCAATTCAGCCAGATGGCAGTAGAAGCGAACGGCTCTGAACAACAGGCCGAGTTAATATGTAGCTTTAACCATTGTCTCCTCTGCCTGACAATGGGGTGAGCCGGGAGGGAGGAGCACTTGCTTGAGCTGCGGGTACAGACGGACTCTGTATATTCTTGAAGGAGTTCATAAAAATGGCGCTAAACCCACTTTATTCATCACTGTCTCATTTGGGCAAGAAAGCAAATGGACAGAAAGGGGGGGGGGGGGGTGGATACACTGTGCTTCTGCTGTACCTCTGTGGGGAGGTTTTATTATGTAGTCAGCAGTTAAAAGTGCAAAACACTTCAGTTTCTTTGCTTTTACAAGGTATTAAATCCATTTATCAGAGCTTAAATATAAGAAGATTTTTGTTGTTTCTATTTAGCAGCAAATGTCATGAAATATCTATTACAATAAATGCTCTAATTATGCTTCTACTGTCACATTAAATACAGAAACAGAGATCAAAGTGTTTTCTTTCCTCAGTAACCGCTGCAACAACGCCTGCTAACATCCCCATTGTCAGCCTCTGTTCCTTGGCACTATCACTTTCCTAAAGATGAGGGTAATTTTCTATGCAAATGTGGCGCCATCATTGTCCCCGCCTCGTTAATCTGGGCCTGGGCTCCTTTGACAAACCTCTCTCTGATTGATGAGGCCCTGACAGCTCCAATGTGTGCGTGCATTTTCACAGATTGACATCATCATTAAGGAGCGAGAGCAGGGCCTGAATCACAGCAGATTTACCACTGCCACCACCCCCTCTGCTACACGTACACACCTCGCTTTAGCATGCACACGAAAGGGTTGTGCGCATGCAGGAAAATACACACAGACACACAAAAAGCAGCACACCATCCGTCTAACAGCTGAGGTTTCCCTTCTGTACCCACAGAGTCAGGCAGGCGGCAGAATGCAAAGCGCTCACTCATTGGCTGCCTGAATCTGTCATGTTGAAGTTAATTGGTGTAGGCTTTAAGCAAATTTCCAGCATCACCCCCAGTCGCCGCACCACTTGATGGGTGAGTCACTGTCATATGGCACCTATTGATTCACCCAGGGGATGAAATGATTCCCATAAAGCTCGCTATGTCAGTGTCACCCTCTCGGAGAGCGGCCGATAGCCTCTCTCCTCCCTGTCTGTTAATGTAGATGTGAGAGAAGAGTATTTTAAATCATGCTTTATTCATATTCATTCAGTCTAGAGGGGATCTGCGGGCTGGGTTTTTAGTGTTTCAATCGGCTAAAGTCCATTTTGGAGTTCATTTGAAAATGGAAAAATCGTTACCTAATCCTATTGCTTTAGCCCTGAGCTACAACATAAGAAGCATGGAGTGTGCCGGCAGAGCAGGAAAAAAAGAAAAGAAGACAAGAGACACAAACCCTGACTGAGTGGAGGCAGCTGCAGATGAGCAAATAAAGCATTCAATATTTATGACTGAAATTAAAACCAGATAAAGATGTCACATATTACCGTGTCCCCACCCTCCTCTCCTCCCTCCCAGGCCTCTGGCCCCAACTCCGGTGCTCACAACTCTCTACTCTCTCTCAGTGCGAGTGAAAGAGAAGCATTATTCCTTCTCAGCCCAATGTCTTCAAAGACAGTAATGAATGCAATGCAGTGACCCAGAAAATGGACTTTAGAGAAGGAGAGGGAGAAAAAAAAAAAAGCAATCTTGCGTTTGTGGCGGAGTATTATCACTTTACTCCCCTCCCCTCATCCTCTCCCCTTCCAGATTGGTGTGTGTGCTTATGGCTGTGTGTGTATGTGTGTGTGTGCACCTGCCATTAAGTGTGTGTCGACAGACCGGTGTGCCTAAGTGCATTCATGTGAATTTGTATGAGTGTGCACGCTTGCTTCTGATCGTGTGTTTGCATATGTGTGTGATTGCGTGTGCGTGTGAGCTGAAGTCTCCATCAAGAGGGAATGGGCACGGGCTGACAGGCAGGCCCATTGTGAGGTTAATTAAACACTTCAGGTTTAACACCCCGTCTCTGTCGTTAACCCAAACACTGGCTCATCACTCATTCCCGCCACACTTCAGTTAGAGAGCAGGGGGGTGCAGGAAGGGTGGGGGACAATGGAGATGTCACAGCGGGTGGGGGTGTGTTGGTGGTTGTATGTGAGGTTATCAGAGATGGTGAAAGTGGTGAATGTTTGTGTGATATATTATAAATGTAAGAAGATAGATGAAAACTAACCAGTAGGTAATTCAATTTGCAGGAGAAGTGCCACTTAAAGTGATTCCGTAAAGCACGGGTTAAAACAAGCTTTCCTCCAAAAGACGCTGTCGATTTGCTGTTTTGATGATGGTAGTGGACAGCACATGCAACATTTCAATCTAATATTTATCCCAAGTGTTCAGTGAAGTCAAATCTTAGGTGTGCAATTCAACATCTTGACAAGAAACATCTTCATTCATACAAGCCTGAAAACCAGTTTGTCAATCAGGTTCTTGCCAGAAACCACAGTGAGAACACACATCAAAGAAAGTTAAGCAGAATTGAAATCTCTGGCAATATGATGCTTGTGAACCTGATGGGCCACACCCACATAAGAAACAGATTAGGGGATATATAAATATTTAACCTCCTGGACCTTTCAGGGCATATTTCTTTCAAAGAATTTCATGTTTGAGAAAAATATGTCTGGACTGTTTGAAAAAAAGTCCCTGGAACTTGTAACTTCCAGCTACAACTTTCACAGATTAAGAAAATAAGCAGTATATTTTGTTTAAATAACACTAGTGCAGGTAACTCTGGTCATCTGCAAAAGAACCTACTGGCGCCTGCAGTGTAATGGATCCTCACACCACTAGATAGCAGTAGTTTACACTTCTGACAACTTAACCAGTCCACACAGTTACTGCAGAGGAACTCATGGAGCCACTGAACAAGTGAAGGAGTGAATAAATGATAAGGTGAATGTGTGAAGGTACTTAGGAAGTGTCTGTAATAATCCTGTCGTACTCATCAGCTGCTGAAGTCCACATAAAATTAAAGTTTTTGTAATTTGGTGTATTACAATGGTTGCATGTATGTAGAAATTATGAAAACGAGCAAACTTTCTTCATCTCAATCATTTGAGAGTCTCAATCAACCTTAGAGATTACAAAAAAGTGTTTCTGTTATGCTGACTTGTATTTGCAAAAAATTAAATAACAAATTACACGCCTGTGATCTATGTGATTTAACCTGCAATTACAAATATAAATAAATACATAAGCACGCAAACAGTCTGCAGACTTGTTCTAAACTAACTTTAAAAAGTTGTAATTTTTTGTGACTGGTATAAAAGTTGTGAATATTTGCATTAAAAAAAAGCCTTTTGTAATCATGCAGAATAAGCAAAACATAAGCTGCTATCATCTTTGTACAATCACAGATACAAAATGTTTTTATCTCAGAAATAAAATCAAAGACGCTTCTATCTTTATATAAAGTTGTAAATGGCAGTGAATTATAAGACTGCATGAATAATTTTTTTCAGTGGAGTATCTACATCTTCAGCAACGACTGTACACTCTGTGTGCCTTGAATGAAGTTTATGATGTTAAAAGGCTAAATGATGATTAGAAACAAACATTTTCCAAATATACTGGCGCAGCTGATTACTGTTGATCTGGCAAAGAAGATAGAAATTTGGCTAGCTAAGTGTTGGGCGCGTGTTCGGCTATGTGGGTTTCAAAATGGGTAAAGTAAATCTTTCTTCAGCAGCTTATCTGAATATTCTTGAAATGAAAACTATTCCAGTTTTCAAATGCTCAATATTTTATATTAGTTTATGAACTACTGTGAACAAGTGCACATCGGAATCTCTAGTTAAAGTAAAAGGACACATCATTGCTCCTACTTTGGCAGCTTCTTTAATTGGTATCACATAATAGTCCAACTTGTGTCACCAGTAAAGAGAAACCTCCTGGACAATGGTGTTTTAGGCAGAATACATGTGAAACTGGCCAAAAAGCAAAAGAACACAGATATTGAAAAACGGACAAAAAACAATGTGGAGAAAGGTGGTGTTTACGTGGGGAAAGGGACATTTGTGGGTCACCGAACAAATTAAAATATACTGAGAGAGAGAGCATTCAAACATTGCTTTGGTAGTAAAGTGAGAAATTTGCTGAGAACAAAATGGAACAAGTGAGGCTATCACTCCATTTCTTAGCACCAACCTGTACCCTGTGGGTGCTGCGTGAGTAGAGCCAATTACTTCCTGCAACAGGACAATGACCCAAAGCACAGCCCCAATCTATGCACGAACTATTTAGAGAAGAAGCAGTCAGCTGGTATTCTGTCTGAAGTGGCAGTCAACCCATTTGAGCTGTTGTTGTAACAGCTTGACCATATGGTATGTAAGAAGTGCTCATCAAACAAGTCCAACCTGTGGATGGCGCTTCGGGAAGCACGGGGTGAAGTTTTTCCAGATTACCTCAACAAAATGACAGCGTGAATGCCAAAGCAGGACTGCAATTGCTGCAAAGCCAAAAGCCAAGTTTGAAGGATAAAAAAAGTTTTTCAATTAAGAATCAGTGCTTCTTATCTTACCAGTGTCTTGACTACATGACCTATTAACTTTATTATTCAAACTTTTTAGCACAAGTGAGATGGATGTATTTTTGCAGGGGTTTTTTTCCCCAGCTAATGAAAAAAAAATTAGTTAAATTGCAGATTTAAGCAAGTAAATGAATCAAATGAACCACATTTCAGTGCTGTTTTGATTTTTTCTTACATAATTAAAACTGGCCGGGCAGATGTTAGCGAAACAGGTTTATACGACTAACTCTGGTATTCCCAGGGATTCATTAATGATAACGTGTTTTTTGTTACCATTTTGTCGTGTGTCTCTGTTATTGTGGAGGTTTGGCGTGACAGAGCCCACGCCCATGATGCAGCCTTTCCATTAGCCATTAGCCCATTAGCCCGTTAGCGCTCAGGCTGTTGGAACAGCTTGAATGTGTGATGCTAATGCTTCAGGGATCCAACCCAAACTGGAGCCTTGGCAAAGGGCCAAATAGGAGGAATGGTGCAACAATTTCCTGTACCTATTCTTCGCCTCGCTCTCAAATTATCAACTCACATTGTTGTTTCAGTGTTGTTGTGTTTTTTTCTTATTTGTCTGCTCTCAATTCTTTTAAGACGCAGGGTGCTTTAGCATCTTTAAGCTACACTTTTCATTGGAGGAGCAGCTCTTTTTCATCCCTGTGCCATATGTTAGTAAACAAGACTGATGAACATGTCTATCCAAATGTGGTGGAAACATTTTTCTCCTTCAATTCACTCGCCGTTGCCCACTGCAGTTTATCCCCGGTTTGTTTTCCAAGCATTTCTCATAAAAGTGATTTATCAAAAACACTTAATACCGAACTGCCGATGTTTCATCCTGAATGATTCCAAAGGCTGCTGAAGCTGGTGGTTTTTATGGCTCGGGCTGAAAAGGGTACCTCTCGGGGGCATGTTGTGTTAGCTTCTTGTAAAGTGGTAAGACACATACACACACATGCTCTCTAACACTATTGGTGTTGACTGGGGATGGGCGGTGGGGAAATGTCAGGAGGGATAGAGGTCATTGCCTTCCAAAGGGATAAACACACATTCCACATGGCTCCCTACTGCGTTATCATTTACTGCCCTATCGGACACATTTTGCCGCCTCTGAATGTATTTATATTTATAAACATATTCTTTATTTATTTTCTCTGAGGCCACTGTGCCGAGGAAATGATACTGAAATCTAACATTTGGAGAGCCATCGTGACTGCCAGAATGCAATTTGTGTTCTTTCTCCATGGAAAAAAGGGGGTCGTGATGCCCCGGGGCGGCCATTTCGTTCCCTGCAGTGACATTTTTAACAGGGTGCCTGCAGGACCCTGGGACGCAGCCTGAGCCACGCGCTCTCCGTCATGGCAGACGGCCTGCGCACTGTGGCGTGGACACACTCACTGTCTTTCCAGAGCTCTTTACCTGACTCAATATGTTGAAGTGAGATTGGATGCAAAAGGCTACGAATGCTGCAAAGAATCTCTATGAGAGGAAAGCATTTACAGGTCACTCTGTGTGCCGGTGCATTTTTGTTGGCGTTGAAAACTTGGGTAAGCGTGTAAAAGTATTGCATGAATGTCAAGCAAATGCTTCAATCATAGAGGCAGGTCAAACACTCAGTGAATACACGACAAAAGAACACTTTGATCTTCTCAGCAGCTCAGGACGCCGCTCTTTGTCGCCTCACCGTGCTTTGCATCCGCAAAAGCAGACCTACAGCCAGGAAAACTTTAACGACTACAGTTGCTTCTTTTCATTAACAATGATGTATACCAGTTTTGTGTGAGCTCCCTGTTCCTGCCTATATTTATCAAAGCAACATTAGGAGTGTATCAGCATCAATTTGCCATCATGAAGCATGGAGGCTGCATACCACTCATGTGTGACCATTATACTAATGAGGTTAATGGTTCAGCTGTGCTTACCATAAGATGGATGCCCCCCAGTGGAACCTGCCCCTTTGTGTGTGTGCGTGTGTGTGTGTGTGTGTGCATCTGCGAGCTCGTTTATGTGAGCCCCTGCTTTTGCGGCGCACAGAACGAAGAAGCGAAGTGAAAAAGAAAAACTTCTTGTACTTTTTCCAACAAACAGGGTTTTGTCATGACATTTCATCTCCATCAACATTTCCTCACTCACAAACGCACGCTTAGCTGGAGCCTCATTATCAGTCAGAGCTATGTATTGCTCTCTCTCTCTCCACCGTCCAGAATTATCTTTGAACTTTACAAACTAATGCGATGAACTGATGACTTCTTGTAGGCTATTACGAGAGGGCGAATTACTGGTGTCTATTTTTTGCTAATTACAAATGGTAAAACCAGTGAAGCCTTTTATAAGCTAGGATACTGTTTATGCCGTGCCACATGCTATTCAGTCTAAAAGTGAAACAACCCTCAGGATTGAGATTGCACCATTTCTTTAACAGATGGGAAGCCTCAGCCATCTGTATTGTTTTCTTTTCTTTTTTTTTTTCATTGGGATTTAAATGTGTTTTAAGGTTGAGAAATACTCAAACTCCAGCAGTCTACCTGCTAACTCTTCTTCAGCAGCTTTAAAATAACACAGGGAGTTGAGAGATATGAGCCCCACAATTCAAACAAAGCCATTCAACTAATAAACATCCTTGTTATTGATTTTAACGCCTTCACACAAACAATTATCTGGGTTCAGATTTGTTTGTTTTAGTGCATTTCTAATTTGAATTTCTACATCCACGCCGGTGTTGAGGGCCAATACTTGTTTGCACACAACCCCAAAACCACAGTATTGCTTCTTAATTAGATTTACAGGATATTAAAAACACAGTAGGTGCTCCTAAACGATGATCATTGGAGACAGTGCTGAAATAGCAGGCTATCATACATCTTTTTTTATATTGCTAGTCGAACCGTAACAATATCTGTTTTTGTTTTTATAAATGTATTCAATTACCGCCACCAATCTCAGAAAATATGAAGAATGTCAAATTAAGAGTGCAAATTTGGAAATACATGCTGCTGACTATTATCAATTTTATCATCTTCAGAATGGCGCTTTAATGAACAAATGAAGTTGGCCTCATTTACTGTTAATGCAGTCAAATGCTTTTTCTCAGTGGGTGCTACCCAATAAGCTGAGGAGAGGAAGGGCATCGGGTCTCTGGAGGGGTACAACTTTAATTGGATGATCTGAAAGTCCTTTTTCCCAATTCCAAATGTAAACAAGGCATGTCATGGCACATCTAACACCAAATGAAGAAACCTCCTGAAAATGCCTCTCAGAAGTTTTCACAGTTTTCTTCATGTTTAGTGTGTTTTTCTGTATCTTTTTTTAAACTTTCTTTCATGGCATATAGGCAACAAACTGTAAATCAGAACGGCTGCGACTCAAGGCAACACCCAGGGCTCTAAACAGAGCCAAATATAACAACGAATCAGCCTTAAAGTAATCTAACTGTGTTATGTAATTATCTTTTGGGGATGAACCACTCAGTGAAGTAGATGAAAACGAAAAACTGCACAGAAATTAAGGATTATTATCGTTATTAAATAACTTGTAGGTTTTTGGAATTACTGAAAATTACTGGGAAAGGAAAACTGCAACTCTCCAGATCCCCAGCTAATGTACCAAGAGTGCTTATTTTGTCTGAACAACCAACATGTTTTATAAAAAGGAGCAAACTGTAAACAAAAAATTACTTTGACTGACAACATGAACATTAACGACAATACTAATTAGACATAATATGCACATTTAACCTTTATTGATTAAAAACAACAACAATATTATTAATAATAATATTAAAATAAAATTTGTACTTTATGCGCAGCTAAAAATTCCAGTTCCACTTCATGATTATCACAGTTTTAAAAAATCACAATGACAGCAAACTGTGGAAAAAATACTCATCTATAACTTTTATGTTCATTAAGCAAATTATAGTCATATTTGCTATTAAGATAAGAATGATATTTTGATATTGTGGCATTTTTGATTTCTTATTTAAATAAATACATCATGACATCCATCCATGGTTATCAGGACATTTATTGTTATTATCTGTAATTCTCTCTCGCTATACATATATGTAGTTAATATGTGATATCAGCAATGGATGTCACGATCTTTTACTCTGTGGTCTTCATCCAAAGATAAAATAGACATAATGTAGCTAAATAAAATGCATGTGAAATTGTAAGGCTACAATCACTTGATGATTTTCATCTGTGTTCTACAAGGAGTCTAAATTTACTGACAACATCTTATATTTATTAACTCAAGTTTCAAGCTTTTTCCTTCCATAAACGCTTCTCCAATTTAAAAGCAAATTACACAGAAATATATCTCAAGCACGAAAGAGAAAAACGTTTGTGCTTTGGTACCGTTTTATGGCCAAGACTACACGCAAGACTAATACGCATTTTGAGGAGTTCAATTTCTTCCCATGCAGATTATGAACTTGGAACAACAGCTAAGAATCTAATTGTTGTTCAAGGATGTAAATGCAGTGCTGTATCTTTGCGAAATTCAGAGGTCAGATTTGAAATCGGTGCGATCATACAGCTTTACTTTTCATTTTGAAGCTTGAAATAGGAGGCATTACAGGTGAGCCAGTGTGACTGGATAAATAACTTACAGCAGGCTTGAACCTTTAATATAGATAAACTTGAAATGGAAAAAAGACCCAAAAAAAAATCCCTGGCTGAAGTACTACATTAGGTAAAATTATTACCTAATAATGGTACAGGAAAAGATCTGTCTGCAAAAAACACCAGTTACACTGAGGATACCAACAAATGTCTCCTATGCTGTTGTGTTGCACTCCTTGTCTACATATGGGTGATAATATTGGGCCTTTAAGTTTGTTTCCAAGTGCCTCAGCGAATGTGTTGAAGAACTGAGCTAAAGAGTGCTGAGGCAGTGAGTTAGCTTAGCCGACCCTTGGGCCTTTAAAGCTGCTGAGCACAGCACAGCACTTTGTGCACACATGCATGCACACACACACACATTCTCAGCCCTGATAGCACATAAAAAGTTTTCAACCCCTGAAAACACTCGTGTATGCACCGCTCCATCTCAGCTGAGTAATTTAACAAGACTTATATCAACGTCTCAAAGATGTGAAATATGCAATCGACAGACAACCAATTGTACAGGAAGAAAAGTGTTCCATAAAGTTCACGCTGGTGCCTGGTTTATTGGCTCTTTTAGGATCAGTGAAACTCATAGCCAATGGGAGAGCTGGAACACAGACGGCATATTAATTCATCGCTATTCGTTAGGACCGCCGCATGTGCTAAAGATGGTAATCTTAAGTAATTTGTTAGTGCTGCATCGGCGCTTTGACTTTTTAGAGAGCTACTTGACAGCAGCGTTAGCCCCTGGGCTCCAGTCTTGAAAAAAAAAGGAAAAGAAACTATGCTCCAATTTGCAATTCATACACATTGGGGGAAATGTTTAATTCCATGGCCGTTATTCAACTCAGTTCATTAATTAAAGAAAAAACGCTACCATTTTCTTCTCTGCTTTCCCGCCATCTTTTTGATGAGCTTTCTTCAGGAGTAATTGAGTCTGTTAATTAGACAGAATTAGGCTCTAATTATTCTAAAGGCCCAGTGCCGGGGGATAGAAGAAACCAAATGTGCCATATTTCACCGTCTTGCCACTCCAACTGCTCTCACTGAATCCCCTTTAACTCTCTTTGATGTCCCCTACACCGCCGGTTTCACAAGAAATGGATTAGATATCAGGCCTCTTAATTCTGCCGCTCTGCTCAACAGGAGAGCTCTTTTGACATTTGTGCTCACTTCTGCCTGATTTCAAGCCTGTGCTGCAGTAAATGCATTTCATTACAATGAGGTGTTTTATTTTCTCCAGCTCAGTCTTTATGTTATATTAAAAGGGACGGGCATCCGTCTTGTTTATGTCCTCCTTCAGCCTCTCAGTCAGTGGCAGTGCTTTGCCATATCACATTTTTACGGCCATACCTTTAAACGTTTCTTTGTCACGCTGAGTCTTGGGTTTAAAGACAATGAATTAATCTTTCGGAGCAATGATTCAAAGGTAAGCTTTCTGTGCACATTACATATCACTGCTGGTGACTCTGTTTCACTTTTGTTTTGTGCTTTGAAAGAGTCACATGCCTGTGCAAATCACATACAAAGGCAAAAAAAATAAAAAAAATCAGGGATCTCCAGCTGACTTAATTGCATGTCTTGAAACATGTTTTCGTTTTTCCTCTCAGTCGTACAAAATGAGACACCTCTCCGAGGCGATCTCTGTATTCATGGCCATGTCTGTCCAGAAACCATGAAATATCATCACACGGCCCTTACAGTCAGTCAGCCTTTGCTCATATGTAGTTATTGATTTCCAATATCATAAATCGCAACATATTAGAGAAAAACACAACACTGTGTTCCTCTACACTAAGCGCACCTCCCTTCCTCCTGTCGTAATACAAGCAATGCTTTATTAATGTTGTAATATTGTCTTTAGTTTGTATCCATTTACAGGCCACCAATACAAGCATGACACACAAACACAGACACAGGAGCAGCCCCCTCCGCGCCCCCCCCTACACAGCTGCTCTGCCGGAGTGTCTCATGCAGATGTTGAATTGGACAGACCACCCTGAAGCGTCGGGGCATACAGTGAGCTTCACTGCCGCCAAACCTGTCGTGATGGATCGGCCCACTCTAATGCCAACTACGACTTGCTACGAGATGGTTCACTCTCATTGGTCCAACTCCAAGCGTTAATGGTTGTTCCCAGATTGTAGCAAGAAAAGGCCCTTTAGCTGCTCTCATAAATATGGTAAAGAGGTAAAAAAAAAAAAAAAAGAATGAACGAGAGAGAAAGACACTTGCACAAAAAAGCTCAGAATACAACCAGTTGTGATGATGTTCGAAAGAACACAGTAATCACAGTGCATAGCAGAGCCACTGTTTTATATTGTTAAGATTTTTGATTCGATATAACCTCAAGAATCAGTAAAGCTTATATATCAGCGTGTTATAGCACTGTGGTTCTCCAAGCTTTCTCTTATGTTCAAGGGTAAAACTGTCTCCCAGTATGAAAACAGCCATAAACCAAGCATTGTTCAGAGGTATTTTCTTCTATTTTCAGATGCCAGATGCTGCATGTTATATGAAATGCCCCCGTCGTATTTTTCACAGTGACAGCACCATAGCTTACTCTAAGGGGACTGGGGTTAGTTTATCCTCAACTGGTGTATTACTCTTTGAATGTCTCTAAGTTAAACTGCTGGTGACAGCTTATCAGTCAATGTAATGCACAATGCCTCTATGTGTGCGGAGCAGGGGAGTAATTCAATATCCCTATATGATTCAAGGCAAAAAGAGGGAAAAAGAGATTTATGCCTCCAACGGTGGCAAGGGACATTAATGTTGGTGGAGTCTGAACTTCCCGCAAGAAAAATCTAAGCCAGGCATCAGTCTTCCATTTGTAATTTATTCTAATATTAAATTGTGTTTGCGAGCAAAGACAAATGGAGAACTCAAACACATGCAAATCCGGGAGGGAGCCCGGATATGAAAATAAGGGCAGTAAATAATGTTAATATTTTTACTTTTTTTTTCCTCATGCTAGATGCAGTTCTTTTCTTTTTTTGTCTTAGTTCTTAGTTTGTTGTATTTCAGGATTTTTCTTTACGGACAGACGGAACATACACTTTGTCATTTCTCTGTGATGTCGTTCCTGGTTATTCCTCTGTGTTTGTCCAGGGTTTCGATTTGGGATTCTCTTTGTTTTTGCACCTCTGCGAGGCCGTGCTCTCTCACAAGCGACCCGATCTCTGCCTTAGCCATCAAATCCCACTGCCGCGACCTCTGCCCTACAACTAAACCCTTTCTCCAACACCAGCCCTGATAATAAACATGAGTATCAGGGAGCAAATCACTGTGGAGTTCACGTGTGCTGATATGTGTGCATGCCTGCACAACTTCGCATTTCTTTGTGTGGATTTTCTCTGTTCTGCTGCATGTAATCTGAGTCAAAACTTTGCATGTGCATGCACCAAAAACTGACAACAGACTGAAATAGCACACGTAGGCCAATCGCACATAGTGGCACATAGCACGCCAGACTTCTCCATCACTTCCAAACGTGGATGTCTGCCATTTTTTTTTAATCCACAGCACTTTAGAGTTTATGAGCTGGGTCAAGACTGTTGGTCTCACAGGAACAACCTGGTCCCCTCTCACGATTTCGGAGTCAGAAGGAGAAGCACTTAAAACATGCTGCACTCATTTGAAAAGCTGCACCTGTTCCACCACATGGATGAACATAAAGGCCTGGTTATCTATTTTTACATGCAACTCCCACATTAGTAGAATAGAGGTGCTGTTGTAAAACATGCAATTGGAGATTCTGTTGATTGGCTGGTAACTGCTTGTTGATAATAACCTCTTTGATCACTCTGTTTTTGTCATTTATTCACTCATCATTCAGTGAACTAAAATCCTTATGTAGTGTAAGTGGTTTCATAGAACCAGCTTCATGGTTATGGCTGTTTCTCCCTGCTTTATTAATGGTTAACAAATTTATTACAAAGATTGTTTTTTTCTGGATACGTTCCAGAAATATCCGAATATATCTCCACAAACTGCTGGTTTTTGGAGAAGCTTTTACCAAAAATAACTTTGGGTTTGACTTTAGTAAGCTATTAATCTTCAAAATTGTGATATTTAGCTTTTTTCTAATTGTTAACAAATGCCAAAGAATAACATCAACGTAATCCTAATAATATGTTTAATCTAAAGCATGTTACTAAAACCTGATCTTATATCTTATTTGTCATAACATACCATAGAACTATACTTTTGCTAAAGAAAATAGCTACGTGAGCATGGCAACATGCTCCCATAAATAAACAATCCAATAAACAGCCACACTGTAGTTTGAGTCAGCCCAACAGTTCTGCTGCCATAAATTTACTGTAAAGCTGCAGATGCGTATTAATCTGCAGCTGTGAATAGTTCCTGAACAAATGCACTTTATATTTTGGAGCAAGTAATGTGTTAAAAGATAAAAGATATCCCAATATCGAGCAACAGAGTCTCTGAAATATGCACTGGAAGGAGATTTGGAAATGCAGAGCACTGGATGGAAGCACTGAAAGAGGTACTTGATGCCTCAGTTTGTGCTACACATGGCCTTATTTAGTGTAAGGCCACGTGTAGCTGTTGTATCATGTTCATTTTTCCATAGTTAAACTTTCTATAATGTCTAAAGTCACAGATCCAACATGTGACACATGCAGATTGGCTGCAAGCTCTTACTGGCAATGCCCTAATTTATTATTGTATCAGAGTTCAAACTTTAAAATGCTGTCAGACATTTTTGAGCTGATTCAGATTATTCAAAAGATCTTTTTTTAAAAAAAAAAAAAAAACTAAGCTTAAAATAACAAATGTGTATCTTTAGCTTTGGAGGTTGATCAACACACATACAGTGGTTAAAGATAATGCAACAAATTGCTGTCTGAAACGATTTAACGACACCTGTTAGGTGTTAGGACTGTTTCATGAATCTGCCGTTTTGTGTAAAGTAACATTCAATTTGCTGTGTTTTGAAAATTAATAAAAAGAAATCCAGTACCCACCTGTTTTATTAAATAATGTAGTGTTTTTTCAAATACTTAGTTATTGCTATAGGTAATATACTTGGAGCTGTGAAAAATGATGGAAATTATTGAAGCACAAAAGTGGTCACTTCTTCTTGTGGTCTTTGCTGATTAATTTAAACACCAAATAAAACGATTTTTTTTTAATGTGAAAATTCACTGTCCACAGGTGAAGGATGTTTTCACAACCGGGCAGTTCAAAAGTTCCATAACAACGGACGTTCATTTAAAGTTGAAAATATAAAACAGTCCTAACCCAACAGCAGCAGACGGAGAGCAGAAAGAGGTACGAGATACTCTTGCAATAACTACTGCAACACACACTCATACTCCCAAATGGCCACACCAGTGGGTATGCAGGTGTTTGTAAGCACAGCAACACAAGCTGTGCGGTTCCTCGCAGCAGCTGATGAAACACAGCCAGCCTCCACCATTTAGTCAGCAATGAACTCCACATAATCAGATTAGCTAGTTTCCCTTATCTAAACATCTACAAGTGTTACTAACCTAACCTAATGCCACCTTATAGCCTGAGAAAAAATCAGCACCCAGTTTCATGTCCTTTAAAGTGGCCATTGTCAGTTTACAGGCCATTTCAAATAATCGTGGTTAATACACATTGTTTCCAAAGGACTTTTTCGAGAGCATGCCTAGAAGGAAAGCAGATACTCCCTTAATCCAACTGCCACTGAAGCATCATTAATTCCCTTAATGAATCTGTAACCTGAGAGCTGGTAACCTGTGAACTTGTCATCCTGGACACACATTTTGGAGCGAATCACAAAAAACAGGCTTATCTCTCATTCGTAAGGAACTGGCAGTGGAGGGCTTTGTTTTCCGGAGGGATATGAGCACGGTGCGGTCACGCCCATTAGTGAAGGCATTAGCAGAGTTGTGCGGCCAGGCCGTTTCCTGCCACACGGGGTTACGGTGTCACGCCTTGAGCTCTGATTGAGTTACAGTCCAGAGAGAGAAGGTCACGGTACCCCTCCAACACGTCTGCCACTCACATTTTACTCAGACTCTAGAGGTATGAAAACCCTCACATGACGAAATTACACACAAGTTACAGTCCCTGAAGAAAACCTCGGGTCATTTGAAACTAGCGAGTGCACAAGTTGTTTGTTCCAGGGTGTTTTCCAATTGTGCCATGTTTTATTAAGATTGGAGTTTAGTACAGCTAGGTATCAACCCTCAATGAGTTTTAATGCATCTGACGCAAAGTCTGTCAAACCTATGTTTGGATGATGAAACGCTTAAATCTGCGGACATGAAGGATAGCTCTAATAAGTTTGGTTCTACTTGATGAACAGTAGCTGCAGTGAGCCTGGATTCACAAAATTCATGATTGCAAACAAAGTGGAAAAATAAACTGATTTAACACAGAACCTCCTTGAACTGTGTTTCTTCTCACAAACAGTGTGCTCAATTCTCATTCTTAGAATTATCTCTAGTGTTATGTTCACATCATGGCAAACTAATAACAAGCAGCGGAGTGGGAAAAACCATTCATGCCGGTTTCAAGTCTTGGATGAGTCTTTGATTTCTCCCTTTTGGCAAAAAGGTTTTGAACGTGTCAGCAAACTCTTGGCAAAATTTCAGTTACAGCTGAGTAAAATCAATTAAAATGTTATTAGCTTGTATTAATCTAGTTTGATTTCTACCAGATACCCACTGTACTCATGTGATTTAGAGTATTTATGGCTTCACATTTAAAGTAAGATGTGAACGCTCCCAGTGGGAGGTTTCCCATTTTGCCAACACTGCAACTATACTAAAATGTGAAACTTCAGTTTATAGTAGGTAAAGCTTTTGGCCTTTACTAATGTTCCTTGTGTGCAGTTATAAAAGTTAACAGAGGGTTTATGTAACCACTTAGATAAAGTAAGCATAGAAACTGAGAATATGCAGTGAATGCTGTAGCAATGGTTTTGACATTTGTTGATTATCCTTCTTACCATGAAAGAAAGTCAATAAAGTCAAGACTGTCATAGTCCTAAAAGCATGTACATTTTAGAATATATATATATATTACCATAAAATATAAATTCAGCAGCTCCCAACTAGAGTGTACCAGTGTCAATCTCAACTTTGAAGCAGCATAATTGAAGTATGAGGGGGAATCAAAGATACTGTTGACTAACATATCTACTATACATGTGGGTTCCCTGCTGAACCAGAGCCTGAGACATCCACTAGTGACATGTTTTGTGTCAGGAAAAAAAGCCAAAATAAATGTATTTAACTTTTTTCCACAAATGAGGCGGATACACCAAAGGGCAGACTCTAGAGCTGAAAAATGATCTAACATGGAAAAAACAAATGCAGCAGTTCCTCTTGGTGCCACTTGAGACTGGTTCCAAAAGGTGCTCAATCCCCATAGACTCCAGTGTGAAAATACCCAACTTTATAGTATGAGAAAGCATTTACAGCCTGGTACAATGAATGCTTTTGGTCTCCATGGACCGTTTCATTTGACTAAATTTTTTAACTCATCCACTTGGATACTGGAGTTAGGGATGTGACTATTTTGGTTAAGTGTCTCAACAGAAGCAGGTTGAGCCAATTGGAGACTTCCAGGTCTCATGTACCACCTCAAGTTATTAAATTGGACCTCTTCACTGTGTTTGTGCTGCTGGTGCCTTTTGGAGCATTTTTAATGGATTATCTGATTAATGTCATTGCATATGTGTGGTACCATCTAGTCCTTTGTTCTCAAGTTTTGTTGAGTAGAATTCAATTTTAATACACTGTTACTGGCACTAATGAGCAGATTTGTGTATTTGCACTCCTACAGTTTATGAATGGAGCTTGCTAACAAGCTAGATGGCTTGCTAACTTAGCACTTCACCCTTTCATCCAAATATGTCCATGTCTAGCTCCAAAAAAAATCAACATGGGCATAGGAAAAATACTAACACTGAAGTCCTAAGTCAAAGAATGAAGTCCCGGTGGTTATGCCCTTCTGTCTATAGGATGCACTCTATCACTAAGCTAATATAACCATTTCTTGTTTACCTGTGATCACAAAACGTCTTTTAAGCAAAGAAAACCATATACAGCTGTCTAGTTTGAGGACCACATGTGAGTAAATACATGTCAAATACCAGCAAACAATCTACATCCGCTTGCACAAAACATCACACAGAAATGGAGTGTGCTAATTCTCGAATGTAGATGTACCTGCACACATGCACACACACACTCACACACACAATCAGATGATTGAGTTCTCTCCTCTTAATAAACCACTGATTCAGCATAAGTATAACCATTGATTGGTGACTTAATTCCCAATTCAAATTATCATCCTGGGTCCCTATCCAAGGTTGACATGAGCCTTGAGCTTCGGTGCGACTAAATTATACTCTGCTCCACTCCCTGTTAGCTACCCCCACCTCTCTCTTTCCCATACACACATACACACTCACACGCTCAGACTCCCAGTTCCCCCATCTTTCTCCCCTGTATACCTCTCTCTCAGTGCAGCCCAGGTGCTGATACAAGCAGAAATCCTCCACGCCCCATCACTCCCAGAACACATACGCACTTACAGACACACACAAACACACATACAAAGTAAGCACATACAAATACACCCCCACCCTGCACACACACACACACACACCTCCATTCCCTACACCTCCTCAGAAAAGCCAAGGGGAGGCAGCATTCGTCTCCTCTCTATTTGCTGTGTTAGCATGGACACGATATGAAGCACAGGATCACTGTAGTTTTTCTGCAGCATGCTGGCTGCAGTTTGTATGTGGAGGTGGGAGGCAGAAAATAAGAGATTATCAGTGTGATTCATTGGTGGCTGTAGTCTTAAGTCACCCAAGGTTGTGGCCCTTCTTCCTCAATGAGGATGTAGTGCCCAATAACAGCACTTTGTCAGAGAGAGAGCTGAAGGAGACAGAGGAGAAAAGACAAGCAGAGGAAGAGTGAAAAGTAGTAAACAAGATAAAGGAGGCAAAAGAGGAAGAGGAGGAGTGAATTGAGTCTGCTATTGTCTCTGCTTCATCAATATCCTCTTATATAAATGTCAGCTGTACCATTCCCTCATCACTGTTTCACCACCCCACTGGCTTTATCCTTTGGTACAAGGGGAGGGACATCGCTCTCTCTCATCTCTCTTTATCGCCTTTTCTCCCTCCCATCTCCCTAAACCGCTTTCCTCTTTCTCCCCTTTTACCCCTCTTTTCTTTCCCTCCTTTCTTTCTCTCCCTCTCCATGTGCCTCGTCTCTTTATCATTCTTCATCTCTCCTTCCCCTCCCTCCATCCTGTCTCTTTGCCTCTCATGGCGATGCGTCACTAGCCTGCCCCCATGAAACAAGTCAATTTTCTGCCAGCTCGGCGGATGAATAAATCTCCCTGGCTCTGCTCAGAGCGATGGGGATATTTATCTAAGTGGAGTGTGTCCTCCTCGGCTCAACGCCACCGACTTCTCATCTAAGCCCCCACCCTGTTCCCACCACCACCGCTCTTTTTTTTTTTTTTTACAGGAGGAGAAAAAAACTATGGAGAAAGCAATTGCTAAGGAGGAATGTGAAAGGTAAAAGAGGTAAATGAAAACACAAGAGAAAGGGAAGTAGAAGTAGATGGTGAGAGGACAGGAGCAAAGAGATCAAGGTGAGGAGAGATGGGGGAGAGAATTATGAGGTGAAAATATGAAGAAGATGGATAGAGGAGGAAATAAAGGAGCTGCTTCAAACAAAGCCTATAAAGCAGCAGCGTGGCGGAGATGTGAGGCAGGGGCATTAGTTGAGCCTGCTCGGGTTTAAACGGCAGGAACAGGCACAGATTTGGATGAATGGCAGTCCTACTCCTTCGGGCTATACTCATCTGTTCGGGAGAAAGAGACGCAGGTTATTGGGCTCGCTGTGAACAATACTGAGATGAGAGCGAAGACACAAAAACAGAGGCAGAGAATGAGCATTAGATTAAAAGTGATGATAGATAGTTGAGCATGTTGTGGTATTTTCCCTCCATTTGGATGAAAAATTATTAAAGGAGCCCGATAGGCAGCAACAGCAGATCCCAAATCCACTGATGCGTCCTGTGTTGATTGGCAGGATAATCAGCACAAGGTGGATTAGGGTTCAACTTCTATCGCTTAAATTTTTAATGCAATATTGTATTTTGCAGTGTAACAAGTCCAAGGATTTAAAAAAGCTCTGGGCAGTAGCAGGGGCATTTGCAAGGAAAGAGGGGGGTCGCGCTTGTTACTTGCCACAGCATTAAAGCAAAGTAAATAGCTGTTGTGTCTCATTACCATTCATTTTTTAAAAGGGGACTGTTAGTATAATAAATGCCTGTACTATCTTCTTTGGGCCCTCCCCCTCTTTCAGTATTAGGAAGAGTAATACTATCATTCACGCTAGATAAAATGCAAGCAAATATTTCCTTCGCAATTAAAATGGTCAATTTTGCTTATGCACAACAGGCGCCGTATAACACCAAGTTTTGGACTTAATTACCTACAATAACAGTGTGATATATTGGGTATATGGTTCTTTGCTGGGAGAGCATGATATGAAACAAGACGCTTTTAATAAAGTCATAAACACAAGCCTAGGCCCTGTGGAGCATATAATGTGTGAGTCTGCGTGGGAGTGTGCAGTCTTTAATTTGTTTGCACACAAAAAGACTTGGAGATGAAGACGAGCACCTGCACGTGCAATCACGTGCACAGAAAGACACAAAAAGAGATTTCTGGTGATGAAACAAGCTCTTGGCCTTGAACTTGATTTTGTTGTTGTTATTGTTGTGTGTGTTACATTAAAACAAACCATTTTCAATTGTGTAGCCTACAAATGCAGACTTGTTTTTCAATTATATTGGGGTTAAAGGTTGAGAACCTACCTCACCTTTGCTGCCTCAGATTTTCTGTTGTTTATGTTCTTACTGATGGTTATTACCATTAACGCATTATAAAAGAGCCCATCAAAGCCTTTTTAAATAGGTCACATGATTAGTGCTGATTCTGAGGGATCTGTCATAGCAATTATTTAATAAAGCTGTCATACATACTAAGAAACGTATACACTTTTAACCTTTAATGATTAATCATTTATTATTAGTAGTAGTAGGAAATTGTGCCATAAAAGTTGTTTCACATGTCCAAGTTTCGCTATATATGTGAGAAAATCCTCTTAAATTTAAAAGGAAAGTGGTGCGAGAATTATTCAGAATTATATTTTTTAAATTTCCAGTAAAAACAGTTGACTAATTTTTCTGGATATTCAAAAGAATTTTTACTGGAACTCAACCAAAGAAGCACTTCCTGAAACTGACAGATTTATTGTTCATCTTACTGACACCTAGAAACCATTAACTATCAGTGGGAAGATTTTTTTTAATTATTATTATTTGGGTAAATTGGCACTTTGTAATTATACGTTTAAATTACGTTAAATTGTTCTACCGCACATGCACAACCTGGCAACACATATGTTTCACATTTTAATGTACATGTTTGGCAAAGCGCTATAGGTTGCTACGCGTAATATTTCTGCTGTCACCACATTAGCATGACAAATGCAGGCACTTTTCATTAGAGACAAATGAAAGCTGTTCTGACACAATTATGGCAAAAACAATAACAGCGCCGTGTGAGCCACTCTATGATTGATAATACTGCAGGGGGGGATTCAGTGGTGTTGGGCTTAACCAGGCTTTCCCTGAGGGGTTCTCCTTTGGCATTAATCAGACAAATCCCTTTGGCAACCTCTCCCCTCGCCATTTTTATTCATAAGCATTTGGCCCTAAGAAAGACATCACCAAGAATACAACAAGAGGTCAACATCATCTTTGCGCAATGTTAACCTCTGCATTGATGAAGCTAATTCACATTTCCTCAGTGCAGCCTACGGGGGTTCAGGAGAAGAGGGGGAGGAGGAGCAGAGGGAGGCACCAGGGTGTGTGTATGTTTACATGCATGTGTGTGCACGGGTGTGTGTGTCTGCTTGTGCCTCTGTGTGTGTCAGCAGCCACTTTGTAGTGAGACTCCCTCTTGACCTGGGCCCCTCCACATGGGGTTTGTATTGATAGTGTTAGCTGAAAGGAGGCGAAAGTGAATGTTGTCCGAGCTCATTGGAATGACAAAGGGGGCATATGGTTGTGTGTGTGTTGGTGTATGGTCATGGCAGCCACCATATTCCTCTGTGCAGGGTTGCCAGGTGCTTCATGAACAGACCCACTGAGAGTCGACAAATCATGCACAAATCCAACAGACTGGCTCGTGGCTCTACTACCCAACAGGGGGTTATGTGTGGCTGTTTTTCTTCTTTTCCTTTCTTTTGCTGATTTTTCTTCTGAACAGAGTTATATAACAAGCTGCAAAAAAAGAAACCACACTAGAGATAAGTGTCAGACTGAGTCACTTGCTCATTATCTGTTAATCCTGCTAATCAGTAGCCCCCCCTTTTTTAAACACGGTAAAAACTCCACAGAGAACAAGAGAATAAAGATAACCTTATGTAGCAGCATTCCCTCCCACACAAAGCCACTTCTTCTGTCATGAATAGTCAGCTCCACCCTAATGACTATTCAATACAGTCTGCAGGCTGCAGATGAACGGCCAATCCACAGCAGCATCTGCTGCAGGCCTAAATCGCCAGACGCCAGCCTTGTAAGAGGGCCATTGCAGGCTAATTGAAAGACAGAGGCCATCACTCAAAGACAGTGTTTGTGTGTATATGTATGTGTGTGTTGAGAGGGAGACTTCACAGAGAGAACGGTGAAAGAGAAGAGAAAAGTGAAGAAAATAATTGACAATGGATGGAGTGAAAGAGGAATAGGGAATGAGGAGGAGAACGAAAGACATTCCTCCTCTCGGAAAGAACAGCTGACCTGTCAGCATTTGGTCTCGTGCGGCCATCTTGAAAAAGCCCCTGCGGGCATTGAATTAACACAACACAAACCCACTTTATGTAATGAGAGTGGCCCTGTGATCTTCTCATATTATAAATACGTGTTTGCATTATATAAGCTCCGGTGTTTATGCATCATTTATAAACCTCTCGTCAATGGTTAAAGCTTGAGGTGATCAGATAACACTGATGATGAAGGATCACAGGTTAGAAAATGTGAAGCAGGTGATTGCAGCCAGCAACAAACAGTAAGTAACAAGTCATAAAAATCCAGTTTGATTTACAATGTTATATATGAGTAATCAACAGAAATGCAGCTGGTATTTACACTTGTGTATGTGACAAATTGGATTTTCGGTTGTTTTCCACCTCAAGGTCTCTTTATCCTCCTTTGCAAGTCTTTGCATCAAATAAGTATAAAAAGGGAAAAAAACAGCCTCCACAAACAAAAACTACAGGATTGTTGTCATAATTCTCCCCAGTTCTCCTCTGGCAGTTTTTATTACCAAAGGCTTTGAATAATCTTTTCCACCCTGCCCATTCCAAATAACACAATCCTTCAGCATCACTGCTTACTGTGTTTTATGGTGAAGTGTAGATGAGAAAGAAGGAACATTCAAATGAAGCACTATCTGCTGCCGGTCTATGGCATCCATAGTGGAGCGGAGGGATTCATCAGCCGCCCGAGAATCTGGGAGCAAAGGGAAATAAGCGTGTGAAAGCGTTTGCTGTAAAAGTATAAAACTAGCTGTCTTGAAATAAAAAGGAACAGATTGTGAAAGGAAGAATAAAAATGAGGTGAGACATGTTTTCAGTGAGGTTTAATGGTCAAAACTGGCATGGCATGGACGGTTTCTGATGGTCGCATATGTGCAGTTTCAGATTGTGCCTTCTGTAAATGAGGAAATGCTTATGTTCAGGCTGCGCCAACAACAAGTGTACAGGCCCCAAACCACACCAGCACGATCAGGAGCATGCAGCCATTCTGTAACTGGCTGGCAGAGCAGTGTGAGATGAGCAACTGTTCCACCAGGTAGGACACAATAAACAGATCTTATGGCCCCAGGTACAGTTGTTATTGTCATCGTAAGTAAACAAAGAATCCTGGCACACCCGACACCAGCTAATATTCGGTATTACTACAGCCAGAGACCCCTAAGAAGGTTTCTTCTAGAAGAGAAGAAGGAAATAACTCAGCATTATGCACCCCACATGGGGTAACTTTTGTGCTTCTTATATTTCTTGGGCGACTGTGCACCTGTTTTTTCTTTTCGTGCCTCGGGGATAATGCCATGACTTGTAATTTATTGACTGTTGTGTCTGTCCCCATTTTATGTTCCTTTTTATTTATTTGTGCAGGTTGTGTGTTGATAATCTGTCATTTTTAAAGGGACTGTTGACCCATTTTTTTTTTTTTTTAAAAATTGGAATATTGACCAGTAGAGAAAAGTAACTTTATATTACTGGCATAAGTTTGAGGGCATTTGCTGAAAATTGCACTTTTTCTACTTTCCAGAGATAAATCATTTTTATTTTTTCATATTTATTAGACAGACACATTAGCATTTGTGGACAAAATATTATTAAATAGCAAATGAAATATTTCAGAAAAAACTTATTCTTTTGCCCTTTTTAATGTCCAACGAATTTTAATCACAAAATTATGTTTTATATGTCAGATACATTTCTTTGACAATATTTCCATAATTAACATTTTGAATGCACAATTTTAAATTATTGTGAACCGTTTTTGCATTATGGTATTTATGCTTACACTAAAGTTTTGTAGTGGTGGTGTTGGGGGGTCTAATCTCTTTTTCACAGTTTTTGAAATGTGTTTGTGGATTTTCTGCTATCCCCCATTAGGTGGAGATAAATTGAATTTCAACTCAAAGTAGTACTCAAAGCTTAAATTTATTTAGTTTTTAACAACAACATATTTTTTCAATGACAGTACCTGACCCTTTGTTTTTATACATAAGAAGTTGTTCCATTGTTATACAGAGATGTCACTGATAACAATAATGATGAATTTTGGAATTTTATGTTACACAAACATATAAAACTCTTATCTGATTTGTTAAGGTTATCCATTGTAACTGGTGTTATTAGGCCATCCGAGCTTTTCGCACCAAACATGCACTCAGCTGAGTATTCAGGCTTTTTACTGCTTCGTATGTTTAGTTTTTATTCAGATTTTTTTTACAATATGTGTTATTATCACACTCTGAAGTATTTCTTGTTGCACTTTACCCATCCACGTGCCACTACTGTATTGTTTGTTTTTTTGTTGCTGCTGTTTTGTATTTTGCACACTGCAATAGATTTATGTGTAAAATATCTGAAAATCTTGACACTTGAAAGCTAGACTAGCTAAATATCACTGGTGATTCGGGAGACCTTACCCTTAAATAGAATTCATGTGAAACTCAACAGTCTGCTGAGTGACACGGTGCAGTATCATAGTGATAATGGTGCTGCTTAAGATCCACTGTTGCTGTTCCAGCAGCACTGGCACTGCACTGTGAGGCAGGAAAAGCCGGGCCATTGGGGATTTGTCAGAGGCCTGTTATTACATCTCTAGTCACATAAAATATGGCTGCCTCTCTAGAGATCCAGCTGCCAGATAAATCCACTCTCCTCCAACCAGACTGGCCCTGGCGATGAAACCATCCAATAGGGTACCTCAGCGAGTGACCTCTGGTAATGACGTGTGATTTATACAGTACATGCTTTAAACAGAGAGACACATTTGAGCCAGGTTATCTCTCCCTCTCTCTATGTATCTATATCTGGTGTCATGTGAGATAACTGGCAGGCCTTTGGGAGACGAGGGAGACATGACACTCGTCTTTGGGGTCTCACAAAATGGCTACAATGTGGACAGTTTCCCCTGCAGCTGTCTAATCGCAGCCTAAGCCTGCAGTGAGCACTGTGTCTCCTCCTGCATGAGGTCACTAACACATATTGCAGGGTGGCACTTTAAGCTAACAGACCGCAGTGTGGATGGCCTAAATCAACACCTGGTTGGGAAGTAACAGAGCTATTGTATTCTGTATGCATTCATACATGTCAAGGAGCAGTAGATGAAGATATTCAGAGTGCATTAAACTAATACTGCTGGATTACAGTAAACCAATGTTTTCAGTGTTTATTACAGATATAAATTCAATAACCATTTATTCCAATCTAATCAAAATTATAAAGCCAACATTAAGCTTTGGCTAATAAGAACATAAAGTGTGGATAGAGTAATTTTTAGGACAGTCACTGATGCAGTTTGTACTGCCAAGAAATGTCCACTGCACAGTCTAGTAACTTAAGAGATTAAGTTCACCGGCTAAAGGAGAGCCGAGAGGCAGGACATGTCATTGACCTTGGCAAGCAAGACACTGCAATGATGACACACCACTGCAAATATCTGTCTTTAATAAACAGGAGGGCATAGCACTGAACCAACACCATGATCCACCACAGCTTAGCTGGATAGAAAGAGACACATGTGAGGTAAAGTGGAAAAAATAAGGTGACTATATATTTTCCTTAATTATATAATTTCCTGCAAATTAAACATGTTTCATTTAATTCATTAATGGATTTTTGGTCATATTTTTAGTAATAATAAAACTATCTAATGTTAATTCTTTTTGGCTGGGTTATTGCAACATTGTCTGTTTGTTAGCAATGGCTAATGTCCCTTCATATTACATACATCAATCAAACTCTGGTTTAAAAGCATTTAAGTTCATGTACATATTAGTTTTAGGCTGCCAATGTTTTATTGTTTTTTTATCTATTGGTCTCTCTATAATATTTACGTTTAAATAAAAGAAACTGGAAGAAAATGTGTTCAAAAATAGCTCCTTAAATTTCAACAAGGATCTAAAGAACAGTGACCTCTGAAATTAGATCTTACCCCCCACCAGCAGCAAATATAAACTGTCTGCCTGATTTTTATTTCTTTTCTTTTTCTTTTTACAATCTGGTGAAGTTAAACTGGTCACATCATTGAAAGTCTTTTGCAAACTAACATTGTTTTTCTTTTCTTTTTTAAAATCTCTTAATCTTTAAAAAATTAATAAATCTTAAATGCACAATTTGTTAAGAACAAATATTTTATTTTAATATAAATATAATAGATGAGGAAGGGAACAGGCTCATTTAAAAAATATATTTCACATCCAATTTCTTTTTCTTTTTCCTTCTGCTCATCGTGGTTTACATTTTTATCTTCACCGCCATATATAAATGATATAAATGATGACCTGAATATACCGTTATTGGCAATACAAGCTGCCTAAATGGAAAAATAAGGTAATTTTAGAAAATACAGTCACCCAAGGATTTAATAAAACAGCTGAAAATAAAAATCCAAATATAAAAAACAACAATCTTGTACTAATTTTCTTTCTGCACCACGACCGTCATAATTCTAGATATGATCATAATTTACAGGGACTTCCATCACCGAAATCTATAATCACCACGATACTGATTCACTGCATCTTCGTTTGCTGTTAAAGTAAATAAATGCTCTTTATTGTAACAAACATGATACGCAATTAATAGCGACAGAACTAATAGACTTAAAATTCCCCTATCCGCAATGTATTTGTAATTAACTCAACTTTGTTCATTTAAAGGACTAAAGGAGAAGTTAAACAGACTATTGTGAAACAAAAAACTATTTTTTTTTACCTTTTAAAACCACATCTTTAAAATCTGAAGTTTAATTCTAAATTAAAACAAACACTTTGCCGCACTATGCAAAATACCCTGCCGTCGATCTGTGTCCAGTGCCAAAATAAACCCATTCTGTCAAACCTGGAGGATGCGAGGAGATTTGAGAGGAAATGAAATATTTCTCGGAAGATATAAAAGGAGCCTTTTCGCCTGAGTTATGGCCCGGATTTGGCGTTGCTGAGAGGGATGCATGCTGCTCCTTCTATCTCGCCCCAGAGGAGGTATCATCAGAGCTGATATATAGCCCAGCTCTACATTACCTTTACAAAACAAAGGATCATCCACGCTTTGGGAGGAACGTATTCTTCTGACTAAAGCTGCGGAATCTGTAACTGAGTCGACTTGTTTTTTTTTGTTGTTTTTTAACCATCCAAATAGTCCAAATACTTTAAACAAACCTGCTGCTGAACTTAACTTTTAAAGCGTTAAAATTGGCTAAAGATTCTGATGTCTCTCAACCCTTCTTCCTTTTTCTTCCTCTCCCTCTCTCTGAGCTTCCCCTTATTTATCCCATATACCTATTCTGGTATCTCACCACACGACTAAATTAGACCAAAGATGATAAGAGCACAAAGCATTATAATTCCGCCCGGCTCCTCCTCCTTCCAGCCATGCGTCCTAATTAATGGGACACCCCCAGTTGCAAAAAGCCCTGCACTGGACTGCAACATAGTCAAAGAGTGAAAGGGAAGAGGGCGAAAGTGCCACTGGAGATAATTGATTACCCACCAATCAATGATAACTTGTTAGTAATCGTCAACTCTTTGGACCTCGCCATTTTCAGGGAGGCATCTCACTCCTGCGGACTTGCTGCTCGCGAGGATCGACACTTTGAACGCTTCCCATTTTGGAATAAGATTTTCTTTCCCTCAATCTCCCCTCCTTATCTTTGTTTTTTTTTTTTCTACCTCCAAACTGTTATGTGACTTTTTTACCCTCGATACGTTCGCTCGTTTGTAACTGCTTAATACTTCAACCAAGTCCTATAAACTCTGCGTACAACCAATGATGACATCCAAAGAAGTCGCCAAATGTGATGCAGTGGAAAACAGGAGGCGAAGTCCGCTGGACCACTTGCCGCCTCCTGCAAACTCCAACAAGCCGCTGACCCCATTCAGCATTGAGGACATCCTGAACAAACCATCTGTGAAACGAAGTTATACAATTTGCGGCACAGCTCATCTAATTTCGTCTTCTGAGAAACATCGTCCCTCCAGCATCCCTCTGTCCAACCGGGGACTCCTCACCCAAACCTCCCCGCTCTGCGCGCTGGAGGAGCTGGCCAGCAAGACCTTCAAGGGGCTGGAAGTCAGCGTTTTGCAGGCTGCCGAAGGTAAATCTACAAGATGAAAAAAAGCACGACAAACACGTTTTGACTAATACGCCTGGAACTAGATTTTTAAACAACAAAAATTCGCTCAAACGTGTTTATTCAATAGCTCGAGACACTCTTTTCCAATTTAAGTGCGCATATTTTCCTTTTCACATATATATCTAAAAAAGGAGCGTTATTTTTTCCTGGGCCGCTCTTATCACCAGAGCCCTTTCTTTAATTTTATGGCCTCGTGTAAAGAGAAAGACCAATTGTCTGATGTTCAGTATTTCCCAGTGGTGTCTGTGTAATATTGTTGTAACTGTCTACCTATTCCCACAAGGACTGAGAGGCATTTCTGTTTCAAAGACAGCATCATTTTCGTTGTTATGTCTGCGTTATGGGTACTTTTACGCGCATACTGCAGCAGTGCAGAAAACGCCCTGCACCTGTATCTATCAATGATTTTCACTCAGCCTCTCCTCTCCCTCACAGGCCGGGATGGGATGACTCTGTTCGGCCAGCGAACCACCCCGAAGAAGCGTCGGAAGTCTCGGACGGCTTTCACCAATCACCAAATCTATGAACTGGAAAAGCGCTTCCTGTATCAAAAGTACCTGTCCCCAGCCGACCGGGACCAGATCGCTCAGCAGCTGGGCCTGACAAACGCGCAGGTGATCACGTGGTTTCAGAACCGGAGGGCCAAGCTAAAACGGGATCTGGAGGAGATGAAGGCCGACGTGGAGTCGGCCAAGGCCATCGGCCAGGTCCCACTGGACAAGCTCGCCAAACTGGCGGACCTGGAGAAATGCGCCAATGGCACGCTGGGCCACCCGCGAGCCGAGTCCCCCGCGCGGGGAGGCCAGCAGGAGCACGAGCTCTCTCAGAAACTGAGGACGTCGCCGCTGTCTCCATTCTCAGACCACACAACTAGTAAAGAGTGCTCAGAGGACGAGGACGTGGAGATTGATGTGGATGACTGATGGCGCATCCAGGAGCTTGAAGGTCAAGAAACACAAAAAGACGATAAAATAATCCCGCGGAGGACTTGTAACTTACTGCTTATATTGTATACCATATCTCGGAACATGTACCAAAATGTAATGACTTTTATATTGGCACAGATACTATTCATAGTGAAGCATGAACACAGAACAAGAATTATGCAGTGATATTTTACAATGTATTCATTAGCAAACTGTTACTTCTTTCGATCAAAGCAATATGGTCTGAAATGACATGAGTAACTTATTTTTTTACAGTATAAACCAACACACACACACACACACACACACACACACACACACACACACACACACACACACACACATTGTTTTATTGCTTTTCCCGATAGCCCCACACATCACAGTGAAGTGCTCCAGTTTTCCATATTTTTGCATGTAAATGCATGATTTGATTTGTGATCATTATCTATTTATTTTTACTTTTTTAATTTAATTGCTTTTGTATTTTCTGCGAGCCAAATCGCGATTCAGTCACTTTGTCACTGCCGGCTCTTCTCCTCTACATTATCATTATCATTTGACTGTAACCCCTGGCTTCAGTTCATATTCTGCGTCCCGATGCTGCAGTGCATGATGAAGATGATGATGACGGTCGGAAAGGCAAAACTCGGACACTCACAGTTACAACGTGTTTTGTGGAAATGCTCGAGCGATGGCGAGAAACAGCGGTTGATATTGCGGTGATTTTGACAAGCTACTTTTTAGATTTATTGTTTGGATACAATAGATTTACAGTTATAAATTTGTTATGTTTTGTACACCTGTAAGTGCCTTTCTGAAATCAGGACATTATTTGAAAACCAATGCACAGACTGTAATGTATATAGGCTACTATGGGAATAAAATGGCTTTTCTGAATAATTCTTTTATGTTGCAGTTCTTGAAATATTGTTTAGGTTTTTGTTGTGGATATAATAGCCCCTTTTAATTTATTTATTGAGGGAAGAAAAATGATTTTAGAAACGGCTCCCCTTGCCAAATCTGGGCGTGTAAGCTCGTCAACAGCGGCCTATTTAGAGTTACTATTTTGTTCCTTTGTGTCCTTTTCTACTAAGATGCTCTAAACATTTTGTGGCCCGGAATCTCACATCCCCTTTCACATCCTAAATGCGTATCGTGGCTTCTTGACCCTTAGACGTGTTTCTCCATTCGTGGCAAAAATTTATGTGAGAAACACAAATCTGGTGCCGGAGAAAAAAAGACGAGGAAGCCACAAAAACACAAAGTTTTGGGCCAGTTTCCCCGGGCCTTTATAGACCTTTTTTGTTCTGCGGGACTGGGCCGTAATTTTGAGCGTAAAGCATGAAAAGTGGGGACAAATGAGCAGCGTTCCCTGATGGGACGAGCCACAAAGGAGCAGGGCCGGTCCCCCGCAGGCAGCAATACTGAGACAAGTGTGTCCCACCGCACAAAAAGGACGCAAACGTTTGGAAGCCATATGGTTTTTGAAATTTCCTCACAATTTCAGACAATTTGATGGATTGAGTTAACCCTCCTTTTAAACAGTTTAACTGGGTGCGAACAAAGGCCATAATGCCTACATAGACTCTCCCTTCATGAGGGCATCTGCGGCTATTAATGTCTAGCCCCTTTCTTTGCTTGGCGTTTTGAACAAGTCAATGAATTACAATGAAACTGCCCCTTTTTTGAGAGCCGCTTGTCTTTCTGCGCTTTTTAGCTTTGGAATAATATGTTTGACTTCTGTCCAAGAACGTTTTCTAAACAAGAAATGGATTTTTGTTGGAAGTGTTTTTAATGTTAAGTAGGGAGCCATAAAGAGTTTGGGCTGTGACATTTATGCCAAAGTCTGGTTAGGGAGTCCTTTGTTTGTTTTCTTCTCATCTCTTTTTTCTTGGTCTGCCTTTTTATTTCTTTTGTCTTTAAGGAGTTTAATGAAGCTGAAAACATGGTGATGTGAGAAAGAAAGAGTGTCCAGAAGAGAAGCTCAAAAGGCAAACTCCCATTTAACCCTCTTTGTTAACAGAAACGATAAGTAGAGCTGTCTTCTTGTTAGATGTTTTATAGAGGTTGCTTTTTTTATATTTTACTTTTATTTTAACCAAGTCAACCTAAATAAGCTAAATAAGTTTATAGGCCTGGGAGATGTTAATGTGACCAAAGCTTTTGTAAATTCTCTGTAGATAAATTAGAGTCTTTAAAAAAAATCATTAGCCTAAAATTTGCTTTAATGCCCTTATACTGCATTTATAAATAGTACGGTTTATAACAGGGAGCAAATACATGTGTTTATTAGTATAACAGCTCAAGTGGACTAACTGGAAGCTGATATATAAACTGATATTAACTTGCAGCCTAATAAACACGCTGATCATAACACAGAATATGCACAAAAGAAGAATTTTAATTGCCGGCAAATATTGTACTGTAAAATTCACAGAATATTATTACAACTGCATTATATTGTTTTATAAATTATTTATAAAATGATTATGTGCACTTTATACATACAAAATAAGGCAGTAAGGTGGTGTACATAGTATTTATCAAGGTTTAAATTCTAGATAACACTTCAATTGAAAAGTACCTCCAAAAGAAAAAAATCAATTCAGTTCAATTATTCTGAAAATTGATCTGCAAATATGAACATGTCAGTCTTTAATTTATTTTGTGTGTGTATGTGTGTGTGTGTGGTGGGAGGGTGGCGGGTGCCTATGTGCGTGCTCTGGAGCCTATTCTGAATCAAGCATATTTATGAAGGGAGAGAGTGTTAAGGCAGGTAAGTTTATGGATTTCACTTGCTTATTTTATGAGGGGTTGTCAGGCGGGCCCGGTGATAAGTAATACTACAGTCTGAGGGACCACTTCGTGGTAATTAATCTGGAGGTCTTAAGTGTATTTCAGTATTTCACTTCAAGATAGAAAAAATCACTACTTCAATCGTCCGGAAAATTGAAGTTTGATGCATGAGTCCCTACTGAAACAATAGTACAGCCCTCTCTCTTTTCATCTCTTCCCCTCCCCTTTTTATACTCTCTCCTTTATTATTTGCACCTTGTGGAAAACAGTGTCAGGGGCAAAGTGTACACTCATATTTGAGGCAATAGTCAGGTGACAGCAAAGAGAGCACTGAAATTAAATTGTTTAATGTTTACGACCTTGTTCTCATTTAAAAATATGACACAAACTTAGAAGAAAAAGGTTTTTTAATCTATTGTTTGATTATTTAAATTAATTATTTGAATCCATAGGCTTCAAATAATCCTTGAATGCATTATTATTACTATTACTATTATTATTATTATTATTATTATTATTGTTGTTGTTGTTGTTGTTGTTGTTGATGATGAATAAGTATTAAAAAGGAGATCTGTAAATGACCTGATATTTGGCTCGAATTAAATGACTCTATATATCTAAATAGAGCCAAAATGTAGAGTTTTAATCATAGCCTTCCTGTGGAGCCAGTTAATACTTCAAACTTCAATTTTACGGGCGATTGAACTAAGCATGTTCCTGACAGAATTGATGTATGTATTAATTTCCTTTAACTGTTGATTAATTAGGCTGCGCTGAAGGCTCAAATGGAACGGTTTGTTCAGAAATTTGCATATTAATCAAATTCTAGTTGATCATTCAAATAATCAAGGCTGTGTGAAATCGGGGATGTAGCAAGAAAACATCAACTATATTTGGTCTGACTTAGCTTCTGCTGTTTGTCCACTGTACTATAATCAGATAGAAAGAGTCAGTCGGCTTATTTGGACTAAATTGCTAATCCAGAGTTTTGCAACAAATATACAGATACATTAACTCAAAGTGGAAAAAAAAGCAAAACCTTTGCGCTGCTGTGCTTTATAAATAAACAAGAATGGGAGAAGTGGGTGGCAGAGAAGAAAAGTGTTGCATCAAGTACTGCATTTTATATATTTTGGATTCTTAAAATTTAAATAAAATTAGAATAATAAAGATTTTTACATATTGCCACAAGGCTGGGTTTTCAGAAGGCTGTTTTAGATGACAGGTGAATGATTTATGGAGGAGAAAGGATAGTTTCAAAAATGTTTTGCAATTATAGTTAAGTGCTGTGACTCATCTAAAAGGTAATCAGAAGTCTGCAGGTAGATAAATTATAAACCATGTAGACCGCTTTACCTGAAAAAATTGTAGGAGTTATTAAATTCAATGATTCATGAAGTGTTTACTTTGGAGCTTTTCTTCAACTAGCGATGGTGGTGGTTGAAGTCTAAAATTAATATAGATTATGTTCCAAGAGCATCTACTTATACTATTTAGAATGGATTTTTTTAAGCAGAAACAATGCTGTAAAGAAACTCCTCTACACATTAAAAAAAATCATAAAATCCATTAGCAGCACATGAATATATGTCCCTGAAGGAAAGATGAAGGATAAAGTAAAGAAAATGTTAGATCTGTGGCCTCAGGTGGGAGTTATTTAGCACATGTATTGATGATTTTTGTGTGGTGCACAGAAAAAAGCATGAAAAACTACAAGTGGGGGGGGAAAAAGTGAATAAAGTGCATTTTCACTAAAGTCATCTGGAAGCTCATCCAATTGTAAATATCTCATCATTTAATCATATGAGGTCAAAATACATTTGGGTGAACAAAAAGCAAAACAAAAGCAAAACAAACAAACAAACAAACTTACTATCCATACCGTTACATGCCAATTTAAGCCATCCTTTAAAAAAAAGTGTAGCTGATGACAAGCTACAAGCTGCAGCCAGCTCCAGCTTAGCTTCTGAGACAAACAGAGACACCTGCTGGTGTCAACGGGATAGTGACCTGCACTTCACTGAGCAGCAAACCAGCCATGCTGTGTGTAATGTGTCTGTGTGTGTATGAAAGAGTGTGTTTATGAGAGTGGTTGTATATTATAAAGCTGCAACTGAATTATCAAATATGATACATATTTTTAGATTGCTTTATTTGAACGATCAAAATCAGGCTGGTGGAACAGTTCGTACAAGACTGGTAATGAAAACATAAAATTAGAGGTGGAATGTAATCGTAATGGTAAACAGTATGTAAAAAGACATAAAGCAAGATTTAAAAGGAAGCAGATATTGAGTATGTAACCTCCATCGTCCTTAAGAAAATTGTGTTGTTGTTTTTTTAAAAATAAAAATAAAATAAATAACTAATAACATAAAAATAGTAATTTCTTGATTAGATGAGTATGAATTTAATAACTTGATTCCTACATCTTATTGACGCTTTCTCATTTCTCTAAGCCTTTCTTTCAGTGAATATCTCTTATCAGACTTACTAAAGAGCTAATGATGCCATATTGAGGATAATAACAGATTTCTTGTTTTGCTTCGTACACTTGCATGAAATCATCCTCATTTCCTGCAGTCTTACTACATCTTCACCTTGTAAAAATCCATCTAATGAGTTTCTACCCTGACATGCTCTTGGAATAATGAATGATATTAATACTACACACGCCTTGCGTGTTGAAAGAATGAGTGTTGATCTTTTAATATTTTCAAAATAGAAATACCTCAGGTATAAGTCATTCTTTCAAATGCATACATAAAGTGAAAATCCACAAGTGTAGCACTCAAGTATAACAAGTATGGTTGTGGGTTAATGAATGGTATTCGTACTAATTGGGCAGGTCAAGCAGTGCTTAAGTAAAAGTCAAGATATGAACCTATGAAAAGTGCTAACTGTCATATTTAAATTGTATAATACTGGATATTTTATGTAGTGTGAACTTGGGTATTTTAGACCACGTGCAATAATTCAACATTGCATGTGAATAACATTAAACCTTTGGTTTCATCAAAAATGTAACAATCACCTCATCCTCATCCTCTCACTACACACAGACTGTATTTCTTGGCCTTTCACAACCAGACATGCTTTCTGTTGTTTTCTTGTTAATATGCTGTAATGACTAGTTTCACGCTACTTTACCTCGCGTTTTTCACATTTATCACTTCTTTATCACGATTTCTTTTTCAGCCTCTCTCTTTTCAGTGTCTGTGATCTCATGTGTATATGACTATTTTCACGTGTACATGTTAGTTAGTGTTTGTATGCACATAAGAACATAATCGAGCACATGTGAACACACATCACATATATAAACACATTTAGAATAATGAAAAATATATTTACTATATATGAAATAAAAGAAAATATTAAAATAGTATTAAATACATTAATAATATAAACACATTTATTAAGAGGAACCATTAGAATATCTGATAAACACAACTGTTCTAACATATATAGGTAAGTTCGGCAGTTAGAGTAACTAAAAATGCTTTTTCATAAACATTTAGTTTGTTTTTCAATATGTCAGCATTTTATCTGACATTAGAACAGAGATTATAAATGATTATATATATATATATAGGAAAATTTCACATGTCAGACCTGTTACCGTGCAGTTTTATGAACCATATTCAACATCAGGTACTGCCATTGCCCATCTTAGCAATCTCTATATACTCATTATGAACAAATGCTAAACATCAACTCCTGTGGCAAGAGTTCTGAGACAATCAACACTTAAACAGCCCATTGTATCTAACGGTCTAATCAGTTTTTTCTGAGTTGATCCTACATAATCGTGTCAGCGTCCCAGTGGCAATTTGATGTTGTCACTGAGAAGGAGTTAATAAAATAAGTAAGCAATAAATAAGCGTCTATCTAAATGTTTTCCCTCTAAAATATGTGGCCCTCCTTTGGGACACGTTTAATCAATAATTATCCTTTTTTTTTTTTTTTTTTTTGAACTCGTCATTATTCAATACTTTGTTTTTTTTAACTAATTTTACCATATAATTTATTTTTGCTTTGGTTGATCGTCTGTAGGGTTTAGACTTTTTATGTATTTTTTTCTATTAAAGAGGGAAAAACAGCCCCTCGGTGTTCATGGCTCTGTAAAGATGTTTCAGTACTTACCCTTGCTTTCATGTGCGAAAACGGATACCTGGTGGGATCTAAAACTATGCAAAAACTCGTTTACAAACGTTTTAACAAGCTTGCGCATTTTAGCGCAACAATGGCGCTCACCAACATCCTCTCTGTCGCGGAAGCTACGTCATCAAAGTTGGCGGTATTTTGAAAAGCGAGTAGCGTCTAGTGTTGTGGTCCGTGAAGTAGGCAACTGTTGTTAAACATGGTAAGATTGATCGTCGTCTAAAAAAACTCTCGTCATTTACACGTGCTTAATATAACGCACGATATTATATAATGTTTACATGCCTTGCTAACGTGTGTTTACGTACATTCAACTTTTCACCTTAGCCTGTAGCTAACAAGCTCTAGAAGAAATTGTACCTACTTGCACCGCTCCAGTTTTTCTTTAGATTAAAACGTACACAAATCTGCGTCTTTGTTGTTTACGTGTTCAGGCAGACGGCCGGGCAGCAGCGCAGCTGTCAGAGGCCGCCCAGTCTGAGCTGCTGGACATTTGTGAGGAGCAGTTTGCGCAGCTGGAAAAGGTACATGTGAATCCAGTGTGTCCAAAAACTTTTTGTCTTACCATACATATTGTTTTGGGGGGATTGGGATAGTATGGAGCCACTGCAACAAGTGGGGTGACCAGGAGGTGGTACAACGTGAGAAATATATTACTGAAGTTGATATGATTTTTTCCCACTTTTATTTTCACACAAATGTTTCTACATAAGATTCAAAAAGTTGATTCTGTTCTTGAAGAAGTCATTTGGATTAGTGATGAAACAGTTCTGCTAAAAACTACATTTTCTCAACTGGTTGACTGAGCATGCATCAAGATATGCAAGTTAAGGTTTTGGCAAAATTTGTTCAGAGTTACTACATTATAATTCAGTACATTTTTCCACTTTCTTGTATAATTAGAAAAATACTATGAATAGAAACTAAATGTTTTTTTCCATAGTCTTATATGATAGGCCTATACTCTGTTGTTTAGCTGTTAACACTCTTACCTGTTATTTTTTTTTTTATCTTAGATTTGGTTCTTTCAGGTAATCATCATTAGGTTTCCGTGTCGATGCATTCAGAGATTTGCAACTTTTCTCGAACCACATTTCTTCTGAGAATCAAAATAGTTGATTAGGCTAGTAAACTAGAACCAACCAAAATCTGACCACATCACATATGTAAATATGTTTTTAAAATGTGTAGATAATTTATCTCTAGCCCCTTGTCACATACTTTGTGATATAAGACCATATTAAACTTCACTAAATGGGTAAAATGATAAACTGTGTTTCTGTCTTACAGCTTCAGAATGAGATTATACTGTGTGAGCCAGATTTTTGTGAGAATCCTCAAGAACAGGTGAGATGATTGTTTCCAAATGTTCACTTGTTCATTGCTTTCGCTGCTTTAACCTCCTAAGATCCCAACCTCTTTCTCTTTGCTATTTGGGCTGATTGGGATCTGATGAATGTAAAAACAAAGAATTATCTTTTTACCTGATTTTCTCTGCAAGGACCTGATATCCACATATGAGGACGTTCAAATTAAATTTCAATAGAACGGTGGCAATATAATGTCCTCGTAAGTGGATATCAGGCCCTTGTAGAGCAAAATTTAGAATTGTGGTCTAGACAACCCAAAATGTGATGTCCACATATGTGGACGCCAGGTCCTAGGAGGTTAATGTTACAGACAAAATGTGGAAATCCTTAATTTTAAATATCTGAGAAAATTCATATCTTTTTTAACATGGTTTTTAACATTTGTCAGTTTTTTTAAATGTGGTAGAAAATAACTGTAAGAAAAAAAAGTATATACTCCATCACAGACCCGATATGTGAGTAATTCCAGTTTGTTACCTGAATGATGCATAAACATTACAATTTTCACCAGATAAACCATGCTATCTCCATAGTAATACTCTTGCCTACTTTATTTAGGCTCCAGTAGCTTCCAGTAGCACTTTTGGTTTCCGTTGATGCTCAAAATTAGCATTAATCATAAACATGTTGTATGTGAAAGGTGTTTACAGAGGCAAGATACATTACAAAAAGAGCAATTAGTTTTAATAGTTTGTATAGTCATAAACAGCTCATTAGTGCTATTCAAGCAGTAAAAAATGTAAACATTGTGAGCATCAGCAGTGGCAACACTAAAAGGAACAGCTGAGTGTGCTTTAAATGGTGAGGTTAGAGACTCCAGCTGGCAATAACATAGCATTTCATGCCTGGTCAAATGCACCCTTGGCTCCATAGTGTAGTAGTTTACACATTTGCTTAACAAGCAAAAAATCCCATGCTTGATCCCAGGAGGAGATGCACATCTCTTTGGAGTTGCGTCAGGATGGGCATCCGGTGTAAAAACCTGCCAGATTAAATATTTGTAGAGCTTCCTGCTGTGCCGACTCATTGTAAATCAGGGAGCAACCAAGAGTAGCTGCTGATAAAGTGAGTTTTGTGTTTGTTTTTTTTTATGTCAGACAGCTTCACTGTGGCTCATCATTGTAATTTCTATTCCTCGTGACTGTTTTTCCTTCTATAGTCAGTAAAAAGACTGATTGCAACAGAAGCTGAGCTGAAGCAGTGGTCGACAGTGGAACCACAATGTAAGTTATCAGTTCTGGTCAACTGGTGATTTCAGGTTTCTAAAAAAATAAATAAATAAATAAATCATAAATGTTGTGTACTTTATCTTTTAATACAATTGACATTTTTTATTTTTCATGCAGTGCTGGCAGAAAATTCTGAGATTTTGCTCGAAGCAGGAAAAGAAGAGGTGTGGTTAAGTTAAACAGTGAACTATTGCTTTTGCTCATTTACATGCATCACTCACTTTATGTAATCTTTACTTTTTCCATAGATGCACAAGCTGTGCTCTGAACTTGAGATGGTTGCTTCCTGTTTTGAAGCCAAAAGAGACAAACTGAAAGAGACTAAGGAACTGTATGTAACCCTTTCGTTACACTGTACATATTACATTACTTACTGTCCTTCTTCTGGTTTTATGGATGCCTTTCAGGGTTGGATGAAGGAGACCATCCAGAGACTTTCCCTTTGCTATACTTTGTGTATAGTTGTGAAAATGTGATGCTTGTGTGTTTGTTGTTAGTGAGCTAAAATGGCTGGAGGAGAAGAAACAGGTGCTGGCTGCTGCCAGTGGTCACAGTGAACGACTTCAAATTGAAAAGGAGAAGTTGTCAGAACATACGTGAGTAAGATGGCAGCGTCACACTAAACCAAAAGGGATCAGGTGTTTATTTACACAGAATAGAGCAGAAAACAGAAATGCTTCAAGGGTAATATAAATAAATTCAGTTGAATTCAATTTTATTTATACAGCGCCAAATCACAACAGCAGTCGCCTCAAAGTGCTTTATACTGTAAGGTAGACCCTACACTAATACATACAGAGAAAAACCCAACAATCGTATGACCCCCTATGAGCAAGCACTTTGGCGACAGTGGGAAGGAAAAACTCCCTTTTAACAGGAAGAAACCTCTGGCGGGCTCAGGCTCGGGGCAGGGCGGGGCCATCTGCTGCAACCGGTTGGGGTGAGAGAAGGAAAACAGGAAAAAAAGGCATGCTGTGGAAGAGAGCCAGAGGTTAATAACAAGTATGATTCATTGCAGAGAGGTCTATTAACACATAGTGAGTGAGAAAGGTGACTGAAAAGGAAATGCTCAATGCATCATGGGAATCTCCCAGCATCCTACGTCTATTGCAGCATAACTAAGAGAGCATTCAGGATCACCTGATCCAGCCCTAACTATATGCTTTAGCAAAAAGGAAAATTTTAAGCCTAATCTTAAAAGTAGAAAAATAAATCTTATAAACTTAGAAGAAGAGTGAAATGTTGATGCATGTGCATGCATTCTACAGGATACTGCAGGACATCAAGGAAAAAATACAGAAAATGAAGGTCTACCAGGAAAGGCTGATGGAGAGCTTGGCGTACATCCTGGAGAAGCACGTTCCTCTCCCTCAGGAGGATTCCAGTACAAACAAGAAGAAGAAGGTGTAGATTATGGCTTTGCATGTGAAAAGTGCCTTATTATGAATTCATTGCACCTTACAGTCTTTTATCTTAATTTTCAGAACATTCCTCATGAGATTCATGAAAACTTGATTTCACTCAATGAAATTCTGGAGGTGAGTTTTCTCATACAAAAAAACGAACTGTTTAACTCTAGTTTTTTTATGTAATCAAAAAAAAATCTCAGTATTTGGCTTTGGACAGGTAGGTGAATGAAACAGGGTGATGAGGTTTGATATTGAGGAGAGAAATGTGAAAGGAAAGATGGACCGCATAGAGGCCCCCTGTGTTGGTGTCAGGAGAGAATGTATCTTGGCAGCATTGGATGGTAGTCTGTATGATGACTTTGGGCATGAAGAAGAGGAAGCGAGTGAAGGGAAGTTGAAGTTGAAGAAGGAAGAATGTTGTGGAGAGTGCAGGAAGGGGTTGAGGCAGGCTGTCAGTGGTACGGAAGTGTTGCCAGATGGCTGGCAAAGTTGAGCTAATGTTCTGGGGCAAACTGCCCAAAGGGTATCCTCTGGACAGAAGAAAAAGGACAAGGACACTTGGTTTTGGAAGGAGGAAGTAAAAAAAATCTGTTCAAATGCAGAGGTTAGCAAAGAAAAAGTGGGATAGTCTGGGAGATGAAGAAAATGGATGAGTGCTGGGAGGTTAACAATGAGAGAAGTGGCAAAGTACAAGGCTTGAGTTATATATGAGGCTGGACACTAAGAAAGGTGAAAATGACTTGTATGAAGCATGTGATGTGATATGTAAGACGTTATCACAGAAATGGAAATGTGCTAACAATTGAAGAGAGTGTGGTGAGCGCCTGAAGGAGCTCATGAATGAAGAAAATGAGAAAACACAATCCTGAAGAGTAAGAGGATCCCTGAGGAATGAAGTACAGATTTTCAAGTACAAGGGTGATGTGCATCTCTGTAGCAATTATAGAGGGATAAAGTTGATGAGGCATACCTTGAAGATATGGGAAAGTGTTTTCGAAACTAGGTTGAGAAGAGAGGAGATGATTGGTGAGCAGCAGCATGGCTCCTTGCTCAGAAATAGCACTACAGAGTCAATGTTTGCTTTTATAGTATTAATGGAGAAATATCGAAGGTCGAAAGGAGTTGTACTGTGTGTTTGTATATCTACAAACAGGGTATGATAGGGTGCCAAGAGAGGAAGTGTGGGACAGCATGAGGAAGTCACATGAGGCTGGTGCCAGACATGTACGATAACAGCCAGACCTTGATGAGGTGTGCGGTAGGAGTGGAAGATGAGTTCAAGGTGGGGTGAATTACATTAGGGAATGGAGTAGTAAAACATTGATCAGGAAAAAAAACCCTAAATTTTCATCCCAATATTTGAAATACTTCTGTTTTGAAGATAGCTTCACACATAGTGTTTCCTTTTTTTCACATCAACCACTGACACTTTTGTATGTGACTGAAAAGTATCCTGGATATTGAGATAAATGATAGATTTTGCTGAAGATAATTTAATTATCTCTGATAAACCCCCCCACTTATCAACCTCGAGGAAAGAGCTGGCACTCCACCAACTTTTATGGAAAACATATCCTAAGAGATGTGGTTCTTTAGCTATGAGTCATTTCTTAATGGCTACACATCTTGGGACAATGCTTGATGGTAGCATCAGTGTTGTTAACGCTGTTCAGGTGGATGCCTTTTGAGGTATGCACATAGGAGAGCCATTTAACAAAACAGATATTTGACCTATTATAGTAGAATAAATATGTGTTTAATTATTAACGGCTGCATATTTCTTATGTCGACAAGTCACATATAAATTAGCCCTACGTTTGTTGGCTGTGGTGGAACTGGAAATTAATTAATTAATGTTACATTTTCTATAGAGATGCTGTTTAAGGCCCTATTTTAACCACACAAGTGCAAAGAAAGCAGCAGGTCTGACGCATGTGGACTGTGTGGGTGTGTCATGTTGCTTTTGTTTATCAAAGTAAAAGGACAAAAAGGCTGACGTAAGTGCTATAAAAGCGAGAGTGTAGTGATTAATCGATTCACAGTAATGATCACCCATGGCAGCAAAAGCTGATGTGTACCAAAAGGCATGATATCAACTTAACCTTTAGACCTGAGGGCAGCTTTTATGATTTTCTTTTTCTTTTTTCTTTTTTTTTTTTAACTTGTTCTGTGATCGAATGTCTCTGTTCTTGATAATCATGTAAATATCCTATATTTTTGTTAGTGGCCATCACCTATTCCTTCAATAAGTAAAGGAAGTAAAGGCAAAATAAAACTCTAAACTTATAAAACTGTTTAAACTTGTACCTTTACTGCAAATATGCTTCAGCCTGGTCTTCATCTCCCTTTTTATAAACCTGCAGATTCTCATGAACAAGGCTCTGAACACACCGCACGACCCCTATGTGGCGATAGATGACACATTCTGGCCACCGTATGTAGAAATGCTGCTCCGTTATGGAATTGCAGTGAGACACCATGAGAATAACTTTAAGATCCGCTTGGAAACCTTTTTCTGAAGCACTGGTGCATTAAAAATCTAAAGCACTGTGCTGAAACTGAGTCTGCTTGTGCAGGGAAACCATTATGCATGTTTTTGTAAGCTAGTAGGAAGTCCATGGTGGAGAAACAGTGATGCTAGGGTGTTCCTGAATTTACTAAATGCATGTGTAACATTTCTATGTACATACTTTTTTATGGTTGTCTATTTAGACTTCTTAAATACTGTTTAGTTAAAATGTCTTGTAAGCGCACCTATTTTTCTAGTTCTATTTTTACATATTCAAATGTTATTCAAATGTATGAGTGTTTTATCCAAAGTATGTGTTTCTAGAAATCCCATGTGTATGTCTGTTTTTCATGAGAATTCATATTTATCAGCATAAATTTAAATTAATCTTAATTTTGGTTTCATTTAACAGTTTTCTATTATGTTTGAAAATTAGGAAAATATGTTCAGTAATGTTCTCTCTCTCTCTCTCTGTGTGTGTGTGTGTGTGTGTGTGTGTGTGTGTGTGTGTGTATTTTGTTTGTGTTTATACATTTTCTTGTCCATGTTTAATAAATTTGGAAACTTTAGATGTGGTGTTGCTATGTAATTATTGTTCCGAAGAAATTATCTCTGGGTATCTTCATACTGTTGTACGAAAACAACTAGCATAATGTAAATGTTTTAGTGAGGTGATCATTCCTTCGTGAACATGTTTAAAACTTTGTTTTACTTTTACTTTACAAACAATGTACAGAAAATAAAATACGAATTGACAAAGTGAAATGGTGCAGATATTCCACACAATATATGCAATGATCGATGGTTTCAGCTACCAAGTACTTAAAATACTTAGACGGTTTTTTGTGTTTATTTTTTTTTTAATTGCAGAGATTTGTTTAGGGCCTTGCTTTTAAGGCTAAGCTTCCAGTTTCTTGGCGGAAATGTTAAAATTATTTCGTCAGAAACGTTTTGCGTCATTCAACGTCACGCCTCCCATCCAATCCGGTGAGGCCGCCGCGTCAGCTATAGAATACCTGTGGGCGGAGAAGCGATTCCGGTTCCGGGTGTTTTCATATCCCAGTCGGAGGCGATCATACCTCTGATTATGCTATTTTATCGGAAACTTTTCTCGATTGACCACTGAATAAATTAGAATTCTTTTAATTAAGATTGCCCGATCAAAGCCGACAGCATGGCGACACGCTCGGAGAGAGAGAAGGCCCAAAAACTCAACGAACAGCACCAGGCCATCCTGTCCAAAATGCTGAGAGAGGAAGACAACAAGTACTGCGCCGACTGCGAGGCGAAAGGTGCGGTGTTCGTTTTGTCGGCGATTTTATTGTTTAACTGTACAAAGTTAGCAGTTTCACTCAGAATCAAACAGTAACGGTAACTAACAGTATAACATCCGCGCTTCTTAGCTTAGCTTAGCTAACTGGCCCAAGCTAGTCACCTGACATTCTTCCCTTTAAGCTAAACTAAGTGGTTAACCAGCATGCTAACTTCTCTAAAGCTACATAAGCTCCCCACAGGGCTTCTCCCTCGTCGCCGTATGCTTAGTTACCGGGATTTGCAAGCGGTAAACAAACTGTGTCAGGCCTTTATAAGAAACTTCAGCCAACTTTTTTTTTTTAATTAGATCATTGACAAAGAATGTAGAACTTGCATCCTACGTTTCAAGTCGCAACAAAGACTAGCATGTTTGAGTGTTTCTTCCGGCGTTTTTGTATCTTCACCTCCCAAACTGGGTTTAACTGTCATTAACAGGTCCAAGATGGGCATCCTGGAATCTGGGGGTATTTATCTGCATCCGATGTGCTGGCATCCACAGGAACCTGGGAGTGCACATATCCAGAGTGAAATCAGTCAACCTGGACCAATGGACAACAGAACAAATCCAGGTACTGATTTCTTGTTTTTCCACTTTTCCTGTGTGCATTACTGAACTGACCTACCGGGCAGTAGCCCTGGGGGCTGAGAGGTCAAGGGACTCTGGGTCTAAGTCCCTCTTTGGACTGATTTGCTCACTGGCACAACATGAATACAAAAAATGCAAAACAGCTTAAAGGTGTACCATAACTTCTCTACACTGAAAATAAATAAAGAAGAAAATGTAAATGAACACAAGAACTGAATGCATTTCTCCTTTTTTAAATGTGACATTTAAATGTCTTTGCCAAGTATTCCGCTATTGGCTCTCTAATCCTTTTTTATGTACAGTAAGCATAAATATGGTTAGAAACTGTGAAATGTTTTTTGGATTGGGCATATGTGTTCTCCACTAAATGTAACCGTCCTTGATGGTTCAGAGCTGTTACAATATTGCTGATTTTTCATTTGCACTTCAGTAAACTTGGCCAGACACAAAAACAGGAAATTCTGTTCAGTGGCTAAAGACATCATTTCTTGTCCGTAATGTGGGTCAAGCTTTAATTTTCATTATGCACTGTCATCAGGACTATCAATACCCTTCATTTATGTCATTTAGAATTTACCTTAATAACCACTTTTTAAACTGCAAATTACTGTACAAGTGAACTTGCTGTCATACTAACAACTAGTTGACATTTTAATGACAGCTTCAAAATATCCAGGCTTGTGTTGTTAAATACTTAATTGTTAGGAATATTGAAGAAATATTGGTGTCAAACATCAGTCAATGACTAAAACCAAAACTGATTGTAGTATTTTTAACCTTAACAATATAAACTATTCAGTCAAACTGCATAAGTTGGCTTATCACCTGGGGGCTTTTTTCTCATATCTGAAAAGTGCCACATAAGGTATTGTACACCCATTTTTATCTGTTGTGCCATATTTGTTATGAGCGAACCTATCATGTGTTTAGTCAATTGATTGCCCCAATGAAACACTGTATCCTAACATTATCCATTTTGTTTACATCTTTGTCTTCTCTTCAGAGTATACAGGACATGGGTAATACCAAGGCCAGGCGGCTTTATGAGGCCAACCTTCCAGATAGCTTTAGAAGACCTCAAACAGACCAGTATCCTTCGCTTAGAGTAAATCCACAAATGTAACAAAAAAGTGCCATGCAGCATATGTTTAACCATTTTTTCCCTTTTCTTGGAGTTATATTTTTTTCTTAACCCTGACCTCAGAGCAGTGGAATTCTTCATCAGGGATAAATATGAGAAGAAGAAATACTACAGCAAGAATGTGACCAATGGCACCAGTGTATGTATCGACTAAACATTTCATGAAATTATTCATTTATTGTACTATTTTCTAAGTTTAGTCTGTTCTTGGAGCAAATGTAACCCACATAATTTCCTTAGTTAATAATAAAGTATTCTGATTCTGATCTAGATCTTCATAATGTTTTGTACTCACTCATTCTTCTTTCTTTTGTTCTTTTTTTCATCAGCCAAAAGATAGTAAGAAAGAAAGGGAGCCCGACAGAGGAAGCAAGGTGTCATCTTACACCAAGGTAAGTCTCGCATGTATTCCAGTAATAATAAAGCTGTCTCAATATGCCCTTTAGCATTGTTTTCTTATCCACACTAAGTTTGTTCTGCTTTTGAATTTTACAACCCTTTCATTTTTTTAAAGAGTGAAGAGTCCAAGCCAGTTCCCAAAATCAGCCCTGCTAAGACTGCAGAACCCTCTGTGAACCTACTAGGCCTTGGTGAGTGTGAAAATGATTCAAGTTTAGCACCACCGCCAGAGGACATCCTTATTGGGGGATTTAATGAGAGTAGAATGTGCTGTGGGAAAGTTCTGACTAATATATTGTGTGCAGAATTAGGATAATTAATATGTCTGAGTTTATTTGTTTTTATTTTTAAGTATAGATAAGTTTCCAAGGTGATATCTGCATGTAGTACATGACATCTAGCAATCAAAATACACTATAATTTACACTGTAAAATCACTGTTTATGTGATGGTGATTACCTCTACACTTTGCTCAGCTCTGCATCTTGATGCTGTGGTGTTACCTGAGATTGTTTACTTTTTGGTTCAGTGTTAAAGATTGTCTCCACCCTTAGCTGTGCCATCTTCTCGTTTCAAACATGTGGCTCTGCATGTGTTTACCAAACAATGGAGGAGAGAGAAAGTACCATATTTAAAAGGTTTGGTTGCGTCAACTATCAGCATATCTGTAACACAGCAACTAAACCATCTCACTTGTAAATGATAGATAGCAACACCACTTGGTCTTCTCGTCTTCTCCGCTGTCTGTATCAACATTGCGCTGACGTCTTTTCAACACGCTGCTGTTACTTGTGGCTGTGATGTTATTTCTGTTGCTTTCAATTTAAAAAACCACTGCAAGGTTTTTGAGTTGAAAAGAGGAAGTGCTTCAGCTGCTGCAGCAGACATGCAACTTCTTGTTTCTACTTTAAATCTTGATGTTTATCTAGAGTATGACTTTTGTTGGATCAGTATTAAGTAAGTGTAGCAGGAAAGAAAGAAGAAGGGGCAACACTGGATTGCACAACATAGATATCTCTGCCATCCTTGCACCAAGTATAGGTTTTCTTTTGGCTTGATTGCTAGATCACTTAAAGTAGGTCTTTAAGTACATGCAAGGTTTTCTGGCATGGATAGATTTTAGCAACTTCTTCCAAAGCGCTATTAACTAAAGCACTTTTTTTTTTCTTTTGTAGAATTTTTTTTCATTTATTAATGCATTTTTGACAACTTTGATTTCTCAAATGGTCAGAAATAAAGGAGAATGCATAAACACAAACATGTTTCCTTTGCAGTATGAGGACAAGCTCTGTTTGCATAAATAGTCACTCCCCAAAAGCTCGTTCTGAGCCAAGAGGAACTCTGATGTGAATGGAAATGGAAGTTATGTAGATTTTTCTGTCTTAATGTTCAGCTGTTTTGTTTGAACAGTGTGCGCCTTTGTCATCAAATTGTGAAATCTTCACATTAGTTCTTGCTTTTAAATTTCTGTACTTTATTTTTTTCAGCATTATAGCTATGATCTGTTTTTGGTTCATAGGAATAATTCATTTTATTAAAGAGGCTTCCTTTATTTACAGTTAAAAGAAGATGCTGTTGTGTTTTTGACTGGCTTAAGGGTTGCTTGCATTATTTGGATATCATGTTTACTGTTATTTTTCTTCTGTGGCTAGTGAGCTAAATGGGCTAAGCTGATTAATTTTTTATTGCGCTAGCTGTTGCTCTCACTGCGTGGGCAGCTTTGTAGCTGTGGGAGGTTTTTACAGTTGAATATTTAAAAAATAAAAGAAAACACAATTTCATGAAAGCAGTTCTGTTCACTTTTAACACCCTTTCTATGTCAATTAGCCTGTTCTATAAGGATTATATTCCTGAACTTTAAATAAAGATCTTTTAATTAATGCAGACCACAATCAGGAAATGGTCAGTGGGTAGTGGGAACTATTATTTCCTATATTTTTTTTTTTTTTTAAGTTCCACCTGTAAAACTAATTTTTCCTTCTTTCTGTCACAGACGCACCAGCAGCTGCATCAGCTAACAACGGTAGCACGAGCACAAGCCAGAACAATGACCTGGATATATTCGGCCCCATGGTCTCCAATCCCCTGCCCTCATCCACATCCACAGCTCAGTTTTCTCAGGTAAAATTGAGAAAGCATTTCCCAGTTCAGATTTAAATCCAAATTCCGATTATTGCTCAGCAGGGCTTAACAGTCACTGTTGCCTGGTTGTAAAACTGAAATTAAATGTGCAGTAAAAAATAAAAAGGCAAATGATAACCATCAGCGTCAATAGCCCACATGACAGCATCACCAGTGCTGAGAGACAGTGAGTTTAAATGAAAGAGAGGCAGAAACACACTTCAGAATATGAATGCAGTAAATCAGGCACTCTTGACTTAACATTGAAATGGGGCTTAATGCAGTGTTTACTTTTATTATCACCACATTCATTAATTTTGATTAATCGCAGAATTTATCAGTTAGGTATAAAATTTAAATATATTAATACTTAGTCAATTTAATCAATAATTATCTTTTGTTACCTATATTATAGAGATAAAGCCTTCAGGGGGTGTCGGCTACTAACATCTCACTAATAGATCACAGCTGAATCAGAGTAATCATGCAGGATAGGCCCATTTTGTATTTATGATCTACACTTATACATAGCTAAAAGAGGCCCCCCAACAAGACCGCCCAAACAGTACTGTTATTGAAGGATCTACTGCTGTTTGTTAATGGTAGTTGTCTGCTAATTTGTAAATTTTGTTTAGTTGCGTTTGTACAGCACACAATAAAACCGTGTGAGCCATAGATTTGTCACAAAAATGGGTGCTCTTTTTTTGTCATCAGACCTTAAATCTTCTAAACATCTCAATCTCTTTCCTGCCTCCAGGTGAGCTCCAATAACTCGGCAAGCACTCCGACACAAGCTCCAGCAGCTGGAGTGTCAGGAGGAGTAGCCAACTCAGGGTCATTACAGGGAGACCTCGACCTGTTTAGTGAGAGCAGTAGCACCACTAAAGCTGATGACGCAGCCAAGAAGCCCCTGTCTAAGGACTCAATCTTGTCTCTGTATGGGACTAACAGCATGTCCCAGCAGCCCCCCACTGGTAAGGATTTACACACAAACTGAAATAACACCAGTGCCATATTGTAAATTCAACCCTGTTACGAAGAAAAATCTATTTTATGTAGAAACAGTCGTGCTTAAAACTTTAACCACAACTCTTTTTGACCTATGAGTCCTTTTAGTTTTTATTGGATTAATTTAGATTTTTCGTGTATTTGTTTGTTCAGATTGACTACATTAGTCTACATTAACAGCTTTCGTTTTGTCACCTAATAGATGCAATTCTCTCCCTGCCATTGATGAGCTAGAAGATGCAGAAACCCTGGATTCTTATTTGTTATTTAAATGCCATGCAGTATTTTCAGGTCATTGATCCACTGAATTGAAAATAAACAGTTTCTTTTTTTGTAAACTGCCTCCTTTTCCCTGCAGTACCTTAGCAACACACCAGAGGGCCACAGCCCACACTTTGGGAACCACTGCCCTTGACTAATACTTTGCTTGTTAAAGTAATGCAAATGTGGTGACATCACATGATCCACAAGGAACAAGTAGATACCTGTATTTTGCAGCTCAGTCTCACAGAGCTTTGCTGACTTATCTTCCTGCTTAACTAACAGACTCCTTAAAACACACAAGCAAGTTTTCAAAACAGACCCATACCTCAAAAACTAACTTGTTTTTTTTAATGTTCTTGCCTCCTCTCAGCTGGCATGTTCATGGGCCCCTCTCAGATGCAGTTTCCTGTCCAGGCAGCAGCTGGTTACCAGGCCTTCCCTGGTATGGGTACAGCCATGCCACCCACTACTGTCATGGGTGCCATGATGGCTCAGAGCGGTGCACCCATGATGGGGCCCAGTCCAGGAATGATGGTTGGGATGACGATGCCTAATGGCTTCATGGGGAACGCGCAAGCCACCGGTATGATGGGCATGGCCCCCAGGATGATGGGACCACAGGGTGGTGCAATGCCTACAGGCATGATGCCTGCTCAGGGCATGTATGCCATCCAGCCTGGCCAGCAGGCTCAGTGGAACATGGGTCAGGTAAGGAAATAGCTTCGCTGTACTGCAGCATTGTGTGAGGTTATTTAACAAGAGACCTCATGTTAAGACTTGTGCTACTGGTTTCAAGTATGTCACAGTGACAGGAGACTTTTTTTTTTTTTCTCAAATGTGACCACACCCAGAAGAGTTGGTGCATTGCACAATAGTCCATTGTGAAGCCCTCTACTGTACACTTTGTAGAGATAGAGCATCCAGTATTCACTAGATGGCAGCACAAGCATGCAGCAGATTTGTAACTATGCACTAAATCCCTAATATATACTGTAAGTAGTTTAATTGTAAGTGTGGACACTCAAATTGAAGATGAACTTAAAGCAATCTGTACACATGCTATAAAAATTGCATGCTGTCTGTACACAATTATTTCCCATAATGCAGTGTACGCAGAAATTGTAGGAGCTGCTCACAGTTGTAAAGACTAATCTATTATTAGCATAAAACATTACATTATTTAGAGTTTTATTACAGTTAGCACGCAGGGTGGAATTGGGACACAGTCAGAACTTCAGTAATGAACTACTAGCGGGTGGATGGGTAGTAGTATAATGTTGTCCCAGTTAATCTTCAGTGATTATTTCTAATCCAGGCAAGGCGTGGTAATAAGTCAGATGTAGGTGATCCTGCTCTAGTGTTACTCACACTAACCTCTGTAACATCCCCAGGTGAACCAGCAGATGTCAGGGCTGACTCTGAATGGTGCGGGTGGTCAGATGGCCTTTGGTCAACCTCCGTCAGCTATGGGCGGGTGGGCTCCCACCGGTTCTGGCCAGACTCTGAGCACACAGCTATGGAAGTGAGCCTTCATGCGGGTCGGTGGTTGGGCAGAGTAAAAGTCGAGGTTGCAGGATGTGCTTCTCCGTACCTCACTATGAACTGATGCCCATTTCAATCACGGACCAGCCTTCAGAACATGAAAATTGTATCTCTCTCTTTTTTTTTTTTTTTCTCTCTCCTTCTCCCTTTTCTGTCTCTCTTTCTCTCTATTGTGTGAGTGAATTGGGAGTCATACAGGATTACAGCCTGGCAGTTTCTGCCTGTCGTATGGTTTTTGATCATAACTTTTATTTTCCTTTTTTGGAAAAAATGACAAGGAAACAACAGTCCCATCATCAACATCGACATATCAGAAAAGCTGCAGGACCAGTTAAACAAGCTTTTATTGTATCACTGTATCATTATAAGATTATAGAACATTTAAATGAATAGTATTTAAAGGGAGAAGGGTATGACTATGAGGTCAGTTGACACTGCTCCCAGATGTACAGCGCTGTATAACCTTCTTTTAAAGTACTTGGTGGTTCCCCTATAAAATTAAAGTGATAATAAATAATTTCCTTTCACGTGTGTTCTGTAAAACAGATGTCAAAGTTTTTTTTTTTATGTCTCAAATTGGTGAAATGTAATTGTTGCAGGGACACACCCACTTTTATTTCTCTCATTTGTCTAACATTCGATCTAGTTCTGCTGTGGCCCTAAAAATAAACACAGTGAACTTAATAATCTTCACAACATGTACCCTGGATGCATTCTTGTTAGCGGACTCGCACAAAGCACTTTGGCCTTGTACATAGATGAAGCACGAGACTCCCTCTTCACAAATCCACTCGTCTGCATTCCTATTGTGCTTCTCGATCCTGGGACAAGCATTCAGGCCCAAAGTTCATAAAATCATAAACTAAACTGAAGTTCCTGATTTGATGTGTTTTTGTTACTTAGTCCTTACAATTTTAGGACACAGGTTACATTTATGAATTGTTTTCATGGAGGCAGTTGTTCAAAAAGCGTTGGTTTTTCACACTTGGGTGGGGTTACTGATTACATGCAAACTATTCCTGAGACCAACTGAACCACACCCAGAGCCACCCCTTCAAGCGGAAGAGTCACACGGGAAGAGAACATTGTCGCTGTGAAATACACATTTTTATCATCAAGATGGAATGAAAAATAGACGGTGGGTACTTTGCAAACCAAGAACATCCTCACGTGAGGTGGTTATAATTCAGAACCAGTAATGTACACTTCCATCTTCTTACTGAAGCAATACTTATTGAATATTCAAACTTGGCACAATCAGTTTTCTCATGAGTTGCTATGACCACGAGTCACTTGAACTCATGGTCACTGTGTCTTGATTCTAATTTTTAATAACCATAATTCAATATTTCAAAACCATGACAAAATATCCCACATTGGATGAACTAATTCTATCCAAAAGGTCATGTATCACAGCTTGACATCACATTGCTCTGCAAAAACATCTTTCGTAACATTATCCAGAACCTGAAATTGGGAATAGGATAGAAGGAATTTACCATATTTTACATTTGAAGTCATGATACTACCTGCCTACACACGAGTTAACTCGAATTTTACTGCTTGGTAGAGACATGTTGCTTCTGGTTGCTATTCTAATTCCCAACATTGAGAGTATCTGACATTTAGCACAGCACAGCTCTCTAAAAGACTATGCTGCTGCTGTCCTCTAGATGACAGTGTTGAGACAGTGGAAAGTTTTAGCTGGACAGAAGTATTTCACAGCGACTTAAAAAAAATGGGATTTAAGACCCAAACTACACTGCACCATAGTGTGGACCGAGAGTCCCTGTGGGCTGTGAACCAAAGGCGTTTTTCTGCTGTGAGTCACTCCTCCTCTTGTAGAGCAGAGTGGAAGAGGTTCGCTGGACTGTGGTTACATTATTTCAGTAACTTGTTCTCTGTGCACTGCTAGTAATGCCAACACATTGTAGCCCTTCACTTGAGCTAGAGGCTTTTATTTAACAATAGAGCTCTGTATAGCAGCACAATGAATCTAAACCAACACACAAAGCATCTTCAAGTAAGTCAAGTTAGAGCTTGTCTCCTGAACTTTGATGGATATTCATTTCAGCAACACAATGTAGATGTGACTATGCCATACTCACTGTATTACTGTTATAAAGTTTAAGTTAGGTGCATGAGAGCAAGTCTCTCAGTAAAGAAGCAACTTCTTACTTACCAAAGTGTGGCGGTAACAAGCACCTGGTGGCAGTGTAACATTAATCTTTGTAATAGAAGGCCAAGTTATATGATAAGTCTTTGCCCCAAATCTCCTGTCTTACTATGATAAGCTGTGTGCTTACTATTCTGCGGATATACGCTCATGGTGTAATGTGTATTTACGTATTTGATTTTATTTACTTGGTAACTTGCTGAGTTTTCTCCCTTCCTAACATTGCTTGTGCAGTATTACATACAGTATATAAACTTTTTTATATCGCTGGTGCAGTGAATGCCCTTTTGTTGAAGTTAATTTGTGGGCCTTGCAGGAGCTGGAAAATCATAGTCAGACTATGTGTTTACAGCCAGTAGCAGTTTTGTAGGGAAAATATGCTTCAGTCTGCCTCAGAGTAGTTTTGATCAAGTGGTTTTTGTCTTTTTCATCCGGTAGTTATTCCGAGTTTTGTGTTTGTTAAATGGTATTTTAATTGTGTTCTTTTCAGTACACAAGACATGTCTTTTGTTTCTCCACCTATTGCATGCTAGGATGTGTTCCTCTACACATCCACCCAGCTTATGGGAAACTTTTAAAAGTGGATGTGGTTTGAAAAATCAGTTTTACAGTCATTGGAGAAAAATGCTACAGGATCAAAGCTATTCTTTGGGATAAGCTCCCTCTTTCATAGTAGTAAACATTATTGTAAGCACAGCCTTGCCTAAATAGATGCATACTGGTCTTCACGCTGTGGCTTATCAAACCAGCTCTACCTGTTAAACAGCCACCATTCAGTTAAGTCGGAAGGATATGTGTCCCTGAAAGGTGTTCAGTGGTGAGAATGTGCTGAAAGCGAATACTCTGCTTGCACAGGATGATCAAAACACTTACAGAGGCTTGAAAAATAACATGTAGCTCATGCTTGGCAGGGCTTGAAAGCCCCTTGAATTTGTTTGGCCTTGTTCCACTCTATCTCTCAACTGTTTCTGCGCCCTGCTGCAACTCCAACCCAGTTTGAAAACTTTCACAGTAAGGTCTGATGCCATGAAGTGTTTGAGACCTTTAGCAAAGAGGTTAGGCATTCCTCTCAGCTTGTGTGGCAAACTCTACAATGCTCCAGAATAGAGTCCGCCATCCGAGTGAAGAATGTTCCGGCTTTCACCAGCCCCTTAATGGACTTTTTGACCCTGAACCATTAACAGTGCTGCCAACTAGTACATCAGGCTGTTTCAGACATCTTTAATACTTAACTAATCATTTTTCTGATAGGAAAGGTTAATGTACTTTAGTTAAATTCCACATTGATATACAGCAGGCCTAGTGAAGTGTTGAATAAACTCTGCTTTCTTAATATAATCTTGTTATCAATTGGGTCAAGAAGTAGTTTTGAAAGGTGCAGTAAAGCTTCTGTACTACGTCTGTGCTAAATGCCTGCTAGCAGCCAGCTAACTTAGCTAAGCACAAAGACTGGAAACTGCTAGCCTGCCCAGTCAGGAAGAAAGCAAAGTGTTTTGTCCAGTGTGATGAATTGCTGTTGACTGTGGAAATTCAAAACTGTGCCAATAGATAAGCTGTTATTAAAAAAAAATTATGACTACAACTAAAGGTTACTGTTGCAGTTTATGTTAAATGTTACATGCAAGGTATTGTGTGAAGGTTTCTTGTATGGATTAAGACACTAATCGTGATAACGCTGTTCTACCTTCTAGCTAATGTATGATGAAGGGTAGGTTACCGCCTGGATGGGGCACATCTGACTATGAAGCCAAGAGACACTTCATGCTCATACTTTGATGTGTTACTCATGAAGTAGGCCTGCAGTAAACAACTTTCTTTATGATCCTATTTTTGTTTTTTTATCCTAATAGGGACCAGCATGGACTTCTTTTTAAAACCAAAATAATATTTCCCTTGTAGCAAGTAGAAAACATACGGGTTTAAGATGCTTCCAGATGTCTTCACTTTTCCCTTGAATTAACTTGAATGTTCATCTTTATAGTCTGTGATTCAGCGGATGGCGAAATTAGCTTAGCCTGGCACTCAGCACCACCTAAAAGCTGGGATGTCATTTTCTGTCTAAGTTAAATATTATACCAGATAAGTTGTTAAAACAAGTGGTGAACACAGCCAGAGATTAGTGATACTATTGCAGGGGATGAAACCACTGTATGATGTGGAAAGGTTTCTTTTACACAAAGACCAAATCCACTAAAGTATTCAGCCAATGCTGACCTTAACGATCAGTTCATTATTAGTTTGATTGAGCAGAATTTCTGTTATATGCCAAGTGTCTTCCTCTTTCACTCTACAAGCCCCAGGCTAGCCTTGAATGGCAAGCAGCCACAACAGTGGGAAATACAGAAATCCTGTTTGCAACTTGGCAGCGCTTTTTATGGGGTTCCTTTATGCAGCCACGTGCAGACAGTTATTAACCTGTTCATGCTGCACATGACATGACAGCTATTTGTTGTAACATTCATTATAAGGTGAGGCTCCTCTACAAATTAAACCAAATTGCTTAAACACTTCCTCTTCCAGTTATGTGGGAAAGTCAGTGGTTTATAAATCATTCATAAAATTGCAGTGATAATATATAATGTTTGGTCCTCTGTTATAAAGTAATTGATTGTAAAGATTTCGGTCAATGTCATGGCCCACTTGTCCCAGATTATGGAGGAAACTTATATAGACTGAGGGTGATTAAAATTTTTGCAATTCAGCCTACAGCCTCTAGGATGGTACATCCATACATGCCATTTCCAAAAGGTTTGCTGTGTCACCCAGCACAGTTTCAAGACTAAGAAGCACTGCCACAACCATACAAAATGACCTGCAGTTAGAGACCATTGTTTGGTCTGTTACCAGAACTGGCAGGTACATCCCTGAGCACATGATGCATTAACAGGTCAGGAGAAGTTGTGGAGAATGCTCAGCTGCTTACATCATAGTTAGCTGGTTTGATGATGGGTCAGTGGATCAGAGCTCTACGGGCTAGACAACAGCCCCCCGACTGCCATTAGGGATCTGGATAAAATCCTTGGATCCATTGACACAACAATGCACAACAAGGCCGTCGTCTCATTAGGAGCACCGACATTGTCAGGCATGCATATAAGCACATGGGGGCCATACAAACTACTGTGTACAATTGTTGCTATAATGAAATTCTGGCGAAATGGACTAGCCCGCTGCTTCATTTTTTCACTTTGATTTTCTTGGTGTCTTTGAATTCAGCCCTCTGTAGATTCAAGGTTCAAGGTTCAAGGTTCTTTATTTGTCACATGCATAGTTATACAAGTATAACACACAGTGAAATGTAGCCTGACACGCTCCTCGACATGTGCAAAAAAATTGTGGGGGGGGGGGGGGGGGGGGGGGGGTGTAGAGGAAAAACATTATATATATATATATATATATATATGTAGTATATACATTGGGTGAATGTGCAGTAGTAGCAGCAAGCAGGTGAATTCTGTACATTAATATGAATAGACATCTGACTATTTTACAGGATAGACAATATAAACATATTTAAAATTAAAGGAATTGAAATGTACATTGTGCCTTGGTTTAGAGTGTCTGGAAGAGAGTCCTGTCTCAGTCGATTATAGATGATGTGAGAGGGCGGGTGTGTGTGTTTAGGGCACGGATGGCTTGGGGATAGAAGCTCCTCTTGAGTCTCTCTGTCCTTGCCCGGAAGATGCGGAACCTTCTACCAGATTGCAGAAGTTGGAACAGTTTGTTGCCAGGATGGGACGGGTCCTTCAGTATCTGCGCTGCTCTAGTCCGGCATCTCCTGGTGTAGGTGTCCTGAAGCGGGGGGAGAGCAATCCTGCAGCAGCGTTCTGCTGTACGGATCACTCTCTGGAGAGCTTTTTGGTCCTTCACACAGCTGTTCCCGAACCACGATGTCATGTTCTGTGTGAGGATGCTCTCCACAGCGCCTGTATAGAAAATCCTGAGGATCTTTGGAGAGACCCTGAACTTCCTCAGTTGTCATAGGTGATACAGGCGCTGCCTAGCCTTTTTGGTCTGGACCTGAATGTGGGCAGCCCATGTCAGGTCTGAGGAGATGTGGACACCAAGATACTTGAAGGACTACACCCTCTCCACTGGAGCTCCATTGATGATAATGGGCTTGTAGTGTCTGTGCTGACCCCTTCTGAAGTCCACCACCAGCTCCTTGGTCTTGCTGACGTTCAGCTGGAGGTGGTTGTCCTGGCACCACGATGCCAGATTCTTCACTTCATCCATGTAGGCCGCCTCATCGTTGTTGGAGATGGCACCCAACACCACTGTGTCGTCAGCAAACTTCACAATGGTGTTGGAGCCATGGGTGGCCACAGATTGATAATATTCATCTACATCAAATGATGTGAATCATCCTCTTACCCAGTCCATGTCCGTATAGATATCCAGCATGTTTTTTTTTCCCATTGAGACCTGATTTTTGAGCAGTATAAAGGATGGGTCTAGCCACCATGACATTTTGTAGCCTTGAACTGACATTAAGCAACTTGTATAGCCACACGCTAAAGCATACAGTGCCTCATGTTTTACTGTTACTAGTTTCATAACTTACAAAAGTGTACCACGCTGCATTAGATAGTGACTGAGATCCTAAACTCTTCAGGAAAGTTTATACTGAAACGACAGCACAGTGGTGCAATGGTTAGAACAGTTGCCTCACAGCAAAAGGATCCTGGGCTGGAATCCACCAGCCAGTCGGGGCTTGTCTTTATTAATCTGCATGTTGTCCCTCTGCCTGCATAGGTTACTTCTGGATACTTGACCTTTCTCCCACAGTCCAAAAACATGTCTGTTAGGTTAATTTGTGATTCTAAATTGGCTGTAAATGCAAATGATTGTCTACCTGCCCTGGACTGGGGATAGACTGGTGCTCTACTCCACCTCTGGGACTGCTGGGATAGGCTCCATCAGTCTTGAACTGGATAAGCAGTGAAAAATCAATAGAGACCATAAATTCTTCAGGAAAGTTTTTACAGAGTTTAAAGATCAAATGAGCAATAGGGTCATTATTTCACAAACTCCAGTGACTTTATTTTGCAACCGGAGGAGTCCTCCTTTTTCCAGTCAATAGAAAGAATGCAGGTTCAAAGCACTTAAGTGGGGGCTTCAAATTTCAGACCCAGATTAATCTTTTTAATGCATTTCAATCTTCACAAACGCTTTCAAGCACATCAGCAGTATACTGTCATTTTAAGCAGTAATAGATGTAAAGGCTGACCTGCCCTAAGGTAACATTTGTAATGTAATGGTATGAGATTAGACCCTTTGGATTATTATTAGAACATGTGCATGTTAGGAAACTTTGTATTGTCTAAGTCTGAGACTCTTCAGAACTGCTGCTGGACCCTCTGACACAGATTTTTGATAATGCACTACAAATATAAAAGTTGCTTGATGAAAAAAGAAAAACATCATAGCACATTTCAATCACTGAAAAAAACATTCATTACAAATTGTCAGTCAGTTGCTTTCCAGAGTTTTCCAAAGATGGGTCCAGCGGGTTAGCAATAATCTGAGTAAAATAGTCTGGAGTTGGTTCAACGTGTTTTTATGACCTCTGCTGTGAATTTTTATCTTTATACCAGTGTGGACAGACTCTGATGTGCAACAAAAATGGGTCCAAATATGGGTGAGAGAATCTCCTTAGAGAGGGGTAGAAGTTGCAATTTAATCCACTTCTCTTCTTGCCAACAAGCATTACACCATCACTTGAGAATTCGCTCTAATTTGAGAGGCTGTGACTTAACACACACACAAATAGGCAGAAATCTTGTCTTTCTTTCTTTCTTTCACACGAAACATACAATAAGCTAGCAGCAACCCCACCCTTAACAGTTTTTCATCATGACAGCCCACACTGGTCATTTGGCTTCCCTCAGACTTCATAAAAGGGGGCAGAGTTCAGTACTGATAGCACAGTGTTTGCACAATGACTCTCTTTGTTCAGTTAAAGGCTGTTTGTATTTCCACTCTGTGTTTCTGTCCTGGCCGGTGTGTGTTCTTGTTTCCAGGTGACAGTAGTTACACAGACTTCATATAAAAACTTTTGAAAACCCACATGGGGCAAGGATTACTCAACCATCTGGGTGTGTCTTTCTCTGAGTAAGACTTGGGATCATTTGCTTCATTTGAGTTTCTTGTCATGTTTGAATTTTTCTAACATCAAGTTTGCCATAGATTTCTGCCTGGCTTCTCCTCTAAGTCCCAGTGCTTTCCACACTGAGCTGTTAACCATTGTTCACCCTTTCCTGAAAGCAGTGCTGTTACGTAACACAGATTTCCACAAGCCCATATCCCACCTCCCAGAAGTTATCGGTTGCCATTGCAACTGCATAAACAGAGCAATGTTATGGAGGGAGAAAAATGTGTACTCTGAGTATGTTCTGAAAGATCAGTAAAGTGACAAAACAACACAACTCTTATATTCACTGGCAGATTTATTTTTCAGAGACATCACACACACAAACACACACAGTACATCAGGAATTTCGTCTTCTGATTTGCAAACTTGGATCGTGAACTCTTAAACAGTTTTTTTTTCAACATTTTTCAGTACAGTTTCCTCTCATTTAAAATCTTTTATTTGTGAGAGTATGTGTGTGTGTGAGTGTGCGCGTGTCTAAGAACAGCTTGTCCTGCCAGCTGGAGCTCCTAGCTGGAAGTGCACACAGTGGTGGTTGTGACTGTGGTACTTCAGCCCCCTGTTAAAAGAAAAAAAAAATTATGCTGTGCTTCTAGCTTTTATTACAGGAACCCATCAAGTCTTCGTGGTATTTGTTAAATAAGACATTACTTACCTGTACTAATTGGTCTAACAGTGAGAAAAGAAGTACAGTGCAAGAAATGAGTGCATTTTCACGTAAGGAGTCTCAAAAGCACATTCACCTGTGTCTATCTGGACTCTTCTGATTCCAACAGGCTCCTGTAGGTTGCAATTTCCTGCTCCAGCCTTGACTTGATATCCAGAAGCATCTTGTAGTCCTGGCCCTGTTGCTCAATGCTGGCACGAACGTTGGCTAGCTCTGCTTCAAGCATGTTGATTTGGTTCTGGAAGCCGGCGAGCATGGCGCTGTATCGAGCCTCTGTCTCTGCTAACGTGTTCTCCAAAGCCCCTTTCTGTTAAAGTGGGAGGAAAAGCAGAATTAGGACACACAAGTAGTGATGCCTAAATCATGTTATCTGTACGTGCAAACAATTCAGTGTGTTAGGTATATTTGTTCTTAGGTATATATGTTTTTCTATACTGTTTTATCTCTCTTTATGAAAGTATAAAAGGCAAATGCATTTAAGTGCACGTGTCTTTTTCTCCCTGAGTGTGTTTGTTGCAGGGAGTGTTCAGTGACTAACTCCAGCTGAGCACAGATAATCTGTGGGAGTACAGCTTCTGAGCCATCCAGTTCAGCATTCCTTCAGCTTGCTTTAAACTCTTTTATGTCTCCCAGAATCTGGACAGATGTCTGTGAAATGTTTTCCTGACCATGAGGCCCTCCCTCCTTCCTTCACTGCTCCAGTCATTGTTATCTCGCTCACTCGCTCTCTCTCCTTCTTCATTCTTGCAAAAAAAACCTTCCTTTCCTGCCCTCCCCTCTGCTCCACACCCTCTGTCATCGTCCCTTTCTTCATTTCTTTTAGACAAGACAGCAATGTGGGGATTTTGATCATATAAGGCAATATCAGTGAGATGTGAATAGATGGTTTGGGGTTTCATGTTTTTCTTACCATACTAAGCTGAGACTGCAGCTCAATCTCCAAGCCCTGCAGTGTGCGCCGTAGGTCACTGATCTCTGTCTTGGACGTCTGGATTGTCTCTGTGTGGATGGTTATCTCTTTTGTCAGGGTTGCCGACTAAAGCAGGAAATAAAGACAAAATTAGATGATAGTGGTTACTCATCTTGGCTTCAGGGATTGTATTTAATTACAGGATAGACTGCTGCAGGCCTAAACCTAGTCATTTGCAATGTGTGGGATATAATGACTTTGTTTATGTGAAAATCTTTTTACCTTGTCATTAAACCAGGCTTCCTGATCGCGACGATGTTTATTGGTAATTGCTTCATACTGTGCACGGATCTCCTCCAGAACTTTGTTCAGGTCTTGCTGAGGTGCGGCATCTACCTCTACGTTGACATTGCCTGTAAGCTGAGAACGCAGTGCTGCCAGCTCCTGAACAAACAGAGAAAAAAGAGGGATTTAGATCTGTTTGATTGTTTCAGTTTATTCAGCTCTATAGAATAGATGATTCATCTAGCAGTGTGTATATAACCGATGGCTTGTAAATTCAAGATATCTATAAATCACCTCTGCATGATTTTTCTTCAGGTAGGCCAGCTCATCTTGCAGGCCTTCGATCTGCATCTCCAGGTCAGCCTTTGTCAGGGTGGTCTGGTCGAGCAGGCGGCGGAGGTTGGCAATGTCAGCCTCAACTGACTGGCGCATCATCAGCTCATGCTCGAATCTGATCATTTTTTAAAAGTAGAGAACACTGATATGAGACAACAGCCACTTTAAGCCATTGTGTTTAATCTTACAAGGACAGTCAATCCACAAAATTATAAAAGTTCTTGCTTACTTGGTCTTGAAGTCATCAGCAGCCAGTTTGGAGTTATCAATCTGGAGCAGGATGTTGGCATTTTCCATTGTGGCGGCATGGATCTTAAGAGAAGAACAACATTGTGAGTTAGTTTCGGTTACATCACTATACATTAGTTAGCTTAGGCTGGTTTTGATTTTGATCTGTTGCTAGCTTTGCATACTTATGTTAACTGTTAACATGCAGTTCCTCTGTGCTGCAACACCGTCTGAAGTGTTGCAGCTAAACTAAATGATCACAAACAGTGTCACTCAAAATGTGTCAGTTTTCCTTGCTTAATTTGAGATTTTGGAATTAATACATATTTGTTAACTGTCCACTAAAACACCAAGTATTCAGTAGCACAATAGATTATGCAGTCTGTCATTATGCCTATCATGTATCTTGATTTTTAAAACGCTTACTTGTTAACCATTTACAGCACAACAGATATTTGAATTTTCTGGTATTTAAGCAGTTAAGCTGGTACACACATACCTTGTCCCTCAGGCCGTTGATGATGTCCCAGTACTTGCTGTAGTCCTTCTCAGCTGCTGGTCCCTTCTTCTCATAGTACTCTCTGATCTGTTTCTCCAGCTTGGCATTGGCTGCCTCCAGAGAGCGGACCTTCTCCAGGTAGGAGGCCAGACGATCATTCAGGTTCTGCATGGTGGCCTTCTCGTTCAGGCGCACTGTTCCCTGGTCCAGGGCACCTGACAGGTCAAAGCCACCGCCACCCATGCCCAGGCCGCCACCCATCCCCATGCCGCCACCCATCCCCATGCCGCCACCCATCCCCATGCCGCCTGATGAGGACACAAAACGTGCACTGGAAGCAGAGATGCGAGGTGTTGATCTGAGGCTGAACCCAGACACACTATGGGCCTTCTGGGGAGCAGCACTTGATGTGAAAGTGCGGGTTTGTCTGATGATAGACATGATGGCTGTCTGCTGGTCAAGAGAGGACGCTAAAAAGAAAGAACCGTTACACAGCTGTAGACTGCGGCAGGACTCTGGGGTTTGGTGGAGAGAGGCAGGCTGTTGATATAGTGCTGCTGGTGTGGGGCGGGCCTGGATGGGAGGGGCAAGGTGGAGAACTGGGCAGGGAGTTTTCTGTTACAGCTCTAGAGCGACATTTGTTTTCTGTTAAGGACCAGGGTTTGGTTTCTGCACACCCCTGTGAGGGAACTCTTATGGAATGTGTGTGTGTGTGTGTGTGAGTGTGTGTGTGTGAGGACTGTTAGTGTGTGGGGATTTCTGCGAGTGTGTATGTGTGCATATCTTTGTGCGTTTTTGTATTAATACTTTTTGTGTATGCTTTTATAAATACCTGCCGGTATAGTCATGATCACACCACCCATTTGGTATCTCACTGTAAATGGAAAGGCTCCAGATTTATTTTTTTGATGTTCCACCATAGGTCAACATTCATATGAGCACTTTGCAAAAACAAAAGTTTCCATGAGTCTCTTTCACTTTACAATCCACATGATGATAAAATCAAGCTGTAGTAGAGTTAGTCCAAATGGAGCATTTAATCTCACAGCCTTTAACCTTACAGTGCGTTTTACAGATGAACAATTTGATTAATCTCCTGTTTGCAAAAGACTTTGCTGTAACGCCATGCATTTGTCTATACCGAACAGGTAAAGTTTTTAAACAGCTTAAAGGCAAAAAAGAATAATAAATGATTGTGGACTGTTTAATTTAATTTATGACCAATGTTTTTCACTAACATGTTAATTTGTCACTGTGATGGCTCTCAGTTAGATAAAAAGAATGTGTAATAAATAAATGTGTTACTGGGTGCTGAATGCACTAAACCAGCCTTGACCCACTAACTAACATTGTTTTCTGTCTTTTCAGTCAAGAGAATTCATCAGCACCCATTGTTCACTATTATCACACACAACATCCCCCCTCAGTCTTGTATCCTGTGTGCGTGTGCACGTGCGTACGTGTGTGTTTGCGTGTGTGTGTCCGCTCTTTTTGTTGGTTTTGGACTGTGTCACAGTTCTTGAGCGATGACACAGAGCCCCAACAAATTGTGCAAGCAACTTATGTGTTAGCACATGAATGTGTGGGTGGTTCAGTGTGCACACATGTGTGCGTTGTCGTTATCTCAGTGTTGGGCTCTGGCCAGTTTCTGTGCTCTAGCATCTGGTGTCAGTTGGGGGAGACGAAAGAGGCACAGGGGGGTCAGTTTACAGTCAGAGGGAAAAGTGAATCATGCTTCTTTTGTACTTTGTTTAAGGGGCAGAATCTGGCCACTCTATACTTAGCTGGGTTACATAAGCTACCTAAAAAATTACAGATACAGATTTTTGTCTAGACTACATCTGTACTGTTAGAAGCTCTTAATGCTCATTTTAACCTTCAAACTAGAACTCACCTTTGCTTTAGTTTACTTTTTTTACTTTCATCATGTTATTTGACGAGCGCGACAATGCCACTTTCATGCCTATGCCCAAAATATGATGCAAAAAAATCTCGATGGGTTGTTAATGCCTGCAAGACACGGGTCACATGACCAGAACTAGCCACAGAGCTATCAGTCCCTCTTACTTAAAATCTTGAAATGAATCAGTATTGCACAATTTATTAGGCGCATTGGAGTGAAACGTGCATCTTACTATAAATTCTACTTATGACATTTATAAAGATATAATTGTGGGCCAGAGTGCAGGAAAGCTGCTAGGCAACCAGCAGTAACTTTGCATGGTCAAAGTCAAGCAGCTAGCAGTAGCTTTCTGCTTAGAGTGCATATTTATATTTAAAGTGCACATGTGTAAGAAACCGCAATGGTCTTTTTAGAAAGTATAAGTGTCCTGCAAAACCTAAAGCATAAAGCACCTTCCAGATATGCACTTGTTTCCATCAGTTTGACAGCATCTTAATGTGTATGCTTCACGTCTGAGTTAAAGGCCTGGTCGGCACGCCCAAGATCCCAACTGTGCATGTCTGTGCGTATCCCAAAAGGATAAACAACAAAAACATACATTTTAAAATGTCCGCTTTGCCCCCATCTCCAAATCATTTTAGCACTTAGGTTAAAGCATTCCTCACGTATGATGGTTTTTTTGTCCTTTTAAAGGAAATAGATTATTTTTTAAGAGCCTGTATGCAAAGGGTGGGGTCCAGCACAGACATTTAGACAAACTTAACATTCAAAGGTGTGGTTACACTAAAGTTAGTGTTCTCTCTGTCACTGTCTTGTGAAGGTCTGAATAAAGCCCTGAGGGTCATTACAACAACGAAACAATGTGTATTTATGAGTAACAGAATGCTTCTGCATCATCAGGTTGATGAAGCAATCAGTATTTCATATTCTTTTAAAAACAGCTAAGATTTTATCCTGCAGATCAGTTCATCTCCTTATCAGTTCTACTTTGTTTTTCCAAAACACCATTTAAGAAAAATAAGCCTTTGTGTAGCTGAAATAAGTTTGTTTTTGTTAAGTGTTAAAGACTAGGTGTTTACTATAGCCTTTTACGGTCTTTAAGTGTCTGTGAGTTACAGTTTTCCCTTGACTTGAGTGGAGATAAAGACATGTCTAGTCTATTTGTATAACCCTTAATCACCTTTAATATGTAGCGTCTCAGCGGGCGTGCCAGCACTCATATTATGAAAACAGTGAATGAAAGATGAATCCTCTAAACTAATATCTTCACAGTGAGTATGTACAAAACTCCCACTGGAAGCTCAAAGGGGAAAAAATGCACCAAACCCTGGGGGAGTTGGTGCTAGGTTTCTCATGAGCTCTGATCTTCTACGCAACATGCTGTCTAAACAACACTTGGAAAAAAAATTTTTAAACTGAGACTTCCCGGCATTGTAACCGATAAAGCATGAATCAAACCTGGCACAGGTGCTGAGAAATATGCAGGTACGGGCAGATTCATTACCAAAACAGATGAGTACACTTTAGAAACGTGTTAAAACAGAGTGGTTGACCTCATGTCTGACTTGGGTTGGTCAATCAAGCTGGGTGTTTTCACTAAAACCAAGATTATGACTCATGTATTCACAGCAGGTTATAATCTCCATGACAGGCGACTCACACAGACACCTTTCTTCTTAATGTCCATTTTTATTTAAGTATCAATGCAACCTTCAGTTACAACGTATTCACTACGGTGATGTGATGCATGTGACGACAATGTCTTCAGACCTGAGCTTCAAACTCAAATTGATGAGCTTTTTGTTATCAAGCTGATGATGATTGAGAACAAAGTCTATGCTCAACGTTTACTAAAAAACATCCTCCAGAGTCCTCCATCAGTGGCCTAATAGATAAAGCTAAATCATTTAAATCCTGTTAGCCGCCCCTTCTACCTTTGTGGCAATCCTTATTGTGTCTGAGCTTGTCCTTTATGAAGTTTTTATTCATACTGAGTAATGTACTATCTGACCCAGTAAAAATATTACTCCACCTCCACCTACTTCAAAACCCTCGGACAAATTAGCTTCAACATGAAGATCACCTGATAAAGACTGTTTACAACCTGCAACCTGTTCAGATAACACTCTGTTTCATGACTTGCTTGACAGCTTTTGTGACTATTTTTCTATCACAGTATTGCTTTTCTTTCTTCTGTGTATATCATGATAAAAGTTCATGAAACAACAATGCACTCTACTACCTGCAGTCTTGAACTTCATTTTATTCGTCTGAATGAAAATCTGTTTTCTGGCTATGTTACAGCCTTTCATTGAGGTCCCACAGTTGCATTTCGTTTTAATAATGTAGACTGACTGATATGAAATTGCACTTTTTTTTAAATGCTTATTTTTAAAATAATAGTCCAATCAAGATTAACTCAATTTGAGCTGTATGTGGCTCTTAGACTAAAATTCATTACCCATGTTTTAAGTCCTTACATCTAAAATAAACCACAAATAATGACTGCATAGTGAAGCAAACTTGCAGCTAACAGTAACAGGGGGAACAATAAAGTGCTCCATTCATTGTGTTCAGTTTCCTTTTCTCAGCTGTAAGGACTAATGAGATGGTTTCTATTCAATGTTAAAACAAAAAGAGTCACAACCTAAGAACATGAGAGGAAGCCCACTGTTCTCCTCAAAGTTACCGTAGACTCAAAACATCAAAATACTCCACTATTTGGAAGACTGTTTGTAGCATAGCAACTACAAGGATGGCAGTGTGCATGCGTCACTGTGTATACCTGAACCTTATCTATTGTATTCTGCAGTGTTCTGGATGGTTTGGATTCCTTTATCTGAACATAACCGAGCAAAGTGTCCTTGCCGTCAGTTTCGTTGTACAATGAGAATGACAGTTGGCTGGTGTTCCCATGTCTTTCACAACCAGGCTACTTTCTTTATTAATAATTGGCACATTATATCATATCAGTGCCGTTTTATTCTTTTTTATTGCCTCTCGAAATCAATTGCACACATGAACCAAATAAAGTTTAATTATTGCCTTTTTATTTGTAGATAACACCAGATCAAATGTATCTCATCACACTCGTTTTTTAACACATCTCTTGTATTTGATACCTGCAAAGCATTTTATTCATCGGAGTTGGTTTTTACAACACGCTGTAGACAAACTGCAACGTTAACAACAGAATTATGGTGTATCCTCTTGTATTCTCTCAAGTGATGGACTTACACATGCATGTGTCAGACATGGGGACTTCTTCAAACTGGCCAGGTCATGTGAACTGCTGAAATCATTTAGCACTGTTTTAACAAAATGTTCACTTGTCCAGTATTTTGATTTAAGAGCAAAACTAATCAAATTCAGCTGCACCTTGTGATTTGTGATAACTAGCATCTACACTAACAAGGTAAAGATATGCATGGAAGGTTAATAGATCACAGTTATGTCACCCGTTAGTGTGTAAAGATGCAGTTTAGTTTAACCGAAGAGAGGAAAGTGTTAGATGATTCAGCTAACTTTGTTGGCAAAATGCGGAAATCTGTATCGGTGCATCTATTAAAAGTACTATTTGGACCTGCATGAATGCAAATACTCCAGTTTCGCTCGCCAACAGGATATTAGTGCACTGGCCAGACAGAAAGCCATAATTCGCAAAATAATTTTGGAACATTTCAGCACATGTTGGCATTCTAAATTAACCTCAAGTGGCCACGATAGGAAGTGTGATTTTTGGCACTTAATCAATGGATCATTGTTCAGGTCGAGGTTGCTCAGTAAACACAGAAAAATACAATAAACAGTGTCTGTGATAGGCTCATTATTGTCATGTTACCATGCTGACGCTGGCATTTAGTGCAATACAACTAAAGCAATGGGACAAAAGACATGGTTGAAAACAAAAGTAAAGCTGTAATTAAGTAATTCTTATTAGTTTCAGCATCTGGTGTGCAGTTGTTTTCAGGGAATACAAATTTAATAATTCAAGGTATTTGTGCAGGATATACTGTGCAGCCTTACTGCACCAGAGTGTGTCAATATTAACTCAGCAATTAATGAGAACAGTGTCATTGCATGTTTGTCTGGATCTATCATCTATTAGGGAGCTCCCAAGTTATATGAACAAATAAATAAATAAATAAAACATCCTCAACGTCTAGCTATGAATGCAACTCCGTCTTGGTTACAGATATACAATGCACAAACAGTAGGGAGTGGAGCTCATTGCAGAGAAAGTATGAATCACAGTCTGTATGGAGCAACACAGTCCTTAGAGTCTCTAAATGTACCACACCCTTCCACAGACATTATCAGATACACTTTAATTATCAGGTCTGTACCACACAATCAGCAATATTTCTGACAAAGGTCCTGGGCTAATTTATTGACTGAACATTCAAAGTGTGAGTGTACCAACCTGTGTGCATATCTATATGGTGGATTTTGTGTGCTCGGTTTATATTCCCTCTCTCATCATGCAGTAAATCATCAGCTGTGCATATAGACTCACTCATGTCCATTCATCAACAGTAGTTTGAGCAAACTGAAGTGTGTTGACCCACCATGGTTCATTCCAGCAGTGAAGCCCCTGTTCAATGTTTTAAAGGAGAGCTTCTTCTCTTCTCAAAGTACTACAAGCACTTTCTGGATTCTACTTAATTACCTCAGAGTTTGGTAAGTGCAGCTAATTTAGTGCACCTAAAGCTACCCTCTGCAGAAAATGAAGGAAAGAAAAGTACAATTTAACTTCCATCTGCTTACATGCTTGGTCTGTTGTCTATTCTAAAAACATCTAATACTAAATATATAAAGAAACTAATAGAACATAAAAAGATTAGACACAGAGACACAAGGAGAAGGTCAGATAAGGTCTTGTTGGGCTAATGTACTCTCACAGGGCCACACCCTGCATACAGGTGAGATTCTCAGTAGAAGTGCACCATCTAGTGATATCCAAAGGTATCACTTTTGTATCACACACAGAACTGCTCACTGTGTAGATTATTAAGCATGTTTTCAGTGACTCACCCTGCCACACCCAAAGGGGTCATGAAAGTTGTGTAAAGTGAGAGCAGCAGGTATGCTAAACTTAATTTTCCAAAAGACAGTTCGTCATCATCTTCCTCTCTTATTGAGGCATCTGATAGATAAATACAATCAATGATAAAAGGAAATTGATGCTGTAACATTATTAGTTTAATAATAGATAATCTTGCAGTTAAAACATGAATATCACGTCACAAAACAGGCACACAGTCTTGCTCTTCCCTGAGACACACAGAGTCACATACAAAGTGTGTAACTATTCAGCACACGCTCATTCGCAAGTATGCACAGAGTATCCAACATGTAATGACAGCTGCAGAATGTTTCTGATTTAATGACTAAAAGAAGCTGAAGTTATGTAAAGAGTAAAAAGAAAAAAAGGTGCACAGTGGAGCTCTGGATCTTTATTGCAAGTCAAAATGTGGGTTCCTTTTGATCTGTCTGCCTGGTCTTCTTGTTGAAACAGCAAAATTAAGTGGGTGTGGAGAGCTGATGGAAGGTGGTGAGCCCATGCTTGGTCAGGATTGGTCTAAAGTTGAATCTTGTAAATTCTTCTCTTGCCCACCCCTTTAAACACTGGATGATCATTTAACCACACGATATAATAATTTAGATCCATTGCTATCTCAGATTTAGGATCAGTGGGATTTAAACTGATAATGCTGTGACATTGGAATTCACTCTTCCATAAATCGATTACATTTACCCTCGTTGAACAGCTGCTGTTACCATCTATGAACTCTTATTTTCAAAAAAGAAGTTTTTCAACTTTTTAAAAAGCATGCAAGTGTGCCTTGATATGCAATCAGATATACAAATCAGTGTACCTGTAGTAACACCACAAGGCATTGGAGGGAAGTGCGACATTTTTTTCATCTTAAACTGAACTAAAAGATCTTTCAACAGTGACCTGAGGAAAAGTTTTTGAAAGGATTATGGTAAAGTGAAAAGTTGTCCGTCAGGTAAACCAAGGCTATCAGGTTGCTTCTTCACTGGATGGCTGTTAAGCCCCCGAGGCTTTGAGGAAAGCAGGCTGACTTTCCAAAACTGACTGTGTTGCTCAAAATCAGTCAAAATAAATTGAATAAATATGATACATAAGATATCCTATCATGAACTAGATGAGATGACATGAATAAAAAAACACGTTAAGAACTGAACGATTTACTGCAATGTGAACAAGGTATTCTTGTATCCTCATTGTTTGTACCTTATAGTTACAGTTTTTTGCTGGCAATCAACATGAGCTCAGTCATGTGAAATGTTTTCAAAGTCTTGATGACATCATGTGAAAAACTAAATACACCCAATGATTTAATAGCTTGTTGAACCACCTTAAACAGGAATAACAATAAAACAGCTGGTATTTGTATGACCTTATCAGTCTTTCACACTGTTGTGGAGGAACTTAGACCTGCTCTTCTTTAGAGATTGCTTCAATTCATATGGTCTATGTGTAATCGTTTATGCACAGCTCTGTCAGTCTGACTACAGCATTTCAGTCCAGATGGGGACTGTATTTCAACTGGAACATTGCAACACCTTGATTCTTTTCTTTTTCAGCCATTCTGTTGTAGATTTGCATGTATGCTTGGGATTATTGTCTTGCTGCATGACCCAGCTTGTGCAAAACTTTAGCTTTTGGACAGTTAGCTTCACATTTGACTGTAGAATACTTTACTCTTTTCAGAAAGAAGAGGATGTAGAGTCTGACATGCAGCTCAGGGTTTTTTTTTACTGTTTCTCTGAGCTTTGCACAATCAGGGCTTTGGGTGAATTTTACGCGAGTTTCACTCAAGGAAAGTTTGAAGCATTTTGTTACCACATAACTGAATACTCCAGACCAGCATACTAACAAGATTAGCTTTTTTTAAAGGTCGTCACACTTGTTGATGATGCTAAACGGAGATATAACACACACACACAAACAACACAGTCTAAAATTGGACTACTAAGTCAAGTGTTTAAAACAGGAATCACCTTATCAATAATAATATTATTTATTTAAAAATATAGTTTGTAGTTTCTGTGCTTCTAATGCTACTTTCTCTCTTGCAAAACACACTGAGACTGACTGTCATTCCTTAGATGCAAATCAATCATCACTCATTCCTTTTTCTGGCCTCTCCCAGCTTATCGGTGTGACTGCTGAATGAGGAAGCTGAAGAACTCAAATGATGGCAGAGAGGCAGCCAGGCTATGTGACTGAATGATGATAGGTTGGTGGGGGTAGGGGGTACAAGGTGATTGTTTTCTCTCATGAGTATGGCCTGATAACTACAAACCAGTAAAACCAGCTGGCGCATTCTCGATAGGTTAACATCTTACTTTTGCAAGTTGTTTACGCAATTAGTGAAACATATTACATTTATCAGTAACCTACTTGTTGTGGGCCCAAAAGATTGCTAATACTTTTATAAGACAATCAGCTATAAGCGCTAATTAAACATAAATTTCTATTAGGTATACTTTCTCTAAAATGCCAGAGACATTCCACTTAGGACATGTTTGTGTTTTAGTGTCTCGCTCTGTGGATCTTACTTGATGCCCCATCAGCAAATTAACATACTCACAATGGCAGTGGTGACAAGATAATGTTTGGCAGGTGTAATGTTTACCATGTTCAACCTCTTAGCTTAGCATGATCACTTAATTGAGCTTCTGGCTGTGTATTTGCCTACCCTAAGATATATTACATTTTAATAGTCATTTTTATTTAAAAAAAAAATTAACAAACAAGATTTAAAATTGCTAATTAACACAGAACTGCTGGTGGCTCGCGGGATCAGCCCTGTGCTAGATTTTCCTTCTCTTTGTATTTTCTCCTGTTCTGAAATTTGGAGTTTCTTGTACAGACAAGTGCTGCATGCTCTTGTCTGTGTGATCACTTAAAATATAAACACATCCATTCATTTATTGTGTTACAGTTACATTGTGTAAGTTTTAATTAATAGTCTTTTGTCTATTGTCTAGAAGCTTATGTGGCAAAAATAACGTCAGCTGACATAGAGTACCACACAGGTGAAATTATCGCTGGTATGTGTTATTTTTGTCACTGCTATGAGTAAGTAGGGTGAGTGACTATTTTACAGGATAGCTACACACTGCAGTCTCTTAGGATTAAAAGAACCTAAACTTTCACTGTTTCATACATTCTCTGTAACTCTGGAGTACTTAACAAGACATTTAACATTTTAACAAACTGCAGTTTATATCATTCTTATTTCATATCCACACTTCAGTGTAATGCAATTCCACCCTAGGATAAACAAAGTATTCAGATTTGGATTTTGAAATGTATGTTTTTCTCATACCAACATCTAAGCAAACAAAAAGGGAGGGGCAAAAAACAAACTGATGAAAGGATTATCTAGAAAAAGGAATTTTCAACTTATCACTGTGCTTTCACTGAGTTGCAACAAAATGTGGAATCACAAGTTTGACCTGAAAAGAGGTGAATGAACCCCTGCCCACTGGTCACCACACCCATGGTGATGGAGAGATTGCATAGAGGGGTGGGGGGGTTGAGCTGTCAACTGCATTCTTACCTTTCAGCGTATGCAAGGCCCATCCCACTTTGGTAACTATATAACCACGACGCCAAAGTTAGGCACTCAGCTGCAGATCAACTCCAGTTATCCTACTTGGTTCACATCAAGACCCTTCAACATGTCTATGAGGACAAGAAGCTTCAAGCAGAACACCATGAGTGTCTATGGTGGAGCAGGAGGTCGTGGAGTCCGTATCTCTTCGTTCCAGATGAGCTGTGGAACACCAAGCTTGAATCTTGCTGATGGTCTCGACCTCCATGTTGGGGCCAATGAGAAGGCCACCATGCAGAACCTGAATGACCGTCTGGCATCATACCTGGATAAGGTGCGCAAGCTGGAGGAGGAGAATGAGCACCTGGAGAACCTGATCCGGGAGTGGTACCAGAGCAGAAACGTGGTCTCCCGTGACTACTCGGGTTACTTCGCCACCATCGAGGATCTGAAGGAAAAGGTAAGAGAAAAGATACAGATAACAGTCTGCCTGAGCAATTCCTGCTTGTCAATGTTCATTGTAAGTGTAACAGAAGAGGTATCTTTTGGTATCTAACTTTTCAGTTAGATGAGCTCATTCATCATTGTCAAAGACTTAGATACTGACCCATAAGTTAAGTTAAGTCCTGAATATTACAATGTTAATTACACAGAGAAGCAGCACAGGTGTAGAGAGGAACTCAAATGTTGTTACCTGAAGTAAGAGCTTGATTGTTTTCTGACTGTTTCCATGTGTTTTTGCCCACTCATAGATTTGTATTGCCTCCATGCTCAATGCCAAGACCATCCTGGACATTGACAATGCAAAACTGGCTGCTGATGATTTTAAAGTGAAGTGAGTGTGCCCTCTGTATGTTTATAACCCTTCTACATTCACATGTACACATGTCTGACTCACAGCTTCTGATTGTGATAACCTGCTGACTTGTCCATCTGCCATTTTGTGTGAAATTCACTCAGGTATGAAAGCGAGCTGGCCATGAGACTGGCAGTGGAAGCAGACATTGCTGGTCTGAGGAAGCTAACGGATGATCTTAACCTATTGAGGCTGGATCTGGAGAATCAGTATGAAACCCTGAAGGAAGACGTCATTAGCCTCAAGAAAAACCACGAAGAGGCGAGTTTACTGAGAGGGCAACCTTATGAGATCACATCTGTTTTTCATTGCAAGCTTTTGTGGCTGGCTGTTCATAATTCACACATGACCCATGTTTTACCCCTGATAATACAGAGGAAATGCAGTGTTAGGTTCATGCTTTTATAAACAGCTCTGCCACCTTCTCCTTTTCCCTTTGCTGCCCCTCTTCTCTCTGCACACTTCCATGTATTCTTCTCTTTCTCCATTACCTCATTGCTTCTGTTTGTTCAACACCCGCACCCACCACACACACACATCACATGAACACACATGCAGATTAAAGAGCCAAAAACACTCATGACTATCATAACAACAGGTAGATTATTTTGAGGATTTGTGATTTTTTTGTGAAATATTTTGTGAAATTTTATTGCCCTTTAAACTCTGCAGGATGTGGTTCTACTGAGGACTCAGATGGGTGGCCAGGTTAATGTATCCGTGGACGCTTCTCCCTCTCGAGACCTTAACGAGGCTATAGCAGAGATCAGGCAGCACTACGAGGGTGTGATTGCAAAGAACAGCAAAGAGCTCGAATTGTGGTATCAAAACAAGGTGAGAAGTGAAGTTATTATTATTATTATTATTATTTCCATGAAGTGATCTTTCAACTGGAGTGAAACATATTATGATGTTGTGTTTCTGCTCAGATTGCAGAAGTGGAGCAGGAAGTGCAAACACAAACTGAGGTTCTGGTCACAACACGAAGAGAGATTACAGAGCTGAGGAACACTCTCCAGAGACTGGAGATTGAACTGCAGGGCCATTTGACCATGGTAACACACATCAGTTTAATGTCACTGGAACTGATGTCATTTTATCTGTCCATTAAGTATGAAGGGAATGTTTGCAGTATGTCACACAATTGCTGACTGCCTATTCACTGAACAATTTTCTTCTGAAACTCAAACAGAAAACATCTCTAGAGGGAACTCTGGCAGAGACCCAGGGACGCTATGCCATGAAGCTAACAAACCTTCAGAATATGGTCAAAAGCCTGGAGGATCAGCTTTCCCAGATCCACAGCAGTATCACCGACAACAAGCACAAATATGACATGTTGCTGGATCTCAAGACCAGGCTGGAGATGGAGATTGCAGAGTACAGGAGGCTGCTGGATGGGGAGGATGACAGGTAAGACCTAGTGACGAGAAAGAGGCAGTGGAGAAAAATGAGAAAATATGATGAGAAAATTGTGAGTCAGGGGAGAGAACATTAGAGACAGAGGGGAAAAAATCTACGTTTGTTGATTTTGTTGAAATTGTTTATGATATGAATGATTCAGACTAATGATTTCTCTCCCACCCCCCATCCGCACCAGCACTTATTGCAGCTCAAAAAAAGGCAAGAAAGGGTTTTTTTTGTATCATTCGTATCATTTTTTTTCAATTGTCCAAATTATATCATAAATTTACATTAGATACAGTTTTAAGAAATGTCTTGAGAATTTATCATGTTTGTTTTTTCTCTTCTTTTCTTTAGTGGTCAAAAAGGTCATCACAGTGGTGGAGAAAATTGTGGATGGAAGGGTGGTGCAGACCAACGAGACCGTTGATAATCTGGGTCAATTTGGGGATGAATAGATAGAAGCTCGTGGAATATGAGATGAATGATCAAAAAATAAAGATCATGCAGTTGAATTAAAGTTTCATGTGTGGCGTCTACATAAATGTAAAATTATTATGTAGGTTTTCATCTCTTCTGTCACTTTATAGTACATGTGCATGTGGCATTAGTCAGTGTGGTTTTATTTAACATATGTATGACATGAAAAACCAGAAATAACTGTCAATTTTGCAGCTTTAAGGTGAATTTAAGCCCCTTTTCTGTAGCCAATCTCCTTTCGTAACAATTTAAAGGGGTTGATTTCATTAAGAAGCCACCCTTTTAAATTGTAATAATGCTTTAATTTAAGCAGACAGGCTTTGAGGTTATGACTGACAGCTGGGAAACTTTGACGTGGCTGTAGCTGTTAGCAGTCTGTTAAGCTTTGCCTCGGCAAATTTGAGTCACTCAAAGTCATGTATGTTGTGTTGGTGCCTGTTGAAGTATTTGAATGAAATTCCATCAATTTTCTCAACCACTTCTCCAATTCAGGGTTGTGGGGTAATGGGACTGGAACCCATCCCAGCTGTCAGGAGTGAAAAATGCAGTGAGAGAGACAGACATTTAGGCTTTAAAACAGGGGTTCACAAATCAGTGTCTTTTTACATTCAGTCTATGTTGACTACCAAGATATTTTATCATAAATGTGGACAAAATAGGGTTTTATGTAATGTAAAGTCTTTTCTTGTTCCTTAAACCCCTGGTTAATCAAATTCAGTGAGTACCAAAAAACTGTAAGCTCAAACTAAACAACCTTTATAGATATGAGACACTTCTTCTGACAAAAAACAAATTTATCTCTCCTTTTTTTTTTTTTTTTTTTTTTTTTTTTTTTTTGCCTGTCCCATTTGGTTCTTTAGCCGTCAGAATTGTTGTCTGAAGACCAACAAGGATACCCAATGGATTTACTTTGCCAAATGGATCATCGTGGCATTGCCGTATTGGTCCATTTGGTCGATCTTTGTTTTTATTATTTATTATATTTTATTTTCAGATGTTACAGACGGGACAGACATGAGTGAGGGATAGGAAAGGGAGAAAGAAAGAGGAAGGAAAGGAAAAACAGAAGGGGAGAGGGACAGTGAGAAAGGGGGGGAAGAAAAAAAAATAAAAATCTCCTGGATCACCTGTTGAGAGAAGAATAGAAAACAAGCAAAAAAAAAGACAAAAAAAAAACAAAGCAACATACTAAATACAACACCATCACATTAATCTAGCTAAGTGTAAACAGCAGTAAATACTAAATATTCAATGTTGTTGTGCAGCACGCAGGACAGATGTGCTTCGAAGTAGTAGCCAAGAAAGGTGTAATTTGGGTCTACGAGCAGTGAACACCCGTGTGCATACCTGTGTGGATCAGCGCGCTTGTATTCCAAAGGTTTCTCCATGTAACGATCTGCTAGGGAGTGTGGGGGGGCCACAGCCCCGTCCTCCAGGGTGTGAAGCAGGTATGGAGGAGATCATCGGCCCCTCTGGTGTTGGCCAGAGGGGCCGATGGCGCGATATGGCAGCCTCGCTTCTGTCAGTCTGCCCCAGGGCAGCTGTGGCTACAACTGTAGCTTGCCTCCACCAGTGTATGAATGTGAGAGTGAATGAATAGTGGTATTGTAAAGCGCTTTGGGTGCCTTGAAAAGCGCTATATAAATCCAATCCATTATTATTATTATTATCAAAACTCCAGACATCCAAATTTATCTCTCCTGAAGACAAGTACAAGGAAAAAAATAACAAGCTGTTAAAATTAGTTTAGAGCAGGTACTAAACAAATTCTCAACCCCATCTCTACCAAGCTTGATTAATTCAATTCATTTTCAATTCAATTTTACTTATATAGCGCCAAATCACAACAAAAGTCGCCTCAAGGCTTTTTTTTACTTCTTATAAACTTAGAAGTAAAATTGCAGAGTATAATAATAGTTTCTGCCTGGTGTAGGTACAGGGAGTGCCAGGAAAGAGTGGGTTAACCCTCTCAGGCTCAAATTAAACTTTTTGTTGCTAATGCACAAGTCCTGCAGTGGTACTTCTGAGTAAAAAAAACTCATAAAATATGTATGTGGGGTAATCAGGTTGTTAGTTTTTAACTGTTGCAAATCGGCAACGCCTGCCTTGAGAGGGTTAATGATGGAGTGACATAATGATCGGTTTATAGTAAAGAGATTCAATGATAATAATAATGTTGTTTCTTCTGATTGCACAGAAATTGTTTGCTTACACGCTTTAACAACTGTGTCTCTTTAGAGTTCACCTACCTGTGGATATACTAAGTTAGGTTTTTTGGGCATTTTGTCTCAGTGGACAACTTCTGTTCAGAACCAAAAACATTTACCCCAGAGGTTGCTATATTAAAGACACATTAAAAAAAACCCATCACTTAGCTTATCAGTATCCTTACATTTTTAATGATCTTTCTAAAACCTAGACAAATGTCTTCTAGTGTTGATGCACACATTCTCTGCCCCCTAGTGTACCGTACTAGTGGCAAAATGTTGGTTGATGCAGCTTTAATCACGTGTAATGAGATGGAGAAGTCTATCAGAATCCACATGGTGAACATTTTGCTCACATCACATATGTTAGGGGTGGGAAGATCCATTAATTTTAATGAACAAAAACTTGTTGATTCTTGATGTCATACACACGTTTTTCCTCATCACAGGTGAGGACGACTCAGAGTACAGACAGTGGACTCTGGACTTTGTGGACTGGTGTCAGCAGAACCACCTGCTGATCAACGCTGGGAAAACCAAGGAGTTGGTGGTGGATTTCTGGAGATGCAGACCCACCACACTGACACCGGTGAACATCCAGGGAGTGGACATTGAGATAGTGGACTCTTATAGAGATAGTGGGTGCTCACCTGAATAATAAGCTAGACTGGAGCCACAACACCGATGCTCTTTACAGGAAGGGTCATTGCAGACTCTACCTGCTGAGGTGGCTGAGGTCATTTGGAGTCCAGGGAGCGATTTTAAAGCATCTGTCATTTTTTACAGTGTTGGAGCAGCAGTTTATCTGCAGCTGAGAGGAAGAGGTTGGATAAACTCATTAGGAAGGTCAGCTCTGTTCTGGGATGCACCCTGGACCCAGTGCAGGTGGTGGGAGACAGAAGGACTCTGGCCAAAATAACATCTCTAATGGACAGAGTCTCCCACCCCATGCATGTAAATGTTGCTGAACTGCAGAGCTCCTTCAGTGACAGACTGCTGCATCCTAGATGCATGAAGGAGCGTTTCTGCAGGTCCTTCCTCCCTGCAGCTGTCAGACAGTACAATCAGAACTGCTCCCAACAATCATAGATGTTTACATCAGCGCTGTATCTTGCACTATTTTATAAACCGATTCACACTATAACCAGGGATTGCCTCTTATCTGTATTTAATTTTATTTAATTTAATAACAGTATGGTACTCGGTTTTTGGTAACCATTGTCCTTCATGTAAATATGTAAAAAATGTGTATGTTTCTGTTCTGTGTCTTGTGTACTGTTTGTTTGTATATGTGTCTTTCTTGCTGCTGTAACACCCAAATTTCCCCCTGTGGGACAATTAAAGGATTATTCTATTCTGTTCTATTCTATTCTATTCCAAATATGAAATAAAGTCTAAATGCTGACTGTAACGTGTCTTTAAATGTTTTTGTGTCATCGTGTACTCAACAGGTTCAGAAATGTTTTACTTTATTGCTCTCTTTCTAAAGACTATAAAACACCTTAGGCTCATGTGTCATAATGGAAATTTTGAAAAGAGGCGCAGTCCTGAGTAATCATTACTTTTAGCTTTTCTATCTAGCAAGATGGCCTCAGGCTGCAACTTTATATTTACTGTTATGTTTAATTTAATTCTCAGCCAAGTTTATATTGTCAAAATACTAATATTATCTTAGTATTCACCAATGTCATGAAATACCTTATGAAATATAAATATATCTTTTAAAAATACCTTCATGGTTGATGAAAAACTGTGGAACTGTCACTATCATGACATTTGATATTAAGCAGACACAAATAAGACAAAATTCAAGTCAGCAAACTGAGAGCCTTTTATTGCATCACGTTAGTATTTGAAGGATGTAGTAGCGACTTAGATGTGGAATTTGTGTACTCCAGAAGTTGTGCTGTGTTTGCTGTTTGAGACAGTTTAGGTACGGGTGGTGTGGGTAGTTGAGGACACCACCTTGCCATCGCTTACTTCCTCAGTGATCACGACCACTTTTTTATTGGTGACGTTGGAAGATCCAGAGCTTTGGACGCTGTGAAAAGTACAGAGTTGGTGTTAAAATCAGTTTAAGATTTAAATTTGCAGAACTAGCTTATGGTGAAAGGGCTGAATTCTTCATTTTTCTTACCTGCCCTCTCCATCCAACAGCCTCCTATACTCTGCAATCTCCATTTCCAGGCGAGTTTTGATGTCGAGGAGCATCTTGTATTCTTGGCTCTGGCGATCAATATCAGCACGGAGCTGCATCAACTGTTCCTCCATGCCTGTCACTTGCATCTGGAGGCCTTGAAGCTTCATAGAATACCGTGCCTCTGTTTCAGCCAGAGAGTTTTCCAAACCTGCTTTCTATTGAAGAAAGGAAGGGGTAAAGAAAATCTGTCAAAAATCTGAAGCTGGGATTAGTGAATGAGTTCGAATAAAGCCAAATGATTTTATTTACCATGCTTAACTGTGACTGTAATTCAATCTCCAGGCCTTGCAATGTGCGACGGAGGTCAGTGATTTCTGTTTTGGATGTTTGCAGAATTTCTGTGTTCGCAGTCATCTCTTTGCTCAGCTCATCTGACTGCAACAGACATGAGACTCAATGCAAAGTTCATATATCACTAAATAAGTTTGAACAACAATCTATGCATTGAAAATCAGATCTTCTTCAGTCTTACCTTTTGATCAAACCAAGCTTGAAGTTCTTTCTTTTTTTTGGCAGTTATAGATTCATATTGGTCACGGATCTCAGCCAAAACACTGTTCAGGTCTTGTTGTGGTGCTGCATCCACCTCCACATTGATCTGACCACTCATCTGGGTTCTCATTGCTGCCATTTCCTGGTGGACAAATGGTTCAGTATTTTAATTGAGTTGGTTGTATTGTACAGTTGAATAAATTTGTTCCATTTTTAATTTGCTTGAATGACTGTTCACTGTTTTCTACTGACCTCCTCGTGGTTTTTCTTAAGGAAAATGAGCTCCTCCTTGAGGCTTTCTATCTGCATCTCCAGGTCAGATCTGCATAGTGTCAGCTGATCCAATAGTCTCTTCAGCTCAGCAATATCTGCCTCCACTGATGTACGCATAGAAAGCTCGTTCTCATACCTGCAAGGCCACAAGTGATCAGATATTTCATCTCAACAGTTCTGTGTTTGTTTAGTGTAAATTAAAAATTCACAAAGTTCAACAGCATTTAACCACTACTATCCCTTACTTGGTTCTGAAGTCATCTGCTGCCAGTTTTGCATTCTCACAGGCCAGAAAGATGCCTCCATTGACAGAAATGGCATCCCGGATCTGTGTGATTATGAAATACCATTTTTTAAATAACTACTACATGTCTTTATATTTGTGCAAACATTAAAAACAACTGATTCTGACTTATATTTCGAAAGCAACTTCTTAAAGTCCATGCATTTCACAATAAATTAAAACGTGGTTTAGCATTCTGATTCACTACTCGTGTGACATACCTTATCTCGTAGGTCAGCAATAGTGGCCTCATAAGCTGAGTAGTCACGGGCTGAAGGGGAGGTCTTATTTTCCAAGAACTGCCTGATCTTGAGCTCAAGTTCACCGTTGGCCTTCTCAAGCTTGTGCACTTTCTCCAAGTAGGAGGCCAGGCGGTCATTCAGGTTCTGCATGGTGGCCTTTTCATTGGCACCAACATTGATATCCCCGCCGCCAAAACCTGCACCACCACCAAAACCTGCACCACCACCTGCACCACTACCAAAGCCTAAACCGCCGCCAAAGGCTGCACCGCTACCAAAACCTCCACCACCACCACCTCCACTGGAAAAACCAAAACCACCACCACCACCAGAAACCGAAATTTTTGCTCCGTGTCCACCTGCACCACCGTGCACGCTTCTAGCATACATCCTTTGGACACCGCCTCCACCTCCACCTATGCCTGAACCGCCAAAGCGCCCAGAATAACTGCTATTGGAAGCTGACAAAGACAGCATTGTGAAGGTTGCTCAGGTGGTCTGACTGCCTTGAACAGACGGAGATGGCTGAGATGCACAGCTCTGCTGCTGGACCCTTTTTATGCTGCAAAAAGCTGCTGCTGCCTTCAGTGTGGGTGGTGTCATGCAGGCACAAAGGGAGGAGCATTACCTAAAATGGGTGTTCAGCCCAAGTGTTCACACAGATATGCATTTTGTGCAATCATAAAAAGGAGAAAGTAGGATTAAGTTTACTGCATTTGTAAGGTATCCAAATTTTACAACTGGCTTCAATTTATGCTGAATATTGTCATTATTTCATTCAATATTATTCTGCATTCCGTTGTTCGATATTATTGTGCATAAGGACACCAGTATCTTTATTATTGCAGAACGTTGTGTAAATTGTAAAACAGCCACACCCATCAACATGTGCCTCAAGTTAGTTATACAGTTAAAACTGTTCTGTCAGGTGATGGGACCTCATTAATTTTGTAGCATAATTTTTGAAAAAAAGAGCCAAACCAGGCAAGCCACACCTGTTTTGTTCCCAAGGTAATAAGCACTGCAAACACAAGTTGTTTTTTTTTACTTGACTCTCAGCCAGCAGCACACTTATTCTCACACATCTTTTTTTCCCTCAATGTTACCTTAAAATATCATCTTTTATGTGTTTGTTCATTTTGCCCTGCAATAGCCTGCAGGTTTGCCTAGCAGAGTATTATAGATGTCAAAGAAGACTTAGCCTTATTCAAGATTTGGCACTGCACTGCTGGAAAGCTCAACAGAAATGTGCTTGCTTGTTATTGACTTTTCTTGGCATTGTACTTTGACGTATGCATCATGCCCGAATAAGAACAAGCTCTTGCTTGTTTGCTTCTTTCCATCTCTCCACACCAATTTTAAGTCATTTACAATACTCTGGGGGATTTTGCTCAACGGTTCCACATCAGTCTGGTGCAAATGTTAGAAAGGTTTGAAAAATTGCAAAACATTTACCTTTTCTCTTTACTCTATAGTGTCTTTATATTCTTTTCTTCTTTCTTTTCATTTTTAATGTAGAAAATGATTCTAACAATGCATTTATTTTGTTTCTAGCCAGTAAAAAGTTTCCCTTTGCCTCAGAGAAATGACTGTTGCAGAACTTGCACATACACAGTAGATTTAGCAATTACTACTTAGCAAAACCAGATGCTGCTAATCATTTGCAAGTTGCAAAGCTGTCTCTTGCATGTGCTAAACAGCTGTAAATTATATCTAAGATGCTGACTGGTTATTCATAACAGAGGATAATTTATGTGCACAGAGCATAACAAATAGTGCACTTGAATCACTTAGATGAAGTTTATCCCTTCATGTCATTTGCTAAATATATATTTTTGGATTTTCTGCTGATTAACATTTTAGAGTGTATAACATGCAAAAAGATTGGTCAGAAAAACAAATGTTAAAGAAATAATAATGTGTCGTAAATGACAGAACATTTTTAGCAACAAGCGTCAGTGTCATGAAAGTGAGTCAGTAATGCTGACTTACTATATTACTACCAACACAATTGATTTAAAAATAAATAAATTACTTGAATGAAAATAAATTTGTTACTGTGAGAGTACAAAGGAAGGTAAGAATCTCTCTTCTAGGTATGAACATTTTAATAATGTGGCTAATTGGCTGCTGTCAAGAATCCTGTCAAAATGATGAACAGCTCATGTTTCCTTAGGCATTAGGCAAAACCTGCACAGACAGGAATCTCATACTCACTGATCTGTAGATCACGAAATCAATGGAAAGCTACACAACATGACAAAGTGCATTCACTTAAATATTTTTTACTTACTTGTGCTAGAATGAAACATTGCATGAAGAAGTATTAGAGTTAGTTTGGTTAGTTTGGAGGTGTTTTAAAACTTGCCACCCCTGCCGTCAGCATTATGTTAGCAATTAGCCAAGATTTTAATTCTCCAATATAACCACTAACTTCTACACCCAAGAGTGCACTTCCCTTTTTCATAAAAAATGATCTATTGATGCAAATCCAAATGTAAAGAAAAGTAGCACAAACACTTATTTTATTCACAATAGAACATAGAATTTAAGTCATACATTTAAACTGAGGAATGTATTATTTTAAGGAAAATATGAGTCAATTTTGAATTGGACTGCTGCAACACTTCTCTAAAAAGTTGTGATGGGGGCAGGAAAAGGCTGGAAAAGTAAGTGGAATTAAAAAGAAACAGGTAGAGGAAAATACAACTAATTAGGTTAACTGGCGACAGTTTAGTAACATGATTAGGTTTAAAAAGAGGATCTTAGAGAGGCGTTTTTCAAAGGTACAGATCAGTGTAGATTCACCAATCTCCTGAAAAAAAACATTTAATGTAACTCAATGTATAACTTAAGACTGAATATTTCTTCATCTAAAGCACATAATATCATCAAAAAGACAATCTGGAGAAATCTCTGTGCACAGGGAACTGAAAATCAGTACTTAGATGCTTGCGATCACCCTCAGGTGGTGCTGCGTTAAAAGCAGGCATGATCCTGTCAATTCGCTGTGCCAGCCACAAATACAGGTTAAAGCTGGATCATGCCACAAAGAAGCAGTATATATGCGCATGATCCAGAAAAGCCGCTGTCTTCTCTGGACCACCAAAGCTCATTCTAAAATGGACTGAGGCAAAGTGAAAAACTGTTCCATGGTCAGACAAATGGAAAGTTGACATTCTGTTTGGACAATATTAACACTCCATTCTCTGGACTGAAGCAGAAAGGGTCCGTCCAGCTTGCCATCAATGCTTAGTTTGAAAGACTGCATCTCTGCATTGGGGAGCATTAGTTGCCATGAAACTGCGAGCTTGCCTCTGGAAAGGCACCACCAATGCTGATATCTTTTTCAGGCAAAGATTTTTCATATTTTGGTAAAGTATGTGTTTTAGTATAGTATGCTAAAACACATTCATTCCGATCCTTTCACCAATTCAAAACATCAGGTGCATCATGAAACAAAAAGCACAACACAGAAGAGCCAGGACTTTGGGCAGCTATATCAAACAAGAATGGGACAACAATCCTGTCTCAAAACTCCAACAACTGCTCTCCTCAGTTCCCAGGTGTTCATGGACTGCTGTTAAAAGAAGACAGCCGATGCTACATAGTGAAAAACATTGCCCTTCTGTGTTCTATTGTGAGTAAAATATAGGTTTAGGAGATTTTCTAAATCTTGTCATTCTGTGTCTATTTACATTCTACACAGGGTCCCAACTTTTTTGGAATTGCATTTGTAATTATGTTGAATGGGGGGAAAAAAATCAAAATAAAAAATGAATTTTCACAAAGGTCTTGTTCAAGGTCTTGTACTAAATATATAATTTAAAAAGTGTCAAATGTTCGCTTGTTAAAAAGTCACCCGTTGCCTTCGGGTGTGGGCCTACTACGCTCTTGTTGATTGCGAAACAATTTGCACACTTGTTTTCTTTGACAGTAAAAACCGTGCTGTGGTTTTACATCAGTTCTGTTGATTAGAGTAATTGTATGTGTAGGGCAAGGTGAGCTGTTGTGTGAAGTATGAAATTATGAATGAAGTATGAATGGTTGTAATTGAGATATTCCTGAGAACCAGTGCTGATGCCATTCACTTAAAGCCATAATCAGATCTTAAGAAGATAAGACTAAAAACAATATTCACTACATTTATGCCATTGTGGAAGACTATTGTATATAGCCTGAAGGAGAAATGTACTTGCAGTTAAACTTACTGGACTTTTGCCAAAAACCGTGTCCATAACTCTTGTGACAGATTTACAGTGTCACGTATCCAGTTTCTTGGGATGTGAAAGGCGTGTTCAAGCCTGAGTATAAAGTGCCTCATTGACAGAAATAAATGCAGCTTGGGGTGAGAACAGGAACACCATGTTTAAAATGTGCTATGACATGATCAAATAGCTTAGAGAGCTTTTTCCTGGGTGTGAATATGTTACATATGAGCCAGTATAAAACAATATCTCCCCCCCTTTAGGCAAGAAAGCGAGAGTTTTGATGATTCATTACAGAATCATTTGGGGGTTTTTTTTGCTCATCTGCCTTTCTCCATGTCTGCACTCTCAGATTTACAGGTACAGCGAAAGTCAGTTTCATTCTCTACAGGTATAGTCTACACAAATATAACTATTGCAACCAGTCGTGTATACATTTTTGTGGTTCATTTTCAGGTGCATTCAGGTGTATTTTAGCACAAAGTCACAATCTTTCCAGGAGTGGACAGCAAATACAGCCTAAAGTCTGAAAACCTCTTCAGGCCTCAGCATGTTAAGATCATAACAATTCAATACACTAAACTAATGTGGCTTGTTTGGAAGGGTTTTCAGGAGAAAGAATAATATGGCTCCAATGCTTAGGTTTGCAAAGTTGCAATTGAACAAACCACGAGACTTCTGGAACAATGTCTTGTGAAGAGGTAAGACCAAAAAAGAGATGTTTTTTTCAGAATGCACAGAACAGTTTTAGGCAAACCAAACACAGCATATCAGCACAAGCACTTCATAGCAACTGTCAGCATGGTCAAGGAGGGGTAATGATGCGGGATTGTTTTCCACTCACAGGATCTTGGCACCTTGCAGTCACTAAGTCGACCATATACCAAAGTATTCTAGAATTGAATGTGATACTAACATCTAAAGCTTGGCCTAAATTGTGTCATGCAAAAAGACAATGATCCCAAGCACACTTGCAAATCTACAACAGAATGACTGAAAAAGAAAAGAGTCAAGGAGTTGCAATGGCCCAAAATCCAGACCCCAACTTGATTGAAATAGTGTGGCAGGCTCTTGAGAGCTGTGCATGAAATGAACACCCACAAACTTCAAAGAACTGAACCAACAATGTACAAATGAGTGTCCCAAAATTCCTCCACAAAGATCTAAAAAACAGATAAAGTTACAGGTGACTTCAAGTTACTGCTGCTAAAGAGGCTTCTACAAGCTAATGAGTCATGCTGTATGCTTTTTTATCACTGCATATATGTGGCTTGTATATGAGCAGGAAACATTTGTAACGTACAAACCACAAAGGTACAAAATAGACAATGTCAAGGTTAAAATGACAGTACCACAGACGGTACCAGCCCACGCTGTGATATGTCTAAAGGTGCAATAAGGTACTTTTTTCTGAGAATGTTTTGAGTTATTATGATTCAGGCCCAAACTGGTCTCTGTTGCCTCTTCCAGTGCCCTGCAATGACTGGCCACACCCTCTGTAGCAAGGAATATCTCGTTCAATAGGTCTGGAAATTTACAGCAGAGACAGCATAACAATGTTCACTGAGACAGATTTGCTTTTTTTACCATTAAGAAATTTGGGGATGTAGATAAAGAGACCATGTGCACACAGTCAAACACCACAATATCTATGCTATGCCGTACTAATATTCCCTCTGTAATGCAGGCAAGCAAGTAAAATACACAATTTCTGTTTCTTTTTATCAAACATACACAGACTGAGTGCAACAGAAAAACACACGTGCACTGAGAATCTGCCCACCATATGTGACTGCATTTTGCTTTTGAAATTATGCATAAATTTGAACCCCTGAGGTAAATGTAACATTTGAATTTCACTTTAAAACATGACCTTATGTACATAAATTAGGAACCTAAGTTGCATACGGTCCAACAATTGTACATTTTTGTATGAACTACTTATGTTCAGGTTTAGTTTTAGATGACAAGTTGTATGAATGACTGCTTCGCCTTAACTTGACATTTCTTTGTGTAGAAAACAGCTGAAACAGCAAGGTTCACTTTTACAAGGGCGATAATTACGTTTAATAGCACTTAGGATTGACCAGTGTGGCAAAGTACTGGAATACAAAAGCACCGAAAAGAAGGCAGTTTTGGGTTGAGTCATTTTAACCAACAGATTAACTCATCAAAGCACTGAGAAGCTTTTTGTAGATCTCAAGCCTCCACTTGATTCAGCTCCACCCAAATAAAGATGCCTGTGATGAATCAAACATCATCTTCACTCATACTTAGAGCACAAGCTTGCATAACACAGGTATTCTGTGATATTTTATTTCTTTCCTTTCTTTTGTGTGTTTCCATGCCTGTGATCCAGTGTCACCCATTTTTCCAACAGTTTGGAAATAGCATCTGTAATGCGCCGTCATTTTTATGCTCTTTGCAGATCTTTGTCTATTGTTCTGTAAGGGAAACTGATCATGCTTCTAGAAGTCTCTTGTGTAGCAACAATCTGTTTCCACTTTAGCAAAATAAGGTTATACAATCAATCCACTGAAGTTGGGCCAGGACCACTTTTAAAAAGAAAATAAAAGGCGACACCTGGTGGTTAAATATGAAATTACAAGCTAAATACATCATTTGTTTTCACATACTCTTGTGATTTTTAACTCAGTAGCCAAACAAGAAAAGTACAGGAGACAGTGGCTTTATATTTTAAGTTGATTCTGTTAGCTCTGTGATTAAATGATCCCAAAGCAAGGTCAGTATTCAAAATATACTCCTCTTCTGGAGGTGAAAACACATTTATAACTCAGAATAAAAAATAATGATAGTGATATTTTTTTCATTTGCGGTATATATTGGAATGAAATACAATCAATCAGTCAATCATCATTATTTTTTTCAGCCTTTTATTCATAGTTTGGTTTCATACTTATCCAAAGGCTCGTGCACTGTGTAAAGATGAGCATTTTCTGCATTTTGCAATGTTTAGATTTATAATGAGATGAAAACAAAGAGAACTACCCAGAAGAAACCAGCGTGCACTTTAACAACTTAGAAGCTCGGGTGAGGGGAGCACAGGTTACTGAACTGTTTCCACTTGGGTGGCCTCAGAGGAGGCGACAACCTGTCCATCAACAATTTCCTCGATGATTGTCTTCACTCGTTTTTCAATGTGGGGTTTACGCTCTGCAAAAACAATGCATCGCATCACTATAGTGTAAAGAGCTTAATTCAGTTTTACTGCGACAAGATCTGAAGTTCTGGTTCAGTGAGTGATGGAGATTCTTACCTTCCACTTCTACGACCTTGCTGATGACCACCACCCTAAGAAGAGCGTAAACATTGTTTTTTAAACATTTTTGTTTGCTTTAATTGATAATCGATTAAAAACAGATACATTTTTAATTTCTTACTCCTTTTTTTCATAGTGCTCTCCTTCCAGCAGCCTCCTATATTCAGCAATCTCCATTTCCAGCCTCATCTTGATGTCCAGTAGCTCATTATATTCTGTTTGCACCCGCAGAAGAGAGGCCTTCAGCTCCTGCAGCTCAGTCTCCAGGGTGGAGATGGTGACCTGCAGTTGTTGAAGCTGAAGACTATAGCGACTTTTCACTTCCTCCAAATTTTCCTGTAGGCATGTAATCTGCAGGACAGAGAGGTTACAACAGCTCCATGTGAGTACAGTCAGTGGGAAGAATCACTTCCTCTCTGTTACAGCAAATTAATATATGTCCTGATATGTTTGGAAAAAACTGATTTAATTTTTTAATTATTCCCCTTGTGCTAACAATTAAAACATTACGAACCTAATGTGCTTCAAATAGCAAAAGTAATTTTAACCAGGCTCGACATCTGCTGATGTCAACCAGTATGAAGCATTTCCCAATCAAATATAGGCAAGCTATATGTATATTTGTCCTTTATTTGTTTTATTAATGTTTTTTTCATTTGTTTGTTTGCTTTTTTTGCAACATACTTTTTGGATATTTTCTCATTTAACTCAGTTTTTGAGCAGAAATACACCACCAACATTATTTTGAAATTCAGAAGTTCATGAATATGGTTTTTCATGACTGTCATAAACAGGGGGAATTAAAATAGCAGAGAACTCTTAATTCCTTGAACATTTAAGGGGTGATTAGTGTTCTGTTATTGTTTCAGATGATGCATTTTATATTCTATGATTCTATTTTTTTTTTCATTTGCTTGCTCAGTCACCGTTCTCACTCACTATGTGTTAATAGACCTCTCTGCGCTGAACCACACTTGTTATTAATCTCTGTCTCTCTTCCACAGCATGTCTTTATCCTGTTTTCCTTCTCTCACTTCAACCGTCTTGAGTTTCTTGCCACATTGCAAAATGTCACAATGATTTTAATTAAAAAATATTGAAAAGTCATGATCACATGTGAGTTCATAAAATACGGCAGTTATGCTATGTCGTAGTGTTGAACACTGATTATATTTTTTAAATGAGCCTCCAAGGCAATGTTTGTTTGTTGTCTCTCCTCTCCTTGTTTCTCTTTCCTGCCTCCTCTGCTTGCAGCTGTGTCACCAAGATACCAGAGATAGGTACAATATGAGAAAAAAAGAGCGGGTCTGCTACTTCTTAGCTTCAGCAAGCTGAGTTTATTAGACCTAACACTGCGATGTGCATTTGGCTTCAGTTACAAAACCTTCATATCCAGTACTTTTGGGTTGTTATTCCATACCTCTGTGTGTGCGCTTTGCCGGCTTATCATCAAACTTTGGTAGGTCTTCTTCAGAGTGGACAACTCTTTGTGAAACGTTTTCACATCTGTTTGGGAAACAATGATTTCCTTCTGGAGAATTTCCACCTTTTTAAAAGAAAGCATTCAAAATTCAATAAGAAAAGTTGAACTTTTTTTTTTTTTTAAAGGATCTACCGGAGTCGTTTTGAACATTTTAGGAACCTCACCTTCGACTGGAACCATTTCTCGACTTCCAGCTTGTTCTTGCTCACCACAGTTTCATACTGCTCCCTCATTTCCTCCAGGACCTTTGTCAAATCTGTAGAGTGTGCACTGTCCACCTCTACATTTACAGAGCCACTGCATTGGATGCTCAACTGGCTCATCTCCTGCAACATGCAAAACAAACAAACAAACAAACAAACAAAAAACACAACAACAAAAAAAGTGTTTAAATCTCCAATCCATCCAGAAGTGTAAGCGCTTCCACCACCAGCAGATGGCGACACTGCACCATGGAAAGCATTGACTCACGCAATCTCTTTAGCAGTGTTTAATAGGTTTGTTTTTCTATTATACGCCTTTTACCTCCTTGTGAGTCGCCTTCATTTGCGCCAGCTCTGCTTTCAGATCCTCTATGCTTAGCTCCAAGTCACTGATGCCAAGAGTCAAGCTGTCGCGGACTGCTCGGAGACGGGATACGTCAGCCTCCACGGTCAAATGCAAGTTCATCTCCATGTCATATCTACAGAAGAAAAGCAGCCCTTTCAGATGCCATTATTTTCACGATTTTGATGGGGGTAACGATTGTATGGTCTCAAAAGAAAAATAAATAAATAATAAAACAAAAACTCCCAAATGTAGTGGGATTTCTTTTCATATTTGGTATAAAGTAATATGGGGTAGAAAGAAATACCACGGAGCAACAAAGGAATGTAAACCTACTTCATTTTAAAGTCTTCCGCTGCCAATTGAGCATTGTCAAGCTGCACGTGGATGGCCTGGTTCTCTGCAAATCTTCTTGCAATCTAATTGGAGAAAATGAATAAACTGTCTGAAATTCTGACCGTGTATAGGCTATACTCTTCATTTATTGATATTGAGCAAATTATTTTGCATTCCGCAGCAGTTCAGCTTTCTTTGGATGCCATCTATCAGTCACATAGCGTACAACGGGTTCTAACCTTTCAAATCCACACTTCAGCATTAATTGGTGTCAATAATTTTTGTGATAGTAAAACAATGGAAAGATGTTTCAGTCGCCTGCATAGATGTTTACTTCGGGTGTTTGGCAATGTTCGAGGTTTCGTGTGCGCATTGTAAAACTGTTTGCTTGATTTTTTTTTTTTTTTTATCATTCTTTCAGTGTGTTGTGTTATGTAAAGTGTGAGAGGTACCTCGGCTTGCAGGTCACTGATGGTGGAAAAATAGCCACCGTAGTTCTTGGTAACAACAGTTGACTTTTGTTGACAGAACTCAGCGATGTTCAGTTCCAGCTGCCTATTTTTGGCCTCCAGAGAGCGCACCTGCACATATAACCACATCTCATCAGTTTGACGCCACACATGAATGCAATGCCTCACCTCATTTAATTTCATCACGAGGAAATATTGGTTCATACAAGCAGGTTATCATTATTTGTCTGAAAGCAACTGTTCTACATTTTTCCATTTGGTAAAATTTCATGTTTTTTTTCTTAGTTTGTTTTGAGGTTTGGGGTTTTTTTGTGTGTGTGTGTGTGTGTGTGTTCATTATTGTATGTGAGTATGTTGATCCTTTACTCACTACAACAATATAAAGACACCCCATTATAAGTGCTGCATGAAAAAATTCAATAAGATAAGAGAAACCTTAATTAGTCCCACATGTGGGATTTTTTTTTTTTTTTTTTTTTTTTTTTTTGTCAAGTACAAGTTTAAAACAGAAAGTACAAGTTTAAGAGCAGTAAAACATTAAGGGGAAAAAAGCAATAGAATAGGATAAGATAATAGAATAAAGGGGGTTAGGGTTAGGTCAATATGTACTGTTAGAAACTGTTATTTTACTATATGGAAATTAATCTTATTATTTATTAACTAGTGATTACAAATGCAAATTGTTAAAAGTAAATAAAGGGGGGGGGGAGTAATTCTTGCAACTAGCGCTCATCAGTAAAACCTACTTTTGCCAAGTAATCAGCCAGGCGGTCATTGAGGTCCTGCATGGTTGCCTTCCCATCTCCGACTACAGAAGTCTCTCCATACGAGCCCACGGACCCTAAAGAGAAGACAGAGTTGGACCTTGAGATGCGGGTCCCATAACCTCCAGCTCCGCCCTGCACACTGGGTGTGTAGCCAACAGAGGACCTGCTACTCTGCTTCCATCCGCCCAGGCTGCTGGAACTGTAGGTTCTCTGCTTAACGCTGTAGCTGCTCTGCTGGGTCAAAGAGGCTGCCATGGTGACAGGAGGTTGTCGTGATGCGAGGCTGATGGTGAGCACAGAAGGAATGTCTCCGAGGTGTGATCCTGCAAGACACAGCAGGGTATTTTATAGGGTTCTTAGTGAGGGGGGCAGTCTCAAATGCCATGCAACAACAACAGTGTGGTATGCAGATAATAGTTTTTGTTTTCTTTGTTTTTGTTTCCATCGATTGGGTGTGTAAGTCTTCATTAGACAAACTTTGATGAAAGACAAGTGGAACATCTAGTCAGACAGCTTAACTGATAACTATGCTGAAATCCAGCCAAAACCTAAGACGTGGCTAATTATTTCTTCTTAACTCATTACACTTCCTACTCGTTACTTTATGGGGCACAGATGAATGCTAAGATGATTTTAAGTGAGTTACCCAAAAGAAGCTGAAAAGACAACAAACAAGAGTAAAATATTTATATAAAAAATGGGGGGAGAAGGTATTTGGATTGGTATGATCAGTTTCTTTGTTTTTTAATTAGTTTCACTGCATTTGATAGTTACGTTTTTTTTTTCTCTAAAATGTAAGTCAGCAGGTGCATCATGGCAGGTAGCGTGATCAACTTTTTCATGTTCACCCTGACTGAGAAGGTAAGTTTAACAAAAAGATCACTATCACAACCACCTATGAGCAGTAATTATGCCTAAGCCAGTGGTATTTGTTAATCCTTTCTGGGGGTGTAAGACAGCTTCATCTGCACATACCAAACAATGAGTGGTATGTTGGTAACAGTTTTAATACAAACAATTTGCAAAACCAACAAATACGCTCTGTAAAAAACCCAAGAGCTACATCTCAGAGTCTACAGGCCTCAGTTACCTTGAGAAACACTGATGAAAAAGATTAGACAGCACAGTGGAAAGCCTCTTCTCTTTAAAAAGAGCATGGCAGAATAGTTTGGCAATGCAAATCTGCCTCTGAACAAAGCACAAGATTTGTGTAACAATGTACTTTGGACAGACGAGATCAGCGTGGAGATGTCTAGGCATAATGCACGCAATATCAGTACAAACAGCTCATACCAGCTGTCAGGCACAGTGATGGATATCTCAGGGTTTGGGCTTATTTTGCAGTCACAGGACCTGGGCACCCAAATTCCAGACCTTTACCTGACTGAAATGCCAGGAAAGGACCTTAACAGAGCTGTACAAAAATGAAAGTCAGCAAATCTGAATAAACTGTGTGTGTGTGTGTGTGTGTGTGTGTGTGTGTGTGTGTGTGTGTGTGTGTGTGTGTGTGTGTGTGTGTGTATTCTAATATAGTATCTTTAAAATAATAAGTAAACAGCAGAGCTCTGTAATCTGTGTCTGTGTTCTTGTATTATGTTATTAGTCTCTCCTTATCTCAAACTGCACCAGACAAAGACACTTGTGGACAAAATGAAAAGTATTATATGCACGAGGTTTTACATGCAGTCATCTGGAAGAAAAAGGATTTAACTATTAGAAACTGGTTCCTCTGCTCAACCACAATTTTGTTTGAGAGGCTAAAGCTATTTTTGTCTGTGAATGGAAAGAAGCAGACAACAACATTAATAGCTGTTGGCACCATAAATGATTTTAAATACACACCTGTCCAAATAGAGCTGTGAACTCTGTTCCAGACCACCACCACCACCCAAACATACCAAAACAAGACGCTGTCACACCTTTTTCTCTGGAAGCTCAGGTAACATGTGGTCAGAGTAAACCTTTCTGAAGTGACTAACAAGAACCTGAAAATCATTTTAACCTTTTTGGAACACACCCATACTGCTGACATGCATGACTGAGTACACTGTAGTATTTTAGATGGCACTATTCAGTGGAACCGACCTTTACATGTATACAGATTTCAGACCTAAATGCCAAATAAGCTTTACCATATTGTTAAAGAGCCTTTAATCAGCCCTCACCCCAATTTGTCTTTAAACTTCAACCTTTCTTCAAAACAATCCTGTTTGGTATTCTTTATTGTAGATTTTACAAAAAAATAATTTATGGAATATCAGCAAAATTATTCCTTAAACATGCGAGGTCCGATTCTGGGATATATTTGGAATTTCAAAGGGAAAGTTTTATCGGGAAGTTTTGCATTGGAAACACTACTCATGTGTAATGTAAACGTCTTATCATAACCTTTCACCAGCATGAAGGAATTTGAAGACACGTACCTGAGACGAGACAAGAGAAAATCAGTGACAGTGACTAAAACCTGCACCAAACATCCGATGCAGCCTTGACCTAACAGTGTGTGTGGGTATGAATCTGAACTAAATAACAAGTGAAAGGAGCAGTTTGTCAAGAGCAGGTGGTGTCTGTGGACATTATCAGATTTTACTGATGGGTGTGTGTCCCTTTAGTCTGCAGATAACAAAAATGAAATATTTAGACCAGTAATAATCTGTCTAGCAGTGTATTAGAAGATATTAGACTGAGGTTAGATAAAGGTCACATATGCCTTTCTATCAACTTGCAGGCTCGTGTTCTGTATGTATTACAAATTAGTTCTAATACCCTGAGGCAGTTTGTAGATTCATACATTTGCTGCTCTCCATTGTGCTGTTATCACTTTTATTGTATAAATCAAAGTAGCAGACAATCATTCACAGCGGACAGACCACACTTTCACTGCCTGGAAGAAAAATATATGAAGGCTGAGTTTCTACAAGCAGTTAAACATCACACATTATCAGGGGACACTGGATTCAGAGTAACTGGGACACTTGAAAAAAAATCTATACAGTACTGTATGTAAACAGAGCCAATGTTATCCAAGCAAGTATGACTTTTGCTAAAAGGGTGGCGTGTACGTCATGTGGAAAGTACAGGCTGCAGCATGACAGTAATAAATTATGCACATTTTATATTTGATGTATCACCGTTTAACTTCGCTTTATAAACATATGTCAAGAAAACGTTTCACAGAAATGTTTACAGCCTGAACATTATGAAGGACATCTGTGTAACTTCTATGTAACTTTCTACTTTTTTTTCTTTAAAGCTGCAGGTAAATACATTCAATCCAAGTATGAATGAATGTGATGTGTTTTGCTTTATAATTGGGGGTAATTTCAATGATGATTCTGAGTCATTAAGTGATTTTAGGTATCTTGTTTTCACTTGCTTTACTTTCACTTACATAGTTCATGCTAATATAAATAAACAGCTGTGAATGTGATTGCGAATGGTTGTCTGTCTCTATGTCTTAGCCCTGCGTCAGGCTGATGACCCGTTCAGGGTGTATCATGACTCTTGACTCCATGGTAGCTGGAATAGGCTCCAGCCCCTCAGCGATTTTTTTAATGATAAATGGAAGAGAATGGATGAAAATATATAAAAAAAATATGAAGAGTAGCAATGTAAACAACATATAATGTGCAAATTGAAAGACGTGTATAGTATTCTCAATAAATACTACCAGTTAAAAAAAACTGAAAGAAATGGGACGTTGTTTAAATGTACGTTTCTGTACAGGTACAGGAAACCTGTGTTTCCTCCTCCCTAAAGTTGACTTTTTCACAGTGTCTTTATTGTTACATCAGATTTGTATTGTTTTAAATGGTTTCTAAGGAAATATTGGATTTTCAGTGTAAACACATCGAGTTGTTTTATTGTTATTGCAGTGCAAAAAAGGTTTTAAGTGACAAATATAATGATGTGTTTCTCCATGTAAACTTGCATAATTTCCTTTGCGCACATCCTTTTTCCAATGTATCCATCTCTTAATCAAACGCTCTGTGGTGAACACCATTATCAGTATTTGATTGAAAGCCATTATGCTGACACCAAACTTGGGTATAAAAGAGACAACCTGCTGGGAATCAGCAGTTGTGCACTGGAGACATCACGCTCATCACACTTTGTTGTGTACATATCTCATCCTATCTTCACAGGTACAGTAAGTTTGCCATTTTTGATACCTAATTTTTTTTTAGAATACATCTCATGTTTACTCAAATGTTTCTTTCTTACTGCGCAGAGAGAATGTCGGGGAAATTTTTCGTGGTATTTGCACTGCTGGTTGCTCTGCTTGTGTCTGGAGCAGCTTCCCCAACTGAAACCGGAGAGACTGAGGAGACAAATGTTCTCAAGCAGCTTCTAGCTAAACATGAGATGGCAAAAGACTCGGCTGGAAGACAGAGGGAAGCACCCCGCACTCACTCTGCACGGGTGGAACGACGGGCGCACCTTTCAGTTGATGAGCGCGAGATAATGACCAAACAAATAATGCAAGCAATTTCAGGTATGCTGCATGCTTGGGTGGGAAAGCTCTGTGATTGTCATCTTGTTTCACTTCAGCTAATTAGAGCAATGTGTGAATAGGCGGAGGTCCAAGACAATGCTCAGATTTGCATACTGAACCCTTTTGTTTGTGGTTCATGTACTGTAGGAATGGTTTGTTCACAGAGCTGATGAACTCCGAGTGCATGACGGATCGGGACTACCAGGGCTGGGTGGATTTTGGCCGCCGGGACACAGAATGAGGCACATCACAACAGCTGGAGAGCTGGCGCACTGCTTTTTTGTTCAGATTTTATAAAAAAGTGGACGTTTACTTCCCATGCAACTTTCGAAATAAACAGTTTTGCAGATTTATTGCACTTGTTTTTATTCCATATCTTTGGTGATGAGTGGACGAAGAGTCAAAAGTGAACTTGGTGGAAATGAAAACATTTATTCACAGGTGGTACAGTTCACGCACACACTGACATGTAGAGTTACAGCAAACAACAGCGCACAGAAACAGTCGTTTGGTTAATTTAAGTAGAAACACAAATCTCTGTTTATGAATTCTTCCCTTTTAAATCCACATTATCCTGTGGCTTTTTCGCCAGAGCTGATTGATCAACCAGAGTGATGCTGTTTAAATTATCATGATAACTCTTGTACTTATTACATATTACTTATTGCGCCTACTGTCACAGATATCACTCTGAAATGCCCAGCGTGATTTCGGTTAAATTTAAATCCCAGTGGTTTAAAAATTCCCGATGACATGATTTATACAGCAGATTTCTACAAACAAAACTTTGAGTCACTGGAGTCAACATGTTGCTTCACAGTCTTCCATGCAGCATGCAAATCCGATTTGGTTGTGGTGAGGTTTGGCTCAGAATAAAGTCCATAAAGGCGTAACTTTAAACAGCTTAGAGGTGAAATGGAAGTGTGCATGTGAGAGCAAGTAATGGACTGCAAGGCAGACTGCTTAATATTATTAACATTACTCAGTTCAGTCACTGGATCGTCAGGCTTCTTCTCAGTGCTTCTTTCTAAGAATAGTTTGACAAACTTATATACTATATGCTTTTGTCAACATAGCAGCGAATAAGCAGGAAGACCAGACTGCGTTTTAGTGCATTTTCAGGGACAGCATTGGTTTGTTTGTGGTTTCTCTACTTTCAATAATTTACAGCACATCGTCTTTTTTCATTTCCCTAAATGACAGTTATTATTTACACATAGCTCATGTTTCTCTTTGGAAACTAATAAAATGACGAGTGAGGAGGTTTTTTTAAAACCAGTGGTTGGGAGTGGGGCAAATTGTAAAAGGAAAGTCAAAACACAAAAGTATAAAATATTTCTTTTCTTCATCATTTTCCTTTCTGCGTAAAAAGAAGCAAAGTGTGAATCAAACACAGCAGTGATCAGGTGGTTTTCCTGAGATGAAAATGTCCCACATGTAAAGAATAATTTACCGTGCACAAGTTCATAGAAAAACATTGTACTGCACACTACCAATAACTGAAAGTATGGCTCTAACACATTCTGTGGCTTTTCTTTTCAAGACACGGGTGCTGTGGTGGGCACTGAAGTGCACAGTAGGAATCGCATGGCTTTATGCAAAGTCACTATGGTGAATGAGAGAGGAGTGTGGAGGTGAATGCATCACACTTTCGGAGGAGGTCTGACTGCTTCCCTGTCTTTGTCACTGGGGCCCCTCATCCCCCAGGCTGCCACTCTGTGCAACCCAAGACTCTGAAGCTTCTCCACCAAGTTCCAGCTAAAAATGTTCCTTCGTCCTTCTTTGTGTGAGAAAAAGTCTCCTCTTTTGTCTGATACTGTAGAAAATGAAGGTTTTCCAGTGCGGCTGTAGTGCAGGTTGTGGTGGGGATGACGGGAGGCTGAGATGCCGCGCTCTTGCAGCAGTTGCAGGAGTCCCAGTGATGAAGTGCTAAGCTCTGTGGTGGCTGTCTGGCCTCCCTGGCCAAAGTCCTGCTGCAAGGCTGGTGAAGTGCTCACGTGCTCACGGTCCCGAGAAGGTGGCAGGCCGAAAGAGTGAAGGCTATTAAAAAAAAAAAGAAACAAACAAAATATTAAAACTAAATGACATAACATCTCCTCTACAAGCACATGCATATTCATATAAACCGACTGTGAAAAAAAGACGATGTGAGACGTTTTGGTTAGTTTAGCACATCAACACTAAAAAGTGGAGAAACATGATGTTAATATCCCAGTGATGAGGAAAACAGATCTGGTGTGGAAGAAAGTGGAAGAGATGGTAAAAAAAATATATAATAAAAAACTCAGCAGGGAGCAAAAACAAGTAAGAGCAGATGTTACAACGTTAGGCACAGCGTTAGTAGAAGATAACATGCATAACGGAAGTAGGACTCACGGCGCATCAAGTAACATTTACGGACCTCCCACTACATCCTACTTAGCATCTAAAAGCAGTGAACCAACTTTTTAAATTGTTTTACCGTGGAAGGCAATGCAGTACATTAGATTTAGGTAGATCTATGTTTTATAAATATATTAAAATGTTTACACAGTAAACTCCTTTCTAGACTTATTGATCACTCATTTCATGCACAGAGTGAGGACTGGAAGTGCTGGAGATCATGCCTCTGTCGTTAATATTACAGACACTAATCAAGCATTCAGAGTGCATTTATAACACCAGGCTCTTACTTTTCCCTGGTGGCTCCTTCTAGAGTTGGAGAAAGAGCCTTGACAGACGTTTTCTACCATTGAGAGGGTAAAGAATGGAAGTTAGGAAAGACAGAGCAACTGCAATCTGTAATATCTATACCCGTTTAGAGTGGACCTATTGTGCTCATTTTCAGCTCCACAATTTTATTCTTGGAGTCTAAATTAGTAGCCTTAGAGCCTTGGGGAAGTAATTCATTCAAGTCATCTTCTGTATAAAATGAACCATTTTAGTGTTGGTGCCTTTAAAGCCACCTTTCCTATAAGACAGCTTACTTCTGATTGGCTGTCCCTTGCAAACAGAATACTTAAAAAGCAGTTTGTGGCTAAGAGCTATGTGCCTGGGATGGCCATAGTGTTCTTCTCTGACGTCATAAAGAGCATACACAGTGACCTCAATATGTCAAACTTTGCCCATATTTAGTATTGCTGCACACAATTTCACAAAATAAAGAAAACAAACAATTTAGGCCCGCTTTAATGAAACTGACACTGGAAAAAAAAAGTTTGGGTTAGTAAATCTAGTTTAAAAGGTTAATACAAAATCCAACTAACACTGCCTGAAGAGTATTTACCTTGGCCAGAGCTGTGAAAAAACACAATGAGCAAAGACGAAATAACCCCAAAACAGTATGTTCTTACCTAGTGGAGAAGGAGGGGATGATTAGGGAGGGTTGGAGGACTTGGCAGGTGGTGATGGGATGTGTGGGAGGGGTCTGAGGGAGGTTGGGACCCAATGAAGAGACTGTGAGGTCATGGAGGGGGAAAAGGTAGGTTAAACTACACATGTAGGAAAGGACACACATCTAAAGAGTCACTAAAAGACTGAATGAAGATGAACCCTGCACTAATTTTGCAAGGAATGGGAGCTATCCTCTATAATGAGAAGATATGCACTTCAGTAAATATGTCATCTGGAATTGAGTAGAAATGAGACAACTAGTTGACTTGTGTGTGTAGTGTGCCAATGTGTCGTACCCATGCCGTGAGCTCCAGAGAGGTGTGACAGGTCTGGCTCATCCTCCTCCAGGTCGTTCAAGCTGTAGACGTGCTGTATGTCAACTTCGAGCTCCCTGAAGTCTTTAGTTAGGACTCCCGGGCGTGGATGCAGGATACCTCCCAGGTTTGGTTTGGCCAGCTGCTGCCACTGGTGCAGAGTCACTGAGCCTGAAGAGTAGAGATTCAGAAGGTGTTGCCACTGAAGTGTGTGGTAATCCAATATAGATGCATTACAAATACTGCTCTCTGAGCAGGGCAGCTTTTCATCCGTGGGATTTACTACAGAGGCTAAGGTGAAGAAGCTCGTCATTTTCTGTCTCGTTTTACTTTCTTATGCTTCATCAAGACTGCACAAATGCTGAAGCAGGTTTGAAGACATGATTAGAGAAACATAAAGCTAAAAATTTTACCTTCCAGAGGTTTGACAATCTGCAGACGGTCAGGTAGGTAGGACCTGGATCCTCCCGAGGAGCCACAGGAGTGTCGGGAGCTACCGTTGGAGTAGTTGGTGCCTGTTGAAGCAGCTGGGCTGGAGGCCAGGCTGTAATTTGGCGTCAGGAAACCACTAGAACCCTCGCCTTCCTCACTGTCTGCTGCCAAGGCACGGAGTTTACGTTCGCGTTCCACATCGAAGAAAGGTCGGTCAGAAGAGTGGTTCTGCTGGCGGACTGAGAGTCTGCACAAGGCAGCTTCGAGATCCTGGCCTCCTGGTGTGCCTGGTTGACCTAAACGTTTTGGCCCACTAACGCTAAAAAGGAAAAATTAACAACATTATTTTAAAGTCAACATCCTACAGCTTCAAACTGTATCCCAAAATGTAAAATCTGTGTCGAATCTTTAGGCATTACTGTGGCATCTGATGTGCAGTCTTACCTGCTGTCTTCCTTCTGAGCATGATTGGAGCTCGGCTTGTCTTCCAAGTTCAGGCTGGCATTATCGGAGCCATAGTAGCTGGTCCGAGGGGTGCTGTTAGAGCTGGAAGGTGCGGACACCGGGCTGGAGCCTGGCACACCTGGTGAGTGGCATTGAGACCGCTGCCTTACAGCCTTGTTCACCACTTTCACGGTTTCAAAAACACGCCAGGGGTGGTTCCTGCCAGAGGAAACAGCAAAAGTAATGACATGAGTGTCTCTCTTACACATTCACACTCCTCCAAAAAAATATTTATTCAGAATTGAAACTCATCAAAATTTTACACAAGCTACAGGAGGGAAATTGTATAATTGCCATTCATTTAGAAGCAACAAAGAAAACCCTTCAAACTTGAACTTAAAAGATTCTCCTCTGTTTGGAGACTCTTTTAACAAAAGAAACTACCAGTTAACAGTACCAGTATGGTACTGATAAGCAAAAGGGGTCAGTGTTGGGATATACCAAGGTGTCATGCTGTGTCAGTTAAAATTTAGCTGTAACAGTTTTAAGTGTAACCTACAATACCTTTAAGTCTATTAGCTTAACAGGCCTGCTGGCAAAGTGAATGCCTCGCGCTATGGATCTTAGGCTGATGCAAAGAGTGAGGCAAGTCTGAGATTCTGTTTTTTCAAATAAAATGCGTTATTATATCTCAGTGACGTATCTTTCAAATAGTATATGACATATTATTATATGCTGTTATAAGTTGAATAAATAAATGGTCAAATTTGTAATTGATTTTCACTTCAATTTGCATTTCAAATTCTGGTTCACTTTGTTTAACATTTTGGTTGATTCTGTTCTTGTTCTTTGTAGTATATTGTCTCCTAAAACAAAAGAATTACCCAAATACGGGAAATGCATCCATACAAGAAATTAAATCAACAAACTACAGATTGCTTTGAATGCAAAATGCCATAAAAAAGATGCACAGAGTGAGAGACAGATGAAAGAGAAGAAAAAGCAAGAACAGATGTGCGTTTCATTTTTCACGTTTCCTTTTTCATTTCTACGGATCATTTTTCATGGGGGTAAAGTCACTGTCTCCACTATTAATTTGTTCAGAATTTCACAGACTGATTAAAACATATTTGTAATGTTGTTCTTCTTTGTTTATACAAGAGAATGCAAAACAATAAAAATTATACTAGTTTGTAATCAACTACTGGCCCACTCCATCTTTCTGACACCATCTAACACCTTATAAAATCATTAATTATCAAATACAAAACTAACATTAAGCATTTATTCAGCTAAATCATGGATGGATGTCAAGTAGCGTCATTACACACAATTGACATTGATGTAGTTCTTTTAACAGAAAACATTACGTACTAACAAAACGTAAGTCAAGTAAAACTTGTTATTCCCTGAAATCCAAATTGTACAAATTTAATCTAAAAAATTACCACAGCAACACATAAACATGTAACATACTAAACCTTACTAGTAATTATTTTCAAACATGCATCAACTCAGTCAGTACTATTGTACCTGCTGTTTTCTTTTCTTCTGTAAGGAATGTGTCTAATAAAAGCTGAGCTGCTATAAAAGTAAAAGCCACTTGACGAAGGCATTTAAGTTTAAGGTGTGATAGGGCAGGGAGTGGAACTACCACAGAATTTATTTACTTAAGGTATAAAGGTAGTTTCCCAGAGCTGAACTTGTTTAACCTTAGTTATCTCTGTAGTTCTAGAAAATAATTCTTATGAAAACAGGAACACGAAACTACAACTGCTACTCAATATTCACGGTACAATCTGGTCAATTTAGACCAGACAAAGTGGATAAGGATTTTTTTTAAATGTGCATATAAGCCAAACAGACGCAGGTCACAGACTCACTTGTACTCTGAGGGAGCTGGGGTGTCTAGGCCTTTGCGGAAAGTGCCTTCAATCTCTGCTGCCAGTGAGTCCATGGGGAGGACTGAGGCCAATGAAGTGTACCGCTGCACGGTGCTATTCGGCAGGCTCTTGTTTCGAAGATTTTTAATGTCCTCTCGGGCTTCGTGGAGCATGTCCTTACACTCTGAGTACTTGTCCTGCAAGTCCTTGAGCTAGAGACAGGGGGTGACAAATCAGTCAAACTGTAGATCAAGTTGGGGAAAAGTGTCATGCCACTGACAAAATACACAGGAGCAGCTGAATATATAATGCTATGATAAGCTTCTACACATACACATACACATACATATTTGATAATAAATCACCAAGCGGTGCTGGAGTCAGCATATTTATCTAAAGCCAAAAATGGGTTTCTGTAAACACCTCAAACTCTACATCTGTGTCTATATTATGAGAGCTTTTCAGCCACACACGAAGACAAATCAAAACTGAGCTCATGTAATCATCTTAATCCAACACCAAAAATGCCGTTGAAGTCACAGAGATTACAAAGCGAGTATCTTACCTCAGATTTCAGTTTTTGCTGGCTCTCACGGGAGGCATTCAGCTGGTGGTTTAACTCCTCGTTCTCATGGGTGAGCTAGACGGAAAGAGAACAGAATTCAAAAAGTTTTAACACAAGTATTTAATATAATCCATAACAAAAGCTGTGCACATGTGTGAGCCTCTCACCCCTTTGCAGCGTGCCTGCAGGTCAACGATCTGAGCGAGCAGCGAGCTGATTTCCTCCTGCTGCCTGAGACAATCCTCTACTTTCCGCGCTAGCTCTTCCGACAAGTCAACCACCTGCTTATTGGCAGATGCTGAAACACACAAGTCCCATAAATTTCCTTGTGCCTGACTTATAATTCCCATTTTCATTGACTGAAGCATGACTGTGACACTTACAGAGCTCATCCACACACACCATCATCAGCTCCTGTTCTTGCTCCTCGTACATTGATGTCTCCGTTGAGAGCTCAGTAGCCTGCAGAAAAAATTATTAATAATCAATTATCATATGTGATGCTGAACAGCAGTCTTGAAAACTCTGTGTGCAATGCGCAAAGACGCACTGCATACTGTACTATTTATTTTCAAATAAGTGAATAAATAAACACATAACAAACAGGAATATCTCTTTAATTTCAAAGTTGGTGCATACCTCTAATCTGAGTTTGCGGTTCTCCTCCTCTAAACCTTTCAGTTTCTGCTGTAGGAAGTCATAGTGGATGAAGTTGGTGAGTGAACTTGATGATTCATTCCTTTTCATTCTAAAGAAAGAAAGCAATGCATTTATATTAAATAAAACCTAAATTTTTATAAGAAAAGCGATGAAAATGTTGATGTTGTGCGCTCTGCTGGGAAGGTGATTGGCTGCAGACTCCCATCTCTGCAGGACCTGTACACCTCCAGGACACTGGGGCGTGCAGCTCGAATCATAGCTGACCCTTCTCACCCTGGACACAGTCTGTTTGACCTGCTCCCCTCAGGCAGGGGGCTCTGGTCCTTTCGCACCAGAACCTCTCATGAACAAACCAAATGACTGTTCCCACCACTAACACATGACCCTACACTGTGCTCACTGCATCATTCCATGTTTGCACTGATCACCACCTGCACTCATGCATATATCTATCTACTTAGCACTTTTCATTTTTATTTTTATGTTTATTTAAGCGTTATCTGACAGTATGTTTGCACTAAGCACCGCAGCAATTTCCTAATGTTGTAAACCTGCTCAACATTTGGCAATAAAACCCTTTCTGATTCTGATTCTGAAAAAGAGTGATCAAGTGCTAAGCCCTGTATAAATAGGTTATTTTTTAATATAATTAACCCTCAAAATAATTAGCATGGATCACTGCGATGAATCTAAGTTAACAGAGTCTAATAATGTGTAATAGGAATGATTAACTGCTGATGGGGAGGGTTTTACTAGCTGAAGACATTGAGAGGATCAGTGGGGATGTTCTGACGTCTGTTTACTTATGTGTAAGCCCAAGGTAGTAACCAACAGTGTAAACACAATCCTTCATAGCGGACATTCACCATCATAAACACTGAGGAACATTTTGGTACCACTACAGCATGAAGTCCACTGAAACTACTTTGTGATAACATCTTGAAGCATAGTTAGAGTATAGGATGCATTGCACCTCTGTTACAGATTTTTAGACAAATACAATTTTAGTCAGAAAAAAGCTACATATGTTAAAGTAAGACTTATACACAATATGCAAAACAAGCTGCCAGCAGCTCGTCATCATTCAACCCTGTGCGTTACACCATATGTGCACATTTGTGTACTCACGGTGACTGCGATTGAGCGTTTTCAATCTCCTCAGTGCTCGCATAGAACTGAAGGAGGTCATCTCGCATCGAGAGCTCATGGCGCAGTTGAGCAATCTAGGAAAACAAGTCACGATCACTTAAGCACAGCAGAGTGTGGCACAACAAAGATGAAATATTTCCATCTCGCTATACAGGTGTGTATCAGGAGCCTTTCTTTTTACCTCCTCCTTTGCAATTTCAAGCTGTTCATCCAGCATTTCATTACGTGCCGTTAGTTCTTGGTTTTGCTTCAGGAGGGACTGGCCAATCCGTGCTGCCAATTCCAGATCACGCTCTTTCTGCAAAGTCATAATCAAACATATAAATTAATAAATACGTTGAGATATGTTTAAGGTTTTAAATGATTTGATTACACTGTACTAATTTAAACCGTAATTATGTAAGACCAAAATGTTAGTAGATAGCACTGAGAGGGGTGACAAAAATATGCAGAAAACTGTGGCAAACAGTGATGATCTGTGAGGCAGATAAGCCTAATCCTCTTAAATTCCATTCATCTGCTGTGTGTCTCTGTCTTACCTCCTCCAGCAGGTGGGTGACCGCCTTGATATCATGATATGTCTTGGTGACCTGGCCAACTCTGTCTGAGGACAGCACTGTGGGAGGAGTGAGAGATGGATTTAATGAATGAAGGAAAAGACATAACTGTAGATGGTAATGGAAGAGAACAGCAAGAAGTCAGCCGTGCTAACAGTAGGATGGTGTAAGGCTAACTAGACAACTAGATTGCTTTTGTCACTTTGATCTCTTCCCGTTTCTACTTTACAAATACCTTTAATAGGTTACATGATATTACGGTGTAAAGACTTTCCTGATATTTCTTGTCCATTACTGTAACATCTCTTTTTTTCTATTCAAAGCTGCTTTGCTTGGTTGCATTTGTCGATGCACTGGTGAACCTGAATTATCAAAAAGATAAAAACAAGATGTCCACTGGAGTGAAGAAAGACCCGCCTACCTGATAAAGTTACATTATTGCTATTTATCATTAACCAGATCTCGAGACACAACAGCTCCACATGGTCAGCCACAAACTGATCCTCTTAGCTTGATCCTTTTTAGCCCGGATAAGACGCCACTAAAGACCTCGTTCTCCTGGATGCTAATATAGGTCTATGTACAGGGACTAAACTGACTAGGTATTCACACCAGGAAAGGATAACAGTGGCTGGCTATTGACCTGTAACTTTGTTTACATCCTGTACAGTAAAGTAGACATAAACAAGCCAGTTAAAGCTGAAGTGGCGAACAGGATTAATCAGTCATTCGTTTAGGACAGATAAGACAGATTTTACATTAATGGCATTCATGTAATCATCATTTCTAAATTTCAATAAAGTTAAATTATTTTTCAGACATTTACTAATAGGTATGAGATCGTGGTTTCACTTTGTTTCTGTCTTTGCAATAATGCCTTTAATTATAGGTACTGTTTAGTGGCATGCCTCATTTGTGTAAAATGCATATATACAGTGTTTTAGAATCTGCTTAAATATGTGCAGACATTGGCTGGATTAGCTTACGATTCTGCATGCAACATCTCTAAAGTTGCATAATCTTACTTCAGATGAAAACTTAGCTAAAGAGATGGGCAGCTGCCTGGCACACAATTAGACTGTCCTGAATTTGGCCTAGAAACACAGTGATTGGATAGCTGTGTCAGTATCCAATCAGCCTAATGGAAGGAACCCAACCTTAGGCTGGACTGTACCGCATTGCTCTGTGTAAGCACACTTTATATTGGCCATAACTTATAGCATGAACCACATCTACAGGATTTATTTTTACTAAGATCAAAGAAAAATTTGGTCACTGTCAAAATATGTGAGATCAGGAACTTAATTATTTTGTTGAAGACTTCTCAGGAGCAGTAGAGGGGGTCAAAACCATGTGTCATGTGTCAAAACCAAAGAGTTGATTCTAGGACACACACAGAGATGACAAATGATGCTTGCCACCCTTTGGATTCAATTTTAATGCTCACTGTTGGCTATGTAACAGGTCACCTGGCAGGATAATATGTTTCTCTCAAGGACACTGCAGCAAGGCAAAAGCACTTGAATACCCGGCCTCCACTGAATGATAACACTAGCTCTGCAGGTCTGCATCATAAAAGTCAGGTCAGAGATACTGTCTAATGTCTCGTATTAAAATCCAATCTCTTTAAAATGTGAGCATAATCAAACAAATGCAAGTATTACAAAAATCCTGAAATTTAATCTGCTAATGAAAAAATGTCACATGTTCAGCAACATTTCAACAATAGAGATAAGACTTCAAGGTCAATAATAATCCAAACTGGAAACGAAACAGCAAATCGTCACAGTGATGCACGTCTACTTGTGCACTAATGTGATGACCACAATAGAATCTGTAAATTAACAAAGGTTAATCAGATAATAGGTTAACTTCTTTAAATCCTATTGTCCTGAAAGTGCAGTGCTAAGGGGAAAGTCTGCAGCAGGACTACTGGTAGGAACACATTTTCATTTTCACATATCCAAAACAATGACATGTTAAACCAAGAAGAAACACTCTACTTTTTTACATTTTACTGCCTAATCTCAGTGGTTACAAGAACATTAAACTGAAGTTAGAGTACTGTGTATCATTTACACCCTCTATCCCACTGGCCAAAATACCTAATCTATTTCCTCTTAACCCAGCTGTCATGGCACAGAGCAGATCCAGGTAGAGGTTTTGGGGTCTAGGCTGAGCTAAATCTAGTCAAGTTCAATGGACTGCAAGTCTAATACTGTTCCTTAATGACTTAGGTGTGCTTATGACGTCTGTTAGGTTGAGGGATCAGACGGACATAGATGAGCTCCAGGAATAACATTTACAGTGATCATTGATCTGTATTGTTCTGAAGGTGACCATTTGATAGGATTGGCAGGATAAAATATTTGTCTCACAAGACTTCCTAGTGCAAATCTGTCTGTAGATCTTTAGTGCAGTTTAAGCAAGTCAATAACAGTATTAAGGGACAGATCCAAGTTAAAATACATGTCACTAAAAAGAAATATAGGACTTATATTTCTGATTAACATTTGGTTTGCACCGTCATGCACACCCACACAACATGCAGCACAGAGGGGGAAAAAAACACAGCTATAAATGCACACATTAAATAAAAGGCCTGGAACATGTCACACAGTCATTCAGATAAAAACAAGCCTACATAGACATGCATTTACTTATAAAGTACTAGAGCAGTACCAGATTTTTTTTTGGTATACAAACTGATCTGGAGAAAAAGAAAAAAAAAAAAACTTATGTTATGTAAAATGTCTCAATTTGGCAAATGTCAGTTTAAATTGGTGCATTTTAATGCACCAGTCACATTTAGGAAAAAGCTCCTGAAATTATAGGATTGGAACTAGAGCAGCAGTACAGTAATGCACCTGCAGTTGTTGTTCCTCAAAAGCACATCTATTAAACAGTAGTCATTCTTAGAAAGAGAAATATGTCTAAATTCTCTAACTTGTCCTGCAAAAACTAAAGCTAATTTTGCTTTTGCTTTTTCCCCCCCCTTTGTTTGTTGCAGGAGAAAGGAACAAACATATATAGTGTAACGCTGGATCCATACAGTAAAAAGAGAAAACACAAAATGGAATGACCGAGAATTATAATTTGATCGCTTGCATACACAGCTTGGTTGTGCTGCTGCAGCATGCATGGGCATACACACTCACAGGTACTCTGACCTTCACAACACTAAAAGGAAAAACTGAAACTGAATACACTTACAAAACTTTACACCTCTTGATGCTCTAATTTTGAACTAAAGCTTCAAGCAGGGTCTGCAAAGACTCGCTTTTTGTTAAAGGTTAATCTTCATTTGCACAGTGTATCTTCAGTGACACAACTGCACCCTGCAGTATACGCAGCTCACCATTAAGTATTAAAGTGCTTAGATAACGAGGACCATGACAACGCAATGTACTACAGAGTACACCGGACAAGAATATCTGAGTTGCACTTGAACTTGACCTTTAATATTTTACTTCTACATTCTCTTATTTCTATTTTCTAAGTATGAGCTCTGCAGAAGAAGATCAGCACATCTCACCTTGTGTCACCTCCCTGCAAAGGTTGTCATTGTTGTTGTTGTTATTGTTATTGCTGTTGTGGCATTTGTTCTCCTCTGCTATTTCATCTAAAAGACTGGAATGGCTCCTCTCCTCCTCATCTCCCTCAGATGCTGAGGAGCTCCACACCTCCATGGTGATGGATGAAAAACTGCTCTCTGTATCTCCGTCCATGGGTTAAATCCCTCGTTCTTCTACTCCTGCTGTCTGTCAGCTGTGCTGTGACAAACCATTTGTGTCTCTGGCATGAATCTGCTGGCGTGTGTGTAGGGTAAAGCAATATCAACTAGACTGTGTGAGTGAGCGAGTGAGTGTATACGCCTCTATTTGCGTGTGCATGAGAATCTGAGCTGCTTGTTGTTAATATATAATCCGTCAGACTGTAAGGGCCATCTGTCGTCATGCCTGCCTCCCTTCACCTGGCCACGTTGGACTACCGGGTAAGAAAAGAGGGGGGGAAAGGAGAAGGGGTAAAGGAGGCATCAAAGTCTAAATGGCAAGCCATAAAATCTGATATTTATTAATTATTGTTAGCAATAATTAAAAGATATGAGTGACACGAGACTACAAATGACAATAATTCTGGTTGGGGCATTTGGTGCAGTTCAAAAGGATGCTGCACAAAGCCCACCCACCCCTGTAAACCGAGCAAGATAGTAGCTTCCATCCATGCCAGTGGCTGGTCTAATTCTCCTCACATACGCAGTACCAGATAGAGGAGGGGGCTCTGCGTAATAGTGGTGCAGGCAGAGTCACACCCACCCCCACAGGGGACTGATGGAGGCAAAAGCCCCTGTTCTTAATTACTGAGTAAGTTTTCACAGATAATAATAAATTGAAGAAGTTTTTTGTTTTTCTCTGTAAAAATATTACAGAAACTAAAATAATATAAAAGTCACAAATATTCTACATCTTCATCATATATGTCCAGTCTGTGCATCTTGTGACTTCAGTTGTTGCCCAAGCCAAAGCAGTTTCTTACAATCAAATATTTACCTTCTAATTAATTTTTCACCCACAAACTGACTGTGTGCCTGTCAAATTCTGTAAAAGACATTCATGCATTTGTTATTCCCTGAAGAATGCACGTGAATTACGTGCACGTCCACGGAAGGAATGGTTCAACCATGAGACAAGAGACAACACAACTAAAAGAAAAGCAAATGGTTATAAGGAAGTAATGATGTGTGGACTTCGCCCTTAGTAATAAAAAAAAGTGACAAAAGCTTCACTTTCAAGTCACCAGCCAGAAACAAAAGAAAACCTGTAGTCTAGCACGTTCATTAAAAAAAAAAGAAAATCCTGCACATATATTTCTTAAGATCACCTTATAAACTTTGAGTAAGAGCTCAATAACATGAAATAGGACCCTTGTGTAACTCAATGTGTGTTTCTTTGTTTACTAAGAGTCAAATGTTACTGATAAAAGTCTGCAAAGTGAGAGCTGATATCATTGATATGAGCTGATATGAGATCATATTCATGCGGGGGAACACCCTGGAAGGTCACTTGCCACCTTGTTTTGCTTCAGGGCATCTACAGAAAAAACGTTGTGCACGGTCATCACGTAGTGCTCGCATCTCTGGTTGTGATAACTTTATGATCCTTTATGGAAAGGTAAAACATGAATCAATATCCAAATATGCTGGAGAACAATGTTTCTAATTGAACCAAAAAAATCTCCTTTTACTGCATGCCTGAGCTGCTTCATGGTTACTTCCCATGCACTCCTTGTTAGGGATCACTGGTTTTGTGAATCATTACTGTTATTTTTGATAGCGCTAAAAAAATTATCTTAATACTTCCTTGACAAACTGGCTATACTACTCATTGTTTGTTCGGTTCATATACGTTTTCACATTAGGTTAAACAATTTCCAATGCTAAACAATTATATTTATTTTCTGACCAGTTACTTACAAGAAAGTCTAATTTTTAGCTCCTATATGTTCCACAATGTTACAAGTTGCTACATTGGTTCTTTAGAGCAAAAACTTAGCAGGTTTTTGGCTCTTTAGCTGTATGCTCAAAGAATGCAGAAAGAGCAAAGTACAACAGTAAAGCTATAGGCTAAAAAACCAAAATAATGAACTGAGTGGGGTCAACATCAATGATTATATGTGGATTTACCTTACAACATAGAGCACCTTGAGACAACCTTTATACATTGTGTATGTGGTTTGATCTACTATCGTTATATAAATATTATTAAACAAATTCAACATTCGGTGACACGCCAGATACTCTGCACAATGCTAAAATATGCACCAATTTCAACATTAACTGTGATCAATATTTAGAAAGAGATTTAATCTCAATCCTAGAAATGATTGAAAAGTGTTTTTCATTAACTAGCATTATATCAAATGAGCGCAAGACTGCAAACAAAACACAAAGAAAGAGCACAGAGGAGCAGGGTGTGAGCTTAAGTAAAGAACTCAAACAACACCATATGCCACATGCCAAAAAGAGTCACAGCAGCATGGCACAGTCTGCATGGGTCAGGTTAGTCTGTCCTGTTCCGTATAGCAATACGTGGGTTGGCATCACGTAGGTAGAGCCTATTTAACATTACGAGGACACAAACATGCAATCCTATTACTATAAATCAGGGCTATAGGGACAGGAAACCACTCTAACTCCTTTTTTAATTTTTAAAATATAGAAACAAGCAAAAACACAATATAAGGTAATGGGGCATTTATTTACATATTTAGCTTCATATATAAAATGATTCCTTATGAAAAGAGATCCAACTATAATGACAGAAACATACAATAGTATAATAGTGTATAAATGTATTAACAAAATTATTAATTCAATATTTAATACCTCAAAGAACTACAGAATCCAATTCTAGGATTCTCTCATCAGCTGTATTTCATAATTTGAGAGCAAGTCAACATGTTTCAGGACAATAACAACAGATGCATTGAGTCATGCAGCTACTCTACAGTAGTTCATGATGACTTTATTTAAAACAGAGGATGTATTAACATCAGTGTTGCAAGTGACTGCCAACATTGTCTTTGTAGTGATGTCAGAGTCGCCATTAGGATATGCTGTTTGCGGAGCTGCAGCATAAACTGCTTAGAAGTCATGACTGCTTAATCGGATTAGTGACATTTGACATCTGCGACTCACCTAAATGTGGTGCGTGTGTGCGCGTGGGGGAGGTTGGGTGCACAGCACGACCAGAGAGATGGAAGGTCCTTTTTATTTCTTACCAGCGAGTTAAAACATTATGAAAAGGAGCTTCCTGAAATATTTATTCTCCATTTAAAATAATAAAATAAAACATTTAGCATAAATGGAAATGAAAGGTTTAATATTTAATATTCCAAGTTTAATACTCGAAAACTGTAAGTTTGTATGACTAGTTAGTTTATCCAGTCTTTGATCAGAATAAAAACTAAATGCACTGTAGCAATGACACATTCACCAAACTTTATAGGCCATAAACACAATAATGCAGCTTACTATTAAAATTTTCATATTCACTCTTGTGAGTACTGTTCCCTTTATATCTTTACAAAGCAAACCGAAACGTGCGTTGTGTGCTGCACAACAGCTAACTAGTCTGTTTTCGATTACTATGTTGACAGGCGCGCCTTCACATTTATTGTCTTTCCTTCAGTACCTTATCCAGTACAAAGTGGCCGTGAGAACATTCTTGGCCAAAGATCAAAAGTAACATATTAATGTTCAACGAACCAAACCTAAACTTTACTCAGGCAAAGACTGAGCTCTAAAACAAAAGGCGAAAAATTAACACAATGATTGTTTGATTTTTCTCTTGGGATAATCTCTGCATTTTAATTCTTACTTCCCTGTGGCAATACGCGTTATTATTCTTGTGATGTTTTAAAGGTAAAAACAACTATGAGGAGCTGAAGTCAGTACAGGTTTACTAAATTAAATAAACTTTTTTTCCCCCTATGGCAACAATGAAACATTTTGGGAGATTGAGCCCACTAAAAAGGCAGCAATTCAGGAAGGTGAAAGACTAAACTTTAACACAACTTAAAATTTTATTTATTTTATCATCATGTTTATCTATCGTCTGTAAACACAAGTAGAACTTAATTTTGCATGAATCCATAGATACTACAGTTTCTGTTACAATGGCAAAACCAATTCTGCATAAATATAATTTGATTGACCGCAAACATGCACATTGAATAAAGACTCAGAGCGGGAAAACTGAAAACTGATTGCAACTTCTACAAAAGGTACTTTGAGTCAGGGGGTCATTTTCCATACTTGGATTAAGGTTTCATGTGGATTACAGCTTTGTTCACGATCTGATGTCATCCTGGAATTACCTCTTCTCTGAAACTGTTTGGTTTGTTGTCAAAGTGACATGTCGGTAAGGTCAAACCTACTCGCAAACAAGTTAATTTAACATAAACCAGATTAGATGGCAGCCTTAAACAGATCTCAGTCAAAATATCTGCCCAACCATGGATCAAGCATTCTTGTAGAAGGAATACACTGACAGAAGGAAAAACATTTGAAATTGTAATTATACTGTACGACTTTAAATATGCTTGTATTTTTTTAAGTGAGAGAGTCACGCTAATTCAACTAGAAGAGACAAACTAGCATAGGGTAACTATTAGCACATCACAAAAGGAGTAATCAACAGACTTTCTAATAGTATAGGATTTGTAGCAAAGAAGAATTGTAAAAAAACAGGAAAAAAATCATCCAAACACAAATTTCCTTACTTTTAGTGTGGTATTATTTAGAAAATCCTACATCTTCAATTATCTCAATCACAAGATTTTCAGAAAATCTGACCCCTGCCCTTGACCTTAGAGGGATTCTAAGATTTTTAGTACATGCACCTACGATATCAATCACAAAATCCTGAGTTTCGTCATTCTTGAGTTATCGAATTTACAAAACTTGGGTGTCCACGCTACGCACCACCCGGGGGAGTGGCGACAATACCCATTCAGCCTCTAAGGGCAAAGAGGTAAAAACCCACAGCAAACAAACAATCAATCTTATAATGGATGAAAAAGAAGATAATGTATGTTTTGGAATGACTTAAAGCAGTGGTGTCGAACTCCAGGCCTCGAGGACCGGTGTCCTGCAGGTTTTAGATATCACCCTGTTTCAACACACTGAATCAAATGATTAGTCCATTACCAGGCTTCTGGAGAACTTTAAGACATGTTGAGGAGGTAATTTACCAATTTAAATCAGCTGCACTGCATCAAGGACACATCTAAAACCTGAAGGACATCGGCCCTCGAGGCCTGGAGTTCGACACCTGTGACTTAAAGTAATAACTTTAATACAAGAGCTGATGGTTTAACCTGAAGAGAGTTTTCAAACAAAGACATTTCAGAGTATTAATAAACTGAAACAGTTTTGATGTTTAATGTTTTAAAATTCCTTCACTGTGCATGTTTCACAAACAGCTACAGTACAATAAGTTTGTTGCTGCTTTAACAAGAGTTAAAGAAGTCAATAATCCATTTTTATAGCCTTTCTAACAACAACTTTACAGTTCAGTCAGAGCTGAAATGAAACAGTACTCACAGAAGTATTTGAGTGTTTCCTCAATCTGGTCATGTGTGAGTCCCAGTACGACCTCTGGTGGCACCAGAGGGGTGTGCAGCCAGTCGTCGTTGTCATATCCAAACACACTGTCTGCTCGAAGAGTGTAGTTGGGTTGACCCTCTGATAGGAGGCTCACTATCTCAAGCTCTGGCAGATCTGAACAAAGGTCTGAGTGTGGGGATTGTTTGTGTGCACATGTATGTTTTTAATGAAGATTAATGAGTGTATGGATTAATATGAGAGAGAGGAAAAACAAAAAGAAAGTGGACATTAAGACCCAAAACAAAGCCAATGTCACCTGCAAGTGTACACTGCCCTCTACTGACAGATGATTGAATCTGCAATGCAATGCAATCCCCTAATACAGTGGTTCCCAAACCTTTTTTGCTAGGCCCCCCTTTGTTCCACATCCTCCAACCACACACATCCATATTTTGCTCCATTGCGGTTTATTTCACACCTCAAATATTTTGTAAACAATTAAGCAAATACAAGTAATTTGCAATAAATTACAGGTAGTAATAAAATAAACTACTAACTCTTTTATGCTACGTCCACAGCTACACGGGTATTTTTGAAAACACAGCTGTTTCGTCCACACGTAAACGGCGTTTCGAATCACCGAAAACTGAGATTTTTCAAAACTCCTGTTTTGCGTTTACGTGTGGACGAGGAATGCAGAGTTCGTCACGCAACGTCAAAGGTATGTGCCTTTTTTCACGTCACGCTGTGCGCCACGTTATTGTTTACATGAGATGAATTGCAGAATGGCAGATAGTCAGATTAACAGTATTTTGTCTCTATCTTCAGTTTTTACACTTTTTTTTCCTGTGTAATAATATTCAACATTGCTATCAATACATTTTTCAAAAAATGCCTCTCTGTGCCTCTCTGTCACACGGACAAACTGTGGGATACTGTTTGTCCGTGATTTAGACAGGGGGAACAAATCGTGGCAGGATCAGCCTGATATTATTTGTATCCCACTGTAACTTTACTGTATAAAGAGCTAACATCTCCAAAATGTCAGGAGTAGTTAGTCATTACAAGAAGTGTTTGTGAACTAAAAATCAAGAATGTGGGATCCTGTTTGTCCGTGATTTGAAGAGCCCAGCGCTGCTCCCGACGCAGGGAAAACCAATTATGCAAGGGAGACCTATCTTGACACTTGTGCAGGTGAAGCCAAAGGGCAGATATGCTTCAACATATTTTCTAGTCTTTGGCTTAGAATGAAGTTGGTTTGGAAACATATTCAGCTATGCTTCATCTCCTGCTTTGCGTTTGTGTGGGCGCCCCGTACTAGCAGTGTCCAAGCGTTTTGGGTTTTTTCCCCTTTTCATACTGCACCCTCCCTGCAATGGCTCTGCCCCACACTTTGGGAAGCTGTGCCTTAATAGATGCACACTGAGTCAGAATTAACTGAAGAAACATGCAGATCAGCTTAGTTCACTTGTATATTTAGGTGGGGCACTGACTTTCAAACCACCATTAAAAAAAAATAAAGACCTACCAGTTAGAGTTGACACATCATGGCAGGCTCGTTGTCCCAGCTCACTTAAGTACCCCTGTGAAGCAATGTGAAGAGGCTGAGGGTCCACGTCCAGGGACCCCTTAGCCTCCCCCTGCCCCTCATTGAGGGAGAAGGCTGACTGGGTGTCCAGATGGGCCTGTGGGGGCCAGAAGGGAGGAGAAAGAGAAGAACGAGGAGAAGAAGTGAGGGGGGTTGAGACAGGGTGGGACAGCTTGGCTGGGGCTGGGGGGTTCAGGGTGAAGGTCAACTCGGAGCCAGGTGTCCCACTTGGAGACTGAGGCCGCCCGGTTGCTCAGTGGGAAAACACAGGCATCCAGGGCATTGGGCTCTGACTGAGACTGAAGGTAATGACTAGAGAGAGGACAAAGAGGAAGAGAGAGGAGGAAACAAAAGAGAATAGAAACATTAGAAGGTTTCAGAAACCATCTGCAGTTATCTCCATGACAAAAAAAAAAACCAAAAAAACAGTTGCAGCTAATGTTGTACACATTAGAACATGCACATATGTATGTACAACAGTGTTAATTTCGCTGACCGCTAATTTCGTCAACAACCTTTTATTTATGACGAAAGTGAGACAATACCTAAAGGTGGGATGAGTTTGGAAGTGATCCAATCAGGAGTAATATCCCTGTGCAGTAACATTATATGTGTGAAAAACTCCGTTTTTCCTGAAGAGCAGTTATATGGATACAAATCACATTTGATCTCAAGGAAACTACAACACTTTGTAAACGGTTTGGAGAAACTCACAACACAACAAATTTTTACAGTTTGTATTTTAGTCACTGGAACAACTTTAAATTTAGTCGCACAAATCTTGTGATATCTAGTCGACTGAAACTAGACTAAAACTAAAAGAATTTAGATACTTAAACTATGACCTAAAGTAAAGAAGTAAAGTAAAGTAAAGACTAAATCAACATTTCCTCCATATGCATATATATATATATATATTAGGGGTGCAACGATACACAAAATTCACGGTTTGGTTCGGTTCGATACTTTGGTGTCACGGTTAGATATTTTTTCGATACAAAAAAAATGTTCATGCCTTTTTAATTTGTCATTTATTAAAATTATAAATATATATTTTAACTCAAAGGTACAGTTTTTAAATGTAACCCTTGTGCGTGTTTTTTATTTTGACAGCGAATGCGCACCTGCGGACCACTTATGTGCAGCCCCGGTTATATAGCTCGTCATATTGCAGCCACAGAAATTATTTTGTCCATGAAACCATAAAGCTGCACTTTCTTTTTGCCTTATAGTCTGATTTGTCATAACTTTTCCGTTTTGTGGTAAGCTTTTCTTTGGCTGTCACTTCTTCACCCTGACCTGTCTTATTTGGCTCAGCAGAACTAAAATAAATATCCTGCTGCTTTTACACACGCACTCACATAACGGTCAGCGATTCTCTGCGCGATCAACCTCTCATATGTTTAAGCTTGCTGCGGGAGATTTCACTTGTCATGTTTGCATAGTAAGCTAACGATTGATAAGACGATGTCAGAGGAATTGGTGCGCAAATTATCATCACTCACCAATCAGTGCTGTCGCTCTCTATACACAGTTCCCGCGATTGCAAAGTGAAAGCAAAAAACAAGCGCAAATTCAAACGCGATTTCAATATGGAGGTATCGTTTGGTCTTGCTTCCCGTGAGCTAGCCAGGGAGCACAGCCCTTTATTGACATCTGCAGAAGAACACTGCCGCTAGCTAACTGCTCAGCGCGGCAACCGCACAGCAACAACAACAACACACAGGGCGCCCTCTGACCCCGGAAGGACACACCGTCGCAGCGAGAGGGCGTCACCCGTCACTATGGCAACATAAACAAAACATAACTGTACAAACAGAACCCCGAACAGCCCTGACCCGCTACAATATGCTGCTGAGAATATAGCCCAGAAGAAGCGTATAGTATAGCTTTTATTTTGGAAAGAGCCATTTCTCTGTAATAAACTCTCTTTTCCAAAGATGAGTGATTCCTCAATCAGATACAGGTGTTACCGCGCCAGATCCGCGGCCCCGAACCGTAGTAAGGAAACCTCTGGCAGTTACTTGAAGGTTCCGTAACTGACTCGTAGCCGGCAACAGCTTACTATACAGGTCAACTCCGCTAGCAAAAAGATCGAAGGAGGCGTAGGAAACTGCTTCACCGAACTTTATTTCTTCTCTAAGGCACGAACACCGCGTACAGTGGGCTGAAACAGTTTACTCACAGCGAGCATCGCCGACACAACTCTGGTTGTCGAGGGAGTTATTATATTCCTTTTATTTATTTTCTTTTCGTCTCTTCTGTAGCTAACCGTTACTTTTTCCCCTTCTCCGCTCTCTCTCTTCACACACACACCAGGCAGTCCCGCTACACACATCCCGAATACATTTCCCATCAGGCTTCATCCTTAAAGGGCCATGCCTGTAACACAGGGCTTGCAAAATCGCTAGCCCGACGTCCCGGGGCTAGCGATTTTTCCAGTCGTACTACCAAAATCTATCTCTGCCCTGCCCGTCGGGCTATTGTAGGAAGGAAAAATATATGTCAATGCTTTTGCATTCTTTCGGAAATGTAGCTGGGTAATTATGTCATTGGCATCGGTGAGCCACTGTCAATATGTGACATATTGAAATCGCGTTTGAATTTGCGCTTGTTTTTTGCTTTCACTTTGCAAATGTCCAGGTGCCTTCTTTTGGTGCACCGGCCGGTCACGACCGGCAGGGGAAAAGTCACTCGGGTCAGAACATGGGGTGCCACCATCATCCCACTTCTGACACCAATGTGGCGAGCTCAGACAATGAGGAGACGGAGGTATCGTTTGGTCTTGCTTCCCGTGAGCTAGCCAGGGAGCACAGCCGTTTATTGACATCTGCAGAAGAACACTGCCGCTAGCTAACTGCTCAGCGCGGCAACCGCACAGCAACAACAACAACAACACACAGGGCGCCCTCTGACCCCGGAAGGACACACCGTCGCAGCGAGAGGGCGTCACCCGTCACTATGGCAACATAAACAAAACATAACTGTACAAACAGAACCCCGAACAGCCCTGACCCGCTTCATAGCCCCCCACCTAAGGGGTCAGTCGTCCCCGACGACCCCATTGCCCCACACAAAGTCCTGCAAATGTCCAGGTGCCTTCTTTTGGCGCACCGGCGATCACGACCGGCAGGGGAAAAGTCACTCGGGTCAGAACATGGGGTGCCACCATCATCCCACTTCTGACACCAATGTGGCGAGCTCAGACAACGAGGAGACGGAGGTGTCGTTTGGTCTTGCTTCCCGTGAGCTAGCCAGGGAGCACAGCCCTTTATTGACATCTGCAGAAGAACACTGCCGCTAGCTAACTGCTCAGCGCGGCAACCGCACAGCAACAACAACAACAACACACAGGGCGCCCTCTGACCCCGGAAGGACACACCGTCGCAGCGAGAGGGCGTCACCCGTCACTATGGCAACGTAAACAAAACATAACTGTACAAACAGAACCCCGAACAGCCCTGACCCGCTACAATATGCTGCTGAGAATATAGCCCAGAAGAAGCATATAGTATAGCTTTTATTTTGGAAAGAGCTATTTCTCTGTAATAAACTCTCTTTTCCAAAGATGAGTGATTCCTCAATCAGATACAGCGCTTGCAAAATCGCTAGCCCGACGTCCTGGGGCTAGCGATTTTTCCAGTCGGGCTACCAAAATCTATCTCTGCCCTGCCCGTCGGCCTATCGTAGGAAGGAAAAATATATGTCAATGCTTTTGCATTCTTTCGGAAATGTAGCTGGGTAATTATGTCATTGGCATCGGTGAGCCACTGTCAATATGTGACATATTGAAATCGCGTTTGAATTTGCACTTGTTTTTTGCTTTCACTTTGCAATCGCGGGAACTGTGTATAGAGAGCGACAGCACTGATTGGTGAGTGATGATAATTTGCACACCAATTCCTCTGACATCGTCTTATCAATCGTTAGCTTACTATGCAAACATGACAAGTGAAATCTCCCGCAGCAAGCTTAAACATATGAGAGGTTGATCGCGCAGAGAATCGCTGACCGTTATGTGAGTGCGTGTGTAAAAGCAGCAGGATATTTGTTTTAGTTCTGCTGAGCCACAGGTCAGGGTGAAGAAGTGACAGCCAAAGAAAAGCTTACCACAAAACGGAAAAGTTATGACAAATCAGACTATAAGGCAAAAAGAAAGTGCAGCTTTATGGTTTCATGGACAAAATAATTTCTGTGGCTGCAATATGACGAGCTATATAACCGGGGCTGCACATAAGTGGTCCGCAGGTGCGCATTCGCTGTCAAAAAAAAAAAAAAAAAAAAAAAAAAAAACGCGCACAAGATATGAAGTTGCAAGGCATGTTTGCATACATAAGATTTTCTGGAGGAGGACAGACATTTGTTTAAAACTCTTAAAGATGTCGAAGAAGCAAGCTCCTTTAAGCAATTACTTTGGTGTTCCTCCACCTCCAAAGAAATGTCAGGAGTCCGAACCACAAAAGAAGCGCGTATTCTCGGAAAAGTGGTTGCAGGAGGTGAGCTGGCTTCAAACAAATGATGAACGCACAGAGATGTGGTGCAGAATGTGCCGTGAAAATCCCACTCTAGCGGACAAAAACAGTGCTTTTTATATGGACGCAAACGCGCGTTGCAACTTCTTATCTGGTGCGCGTCTTTTATTTTGACAGCGAATGCGCACATGCGGACCACTTATGTGCACCCGTGTAAATAACATAATGTTCTGCCGGGTGTGTTGTTGGTTTTCTCTCGATTTCTGAGTCAACAAGCGCCTTTGTTACTGGGACCAGTCATTTTAAGAAAGGCCCCCATTAGAACCCATGAGAAATGCAAGAAATGCATTATTGCTCAGTCTGCAATATCTTTCCCAGAACAAACACCAATTGCAAATAACATACTAAAAATAAACCTGAAAAATCAGTTTAGAACAGCGTACTATGTTGCAAAGAGTGAACTACCACTGGCAAAATTTAGCAGTCTTTGCAAACTTCAAAAAGCAAATGGCCTAGATCTTGGTTCCACTTGTCTCTTACCCGTGACTTCAGCGGAAATTTCAAATTCAGGATCTGACACAGACTGATTCATGTCCTACACAGTTCTTACAAGTTCATAGAAATTTCTGTTCAATTAGAACCAAGTATTTGAGTTGATGATTGTAATTTTTATACAATGTTATAATTTGTTTTTCAACAATTTTTTGATTAATGTTTTGTTTCCTTTACAATATTATACTTTAATGTATAATATTGTAAGGAAACAAATCAATCAAAAATGCTTCTTTTTATTCGGACTATATTGGGCTACCAAAAATGAAGACCTGCCCACTCAGATTTGAAATTTGAGAGCCTGAGATATATTATTTTTAATACTTTGTTTCTAAATTAAAACTCTTTTGATTATTAATTTCTAATTTAATAATGGAAAAGCCATTTTTTGTTCGAAAAATATGACCGTGCACCAAAGTATCGACTCGACCGAACCGTGATTTGGCGTTGCACCCCTAAATATTAGATAGTGCGGTGGCCAGGGGCGTCGGGCTCGCCCCCCCCATGTGCGGAGTAAAAATATATATTTTAAAAATCATCAATGATATTTACTATGTGGTGCCACCAGCCAGGAACTTTCACCAGCTGACTCATTAAAGAACCAACAAACGGTGTTTTTCTTCTTTGGGGGCCGTCAAGCGCCCTTGATATGCGCGAGATATAATTTTGCAGGGAATTTATGACCTATCAGCGTCCTGATTAATTTGGGGCGTTTTGCGCCCCTGCAGACCGCAAGATTGCTGTTCTAGATTTTAAGTCCGTAGCTAAGTGAGCTGGTCGGAGAGCGTAGCGGTTGTTGGTTGAGGCACAGCCTCACCCCAAATTCTTAGATCGTTCTACCTACCTTTTCCAGAGACAATGGAGAAAACTGCAAGTAAATTGGGACTGAAGCCCAAATTCAACTAACCCAGGCAACGAAGGGAAGTCAAAAGAACACAGACTTTTTTGTCGGATGGTTCCAGCGAAGTCGGGTGACAGGCTGTGCATAATTTATCGATGCAGCCGGCTTGTGCGATTAACCACCAATGTAGCCTATATGAGTAATGGACGCTTAAAGGCCTGATGCTACTTCGCTTTCTCCTGTAATTTTGTGCGAGAAAGCTTTCGTTGTGTGTTGCCACAGGGTATCCTATGATATCACCTAGCAACAAATTAAATATGTACTCTAAATGGGTCTTAGTCGATATCATAAAATGCCCCCCTGAGATTTTTTCAGAGCCATATATATATATACGTACATTCTGTCTGTAAACACCATAGTTTGAAAAATGTTTAATTAAATCTGATAAAATGTTCTAGGGATGTAGAGTGGTGTCATGTTAACGATTTAATTGGCTCACGTCCACCAAGATCTTCAAGGTCAACTCAGTGATTTATTAGGTGGAAATTGACAAAAAGCCTTATAAGTTATAACTATTATTCTTTTAAGTGTGCTGTGTATTGTCAGCATATAGAAGGTGTATAAAGATTTAAAACATCACGACACATTTGGCTTTCGACCCCTCCTTCAATCAATAAAGTAATTTGAAGGTCAAAGTGATAACAATGTTCTATAGAGCTATTTAAAATGACAATAGCTTTTCACACTACCATGTTGGCACTGGATACTTTGAGTATAGTTTATTCCGTAATTTTATAACGACCTTGTTATAACTGATTAAATATATATCAAGTATTTTTGAGACAAAACAAAATAAACTTATGATCAAAAACTTAAAATTCAACAAAAATCCACATCAATACAAAAAATAATTAGAATTATATCAAGTATGTTAAAATGGGTTTTAACAGGGCACATATTTTCTCTACACTTGTTTTTACTGCAGTCCAAACTTCTTAAAGTATATTTTTTAAAAAGAAGAAAACACAATAAACATTTACAAAATACAATATGATTCCCTTAAAAGTAAATACTCCCCAGAAAGTGAGCTGCCATGGTGGAGGTTCGTGCTCTCGGAGTGCTTCTTGTTATTTTAAGTAATGCAAAACAACAAGAACTTGTCACATACTACATCATCTCACCTTATCCGTCCTGTCTGAGTCACTCTAGCTACTGTGGGAAAATTTCCACAAAAACATTTTTAACTGTGTGTTCATAGATATTGGAAATATTCTCACAGAGCTCAAATAGCTTATATTTAGCGCTGCATTATTTTTGAAATAATGCCTCTCTTACTAATTGAAGTCACAGATAAAGGCTTCCTAGTTTACCCAGGGGGCAACAAAAGGACATTTGATACCTCGGCCAAGTTATTGCAGTCAATAAAACATGTTGGCCAGAGGGCAAAGGCTTAGTGCCAATTAAAGCAACAGCTACTAGTTCAGCTTGGGCAATATGCACATGACACAAGTCAAGACTACAGTTCCACCATCACGAATTAACCCCCCGCCACGAGTATCCCTATCACCACCCCCCAGATTTCTCTTTATCCACATTGGTGTCTGTTCTCCACTGCACAGCCCATCCAATCAGGTGAGTGCTTTGGTTTGTGGCCAACATGCTCAAATTAGTCCTCTCTCACACTACAGTCACAGACTTCAGCTTTCATATTGACCTAACCTGACCTGACCCACAATTTCTGACAATAAATCTATGAGAGGTTTGAGGAGAAAGTACAGGTTCTAACTAAGACTTCTTCTTAAAACAATAAAATAAAACTGACCATGGATAGAATAGGTATGAACTAAATGAATTATTCTATACACACAAAAAGCTAAAAGAGAAGAACAGTGACAGCCAAGCTTCTCATGTTAATGCGATGTCAGTTACAATTTAGCAGTTACACCACTGGTTAGTTACCCCTGAAGGCAAACAAAACCCCTGTCACACTGAGGGGTGACACTGGAGGCACGGTTATTAGTTATCTCTCTTTCCTTTGTATTTCTGTCCTTTTAGTGTGCTACGCATAATGCCAGTCAGCTGATTAATCAGCTAGGACACGATTCGAGCAGAACATAATGAAACTGCAGAGATTATTGCACCAGCGTCTACAACAAGAGAAAAAAACTACACAAAACAGACTTAAAATGCCATCAGAGATTTTTGAAAATGTACCCACAACTAGGATAGGGGCAGAATATAATCTCACAAAACAATGATAATTATGGTGTTTTGTGCTATTGGCTTGAAATGAAATAGTGTGATACAAGCAGAAAAATCACGCTTTTGACCTTGGAGCCTAGACTGAGATGAACTCAGCAGAGGTAAAGGGTGTTTGAAAAGCTCTACATTGGTACTCTGTGCAAACAATGCCCTTCCAGGAGGGTGTGTACGTGAGCTGAGGCACACAGAGAGAAAGATAGAGCTAGGAGGGGGAGGGAGAGAGGACGCCTGGACTCGAGGCTTTTGAAGGAAGGGTGCATTTGACACAGAGGGACTTAGGAGAAAGGGTAAAAAAAGACAATGAGTGTCAAGCACTTTCTTTCACCAGCAGATTCAATAAGGTAGACTCTGCACACTAGCTGAAAACCTCTTTTCTCTTGATCCCTTCTGCACTGCTCCTAACAGAACTGGCCTAAAACTCAGTAAAAACAAAAGTGCAAGTTATTTGCACCATTTAACACAAAGTAGCAGTCTTCCTTTTTTGCTGGTTATAATGTTTCAGATAAAGCATTTTTTTTTTCATTTGACATTTCTTCCAAACTGTCAAACTTTCAAAGTAAAAGCTATGTAGCAAAGGAATTGTGAATAGCCTTGACCCAAAAAAAACTGTAATCAACCAGTTTCAAAGGAAACAGGCAGTTTTAATGATAGTGAGGGGTTTTTCTAAGCTTTTATTTTTATATAGTAAAAGAGAAAAACAGGGAGGGTGTGAAAGCAAAGTGAAAGGATTTTGTAAGCATTTAACAAATCAATAGCAAACATATCCCAGTAAGCCAGGATCTTACCTAAAGAGCATGACAATGTTTCATGTTCGATAAAACATTAGAGAAAAAAATAAAAATAAAAATAAATAATAATATATATATATATATATATATATATATATATATAAATAACTTTAATATCCAATCACCTTACTCACCAATTCAGAGCAAGACATTTTTAGTAACATTGTGCGAAATGTGACTTAAGAACTTATCTTCTTTAACATATATATAAATTCGGAATAATATTTTAAGAATAATAGTTATAAGTATACATTTTTGTACATTTTAATATTTTGTATTGTTTTGTGCAAAATACAATAACTCTTCCTAATTTGACTGAACTCTATAAATAAAACAATGTGAGGCATTCTGTGGGGAAATTGTTTTCTCAGTAATCAAAGATTTGAGCTGATTAGGGAATAAAGCTACACGTCACTTTGTTTGTAAGAGGATTTTATCTTTGCCAAAGAAACAAACAGAAGTGTGCAAATACTTTGGCAAGTTCACATGTGACCAGGGAAAGATGTAAAGTACAGTTCATACAGGGACACACAACAGCAGGGATCAGTCTGACTGCACTTAAACATCCTTTCCTTTCACAAAGAATGGTCCAGTAAAATAAAATGAAGCACCTTTCGTTAGCATTTAGATCAGGTGTCCTCAAAGCACTTTAGGGAGGCCACACTGAAAAAATACACACACACCAAACACTGTTAATGTTTTTTAAGTGTTTGCTCAGAGCAATCTTGGTATATGTTTGCTGGTTTAGAGCTGTTTTAACCAGCAGTCTCCCCTATTACTTACACAGATGTTCATATTGAAGAGAGATGCTCCTTCTTTTTTGATCTATGCTGCTATATTACAGCTCAAGAGCCATACAAAGTGTTACCAACAGCTGCCTCTGGGTAAACTTTGAGATCTCTGGATTTGGCAAATTTGGCTTCTTATCATGAGTATTATTTTATGCACCATTTCATGAAGTTAGAAACCTCACTGAGCAAAATTTAATAAGTAAATATTAAAGGACAAAACTGGTTCTAACATAATGGAGTTAGCTTTGGATCTCACAAGGACACAAATAACCTTTCAGAGTTTTTTTTTTTTCGAAGGATTGTTGCCATTTTAAAAGGGAAAAGATGCTATTTAATACAGGTTTTCTCCGTTCACTGCACTTTGTAAGAACAGATAAACATGGAACAAATATGGTTTAGAGCAAAGGAGGAAAACAAAAACAGTGTTGTCACTCAAACAAGATACACAAGTAGCTGTTTGCTTGCAAAGCTTTCAGGGCAATCTGGTGTCCAAGGACAACAGAGTTAATAAAAGCTATTTAAGAGAAACTGGGAGATTCTAGAAGCTTTAAATAAAAATAATGAAAACATGTGTCATAAGAGGATGAGTCAAGAGGCAGTGTATTATAAAAAATGTTTTTTATGTTTTACTTCCTATACTGTGACCTCGTGATATTATAAAGCTAGCATCACAACTCTAATCACGTTTTTAAGTTGTAGGTTATTTAAAAGCTTCATCGATTTTCATGAATCATTCTGACATCAATGATCTGTTAAAAAGTCAAGATTCAAACGTCAGGTTTGATGAAATATTTGAACTTTATCAGCTGGGAGGATAAGATGACCTAACAGTTCGTCTACAGCACAGAAAAGTGGACGTGCATCAGTCCATGCGCTAAGGGCACCATTAAGACAACAAACAATACTTACAACCCGTTCAGTCACACACACACACACACATATGCATGCACACATATCACAAGACTTTTATAGTCCAATCCAACTGCAATATATTCTTTGACGAGAAGTGCGTGCACATCCGTGTTACCAGCATATGCAGTAATCTGCTGCTAAGGTTACAGTATCTGTGATGCTCACCCAAACTGAAAGTCATGGTTTAATTTAATATTTTGCTTGTGACATGGCAGGTAAAATATAAGACTGCATATAAACAGAAGACAAAAAGTCCCTAACAATAAAACACCAGAGCTACTATAGTCTGAGCTGCAAAGTTTAAAAGTTAATGAAGAATTTTTATATTTTAACAGTGAAAACAAATAATGACAATGACAATATTTCTCACATAATCACACACAAACTATTTTTTCCTAATATGAAATTAATGTGTCAGTCTGATAACTCTAATTCCATAAATATCACGTAATCATAATCATTACTGGACATGTCAGCTGTTTTGAAGCACCGAGCTTCACCATAGCAATGAATTAGGAGGGCAAACTGTTTGGTTAACCATTAGCAACCAATACCTAGCATGTTCCCATAAAAGGACACGTTTATTAGTCATAAAGGAGATGCAGATAATGCTGTGAAATGGGAGTTTCAAGTTCACACGAACACGGTCAGGTAGACCTGTGTCATCGGATCATTTGACCAACACAAATACAGTGCGAAATTACATCTATGGTACTATTAATAACACAGCTATATAAAATTACCGCCCACAAATCTGCACAATGTAAATACAAAGCCTACATAATGACAAAAGACAGGTAGCGATGCAAATACATAGCAAATATTGAAGTGCACCAGATTTGAAAGTAGGGTAGGCAGAGTATCAGGTTCAAGTGAAATATAGGATGAGACCTCACTATTCAGAGTCATGTGAAAAACTGCACCTATACACCCTCACGGCTTCTATAGGAATTTTGAGGGTAAATCAGATGCACTTCTTTAATTGATCATCAGCAAGTGTGACCCCCTTTATAAAAAAGGAAGTTTTTGCAGGTTGCTTGCCTATATCATTCAGGTGTTTGCTAACATCTCCATAAGGAAGACGTCCACAAGGAGTGGATGTCCCAGCAAATTCTCTCCAAGGTCAGACTGCACAATGCTCAAATAAACTGAAATTGAAAAATCTATAGCTCTATCTCTGATTCTAGAGGGCTCAGTTATCAAATGTTAAAGTTCATGACAGTACAATTAGAAAAAGACTCAACAAGTCTTAATGATTACCAGAGGAACGATTCTTCTCTATTAAATGAACATAGGAGAACAGTTACCATTTGCAAAGTTGCATCTGAACAAACTACAACAGTTCTGGAACAAGGTCCTTTGGACAATGAGAAAAAAGGAAATGTTTGGCTAGAATGAACAGCGCCACATTTGTCAAAAAAAAACAAAACAGCATATTAGCACAAGCACCTCATACCAGCTGTGAAGCATGTACATGAACTCCTCTGTATACCAAAGTATACTGGAGTCAAATATGATACCATTTGTCCAACACCTGCAGCTTGACTGAAACTGGGCCTTGCAACAGGAAACTGAGCCAAAACTTAGCAGCAATTCTACAACAAAATTATTAAAAAGGAAAAAAGAAATCAAGGTGTTGCAAATGTCCCGACCTCAACCCAACTGAAATTCTGTGGCGGCACCCTAAGAGAGCTGCACATAAGGAAATGCCCAAAAACCTCAATGAACCGAATCAATGTTGTAAAGAAAAGTGTGTCAAAAATCCTCTTCAACACTGTGAGAGACAAAAGAAAATGTATTGTTCCATCAAGTTATTGCTGTTAAAGATGGCTCTACAAGCAACTGAATCATGGGGTGGACTTAGTTTTTCACAGACTCTATGAGGTCCTCCCTTTTTCATCGACTGTATGTCAGGATTGTATGTTGGTTTGATGTTGCATGTCATAACTTGTTTGTTTGTTTGTTTGTGGTGGGGTTTTTGTAAACTCGTGTCAGTGTTTGCATATGTGTCTGAACACTTCAGTGCTTGAAATGCTTAAAATGGGCGGCTAAAGAATCTAAGGTAATTTTTTTAATGGTTATTACTTAATCATAATGAATTGGATGAAATGATCTTACTGACCTAAAACTTCTAAAAATTGCAGTGACTCCGGCCTGCTTTTTCATTTCCTTTTCTGCTTTTTATTGCGATCAAAGCCTTTGTAAGATTCCATGTGTACTTTTCCACAAATTGAACAATTAACCGACTTTATAGAAAATACCAGCATCGGCCTAAAAAGTTTCTTGGGCTGCATTGCCAACTGAAAAATCGCAGAATTCAAGAAGCAGTCCCGATGACAAAAAGTGAAGGAAAGAGGGACAGCAACTTAATATCTTTAAATAATAACAACTGAATATATAAAAACTTTATGTAAAAAATAAAAAATAAAAAAAATCATGCTGGTTTTAAGGTTACATTTCCACATCAGCTAAGAGCTAAACGGGTTGTTATAAATAAACATGGTGATGAAATAGAAATCCCATCAGAAGAGGCACACAGGGAACAACAGGGGATTTTACTGTGAGCAGGAATGTCACCCTGACAACTGGGAGCGTTATATCTAGACAGTCAATGTGAAAGAAAGTGGTCGCAAAAACCTAAATACCAAACATTCACTCTCTGAAGGGAAATCTGCTCTGTTCACTCAATATGTGGTCCATTAAAACTACAAGGATCTGCTGTTTAGAGATGCTGAAAAATGTTTTGCTCTTCAAGTTAGTCCCCACAACGATACCTAAGATCAGGAATTACAACTATTCTGCATAAAAAAAAGTAAGTAAAAAAGTAAGCGATTGTTTCGTTACTGACTGGTATGACCTTCAAGACAGAAACGCTACTGGAAGAGCAAAAAGCAAGGCCAGAATAATTAATACAGACTGTAAAGTCTCATCAGGACTATCCAAAGTCCTAAGTCAGGCAGTAAAGCAGGATTACGACAATCCTAATTTTTTGAAAGATGTCATGATGCAAGTTGATTAGTCATACATTGAAGAAGGACCTTTGTAACTGAGAACCAATCCAATGTGCGATACATTTGGTGAGCTGCATCGCAAACATTGTATCAGAACCCATTGTATTAGAAACCAAGCAGCCAACAGGTCTGCACAACTTTTTGGGCTATTTTCGAAAAAAATGTGGTGCATTTGATCGCATGTTTTATTCTTAATCTATAATCCCTTCTCTGATCATTTAAACAAGCAAGAGACTATTGCAATATGCAACCACGGGTAATGATAGAGGCCAACTTTTTCAGTCATAAACACTGAATGGATGTTACACCTTAATACCCATCACACAAATTTCTTTTTTAAATAATGGAAGTCTCACTTATATTCATCACATCTGACAGGACTTGAAACTACTGTGTGACATCTAATTTTTAGGGCTGTTTCAGAAGAACAAAGACACAAGCCTAAAGCGAAGTTTTAAGAACTGCTGTGACTGATCGGCAAAGATAAAATAATCAAGAGACTTGAATAGCTTGTGGCAGTTAATCGTGTCCTGCTTCAAGCACAAAGCAACATTATTATACAAACAAAACATCCTTTCATTGACTTCAATCATGCTGACAAGTACCAGGAGTGGATGAAAATAAACAGATCATGTCTTTGCTGCTTACATTAATCAGCCCACTAAATACAACAGGACAGCTTGCTAGAATGCTAATAACAGCAGACAAGCTCATGAGTACTCAATATAAAACCATGAAAAATACTCACCGGGGTGCTGCTGTAGCAGTTTTCTTAGCATTTGATTTTTTGTGTGCAGTGGGTAAAGGTTCCTTTATTGTTTCCTGATCAAATGACTTGCTTTCTCATGCTACTGTTGGTTTACCGGCCGGCTTCTGTCCTGTCAGTAAGAAAGAAAGCAACAGTGAGGCAGGGTGGAGGTGGGGCTGCAGGAGCAATGAGAGGGAGGAGGAGGAGGGACGTCCAGGCAAAAGCGGTGCTGGTTTACTGTGCTGTGCGCCTGAGCCACAAAGGGCAGATAAAGGCAACTTACAAGAAGGAAAGGACACAAGTCTGTCAGTTACCACATGTTTCGGTTATCGTGATAAGGCGTGACAGAACTTCCCTTTTCCTCATGTACACAATGATTTGCATCATTCAAATACCACAGAGATCCAGGCTTTAGCCTTAACTGTATTATCCCAATTAGATTTAATCGTATAGCTGTAGAAACAATGACAAGTTTCCTAACACAGCAGGTAACGGATTTATAGCTGGTGATCAGTCATTGATTATTCACTATCTTATAATTTAATCTATGGACATAGATTTAATCTTACAGTTTGAAAATAATTACTAGTAAAAGGTTAATTATAGCAAATGTTTACATATAGCTCATCAGCAGTGGTGTGTGTACAGAACCTAATGTAACGTGCAGCCCACCGGATAACACAGGCCTCCACTTGTTTTTTAAATGAGGCTTAACTTAATCATGTGAACAAAACACAGTGTATCAGTTCAGACAGAACATCAGAAAAAGAACGCTTTTTATTAAAGTCCATGCCTCCAAAAAACACTTCTAACCGGTTTTGGTCATTTTTTTTCTCCACTTAGTCTAAAATAGCAGCAAGACTGCCACAGTCATGATATCATAGAAAATGAATAAATATTCAATGAGATCACATAAAATGTCCTTCAAAAAGCATGGAGGAAGAAATTCCTTCGCTGTGCTGAATACATTTTTAAAGGAGCAACGTCTACATTAAACATTCTTGTTTACTGACTGAAGGAAAGAAAACACTGTAAAATGAGAACTTTAGGTAGCTTTTAAGATAATAAAAGTTGAAATCTAACACCATGTAGAAGTTTCTAAGAAAAAAAATATCTCAAAAGAAATAAAAGAAAAAAAACACCCTAGTCTCACAAATTTGGGACTAGAAGCATGAATAAAGTCAAACTTAATAATAAATAATAATGGATTGCATTTTATATAGCGCTTTTCAGGACCCCTCAAAGCGCTTTACAATACCACTATTCATTCACTCTCACATTCACAGACTGGTGAAAGGCAAGCTACAGTTGTAGCCACAGCTGCCCTGGGGCAGACTGACAGAGGCGAGGCTGCCATATCGCGGTAGGTGAAGTGTCTTGCCCAAGGACACAACGACCGAGACTGTCTGAGCCGGGGCTCGAACCGGCAACCTTCCGATTACAAGACGAACACCCAACTCTTGAGCCACGATCGCCCATAACTTATAAGTATAGATTAAAAGTGAAATGAGTGGCCCAAAAACAGCAGTTTTTCTACTGTCATATCAGTATGAGATGGACTACTTGATTATTGATCAGTTATTGATCAGTATTATCCGTTTTCATTTTATAAAGAGAAACAAAAGTCCTAAATTTGTTATAAACACAATGCTGCACGCTTACTCAGACAAACTCTTTAGTTACAACTTTGGATTTTAGCAATTACGACAACAGGATAATGAGGATAAAACTATTATGGATTCACTGTGAAACTCCAGTGGAACCCTAAAAGGTTTGTGGATTGATTGTTAGTGGTTGTCTGCAGCTTTTGGAAGGTCTCTCATTTCTGTTCAGGAACTCCGACTAGTCTGAGGCTAAATCCCCACAAGACACCTCTGTTTCCCACCCAACCGTCGCCTAACTTTTAAAAACTTTTTAAGTTATTGTTCATTTAGATTGTATTCTGAATTTACAACAAACAGTTCTGTAAATCCATTAATTTTTTTAACGAAAGGAATTTTAGTCCTAAAAATAAAAATCATTGTTATAACTGCGAAATTTTGAGAAATGTTGCCATATTTGAGCAGCCCTAGTTTAAAAACTTTATTATTGATAATGCCACCCTAAAGTGAAACTCAATCAAATACACACAGGCAAACAGATTCAACTTACCAGACAAAATCTGTGAAGTTTACTGGCTTATTTATTTTAAGTAAGGAAAGAACAAAGCATCATTTTTCCTACCTCTGGTAAACGCTAAATATATTACCTTGTACCTTGAGGAGGTCAAGCTGGTGTTTGTATACCTGCATGATTACGTACTTATGTAGCCTGAGATGTCCACAGCTCCACTAGACTATTATAAAACCAAGTCCAATTTATCTGAACAACCACGAGAAAAAACAACTTAAGAAAGAGCCTAATCTTTGTAAAAATGCATAACGTAATCAATTCATTCCAATTAATAAACAAGAAACATGTGAAATAGCTCCCAAACAGTAATTTTAGCATTTCAAATATATATCTTTGTTAAAGTTTTTCAATAATAGGTGAACAGTAAAACACGGGTTAATTATTCTTTCCCCTTGGTTGTGTTACATATTCCTGAGCTACAACAGGCTTAGCATTCATTCTGTTTGGACTTGATTTAGCAGTGTTTACTATTTTGCCTTTGTGTTGTCACTGCTTTACATCTCAGGCAGCACACAGTGAATGTAGGGCATTTTGTACACAAAGGTGCCATTCATATCCCACCGGTTTGTGTGTGTACACAGGGTGCACCTTCCGTGAGTCACTGCTGCCTGACTCTGTAGTAATGTTATCATGTGCAAGCCTACAGGAGCCATTGTTAACTTCAAGACTACATCCTGTAAGAAGGGGAGACTGAAGGACTGCTGAGCCCACAGGTGCTATATCACAGGAGGTGATAAGGGAAAAAATGGCTATTGTACTGAAAGGAGCAAACCCCCCATTTTATATAGTAAGAAAACTACTAATTATCCTAATGTCTTAATGGGCTAACCGTTGACCAGTAATCCTGTCACCTATAGTCATTATTATGGATAACATAAATATCAGAACCCCAGAGAAGTCAAGCTGGAAGTCATGGATGTCAGTAGTTTATTTCTTTATTACTCTCAGTTTTATTTAGGTTTGACCAAAGTGTCACTAAACTCATATTTTAAGTTATTCAGATTATTAAAAGATTAAAAACATGACACCATGAACACCGCAGCATCAACACATCCACCCACAGAGGAGTCGCCCACCCTCCCGCAGCGTTACGGAAATATCCTTTCCCCACCTTTGGACAGTGCAGAAACAAACACCGAGGCGACATGTGAGCGACAAAAGTGTGTGCGAAATGTCAGCGAGATGGTGAAGAAAAAGAAATAAGTTAAACTTACGTGTTTATTTCATGTGTATCTGTTCAAGGTCGTGGTCGGCGCTGAAGTTTCCCTCAGCAAACTTGAGGCTCAGCTGAACGGCTGGTCGTTCCCTTTGGTCAGCTTGAGAGTGAGGCATCGTGGGACATGTAGTTTTTCCAATGACGCGCTATATTCCCAATTAAAAAAAAACTTAGAAATTTTACAAGCTGCTGATCAATTCATTGATTTGTTTTGGGGTCTGTATGTCTATTTGTATGTCTGTCCGTTTGTGTGATTATCTGCAAAATTACACCAGGCTAAATTTCATGAAATTTGGAGAAGTGCAAGGTCGGCAAAAGAAGAACACATTTGGAGTGAACCCAGATCAGTTTCCTTGAAATTGCAAAAACAGTCTGTGGGGTAGAAATAGGCGGATCAATCCAAATATCATAGTATCCATACTAACACTTGTATCAGTATTAGATCAATACTTGCACAAAAGGATCAATACTTTGTTTCCACCCTCTAAGTTCAGTATTTAACTCCTTATAATCTGTTAAATAAATGCTTTTATTTTGGAATTGAAAAAAAAATATAAAAATAAAAAATATATATATACCTCAAATATGAAAAATATCTGGACCTTTTTGTATTGACTGTCAGGTGTATTTTATTTGTAGCCTTATCGTATGGTATTGGTATCGTCAATATTGGCCCTGTTTACATGGTATCAAATCAGTATAAAAATTTGCACAGAGAAGTGTTAAAAAACAAGAAAAAATAATAACTCAATCACATCCTACAGTAAAAATAAAAGACTATAGTATTTCGTTGACCATTCAACCCCAGAGAAACATCCAAACACTTTCATTTCCCCTGGTGTCATCTTTTGCATCTTTTAAATGACAGGATAGCATGTGCAAATTGATTCTGTCGAAGCAACTCGTCACATGAAAAGTATTTCAAGCCAGAGAAATCACATCACACCCTGTGGATATTTTTAGGCATCCTATCTGACGCTGTCTGAGCTTCCACAGGGTGTGACAGACAGGTAACAAACTTTCACTGTTGAATTAGATTACAAAAAGCTGTGAATGCAACGAGATGCTCCTCTAATAGGTAAATACATTTTAGCATTTATTTGACACTTGGAATAAACACGTTTCAGATTTTTTTGATTTGCATGTCTCCTGCGTAACCACCTCTATTAGCGACAGCAACCGCTCTCTGTCTGATACCTGTCGTGTTGTTATTATGGAAGGGATGTCTGTAGCAGCTATATGTTATTTTGAGCTGCCTCTGTTATTTTATCTACGTCTTGCCAAGCTATAAAGGACTCCAACATGTGAGCAAATGCCGACCTATTTTAACCCTGAAAGCAAACACGGCGTGGATGTGATCACATGACCGATGCCGATTGTCTGAGTCTCTGTCTACCTCTAGTGGTGACACACTGAATCTGCCAAAAGATTTAAATTGTCTGTTTAATTCAGTGTTCAGTTACTTATGAGTTAACTTTTGTTTGAGGTGAAACAGCTCCCAATTTTAGACGGATTTATAACTTAGCTGGAAGATTCTGTCAGATTTGCGATACCAGCTAAGTTTCTGAATGGAGTTATCTTGTTTAAGACAAAATAGACAAGTGATCCTAAGAAATCACAGTTCCATCATGACAAGTGAGTAAGCATTTGTCATTAGGCTTCATAAAAGGGGAGTACGTGAGCCAGCGTTGAGTGTGAGTTATTTTGTAAAATGATATTTTTAAAAGTCAACCTCATAGGAAGTTTTTCTGACTACATTTGTTACATTAACTTTTACAGTTTTCTAACACTAAATTTGTATTTTATACTCAAAGTACTGGGACATCTCTCACAGTACTCTTCTGTGCCTTTGCTCCATAACTTTTCCAAGTGGACAGCCACCACTCGAGTGTGCGTCTTCCATTTGTTAGAGATGATTAATAATTTACCACAGTCTCCATCAGTGCCGTCAGTTTGTGGTCTGCGCCAGGCCACTTCCTCTCCCGAGGACAATAGGCCCATTTCCTGTGGGCTGTGAAACAGGCGAGTATTGTAAAGCAGAGACATCATATCACTGTGTTTTGCCCTTGAAATGAAAGACAGACTTGGCTGTGTAGTCTGATTCATGACATGTTTGGTAGGAGGTTACTGGGTAAGTCTGGGGCCAAGACGACAGACATAACTGCAGACGATTCTTTGACCTGTGTGTACGCAATGTTAAAAAAGGAAACATATTTAGTGGGCTGTGTCTGGCATTATGTGGGGCATTTTATATCACCTGTGTCACATTACAGAAGCAGACACGTGAGCTTACTGAGTGTAACCGCACAGCCTCTTTAATGTTTCTACAGGAAAGCGTTACAAAAGAAAAGGCATCAAAAGCTGAAAGTTGGATCAGTGCTAAAACAAAAGTGTTTTGACAGACACAGCATGAGCTGCAGTCCCACATGGATCCCACTCTTTTAATTCCTGGCTAATTTTCAAAATAAAGAGCCTGCTGTGTTCTAGACAAAGGCACCATTCATGTCACTGCAGCCCCCGTGTCCAACATCCAGGGATATCTTAGAAACCCAAAGTTAAAGGCTTGCAAAATAAAAGTTAAAGTCATACTTGTGACAGTAAAATCCAGAATCAGACAGCAAGTTGAAGTCACTGTTCCATTCAGTGAGCAATCTCATACTCATCAAGCCCCCCGAGCAGCTCGTGAAAAGCCAAGAGTGTCAATTGGGCCTGAAGCTATTTTTAAAGAGTGGACTGTCGGCCCTCACATTCACTCCGACAAATATAATGGCCCATATAATCAGCAGTGGCCTGATCTCCCTCTGCTGCTGTCTCTTTCTTTGTTGGAGGCACAGATGATAACTGTCACTGTGGTCACATAAGGGAGAGCCATGACAATACAGCCCGAGGCAGGACTGAGAACTCAGCCTGACCTCTATGAGTCCATCCAGTCTGAGTGTTTCATATCGACAGTTAGAGGAGCGTCTGCTCATAGCCAGTGTGCTGCATTGTTTTTAATATGTATTCACCAGAAATCTCATTTTCCCATTATTTACATTTATATATACTAGCACATGATCATCCTACAGGATTGTTGGCTTGTTTGCGCTTCTGGCCGTGAAATTAAAGCAATACAGTGCTTCTATTAGGCTTGGACATGCATAAATGCAAAAAATAAATAAATAAACACATTAAAAATGGTTACATTTAGCCAAATACTATGTGGTTGCTGGGCAACACATCACAATAACCCACCCACAATATCTCTTATAGATAAGAGCCTTAAATACGACCTAAGATATGTCAAGTTTGGCTGCTCAGTTCCTGATTGTGTAGGAGGACATGCACAGCACAACAAACAAATACAGAGACAGACAGTCAGGCAGAGATTTCAAGATAACCTGGGCAAAAAAATATATATATATACTTTAAACCTTAGTAGCCCAGAGGACTGGAAAGTTTTTGCCTGATTAGACAATTGGTATGACAGTAAACAGGGAAACAGGCTTTGAGAGCTGTATTTGATTTTCAGTGGAGTTGATTCCTTGAGGTTAAATGTCTAAATTAATTAAGTCGTTTAAATTCTTAATTTTTGCTAAAACATTTTGGACGCTTGTCTTGAAAAAATAAATATTTTTATGTCTGCTCCACACCAATTAATGATGCCTTTATTTATGTCACTCACTATTTCCTTTTGTAATTTTTTGAGTATATGGAGCTCAGAACATTATTATTTTTCCCATTTTGTTTTATTTTCAGATACCTCTTCAAATTTTTATTGCAAATGCATACTATCTGTACTGTAGATATTATAATTTACCTTGTACAGATGGATTCTTAAAAAAAAACCATTGCAATGAGCTAAATGTGACCTAGTTTTTGGTTGGTTTGTTTGTTTGTTTGTTGGTTGGTTTGTTGGTTGGTTGGGGGGGGGCGCTTCCTCTTTTCCTCATCATGTTCATGAGGGTAGATAAGGTGGGTAGATATGAAAACATTAGTGTATAGTACATCTTCACTGAGTTTTGTCACTGCTGAGATTTTTAATTTCAAAATAAAAATAATTAAGCATTTAAAAACTCAAAATAGAATTTTAGCTTCTGATTTCAAAACCTCTTTCTACTGAACATGTATTCATTCTGATGTAGTCTCGCTTCTCTTTCTGCCACTTCCCACATAGAGCTTAAAATAATGATGAAAACTCCACTATGTCAAATGCGCATGACGCGGACACACATAATCAACATTATCAGTGTCTCTGTCAACTGAGTGAGTATCGCTTCCCGACTGCTGTGACTCATTCTTTGGTCTGGTTTCGTGTTGTAATCATAAGGTGTGGTCGATCGTCATACAGGTGAAAGACATGGCTGTTAACGCTCGATTTCACAGTAGTCACTACAAGAAATAGAACATAAAACACATTTAAACAGGCTGCAATACATATATGTGGTGCTGTACACATTTTGTATACCGTGCTTTAAAAAATCGAAAGTATTTTTTTAATCGGTGTCAGTCAGTGTCCCTTCAAATGAAAGAATGAAGTTGACTTTAAAATATTCGCTGTTGTATCAAAGGGCAAAACAGTGACAATCTACGCACCGTAGCAACGGTACAATAAAGACAGAAGTAAACTTTTTAAACCGAACTAAACTGTTCAACTTCACAGTTTATTGTAGTGCCTAGCCATAAAGCAACGTCCTTCCCTCCCATTGTGGACGATGTGGGTGGAGTCTTCGAGGAGGCGGAGTCAGGGTGAGGTAACGCTCCTTTTACTCATTTTTTTTGTTCAGAGGACTGGTGGCCAGCTGCAGGGAGGCAGAGTGTGGAGAAGTGAAAAGAAATAAAGAGAGGAGTCTTGTGCCGACCAAAGGAGTCATTAGAAACAAGCAAGCACGGAATAATCTGAAATACGGCCGTGTGTTAAGACAGGTAAGATTCACTAAATCTACCTTTTCCGACAGATTTTACTGCCCTTAGCGTCTGTGAACGCTTATTTATCGGTTTGTTTGGTGTGTAGTTATTATCGTTTATTCTATTAAAAAAAACATCTTATGTGTTTGTGTGGGGTAATTTCGTTTCTCTTTGTTGCTTACCTGGATGCAAATTCAGATGCTTTCTATTAGGAATTCATTTCCGCATGCCTCAAACCACTACTGCCTGTTGTTAGGGAGCAGCCTACTGCGCCAGCTCTACAGCCACCAAAAGTTTGTTCTCTTGTGGTGGACAGGTTTTTTTCTTTCTTTCTTTCTTTTTAAACTTTTTAAAGTGCAAGAGCTCCCTTACTCTCTCTCTGCCCAAAGATAACGACATTTAGCCCCAGTATCGACCATACAGCTACACGTCGTCACTTGTCAATAGACCCCGTCGTGTCGTTGGTTGTTGGTGGTGTTGAAGATAAAACGCTTGGATTTGTGTGTTTCCGTGAATCAGAGACAAAAAAAATAAAGATTTTGCAGTTTCTATTTCGTCCTTTAACAGAAATGGTGTAAAAGTCACACTGAAGCAGACCCAAAAACAAAAAACATTTTTCCCGTTAACTTATGAAAGATCAATGGATTAACATAAAATTAGTAAGTAGGTGTTTTAATTGTCTAGTAATGGTGGGTATTATTCACTATTTTTAATGTCTTGAATTTCTATTTTTTTTTATAAGAGGTTGGGGTTTGTTTTGTTTTTTTTTTTAGCTTTGGATGTGGTTGGACAAAAACAAGCACTTTCACATCAGATCTTCCGCTTTACCAACTATGACAGTGATGTTGAGTCTGTAAACAAACAGTGTTAGCTAACTGTGCCTGAGGGGATGAGTTGTCCGTGGGTGCACATCTGTAACGTATGACAGTGATACATGCTGATGTTTCTTTACCCACCCCCCACACTCCTACGCTGTGCTTCAAGGCAGCAGTGATGTCTCCAGGTGTTGCCAAATCTTCCATGATGTCATTACCTTTGCAGATTCTCAGGACTTGACAGGACAGCTAATCCTGCTTAGGGGAGCACAGGAGCACAAATTTCTTTCATTTGATTTCATGACTAAATCCCCTGAAATCAGCATCCCGTTCAAATGACTTTTATCTTATCGGCTTTTTTCTTATGCGATTAAGTCATCTGCGGTGTCCTCTGCGGCCAACTTTAGTATAGTTTTAAAGTCCTAATTTGACACAGTTGGATTAGGAATTGGAAAGTAAACAGAGCCACTCACTACACAATCAAACTCCAAATCACATTATCCATTGTTCTTTTGTTTGAATTAAATGCAAGCGTCACAAAGCAGCAAGAACAGTGCCAAACAGGTTTGTGGTATCCAGCTGCTTTCTCTACCAATGTTTCCAGTTGAGTTTGCTGACTGTGTGCCAGCTTTAACGGGACAGGGTGCCAATACTTTGTGCCAGAATGGCCTTGCTGAGCTTGCCCTGTGTCATCAAGTAGGAAAGCTGTCCCTGTCTGGAAAGAGTGGATGGGTGGTGGGACAGCAGGGGGGTGACTTACTGTAGATTTCACAGCTACAGCTGTGGTGGCACGGTGATAATCTCCCCCCCTCCTGCTTAATTCCCTCATACTGTCCTACATTAGCAGAACAAGAGGCCAGGAGATCCTTCGGTTTTAAAAATAGGTCTACACTCTTCAAAGGGGATTACTGTATGACATACATCGCGCCCTCTTGGTTTAATTTTTTCTGTGGATTCCCCGTCTTGCTTCTGTCTCAGTCCAACGAGGCCTGAGTCCTTTCCAGTTACAGGTGCTCAGCACACACATTGTGCGACCTCCTCTGTGTTTGTATGTCAGTCTGCCTTTGTGTTTTACTGTTCCCATGGAGAAAAGGGCACAGAGATAAAGTTTCCCGTCAGCTACAACAAGAGTTTCTTTCTTTTGAGGTTGTGTTTTTTTGGGGTGGGTGGGTGAAATAAAAGTGAAGTGGCATGACCACACCAAATCTGCAAAGGGAAAATCTTTTTCTTTCTGATATTATTTATAGAATACAATACAGCTTAGATAAACTGCATTTTCACAATACAAGAATGTGCAAAAGACTGAATGAAGTGAAGGAATAGAAAAGTAATTTTATTTACACTCGACATCCAGTCTGAGTGCATGTTTAAATGTGGCGACTGTGCAGCCAGTGTGCACACTTCAGTATTTGACTGCTGCATTAACCATTGCACATATTGTTCAGGCCTACTAAACATACAGTATGTCATACGGGTACTGGGGTTCTTAAACTGTGACAGAATCTGTGATGAAATTTCTGTGGCCTGTTTCATTGTTATGCCTTCCGTGCCGCGATATCGCTGGTTATGCTTGTGTGATGAAACTGAAATATTTAAAATTCATTAAGGTACAGAGAGAACTGGAAATGCATCAGAATAATGGTGCTTATTTTCTTGGTCATTATCCAATATCAAATGGCTATTCCAGCACCTGTTCTAAACTGGGTCCAAGCTAGAAATTATGTGGCCATTCCTTAATAACTGTTTTACCCTGCACTGCCACATGCTCAGCTGCTACACCCTGCTACATCTACAACACCCCCCAGCATTCTTTGTTTCTGCACTATGTTCTGCTAAAAAAAGCTTTCATATCAGTCCAAATTAGACAAAATACACACATCTATTATTTGTTATCCCAAAGTAACCCCTCTAACAACAAGTGCTTAATTCTATATTTTCAATCTTTTCAAACCAGCAATAACTCAAAATAAGTGGCAATTAATTTTGAAATGCATGACATTATCCTTGAATGCAGTTATTAAATTATTAGAAATGTCATCCAAAAATTGCCAGTGTTGTAAAAGATGCCTTCTGTCATGACCAAACTCAAACTCGAGTGTCTAGCAGGGTGCAGTTGAATAACGCTGAGCAAGTGAAGCCGACATTGCCCAGCTGAACTCTACTGATGACAGTCCCTGAAGTTAATTATTTACCTTCAGCAGTTCTCTTGGTTGGATCAAGCAAGGGCAAGAAATGGTCCCGTTACTTAAGATGTCAAAGGCCTAATGGCTGTTTCTTCTCATCACTTGCACTTTAAAAAAAAAAAAAAACATAGGCAAGTCTACCACATGGGTCATTTCAAGTCAGCTCTTATCAAAGCTGTGTTTTTAAAAAAATAAATAAATAAAAAAATAAATACTCATGCATCACGCTAACAGCCTTCTAGAAATAGTTGAATCCTCCTGCTGTCATCATGAATACATTACCAGTGATAAGTTTTTCATTACTTACTGTGTGTCCACACAAAGAGGGAGTGAACTGGATTCGGCACTTACTCAAAAGTAGGGCTGCCACAAACGATTATTTTGATAGTCGACTAGTCACCGATTATTTTTGCGATTAGTCGACTAATCAGATCCATTGGATCCAGCGTACAGCTTATTGCAGCATGCGTCTGCTCTTATATAACTATCATTAGCTTACAGCTTTAAGTGTTTAAGGTATGTGCTAACTAAAAATAAAGACAAGATGATAGTTTATTAAATTTTAATGAAATTTGCAGATTGTTTCGGTGAAGTTTAATAAACTCCTTGCTATCTAAAATATAACGGGACACCGGAGTATATTCTCGAGCATCTCACACTTCTGATAATCAGTTGTCTGCTTGACGTTTATTCAGCTGTGTAAAAACTATAACTTTAATCTCAGCCAAACAGATTTACTCAGGAACAAATAAAATACTAAAAAAGCCAAACAATAACATTTTTAAGTTATCTAAGTGACTTATATATGTCTAACCTGAGTAGCGAAAGACGGCAGTGGGTTTGAAAACGATTTGCTGGGAGTCCGGTGTTCTCACCGGCTCTAGTGAGCCTTTCCTCCGGCTAGCTATCGAGCTAGTGGGTAACAGACGTCTTCGAAAACGTCGGAGCCGAGTTTTAAAAATATGTGGTGTCTTGATAAACTGAGCAGATATTTGAGGTTTACACAGCTACATTCTCGCCTGAAAATATGTTAAACGTTTATTTTGTGACCCAGAAAGAATAATAAGAGTAATATTAAAACTAACTGGCTGCCGCCATTGTTGGAAACTGAGCTGGGCAGCGCTATGAATTCTGGGACAGAGCTACTTCTTCTTCTTCTTCGGGGTTTAACGGCAGCTGGCATCCTTGTACATGTAGTGCTGTCATCTTAGGTTTCAGTCCGTTATTACACTCTTAAATTCTACTACTTATTCCTGCGTCTTTTGTGATCTTACAAAGCTTCAAACGACGCGTCGACTATTAAATCAGTCGTCGACGATTCTGATAGTCGACGTAATCGTGACTAGTCGACTAATCGCGGCAGCCCTACTCAAAAGACAAAGTTTTCACACGTGGATGATTTTTGATGAGTCGTATGTCTCAGCATAGCAACTCTGATGAGTTGTGTCATGTCTTTATTTTCTTTGCCTCCTCCCTATCCCTTAATCACACTTCTACGAGAGATTCAAGAAAGTAAAGGCAGAAAGGGTGTGGTTGAAACAGAAAGCAAATCAGTGGAGAAGCTCAGCTGTTAATTAGGCAACGTGAGGTCTCTCAAGAAGGGTGGTTTTGCATATGTTGAGTTCAAAATCCATGCTTTAGTCACCGTGGTTGCTTTTCTTTGTTCACTGCTTTTGAAGGGTTTTATGCTCTCATGGGTTGCGAATGTTGTGCAACCCTGGCGCCTGCGAGCACTTTTGCAAAAAACTGCATAAACTGAAAAAAGCATGGGCGTTTGAGACAACTGACACTATTATTCTTCCTTCTTTGTTCCTTGAAAGTTGACATTTCCCAGGTTTTCATCTGACAACAACACTGTACGAACCAAACAACGTGTTGTCCGAATAAGTCACTCAATTTTTAACAATGTTAGTTTTGTTTTAGTCTTCTGGAAGATGAACAAACTGTGAATTCAAATTTGTCAGATGAACTTGCAGTACTCTTTAGGGTCCCTTCAGATTTTTGCCCTGCTCTCCCAAGCACACCCCTCCCGCTCCCTCGTGCCTCTAATCTCCCTGAAAAATTAATCATCTGTCACATCGCCTCAGTGCTCAGATACACACTGGTGCGTAGCAGTAGCAGTTCAAGAAAAAACTCCCTGTCAGGCCTTTAAAGGGGGCTTTAGATGCAGCATTGGCTACCAAACTTGGCCCGTGAACACACAGTGCCATCTTGATGTGCTTCAGCCTTTTTGGTTGCGTTCAGTGGGGACAGTTGAGAGTGGTTTCCTTTTCACAGTAACAGCAGTCAATAGGACAATGCAGCTACTCTTTTCCTCTCTACACTAAACAGAGTAACACAGATGCTCACTGTGCTATCAAAAACTCAGCTCGTCCACTTCCTTCCTACCATGAACCAAACAACACCGGGGGGGGGGTTTATCTTCTTCTTGTTGATAAAAACATAATTCAAGTATTTTTTTTTTCCACATAAAATTTGAATTACACATAAAGCTCAAATATTCCACTATTTAATTTCCACATCTTTATGCTGAGCTCTTTTCCTGGTTTGAAGATAATCTTTGGACATACTTCTACTCCTCCCACAGTATCTGACTTATCATGAACTTCTGTGAACTTTGTTTCTATGCGGGCATTGCAACTGAGTGTTTATTGCTACAGAGATTACACCCCTTTCTACTCACTCCCCCCTCCTTTATCTGTTTTTTTGTAATCTGATTCTGGTCTGGACCCAGGCACCTCCTCCGAGACAGCTCACATTTCCTTTGATTCACAGAGAGCTCCCACGGAGACCAAACAACTACGCAGCAGTTTACAGCCACTGCACTGCATCCTCTGGCCTAAATCAGCTTATTAAAGCTGCTGCAGTGAATCAACTGACAAATCAAGGCCCATTAGATATTCTGTTGCTTCGCTTTCTTTCTTTTTTTTAAATTCTTTGGCTGAGGCTGCTTGTTGTTTTGGGAAGGCTTCCAGATCAGGGAAGAAGGAGATGCACTCTGCCACATTTACACAAATTCACTTGGTGTGTTGCACAAGTGCATAGGAGTATTGTGTTGTTGGCTGTCTCTTCTCTCTAGGCACTTGGTATGGTGACGTTGCGCTGGTCTGGATTTGATCAACTGCCTGTCACAGTCAGTTGACAAATGCTTTCTCTTAGAGTTTGTGCTTTACACAATCTGGGCTTCAAGCTGTGTTCTTCCCCAGTACCTTATCGCAGTTTGTAACTTCTCCTAATAAACTTCCCATCTCAGAGCAGACAGCCCAGAAATGTTGGTGAGTCAGACAATGTTGACCACCACTTCCTGTCACCCACCATGGTAAATCCATTAGCTGTGCACTGCTTCACATCCTCCCTTATTGATTTATAGCAAACAGCTATCCAGCCCCAGCTGCTGCCATTACAGTGTCATAGTATCTATTGTTGTACAAGTAAGGCATGAGGGGGAACCAGAAGGGTTAGTGAATGTGTTAACTTGTTTCCTGTCATGGCAGCTGAACCCCGGGTCTATGGAGAGAGGATGCAGAGAGGAAAATGTCAACTGTACTGCAGACTCAGCTGGCTGAACTGGCCATTTACTGTGTCAGGAGGATTGGGCTGTGGGAGTGCAGGGTGTGTGTTAAAACCATCTGGGAAACGGTTTATTGCAAGAAGAGTGTGGCTTACATGTCTGGGGACATGAATGTGATTGGGTGTGTGCATGTGCATGGGAGGCTGTCCTGTATGTCAAATTGTTTATCTATTCCAGTGCTACAGGAAGCTGTTTACTAATATAATAAAGTTTATTTGCTTGTTACTTTAAATAAGTTTAGCAAGGATGTTTCTAAAGCCCAGTCATAATCCTCCCGTAACTGTGAGAAATGTTTAATTATCATAAACAGTTTTTCCTTCCTTATGTAACGGAAAGAAAACATGATGGAAATATGAGTATTTCTCTCCTCTCTCTACATTAAATATGAAGCCGCTGCCTGAGGACAGTTAGCATAGCTTAGCTTGGCGTAAAAATGACAGGTTGTAGTTTCACAGGAGGAAAAAAAATATGAAAAAAAAAACATATTTACAAATATTTTAATATTTAGACCTGTGATGCTTTTTTTTTTTTCTTTTTTTTCCCCAGTATTTATGCTTTAAAACAAAAATCCATAGAAAGTAAAACAGAAAAAAGCAACAGAAATATTATTTACACCCCAGCCTGCTAAATCGACATGTGGCTCAGCAACATTTACTACAAATACTGTAAAGTATGTGAACAGCCTCTTGAACACAACTGCAATATGAGCAAAGTTTATCTGAAGCCCCCCCTGGGCCTCTTGCCTGACCTGATTCATTCCTGCTGTGATACAAAGAAGAGCTTACACCAGCAAAGTCAAAATCTGGCCTGCTGGAATGTTTTTCATTACTATGCTCCGTTTGCAACTGTAAAGCTATAATTATTGGGAGGATACTGAAAGGAATAAAATGTAAGATCCCCTCTAGCCATTAGGTGTATTCTTCCTCACACATCCAAGCACTCTTCTGCCACACCCTTTCTGAGAGCCTGTCACTGCTGAAGAGACACTCCCTTTCCAACATGCCTGAGGGATTTGCATGATAGTAAATCTGTTCTCATTACAGAGATTAGAGTTACTCATCCTTTGTCACAGTAGTCTTGTCCCTACAGTTTCTCTTAGTTTCAGCAATTTAACATTTCTGAGTAAGTCAGTGAGTAAAGTTTAGATAAGGTTGGTGTGTTCTCCCCTTTTCTTTATTATTTTTCTTCCCTCCCAGAAACAGATTGACGACTCAGACTGAATATGCAACACTAGTGTGGAATGTCACAGCAGCGTTTGAGCGCTGGGCCCTGATCAAGATCCGTCTCTGCTTTGCTTTTCTGTTGCAACTCACTCCTCCCTCACTGGCAGCTTTTACTGATACACATTCCTGGTTTTACTGTGCAGGCTTTTTGGGTTTTTTTAAGCCTCCTAAATCATCATCCGCAGAGGCTGTTGCCTAACAAGATAGTGGGAGGTGACGGGTGTGTGAAAAGTGTTTTCCTGAAGTATGGCTTCATGTCACTGTCTGTGTGGGTGTATAAATGGCAGTGGGAATGACTATTCAGGAGAAAGGCACTTCACAGTGAGAGTGAAAGGACATATTACTGATTAACTGGAAGAGAACAAAGTTCAGTCACAACAGCACGCACCATCAGCTCTTTGTTGGCACTGAACAATGGGAGAAGGCTGGGTTAGACTTTATAATCATCAGAACATAGAAAACTGTGTTCACTCAGGGTTATTTTTTTTGCTTTGATCTTTTATTCTTTTAAATAATTTGTAGCCTACCCCTTCCCCAATAGATTTTTTTTTTTTCTCGAATGGAGGAAAAAAGAGAATAAGAAAGCCCAAGAGGAAAAGACAAATTATCAACAAACAAGTGCCCAGAGCTTCAGACTTTAGATTGGACAGCAGATAAAACCCCCACAGCACAGCGTTTCAGCGGACTTTCAGTTACCTAGGCAATATGCGGGGCGTGTCACTGCATTGCAACAGTTGACTGAACCCGCTGCCTCGCCCAGGAAAACAAAGACTACACAAACACTGACCCTGATTTACAGACAACAGGAAGGTACATACATTCTGCACCAAACTCAGATGTGTACTGTTTGTTATAAATGGATCATTATACTTTTATCTGTTTTAAAACCTTTGAAAAAGTTAGTGAAGCTGTATCTTGTTTTTTGTCCAGTTGTTCCCGTTGCCCTGTTAACCAGTGCTCGTAATTTTTTAAAAGGTGGCCACACCTTTACTGAGAAAGGTAGAAATGCACGGGGAATGTTGGTACAGTTGTCATGTCTGATGAGTCATTGTGTTATCTGTAAGGTAACGTGTAGCTGCAAGCACAGACAGCCCTCTGTGGCCTGGTCCTGCAGGATCTCAAGTGAGACTCAATACATGGGAAACTCGTAGAGCTGCTGCTCTCTGAAAGTGAAATGAAGGAAAATGTTGCCAGTGCACATGAACCGTATAGTAAATGAATTCATGTTGAAAAGTAAATGTGTCGACGTATAAATGAGTTTTTAGTTAAACAAAGTGGCGCGTACAGAAAACTGAGGACAGACACTGAAAAATGGTGAAAATTTCTTCTTCGTATCAATTTTAATGAAAACCAAAGCCGCTAGCAACAGTAATGCATGCACATCAGATCAAATAAGTAGCGTGAGAAAACTAGACTATGACTCAAATACATTCTTTGTTCTTGTTTTTACAAGTTGTAATTGCATGCCCATTGATCAGCTTCAATTCAAGTATTTTCCATTTTCTTAACATTGTTTAGTACATTTGTTCCATGGAACTGAGGGCACGTATAGGTAAAGGTGGTAATTTAAGTGTTTATAGCTCATTATATGCTAGCACAGAAGCTTGCCATTGTGGGTTTTAGCCCCAACTTGTTTTATTAATAGTCAAGACGGAAGATATGCAGAGCTGCTTATTACATGCAGAACCACAGTAAGCTAAAAACAGCTGTCATACAGAAGGGTTTTGAAGATTAAAGCTTTTTTTTTTTTTTTTTTCACTTGCTTGTTTGTCTCTACTGTGTGTGGATCATCTCTGTTTTTGTAATATAGTTTTTGTTATTTATGGCCAATTATGCAACAAGCTCTGTGAATTAAATCTGAGATTTCTTATTCTAAGCGCGCTCTCAGAAAATGCACACACCCTCATATATTAAGTACATCTGTAGCAAAACCATCACACACATAACCCATCCCGGCGATATGTTCGGCAAAAAATCCTGTAAAAGTCGAACATTTGAAAACGCTCATAAGCAGCAAAGTGAATGCAATACCGTAGACTGTATGACACATCCAGTGACCAGCAGCTATTGCGAATGCAGGTTTCTCTGAAATTCAGGGTGAATGACATTAAGACTACAGAACTATGCAGAAAACTTCCATGCATGTTGTAACCATGGGGGTTTATTTTGGATCTGGGAGGCCACTTCCAAGAATAATCTGTCTTCCTGTATACAAAAGCACACTGACCGAAAACACCACTATTACATTGAATTTTTCTGAGAGGATACATTTACGTTTTCCTCATAATCTTTTCTAAATATTTCACATGTACCAGTTTTGCTCTTTTTTTGCAGAGGGTTTAATGGCGAAGCACATTAAAAACCTAACTGCAGTTCAGCCATGTAGAAACCTGTCGGGGGTGAGAGGAAGTATTTGCATGATAAACCAAGAGCATGATGAACAAACATGCACCGACAGGTAGCAGGTAGTTGCACAAGTTGGGGGTTTGTTAAAGTGAAACCAAGTATTTAGCGGACTTAAGTAGTTTATTTGGCCTCTATGATTAAGGGTCGTAGTTTTAAAATCCAGGTTTTTTTGGTGGGCATGTAAATATAAAGACAAAATTAAAGTGAAGGGTGTGTGTTGTTGGGGTTTTTTGGTTGTTTTTTATTACTTTAAAGGTGTGTTGGGGAGTCATCTACATACACAAACACTTTCAAAGTGGAATTGAAACCTGATGAGCAGGTTCCTGATTGCCACATATCAGCAGTGGGCTGCTCCCATGACTGCATGGGTGGAGACCTGGGGTTAAAGGTCACTCACCCTGTTTAGCAGTTTTACATTACAGCTGTCACTTTACTCACTTCGCTCTCCCTTCTCTCTTTGCAAGTCACTCTGCTCAGTGCTTTAATTTCCAGATCAGTGTGAACACTAAGTGGGGAAGTGTCCAACTCGTGCCACCCCCATACTCAGTAAGGTGTCTCGTGCAAAGAAGTAGACGGTTTATTCACTAATTAGTGCAAAAAGGGTTTGTAGGAATGCGTGTATTTACCCGTTGTATGAGGTGAAATGGTGGAAACGCTGACGTCGGATTTCTCTGTGTGTTTGTTTTTAGGTTTGCTCCATCGGAAGAAAGGATGGCAATGCAGAGTAAGTAAATCAGCTCAATTTCATGATCATATTTTATGTTCCGATTTTTATTTCCTCTTCTGTAAATTCTGTTTTGACAAGGCAGCAGCTTAATGTTGGTTGTATTTGTGTGATTTCTTGATTTCACCTCAGTCTCTATCACCTCATTCAAAATAGACCTGAACAGTTTGAGCTTGACCTTTTCTACTTCCAAGTATTGTGTTCAGTGTTTGCATTGAAATCACTTCCTAAAAAAAAAATTATAACTACAGGTTCCTGCTATAAAATTTTTATTACTTAGGTTAAAAAACAACAACTGTGTTTATCTTGGGAGAAAGAAAAACTGATCTACACAAAGGTTTTCAATAAAGAGCAGTTTCTTAATCTTCATGAAATCTGTTAATTACTTTAAGTTACTTTTAAAACCTTTGATTTCTTCTCTCCTTCCTTGGCAGTGGGTGAGATGGAAACTGGCAAAGTAAAGGTGGCAGAGTGGCAACAGACGATGTATGGTCTAGACTCAGGCATCCAGTCTGGAGCCACCACAGTCAGAGATGATGACGGCGATTTCACCATATCTAAGCAGTACACCATGACCAGCACTGTGACAATGCAGGAGCCTGGTAAGGACAGACCAGCCAACATGCTGTAACTTTGGCTTAAATACACCTAGACTACATCATCAACCTCATCATCTCGCTTCTCAATAGACATGGATCCCCAAAGCGTCATGACCAGAGCTCAGAGGGTGCGAGCTGCAATGTTTCCAGAGACACTGGAGGGAGGCACCACCATTCTGTCGACTCAGACAGACCCGTCCCAGATGACTAACGTCCAGCGCCTGGCCGAGCCCTCTCAGATGCTCAAGACCGCCATCATCCATCTGATCAACTACCAGGACGATGCCGAGCTAGCCACACGTGCCGTGCCAGAGCTCACCAAACTGCTCAACGATGAAGACCAGGTGATGAAAACGAAGATGTGCCCGCGTCGATACAAACAAACACAGTCTATAAATATTTTGTTAAACTTTCTAAAATAATTACTAAGTCATTAATGGATCTAGCGAAGGAATAAGTTTAAAATTGTGCTAATAATAAGACATCAATACTGTGGTCATGTCTGTGTGCTAAATATAGTGCTGGCTGCAGTCTTCATGCTTATACTGGCATGAGGATTGATAACAATAAATCCGAATCAGTCAAAACATCACAAAATATGCCAGCCAAACTCAGTTCACTCATTCTTGTGTAATTTCCTAGATGGAAACAAACTGTAAAGCGTTAAACTTGCTTTTCCTGGGGATTGTGTACTGCCTAGCCCACCACCCTTAGCAGTAGCTTTCTATTTTTGACCAAATAAGTCAAATAATTGAAGGTTATCTAGATCTCTGATAATTACTAAGTGATTATCAAATTCAGAAAAAAATGCCATGTATATTGTGTTACCTTATAGCAGATTAAGAACTTTGGTGTTTAATTTTTCCTTGTACAAATTAACTCATACCTTCCCCTTCCATCTCTCATAAGGTGGTAGTCAGCAAGGCTGCACAGATTGTGAACCAGCTTACACGCAAGGAGGCATCCCGCCGTGCACTGATGCAGTCCCCTCAGATGGTGGCGGCCGTGGTGCGAGCCATGCAGAACACAAGCGACATGGAGACGGCAAAAGCCACGGCCAGCATCCTCCACAACCTGTCCCACCAGAGAGAGGGCCTGCTCTCTATCTTCAAGTCAGGAGGAATCCCTGCTCTAGTCCGCATGCTCAGGTGCTGCTGGTTTACAAATGGGTCAAATTTTCACTTGTGGTCTGCTAGAAATACTTTTTTATTATGGTTAATAGGACATATTTGCATTAAAAACTCAAAATATTTTAGAAAAGTCACTCAAAGTTGCATTAAATCCTTGTTAAGATGCGCTCTGTGGCGATGTGTTGAAGTATTTTCCAGTGCAGCTACCGTGCAGTTATATGTAGAAGGAAATAACAGTTTGTAGTAAGTTTTTAATATTATTTGAGTAAGCTGCCAGCATTAGCCTTCAATGCTGGAAGCCTGGTGGGAAGCTTTATTGTTCCTCCCATCAGCTAGATCTAAATGGGACAAGATGATTAACTTCTGTCCAACGAACAAGTGAGCTTTTGACTCACAGGGATTACTGGTAAGGGCACTGACGTATTTGAAGCTTAGGCCATGCTTACTATGAGCATCAACCACTAACTAAAATATAAATATAAATATAAATATATATATATATATATATATATATATATATATATATCTGGTGGAAAATAAGGAAAAACACAATTGGCTCAAACGAAAAATAGACAGGATTATTTTGTGACGCACGCTAAACACGCATGTTTCTCTTCCTCGTTGCTCCCACAGCTCCCCTGTGGAATCTGTGCTCTTCTACGCCATCACCACGCTTCACAACCTGCTGCTGCACCAGGAAGGAGCTAAGATGGCCGTTCGTCTGGCAGATGGACTGCAGAGAATGGTTCCCCTGCTGAAGAAGAGTAACCCCAAGTTCCTGGCCATCACCACAGACTGTCTGCAGCTGCTGTCATACGGCAACCAAGAGAGCAAGGTGTGTGTGAATTTATTATTTTAGTTTGCACTTGTTTTGTGTTTTGTTACCACGTGCTTACGTTACACAATGACTGCAATCTGAAACCGTCGACAGTGCCGTGCGTGTGTGTGCATGTGTTTTGCTTTGGGTGTGGCATGAGAACAGAGGTGTTCAGGTGCTGGCTGGGTGTGGTTGTTTGTTTGCTTAGTGTAATGAATTGACAGGTGCCAGGAAAGTCATGGCTTAGTTAGAAGTGTGCATTGTAAAATGTAAGAATTTGTTTTCATAAAGGTCTTTGTTTAACAGCTGATCATCCTTGCCAACGGGGGCCCCGAAGGTCTCGTTCATATCATGAGAAACTACAACTACGAGAAGTTGCTGTGGACCACAAGCCGTGTGCTCAAAGTCCTCTCTGTGTGCCCCAGCAACAAACCCGCCATTGTAGATGCTGGTATGTGATATAGGTTTTCTGTGTTGAAACACCTGTGTGCACAAGCTAGTCATACAGGTGTGTCAGCTTTGTGTTATCTGAACAGGGGCCAATGGCTCCTTGGTAACTGTGTTTCTTGACAGCATAATTTATTAAATGTTGTTGAGAGCTGAGTAATTTTACTTCTCTCTTCCCTGCAGGTGGCATGCAGGCTCTAGGCAAACACATCACTGGCTCTAGTCAGCGTCTGACGCAAAACTGCCTTTGGACTCTCAGGAACCTCTCTGATGCTGCCACCAAACAGGTTTACTTACTTACTTATTTTTTCTCACGTTCTTTTTGCTATATTTCCAGCCACCAGGAACTAACGGGGAATATCTGTCTTTTTTTCTTTCTTTCAGGAGGGTATGGACAGCCTGCTGCAGCAGCTGGTTGGCCTGCTCAGTTCAGATGACATCAATATGCTCACCTGTGCGACCGGCGTCCTGTCTAACCTCACATGCAACAACGCCCATAACAAATCTCTGGTCACTCAGAGCAATGGCGTTGAGGCTCTCATCCATGCCATATTGCGTGCCGGTGAGAAGGAGGATGTGACTGAACCCGCCGTTTGCGCTCTACGCCACCTGACTTCACGCCACCAGCAGGCTGAGATGGCACAGCATGCAGTGAGGAAACATTATGGCATCCCTGCCATCGTCAAGCTGCTCAACCAACCCTACTACTGGCCCGTCATCAAGGTAGTTAAAAGAGGGAAGGATATTCTAAAGTGGGGCAAAAATGTGCGCAACAGAAATGTGGTAATTTATGGAAGAAAGGATCTGACTGAAAGAAGGTGGTTTTATGCGGGAAAAAATATTAAAGACTGTGAAATAAGTACTTTAAAGAGTTCAGTGGTAGACACTGGGAGCTGGACAGATGGCCAAAGTGGATGGCAAGTAGGGCAGAGAGCCAGAGTTTCAGCCATCCTGAAAGAGCATGAAATGCACATGACAGCAGGAGCAGTATGTTTTACAAGACTGGGATTTAGGGGGAAAAACAGAACACCACATTCTAATGAAAACAAAAGTTTGAGATCATTTCCAGTCCTTTTACTTGCTGACTAAGTAACAGAACTGCATAATCAGTCTATCTTTGCTTGTTTTTTCTTCCCTGAAGGCTGCGGTTGGCCTGATCCGTAACCTGGCCCTGTGCGACGAGAACCAGGCCCCTCTGAGGGATGCAGGAGCAGTCCCCCGTCTGATCAACCTGCTGCTCAAAGCCCACCAGGATGCCCAGAAACATGGCTCATCCAACCAGCAGACATACCAGGTACATGATGGGCTCATGTCAAAGGACGTTTATGATCCCTCTGTCGACATTGTAGCACTTCTGTAGAATCACATTTTTTCTATTCATGTTTTGTTCTCAGGATGGAGTGAGGATGGAGGAGATTGTGGAGGGCTGCACAGGAGCTTTGCACATACTAGCCAGAGATCCTGTTAACAGAGCAGAGATCGCCAATCTCCAGACCATTCCTTTGTTTGTCCAGGTAAACAAAGAAACAGAAACGAAGCCTTTACAATTCGCTTTGTGACGGCCTGTCTATGAAATGCGCTTAATAAATAAACTTCACTTACTTACTTTCAATTCGCACTTATGTTTGTTTTTCTTAAACTTATTTTTTTCTTGTCTTCTACAGCTTCTCTACTCTCCAGTGGACAACGTGAAGCGCGTGGCAGCAGGCGTCCTGTGCGAGCTGGCAGTGGACAAACCATCAGCTGAGCTCATCGACGCCGAGGGCGCTTCGGCTCCACTGATGGAGCTGCTGCACTCCAACAACGAGGGCATTGGTAAAACATGCACATAATGCACTGTAATTAGCTTACTGTAACGTAGCATTTAGTCATAGATGGAAAATAACAAAGTCGATTTACTCAAGTGCTGTGCTTACTGTAAGTGCAGTTTCCAGGCACTTGCACAAGTCCATTTTGCGAGTCATTATACTTTTCTACGCATTCCATAATGAAATGTTGCAAACTACATTTTAAGAATACACAATAATGGAAACATTGTTGTGTGAAATTCTGTTTTCTTGTTGTTAGGTTCTGTCTTTATAGTAGATGCTACAGAAACACCAGCTTGTTGTCCTGGTTAATTCAGTTTAACAAACAAGAAGATATAACATGCTAATATGTACACTTTAGCACTGCAGGTACTCATATTTTGGGCTGTTTTATTCTGTTTTGTTGTTGTTGTTGTTGTTTTTTAAACCCCGTTTCCATTTTATTTTATGCTGACGCAGGTTAACTGGCTGTAGCTTCACATTTAGAAGCTCTTGTAGATACAACAGTCTGTCACTATAATTACATTGTTAAGGAGGAAAAAGCCCAAATGAACCAAATTTTTTTTGTCTTATATGCTCTCTGTTATACTTGTAAACTCTAAAACGTTGAGCTCTAGATGTTTAAAAAGGCCACGCTTACTCATAGATCACCTTGAAATGGTGCAAAACCACTGTAAATCGCACTGTTGGTCATTTTATTTTGCACCAATGTGCTGAAGCTCAAAGTAAAGGACATTATGTTCCAGATATTAAGCTTTCAAAGTTTATTAACTAACGCTGACCCCGACCACTGACTGTTTTCGTATTCTTTCCCCTCCAGCTACTTACGCCGCGGCCGTCCTCTTCCGCATCTCCGAGGATAAGAACTCAGACTACAGGAAGCGAGTGTCTGTGGAGCTCACACACTCTCTGTTCAAAAACGATCCCGCTGCCTGGGAGATGGTGAGTGCGTGTGGCACCCTCTGATGCACCAACACGACAGCTGAAGATTAATGAAGATTCTCGTAGACTTGTTTATTCACGTCGGTTGTTTCTGTGTCAAATACATCTTGGCATTTTTGTGGCATTAAAAATCTTTCTACATCAAAGTGTTGGTTTCATTTGACCTTTGCCCTCTCGTGACTTTCTCTGCAGGCCCACAACACAGTTCTCGTGGAGGGACCCTATCCCGATGGTGAGTAACTGTGGCTGAAATGTGCACATACAGCACATTCCTCAGCAGTTGGTCACTACACCACGGAGAGCAGCCGCAGCATGAAAGCGCAATAATTTGTTAGCAGGTTGCCTCCCTGCTGCTGCTTACAAACTACTTTCATTATTTGGCAGCTATAAGAATGAGCTCATGTAGTAGCACAAAAAACAAATGGCTACTTATTTTTCATGTAAAGTAAAAATTTTAATTCAAACTTAAAAGAAAGCAGCACAGTCTTGAGATTCGCATGAACTGTCAGTTATATCTTCTTAAATTAATTTTAAACTTTCTTTTTTTTATTAATTCTTTCCATCTGTGCTTTGTTAGTTATATAATTTTTCCCCAATCAAGGTGTATTATACCAGAATCTAAGAAAATCTAAAACGAATACATTGAAAACAACTTTGTTTGTTTGTTTCTGTGTTTGATTTCCTGATACATCATTTCCTTTTCATTATTATCAAATTAAGGTCTTCCTCTCGCCCCCATTGTGGTGTTTCTTCATTATCTATGTTTGCATCTTCGTCCTATCCTTTCCTTTACTTGCCTTTTTTCCTTTTATGGTTTTGGTATTTTGTTTCTTACTCTGATCCAACTAAGTTTAAAAAAAATCCTTTTCTTCTCCCTCAGTTTGATCCCAGTAATCCAGAAATGTGCCTTAATATAATAATTACACATCTTGTTTTGCAGAGCTAGATCCTGGTTTCCAAGGATACGGATATCCAGGTGACATGCCCATGGACAGCATGGATGGAACTATGATGCATGACGAATACACAGGCAGTTTGCCCTACGAAAGACAACAGTACCCACCTGACCATTATTAAGGTCAGTAGATGCTAATGTTACTTCAGGCAGTCATCTTACTTTATTTAGACTCAGCTGATCGGGACTGTGTGAGAAATAATGCCATTTGTTTGTGTGTGTGCACAAAGTCCAAGCTTCAAAAGCATAATCTTGAACTTGTATAAGTAAAAATCAAATTCTTATGTTCTCTGGGGTTTCTTAAAAACACAGAAGAAACACTTAAATGCCTTTTACACGCTGTAAAAGGCATTTATCTCTGTACTTTTCTGAAATGTTATTTTCTTGTTATATATTGTGATCAGCCACAATATTTAAACCACTTGTGTGATATCCACTGTATAAGATCCTGTGGGAGTGTCCTGTAGTGTCTAACAGTGGGTCATTGACAGCGGATGATTTGGATGTTGGGAATTGTGAGGCGGCTTCTCTGCGCAGCCTGAAATTATCAGTAAAAATTAGATTCTTGGGAATTTGGCGATTGGGTAAACATCTTAAGCCATTTCTGTGGGTGTTGCGAGGCGTGTCATCCACATTAATACCGTGACCTAGCGTTTCCCAGCAGAACATTAAATTATAAAGAGATGATCAATGCCATTGACTTCACTTATCAGTGGTTTTAATGTAGTGTACTAATGCACTTTAAAAGCACTGCAGCCTGTACCTCTGAAATGCTTTAACAGCAAAATGTTATCACCCTTTTTCAAATAAAGTCCTGCTCATTTCAGAGCAAGAAAAAAAGATAAAAACACTTTTTTGTTTTTGTGAAATAATAACTTTCTTTTTTAAAATTGTATTCTTTCAGGGGAAAGAAGCAGACGAGGAGAAGGCAGCAAAGAGCTGATTTAGGATGTAACGGGACACAGAAGAGTAGAACGTGGTCATCACGAAAGGTCTTTTCCTTCGCCACCTGATGTAATATATACAATTATTGCCGAGTATGGGACTCATAATCTTAACAGGGCTCAACTTTGTTTTATAGCATAATTTTGCAGATTATAATTTTGACATTGATGCTTGTAGTTTGTTTTTTTTTTGGTTTTTGTTTTTTTTTTAAGAACCTTCTAAGAGTGAGTGCATGAGTGTGCGTGGTTGTTTACGCTTTTGGGTGGGTATTCTATGCCAAAGAGATTTTATTTTGTGATGATAATCGTAGCTTTTTCTTTTTTTAAGAAAAGAAAGAAAAAGAGAATAATAGTTGAAAACACTGCCAGAGGTGGCTCAGCGTGCACAGTGCACCAACTCACCAACTCCGCTTAACGCCTTTGTAAGACACATTTCCGACTTTGCTGTAGTTTTGGCTCTATATACTGTCAGTTTTCTCACACCTTGGCCCAAGAGTCAGCGAAGAGCTGGTTAACGCTCCTTTCATGTGTCACAAAATTTAGTAGACGTGAGCAAATGGGGAGAAGCGGAGATACTCGAGCTAACACTGTACGGCTGCTCCCTTCTCTTCTGTAATCATCTGATGCGTTTTATTTGGACTGTAGTTGATCAGTACGGTTGCTTTATTTGTTTGTTTTCAAGAGTCATCTTCAACTTTTATAAGTTATTTACTGGGAAAGTTTCACATTATGCACAATTACCAGAAAATAAGGAAAGAGATGCCTTTGATTTTAAAATGAATTTAGAGAGGAAATCATATGTAGCCACTGAAAAAAAAAAAAAACCTCATTTACATACTTGTGCAACAGATTTGTCCAACTCCGTAGTAAACACATGAGATAATACAGCTGTGGTTGAAAAAAAAAAAAAAAAAAAAAACTACTGACAGGGAAATTTGTCTTTCTACTTATTAAGAGTTTTTACTTAAAATTTGTTTAATAAAAATAAAGGATATATATTCAAAATGTTCTTGTGTTCATGTTTATTGAGTTATAAATCAGAAATGTGCTTTTTCTTGTTTTCTGTACATCCATTTTCTTACGCTTATCATTTGGGTCCAACCCAGTACGAGCATGGTACATCTAATAGTTGTCTGCTGGGTTTATATCGTCTGTTTAGGCAACACCCAGTTGAACAATTTCTGATTATACACCTGCTATTTTCTTTTTGTTTTGTTTGTTTTTTTAAGCAAGTTCTTTATTACTCTTGTCATTAATAGTCTGATTCAAAGGCAAAAATGGTTTCATTGGATACACTGCTTTCAGTTTGAAAATAGACATTTCTCTACAAAAAAGTCATTTAATTGTGTTTCCAATTTATGAGGTAAAAGAAACATTTCCTGCTGCTGAAGCTTTAAAGATCCTCTCGGAGCCAAATTAGTGCTGAAGGTGTTCAAGTAAGAGACGACTGCAACATCGGTGGAGAGGACGTATTGTTTGTCATATGTTTTTTATGATCACCCTGAAAAAAAATCAACAAGTTGAAACACATTACAAATAAAATATAAATGAAGTGTTGCTGAACTTGCCCCATGCACCTCGTTTGCAGATGAAGTCGTGCCAGGAACTTCTTAAAAGCTCGGCTCTCATTACATTCTGCTGCATGAATGTAATGCACATCATAATCTGGACAGGTGACACCCTCTTAAGCACTGTTTCAGCACTTTTTTAAAAAAAACAAGTAATCCGAGCCAGACCCATCAATCATATTTCAGTAGTTTAATGATTTTTGCTTTTGCATAGCAACTGTGTGATTTTTAGTTTCCTCCTCACCATCGTTACTATGCCCATATAGAAAATATATTAACACTTTCATTAAACTATTCAATGAAAACAGATACATCATGCACACAATATGCACAATTATAGTAAATGTGAGTGGTGAGCTCTATAAGAACACAGAGAACAGATAAGAACTGATAATATGTAAGATTATTGCTTTGATTTCAAACTTAAAGCTATCCTCTGTTATAGGACAAGAGTGATTAGAGAGAGTGTGTGATACTTTACAACATTTAAGAGTTCTTCCATTTGTTCCACGTCTGTATAACCGGTGCCTCTGTCTCACTTTAGTGTGTAAACACATGCAATAGAGAAATATTGTAATAGTCATAATTTAGAAAGAACGTCATCAAATTTTAAAATCGCAGCTGCTTGTGCATATCTGCTGCTTTCTTGAGGAAACTGTTCATTAGCACTTCTTGTTTTCGTCAGACTGCAACATGGCGTACCTTTAACGCTTTCATTCGTATGTGTAGTATAAAAAATAAAATCTCACATTTCCCACAAGTCAAGTAATTTTGCATCAACACTTGACTCATTCTGTTCAGTCTATTCATTAAAAGTATTTTAGAAAATGTGTGTTTGGGGTCGGTATCTTTAGGTCACTGCTACTTGAACCTTGGACCGCTGTTGAAGCTCAGAAAATTCATCCACGCTGGCAATGAGCTGCATTTGAGCCGAGAGCTCCAAACAGGTGGGAAATCTGTTTTCTGTCTATGTCCACCAATGCTTAGATCACATTATCAAACATGTGCATGGACTGCATGATGTTCCCATCCTGAAAAAGAAAAAAGAATTCTGTATTTTCAGCAGCTGTGGATGTGTAGCTGCACTGCTGTTTGAAACAGATATTATTATTAACCTTCTGACACGTCTCCAAGAACTCATCCATCGTGACCACTCCATCGTTGTTCTTTGTCCATTTTCTGGAAAAATGCAACAAGTTACAAATGATGATTTGATGGAAGCTGGGGAAATTTCCAGGGGAAGTAAATTAGCACTGGGCTGCCACTATGGATCATCAATGAATTCCTTTCAGCAGGTCCTCCCATAATCATTGACGTCAGGGTTTTTTGTTGTTTTGTTTTTTTTGCAGCTTTCTGGCACTGCCAACCGCCCATTTTCAGTGGAAGTCCATGGAACATGTTCTAGTTTAATCACCACTACCAAATTGCTGGAAAGGTGGATCCCTGCTTATTTATGTTGTGCACAGGCATGAAGATACGCCTTCACCTGCCTTCGCTCACATGCAGGCAGGTGACACCATGCTTCCCAGTAATCGAGAGTGGGCTGTAACTTGGTAAGATTTACAGCAATCTATTGAAAATAGTTCTGGTTTTATTAGATCTGAGTTAAGCTTTTGAAAATGTGGATCACACAATCTTATTGAATAAGTCTCATCAGGCAGTGGGTGTGTCTGGATCAGCATTAGACTGGGTAAATGCTGCCTCATAGACAAAAGTTTTTCTGTTACTATCATCGGTTTAAACCCAGAAACGGCTGCCTCGAGATGTGTTGTTCCATAGGGATCTGTTTTCTGAGCTATACTGTTTAGCTTCAATTTTTTTGCCTTTTGGACGATTATTCATCATTTAAAAGCCCAATTTAGAAATAAAACATGTCTTTAAGTTGGGTTATTTTTGTGTGTATGAAGCAGAGCAAAAGCAAAATATTCAAATTCGTAGATATCCACTCTCTGACGAAGCTGGCTGTTTAACCCACAGCTCCACATTTACACTAATGGGCACAACAGTGACACAGTAGATAAAGTAAATGCTTTACCCATCACTTTCAGTACATTCTGACTCACTTTGAGTTCAGTGTTGGAGATGTGTGATGTGTGATCTGATTATTTGTGAGTTTTTACCTGAAAGAAGCTGTCAACATGCTCTTTCGGGGCACTATCTTTCATGTGGGGGTATGTATACTTCCCCATCATGTCATAGATGGAGTGCATTATTTCTGTCATCTCCTGGAAGAACAGACAGAAGGAAAGAAAATATGAAAAAGACATGAGCTGCCAATGTAATAAAAAGAAAAAAAACAGGCAGTGATTGGTTGGTTTACCTCTCTGGTGATGCAGCCGTCCTTGTTGATATCATACAGATTAAAGGCCCAGTTGAGTTTATCAGTGATGGTGCCTCTCAGGATGATGGACAGACTTATAACAAAGTCCTACAGCAGGGAAAGAAAACAGGCACTAAAAGTGAAGACCACAATAAAGACAAAAAAGGCACAGACAAAACTTTGCAGTATTTGCTGCATTGATACTATGTTTTATGTTTTTTCAGTTCCAACCCTGTGTTACTGACACCCACAGAGTTTCACCAACAGAGTGAAATCATTTTAAAAAGTAATGAGATTTATACAAGATGTGCACCAAGAACAAAGCTTTATGCTGCTTTCTTCCAAACTCTAAGAAAAAGTATAATCAAACTACACAGCATAGATAAAGAAAAGGACAGTAAAGAAGACGAAAAAGGAAAAGGGAAAACATCTCTGTGAGCTGCAGGGAATGAAAGGAGGCTTTGAGGTGTGTATCTCACCTCAAAGTTGACCGAGCCATTGTTCTGTGTGTCAAAGGCTTCAAACAAGAAATGCGCATACATACTTGAATCTGCAAAAGAGAATATAAGAAAGCAAGTTACTGTAACTGTGCAGCAGTCACGTCGATGATTTTGTGTAATGACAGCCTAAACTGACAGAAACAGAAAAATATTAGAGACATTAAAGATGTGGACAGGTAATCAAATGTGCATCAGTTAAGAGGTAATAGTGTTTTGAACTGTGGTGCTCAGTTGTGGGTTGTTTATCGCACTTTGTAAACGTGCAGAAACATGCAAACGCATTTTATCTATGCACAAATTATATCAAGCACAGTTACACAAAAAGTCTGATTTTAAATGTATTAATATATGACTGCAGATTCAGTTAAACCCAGATAAACACAATTAACAAGTATACAAGCACTGTGCAAAAGTCTTGAGCCACCCATCGTTTAAATTTGGCTGGGAAAATGGGAAATAGATGTAGCAAGTTTTTTAAAAACATGTGCAAACATACCTGGAAGTACAGTGTATGAGACAAAAACAGAGTTTGTGCAATTCTAACGGAAAGTCAGTATTTGGTATGACCTTCAACACAGTCTGAACTCTCCCGGGCAAGCTTTCCTGTAATTGCATTAGTCTTCAGAAATAGTTCCCCAGGCTTTGTGAAGGACTTTCAAAGCTCTTCTGTGGATGTTGGCTGCCTTTTGTTCTGTTCTCTGTCATGACGATCCCACACTTCTTCAGCAATGCCGTGGTCCGTGCTCTGGGGAGGTCAATCAATGACTGATTGTGTTCCATTGTCTGTTTTTCTATTCAGGTAAGCTTTCACAGCACTGGCGGTGTGTTTGGGATCATTGTCATTGTGAAGAATGAAGCCGTTGCCAAGCAGATGCTTTCCAGATGATGGATCAAAAATAATTCATAATTCCGTAAATTTTGACAAGATCCTCAATAACACTGACTGAAATGCAGCCCCAAACTATGACAGAGCCTCCAGTGTTTTACAGAGAGCTTTAGACGGTCACTGTTGTACCTCTCTCCTGTCCTCTTCTGTACATACTTACTACATTCTGAACCCAAATTTTCACATTTTAGTCCAGTTCTTGTGTAATTTGGACTACCTCAGCCTTTTTTCCCTGTATCACTTCCTCAAGAATGGCTTCTTCACATGCACCCTTTCACTGAGACCATTTCTGATGAAGCTTTGAACAATATAACGATCAGCAGAAGGGCCAGATGCATCTCTCAGGTCCTGTTTCAGGTCTTTGCTTGATTTTCAGAAAGTGTTCATGCTCAGGACTGAAAAGCAATGAAAAAGCAGCTAATGCCCAAAGAAAAGCTTTGAAAGACCTTCAAAAAACCTGGAGAACTATTGCTGAAGACTATCAGGGACCTGGATCTGAGGGGCCCAGGGTCCATGAGCAGTGTGGACTCATTATATGTGTTTTTACTGCACTGTGCTGCTGTTCCTGTGCTTCCATGCTTGTATGTAGAGGCCGGTGTGTGTGGGTGCGGCTGGTCCGATAGGCCAGGTGACAGGCACCTTCAGGCCTGGTGGGTGTGGCCCTGCTAGGTGGCTGGGCCGCACTTGAAGATCATGCCACGCACCTGCAGCTGATCAGCCTCGTCGGGGGAGCTATTTAAGAGTGTGATTGCGCTCTGTTGCGTGAAACTCCATGTCAGTTTTCCTAGTGAGCCAAGTTTAGTGAGTGTACTAAAGTTGTAGTGCTGTAGTTAAGTGTCCTGACGGCTGCCTCTCTTATTTCCCCCCAGGAGGAGCGTGGAAAACGAGAGGGCAGTGAGGACGGGTTGTGCGGACACATGGGAGCAGAGAACACCGAGCACGGTTTTTGGGAAGAAGACATGGCACGGGAGTCAGGGGAGCGCACGGGGATTTATTATGTAATATTTACATCACTGTAAATAAACGCACTACATTCATCGCACAAGAGTCCTGCGTTTGGGTCCTCCCTCCCCTCATCCCCACGGTCTCCCATTGCAGACCGTGACAAAAGCTTGACCGCTTAAAAAAACATTAATAGTCTGGTGCCTTGGAAGCAAAATATGAGAGGTGGTTCAAGACTTTTGCACAGTATTGTGTATAATTTGACCCTGCTTTTAAAGATGAAAGAAGTGTTTATAACCACAAATGTGTATGTTATTTGTCACTGTCATAGTAAAGCAAAGCTGAAAGTATTATAATTTAAATACATATTTGAATTGAACGCACCTAACCAGTTCAATCCTCAGTGAACACATTGAAGACACATGAGACAGAACATTTCCTCCTACCTAGCTCCTTAGAAAAAAACGAATAAAATGTAAAACATGGGATAAAAGGAAGTGAGTGTGACTGACCTCCCTGAGGGAAGAACTGGGAGTAGATGCTTTTAAAAGTCTCCTCATTCACCACACCACTCGGACACTCCTGTGGAAATCATAAAATTATTATGTGGACCAAAAAAAACCCTTCACACATACTTTCCAATGCACATAAATAGCACAGTAGAGCCGCATCATAATTGATGGTTTTCAAGTATTGCGCATTCATCGCAAGAGGAATGATCAATGATTTCCAGGAAACGTTGACTGACATTTTTGAATCCCCGGTAGAGGACCTGCAGCTCTTTTTTGCTGAATTTGGTCTGCTGTACAAGACGGTCAAGGCCCTCAGGTCTGTAACACACTGTCGATAGTTCACCATCTTCAACTATGCTCCCTGCATCGGAGGAATGAAGACAGAAAGGAAACAGTTTCTCTTTGAGCGTCCCTGAAATGACGGAAACTTTAGAGAGGAAAAGGCAAAGAGACTAAAAGAGTAAAAACCAATGTTTTGTTTGTGTTTAATTTAATTGATGTGGTGTGACAAAGTGCGTGTCCTAACACTTGCTTTGATCAACTGAAGAGCTGGAGCCAGAACGACAGCAGGGCAGCAGTTTGAGGAAGCGCTGCTTTAAGGTCTTTTTATTGGGTTTGGATGGAGGATTACCTGGAAAGAACCAGATCAGACCAGAGATTAGAAGCAGACTCAGTGGCCCACAAAGTCAGCGCCATGCTAAATGGATAAAACACTGGGCAAACTAGACTCAAATACTTGGAATCACTTGTCTTGCATAGAAATAAGTTTGCTGACCTGGCTGTGAATCTGTGTGACCCATTACATCTGTTGGGACAGGACCCAGCAGAGTCAAGTCTCAAGTCCGAGCTCCTCTAAGATACAGAAATCAGCTGACAGATTCCTAAATTTTTAACATTATTTAATCTCATTTCTCTTTAGATATGAAAAGAAGCCATGTTTGTGTCATTATTTATTTAACTATAAGGTCTCTTTAAATATAAATTAACTGGTTTTTGGAGTCAGCAAACACAGCAACGGATTATCTGTCATTTGAAATGTTTAAAATAAGTCTGTAATACTAACACAGCGCTGCAAGCATAGCTGACAGTGTGGTAAGCATTTAAATAATATAGCACTTTTCTACCCGAGCACTCAAAATGCTTTATACAACATAACATTCACACACAGATTCATACAAGCACCTTTTTCCTTTGTGTAAGTGCTTTCTATCTAATGTTGTTCACACACTGATGGCTGCATCAGGAACAACTCAGGGTTCAGTATCTTGCTGAAGGGTACTTTGGCGTACAGACTGGAGCAACCGGGGATCAAACCACCAACCTTCAAACTGTAGATAACCCATCCTGCCACCGCAACCCTAAAAACTGAACGGCAATGCTGCCATAATGTTTGCCATGTTTACTGTTTGAGTTTAACATGTTAAAATGCTAACTTTTGTTAATTGTTACTAAAACAAAATAGCCAATAGAAATCTTGGGCAAATTCAAATTGTGATGGTGCTGCTAGGTGAAAACTCAGAGAACAACCAAATTCTTTATGGTTTCAAAAAGCTATCTTCTTCATTATCTTTTAAAACCTCCATATTTTTTGAGTAACTCATTAAAAAGCTGTAGCATTAATTTAGACGCATTTACCCAAAGTCTGATGTTCCTGTACCGGTGGACCTAAAATAATGCCGGGTGAAGTCAAAGATATCAGAACTACAGAAATCACACAACAGGGTGCTAACAGAGGAACTGTGCTACTGCACGAGGTACTCCATGTAAGAGCACAGCGAGACAGTGGTGGGGTCACAGTAGGAATGACAGGATTGGGATTATATCAGGGTTCAGCTATGAGCCCCCCTCTTGTTTGTAATGGTGATGGACAGGCAAACAGCAGGAGTCTCTGTTCGAAGATGGCATTGGGATCTGTAGTGAGAGTAGAGAGCAGGTTGAAAAGAGACTTGAGATGTGGAAGTATGCACTGGAGAGCAGAGGAATGTGGATGACCTTAAATAAACCATTGAAAATCAAAAGACAGCACACAATTGAGGTGAAGAAGAGAGTGTAGGCAGGGTGGAGTGGGTAGAGATGGGTGTCGGGGGGCATTTTTAACAGAACGGTAGCAGCAAGAGTGAAGGGAAACTTTACAAGACCTGCTATGATGTTTGTGGAGACAGTAACACTAACAATAACACAGCTGGCAGAACTTAAGATGCTAAGGTTTTCTTTGGGTGTGACTGAAATGGACATGATTAGAAATTAATGTATCAGAAGGAAAGATCAGGTCGAGCGATATGGAGACAAAGTTAGGGAGACGAGGCTGAGATAGTTTGGACATCTGCAGAAGAGATATAGTGGAAAAACTGGACAAAGAACAATGAAGGCAGAGCTTCCAGGGTGGAGGAAATGAGGAGGACTACAGAGAAGATTCATGGATGTAGTGATGGAAGAGGAAACTAGGGAAGGTCACATGAAGGTAGATGATCTGCTGTGGCAACCCCTAAAGGAAGCAGCCAGAAGAAGAAGAAGAAAACATATCAGGACTTCTCAATTATTAATTAAGTCGCATGTTTGCGTTCAATTATTCATCTGACAGAATTCAAACTTGTATGACTAACTGACTCTGAACCATCCCTTAGTCATTTTTCTAAAGGCCCAGGCAGTTTAGGGACCGGCCATAATGCACTGAGAACCTCTCAGTTCCCCTCTTCTTACTTCTAATGCATTTAGATGGCACTTTTGCACGTCATTAACTTTGTTTCTTCTCTCTCCTCTAGTTTATTTGTTGTTCGCTTTGCCCCTTCTCTCTCTTATTGAACCTGCATTTATTGTTTTCATGTCTGTTTTTCACTGTGCCATGCTCCTCTTCCCTAGCTGCTCTTGCACCACACGCCCTCGAGACCGGATCTGCTGAAGACATCTTCTTGCTAAACAAATCCACTGTTAGCAATTTCTATAAACTCTATAATCTTGTAGCGATATGACTTTGCAATATAAAGTTAATTGGTTAATTACTAATGCTGTGATTTGGTGTTATATCAATACAACTGAATTGAATTGTTAAAGGCTCTTGATTGTGTTAAGCTTGTTTAGTAGATTTTAGCCTCTTTTCCAAAGCCAGACACAGAAATATTATATTAACCCCAAATAAGCCAAGGACAAGCAGAAAGTGGATAGGAGGGGATGGAGAAATCTATTCTGACATTTACTTCCTTTGCTCTGCTTGCTGCTTTTTTCTGCTTTCTTCTCTTATCTTTTTTTCCAGCAACGACTTTCTGAACTTTAACTTTTGTCTTAGAGTTTTCTCAGACAAACCAAGTCTATTTTGTGTAATACAATATCACATGTAAAGTTTTACAGACTTATAAACATCAAGACAAAATAAAACAAAGTCAAATAAAACCATTAATACATTTAAAATATGCAAATATACTATGATAAAAAAAAAATATTAAAAAAGCTATGAAACCCTGCAAAGACGGTGAAATAAGAAAGAAGTAGACAGAAACATAAAGAAAGAAAACAATCTTAGAAATAACTGAAGCAGAAGAAAGTGATGCTAATGAAGGAAAGCATCCTCTACTTGTTAACTAGTTTACTAACATAGTGGTAAGGCTGTGGTACCATGAAAACAGACATTAATATTACTCGTTAAATATAACATTAAAGAAATTTTTAAAACATTCTTGGAAGCGCTTAGATTTATTATAAGTTATGATAAAAACGGGATGATTAAAGGTCTAAAAATTAAAGTAGTTCTGTAGTCGCCAGAGAAAAAGTTTTTTTCTGCCACCAGAGGGCAGTGGTGCGTTTAAGATTGTGAAAGGCCTCCAAGTCAGATAAAGGGTGAACAAACGTGTGCAGTCAGCAGCAGCAGTGAATGGCTTGAGATCAGACACAAAAAGAACTGCAGACATACACACAGTCCTATTGATCCATACACTGGAAACTGCAGAGGAAATTAAAAAAATAAGGTGTTTAAATAATGATGATGATGATCATGATGATGGAACAACAAATAAAACTGTTTAACCTGTAAACTTTTTATTCACAATAAAGAGAAACCTATGAACCCACAAACATCAGTCGCTGTTAGCGGAAGCTGCAAATATGAACTATAAGACCCTTTGCACGTGCAAAACAAGCAAGGTGTAAATTGCAGTAATACATCCAAAGTATTAAAATGCACAGTGAAACTCTTTTCCTTTTTTGCCTGTAGAAGCAAGCTTTTGTCTTCTTTAAGCAATTACTGTAGCTCCCAGGGTGGCAGTAACTGTTCAGTGCACTTATCATGAACATCAGTGACAGTGGATGCTGAGGATATATCAATCAAACTATCAAATACAGCAGCTGCATGACCATGGAAAAACAAACAAAGCTTTATACAGCCTTTCACACAAATGCACACACACACACACACACACACACACACTCGCGCTGCATGAAAAACACCTCAGATTTGTGATTGAATGTGGCAAAATTATAAATGACTTTTAAAAAAGCACAAAATAAATTGTAAAAAGAACAGAAAGGCTCCTTTTTTCAGGGCATTTCAGGCCACGAATACTTCCTAAGTTATTAAAAACCCATCTGAGGGAACCTGTTTGATGTGACTGTTTTACACACAAACAACACTGGAGGTTGTTCTTGCATAAAAAACAGCTACTAAATGAGCTGAAGCACGCTTTATGCTGCTTTTGTGAGTTCACAGGTTCATAAACATTAGCGGGACATTGTGTCATGATTTGATTCGTTCACACAGTTGGAAGATGAGCAAAAGCAACAAAGCATACCTGATTAATTATTAAGCAACTGTTTACCTGTCCCATACGTGTTGCAAATGAGCGCCGTATATCTGCAGGGGGTAGCTGGAGTTATGGATGAACAAAACTGAACAGCTATTTCAGCCGATGTTGACATTTCACAGTACCCAGCAGCTATTTGTCAGTTCAAGAGACCCTCATGGGTGACTTTGATCGCGTAAATCAATTTGAATAAATGCAGTCCTCTGGGGTAGATCAATATTCGCTTTCCCATCGTTATAACTATCTTTACAGCCTCTTTCACCCTTTGGTATAACTACATTTACAGCCTCTTTGAGCCATCATTGTAACTATTTAAAGCCTCTTTCATCCACTGTTTCAAAAAGCACACAGGGGGAAAAGTAAGATTCACTGAAAGAACGAAATTAAAAGTTTCTGAAGGCCAAGCTGAAGATATTTCTCGGCAAGTTTTACTCATAAAAGGTCAATAACTTTCTCAGAAACCTTGAGCAGATTTTAAAGCTTTTGATGGGCCTGACGATTAGGCTTTTGATGAGCTGGATCAGGGAGATGACAAAAAACATTGAAGTGGTTGAAAATATTGATTTTGGAGTTCAATTTAATCATAGAGTGAAAGACTTAAATCTTCAAAGAGATTCTGATTATTTTACTTATAATAAATGTATTTTCTATTATTATTTCATGGGGGAAAAAAAAGGACAAACCCTGAGAGACAATACACAACCTGTGACCTAAGCATCAGTATATCTTTCACCGATTCTTAAAAATCTTTTACAGTTCATTATAAAAGCTTAATTAATCTCTAAAGTAAAAATAATAATAATTGGCAAAAGGTGAGTTAAACCAACAACTGTGTTTCATTTAACTGTAAGCATTTCATGCTGACTTTAGGAGGCCATGACAGCCTATGCACTAAATGAACATTTGTAAGCTAATGTTGCCAGGGGCAACAGCTCCTATACTTACAATAATCCCCCAGAAGGACGCAGTTCAGATTATAGATGTCCATTTCATGAAAAAGCAATGACACACGCAAACATACTTAAGTTTGCTCACTCGGGGCTGGCAGCATGAGCTCTGCAGTGATCATATCAATAGTTTTATCTCATGACAGGCTTTTATTTTGAAATGAAATGTGTAAGTGTTGTATATTATAGATGGCTTCAGGTGATATTTTGATCCTTGAGTGTTGTATAAAAAATGTCTGAAAATGATGCGACCATAGGCTGTATATAAAAGACATAAACAGATTATGCCAAATTATGACTAAGGTTAAGATTGAAACATGACATCTTCCTACCAAAACCTACGAATTTAATTAATAAACATGTAGAAAGTTGTGAAAACTGCTCCTGGCCTTTTGGGTTTGAATGTATTAATCAAGCACATTATGTGTTCATCAGTGAGCTTTAACACTGATTATCTTAACTTTGGACAAAGGGCTAAATGTTCACAGTTTTTATGTTGAGGTACCAAGTCCATCCATCCATCCATCCGTCAGTCACAGAGTGGATTTGTTTCTAATCTAGTCTCGAGTTCTCTTTATTTCATGATCTTCTAGGTGAGTTTACTTCCTTGTGTTCCTTCTATTCTATATTTATTACAATCTTTAGGATTAGCTTTGTATTTTAGTTCCAGTTACTGTTTGGTATTTATGTAGTGCATGATTTCTGCCTTGATTTCTTTAAATTCCACAGTGATCCTGATTCTTGGTCATATTTTGAACCTTTGGTTTCCTTCTGTATGGGATGAGTTTGTATGAATATCCCAGTCTTTCTAGCAGCTTTTGTTGAATTGTGATTCGTGCCACCTTTTTGCCTTCTCATGGTTTTTCCAGGTTTGTGGTGTCTGTGTTTGAGCCTTTGAATAAAGCTCATCTTTTGTTTCATTACTGGTCTGCATTTGGGTCCACTTTTTGAACTGAATTCTGATAAATCCATCCATTTTCTTAACAGCTTATTCAATCCAGGGTCATGGGGGCACTGGAGCCTATTTCAGTTGACTTTGGATGAGAGATCAGGTGCACAGAGGACAAGTTGCAAGCCCATCATAGCAAGCTGCTTCCAAGAATTTCATATGCAATCTAAGCAGATTTCCCAAACCATCAACCAATGCCTTTTTAACGGTGTTTTTCTGTGACATCATGGTTTAACTGTCCCACAGAAGCAGGCAGCCTGTACTATTGTAATAAGTGTAGTGCACAAAGGAATGTGCATCTATAATGCATGAACCAAGAAGTAAACAACATGAGGATTTCAGCAGCTTTACAGAAGAACGGTTGGACATAAAGACCATGTAGTGTTCAGTGTGAATTTTATCTGATGAATATTTCAAATACACTTTAATATAATTTTCCATAAGCATATGTTGCTGTTAGACAAAAACCATGGAGATGAAAGGAAGAGGCTTCGGGCTCTGCTTCACTGTTTAATAAAACACTTTGTTTGTGTCTTCTAAACACCTCTTAAAACCTCATGCACCTGTTCTCTGTTTGTTTAACCTGCTGCTGAGTGGATATCACACCTGCTATTGAGACAGCAACTATCAGCTATGAAATAAACTGTCATCTGTATAACATCTATCTCATACAGTACTTTAGAAACATCATATAAAAAACTAAATGGTGCTGCTATGTGCACCATATTAAAGGGGTTATTTTTACACATTTATGTGGTTATTTTTAAAGGAAAGGACTATTTAGGGAAGCTGTCAGAAAAATGACAGGCCAGCCTGCCAAAGCAAAGAGAGACCTGCGCGTGTGATCTCTAAAGAGGATTGTGTTTGCAAGCACTCGTGAGAAAAATAAACCAGTGAAATGTCTGAAAGAGAGAAGAGCCTCACTGATCTAATTAGGCTACGAACACTCACACTGCTAGATGTAATTTTAGGTGACGAGAGCCTGTTTTGCAATATTTTTCTGTTCTCTTGCTTTTCACCTTCAAGGCCTACGACCAGTGTGATTATCTAAACTACAGTAAATCCACATTGAGATTTTTATCATCCTAACTACTCATTAGCATTACTTTGTTCATATAAACAAATCTTTGTTTTCTTTTTTCTTTTCAAATTAATGTGTTTGTTCATTTTTCACTCCTTCAGCTAGTCTGAGAAGAATCGTGTTGCTATGCTGTAACCAATTAATGGCACTGATGTTTGAGGAACAAAGTCATTGAACCATTATGTCAATTATTTAATAGTAAGGTGGGGAAAGTGCCCAGATAAAAGCAGACCGGCATGATGGTGATGTCTTCTGACTGCTTGTTTAGACAACTGAAAACAAGAAGAAAAGAAACACAGCTGAAAACCTAAAGATAGGCGTGTGACTGTTGCCAAATTTCTACAGTGATTAATAATAATTTCTGATTAATTTTCTGTCCATTAGTTAAATTATTAATTGATCAGTAGCACAGGGCCACAGAGGGGACTGCTTTCAGTTAAATTTATAGCTAATGGCTCAAATAATACCACTATTGCTATTATTTACCCATCTTTTATTTCACATACAGTCAATTAGTTGTAAATCAACCACTAACTTCTTTACCTTAACTCCATTTATTATTTACATTGTAACACATTTTCTTCTTGCTGAGCCATTCATATGGAACATTATTTATCTTATTATTAGTAGTAGTAGTAGTAGTATTATAGTTCCAACTAAAAAATAATCAACATATGATGGCGACCTGACATTTTTAGATCTATTAGTTCACATTCTTATTATCAAAAAGTGGGGAGATGGTGTAAAGTTCATTTCAAAGGAAAATACCTGTGAGATCAGACTCTGAATAATTAATCAGATCATGCTGCTGTTTGGGGGAGCTGTAGAGCAGGGAGTTCACGTGCACAGACACTCACTAATTGTTTGATTGTGGTTTGTTAAAAGTCCCACAGTCGAATATCAATGAGCCGAAGTCTTCCGTCAAACCAAAACTTTCATCGCCGCAGTGAAGGCGCACTTCTTAGTGGAGATTTGAGCCAGGCCAGCAAACAGCGCCAAATCATTAAAAAATACTATTAAAAACAAAGAAAGGCAAGAGTGACATGACGACACGCCTACCTGTGAGTGGGTCGTAAGATCTGTCCAGCTCTCTGGAGTCTGACAAACTCTGATCCTGACTCGTGGATTTCATGCTTCCCTCCCTCTCAGTTCTTTTCGGATCACCAAGCTGAACCTGCAGGATCTGTGCGAGCCGCAGTTTATCTACGACTTCAGCGCATTCACTCCCGATTGCATGTCACTTTTCTATGAGCATCAGTCAGTGTGGGCTGCAAATAAATAAACGACGGAGACGCAAAAGTCCGCGCAAAGCTCGTCTGTCTGCTCCCTGCACTCCCAACTACAACTCTCTCTTCTTCGCGCTTATCAACAGCGCAGCGTCCACAGTTTGAAGGACTTCAGTGGGTCTGAGGTTCAAATGTACTGCTGACTTTAATTTTCTGCCAAACATCCAAAGTCCGCCTGCCAGCTGGAGCGTGTACAGGTGTCCTTGCAAAGACGCGAACAGAGAGAGAGAGAGGTAAACCATCAAAGCTGGGAGGAGTGATGAAGCAAAAGAGGGAGTGGCACAGCAGAGGGATGTGGGAGTGTGTACCTACTAATCTATGCCTGGCTCTCTGATGGATGGTCTCACCTTGGACTTGAGCCGCTCGGCATCCTAATACTTGCGGATCAATATCCTGTCAGCTTCACGTCCTTGGGTTGGCTCAGCAGAGTAAAAGAATGACTCACTCGTATTTTTTCAAGGTAGAAAAAATATTTGAATATTATCTCCATGAATGCGCACCATGGAGACACCATGCTATAGCTGCTTTTTGTAGACTGTAGAGGCACTCTTTCATAAAGTTGCATCTCTGTGAGGGTGTAGCTTTTACAGCTGTGCTTTGAGCTGAATATCAGAGGTGGAACAAAGAGGTGGATGAACCTCTGGCCACCTATATAAACAGTGCTGAAGCCTATTTGAGCAATATGCACATACAACTGGAATTACATGCAGCAACTAGTGTTTCTCAAACCAAACTTTTCTCAGTTCCCCACATGGCAAATTTCAATTTTGAGGATTATCAAAAAATATTAGACTCAAAACATGTAGACAAATGTACTGATTTTCAGCGGGTATAATATTTTTACGGTTCCCATCTCACCAGCGTAGAAGAACTTGCACTAAAAAGAACCAAAGTAAACCAGAATATTGGACAAACGGAAACTCTTTACCTGATAATAGTAACATCCAAGGACTTTTTTTTTTTTTTTGCAAATTTCTTGTTTTCAGATTTTTCTCTTCTTCAGCCTAAAAATAAGAAATACTCAAGACCCGGTGCCACATAACTCGAAGTTTTTGGGCTCATAATAAAACTAGAATGGGAGCTTTACAGCTTTATAGTCGTTTCCACATGAAAAGCAGCACTTTTCATGATTAGCAAATGGACTTTTGCCTTTGAATTCTCTCATACACAGAGTGATGTAAGTGAGAATACCTTTTCCAGGAAAAGCTGAAATAATCCTTGTTGGGGATAAATGGTGTAGTAGAGCTTCTTTAAAGACCAGCCAGCGAGAGAGGGATTATTGTGTCCCCAGTCAGAAGACTGATGGGGAGGGGAGAAAATATCTATCAGCTGCTGCAAAAAGAGGAAAGCGCAAGGCAAAGGTAGGACACAAAGAGAGGTCTGGTGAAGCAAAAAATATCAAACAGAGGGATGGTGGCGCATCAGAAGAGGAGGCTGAAGCAACAGAAGGAACACAGACATGAAAGAGAAATAGGAGAAGACGGAGGTAACACAGTGGAGAGGTATTTGAATATATTATGCGCCTGGGGACTGTTAAATCTCGCAGTATTGATGGTGTTTATCTCCCACAGGGGTTTACAGAGACATTTAGCACCTCTGCAGGCTGGAAAGTGGAGCCGACAGATAACCAATAATGAGCTCTGATTGATGCCTGGAGTTATGCACAGTGCAGAGCAATGTTGCAGGTGGCAAGCAACACACACACACACGCACACATGCATGCAGATACAGTAAAAGTATGCAGGACAATCCGGCAACAAGTACAAGCTTCCAGAGAAAAGGACAAAAAAGTGGTGCCGCATGACGTAAGGAGTTGTGCGCCTGCTCACATGTATCTCCACAACTCAGTCTGAGTTGATCTTGTGTTTTCTGCAGATACAAGAACACACAAATAAAGAAATAGGGTTGACAGAGGGAGGGGGGAGTTCAGCCAAGACAAAGTAGGCAATCTCCCCTCAGATGAATATTTGATGAGAAGGGCGATATGCCTAAATGAAACATTATAAATACACTGCAGCGTTAATGGGTTGTCACAGTAAAATACCCGGGCTTGGATCAATCCGACCATCTAAGCCATCGTCAGTGCAGACACGAACACACACTGTAGAGATTATATCAGGGAGTTAATATAGTGCCCAGTATATAATGCTGACAAATGTATCAGGGGGTTTCATGTAGATTAATATCAGGGGACTGTAGTGTAGCAGGTTAAATATTATGTCACTCTTTCCATAGCACTCACAGGGGCAAATACTGTGAGTATCCCCAGTATATACAAAACCACATCATTATCTCAGGAACAGGTTGTACTAACATAATACGTGTCCATAAGAGGCTTGTCATTGTGCTTTTTCTTGCTCACAGCTTTAATTAGGTGTATGAGCAGCAGCTGAAGACATTTTTATACAAACAGGCTTTTAATTAATTTTAACTTGTATGTTTGATCTTATTGTAAATCACTTTGTGATTTTTATCTGTGAAATGTGCTTTATAAAAAAATTTTACTTACTTATGAGAAAGGCAGAAAAACGAAAAAGCGAATGTGAAAAGAGCAAAGTTGTTTCAATAGCTGTTGTGTTGATGGGAGTGACAGGTAGCCACCTGCAGCTACAAAAAAAAAGACTTTTTTTGCTTTTACTGTTAAAAAATGACTGATTTCTAGTAATGAAGAAAGAAAAGGAATGGCCATGGGTTTTTTTTTTTTATAATTTATGTTTCTAAAAAGAAATTAATTGTATTTTAACTTGTGTTATTTTAGCTGACAATAAACATCTGACTACTGAATTCCTACTCCTTACAGTTCCCTAAGGATTACTATGACTTGTAAGTGCAAGTATCAAAGGCCCAGCTGTTGCATCTCAGACACCTAAAGGTTTTAAGCAGTTGTTTGAGAAAGGACAGAGAAGCAGGAGGTGGTGTACCACCACTGTCTTCTTTTGGAATTTCTAATCATCTGTCTTTCTTCAAAATATTACAGAAAAAGAAATGTGTTTGGTTTGGTAGCAGTGCTTTTGTGCTTCTTTATACTAGAACGTGTCACAGCCTTCCTTGTGTCATGCAACAACTTGTCCCAAACTGGAAATTGTGATAATGTTAGGTATAAACCTCACAGTTAACTTAACATTGGACTGTAGACAAAGCAAATGCCACTGTAATGGTTCCTTTACTCATTAAACAAAAAAAACAAAATAGAAAGTTAATATTTTGAGTTTTCTAACTTTTATTACATAGCGTATTTTTTCTGAATTTCAAGGTAAAGGATAAGATTGTGTTTGATGTGATTTTTACTGAATGTGAAGATGAAACTGACCATATAATATACACTCACAGGCCACTACATTAGACACACCACTTCAAATTGGTTTGAGTATTTCAGAAACTGCAGATCTCCTGTGATTTTCCCACACAGTCATCTCTAGGTTTATAGTGAAAGGGCTGCAAAAGAGGAAAAAATCTAGCGTGTGGTTGTTCTCTGGGAGAATGGACTGCCCCGAGCTTCGAGTCTCGACTTGTGCTATAACATTTGGAAGGTAGGGTCAGAGTGAATCCATGGATCCATCCTGCCTTGTAAAAGTGGATCAGGCTGCTGGTGGTATAATGGTGTGGAGAAAATTCTCTTGGCAGACTCTGGACCCCTTAAGTACCAACTGAGCATTGTTTAAAAACCAGTGTACCCACCTCCTGCTTGATGCATCTTGCAGGATAAAATAACATGGCAAACATTTGAGTTCAGTAACAATGACTGTAGTCGGATGATCTCCAGCCAGGAGGTCTCAGTCCAAGAGCGTACCCTTCTTTCTTGCTGTGAGGCGACAGTGCTATCAACTGGATTCATTTTTTAAAATACAACATTAATGACATCAGTCAAATTGATCTATAACAAGTTTGTGAGAGATTGCAACTATAACTGTAACAAAGTGTGCAGAAATGGTGATTATTTACACTTTCATCATACCTTCACTGATCTTTTTAAATATCACAGCAATCATCAATCAGGTGATCATACAAAATAAAATCACCTGCCAAATCTCTGCTAGTTGCACAACAACAGTGGGGTGCTGGGGTCACCATCGTCTCCTCAAAGGTAGCTGTGACTCTTTAACTGCTTTGTGTTAATTATTAATGGTAAGTGCTTCTTTCTATTTTAACTTCCACTCATACAAATCAACTCAATAGTTTTCAATTTTAGGCCCAAATGTGATGCAATATTTATGCGTTTTGAGGCAACAGTCACTTTCCTTTCTATTCTAACCGGCCCTAAACACAAACAAACCTGAAAATGCTCAACATGAATAACAGGGGCGAGCAACATTTCCTGTTTCCACAGTGCCATCATTACTCGGATACAGCATGCTAATGCCACAGAGTTTACCTAAAACCTGATTGCAGGTTATGAGGACAATATCACTACAGCTTACTAGTTCTCTGATGTGCACCGCTGCACAAGTCACTGATGAAACACATTGCATTGTAATTAAGATCGAACAGAAGTGCAGAGTCACTGTAAGTAATTCCACTAGGGACTTTGTGGGCTGCATTAAGATGGTCCAGAGTAGCTATAATTTGCCTATGTGTTATGTATGCTGTGTACACTGAACTTTTGTGTGCACTGTGTGTGAATTCAGTAAACAAGTCACATCTGATTTAGGAGCAAAGACAACCAGCAAGCAGCTTTAATGCCATACAAGTCAAACCAAACAGCAGAGCCAGAGGCTGCGTATTAACTCGGAGTTAGCTTGGTATCAGATTGATTACATCTTTTGTTTTAAAGGAGTCCTGCAGAAAAAAGGCACACAGTCCGTGTGCCTAAATAAATTTGCGATTAATTAACACAGTTGACAGGAACCCCTTTCCCACAATGGCGTCATCTGAGCTACCAGAAGCAGTCAAACACAATAATAAGTAATACAAGCCCTCAAGATGTATTCACAGACTTCTTATGCTATGAGTTGGATGATGATGAAGGAAAAAGGAAAACAATCAGGAATCTCCTGACAGAAGGATCATGTCTGTTTCTTGCCTGGTGTGAAACTAACTTCCAACAGCAGGGGAGAGACGTTTTAAGAAAGCAAGTCAAGCACTACCTTTATTGATTCGTCTGGACTTCTGCAAGCCAGCTGCCAAATATCCCTTCAATAAAGTCAGACTTCTGCCCTCACTGTGCATCCAGATTATTTCCTGCACCTTCTCACCGTCAGTTTATTCCCTTTATCACAATTTCTAGCATCCTCCTCTCTGACCTCTGCTTGCATTTTTTTTTTCTCCATCCAAAGATTTAGGTTACTTTGAGAAACAAAAGACTTAGCTGGTGTTGTTTGTGCGAGCCTCAGGGTGCAGACATCATTAGGAAGTAGCTGGAGGACAACGTTTATCAGAGATACTGGCTAATTAGTTTCACAACATGAAGGGGCGAGAAGGGTAAAAGGCGGAACAGCGAGACTGGAGCAGGAAAGTTTCCACTTTCTCACCAACTATGACCTGATAATACGTTTATTCAGCAGCAGACTATTGATTTTTTGTTTTTAATGAACTACTTCCACATCTCTGCTGTTGCAACAAAACACATTTTACATTCTCATTATATAATCAGGTGTGTGTCTCATTTTCACAGACTTGTTCCCACAGTTTAGAATAACAGGCCTGGTACATGTGAGACCCAGAATCACATTGCATCTCTCTGACTGATTATCATGTTGCAACTACAATCATACATCAGGATCTTTGCATTCAGTCTGATATATTTATTGCAGGTGCTGTTCTCATTTCATAAAGTATCTCACAATCCTCTAAGCTGGATTTACGGGGATTTTTATTATTATTTTTTATTTTGAAAAATGTGTGTATAAAGATGATGTCATACCTTCTACATAAATTCATACACTGCTAGTTTGTCCCAGCAGAGTGCAGTAAATATATCAAATACTCTGAAAGAACCATTAATTTTTCCTGGTTTCTTTTTTTTTTTAATCATTCACATTTCATATTTCTTGCAGGTGACATGAATTCTGTCCCCTACAATTCAATGTTTCTTTCATCAGTTATTAAACTAACTAAAAACAATCAAAAACGGTCACATTTCCTTTCTGATAGATGCACAAAGCTAACAGAGATGTTTATCAAGCACAGTGTCTGTATAGTCAGGTCTTAGAAGAGCTTTAATCAGATAAAAGTCAAAATAACTTAATTCACTGTAAGTCAGCAGTGACATGAAGTGAGAACATGTCCCTTTAATTAAGAACTCACAGTTCATACGTGCTCGACAGTGAACATTGAGTAAAGACACGAGCCAAGACAAAAACATTTAGAAAAACAGATCATATTCGTAGATTGTGGCACTTCGGCAATGCGACCAACGTCACAGATCCTCAACGATGTGTGAAAACAGTCAAGAGGAATCACTGATATAGTAGGAAACCAATCTTTATTTAAAAAAGAAACATAAATATACCAACAGAGGTTAGAGGTGAAGGAAAGAAAGAAGACCCTTCAGGTAAAGAAATTGCATAATTCAGATCAACTTTCAAAAATATAAGTTCAACTGTTCTGAAAGAAGAAAAGTGAGTTCAAGAGCACATACGCATGAGACTATTCTCACTAAAGACCTTGTGTGTGCCAGAGACACAACAGCCATGATGACATTACAGCTCATTTTGTTTCATTAATAAACAGTTTTTCTTCTAAATGATAACAGCTCACGTCAAACACATTCAGGTCGTTTGTTAAAATAATGGAGACGTGAGTAACAGTAGTGAGTGTTAGTATTGGCTCTCATCAAAAACAAAAATAAAAAGCTTTCCGTCACTTCAAAGCATCCTCAGCTTGCTCTATCACCTCAGCAAGTAAGTACATAAAAATACTCAAATTGAATCTTGAACATGTAGAGAATGAATTTAATACTCGCGCAACGAGCACTGATCGGAAAAGAAAAGGCTAATGCTCTAATTCAAGAGTACAGTAAGATTCACCAAACTCAAAACGGCTCAGCATCACCATCACTAATGTCGTGAAGGACAAACTGCTAAACAGATGATTCAGAAAATGTGATTAGACACCAGAGGACTGAAATACTTTGTTTTACTACCATAATCAAAACTTTTATGTGTCAGTTAACAGTCCAGCCAATACTGCTGATTGCACATGAGGGACCAGTGCAATATGGGCACTTCTTCAAATCAGCACGAACATGAACAAGCACAAGGAGCAAAGTCTGGAGAGTTTTCAGGCCTGTCCTTAAGGTGCATCCAGCCTTTAAGTGTCTCTGCAGGATCCCCCGATCCAGTTCACAGGACACTGAAGATGAGAAATGATTTATGGAAAGAACCATCCAGGATTGTTATCGTTTCTGTTGCATGTGTTAAACTATATTTACACATCCGTGTTGAAGGGAGTGTGGGTGTTTCTCAGGAGATGGTGGAGAACTCTTTGAGCAGGACGTCCTGACTCAGCGTGTTCAGGGAGACGTTCTTCCTCACATTCAGGCTGATGGAGCGCACCTGGAGACACGCACATTTATTACAAGGCTTTATGTTTGTGTAAAACATCTCACTCCACTCACAACTACCTCTCTTCATCAGCTATGCCTCTGTGATTTCCTGCTGAGGTTTCAACACATTAACGACAGCGACAAATTAATTTATGGAACTGACAATAAATACATCATCCATTCATTTTCTTCCACTTATCCAATTCAGGGCTGCGTGAGGTTGGAGCCTATCCCAGCTATGATAGGGTGAGAGGCAGGCTACACCAGTCTAACACACTTATGTACTGTGCAATTTAGATTCACCAATTAACCTAACCCCACTAACTATCTTCAATAATTGGGAGGATTTTGGTACCACTCCATGGAAGGTGTGTTCTGACCACCTGCATTTGCCAGATATTTTCACACAGACCTCAACTGCTGCACAAAACAGGCATAAACTTTTCTTTCCACCCAAGTCTAACATGGAGGATTATCAGAACTGCAGTCCTCTGAAGGCTTCACAGTTTCCAATCCCAGAAGCGGTGCACTGGGCGAGGTGAAGCAGGAGCTGTAGTATGTTTGTTTTCCCTTTAGCATGCACAAGCTGTGCACCGTGAATCTGATCAGCAAGGTAGCACTAACAATGTTAAATTATACTGCAACATCCTGAGGAATCTGAGGGACGACATTCAGTGCACGCAGACCGCTTTGCCTCCTTTTGGTATTTCCCCAAAATGAAATTAGATCCAGTGTGTGTCGCAGAGGCTCGCAAGAGCACAGAATGAGGCATTCACAGAGCAATATAATAACTGTACTGAAAGTGGTCAAAAGGTACGCAAGAAGATACCTTGAAGAGGAGATTGGCCCTGTTTACATCAGGCAAGATGCTTAATTTTTTGATGGGAGTCCTGAAACTTTATAATTGCCTCTTGTCTAAAAAACAGAAATTAAAACCTCACTAATAGCGCACTGAGCAATCACCCTCTACCTTCTAGCTCTTGTGTCAATGTGCACTTTTTCTGCTACTTCTGCCTCGTGTCTTGTATCTTCTCCATTAATTTTATAATGAAACAAGCTGGCAAGTAATGGTCTTCCTTAAAAAAAAAAGACACAGTAAAATCTGAGAAAATGTTTCTAACACTCCTGAGAGACAGATTTTTGATAATTCTGAGTGAAACGCTGCTTGAGTCAAACATTAGACTGGATGCACTTGAGAAAGAGTTCAAATGGAGTGTATAAAACCCTGAACACTCAAAACAAACCACCCTCCCTCTCTCTTACCAGCTCCTTGAAGAAAGCAGCCTCTTTGGGCTGCTCAGAGTATCTCTCAAACTGGTCCAGGCCATCCTGCAGTTTGAGGGTCAGTGTGTCATAGTTGGACCGTACCACCTCCAACACCTTACAAAAAGATCAGACAAACACAAAATGAAATTAAGTCTCATGTGATTCTCTCAACTGGTTTTTGCATTGTACAGCGAACACTGGGAATGGTTACAGAGCAGTCAAAAATTAATTAGTGTTAAATACTTTATTCCCACACTTTTATTTATGAGGGATCAAGTAGTGTTTCAGAGTTGCAACGTAACATTTGGTTCCTCTCCGACTTTTTCCAGCGATAATGTGCCTCACTGTAATGAACCGTTTCACGTGTCATTTAGAAAAATGAGGTTTTATTGACGGATTTCACTTAATTTAAGTTTTATTTCTTCTGTCCCACTATCTCAGTGCTGTCCGCGCCTTCAGTTGGGACTCTAACAGGCTTATTCAACTGCAGCTGCTTAATTACTTTGTTGTTGAGCGGACTGTTAAGACTCACGGATTAAAAGCATTTTCACAATGAAAGTTTCAGGCTACGAATAATGCAGAATCGTCACTAGTGTGTATAAACTGTGGTTACGTATGCAGAGGAAAGAGTTGCCTCAGCTAATGTCCAGCTGAGATAAGAAGGCTGGCTAAAATCAGAGGTAATTATACAGAGATTCTCCACACCTTTCAGCTGTGAAATAGCCACTAAGCAGACCTTTTTCATTTTTTTTAATTAATGCTCCAGAAAGACTCCACACGGCATGAAAAATTCACAGCAAAGAACATGAGCTGCACTTTGTCATGCTTCTCAGAAAGGCTCCACGAACATGAACACTCATACATTAAACACCCATATGTTAACTTACATTTAGGTCTTATTTCATTTATGCATAACATAATTCTCTTTTAGCCATGGCAGCTTATTTACTATCCAGCTGAATCAACATTTTTAGACTTATTAAAGGCTGAGACCTGAAGAGCGTTCTCTAATAAATCTACGACTCTGCTTGTGAATAAAAAGTGCTGTTGTTTTTACTTCAACCTCTGGTGGTACACTGATGAAAAATTCATACCCATATCTCTCTCTCGCTCCCTCCCTCTCCATCTCCCTCCTCTCTGTATGAAAAAGCGGTGGTAGGTTTGAATAGTCAACCAAACTAATGCAAAAAGAAAAAGTAAAGAAGAAAAAAACCGAAAGATATAACAAACTGTTCAGAAGCAAAAATGTTGATATAAAGTAAAGGAAAAAAGGGGAATTAAAGGAAAGTGTATGAGGTTGTTAGTAGGGGTTGTTGCTTGTGCAACTGTTTCAGTGTCTAAGCAGATACGATTGTGTGCACGCAGTCGTCACTGTCTTTATCTTGATGCATGGATTAAAAAGCAGGTTTTTAATGTGTTTTAACTCTAGTATTGTAGTCCAGTTTCGTACTTTGTGTGAGGAACAGAGCGTACAGCAGCTTGTTTCAATGCTGCGTGTCTCTGGAGGCCATCCGTCTTCTGGTGTCACTGTAGAGAGTGAAGTCGCTCCAGAGGGCTGGAGAGCAGGGGGTTTGTGTGTGTTGGTGTGTGTGTATGTGTGTTTAGGACAGTATGCTAAAAGACTGAGGGATCAAAATTCAAAGTTTCTTTCAGTTCACTGAAAAACAAAGAGCAAGGGACAGAAGCAGACAAGAGAAAAGAAAAGAGCTGACTCTATAGATGTCATGTGTTCCTGCTTTCTTTATCTCTATTCTGCTGCATATATGTGAGTCACCGGCTGCATACAGCTACTGAAATGCTGCCCTGGCTGTGGCTGATCTTGTAATTTACAATCAGAGTAATTATTCAGCAGGCATAAACACACTAACCGAAATATTAATCCCAATAGTGACCATGTTCTTTCCTCCAGATTTGAGTTACAACTTGTAATTACTTTGTGCAGAGAAAGCACAATGGGCATTAATCTTAAAACATAAAAACACATAAAATTATATTAATGGCCTTTTATAATGTTTTAAACAGTATCCTGCAGAGGTCTGCACAATGTCGTTATGACAAAGCTGAGTCAGAAGGTTTGGACAGGTCTTGGCATCTTCAGCCTCTCACTGTCAGCGCGTGTTCATGTGTTCACACTGCTCTGCAGTTCATTCACTTACAACGCAGAAACGTGTTTTGGACAGCTGAGACGTGATGTGTTGTGCTTAAGCCAAGCCAGCCACATGTGTACAAAAGCAGTTAAAGCCTAAAATTAGGAGAAGACAAGTAAAAGAGGTTTTTTTCCAGCGTTACTCTAAAGAAAATCATTTTTAAACATTTCCAGCTTTCCTCTATCTGTACCAATTTAACCATAGTGGACAGCTGGAAACTGTCAGCTCTTAAAAACAATCAACTGACTTTTCAGGTCGACAGTCCACTACAGAGCTAACAAATACAGACAGACAACCAAACACGATCACATCCACACCTGAGAATCACTGATCTGAAATGCCTATTTTATGGACTTTAAGAAAGGCAACCGTAGGGCTGCGCGATATGACCAAAATCTCATATCCCGATATAAGAATTCTATCGTCCGATAACGATATAAATCACAAGTAACATTTTCTGTAAATTCTGTGAATCTCGGGCAGCTCGACTTGCGGGAAGTGTTTCTAGCTGCGCGTCATGTAGCTGGAGTCGAGTGTTTTAACCGATGCATGAAACTACACATTTTTAGACATAAGTTGTAACAGCCGCCGTTTTCTTTGTGAGTATTTATTACACGGCGTGCTGCGGGGAAAGCCTGTTCTAACGCTTGAGTCTAAGGTTTATTTTTTAGCACCTGGCGGCTCTTTTTTACTTCTCATCCGTAAATAATCTGCTCTTTCACGTGATTCAGTTTATTTTGAAAAGTCTCAACAGGATCTTGAGCTTTATTTTGAAAGGTTTATGTGGAACATAAACAAGCGGACACGCGATGCTGTTACCGTCGTTGTTGCTAACGACAAAGCATAAAAACAGGTGCTTGTCCGTCTGTAGTGTGGTTATATTAAATATAAGAGAAATAGAGAACTTTAAGAAATTAACATAGCCACTACAGGGACCATCAAAACGATGAAAAAATATTACCATAAACAGTTTATTTTGCGACACCACGAAACGATAGTTTTTATATCGTCATCTCGTTATATCGAACAGCCCTAGGCAACCGCAGCTTCAACCCAGTCTTTGCTGTTCAACCCTTGCATCTAACGAAAAGGCTGTTAATACCAAAGGTGAAAAATAACATAAAACCAGCCGCAGCTCATTGACACCTGAGATACCTTCTGGCTTTCCTCTTTGTTGTGAATAAATCTAGTAGATAAAAGCAGAGAGGTAATTGGAGAGAATAATGACCAAATCCATCACTTCTTATCAAGTACAAAAAAAATAAAGTTTTTTCCTGCTGTTTTCCATCGCGAAAGACTTCACACGAGTCTTAAATGGAGCTTATAGAGCTCATATCAGTTCAGCCTCCTTCCAGTCCCGGCTCACGTATTTCCAAAAATTACTGTTTCAAAAGTCGCCCAGCGCTTCTGCTTAATGACTCGATCCACACTCTGTTTGTGTTTGCAAACTATGTGGAAAAATTGTCATTATTTCTACAAGAGCAGCTGCAGACACCAGAGAAATGGCAACATTTGCTGTATTTGATGTACAATAAAATCTCAAATGAGAATAACTCAAGCCTGCCTTTCAGTGTAATGTTTCCCTGAATCTGCCATGATGAGTCTGAAGCTCAGCGATGTGTGTGATAACAACTGCTTTTCTGTGCGTCTCATCACCATAACCAATGTTTGAGTCATTCATTTCTGCCACACTGCTGTAACTATGTCTTGATGAATAGGCTTTTTTCCCCCCAAAACAAAACTCAGTGAGCTTTTCCTCAAACACTTCAGCCTTGTTCATTGTTTACTGAGAAATTCAGAAGATTTTCTTCTGAAAGAACAAGAGTGACATGTCACTGGAGTTCAGCCCAAATGGCCCCGAGACGATATGGAAGTTCATTTTTATTCACATGCAACTTTTAGTCAGGCAAAGTGTTTACCTGCTCTTCTGACAGCTGAGAGATGTGGTTCACTGCAGCGTATGACTCAATCTTGGGGTTGAAGTGGTTGATTATGGCCCTGGAAGAAAAACGCAAAAAACTTTTTAAATAAGAAATGGGAGATAAAGGGGATATCCATGCGCATGTATGTGTATGTTTGTTGACTGACTTAATAATTCAGCTTCTGTCTCTAACTGTTTTATCCACCTAATACTTTGTTACAGTACATAACTGAGCTGCTCTATAGCAAGTTTCTTATCCTGCAGATTAACTCCAACTTCATCATCATGCACTGCAGCTGCTGATCTTAGCCCTTGTCTGAAGCCTTGGCGAGTTCTGTGTAGCGCCACATAAACCAGTTCTCCACCTGCTGCAGCAGCTGTGAGCTTGAGTGCCAGGTGGAGATCCAGAGCTGAAGGACTAAAGAGGCAGGACTAGCACAGCAGGCAGCAATTATGAGCTACAATCAAACAAATATTCCACACTTGTTCCACTGTCTGGGACATGGGGAAAAATAAATTAGATGGTTTAATGTGGAAGAATCTTTCTAAACTAATAGTACAAAAAGTTGAAACTGAGAGTCGTGACCCAAAACAAAGAAACAGTGCCAGTCTAAATGTACTATGACACTGGCCACACTGCACACCATCCGATGTTGTCCCAGATTAAAAATGACCAATGCAAAAGAGGTTCAAAGATGGGAGAAAACAAAATGTTTTGCATGATTTAAGAGGTCGCTCCTGCCACAGTCTATCTGAGTTATGTCAAGAAAAGCATGTTTGTGTGATGCATCCTCCAGATTTTATCAAGGGCAGCTCAGAATGGAAATACATAGCAGAGGAAGAACAGCTGTGCCTCTTGGCCCCAGTTCAATAGATATAATCGGCATATAGGCTACAAGGATCAAACCTGATATCCTTGACAAGTTGTCTGAAATCTGCTGAAAGCAAGGATGTCCAAATACATTTGGCTATGATATGTGGAACAACATCTTATTTAGGTTCAAATAATAATTGATAATTAAATTATATTAAAGGTTTAAATATCTGAAATTTGTATTTTTTGACAAAACGTGTCTGTTAACAGAAAAGTCACTTCTGATACATGTCACTGTCTCCTTTATATTGTTTGGATACACCAGGGAATCAAATCTAAATTCAGAGGCAATCTTCTCCATCATTAGCATTTATTTCCGAGAAATAAACTGCTTTAAAGCTCAAGTATGAGTTGATGCACTAAGCACAGCTGAGAGATTGAATGGCTTATTTTGTACTGGCTTTGGCTGCGTCATATATCAAACAGATTATAGTGACAAACATGCAGAGGATTCTCGGCAGTGGTAATTCTGCTGTCATTTATGTATGGGAAGCCAGCCTATAGTGGAAAAAACAAACTGAGTAAAATGGGTTTGGTCCTTTCATTTAAGTTCATTATAAGACCATCTTCTGTGAATTCTTTAGAATTCTGTCTTCGTGTATTTATTCATCCATTCTTTCAACATTTACTCCTGTTATACTCCCAGCCTTCACTTCAGCTCTTCTGACTGCCTTTTTACACAGGGATGCTGTTCTATCAGGAGCCCACTGCACTCGCTAAATCCTCTAGGACTATCCTGTTCATACGGCTGCCCTCTGGGGCCTTTGAGCCAGGGTGACCTCAGAGGATCATCTCCCCGGAGAAGATGGAGGAGGAAAGGGAGATTACAGGGAAAAGATTTGAGGAAGAGACCAAGTACAATATCTGTGTGAGGTTGGGGTGAAGGAGATAAAAGCTTAAAATTTATAAAATAGAGGGGCCTAGGGGACTAAAAAAAGTCAGATGGTAGAGAACCCAAATTACGGCTCTGAAGACTTCGCTCACTTTCAGCTCCCTTCAATCCAGTATGACTCATTTCTCCTTCTTAGGATACAGAAATCAGAGTAAAGAGTGTGAGTGCGGGTGTGTGGCTGGGTGATTACCGAACATTGACAAGGGCATGTGTGACTTTACTGGCTGCCTCCTTCCACTGGCCTGTGTTAGTTGAAACTCTCAAAACTGGAAAGCAGAATGACAGAAATACACAAAAATCCTTTTTAGGATTAAGGCTGTATAAAGGTGGCTGTGCGTATTAAATAGTTCAGGAATGCTTTAAAAGAAATAAATTAAAAACTCAAGCATGAGGTTACGTACCCATGCAGTAGAGGTTGTCGAAGACCTGATGCATTCGTACGATTTCGTAGTACAGCTCGTCGTAGCTGTTGGAGGTGGGCAGGAATGTGTCGCCGTAAGTTATGAACATGTTGAACAGGTTTACTACCTGGATAAAGAGACACACGCTAGGATTAGCTGAACATTACATTTATAGAAAGTACCCAACAAGAGAAAAATAAACCAAAAAGAGGATTTATAAAGGGAAATTACATTTACACCACATCCGTTTGGTGCTTTTAATCTCCTTGGACAAACATAAAATTTGTTTAGATTCGTGGTTGAAGCGCCACTACTAGAATCTGTCTTACACATACAGCATCTCTATTAAACCAATCCTCACTGTGGTTTGTGGTCTGGTCCTGTGCCTCCACGTGTTTTTTTTTTAACAGTGTATGATTCTCACCAGCAAGGCCAGATGAAAGATGTTGTGCTTGGCCAGCAGTGTGGTCTCATTTGACAGCAGGAACTTCAGCAGGTTGATGAGAGCTAATGCAGAGGGAGACATGCTTGCATTAATGAAATACAGAGGAGTGTTGCTAATCGTCTAGCAGCAGAGGCATATGGCAGCAGACTGGTTTCCTTAGTGTGCAGCTTTATTAAGGTAGATAATGGAATCACAGGAGGGGGGGTCTTTCAACACCAAATCTAGCCTCTTCACGAGCTTTTATTGAGGCAAACAATCCCACGAGAAGAACCAAAATGTGCACGCACAAAAAAAGCTCCAACACGAGTTGGCACAGCAACATGCTAAAAGAAGACAAACAATCGAATTCATTTTTCTCTCCAGTGTCATTTCATGGTACGCTATTATCTCCACCAGGAAAAGAGAGTCGGGGTTATTCAGGGAATTAAGCTGATTATTGGTCTGATTAGAGGAATCTGTATTCTAATGAGACACAGCGCGATGAGGCCATTACAAGCTGAAATGTTATCCTATTGTTTGTTGACCAGCCTGAAAACAAGGCCACGAGGATGGATTGTGCTTTCTTTAGAGACTCATTATCTGGTTTCAGTGATGCAGTACATTTACAAAACAACACTTTAGAAGAAAATTGTGTTTGTTTTGCAAAAGCAGGAACTATTTGCTCAGCTCGTGAGGTGATATATATTTAGCAAATCAAACATTTTAAATTAGTCATATGTTGTCTCTCAGGTCATTTAAACCTAGGTTAAAAGTAACCTGTTGAGCATTTACTTATTTTCTGGTATATACATCAACAGTCATGTGAAAAAGAACTTTTCACAGGACTCTAAGTAAATACACCCAATAATTCAGTAGCTTGTAAACCCACCTTAAGCTGCAATAACTTCAAATTTAACTTCAAATTCATTTTCAGTTTGACTTTATCCATCTCTCAAATCACTGTGGAGCAATTTTGGCCCACTCTTCTTTGCAAACTTGGTTTGGTTCAGTGAGGTTTGTGGGCATTTGTTTATGCACAGTTCTCTTAAGCTCCCACCACAGTATTTCAGTTGTGTTGAAGTCTGGACTTTGAATGAGTCACTGCAACTGCACTGCCTTGACTCTTTTCTTTTTTAAGCCATTCTGTTTTAGATTTGCTCCTTGCTTGAGATCATTGTCCCGTTTCATGAACCAAAATGTTTAACTGTTGGGCAGAAGTCCCTACATTTGGCTCTAGAGTATGAATACTGTTTTATACAAAGGAGTTTATGGTTACTCAACAACCGCAAGGTGCCCAGGTGCTGTCCCTGCAAAACAAACCAATATCATCATCCCTCCACCACCATGCTGACAGTTGGTATGAGGTGTTTGTGCTGACATGCTGTGGTGTTGCGAATTACGACCAAACATCCCCACTTTAATCTGTTCTCTTCAAAGAACATTGTTCCAGAAGTCTTAAAATCTTTGTTCAGATCCAACAGACGCCACGTCACCATTTCTCCTGGCAATCCCTCTGAATAATCCATATTTGCACAGTTTTTCTCCAGCTGCACTGTCATGAACATTAACATGCTACCTGAGGCCTGTAGAGTCTCAGATGATCTTGGGTTAAATCTACTTGAACGTTCATTCGTGGAAAGACTGCGGTATTGTGTTAACACACCTGAATGCGCCGTTATAGAGGTGGTCATGCTTGCAAATGATCAACAATCAAGTGCATTTGATTAGCAGCACCTGGGTGCTACTTACCTTCTTAGCTCTAAAAGCAGTAAGGGTGTACTTATCTACTATCTAAAACGTATCTACTTATTTCTGTGAAAAGGTCATAAATTGGAAATTGTTCTTCAGAGCTCCGAGGGACTGTGCTTTCAGCTAAATGGTATTATCAGCTCACTAATTCACAAAAACTGGGATGAAAATGGAAAAGCTGAGATTGACTCTAAAATACAAGGACACTGGGATTTAAATTATGAGATAACCTGTGATATATAAAAAAAACAGCAGGCATTTCATTAAATTCACCTTATTTCACCCTGAGAAATAAATCCTATCTGAATGGGGCTTTTTTTCTGACAAACAGTACATAAGCGAGAAGATGAGGTATCATTACCTGACCAAAGCTCTCTCCAGGTGTAGTGTAATCTGATTCTACATTTCTTTTGGTAACAAAGGAGTTTGTGGATGATCTGCACACAGCGCCTGCACAGGAAATAAGACAAGAAACTCTGATTAAATCGATTTGATGATGGATGAGTCATAATGATATATGTGTAATTTAATGTGTTCTCACAGGTATAAATCCATGGGGAAATCCTTCATCATGTGAGTAACAATAAACTCCACCATCAGATCTGCACAAAAGATAACTGTTAAAATGCATGACCTTTGATTGCATAATAATGAGGTTTAATTGATGCAAAAACTCAGAAGTTAGGCCTTACAGCTAACAGATATCACTGCTGATTTGAATCCATAGTAAACAAGTGTTAAAACACTCTTCTTACCTAGAACAGCACACACCAGCGGCCGTGACGGGATGTTCTTGTCCACTGCTTTTTTCCTGTGCCTCATAGGCTGAAAAATATAGAAATAGAAAAATATGTTAATATGCACAGATACTCTGTAATTTTAATAATTATAACTGTACAAGACAAGCCTACTTTGCAGTTTTGGAAACAGTTTTTACAGCTGTATGTTATTTATTGTTAAGTGACACGGAACAGATAATCAGCAGACACTAAATAACAGTCACAGTCAGAAACTGACAGCATCTGGTATGTAATCCTTCAAAGTACAACTTTTAAGAGAGTAACTTTATTTGCAATTCTATTCCTTCCATCTTAGTGTCGGAGTTCGGTCACTGTCTATCTCATGTTTTTCCAGATATCTCACTGGCCAGGTTGCTTTTGTGCTATATGTCAATTTCATTTAGCTGTTTTCACAAAGAGGATTTGTGGGAGGTACTCCAATTCTACTGTTTTGAACTGTCAGCAGTCCTCCTTCTGGTCTGGAGATCAGTGAGCAAGAGGGCCACACTAACCAGAATCTGTAGCAGTGGGCAATTTTTCCATGCACCGCTATTCTGAGCTCACAGAGGCTGCAGAGAAGAACAAGGTCTACAGGGAGTGCAGAATTATTAGGCAAATGAGTATTTTGTCCACATCATCCTCTTCATGCATGTTGTCTTACTCCAAGCTGTATAGGCTCGAAAGCCTACTACCAATTAAGCATATTAGGTGATGTGCATCTCTGTAATGAGAAGGGGTGTGGTCTAATGACATCAACACCCTATATCAGGTGTGCATAATTATTAGGCAACGTCCTTTCCTTTGGCAAAATGGGTCAAAAGAAGGACTTGACAGGCTCAGAAAAGTCAAAAATAGTGAGATATCTTGCAGAGGGATGCAGCAGTCTCAAAATTGCAAAGCTTCTGAAGCGTGATCATCGAACAATCAAGCGTTTCATTCAAAATAGTCAACAGGGTCGCAAGAAGTGTGTGGAAAAACCAAGGCGCAAAATAACTGCCCATGAACTGAGAAAAGTCAAGCGTGCAGCTGCCAAGATGCCACTTGCCACCAGTTTGGCCATATTTCAGAGCTGCAACATCACTGGAGTGCCCAAAAGCACAAGGTGTGCAATACTCAGAGACATGACCAAGGTAAGAAAGGCTGAAAGACGACCACCACTGAACAAGACACACAAGCTGAAACGTCAAGACTGGGCCAAGAAATATCTCAAGACTGATTTTTCTAAGGTTTTATGGACTGATGAAATGAGAGTGAGTCTTGATGGGCCAGATGGATGGGCCCGTGGCTGGATTGGTAAAGGGCAGAGAGCTCCAGTCCGACTCAGACGCCAGCAAGGTGGAGGTGGAGTACTGGTTTGGGCTGGTATCATCAAAGATGAGCTTGTGGGGCCTTTTCGGGTTGAGGATGGAGTCAAGCTCAACTCCCAGTCCTACTGCCAGTTTCTGGAAGACACCTTCTTCAAGCAGTGGTACAGGAAGAAGTCTGCATCCTTCAAGAAAAACATGATTTTCATGCAGGACAATGCTCCATCACACGCGTCCAAGTACTCCACAGCGTGGCTGGCAAGAAAGGGTATAAAAGAAGAAAAACTAATGACATGGCCACCTTGTTCACCTGATCTGAACCCCATTGAAAACCTGTGGTCCATCATCAAATGTGAGATTTACAAGGAGGGAAAACAGTACACCTCTCTGAACAGTGTCTGGGAGGCTGTGGTTGCTGCTGCACGCAATGTTGATGGTGAACAGATCAAAACACTGACAGAATCCATGGATGGCAGGCTTTTGAGTGTCCTTGCAAAGAAAGGTGGCTATATTGGTCGCTGATTTGTTTTTGTTTTGTTTTTGAATGTCAGAAATGTATATTTGTGAATGTGGAGATGTTATATTGGTTTCACTGGTAAAAATAAATAATTGAAATGGGTATATATTTGTTTTTTGTTAAGTTGCCTAATAATTATGCACAGTAATAGTCACCTGCACACACAGATATCCCCCTAAAATAGCTAAAACTAAAAACAAACTACAAACTACTTCCACAAACATTCAGCTTTGATATTAATGAGTTTTTTGGGTTCATTGAGAACATGGTTGTTGTTCAATAATGAAATTATTCCTCAAAAATACAACTTGCCTAATAATTCTGCACTCCCTGTACAGTCGCCAGCTGAAGTCCAAAATGATGGAGTCTGAGTTTAGCTACGGAACGAGATTCACTCAAGAAGGAGCTGATTATATGTTTCAGTTGACAAAACTAAAACAGTTGATACCTCCAACCAACTGCAGACACCATATACCACACCCAGTGTCCACACTTGAAATGCTCCTATCTTTCTATCTAACTATCTTTGATGCACAAGAGGAAGCAATCAGATGGAGTAATATCAGGTGAGGGAAGACAAGTAGGGAGTTAAAAATATCTTAGTAGGGGGAAACGAACCAGTTTTAAAGTGTACAATTCACTGTGCCACTGTGTAACATTTAGATTAATCTGTGCTGCAAGATGTTATAATAGAACATGCAGTAAAAAGTCTGATCCTAGGGAATGAATTCAGTTTTCAACCCCCGGGAACAATCAAAAGAGTGATGATCACGGCCTGGGTCACCATCCTGACCTGATGTGTCCCCTTAGAGTGAAACATCTTCCACTGACAGTGCAGGTTTATTACATTAACACTGGGCTATTCACAGAGACCATACAAATGACAAATGTCCACACCTGTCTAACGCAGATCCCAGTGTTGACCGTGCACTGTCACACAAAATCCTGACTCAGGAAAGTTACTTCTCACACCTGTTCATGGAAATGACCATGATGTACGCTAATCACGCATAACAGAAACAGGCTGGAGTTTCGGATCGCACCTTGTAATTACTTCTATCCTCACTGAGTGTCACTCACACGGCCATGAACTCACCATTCGATGGAGACTGACTCTGAAGTTCATATTGTCATCATGAAGAAAAGCATCAGCATACTGGTCCTATCGTACAGGGAAGGATTAAAAACAAAGATGGTCAGGTTGATGGAGAATGTGGTCGGTGGCATTTGTTGCAGGACGGCAGGTTCTGATACCTCGGCTATGCAGGTGAGAATAATCAGGCACAGTCTGGCGCTGTTGAGTCGGTGCTCATCTTTGAAAACAATAACAGATAAAAGGACTAAACATAAACAACCCACAACATGATGACGGCTATAACAGTTTAATAATTTGGGGGGGCACTTTAGGACAAAGATGAAATTAAAATTACCAGAATGAATGATTATAAGAAGGTAGAGTAGCAGAGACCAAGAGAAAGAGGATTTAAATCTTTTTGTTACCTTTTGTATCCTGCATTACAATGGAAGCATACTTGAGGAAGGTGATGAGAAGGTTGCTGGTCTGCAGGTTGGGATCCAGAGGCAGTTCTGGGTTGCTCATCACTATAATGCAAATGTAGAAATGACAGTACAGATAAACATCATCACTAGGGTAAAAAAAAAAAACCACACACACAGTCAAACTAATTTCCTTGTTTTCAGATTTACTCTGAATCCAGAAAACAAAAGAGTTGCAAAAAAGAAATTTTGAAGTTAGTCCCAGTCTTTAAATTATGACTCTCCATGAAACCTGAGCCCATCTTAAAGCCACCATTAACAACAGCATGACACTGAAACAACAGCTGTCTTGATGCATGCTCAATCATCCAGGTAAGTTAATCCCAAAAGGTTGATTCTGTTCATCTGGACATAGCTGTTTGACCTCACAGCCCAACTGTTCATTCAGTGGGTTGGTTTCAGTCATTGTGCAAATGTACTGTTTATATGGTTGGGGAATCCTGCAGTCAGCTGAGACTGAAGAAATCACTTGGATGAGTGACAAAACGTTTCTCCCACTGAAATTGCTACGTCCAGATGAACAGACTCAGCCTTTTGGGATAAAACAGCAGCTAACTTATTTGGGTAAACGGAGTGTTCATTCACGCACAAAAAGTAATGTGTTTTTGCCATTACTGTAGCTACTGTATTTAACTGTGCAGTCTAGACAAGCATTTTCATCCATTTAAAAATCTCTGCTCTCTGAAACATACAGCTTGACCTCATGGTTAAATGATGAGCTGGTCATGTCCCTCCACCCCACAAAACCCTCCTGTGTTTCCTTCTTCCTCAGCACACAGCAGGCATACCACCAAAAAAAACAAAAAGATTTCACACCATCTATCGTGTGAGGCTCGACTGTAGAAGGAAATGCATATTCCTGACATGTGATTACAAGGCACATGTATGTTCCACACAAAAGACCTCAGGGCTGACGCTCTCTCAACTTTTCATGATGCACACTGCATGTGAAACTCTCATTTGTATTTGAAGCTGGAGGTTAATATTTTATATAGAAAATGGCTCTTGGGTTTGAAGTTAGCCAGAGGTAGAAACATGTACCTTTTAACAGTTACAGCACATGTGCATGCCAAATGAGCTGCTTTTCAATGTGCCAGCATCAACATACACCATCCACAAAAGCTGAAGTGGGAGCTATGAACTCCTTTTCAAAGTGAGATTAGTAAGCAGCTGAAGTAGTATTAATAATTCACTTATTAAGGTGTAATAAATCGAGTGTGTATTAGGAACTCAATTCTATCAGGTAAAGAGCACAAACTGTATTTTTTATTTCTGCCTCTTTGCTTTTGAGTGTTTAAAAGCAAACGTGAACAAAAGCTGCCAGATTCAAAGGGAGTGTTTAAAAATGCATATTAAAAGTTACGATTAAAAGGACGCAAAGAAGCAGAGACCATTAACGCCCCACAGTTTTAGAGACCTTTGCAGTGCTCTCGGCCTATTCAGGTGCTTTGAAGGGTCATTTTTTTATATCAAAGAAGACAAGGTTACAGTTTTTTAGGTTAAAAAACCAAATCCTGTAACTGAGTCTATTCAATCAATTTTCAACCTCCAGACAACGCCTTTAAAACGGTCTGTTGACTGACTACTGCGGTCAACAAATATTCTTTCTAGAAACTTTAAAATGTGCTCCCAAACAGTGATATAAAGCCAGTGAGAGTTGCCCTCCGAAACCAATGATTAATGCCCCTGACATCATGTAAGCTTTTCTGAGTCTACGCGTGTCTGAATCAAAATATTAAGTGTACGGCTTACTGTCAAGGGAGGGCGGCGTTGTGCCAAGTGGCGTCGTAGGGGTGGTTGGAGTAGTGGTGGTGGGTGTGGCGGCAATGTCGATCTCGGGATGGCTCTGTGGAAAGACATGACACACATAAAAACACCTCATTAACAGTGATTAACCTTGCCTAGAGTCTCATAATGTAAAGAAAAGCTGAGTCAGTGAGAAAACAAGAAGAGTAGTAGAGACAGATTACGTTTAGGAGAGTGAAACATCTACAGAACGATGCACTAATCATTCACCTAATCTCTTCATTTACCCTGAAATATGCAAATAAGCACAACACTGCAAAAAAGCAACACATTTGTGAGCTGGTCCTGAGGCTGCCATCTTATCCTTATTTAGGTCGTTAGCTCAAACGCTTTACTCTTATCAAGTCATTTATACTAAAAGAGCAAAACACATTAAATTGCAAGCAACTCCAATCTTTTCACTTCCGAAGCCTTTATATACGACAAATGCATGTAATTAACTCCCATAGTTAGTATTTTCTCTCTATAGTCTCTTTTTCTCTCTCTTCTATTTCACTCACAGCCCAGCCACTCACAACACATGGCTGTCCTTCCCCGGGCCTGGTTCTTTCAAAGGTCTCCTCATGATAAAACAGTTTTTCCTGTGCCCACTTATACATAAAAAGTGATGCGTGTTTCCACTTCTACTCTTAACCACTGGTCTGCGCATCGGTCGTTATTGGCAAATCATCTCACAGATACCATGTGTAGCAGAAAATTTAAGATTAAAAAGATTTCAACCTCGAGAGGAGGTAAATGATAAGGTTTGCTAAAGATTAAATCATAAAACTCAAAGTTTTCTGAATTCTCATTGCAGTCTGAGAACCTCAGGAACTTTTGGACCTGAGGACCTTTGCTTAGCGTGAGGACCACCTGTAATATCTCTTTAAATTAAATCATAAATGAAGACAAGGTAGTTTCTTACCAACTTTCTGTGAGTTACAGTGCAGGCAAAAAGGCATCAACACACAAAATTACAGAAAAAGTAAGGGGTGGAATAACTTTTACTTGACCTCTAACATCCAAAAGCTGTGAGCATAGAAGAACACAAAAAAGTGTTGTATGTTACCTGTGCCAAGACAGTGATGAAGTTGCGGTTGAGATGCACAGCCTCATAGAGTGCCAGCAGAATCGCCTCATTTGTCCTTGAAATGAAAGTTAAGTTAGAGAGAACACTTTTTTTATTGGATAAATATCCAAATTTTACAAAATAGTGGACTGAGCGTTCCAGCCTTTGATCCAGTCAAGCTCAAGGAACAACTGGAAAAGCACTCTGCTGCTCAAAGTTTCTTAACAACGGCTTCACGCATCAGCAGGTCACTTTTTTAATTTTCTGTGTCATTAACTACTGCACAATGTTTGAACAGAATAATAAATCATTTCCCAAATTCCCTCGTAATGCATTGTCCATTTTTATGTTGATAGAAATTGGGACATTAGTCATGTAAAACAACAGTGAGTATACTGATTATGAACACAAGTATTTGACTGCAGTTTTAAACATATTAAGTTAGTTGGCCTGAGCCAAACTGTCTGTACTAAACAATGCAACAGTTTTTATCTTCTACTTTCTTCAAAAACATCATACCACATAAAAGTTATATTGTCTACTGCTATATATTTTTCCCCGTCAGTCTAGACTAAATAACTCACAGTGAAAAAGTGATTATATACCAAGCCAAGAAGTCCAATAAACTTCCTACAACATCTGCTGTAAAGCTGTAGTGAGGAATAGACCAGAAGAAGCGTACAAATGATTTATAAACCCACAAGCACAGCAGCCCAAAACCTGTGAGATGCAAGAAATCTGAAACAAAACTTTTCCTTCAGTTCAGCATTAACTCAAAACTCAAACTAAATAGTAAAGTAAAAAAGGTGTAAGAAAAACCCCGACCCCTAACCCTAACGGAGAGATCAGAGAACCTCCTGAAGGAGGACAAAGCATCAGGCCTTGGTGGTAAACTAGCAAGACTGAAGTGACTGAGAGAATTATACAGCAGCTGACTATATATATCAGACTGATCTCAACACTCAGTTTCACAATGTTTTTCTACTTTTAGATCGGTATGATGTCACAGAGAGCGTGCATACCTACTATGGACATCTTAAGCACACATCTATGTCTGCGAGCCCAGAAGCCCCACCCACCTGTTGTAAAAATGTTCTGTTTGCAAGGGGCATCCAATGAGAACGAAGATGGCTTGGAATGGAACTTATTTCAGAGACAGCATTAACTGAAATGCTAAACTAAAGTCCAGTATAATACAAAGACTTTAAGTCCTGCAAGACTCTAATATGGAACTGAAAATGAGCAACAAAGCAAGAGCAAACAAATCGTCTAATCTGATGACACAAGCACTATTTCAGAGGAGCACTCGGTCTACTCATCACCTGAAAAATGGATGCAAATGGAGCAAAAGCAAAATTATAGTACCTTTGTCTAAGTGGTTTAGACAAAGGCCACACTCAAATGCTTCTGTGTTATTATGGCTTACTGGATGTGGACTGATGGGCAAAAATAGTGATTTAATTCCACGCAAGTCCATGCATCTAAATGATGAAATAACATGGCGCGATATCTAAATTCTACCAGATAAATGTTGTTTTTATTAATGAAACTGAGGTTCTGACAAATGGACTTAAAGATATTAAAAACTCTATGTGACACATTGTAAATATAACAGTAAATACTGGGTTAAACTTATTAATATCTGAGTGTCTTCCTTCTGTTTATAGTATTTCAGCCAACCTGTTCATTCGTACTCCAATTCTGTCCTGTTACTTTTAACTTGAGTATAAAGAATGAATCTGTCTGATGTAAGAAGTGAAACGGCTTTGCACTTACTGTACGGAGAGCTTCTCGTCAGCATCTGCTATAAACATGCTGCCCACCATACTAGTGAGGGTAGAGAAGAAGCCACCCTGGTTCTCCTCCTCTTTGTCTTTGTACTGCCTAAAAAGAGAAAAAGACCAGATGGACAGAAAGTAGAAAGAACAAAAAAAGAGGAGCGAATGACAAATTAATGAAAGGCAGGTAAGCCACAAAAGAGAGCAATAAAAACAGCCATGCCTAACCTAACACACATTTACCTAACACCTCCTTTTGCTCTCTGCAGTTTATTATCTACGGGCAATCAGTTTATACACAAAAACAATGAAGTGCATTGAGCCACCATCCATCATTTTGATGTGTCTGTCTATGCACGCAGACAGACAAGACCTCCTTCACACACAGCATTTTAATATCTGAACCTTTCCTCATCCAAAAAACATTACAGACTCCCAAAGAAAGCTGTCAGATATAAATAACTAAAGCTATGAAGGCCTGTTTTCTTTTAAGGAGAATAGAAATAGAACATTTGCAGGATACATCAAACCAAACTGATGGTACCAACACTCTCAGCACACTATGTACGGCATCATTAAAAACACCTTTTTGACAGATGGAAGTTTTAAATCGCACCTGTTATATTCTGTCAGAGCTTGGTGGACAACCATACCCATTCCCTGGAAAAGAAAAACATTCAAGGTGTCAGTGAGAGCTTTGATTATCTGTCTGATGTAAAGACCACCTACATCAGGCTGGCTATTTATTATTCTGCAATTACAACAGCTAGTGACAGCATACTTACATCTAGTGTTGGTTCATCATCCACAATGGAGAGCTTTACAATGTATGGATTCACAGACTATAACAGAAAAGGAAAAGTAAATACTTTATTATTAAAGACCATGAAAGACCATTCTTTATTTATTATAACTTACTAACTCAAGAGCCTCCTACCCAGTATATACACTGCAATGTTCAGAAATGCAAATAAAAATACATCATCCTTTTTGAAGGTTATTTTTCTTTCTAGAGGGTGAAAATATGGCGTCAAGAAGGGCTTTGGTACAAAAAATAATGTTTTTAAAATCTATACCAAGTGCAGAAAATGGATGCTGGAATATTATTCTTTTTGTCCCCGATGCACCCAAGATGGCATCCCAGTAAGACTACAAATAGAAACAGTCAGCCTGTAAAGTCACCCTGATGATGCATGAAGACACTGTTTTACCCCTCATCCACACTGGCTTAACTAATCAGAGTGTGGCACCATTAATATTCTGGAAACATGATTTAAAACGCCCGAGTTATTTTCTTCCTCTGAGTTATTTTTACCTATTATTCTCTACTGTTGCGGTGTTTAGAGACTAATAATTGCCTTTAACATATCTTCTCATTTTTAGACTTTACAGCAGAAGATACATATCAGTTTCCAGAAGGAGATTCGTCGGAGAACAGGAGGTTGATCTTTGCTTTTGGATACACAACCCGGTTCAGTCTCACATGGGCTTTATACTGGAGTTCATGACTATTGTAGAAAAAGCTTTATATGAAGAAACGCTAGCACAGTCAAAAGTCAGCATATGCACATCAAACAGACCTCATATTTTCTATAGTTCACCAGGAGAGCCAGAAGCACCACAGCATCATAACCATGCTGCCCTCTGCTGGATGCATCTGACAGAATCTGAGCAGGAAACAAACGGAGAGCAAAGATGAATAGACCAGAGCTGAGAGACAATTTCAAAATATAACTGAAAATCACAGAATTATATTTTCTATTCAAATGATTTACCTGAAGAATGGCTTCAAAGATGCTATTGATCATCACATATTCTAGTATAGTGTTCTGGCTAATATTGTCTGTTACCTGTAACACAATATTTCAACAGCTGTAACATTTTGTGTAACAGCAGAACAAGCATATCAAATGATAATTATCATACATGCTCCATCTCACCGTCACCAAACACAACAACAGTTTGAGGCAAAGGCTCTTGAGACTCTCTGAGCTGTCTCCACAGAGAAGGCTGTCCAGTCTCTCCATCAGGTCCTGCAGGAGACACAAACAAAAGGAAGTGTATGAATGAGTAAAAAAACAACAACAACAACTCAACCCATCTTTCCCTTTACATCTTTATTTACTAATCGATTTCACTCAATTTTTCTTTCTATTTCTATTTTCTATTTCTTTCTATTTTTGTTTAGAGTCTAACATACCTTCATCCTTTGCTCAGCCTTATCAAACCCCATGAGCATGTTGATAATATCAAACCCGGACGCCGACTTGTTCTTCTGGTGGACCCCTCGGAAAAGTGCACAGAGAGTCTGGAAGTAAAGGAGGACACACGGGCTGCTTAACACGTTTCATGAATCGGCACGTCTGTAAAGCACCCCACATCATTTTGCATTGGTAATATTTAAATGTTATGCAGATTTTCGAAGATTTACAGCAAGGGGGGGATGCCTCAAAGGTGTGGAACATCAGGTAAATATGTACTATATATTTGAGTTTCGATAGACAGAAGTCATACTACACGGTAATGACTCTGCTGTGTTGTGACAGATCTATGGGCTTTTTGAGTGTGCTGTTTTGATTTTGAATTTTTTTCCCATGCTTGATGGTGTTTATGGTGAACTCTGCTATTGCTCCCTTTTCTGTTTAACCCAGCTTTTCGACCGATCAGCATTCAACTGCTACATAATGTCAGTGCCACCAGGCTACACGGTGTTGTTTTTTTAAGGGCACTGCAGGTGGGTACTTCTGCGTTGGTTGCATACTTAAACTTCACTCTGAATAGAAAAAGACCTAAAAAGCAATACTGATGCAGGTCCATAAATCCTGCATGAGACAACAACAGTCATGGGATGATATTGTCGCTGTTACTACATCAAGGAGAAAAATAGTTTTAGTATGTTTCATTATTTAACAGGGTTAAGCTTTAATACTGTAGTTATTATAAACTGCAATCATAACACCTCTATGCATATCAACACACTCATTATAGAATGCCATTAACAAGTCCTGCCTAAATATTTTTTATTTTTTAAAAACCACAACACACATTTCCACATTTTTGTGAAATGATATTATAAAATAAAAATATGGAGTCAAGCTCATATAATTTATCAGTCAAAAGAAGCTAACAGCCTGATCAACATACTTAGATTGCTCCTAATGTGATGATTATATACACAATGTGCACGCAGTTGAAAATCCAGGTGATAGTTACCTGCAGGGCATTGACCACTTTGATCTGGTGCTCCTCTCCCAGAGCCTGAACGCAGTGGTGAAACAGAGAGTTGATGTTGTCTTGAATGCGCTGGACGTCCTCCCCATCCACACTCTCCAATTTTGACTCCAGGTACTCTAGGTTCACCTGCGGGTAAAAAAGATAAAAGTGTTGAGTGAAAGGCAAGGAGAATTAAACGTTAAGGGTGCATAAGTCATATAAAAGATTCACTTCAAAATCTCAGACTACTCTCCTGTTAAAAAAGCAATAGCCTAACCATTCATAGTAGAGAAGTATCACAATAAATGCAAATTATACTGCCTGGCAATCTTCAAAGTCCTTATCTCTGCAGTATTTGGTTGCAGTGTATTTGATTTGAGCATCAGTACTTCCTCTTTTCTAAAGTATGCATTCTTTAAACTATGTGCATCACATCACTGCTGCAGCTTCACATAACCACAGAGTGCACTGTGAGAGATTTCCTGTTATGCAGCACACTTCTTTCTCCTTACCTTCATAAGAAACAGCTCATCCCAGAAACGAGGGTTATTTTTTGCTGGGTCTTCTTTCTAAATCAAGCAGAAATGACACTGTTAGCACTTGAACATAATGCATTTCTCAAAACTCTCAACATCGACATTGTTTGACTTTCTATGATACTCACTGCAAAAATCTCATCATACATGAGGACCACCTTCTCTTTCAAGGGCTTTTTAGAGGATGACGTCCTCCTCAGCAGCCCTGCCTTCTTCTCCACCTGAGACATGATTAAGTCTGAGAAGATAACCACAGTTAAAAGACATATATATTTAATGAGTATTTGTCTTCTTTTTTTAGCTGCTCCCTTTAGGGGTCACCATAGCAGATTATCTGCTTCCATCTCTCTGTATTCCTAGCTTTTTCCTTCGTCAAACCAACTCTTTGCATGTCCTCCTTCACTACATCCACGAATTGTCCCTGTGTTCTTCCTTTTCCCCACCTGGTAGCTCCATAATCAGCATCCTTTGTTCAATGTATCCAGCCAGCATTCTCCCTTTACCAGTCATAGTTCCAACATTTAAATTCCTCACCTCCACACTCCTGTCATTCCTTCTTTCTCGCTGTACTGAATATGCCTCCCCCCTCTCCAGCACACAGTTTTTACCTGTACCCTGCTGGCCAACAGCACCAGAGGTAGTCCTTGTTAACCCAGACTCCCCGACCAATCCAATATGGAAATCTCATCCTTCAAAATCTGTATGTTTGATTTGGCAAAGGATTTTATGCCAGATGTCCTCTGTGACCAAACTTAGGACTGGCCCTAGGAGTGCACTGGCTTGTGGAGCCACAATCGTCAATTGATTATTATAAAAACAAGGCTATTAATATTCTGTATTGTTTGAACAAAAGAAAAGATAAGAAACAGATAATAGTCTGACCTGTTTTTCAAGATTTCGTGCCTTTGTCCCACACCCTTTTTATAATGAACAGGTTATGAATGTAAGTATACAGTTTTTATTTAAGAAGTTATTTTCCCATAATCAGACCGAGTAATACGTTTAAAATGAACGTGCATTATCAGTTTGCATTGCCAACATCTTATGGGCTTGCATCAATTGATTATCTGAGTATCATATATCATATTGACATTTGCTCACACTGATCAGTATTAAGCCAACTGGACGTTGAAGTACTAGCTTGTCAGCTAACATTAGCTTGCTAACCACTGCCACCTAACTTGGTGGGATCAAGCAGTAAACAACAAACGGCAACACATCATGTAGCATGCACTGTTGTCCAGCAGACATCCGAAAAGCACTTTAGCGGTTAGGTCATTAAATGTTAATCTAATAAAATGCCCAGATTCCTCCCAGCTAAAGCTAACGCTAGCTTAATATTTGTCACACAAAGATATTAACAACGATTTGGCTGTCAGCTGATATCTGAAAGGGATTATTAGCAACGTTACTGTGTTGTTTAGATTGGTGGCTGTCGTCTGTTCTTACCTCTATTACAGTTTTAAAACCTATGCTGCTATTGCAGTTCATGAATTCTTGTAACAACAGTATCTGCTAGCATACAGTCAGTATCTGCTAGCATACGGCTGTCGACACTCTCCTGCTTATCTGCAGGGTCCTAGCGCTACACTGATTGCAACATGTTTACGCCATAGGGCAGCTTTTCCGGGCAAAGGACACACAGTGAACATTTTGACAATTTAACAGTGCTGACACTGTCAAACACTGATACTACAGTACGTGTCTGTATGAATGAATGAGGAAAATATAGACACCAGACATATGGATGCTGATATTCACGCAAATGCATGAGCTTATATATTTGTCCTTTTCTATTTTTACTTTTGAAACTTTTACCCCTGAGTGACAAAGAGAATGATTAAAATTAAATATTTACTATCTGTGTACAAACTGTCCTGCCCGTTAACTCATTATAATTTAATATAAGACTGGGACTCTGGAGAATAACTCATTGTAAAATGGGAATAACTGAGAGGGTCACATCTCTGCAAGATTATCAACCCACCGGATCCGATTCAAAAATATGCAGCAGAAAGGACAGATGTTTAGCAATTACGAAAAAAACTGGAGCATGTTGTGGTTCACAGAAAAGGTTTTGTTGCACATATAAGTGAAGCACAATCAAGCCAAACAGCAGTACAGACCTATTTCACTGGAGATTCATTCAGATAATACCGTCTTTATTTGTGAGGACATTGCTGGCCACGTTCGGATGGTGGCTCCCAGTTACAGGCCTACTTAGATATGACTGGTTTATTCCTGTCGACATGGTAGACAGCTAAAAGTCCATTTTTTGCTTGTGTTTTGTTTTGTTTCATTTTTGAAGTGGTGACAATGTTAATTAAACAAAGAGTCTAAACGTTATTTTTATATTTTCTGTAGTTATAGCCAGTGCACCTTTACTACACAGCCCCTTCTTGGTGATGTTGATCCCACATCAACCTGGGAAAACAACTATTTGCTTTAATATATCACACAATTTTAGCCAAAGATTCTAAATTACAAAACAAATAAAGTGTTAAAATGATTACAGTACTTTTTATGATGCGACAGATTTGTGTATTCTATTAACACTTAGATGTTTGTGACGATTTATTAAATTCTGTTAAAACTGTGTTTATAAAGACGTTGAGTGAGGTAATAATACACTTCCAGAAAACAGCAAAGCTCATACGTGAAATGGTCACCTGACCTCTTCTCTGGCAGTCATGTTGCTTTTAAACAAGGCGGGAAAAGCAGCAAAACTACATAATCAAACACCCTTTTTTCAGACGATGAAAAGATCATTTTATAAGTCTATTGCAGTTAATATCAAATTAGTGATATGAAATTTTAGGTCCACAGAAAATTGAAAGTTTCACTAAGCATTTAAGAGTATCAATATGTCCAAGCCCCTGATGAGTAAATGTAAAAAATAATTGACACAGCAAATAAATGTTTAAGAGTTTTCTGGCATATTTTCACATATCTCAAAGGTTCAGAGAGAAGAGCATACAGTCTGAAGGGTTAAGGCTTGTCTTAAAGTATGTAACTTTATTGTTTGCCCAGCTCATTTCAGCTTGTGGCCTTCATTACAGTCCAACTATTAAGCTCTTCTTTATACCACAAAGATTGCTTACGGTAGCAGAAATAAACATTTACCCACCTCTGACTGTAATTTATTTTCAGTACATTAAAATCCTGGAGCTTAATTTCACATCTTAGTTTTATTTCTGTAAAAGTTACAGTCTTTTAATGGCTTTTCAGCAGCAGTTTTCTGTCATATTTATGTGACTGCTTCCTATGGAGTTGTGTGGAAATTATGCAGTGAGTTGAGATGAATGAACTCCCTTTTAACTACTTCATACTGCACGTTCATTTTGTCTGTATCTGTGAATTAGAGCAAGTGCTTTGCCGTCTTTATGGTAGACCTGTTTCTCAGGACCGAGATAATATATTTCCCAATGGTTTTGGCTGTAGTTCAAAACAGCAGTTAATGCGTCCATATTTTGACCTCATGCATTTTTGGTAAATTAACTTTTACAATCAAGGGGTAATATTTCTGGTAAGGAGTACATGGACCACCTCAATTTCCAAAATAAATTAGACAAGCTCTGCTTTTACTGCGTCATTAGACAGAGAAGGAGACGAAGGAAGAGAGTGGAAGAAAATCAGAACCTAATGAGAAAGGAGTAGAGGAGAGAAACTGGGTTTATAGAGTGTGAGAGAACATTAAGAAGGTTTTAACTTTGCAGGTGCTCATTGCTTGAAACTCTTTGTTAAGGTTAAAATTGATGATGAAACAGAAAGGAAAGTTAAACACTACCGCAGTCATTTCTGTCTGCCAGCTACTTGATGCCAGCACAGCTCAATAGTTCTGTTGTAACACATCAGCAGACATAAAGACCTTTGAAAGAGAGTGTTTCACTAGATTTCACGCTAATGCACTGCGTTTTAAATGAAGCTGTGGGCAGCGTCAGACAGCTAATAATGCAAAAATACTATGATATATTTCAAGATAATCCAATAACACAACAATATTGTAACAATGTAGTTAATAAAGAACAAGTACAGAATTCATCTGGAACAGTTTGATGCATCATTCAAAAGTACTTCCCTAATAACTGTTAAAGAGGGGTCTAAAATGTTCTGTACATCAGAATGGTATAAGATCCAAATATAAATGCTTGCATGGTTGTTTGCCAGCTTTAAGTCATAGTCAGAATCATGTAAGTGGAGCATTTACACACCTGAGTCACTATTTATACACTGGGTTCAAACTGCTGAATAATCACAATGAGCTCTATCAACAATCAAGAGGGAAATTGATAAAGAATCAATAATCAATAATATCTTTTCATTATCAACCAATACGTCATAGACAGTGAGTATGTAATAGAAAATAACTAATTACTAGAGATCAAAGTGAGAGACACTACATTAGTGAATCTTTAGTTAATGATTAGTTCATAATTATCCTGCCATAGAGCACAATGATTCATTTTATTCATGAGTCATTTATAATTAAGCCTGTTGCAAACAATGAGCCTCGCAAAAGACTAACTACTCGTTATTACTAATTTCTTTAACATATGTTATTCTTTCTATCAGGAGTGTCTGTCAGACTTGTTTCACTTCATCCACATGCCAATTTGATTTCATGTGGGCTACGCTAGTAAAACCATTCCATAATTATGGGATAAAAACGCCTCACACCCCATTGTCTTAAAACTTTTCAGGCAGCAGAGGGCATTATTTCTTTTTTTAATTGTTTTCTATTATTATATAGACAAGTCTGAGATGTCCCAAAAAATAAGTGCAGTTTGAAAAATAATATTTTAGTTTTTAAATTAAGTAAATTAATGCACATTTGATGTGCATTAAAAGAATACAGTAGAAAGGCGCAAAACTTTCACATGTAGAGTTTCTGTAAATAAACCAAACTAGTATTTTTTAATACAGCAGCCCATTTTACACTTTGCAAAGCCAAACACCAGGCCAGCTCAGGGCCTTGGTTCCAGCACATGTTTGTTTGTTTTTTGGTCTCCCAACTGTGCATCGTCCCAATCAGTCATACATAATTTTTTCTGCTGGGACTTACAAAGACAATTGACTCTCCCCAAATCTTCTATTGTGTCCCAACTGTCTGCTCTTTGACCCAGCACAAGATCAAATGATAGCCTTTACAGCTGTGAAGGTACCATGTGGCACAATAAGAGGAATACATACCTGTTTAAAAATAATGATGGTAGGTAGGCGGGGTGTATATAAATGTCTGAAGGATGTTGGTAACCCACAGTGAGCCTCTTGATTTCACTTCTGTAAATACAAGTGGAAACAATTTGGAAAAAAATAAAAAGCTTTTTGGTACTGAATGGGTGAAGAAGGCACATTATTGATGTTGATTTGGGGGGTTTTGTTACATAAACAAAGGACTGATGATGAAACCTGAATGACAGAACTGTTGGTTGCCGCTCTGAAAAGATATGAAATCTGTCTCACCAATAAGGGCAACATTTCTGGTTCCTTGGTGTCAGAAGCCTACTGGTTCTCTCTTCTCCCCATCAATGTTATTGTAGATGTGTGTTTCAGGGCACATGTAGACTTGATTGACAGCCATTAACCACCCGGTAGGGCAGAATACCTGCAGGCTTTGGACACCCAGAAGGACAGCTTCAAGCCTGTGAGACAGACAAATTCACACTGACTTGTAGAACAGGAGCTGCGCTCTAAAGGGTCTGTTTCAGAAAAAACAGAGGGATGTACTATAATTCATAAACTACCGAGGAGACAGGCAGGAGAGCAACAAAAATATTTGTCATCAACGCTTTCTGTTTTTCACCCCGGGCATCTATGGCTACTGTATGAAGGTAGAGAGGACGGGTTCATGATTGTTGTATGCAGAAAACTCAAAACCATTGCTTTTGTTTGTTTTGTTTTTGAGATGTTTCACTAATGCAAAATAATCTTGTGAAGATTTGGAGGGTTTTTAACATTGACAACTACAAAAAAAATTTTTGCTACCGTTCCTAAATTATTTTTTTATTCTTGCGCCACAAAAGTAAACAGCATACTAAACATGTAGGCTGTTAAAGGCAGTTTACATGAAGGAAACCCAGAGTATCAACACCTCCTATGTGGAATTCAAGAAGGTGCATTTTTTATGGACTTCCAGAGAGGACATACTCCAGGTTCTAGGTAATTTAGGTAATTTAACATAAAGTTACATAACGTGATATACCAGAGAACCTACCCAATAAAGTGTCCAGTTAGGGCCTCTAGTTTTTTAAAATAGTAATCTTGCACAAAAGGGCATTGTTTTGTTTTTTTACAACAATCTAATGCTGCTTAGTCTTCGAGTTGTGATCAAAAGCGGAAAATATGAAACATATCGCTGTAACTGCACTTTTTCCTAAACCAGGCAGTTAATCGTGTGTTTGATGAGTCATTTTCTTATGCTTTTTAGCTTATATGGTCTCACTTCTTTTGAGATGAAAGCAGATCAGTCTATGTAACACACAAAGTAAAGTGTGTAAGTTTTATCCAAAAATAAGCTTTCAATAAACAGTAACCAGATATGCAACAGGGTTTAAGCTGTTTTGTGTTTGCCAAATATTCACTACATAATGTTGTTTAAAATTATGTAAGCCAAAAGGACACAACATGCAACTAAAACAGTGTTGGCTTAAATAATCTTTGAGTGTAAAATTTAGTACAATCAACTACAAAGAAGCTTTTTAAAGTGAAAATGTATCTTTTTATTGGTACCATACATTAATTATCAAGGGCAGAAACTAACCAAATCAAAAAAATATATATCAAACAATGATTTTCCTACAGGGTCTGGAGAAGGTACAAGTCACCATTCAAACTCAGTCATAACTGCTGCTGGATTCAACAGTAACAAAATGGAAATGTACAAAACAATGACAGAGCTTCAGCTGTTCATTTATTAGACTTTACAGACTCAGCATTGCTACCAAATATGCAGACTGAACTCAATGTGAGGCTGGTTTAAGAAGATGTGTATGATTCTGGTTATGAATACAAATAAAGACAATTTAGACAGAAAACTTCTTAAAACAAAAAATCTGTTTAGCCAGTGACGAAACATGAAAGTCACCGGATAACTAAAGTTCAGCGAGCACATTCACTTGACATCAAGTTGTAATACACAAAATTGTGAATGTTAAGTGAAAAAAAAAAAAAATCACTTTCTGTATAGATGAATACATGACTGAATTTCTGAATAAATTAAAGAAAATAAACAGTAAAACCATCTCTCTATGGTGGCATTGTACCCCCAGGGGGAGTTGTAATTTACATTTTTAAAAAAGAGGGAGGAGGAAAGAGAGCAGGTGGGAAGGTAGAGGGGACGGGTTCATGAATTTTCTCCTTTTTCCTATTTTTGTTTCTTTACATTAGATTGGGATGGCTTTAGGTAAATCTAAGTAAGAATACATTTTATTACAGTCAGACAGAACTTTGCTACTACCTTAAATATACAAGCACAAATACACAAAAATTCAAATCTCAAAAGGAAAAAAAAAAAAAAAAAAAAAAGGAACAAAAAGACAAAATAAAAACATCCACACTAAAGTATTTCTCTTTTATAAACATAAAAGATAAAAACAATATATTTTAGAGGGGGAAGGGATAAAAGTCCTGTGTTGCTCCTTGGTCTGTAGCTTTTTCAGTATTGGTAGAAAATAAAAAAGTAACAATTGAAATGAAGGCGTTTAATACAAATTAAAAAACATTCTAGGGAAATATATACTGTATAAAAACTCTTAAAATGTGTAACTGTGTGTGTGTGTGTGTGTGTGTGTGTAAGACTGTGCATGTGTGTGTGTTGTCAATGTTCTGTTTGAAAGACTGCATTCACTGTAGTCTAATCAGAGATATTTGGGCACTAGGGGGACTCAAAATCCTTCAATCATTATGTGTGGTTGTGTGTGTGCGCGCACGCGTCTGTGTGTTTGATGTTTCCCTAGTGCCACATTTCACCTCTCTTATTAGTGTGTTCATTTCAAATGGTTTTACATACCGATTCTAAATCCTGGTCCATCTGCTTCAGCAAAGCCACCATTAAACTCACGCTGCTGCTTTTCTCTTCTCAAAACTTTCACAAACACACACTCGCACGCATGCAAGCGCACACCCACACACACACACACTCTATTAACAAACGTTATGGGCGACCCGCACATCAGCAGAGCAGACCAGAATCCAGAGGCATGTTTAGCGTAGGAGTGGACGAGTCGTCCCTAAGCGACTCGCCACCATCTTGAAGCCCGACTGCCACCTTCCCCTCCACCCCACCTGTTCCTACATGTGAACTTCAGTATGGATACTTTAGCGTGCACAGTTCTCCCCTGGACTAAATCATCACTCGTGCTACCCGGTTGCCATCCAAAACTGAAAATTGGCAAGAGCAGATGGGACTTTTTGTCTATGAAATGACGAAAAGGGAGCGAGAGGTGGGACACAGTGCCTAATTATCAGGAAGTCACCGCAATAATCGAAGTTGTGAAACTTCCTCCAGCTCGGCAAAACAGTCCGAGCCCCCTCGGGCTACCTGTGCTTGAATCTGAGCGCTACAGTGGTGTTTGGATTGGAGAGCAGATGATGGACTGTTACTGTTGCAGTCATGGCTATTGAGGTGGGGTGGGGGCCTAGGAGTGACAGGGAGGGGTTAGGTTGAGGATGCGGGGCTCTGGGCTCTACTGTGATGCCTGTGAGGTGGGGTTGTCGCTCTTGCTCTCCTGGCTGGAAGGAGCCTTGTTGTTCCAAGGCGAGTTGGAGCCCAGCGCCGGAGAGTTGTTGAAGCTGTCCTCGTCATCTATGCCATTGGCAGCGTCGAACTGTGTGTTCTCCAGCCGTGTGATCAGGCGCTCATCCTCGTCGCCGAACTCCCCTCCCATCAGAGTGGGCTCTCCCACCACCATCACATCCTACGGAGTTACAAAACAGCACAACAATCAGACCACATGAATATCTTAGAACAGATGGCATACGATTTTATATCATACAAGCGATGCATTTAGTGCCTCTGAATCCCCCCCTGTAAAGCCACCTCTCATTTGCACCTGCTGTAGTTTTGGCAGGAACTTTGACCAACCAGCTGTTGATAATAAAGATGTATTTACTGTTAAAACACTTGCTCTGACCTGATTACAGTCAAGCAACATCTAAAATGTTAATTCCAAAAGTAATGGCTATAGACTAATGACAACAACTGAATTTAAAGAAAATGAATACATTTTCTACCATGAAAATGAAAGTATGGAACTCACCCAAAAGTCATAGCACAGTGCTTTTATTTTCCTGGGTTGCTATTAGTAACTTTTCCCGGCTATATTAAAAATGCATTAAATGGCACAAGTTTATCTTACAGTTAAACAAAACAAGAATGAACCCTGATGAGGTGTTTGCAAAAACATGAGAGGGTTTAAAAGTGACATTTGTACTTCTACTAGCTCAGTCAGTAACAAGACGTTTCAACTGTGTTTTAGTTAGGGTTAGGATTACAGAATCTGAGTCAGTCCTCATATTTTTGTACACAGAATGACTTTGGTTTATTGAGTCCCGCTTTTTTGTTGCCACGATTATCTGAACTCTCCTTAGCAAATCCATGGAGCAGTTTATCAAAGAGCAAAATGATAATGTGTGCTCAAATGATCGACACTAGATGGCACCAGAGCACTCACCGGAACTTGGCTGGACAGTGGGAAGCCACTACCAGGGCTCTTCTTTTTGTTGTTGTTGTTATTGTTAGTTCCTCCTCCTCCGCTGATTGTGCTGCCGCCTGACATCCTACGCTTCCGCCGTTTGTTAGGGGCTTGTCTTGATGGCTCAGCTACAGATAAGGAATAAAGAGAGAAAGTTACACATCCAGTTACCACATATCAACGTGTCTGCGTGTCCTATCTAATCATGCGGTTCACCTACCAGGTGGTGCCACCATCCTCTGCCATTTCTGGAACAGACAGGTCTTGAGGCAGTCTCTGGGGCTGAGGCTGTAGGTCTTGTGTCTGGACATCAGCTCCTGCATGGGCTCCAGAATCACACACAGCTAGAGGAAGGAACAGAGAGATGCCACAGGTTAGTGATTACCCATTTTTCAAGGTAATTAGAGATGCTCCGCTTGATTTATTACCAGCATTATCAGCTGGTGTTCAGCATTATTAGCATCACTGGTTGACTTGAAAGTTTGAGATCAGACAATGCGATGGGATAAAACATCAAGCAAAACAATTTGTTATCACTTCGCGGCAACGTTAGAGTGGCTTAATCACTACAGAGGCATCTAAAGCTCATGTTCCAATCAATTTTCACATGGATGTGAGGTGGTGCTGCGTGCTGTGTTTAAAATGAGAGGCACGCCAGATGCAGAAAAACAAACAGCCTGCTAGTATCCAACTGGGCCTGTTTGTCAAGCATACAAGAACATTTAAAGCATTACTGTTCTGCAAGGGGATGTCACCAATAACTAAAGAGGCAGTATTTTTCTCATGTCTCACACACAAAATTTAATAAACGGCTGTGATTATTTGCACAGTCGGGTAGAGGATGAAGAGCCTTTTTTTTAAAAGCAAATGGGGAAATAGCTGTTGAATGAAATGTAAATTATGCAGACATAGATGCTGGTAAAATGATGCCAAGATGACGACTTATAATATCCCCTTAAAGTTTTAAAGGTTCCTGTCAACAAGCAGCAGCTTCACGCTTGTAAAACAAGAGATTCAAGCAAAGCACTGCTCTCCAGAGACACTACTAGTCAAAAACGCTCTACATACAGGGTCAGTTTTTAGTAATAAACCATTTCAACCATTCTTGTATCTTTACTGTACATGAACACAATGTGCTTATGTTGGTTGTCACCCCACAGGATCTGTAAAGCGTCCAAAAATAAAGTCTCCAGTTTGTACACACCTTGACTACAAGCTATATATTCATTTATAAACCAGAAGGTAATCATTCAAAGTGCTTTAAAAGAAGGAACTGCTCTGAACAGTCTTCTCACTCTACTCAGTGATGCTGTATATAACATATGCTGCTGTTTGGCAGGTTACTCAATGTCCCTAATTAACTGTTTAACATCCTGTAAAGTTTTCAGAGATGGAAATGTTTTCTTACGAAATTACATCTGGACCACGATCAAGACACAAGGAAAGAACATTTTTCCAAATCCAAATGTTGCACATGTACTGTACTCACTCGGAGGTAGTTGAGGGTGGAGTTCGACAGGCCACATCTTGTTATGTTTTTGGACAGCTGGTCCAGCATCTGAGAGTCTTGGGCCTGGAACATATGGAAAGGAGATTAGAAAGCTAGCAAACAGCGTGTGGGGGTGTGGGTTCCTACTTCCTCTGCATTCACTCACATGCATGGCCAGTATACTACGAGGAATGAGTTCACGGTGTTGTCGGATACTGAAGTGCCACGTCTTTATCCTCATCATGTCGTCAAACATGAACTCCAGGTACAAGCGTCCTTCTACACACACCTGCAGAAGATCAGAGAACTGGAGTTAGTACACAACCGAAGAGAGACGAATAGAATCTATGCAGGAGTGGGTACATGTTTACACATTTAAAGATTACAGTGTTTTTTGCAGCAGGGAATTCATTAAGAAATTTTTCGAAAATACTTTTTTAAATAATTCTTGTTATACAGAATATCAGATTCTCACTACACGAGTAAAACAAATCCCTACGTTGTCTGCAGAAAAGGACAATGATATGAGCCGACTTCATGATCAACAAAGCTGCATGTTGCCTTCCATTTTTGGGACAGTAATTATACTCAAAATAAGACTGGAGAGAGGTGGAAAGAAAAGGTCACATCTATCATCAATGCAATGTCAACCGAGTTAATAATCACTTGCGGAGAGCCTGGGACAGAGATTCTGTGCACGACAGAATGCACGAAACACTCATAAAATCTGATTAAAACGGCAACTAACCACGTCCTTAATGCTGTGGTAGCATGCAGGTAACTCGAGGAGACGACCAGTTTTTGATCTGCACAATCTGTTTTATTATTTTTTATTTTATTTCTAAACTTATGTATCTGTATGTTAATAAGAGGAAATATTCCTGATACGTTTATTTCAGGGACACGGCTCTAAACCCAGATGCTCCAATCTGCTGTTTGTAATGGACAGCCAATCAGATGAAAAGTGCCTTAAAGTGAGAGAGAAGCTAAATTTACATCTTATTGAGTATTAGGGCCAAATTAAGAAAAGAAACATGTTGATCACTTTGAGAATAAAGTTGAAATTTCGAGATTAAAGATGAGAAATAGTCAAAATGTGGCGATTACAGTTATTGTTTCAAGGCAGATTTCTATACCCTTTCCAAAATGCCTTATTTAGATGAGTTGGTGAAACAAATTGATCAGCTGTCTTGTGATACAGCATACATCCACTTTATTGGATGAGGGTGGAACTATTGATATCCTTGCATCTGTCCACTGCCAGCCATTACATTTTGTGCAAATCCACTCTTCCGAGTGTTTTTTTTTTCCTTCTGCAGCTGCAGCTTCCTGCACCACCTTTTTGACGTCTACGTGCCAAAAGAGAAATTGTTTCCTTCCTTTTTACTAAAGTTAATTATGAAGATTCCACCGACTCCATTTTTCTTGAAACAACTTTAATCTCCATATTTCAACTTTTGTCTCGAAATAGAATTACTCTGATGGACATAGACAGAAATTTCATCTTTAAATATCAGTTTTTAGAAGTACCAGCTGTATTTGTCCCCAATACCTCCACAGACATCCCCTGCACATACACACCTGTGTGAACATGGGTTTTCCATTCTGTGTGACCATAGTGCACTGATCACAGTCGAGGGAGACAAAGTTATTGTGGAAGGACTCCTTGGGATGTTTCAGTACATAGTAGAGCTCAGTGGCACCGCCCTCAAATATACTCCGGAAGTACCTCGGGATTAACGTCCGGCCAATTGCTGTAAGAAGAAATCGGAATCTGAAAAATCTGATTCTGAAAATCTGAATCTGATTTGTGTCATTCAAACAGCTCCCTACTGTAACGTTTGGGTCCATCTTCCAGACAGAAAGTAATGGTCAGCATGGCATCGTCCTCAAAGAACTCTGTAGTAAATGCATCCCACCACAGGTTGTCGCACTCCTACGTTGTAGAGAGGAGAAAGTTATCCATTAAACACCTTTTTGGGGGCGTTTAGCGTCCATGTATGTGGCTGTGTATGCACACAAACCTCTGTCCAGTTCTGTAGTCGTTTGTTGAGCTCATATATTCTGTAGTCTGTCTGGTTGCCATATGGTGTGTGCCTCCTGGAAGAAACAAATTGAAAAGAACACAAAAGCTGACAGTCATCAAAATGCAGTAGGGTTACAGCTCTCATAGACTCTTTAGATTTAGCAGGGTTTAACCCAGTTAAGGCTTACAGTCTTACTGCAAGATCTCTAGGCAATTAAGAGAAGGAAAAAAAAAATCTCACAATCTTATCTGTATTTGTATTACTACGGTTTTTAAACCTGCCTGGAATAATGGGAAACAATGTAGTCTTACCCTATTCCTGGCTCCAGGTATGTGGGAGGGTACATTGGAGTGGGGCTGTAGAGAAACAGGAGACAGAGACATTATTACATTCAGCTATAGTGCTAATATGCTCTCCTCAAGGAGCTAGTCTGCCTTTACAACCCCGGGACATGAGCCAAACATGGCAAAAATTGGATGAGACGGTAAATATCAATTCTCAAATGCACAGACACAATCAACAACTGCAGCAGATTCATTTATTTATTTATTGCAAAATGACAACGGGTGGAAAAACAACCAAAATTTAAAAAAAACAACTATATTCTCCAACTTTACTGAGCTACACAATTCAATGCAATTTTTTGGCTGTAAATTTTCACCTCATACAGCAGTTAACGGTTTAAACATTGCTCACAGTAGCTCAGCAGGTAATTGCCTTTATAATTCGTGGCGTAAACGATGAATGAATAACATTTTTCTACTCTGGATTAAAGCAGTACTGATGCAAATGTTCACTCAATGACAGAAGATCAGCGGGGCCCCCTTTACTTAAATACAAGGAATAAACCTTCATATATTAAAGGTGTTTTACCAGTGCGTGGTAATATTGTACAACGTATGCAACACTTTGAAAAACGGCTTATATTTAGGATCTGATACTGGAAGGTAGCATCACTCAGTTATTACATTATTATGCCAATAGATGATCTCAAGGCTTGATGCTTTTTTAAAGCGTAATGCATTCAATTATTAATTGAGGTTTGCATGTTCTCCCAATCCCTGTGTGCGTTCTCTCTGAGTACTCCGGCTTCCTCCCAGAGACCAAAGACACGAATGTTACAGTAATTGGAGAGACTAAATTGGCCATAGATGGGGACGTGAGTGTGTCATTTCTCTGTGTTGCTATGTGATTGACCATTTCAGCTGGGATAGGCTGTGCCCCCTCGCCCGTAAGTGCCATAAGTAACTAATAAAAATGGACGGATTAAATAAATATTGAACTAAAATTTCCCAGGAAAATTCACGCTTCATGCCAGCTTCACTCTAATATAACACACTCTTGCAACACTGATGTGCTCACAGTCACACCTACTGCATGTGCTCATCTCTCTACACACTTTGAAATGAATGTGCAAGCATTGAGTGGCTACACTGATCCCTCACAAAACGTGGGAAAACAGACTGAGGAGGATTTCTATCTGTTGGTTTGATTTTAAATTAAAGGCTTAAAGTAATTACGCAAAGATACAAGATTTCCTTCGCCGTGTTTGTAGAGCGGAGCTGAGACAGCTAAAGTGAGGATAATGCTACTTAAGTTGATAACTTGTAAGGTTATTGTAAACGCACTGCAAAAACTTTGTGACAACAGTTTGAATGCACAGAAGCATTTGAAAAACATTTGACAGCTAACAGAAAACATACTTTAAAAACAACACAGTTGGCCCCATAAGCAGTCAGCTAGACTAATTTTTGGCAAGCTTTACAAACACAGCACAGAAATGAAACTCACCCCACGTCTCTGTCCAGCATGGTGCCGGGGTGGAAAGGGGGGAAAGTGCTACCGTTGGGGGGCTCCTTGGGGGAGTACAGCTTGAACGACTTGGAGGAACAGCCTGGAATAGAAGTGACGTATATATTTGTAATATATATTATTATATTTAACTTATGGCAGATGAAAACTTGTGACCTGACGGAGAACATGACGTGTGTATAGTAAGTATGCCAAATTTAGACACAAAAGATAAAGATAAAAAATTTATTAACTGAAAAAAAAAAGTAAACTTTTCAATATCGATAAAGCTGAGGTTATGGGAAAAAAAACAACAAAACCAAAGATGATGATGTCGAACAGGGCTGTACGAATCTGTAATACTGAGATTGAAAAGATGCAAAGGCCCACGATACGGCATCAGATCTTGCCTTACCTACTTGAAGCATGCTAGTATGGTAAAGTTGTCAGGTTTAAAGATTATATGGCTAAAAACTGAAGCGGCGATACATAAATACATAGTTTCTTTTTTGGTCCATGATCCAATCATGATTGAATAACTGGACCTGTGCTAAAAATTGGGTTTTTTTTGAAAACCAAAGTAAAAAGTGGAGAACTGTTACACCTCTGATGCCTAATCAGCCTGAAATAACCAGTATGGTCCAGTTTTAACTGCACTCATTCCATGGTCTTCCCTGAATGGCTCATTTTTGGGGCATTAAAATATAAAACAACACAATGGAAGAAGCCTCATGCAGCACTACCATAGAAACTGATGCCTTACCATGAAGTACTAAACAGTAAGTCAGAAGGAACCCCAAACACAAGAGAAAACATACTGATGACACTGACACACACACATAAAGATCCAGTCCCTGTTCTACTCTAATTGCCTGGCTCTCTTATAAAGGCCATCCAGGCGTGGCGGCCTCTGGGTCACGACCTCTGCGTCACCATGGTGAAGCCCCACCTCCTTCATATCTCTCTGTGGTGTCTCTGCATATTAAACATATTTATGTCACTGTATGTCTGAAGGAAAGATATAACCAAAGAGGGGGACTTGTCTCAGAGGAAAGTTTGTTATGAAATGAGAACACAGTGACGCAAGATGTATAGTAAACAGTTAAACCAGTAAAAAGTACTAGTTACACTTCATAACACATATCTGCAGACACACTGTGGTGAGGTGGGCAGACAGAAGCTGCCTAACCTTTAAAGTCACACACATTAGGATGTTGTTCCTATAAATCACTAATCTATGCATCCTTATGAAATCCAGTCTAGTGAAAGGAGGAATTGCATTCAAATATGTTGTGAATAACAGCAGCGATCACAGCTTTTACAGACCCAGAGGTAAATTAATAAAAAAGTTTTCCGTAAAGAGTATAGAGCCATAAAACATTTCCATCTTTCTAAAAAGTTAAAAAGAAAAGGCAATAAAACACTCATCTATTTGAAACCCTGGCTTCAAATCGAGTTAAAAACAAGCTGTTTACTATGTGCAACACTATGCTATGGGCTGGATGCACCACCAGAAGACTGATAAATAAATAAATAATCGATTCTTTGTGTGTCCATTAGTTGTTGAGAGCTCCATTAGCTCCTCTCCTCTCCCGTTAGCGGTTAATGACAGGCAGTCACAATCACATCAGCTGGACTCCACTTCCTCCACTGGGAATCGTGTTCCTCTCTTTTACAAGCACACAGTACACAATGTCGACAGAAACATACACATTAAACATACACACATCTGCTTGTGGACAGAAACTTTTAGAGCAGATCATCTGTCAAACTGGCACGGATGCCAAAAAACACTCAACTATTGACTTTTCTTCATGCTCAGCCGCCAAAAATCCACCCAATATCACAACATCAAGTCTCCTCTAAATGGGGATATAACCTGTCGTGGTTGTGCACTCCTGCCACTCAAGACTGCCACCATGATTGGTACAAGGGACAAGATAAGGGACAAGTATCCAAACGGAATTTGTGAGCCGGATAAACCTGAACCACATTGTTAAACTTTGAACGTAAAGTGACACCGGTTTAGGTTATTTCGGCATCTATGCTTCATAAATTTAACTGCTAAAGAAGATTGGATGTAGAGTTGCTACAAAGGCAATTAGAATGGCACCAAGCTAGCATATAGTTGCTAGCTAGGCTAAATTTATTACGGGACTCGCGCGATCTTAACAACAAAACGCCAAACAATAATAATCTGAAAAGCAATACATTTATGTGAACAAACAAGACACAATACATAATCCCGATCCCCTCAACCACAGCGACGGTGACTGTGTACAACACTGCCTCGTAGGCCTGCGGGGTAGGCTAACGTCAGCTAGCCAGAAAACTGTTTGTAACCAGTTAGCTGGTTTTAGCCTTCCTGCTAACGCCTTAGCGTTAAATCCCTTCGCAACGAAAAAGCACTCAAAAAGAGGAGCAATTACACCGGCGGCAGTTCCTACACCAACTGTAAACGCTAAAAAAGCTAAACGTTAGAGTCGAGTAGTGTGTTTGGGGGAAAGGCGACCCTTTACCTGCAAAGAAGTCCAATCAGAAAATTGATGTTTACAGATCCGTGCTGATAGACCGTGTGTACGCTCCGTGCGTAAAAACGGATAGGCCCGCTGGACGGCGGTTGGCTGGACGCAACGTACCCACACAATACGTCCCTTTGAATTGGATCAATAAAAAAATCTCCTCCAAACGGAATAAGGCCTAAATTGCGGGAGTCGGTCGGTTATGTTTTGTCCCGCATGAGGCCTTGTCAGTGGGCTGAAGCCTGCTGTGGGTTTACATATGGACCCCGATGAGCCCTTTGTTCACGGGAGGACATGAACAATAGCTGTAGGCCCTCCTCCTCCTCTCCCTCTGCAATGCATTTGCTCCTCTCTCCTCTGCCCAGCACCGCCAGCCGCCCTCTCCCACTTCTGCTCCTCCTCCCCCCACTAATGCACAACTGCACATAAAGGTTGTCTGGTAAGCATTTTTCCCTTCCTCCTCCCTGCATCCCATATCCCTTCCTTGTAACTGACACAGATGAGAATTGTCCTAATGCAACTCAGTGGAGATGAGCGTGGAGACAAAGATCATGCTGACTGCAAAGTGGCTGTCATGTTTACCTAATTAGTGAACATAGGCTTGCTGCAATCAGCTTGAGCTGAGGCAGTGACAACCAAGACCCTGGGCCCAAGCAGGATGCAAACGTGATGCACATACATTTGCAGTGGAGCAGTCCCATTGGTCAAAAGTACACCAAGATCTTATAAATTTACACTTAAAGACAGCAGAATAAGTTTGTCAGTTAATTCTGCCTTTCAGTTTGTATGCTGAACTGCCCAAGGTGGACGAGTAAATCCCTTAACATCAGGAATCTCTACCCTCTTTTCCTCTCTGAGTCTGCGCGCACACACGCACAGATCCACGCACACACACAAAGCACTAAGCCAAAAGGAGAATCCCACAGGCTTCTAAATCTGCTTAAATCGCCTCAAATAATAATCAGATATTCAGATCACAGCCAGCAGAGATCTCACCCATATGTCCAAAGTTGTGATATAAAAAGAACAAGCAGTATTAGGACAGCAATTTTTCCATATTTATGCAAGCGTCATATCTAACACGCAAACTGTTTGATCTACAGCATCTAACCCCAAAGGACAGAAAAGACAGATTATCCCATATCGAGGATGTAAAGTAGTTTCCTTTCACCCACTAAAGAACTTTCCCTTCCTGCTGCACTCTTTAGGTTGTTACAGCCACCAGCACGAACACGGTTCTCATTAATACACCACCCATGCACACTGGGAGTGAAAACAATGTTTCATAAATGATTTATTCATAAATTAAGCCGCTGTTGCGAGCTGCTCAGTAAACAGGTCTTCACAGAGGGAGTGAGACTAAACACTGGTGCTGATCAGTAATATGACATTATTGCAACATTATAATAACATTTATCATCAGCGTCGTTATTATTATTATTATCATCATCATTATTAATATTATATTCATCTTCACCTTTTAACTGCAGTATAGATAACACATATAAATGACTGGAAATATATACACCAAAGCGGACATGAGTAGAAATGTGATTTTTTTTTAAGTTTATTTTTACACATTTTGGTATGCAGAACAATTTAAACTTCAAGCATCAGTTAAACAAGTTATTTCAGTAAGTTATGACTTGCTGCCTTTGTCTGATATTTAAAATCCCATTTGTTGTTCTGATGGTGTAATATTTTATCCTGAACCAGACTTGCACTGGGGTGTATTTGCAGTGGTATGCAGTTTGTGTGCCCGTATACATGTTGCTCCATGATTCTTTATTACATTGTACACATGATATAAATACATGATAGTTTTAATGCAATAATCTAATTCTCAGTTACTTATAAGTCATTTAAATGTGTGCAGTAGATATAAGTAAAGATGCAATTTTTGCACATTTTTTTAAACATTATTCTCACATTTTCATCCAGATTTTATTTTTACTATTATTACTATGTTATATTTTTTTAATTCATGCAGGCATTTTGATACACTGAATCTAGGTGTAATACATTTTATTGTATTTTTATTTTTATGCTTTTTTCCATTTATACATTTAAAATACTTGTATATGTTTTTCAAGTGATGGATCTGTTTGTTGGACATCTATCCCGCCGGGATCTGCTGCTCTTATATGCCCAAAATGAAGACAGCAACTCAAATATGAACCTCTTTGTAGACTCTGATGTATGAAATCCAGAGTATGGTGAAGTGCACTGTCTCCCAGAGCCAGGCATGTAGAGAGGATAAGCCTCTATAAGGCCTGTCTCTCACCCGACCAGCAACAAAGATGCCCGGGCTGACTTTATGTATATTGGTTTGACCATGGTAAGCCTGTGACATGAGCTCTTCACAGCTCACGAGGCTGCTGTCAGTCCTTTGGCAGCATCTTTGTGTGTCTAGTACCAGGGGGAGGTGTAGTCTGTTGTAGCTAAGAGTGTCTGTTGTGGGTGACTTATGTGGATTTGCCTATCTTACATTGGCTGGCCCCTGTCACTATGGCAACATGAGCAATCATTGCTGACACAACCAGAGAGAGAGGCTAAGAAACATCCATGGAAATGGACACACAAGGGTTAATCCTGTGTGTGTGTGTGTGTGTGTCTCCCCAAGCTCACCCATTGAAATGGTACATGACGGGGTTAATCCCCAGTGCGTGTGTGCGTGGTGGGGTGATGGAGAGGAGGTGGGGGTGGGAGGTGTGTCAGGATAAGGCTTGAAGGGCTTACACACACCATCTCCTTTGCTCTCAGGCATAGGGACAGCCTTATCTTCAACCAGCACCCCAACCAGTGAGGCACACGGGTACACTCACACAGATCTGCCCAACCCTCACTTCGTCAGCTTGCCTCATTTTCCTGCAGTTAAACATTCACACCTAAAGCCATAAAGCCATGTATAATAAGTGCTCAAAGCGGGCACACATGGTGTTTTCACTAAGCCTACACTTTAAACCCACAAGTGCAACCTGTTTAAATTGACCTTTGTTAAAGTCAATAAAAAGAGAGTAAGAGACTGAACTTGTACAGCATTTTGGTATAAATATGCTGTACTAGTTCTTGCTTTTAAATAAAAGACAAATCAGAAATTCTTCTTTTCGACCGTTTTGTTTGACCTCAGAGGTTTTTGTTACCTCGTCAGCTGTGAGAAAGGCAAAAAGGAAAAGGTCAGCAAGACAGACTTACCTCCTTCAGACTCTAGCTGTTCTGACATCGCCATTTTGTCACCTACAAATGCACTTTCACAGCTACACACTGATCTAACTCAGAGCCTGAGTCTGTGTTTTCATGCCTCTCCCACTCTCTGATATCTTCCATGTCCAGACTGTCAGGCTCAGGGGCACGAGGAGGGGGAAGGAGGATGCCTACAGTCTGTGTGTGTGTGTGTGTCTGCCTCGCATGTGCATGTGTGTGCGTGCATGCTATCGTGCACATGTGCAAATGTGTGCAATGTGCCACTTCCACTTACTAGTCCACAGGAAACTCAACTGCACATGCATCTGCCAGAGTTCTGATAAGAACCATTCCCGCCAGCCTCCCTTCAGCACAATCCTAAGCACTGATCTCAGGACAGTTTTGTGTCGGTTTGACTGCAGAAAAAGCCCTGACCGAGCTGATCCCAGCTCAAAGATGAGTTCCAACTGGAGAATGAGTGACATCAGTTAAGTGCTGTTTTTTCCGTTTTTCCCCCAAACAGGAATGAAAACAGAACCACTCCTCTTTTCATAGATAGCATTCACTGCATTTCTTTCCCAAAGCTAAAAGCATGCCTACTGTTTCTCGACTTTTCCCACTTCACAATATTAAATAAGTACTTTAGACACATCAGTGGCACACACTGTCCACACGGAAGCTAGCTACATGTCTCTGGGGCTCGTTTCACTGGTGTCTGCCTGCCAGATTTGATACATTTGGCAGCTCAGGCCTCTTTACTCCTTTATTGGATCAGATGGGGGGGGACAGAGATCTCTCTGTCTGATTCAGCTCTGATAAAAGATCCAAAAGACAAGCTGCCACTTTTTGGAGGAATGAGCTCTAACAGTGGCCAGCTTTAGATCAAAGAGACTGTGAGCCAGAAGAGCTGCAGACACTTAACTGACGCAGAACTTCAGCTGTAGTTATTTTAATGGACTCAAGGTTTAGGGTTAAAGCAAAATGTCTTATCTCAACAGAGAAACGTACAACAGAAGAAAGTAGCATTCACATTAATTAGCAGCATGGTGGCTCACAGCAAGAGGATTTCTTTGTGGAGTTCAAATGATCTCCCTCAGCCTGGGAAGGTTTTCTCTAGTTACTTCTGCCACTGAACAGCATCCCATCTGGGCCCAGGACACGCTCACAGAAGAGATTCCTAATCTCGAGAGTTGTACTTAGTTATTACATGAGGGCAAAGTTGGACAATATGACAATAATGTGAGATTAATAGCAGTCTACTGTCAGAGAGTTTTTGCCACACTGTTATAGTGTGCCGTTGCTTTAGTGGGAAAAAAGTGTATCTTGTGCAATATACACTGCTCAGACAGTTTGTTGGGCACACCTTGCTAGTACTAGGTTGGACCCCCTTTTCCCTTCAGAACTGCTTCAATTCTTTATGGCACAGATTCAACAAGGTGCTGGAAACATTCCTCTGAGATTTTGGTCCGTATTGATATGATAACACATTTGCTGCACGTCCATAATGTGAATCTCCTGTTGCACCACATCCCAAAAGTGCTCTGTTGGATTTAGATTCTATGACTGTGGAGCACATTAGAGTACAGTGAACTCATTGTTATGATCAAGAAACCACTATAAGATGATTTGACTTTGTGACATGGGATGATATCCTACTGGGAGCTGCGATCAGAAGATGGGTAGACTGTGGTCATAAAGGGATGGAGATGGTAGGCTGTGGCATTTAAACAATGCTCAGCTGCTAGTAAGGGGAACAAAGTGTGCCAAGAAAATATGTCCCACATATTACACCACCAGTAGCAGTCTGAATTGTTGGTAAAAAGGCAGGGTGGATCCATGCTTTCATGTTGCTTGTTGTTGCAGCAGAAACGGAGGCAATGTTTTTCCAATCTTGTATTGTCCAATTTTGGTCTGATTTGTCCAAATCAAAGCCTCAGATTTCCTATTCTCATCTGACAGGAATGGGTTTTCTGCTGCTGTAGCTCACCTGCTTCAAAGTTTGGCATGTTGTGCATTCAGTGATACTCTTTGTCATTCTTTGGTTGTAATAAGCAACTATTTGAGTTACTGTTGCATTCATATCAGCTTGAACCCTTCTGTCCATTCTCCTAATATTTATCAGGGCATTTTTGCCCAGAGAACTGCTGCTTACTGAATATGTTTAATGTTTGGAGGATTTTTTTTAACATCAGTTCAAGATAATACAAACATCAGGTTCTGCTTCTATATCACCTGGTCAAAGATGTGCACAGGTAGCCTCACTCTAGAATTTTAATCACAAAACAGCTTTACTATATCTTGTTGGGTGTTTTTGTAATCTTTCGTTACATGAACAACCACTGGAATCAAAAGTTAGAAATAACTCTTTAAAGATAAGTAATTTTGACTTATGTATTTAAATCACAGGAGACCCCAAAAACAGGGTGTGTGTGTGTACGTGCGTGTACAGAAAAGCAATGTAGGTAATAACAATCAGGGATAGAAGTTGAAACCCCTTACATTTAAGAACCAGTATCAAATGGTCTTATTTATAAGAATTTTATCCCTCCAACCTCATGTAATACTAATACTGCTGAGTTTGTCAGCTAGTCTGTGCAAAACAGTGATATTAAACTAATTTCAGTGGTGCTTAAGTCCCAACTGGGTCTTATTTTTCTCCCTCTGTGTTCAGATTTAGATAATAAAAAAGATATTGTAAAGCTCAAAGCTTGAGTAAGCTTATTTTATCCATTCAGAAAATTATTTAATTAAAAAAAAATGTATAATAGGATTAATATTAATAAATTATTAATTTCTCTCTCTATTAAATCATAGATGATGTTAACGTCCCCTGTCCAAAATAATGAAGCTTAACACAGGGACTATTGATATTTTGTTCGGAAAAATAAATAGTTTTTAAATACTATAAGTAATTTTTTTTTAGTGGGGACTTTTACTTTGAAAGGACTTGACTGCTTTTACTTAAACGATCTGAATCTCTTGCACCCTACAGCTCAACTGTCAGACGGGAAATTGTTATTGATGCGTCTCATTTGCAAGAGAAAACAAAAGTGCGACAATCAAAACAAGCGACACTGAATATAAATGGATCTGCTGCTGCTCAGCAGAGATCCATCACTCATTCATCTGCTTTACAGTCAGGAGAAATCACTGTGGAAAATTCGGACTGACCTACAATCTGCAGCTTGTCCTTTGATAGCAGCGCCCTCTCGTGGCCACAGTGAGCCAGTGTCTTTGTTTTCATGCTGCCCTACAGTTTTTTTTTTTTTCTCACTCACTGGGTGAATTCCCTACTCAGGATCTTTTTGGCAGGCAAACACAGACACACTGCAACCTGGGAAGTTCAGCGGCAAGTGCGTCACATGTTATAACAGGCCAAGAGGTGAAGGGATTAAATCAGGAAAAGGCTCAGCCGTGAGCCAGTTTGGCATTGAAATATATTATATGAGTGTGTTACTTTAAGTGTCAAAAGAATCATGCATGTGCTGTAGTAACTTAATGATCTATATTATTATCCATCATCTTCACTGTTGCACTCCCCCCCCCCCCAACACCGCCACCCCCTTTTCTCCCTGGCATTTTGCAGGTAGCTTAGATTTAAGTGTGTGTGTGACAGATGTGCGTGAGGGTGTGTGTGGCGGCGGCTGGTGTCAGCTGGCAGCTGTGTGAGTGGAGATGACAGTGCCCTGATGCTGCGTTCTCTGTTCTCTGGGAGCCATTTTGTCTGTCTCTGATCTCAGAGTCAGGTCTGCCCCCCCCACCCCACACACCCTCAGCCAATCACGTCACCGCTCAGCCTTGCAGAAAACATAGAAACACAGTCTGATCTCTCTCTCTCACTCTGTCTCACCCACTCCATCTCCCTCCCTCTCCTACAGTGTTCATCTCCTACTTGCTTCTCTTTTCTTGGCTCTTCTGCACTCTGCCCCCCCCCCCCCCCCCCCCCCCCCATCACCTCTTCTCCCTCCTTTCTCCTGCTTCCTCCTCCTCCTCCTCTTCCTCCCTTAATCCACATCTTTCCTCGGTGTCTGCTCACTCCCTCTCTCTTCCCCTCTGTCACACCCTCCTCCTCCTCTCCAGGCTCTCTTGTTGTGCAACCCGTTTTTAAACAGCTCAGCCTTTGTGCGTTTTTGTCTGTTGCCATTTCAGCCAGAGCTGCAGTCTTTACTCATTTTCCTCCAATCAGGGACACCATGTGACTCTCTGCATGAGAGGGCACAGTCCCTTCCCCCTTCTCTCTCTCTCTCTCTCTCTCTCTCTCTCTCTCTGTCGCTCTCTCTCCTTCTCTTTCCCTTTCCCCGTCTCCCTCCTTACTCCTCCCCACCGCTTCCCCCACTCTAGCCAGTCAGCCAGCCAACATACGCTAGCAATCAGAGGAGTCAAAGAAAAAGAGGGAGTGAGGGGAGGGTGAGAGGGGAAAGAAGGATGAAGGTATATACACAGTGCAGACTGAAACTGTGTGGGAGAGGGGAGACAGGGGAGGTATGGGGGGGAGATGTCACAGAGGTGAGGGGGGCACAGAGTAGTGTGGATTTTACTGTAAGGTCAGTGTAGAATAGTATGAAGTCATCTAATTGATCTCCAAGCAGAAAACACAATAACCATTGAGTAAAGTTATTCCCTCACACACTTCGGCCCACTGTTTATGTCATCCACATGTCAGGACACATGCTGTGTGTGTGCATCCAGACGCACACACACACACACACTCACGTACAAACTGTGAGCCCACACAAGAAGGGGGAGGATCCTTGTGCGTTGAACACGGCTCAGGAATGTAAACAACAGAGAACAAGACGAAAGCAACCGAAAGCAACCGAAAGGCAGAAATTATATAGTTTCACATTTTACATGCTGTTGTATTTAGTCAGCCTTCACAGAGTCTCTGATCGTGTTTTAATTATATAAAGAGGGTGGCAACTTAAGCGTGTAAATTAACTAGCGTCACTTTAGGGTCAAGCTTTGGGTTCATTTGAAGTTGACTTGAATGAATGGAAGTGATTGTTCCGTTTTAGGAGGCAGTGTTTACATTGGTTTTCAGTTACCTCATGTTGTGTATACATGTGTATCTGTGTGAGTGACTGAAGCTGTATTAATCACACGTATTCTTTAAGGTCACCAGATGTGCATGAGAAAGTAAGATTGCACAGTTGTGTTGTCTTTTTAAAGTTTGGGTTTTGCGAAATATGTGTCGACATCTATGAAGCCAGGAGCTGAAAAGTGAAAGATGTCACCAGACAAGAAGCTACTTTGTCAATAATATTTTTTTTAAGTGAGAAAAAAAAAAGAAAAATGAGGAGAAAATGAAAAAGAGAATACAAAAGAAAACAGAAAAAAAAAGCCAAAAGCAAAAAGGGGAACACCAGAGAGAACAATATGAGAGCAAAAGTGGAGCGCAGAAGAGTGCAGTCATACGTCTTTTTGGAAATTTCCATGACCACGTTGATTAAGTATGCAATCTGACCACAAGATAGCTAAGGCCCGGTTCTAAACAAATGCTCTCGCCTCTGCTGTGCAGGCTTGTTTAACGGCTGAGGTGGCAGCGTTTGCCTTTGTAACACGGAGCGCTGCGCAGAGATTGAAAACACATGATTGAACACACACACACACACACACAGGCGAAAACTCTGATGCACCATATTCCCTGTACCATTGTGCGCTCCAGACAAATTGTTATCTGGTGCGTCTAGAGAGTTTGCCCTTGCTGATACCAAATCTGTCTGCCAACATGTTTCTATACTATCCAGCTTTCTGATCCGTCATCCTCGGTCGTGTCTCTTCCTATTCATCTGTCTACAAGCTGCAACTGTACAAGCCAAGACGAGCTGACATTGTCTCTCAGTTTGCTTCTCCGAAACTTTCCGCCTTTAAAATAATCTGCAATGCTAAAGAGTTTCCAGACCGCAAAACATGGGACCAGTTAGTGCTCCATCTCTCTAATGACTAAAGTCGAGACTGGCACCAGGGAAATACGATACTTGATGAGTGGTTGGCTAAATTTCTTTATCCACATCCCGGCTGTTTGAGGGTTGACCACTGTGGCCGCTGTGGCCTGGTAGGCAGGAGAAGAGAGGAGGCCACGTCAGGGTTATGCAGCACCCTACACGCACATAAATACACACAGCAGCTCACAACTTTATCACACTTCCTTCCTCCTCTCCTGCTGCTGAGAATTATACAGCAGCAGATTCTAAGAGCATCTATCATGATTATGAATACATTCGCAGCTATAGGATTATATTTCATGTCCTACACATCCTATCAGGAGTGCTACATAAATCGCTGTAACACTTAATAATATATTGCCTGAGGCTGAGCAGTGCAGGGTTTATTTCTAGACCTTTATTTCTCTTGTTCTTTCCACCTCTGCCTGATTAAAGTCAATAAAACCAGAAGAATTATCTGTTTGCTGTCAGGCGTCCCACACCTAAACACAACTGTTTGGGGACTGCGGGGAGTTCCTCAGAAGTCGCACGCCTCTCAATATGGTGGCCTAATATGACGGATATTACTCCCTCCAGGTCGCTCTCCGTGGCTCTGTTCCCAGAAGCCCTGTAGCCGATACTCAACTTCAACCAATTTTAATAAAATGGTGACATACAACAGTCGGACTGCGGGGCTGTTTTGTTATCATGGCGCAAAATGAAAACGGCCTATGAAGCTACGACTGTGGCGATATGACTGACACTTCTTCAACCCCAAAGACAGATATTTAACATGAATGAAGAAGCCTCAGATGTCACAGAAAACAGCAGCGAACAGAGAGAGGTGCAAGTAATTGTGTTAGAGTAAGATCAGCGTCTGCCCTTCTCCCACTCGACCGTGCACTTGCTGACCTCGTTTTGTGAACTTAAAGAGAACTTCTAGGTAAAAAGCTCCCTAACAAGGCTATTATACATCCATGCTTTGTTTAAGGAACAAGACTTGAATCTTTAAAAATCACGTCCCACAGATGTAGCAGGGCACTTTCTTCCCCACTTTGATATCAGTGATAAAAACTGCTTCTGTACCTGCAAGAGGAGCATCCCCTCATCTCCCTCTTCACATATCCTAAACAGCATACTCCTGTGTGAGCTACGAAACATCAAGCATTCATTAATAACTCTTCTGTGAAAAGAGGAGCAAAATCAATCATGCAAGCCTTTGATTCATGCCACTGATCTTTGCCCTTTAAATGTCACACTTTGATCCCTTTTTTCCCTCCTCTCTTCTTTTCCGCTACCTCCGCTGTCAGATTTCCACTTTGGATGAGAGAGTAACTTATAAAGGACTCTGCTGTTAACCTGGGCCATTAGTCAGAAAGCATCAGCATCATTAGCAACAGCAGAAACAGCAAGAACAACAACTGGTGGAGGAAGAGGAAGAAGTTGCATTAGCGGTGCCACTGCAACAACTTCATGCACAGATGTGCGCGCCGCAAGCAAATATCTTCAGCGTTTCATCTTGAAACTAAAAGAGTGCGATGATAAGAAGAATGCATGTTTGCTGCATATATCCTAGTATTTTCTTTGCACTTCATCAGCCATCGCAGAGGGTGACCTCCCATGAGCCTTTGCAAACAGAGCCCTAGGGCCTCGGGGCACCTCTTTCCCCATCTCTCTGCCCCAGTTGGTCACGCCACAGCAGCCGCTGCACTCACCAACCAAAATACAACAACAACAACCAGAAAAAGTCAGCGGCTGGCAACAGCAGCAGAGGCAGCAGCGGCAGGGCTGTCGTTAAAGACAACCATCACCACGGCAGCTACTTACCGGGACACGCGCAGCCGCCCACGGACATCTTCTCACATGTCTGGTGTGAATCCGATCAGAATGATGGTGGTGGTGGCTCTGTTATCCCTGCTCTCTTCCTCTCCTTTTCTCTCTCCTCGTTCTCACCAGTCACTGCTGCCGCCACTGAGGCTGCTCACATGAGCGTCTGTTATCCCCACGGTTCACACACACAGACACATACACACACATATACACACCGCCAGGGAGCAGAGAGAGAGAGAAGAGGGAGTGAGTGAGTGAGGGAGGGAGGGAGTGAGTGAGTGACGGCGAGGGAGGAAAAGAGAAAAGAGAGAAAGAGGGGAAGAAAAGGTTAAAAAAAAGAGCACACACAAACACACACACACACACACACACACACACACAAAGGATCAGATTCTCTCAGTTGTAGCTGTACACTGTGAATCACACTGCGAGTGTGTGTCCAAGTGTGTAAGTGAGTGCGTGTTATCGAGTGAGGAGAATACTGCTCCTGCCTCTGCTCTGCCCTCACCCTCATCAGCCCTGCAAATTACAGCTCAGGTGGGAGGAGAGAGGGAGTAAGAGAGAAAGAGAGAGGGAGGGAATGAGCGGCTGAGTGCTAGAGAGAGAGAGAGCGAGAGAGTGTGTGTGTGTGTGCGAATGTGTGTGTGAGCGAGCAAGCGAGTAAGCTAGGGCGAGAGAGAGAGTGGACTGTCAAAGTGACCTGAGAGGCAGATTTGAGAGAATAACAACCATGTGATGTGGGTCCCTTTTTTCCCTCCTTTAAATATGTAGAGACTGTTTTTTTCCCTTTTTTTTTACTGCTGCTGCTACAATGACACACACACAGACACACAGACACACACAAACAGACACACGTGAGCACACACACGTAGAGAAGTGAAGCTTTAAATGATCCTCAGGAAATCTGGCTGTGTGTGTGTGTGTGTGTGTGTGTGTGTGTGTGTGTGTGTGTGTGTGTGTGTGTGTGTGTGTGTGTGTGTGTGTGTGCACGCTGCAGCTGTCTGAGTGGCTTGTTACCATCCGGAGAAGGTCTGCTACGGGCAGGGGGAGGGAAACGGGTGAGGAAAAAGGGAGGAGGATGCAACTAACATGCCTCCTCTCTCTCGCCCTCTCTCTCGCCTCCCTTTCTCACCCATCCGCTCTCTCGCTCCGTTAGTCTTCCTGTCTGCAGTATGTCACACAGTGTTGCTCTCTCGCTTCACTCATCTTCCTGTCTACTCGGCCATTTATCTCTCCTGCCCTTCCCTCCCCCCTCGCTGTCTCTCTCTCTCAGTCCTTATTACTCTTTCTTCCATTCTACCTTTCCCTCCCACTGCCTCCATCTCGCCCTAATCTTCCCTCCATCACTATGTCATTTCTCTTTCTCGGTCAGATGCTCAAGTTTGTGTCAGGAGGAGAGAGTAGTTAGGCCCACATTAAAAGCGACATGACACCTGACCGCTTAAGGACACATCAGGTACTATCCTACTCTAATTGCCAAAATAAATAAATAAAAGACAGGACTCTGACAGCGAGTTGTTGCGATTAACAAGTATTTTTTCCTCTCTGCCAAAGAACTATTAAGCTACATCACTGAGCCATGTAGTTATACATGAGCTCTGCAGTTTATCCTGAGTGCACTTCCCTGCTACTCCAAAATACTCAGTTTGTAACTAAATGCGTATTAATCCACAGCTGACAATAGTTCCCAACAAATGCATGTCTGCTTTTGATCAAAGCCCCAGAACCCAGTAATTTGAGGAAAATCACATTACCTCTTTTTTGTAAGTTTAGATATATATTATACCTAAACAATTTAACTTGGAACAAATTGGCTTTGTGGCTGAGTGCCACCGACATGGATGGTTGTGGTCTTTTCCTGGCATTTGATATCTTGTAAACTTGTGGTCCGTAACCAGGGTGCTATTTCAATGCTGAAAAGGTGCCAAAAACTCCAGTTCCTTGTATGACCACTTGAGGCTGGCTCCTGAATCAGGTCTGATCCCACAGACTTGCATGTTCAGCCTTTCGGCACAAATAAGTTTGCAGCCTGGCACATAAAATATTATTAGTGGCAGGTCTGCTTTGATGTAGATGCAAACATAGGCCGCTACAGTTAATGGAGGTCTGCTACACTTCACCTCAGCTAATCTAAATCACTGAAATGGACTTCTCAAGTGTGGGTGTTGCCGCCTTTTGGAGCACTTTAAGGCAAATGCAATTATAAGACAAATTAATTGTACTAACAGGATGTCCAAGAAATCTGTGCTCGGGTTTGACATGTGAAGTTCTGTCACTGTATTTATAAGTTACTTACCACTAATTAGCAGTTAGCTGTTTTTATGCAGCTTATTAGTTCATAACTTAAGACTTGCAAGTTGGAAGCTTAGGAGCTTAGAAGCTTATATGCAAATTAACCATTTGCTTCCACACTAAGTCACCCAGCTCTGGTTGCTACTGTAGAATTTAGTTACCCAAATTTATCTTTATTTCCATATTCATAATTTTTTGCAGTTATTTTCTCGTAAAATACTGGTAAAATCTTTCTTGTTCACCTTAGAAATAAAATAAACGCCTACTCACCAATCAGCTACACTGCTAAACCAATTATAATATGGTGCTGCAAAAGCAGCTCTGCCCATCAGAATATGTGGAGTTTTCCTGTGATGTCTGACACCTGGCAGCAACTTTGGGTGCTGGGTTGGTCTTGTTCTGGTGCATCCCAAAGATGCTCATTTGGATCGGGATCTGGGCCGGTTTGACGGTCGGATCAAAACATAGGGGCTTTTTATTGTGTTCTTTATTGTGAGGGCAAGGTCTCTGAGTAGAACACTGCATCGTAACAAGACAATCAATGTTGTTCACTTCACCTGTCAGTGCTTTTAATGGTTGTGGCTGAGCAGTGTATAAATTGTGCTTATTCAGGGATTTTAGCCATTAGAAAGGTCATGACCCCCACTGACATCCTAAGACTGAATACAACACATTCTGCACATACGCACATTCCTGAGATGTCTAATTATAAACAAGAGCGTGCCGTTTCCCTCCAGAATGACATCACAGAGTTTTTTGTTAAATCTGGTTCTCTCTTTACATGCAACACAAGTCTGCGTAGATTGCCTCCCCCACATATTCCTACTTGCCTTTTTTAAGACACTTGCTCTTTGTCCCCCCTCCCTCTCTTCCTCACCCTCTGTCTCATTAGGCAGCATCTCATTTTGAGGAGGAGAGCGTTAAGCCAATCAGAGAGGGGAAGAAAGAGCAGAGGAAGGAGGGAGAAGGAGAGAGGGAAAGACGGCGAGGTTGCAGAAGGAAGAGGGCAGAGATGGAGTGAGTGAGAGAGGTGGTGAGAGAGAATGAGAGAGAGACACACGAAGGAAAAGAGAGGGAGATGGATGGAGGGAGAGAGGGAAAGAGGGAGGGTGAAAGAATAAATAGCTCTGGCGCACTCGTCCCCCATTACCCCGGGAGGGCACTGTCGCCATGGCAATGTGGCAGAAAAAGGATAGCACAAGCATGATGAGCTTCTACACACGCAATTTTATAAATGAAAACTGTGATTCACACATGTATCTGCCCACATTAACAGTTTCATGGAGACATATTTGACAAGTTCATACTTTCAAATGGGTGCGGGCAGAAAACACGCCGTCTTAAACTCTACAACAATCATTTATACACAGGCATGCACACGCATTAACAATTTGCCAGTTTGCAGATAGTCAAAGCCTGCATAACAGAGAAATAACCGAGACAAAGGAAGCCGTGGAGGGAGATTACAGCATAAAAGACAGGCAGTCAACACAAAACAAGAAGGTGAAGAAAAGGCACCGGAGAAGAAAATAATAAAGGAGAACTAGAAAGCAGTTTTTTAAATACCTAATCAAGTATCACCGTTGCCTGCTGTGTTGCCTTACAATAGACTTTATTGGATTATGATGCGCATTTCCTTTAACTTGTTTTTTTCTTCTTACCCCCTTTTTTCTCACTAATCTATAAAACACTTCAGTAAACCCAGCATTAACTGATTATTTTGGCTCCACTTGGGGAAAGACAAATACAATATTGACAAATTATCACTTCAATAACTTGTTATAGCTAATGCATCAGCAAGCAGTTGCCAATTTATGCACCCAGAAGATGCAAAGCAGCACTAATGCTCATTTGAAATGTTTTTTTGTTTGTGTGTTTGTTTGTTTGTTTTTGTCCACCTGATGAATGCTAGCTTAATATTTACTCATTTTTTGCTCCTCCGTGATGCCCGACAGCTCTTGAGGGAAGTTTCTCTAGGCGGTCAACATTTTGCTGACTCTGTGTGTGGTGCACAGCAGGTAGCATACAGCAGGTATATCAGGAATTCCAAAGCTGACACCAGAACAGGAACAAAACTGATGAAGTTGCCAGAAATGCTCCTGTGATGGTGATTTTCACAGCCCCACGACTGAAATAACAGGTTGTTAATCTTCATCCCCTCATAAATCCAACATACAGATTTATGGTTTCATACTCTCCCACATCAGCACTATACTTAGGTTTATTTCTGTTTCACTCTCTGGATTTACATAAAAACTTTAGGTTTGTTTAGTGAAGTTCTAAATAATTCTATGCACAATTGGTTTAGACTTGTACTGCTCTGCTTGTATATATGTTGAGTTCTTCCTCAATAAGTCAACTTATTAACTGACCTACTTAACAGGCCCACTTGTACTTGGGCACTCAAAGGCCTTCATACAGCAAGTCTCATTCACCCATTTGTGCAAGCGCTTTTTTTCTATAGAAGTGCTTTTTATCTAGCATTCACACATATTCACACTCTGATGAAAGCAGTATCTTGCCCAAGGATATTTCGGCACGCAGACTGGAGCAGCCAGGAATCGAGCTTAGTTCCTATTAGAAGATAACCTGGACTACCTCCTCAGCTACAGCCACCCCTAAACAAAAAACTAAAATTGCCCGTTCTTTTTCAAATATAGATTAAAGAGTGTGTTACAGCAACAGTTTCTTATTTGTGTCGACAGTGTCGCATTACTTAAAAAGTATTAAAAATGTTATTGGAATAAGTTTAACAGTAGCTGATGTCAGTATGCTGCTAACATACTCGTGTAAAGCTGATGCAATGTTTGCCATCTTAGAAAATGCTCTAGTAGATTTTGACTTGTTCTGCTTTACCTCACAGGATATAGCCCATCAAACATTAATATACCAAGTCCTACTGAACCTCTATCATGTCTCTGCGACCCTCTGTGACCTGGATTAAACACGCCACACGCTTAGGTGCTGCCAGGTTTGACTATAATCAGTATGTGCGCAGCAGCAAAGACAAAAGTTCATTTCCCAGGTCATTAGTCATGCCTGTTAGAAACAAGCCTGTTGCAATACTTTAATAATGTAGGAACCAGCAAATTAGCAGCTACAGAAGCACTGCTGAAAAATTTTGCTCTAGAGAGTAAAACAAATCACCTAAAGTCAGTAGACTGAAGTTAAAAATGGCTTTAGTGCCACTCTCATGCCTTTGTTGCTGCATAGTTATCTGTTAAAGTTGTTTGGAAGGCAAATGTGGTGGTTAATTAGCTCAAGAAATCTTGTGTGCATCCAGCCTGAGGGCAAAGCAGAGAATGAAAGAGGCTGTTCTGAGCGAGCCAGCCGTCTGTAAACTCTTATGTAAGGCAGAAACTGCATCCTGTTTCTCTCAGCTACATTATTGATGTAGGTTTCTGTTACCATGCCGAGTGTGTTTGTATGCATACGTGCACGGAAACATGTGCACCTGTAAGTCACTATCTCTCGGATACCTCTGGATAGTCTCACCTCTGCTGATCTGCAGAAAGGGTGGTCTCCCCCAGCTGAGGTCTTGTCACTCTCCCTCCTCCCCTTTCCACCTCTCCGCATGCTCTCCTGTTCTTTCTTCACCTCCTTTCGTCTTCTGTATTAATGTAAGTCCCCTCGCACCACCTCCCCCTCCTTCTCTTTCTCTCTCAGGCCTTCATTTCTCACTAACAGATGTTCTCTGAACCATGTGGGAGGGCATTCCTCCACTCTGCTTTGAAAGCAAAGAAAAAAAGAAGACTTACTTGAAGCAAAGAAGAAGAAAAAATCAAACGAGGACGAAAGCAACAGAGCTCCCCAACTCAGCAGTCTCCAAAGTAATGCCTGTGTGTCCTGCTTTTCCCCCATAGAGAAGGTGTCAAGTTAAAGATCAGAGTGCTTTTGCCTTTTTATAACACACTGCTCCCAGTGTTACACAATATTTGAAAGGTCACATAAGAGACACGTAAAACATTGCATGACCGAGCAGCCAAGACGACTGGAAGTCATATAGACAAACACACACACACAGAGAAATGCAGCAAGTGTGAGTTAGAGTGATAAAGGAAAGCTTATACCCGATTCCTTAGACCTCACAGGTTCTTTAAAAATTCAAACATGCCAAAAGAGCACTGTGGGAGTCTTCCTGCAGGTCAAGAGTGAGGAAAAGATGAGAAGTACCGGACAGATGAGGCATGAAAGAAAAGCAGGAGAGCTTTTCTTCCCACCAAGAATGAAAGTGAAGGCTGGCACTTAAAAGAACTTAGTGAGTGAATTTTATATTTTCCTTATTTTTAAGGAATAAATTTTAAAAAGGATAAAAAATGAAGAAGAAAAAGGATAAAAGTGGGGGCATGTGGTGTGTGGAGAGTGGGTTAAATGTGGGTGTTCGTGATTGTGGGGACATATAGTGGCAGGGTGGCTGTGCGCTGGATGCGGCAGTAAGGTGACCCACTTACACAGAACTGCCTCTCCTGACACACACACACACACACACACACACACACACACACAACACTTGCCTCTGCACACTCCTGAACACACTCACACTGGAGACTGGAGGATGCTTTGGCCCCATTTCAGGCAGTAATGTGTTTCAAGAGTTGTGGAAGATGAGGTGGGAGGTCGTCGGTGTGTGGCAGCTGAAGAGACCTGAAGCAACAGAACAGAAGAAGACAGGGGATTAAACTATATAAAGCAACAAAAAGAGTGGGAAACAGGCGACAAGCTGAGCAGACTGCAAGGTAGACATGACGTACAGTATAGGTACATATCGGGCAGACTTGTAAATGAGCAGGGTATGTGTGGTACCCTGTTAAAAGTGTATATCAGAGAGTACATTTTTCCTCCCTGCTAATCTGGTGCAGCCATTGACTCCACCATGACATTCAGCAGAAAGGTCAGCTCCTTCCTGGTATGCACAAGATAACAGGACAGACACATCCACAGTCCTCCACAGGAAAAAAAAAGACAAGATAATACGAGATAGCACAAACAGAAAGGTGAACAACCTTGACATTTATTATGCAAATACCTATGGAAATTTAAATAGCTTTAACTGTAGGTGGCTGGTATGGAGTTGAGAATGAACTGATTCACAACTTCTGATATCCAATAGAAAACAAAAGAATGAGTGGAACGTAATAGCAGGTGTACAATATCACCATCTAGTGGGGAAAATACATTGCAGCAGTGGAATATTTCCACCTCCATGACCCAAAAATAGGAACATGAGATATTTCTCCCTGAAATATATTTAAATAGCCAGGACCTAAATTATGTCAGTCATATAAAAGTGTAAAATTAATGCTATGAAATTAATCTGTCTGACTTTCATTATGCTGAGTATTCAATTCAGCTGATTTCAGTTTAATTCTGTTTTATTGATTTAGCATCAGATCACCAACTAAAGTAATCTCAAGGTGTTTTTTATTGCAAGTAGAGCTTCTCTTATATCAGAGGGGCAATCAGGCGATCCCCTATGAGCAAGCAGGAACAGACCTCCAGCAGAACCAAGCTCAGGGAGGAGCATCTACATGCAACTTGTGGTTGTTGTTGTTGATTGACAAGAATAAGAGGTGAGAAAAAACAAGAGCACAGAGAGACCACAAACAATAAACACATTGGGGAGTGAAAAGTACATTATGGGAAATCCTCCAGCAGTCTGAGTCTATAGCAGCATAGTTATTAAAAATGGTTTACAGTCACCAGATTGAGCCCTAAATATAAGCTTTATTAAAAGAAAAAGACAGCTGAAGCCCCATTTTGAAAGTAGTGAGGGTGTCTGTTTCCTGCAGCCAAACTGGGAGCCGGTTCCACGAACAGGAGTCTGATAGCTGAAACCTGCCTCCCACTCTATTTTTGGAAATTCTGGAAAACACAAGCAAGCCTGCAGTCTGGGAGAGAGGTGCTCTATTGGGATAATATGTTAGAAGAATTAGCACCACACTCTCAAGGAAATACAGCACGACAACTTGTGCACAATTTTTAAAAAAGGATCTGATGTGTGCACAACAACTTTGACCTTCAGCTGCATATCTCTCCTCTGGCTTGTACAGAAACGAATAATTAGGCAGTTTATCTTAAAACCACTGGTCTCCTTTACGTAAAATATCCAGTCAGTTATGAAAAGCTCATAGCGTGCTTCGTCGCATAGGTTTTATGAGTTAGTTCAGCACTTGGGTGAGTGGCCGGTTAGCTTCTTCTCACCTGGTGGAGATCTAACATTTACATTTACAAAAGACCTTTGTGTTAAATCCTGCACTTAGTGCTAACCAGGTGAATAAAGTGAATAAAAAAGTGAATAAAGATCTCTATTTTTAAAGCTTATTATTTATTAGGTAATAAGAGTCCAGGTCTCTTTATTTCATTTCCTCTTCCCAGCTTATTCACATGCAATGAGGCAAATGGCTGGCAGAGTCAGACAGATCAGGGAGTTCCTTAATAAACTAAAAATATAATATAATATAGCCACACCTGATCAGAGTCTGAAGCTTCGTGTATTTGCCATCACATGCAGGTGAAGACTCACACAAAATGGGGAGACATTATAACTACTGACGGCCACCCTCATCTGGTTATGGTGCAGACAGAGGCAACAAACAGACAACAATCTGTTGTTAGATCAAAACCAAGCAAACTCTTCAGCTCCTGCAGAAATGATTGAGCGATGATTGGCTCAACTTCATAATCAAATAGAAACAAAGTGTAACAGTAAACAGAAAAGGAAACAAGAGGAAAGCACATAGTTGATGTACTGAATATGCAAATGCAATCAACCACAGCTGAAAATACTGATTTGAGCAGTTGTATTTATTACTCAGATGTATAATAACAATTTCTCATATATGACTTAACATGATGTGGAGCTGCACAAGATGAAGAGGAAAGAAACGAAACAAAGCATCAAACACACCGAACTGTATGAGTAACAAGCAATAAATACAATCAATCAAACTCATTTAAAGCTTTCTGTGGCCTCGAGTCCACGTGAAGACTAAACTGGAAAAACTGGACCTCACCAAGGTCCCATTTCAAGTTAAACAAGTTAGTAAAACCGTTGTTAATCTCTAACGGAAAAGTACTGGCAAAGCAAATATTGTGATGTCTGAACATGCGCACAATCAGTTAGCCTGTTTTGTAGATGGGGCAGAAACCAGGAGGTTACAGTCACCATTTCAAGGACTGAGTTTTAATGTAGCTTATTATGGTATCTAACATTTTATGAAGCCGCTGATGCCGAACATTTGCACTGATATTTTTACCACACTCTCAGCAATTATAACACCAGCGATAATAAAGCACTAGAAGATAACTCCCACTTACACCATTAGTGCTCTCTCCATCAAAGCTTCATGCCATAAAACAGATTCAAACAAATGTCAGGCAGCCTGAGCTGTATCTGACTGTTTCTGCCTTTATTTTGCTAAAATGCTACTTTATAAATTATACATATTTGTGTGGCATGTGTCCTTCTCTGCACAAAGTGAGATCTTTTCTCCAGAGCCAGCAGGGAGCAAGAAGAGCAGCGAGGCCAGACTATGGAGGCTGTGAGGGTGGGTCTTCTTACAGCAGTGGTAGGGTACCTCATGAAATCTTAATGCAAAACCTAGGGAACAAATTAAGAAGAAGAAAGGTATCAGTTAAAGAGCCAGAAATCCTGAATAGTGCTTTCACTTTGCTAGATACTTCACTAGATAGATACTGATGTGGATCAGGTATATTTTATTATTGGAACAGGAAATCACTCCTACCTGGACCATTTTCACTTATATTCATATTAGAATAATTAATTTTAATTTAACATTTCACTTTGAGTGTATTGGTTTTATAACTTGTTTTTTTATAGAGAGTTCACATTTTCTATCGCTTATATCTATATTTGTACATAACATCTGTAACAAGACTCTTCCGCCACAAGGTGTCTCTTTGAGCAATAACTAATGAATGAAAAATTTAAACCTGTAACAAGAATCAACTTTTAATAAGTTAATTTTTTACTTATTTGTTTGAATTGATTATAACTTGGGTGGAATGAAAGCAGTCCAGAAACATTTAAGTGCTTCTGAATACGATCCTGTAAAAAGAAAAGAAAAACGATTCCTTTAATAAGCTGCCTTTTATTTTACCTTTCATTTTCAAAACCCGCTTCCTTTATTTGTCCCTAATTCGTCTCGCTTTGTGGGTCACTAAAACTATTTTTTAAGCTAAAACTAATTAATAATCAATGAGAAACGTGACGAGCAGACAGCTGACCTGGGATCTGATTTCTACTCGTGTCCTCGCTCTGATTAACGTAGTTCAATCCGATCTCAGATCAGTGCTTTTCGCGCGCTTCCAACCGGTGACCACGTGTCTCCCTCCGGCCTGCCAGCGGACCATGTGGAGAGGCAAGATGGCGGCGCGGTGGAGGGGGAAAGACGGGGAAGTAAATGCCGGCAACAGCGACTTTATGGCCAGCAACACCCCCAACGAGGTACCGGTTTCCTCACTTTAGCTCATCGGTCATAAAATAGACTGCATAGTGGCGGGTTTCGGTGCATTAGTCGGGCGTGTTTCCCCTGCTCTCGAGGCCACATGCGCGAATAACGACACGTGGCTGAAACGAGCTCGTAGTACTACTCAGGTAGTGGTCAGGGAGCGGATCGATCCGCCTGTCATTTGGACGGTTTGGATGCGGGAAATGCTAAATGACAAGCTAGTTAATGAGGCTGTTCGTGTCTAGTTTGATGTTTATTAGTTTAGACGTTTAAACGGAGGGAAGCCGGTGAGTTCCCGCGAAGGTACAAGATGTTCAGATAAGGCAGCGCCCTCCGTACGACCCACGCTGCTTTATTTCCCTCAACTATCCCCCAGCTGCTGTCCTTGCTTGACTGCCGGAAGCCTAATTTTAACATATTTCCAGGCACAGAAATGAACCGCTGCCCTGTCAAGCAAATGCTTGGTTAGAGGAGTGCAGGAAATGAGAGCTGCTTCACTTCCCAGAGGTGCTGTACAGATGTTACACCCGCCTCTAGGGCCTTAGTCGGCTTCCTACTCATTCATCGCAACTTGATCTTAAAAACTGAGGTTTCACTTTCCTGTTCTTTCCTTTAAGAGAAATCCTTTGCTGTCTGACTGAGTGTCTGCTCCTCTTTGTGTTTAGTTATAGTATATGGATTAAATACCCCACACAGTTCTTGATTTAATAGCATGAGCCACATAATCACATTTAGAGCCTAAAAAAGTTGCAGGGGTCTTTTAAACAGCGGCCACAAAAAATAGGCAAAGTTCGTTAATAACATGAAATACTATTAAAACAAAGATGCGCACTCCTGCTTCCCAGTGAGTTATAAGTGTGCTGTCACAGATTTAAATCTTTAAAAAATAAATAGTATTTTATAGGGTTTCTTAGGTCAAATTATTAGACCCAGTATCCAACGTAACACAGGCACCTTTCCTTTCACCAGCTTCTTGATTGAGTTATTCGTTGTATAGTAATGAGGTGGTGGGTGGGAGTGGTTAAGGATGGCTTCATTTATGTTTAAGCTATCCAAAGACGCAGTTTAGAAAAAAAATATTTTGTGAATAATGATGTAAGAAAAAGCTGCTGGTGGACCGTTTTGGTGCTGATGTTAATGCCAGAGGAGGTTTGGTCCTGTGGAGTTACTGAGTCAGCAGAGCAGTGAGACTTTTGTGCCCTGTGCACCTCAGCGACCCGCTCTGTAACTTTACGTGGTCTGACACTACGTGGCTGAGCTAAGTTTCTAAATGCTTCTACTCTGCAGTAATACCATTTACAGTTGATTGTGGAAAATCTAGGAGAGAAGGAATGTCACAAACTGAGTTGTTAAAGGTTTGCATCCTATTACAGCAGCTCACTCAAATTCATCAAGCTCTTTACAGCAAACTGTTCTTCGCGAATGTTTGTAAATGTTTCACTAGATACTTGATTTTCTGCACCTTTGGCAGAAGGACTGAACACACCTGAAGATTAAGAGATGTGGTCCATTACTATTGTCCATGTGATGCACTTTTTTTCACTGGCCCACAGTCATTGAGATGTTGGTTATGTTAAACCCTGAAATGGACAACATTATGGACAGTCTTAATATTTTAGTCACAACCGCTTTATTCCACAAACTAATAAACAACTTAGCTGCACCACCGTTCAGCTGCTCTAATGCTTCAGATAGTGCTGAGTGCAGTAAGCAATCAAACTATCATGTTCTGTAATAACAGCATTTCATTTAGGACGATACATAAGTCAGTGTGGGTTTATGTGTGATAGACAAGTACTCGCTTTTTAAACATGAGTCAAGTATCAGATCTGATCACAGTTTTTTGAACTTTTGTCAGAACTGGGACTTCCTGTTTTTGCTCTGGAGTTAGAGTCATGCTTCCTGATCTTTTGGTCACACCCAAGGAAATGAGTGTTTTGGGGTTTTTTATTAAGCAGGAGGTGTAAATATACTAATGTGTGTGCATGCAAATCAGTATAACATGGACATTGAAGTGTCATGCCTGTGTTTACAGCCAGTCCTGAGCAGGGCAGGTGTGGAAGGCGTGGACATGGACACACAGTCCTGTGTGGATCACTCCATCCTGGCCATCTTGGAAGACTCCACTGTTGCATCGGAGGTCAGAGTCAAAGCAGATTCATCTAAATGATTTCACTCAGTCACACTGGCTGTGTATGTATTTTGATTTGGCGTTCTCGCTTCAGTGCAAGAGCAGAGCTGAGGAAGAAAGCGAGCGCCTGCTGTCCGCCCTGACTGAGATGCTGGATTGTGTGGAGGATGACGGCAGGACTCTGTCTCCTTTCGACACCCTGCCAGACACCAAGTTCCTCCGCCAGGCAGAGTACAGGGACAACACCGTGGTGAGTAGAAACTAGAATGAAGAATTACTTGTATTGTCCACAGTCTGTTCTAGTAATCAGAGAAGAAGTAGGAGAAGCGTTTCGACTGCTTCATCATGAAGCTAATGATGATCAGCTAATGTGGAAATTTACAAAGCAGGATTAGTGTGTTAGTGAGGTGTCTGTAAATAAAATAAAGATTTTTCTGTGTCACAACTTCAGCTCTTTTAGATCACCATGGTAACTTGTGTTTAGGTAGGAAGGAAGTGACATGTTACTCGCAGCAGATGCAGTATGAGATCTTGAGACTCCTCTCTCTCATTTTTAATAGGGATCATCGTTTGCTCAGAGACTTAGACCAAGATCTAAAACACCAACTACAGCATCCACAACTCAGAGTGATGGGGAGAAAGGCGAGGGGGGCAAACTAGAGAAAAGCGGTCTGTCACAGATGTTTAAGCTACAAGGCCAGATGTTTCATCCCAAAAATAAAAAGGCAGATGCCGAAGTCGAGGTTTTTACCTCGACTTCTCTCGTCAGCCTGGTGAAGCTCATGCATCCCTACTGTCTGAAGCTCCGTGTGGAGGAAGGGGATCAGCCGAGGACACATCCCACCATATTCTCCCAGGAAGAGGTGTGGAAGTACGAAAGACCAACTGGAGACAGTGATGAAGAGATAAATGTAGTATCTGATGACGAGGCGCCTGTAAGAGAGACCAAGATACGAGATGAGGTAGATGAAAGAAGAGATAGCGGGCAAGTCCTGAAGAGCGTGCTGTTGAATGGAAACTCCAGATCACCCCCATCCAAAGGGAAGAAAAGAGTGAGCTTTGGCCCCGTTCGAGTGGCTTCATTGGATGAATCGGAAAATGGATTAAATGAGAGCAATCCCACAAATTGCCATACTAGTGAAAGTGAGTCACTTCCACTGAACAGCACAAACACACTTGAAAATCCAGCAATTGAAGCCTCAGCAACGTCCTCAGAGGTGAATTATAGCAAAACTGAGGACCAGCAGCCTAAAGCTCAGACAAAGGCCAGATCACTCAGCCTCCAACAGTACAGACAGCTGCGCCAGAAGAGACAACCCCTGGTAGAGAAACAGGGGAACTACACTACCAAGTGGCCCTCTGTTCCTGAGCCCCCTAAGGAGCTGACCCCCATCCTCTGTTTGCAGAAACAAAACGGCTGCAAACCTAAGATGCCGCATCACTACCCAGACCCCCGTAAACCTGATTTCAAGTCATCCCATCTTGCCTCTTCACCACGCAAGCTTCACTCCTCAGAAGCCAAATCTTCCACTTATGTAAATCACAGCAGACTAAATCACCAAAGGACTGAATCCAAAGTCCTCTCGCCTGCCAGTCCACTGCCGGACATTCTTCATGAAAGCCAGAAAAGTCCAGTGAAGAAGCCAACAATACTTAGTAGTGACCCCCCAAATCCTGTCCTCCTTTCCCTGCCAGTTCTTCAGGCAGCATCACCATCCACTTCCAACTCTTCATCAGCACCTAAAGTGGAGTTTCTGTCCAGGGATTCAAGCCTGCAGAGCAACAGACAGCCTCAAGAACTCCACACTGAATCCTCAGCTGCACCTCTTCAGAGACAGACATGTTCCTCAGAGCTAAATCCCCAGGTGTCCCCTCTAATCAAAGATTATAGCCAAGAGAGCATTGCACCGCTTCAGGATATGAAGACAGCATTTAGTGAAATAGCAGATGATTCCTATATCTCTCAGGGACAAGAAAACTCACAGGGCATAAAATCACACATTCAAAAATGCAGTCTGAGCCCACCCAAAGGACCCCAGCGCTTACCAGAAACTCCACAGGCACCGAGTCCTGACGCACAGAGACCAGTAAAATGTTCCTCTGTCAGCCCACATTTCAGTCAGCCCCTCACTCACATAGATTCTGGAGCAGTAACCGAGGTCCTAACCCACAGTATGAGTCCTCCCGAGGAACCACCACCACCTCCTCAATCCAGGTGCAGAGTGCAGGGAGCAACAGCTGACTCAGGTAAACACAAAGGAGTAGTTTCACATTTTAGGAAATATACAGAAGTTGATTGACTGTGAAATAAATGTAGAAGCAGCCAGTTAGCTCGACTTAAAGACTGGAATCTGGGGAAAACATTTTCAAAGGCAAAATATGCCTGATTTAAAACAACAGTTATTTTTTATGTTTTGTGCCAGGAAGCATACTTTCTCCTTTTTTTGCTAGTATATATCATGTTGCGATCACCACAGTGCGGCAGTAGAGTACTTATAAGCTGTTTGCTTTCCACAACAAAAGCAGGAAAGGAACATGTTGCGAACTACCAGGAAAAACTGGTAAAACTTGTGTGGGACGATGACGTGGAGACAGGTGTGCAGACAGGAGACGCATGCAAAGTTAAAGGCTGTCCAAAAAACTCTGCATAGTAGAAGATTCAGTCTTCATTTTTACTGTTTTCTCATAGAGCATATTAATAAGAAAGCCCAAGGAGTTTGAGCTTACATGGTGTTGTTATTATTTTGAGTTAAATGTGATGATGATAGGAGTGAGAGAGAACTAAAGGCGAGCGTCTTCCAAAGCGGTCTTTTCACGTTTGTTCTTTCCTTCATCAGGAATTGAAGCGACTGATCTGACCAGCTTGTTGGAGCAGTTTGAGGAAACACAAGGTGAATTTTGTCAGATTACTAGCAGCGGTGTACTAATGGAGGCTCACGTCCTGTGATACATAACCTCTTTTCATTTTTCCTCCTCCAGCTAAAGAAGAGAGAGTTTGTGAGAACGAGCCCGCGCTTGTTCGTGCTGCTTCATTAACGGCGATGTCCTCTGTGGGACCACTTGAATCTTTAAGCACTGCAGAAAGTCAGAAACTCCAAGTGTTGGAGGCTGTGGATATCCCTGAGCCCCTCAGCACTGAAATCATTCTGAGCACTAAGCAGCCCGCAAGACGGAAAAATCCTCCATCCAAGGCTATTCAGATAATTGACCCCCGTCCTCTGCCGTCCAGGAAGACTCACACAACTCAGTCAGAGTCAGCTGCAGCTCTTGCTTCTTCCCACATGTTTGTGCACGTATCTGCCGATCACGATTACTGCGGCTCTGTAGATCATTCTCCTGTAAATGCTTCTCAGCGTAGCAGAGCTAAGCCCCCTTTACTCAAGGATGCTTCTCAAACCACAAATGAGCACCATGTGATGACCCAGGGCTCGCAAGCTGCAGGTGAAGAGAAGAACCAGATTACAACTGTTAAAACACAGTCTGTGCTGCAGCATCAGTTCAATCAGCCCAGGGCCAGATCAGAGACCACAGACAGAGCTCTGCAGTTTGCAGACTGTGCTGCCAAAGAAGATCGTGGGAGGAGTGAAGACAAGACCGCTCCATGCACCTTCCCGACACCTCCACCCAGCCCTCCTGTCAGAGGCAGAGAGAAGAGGAGATACAGGAGAAGATCACCACGGTCCGATTCAAGCTCCAGCTCCCGGTCCTCCTCTTCTTCTTCCTCATCCAGCTCTTCATCTCGCTCTCCAAAAAGATTAAGGTACTCATCTTCTATCATTCACGTTCAGCCTGAGCTTTTGCCTTTTGTGGCTACAATATGTCGATCTTGCAGGCTCCATCGCAAGCGTTCAGAGAGCAGCTCGTGTTCATCGTCCCCCTCTTGCTCCGTGTCCCGATCCCCTCCTCGGCGGTACAGGTCAGGGTGCTGCACACCAAGATACAGCAGATCACGGTCCAGATCTTGGTCCCGGTCCACATCCCGGTCTCGGTCGCCATCTCCACAAATATGCTGTAAGCGGTGGAGAGACTTTTGCAGGTCAGTGAATATTGTTGATGAGCTGTAACCATCCAGTTCAGATACAGTGCAGTTGTTGCTAACTTCCAAAGAGAACTAGTGCGAACTTTTGACATAAGGAACAATCGCACTGACTTGTCGTTGCCCCTGATTTTATGCGATAACTGACACATTCAGTGGGAGCAAAATCTCACTCTCCATTTTCTTCGTCCGTGCAGCAGCAGCAGAGAGTCCAGGAAGCTCAGGAGAGAGCACGAGATAAGGATTCAGAAACTGAAAGCCATAGTGAGTAAAACTCATCTGACGTACTGATATTTTTTTTTACTTTTCCAGTGGGCGGTAACTATATCGCATTTAATTCTTTCACACAGGACGAGCGCCGGGTGGTGTACGTCGGCCGCATCCGCAGGTCCATGACTCACGATGAACTGAGAGAACGCTTCTCTCAGTTTGGAGAGGTGGAGTGTGTGTCACTTCACTTCAGAGATAGGGGGTAAGCATGCACCATTACAGTTTAACACGTTTTTTATTGGCTTTACAGTGAAATGGGTCACCATTAAACTCAACATCTTTGGTTCCCACAGTGACCACTATGCCTTCGTTACTTTTTACAACATGGAAGATGCTTTCGCAGCCATCGATAATGGTGGGAAACTACGGCAACCTGATGAGCTGCCCTTCGACATCTGCTTTGGTGGAAGACGGCAGTTTTGTAATACAAACTACACGGATCTCGGTAGGTCTAACACCAACAGCCAAGACAAACACTACACTATAGTGAAAGGAGAGAGTTACCGGACAAACCGATAAAAAACAAAAAATTTCTCTGGAAAAGACTAAAAAAAAATTGCCCTAAAAACTACTGTGTTATGAAACGGCAGGTGAACCTACACACGCTGTATCCTTCAATTTGTTATGACTGTACAGACAGTATACTGTGTATTCTGCACAGTATAAGAGCACCAGCAGCACATGCAGGCTTCAAGCTAAGGTCTACAAATATAATAAGAACAACTACTCATCTGTGGCGTCCGCAAGGGAATAAAAGCCCGGCCTTATAATAGCTGTGTGAGAATGGACAGGCTGAAACACGCTTGGTTTATTCTACCAGAATAAAGGAAAAAAAGAAGTTGAATGAAATCATATTAAATGTAGCCAGACAACCAAAAAAAATAATTGAAGTGGTAGAGATGTGACATTGTGACTAAATCCAACAGATTAAAATTGAAAGTTGCTCTCGGGCATTTAAAAAAAAGAAAGAAAGAAACCACAGTACTCGTTCAGACATGAGGCTGAGATGTTCAGCACAGGAAAAAGGGGGTTTATACCCAACACAGTCAACTGTTGTTTATGCTCTTTAATTGCAGAGCCAAAGATGCCACCCCAGAGGTGTCCCAACCTGTACAGTGTGGGTCATCTCTTTGGGTTGGGAATTAAAATTGGTGTCATATATGATAATTGTGCACATTTAATCTGTTTCATTACAAACAGAAACCAACTGCTAAAACACCTCATGACTTCCCAGCAGGACTAGCATGTTCGATTCGAGTCTATCATGACAGTCCACTCACTTCTGTGAGAATAGAGCACTCCAACAGCACCGCTGTGTACAGCTGAAAACCTTAATCAGAAAGATGAATGATGATGGTGGTGTAACTAGTGTAAGTTATAAATTGATTAGGTGAGTGATTTTCTAACTTTTTGTGCCCGAGGCACCTCGTAAAGGTGAAGGTGCATCTGTATCTGAATCCACACAGGTCCAGTAAACGGGCTTGTTGCTCTTTTTAAGCAGCTCTAGTATTTCTTAGAAGGGCTGTTTGGTTTAAAATAAACATTCCAGGCTTCAGGGAGGAGAGCCACCCAGCAACTAATCCCTATTGACTTTTGTAGAGCACCGGTGCTCTGGGCCCAGGTGTTGCTGATTGAAAATAGGGCACACATCCTCTCCAGTGCTCATAGAAAAGAATGGCCACACAGACAGGCTGAGAGGGAAGGAGGGCAGAGTGGGTTATCACGCAGCCTCCGCAGACAGATGAAGCACTTGGATTAAGGGCCAGTGTCACTGCTGGTCAAGAGTTAGAGTGCAACAGTGTTATCATAAACTGAAATTTTGAAGCTTCACAAAAGCTGTATTTGCTACAGTGCTCTCACACTATATTGTAATACACATCGCGGACACCCTCCTCACCTTGTTGAACACAGCAGTGAACATGTGCACATCCCTCTCTTTCTCAGATGCAAACAGAGACGCAGAAGCGTCTCCTTCCAGGACCAAGTTTGAGGACCTCGACTTTGATTCGTTGCTGAAGCAGGCTCAGAGAGGATTAAAGACGTAGCAGAGCCGAGAGGACGAACGGCAGCACAAGCCTGGAAGAAAAGATGGAAGCGTTTGCTTTGGGGGGGGTTTTCCACAAACCTCAGAGCATTGTGCTTATACTGGCATGGGAAAAATTTGTTAGAAGTTTTCATGTTTTGATAAACTATATTGTAAATGCATGAAGGTTTTTATGTGTACAGTTTATATGTACAAATATGTAGCACTTGTATGCATGCAGTTACTCGTGTGCAAAGTTGACATGTAGCACTTGATGTGAGACAAGGTTTTTATGGCATTCCAGAGCACTGAGAAAAGTTTGTATAGGAAAAAAAGGCAATTTATTGTTTTTCTGTTTAATTGGGTTAATTTGAGTGATTAGATATTTTCATGTAGATATTTACCTCTGACAAGGAGCTTTTGTTATTGTGTTGATTTGTGTGTTTCTTTGCTGTTCCGGACTGATTTAAATGAACGTTTTTGAGGGCTTGGACTAATGTAGAAGGGGTTCACTTTTCCAGTAGGTCCACATTTGGATCTGTTCTAGTAGTTTATTAGACATTTAGGTTTATATCTTCACAAACATATACCAAACTTAAACAAGAAAAATTTGGTGACATCATATTGATGTTGAACCAGATCCAGATAATTGTGGCAGACAGTGGTTTGCTCCACTGCTTTACTTTCCATTGGTGAGCTTGAAATAAAGGGTGTGATATATTGCTCTTTACATAGAATAAACAATGTTTATGGCTGTAACCACACTGCATTACCTCAGTTTCATCTTGTGCATTAATCTGGCTGCTATGTTTTTCAGGGGGGTCTCCTTAATTGTTGGTTGACAATTAAAATCATAACCTGTTGAATTTTCAAGTGATTGTCATCAAGTGTGAAATTTATTTCTGATAAAAATAATTTCCCGTGGGCCCACACAAGTGATTCTTTTGGTCTATGCAGTGACCCCATTTTAAAAAAGTCCTTAAAAAACCTCTGATTCAAACCTGTGATTCTGGACTGCAGCTACTGATAGTGACTGCACCTCTAGTTAAATTGCTGGCATATTAAAAAACAAATCTACATCTAGAATCACTAGAAAGCACCAATTATCTGTGGAGACTTGATATATTGAGATTTTGAGCTCCCGAAGGTGTTTTTACTGTTATAGACTGTTCACATATCTTAACATCATCACAGTACTTAGGATTAGACTTAGTTTCCGCCACCACAAAATCCTCTCCTGGCTTCAAAAAACTAGGGCCAGCAATTTTGTGGACAAAAGTAAAATTAGCCTGATGATGCATTCGCAAAACCACACACTCAGGAGTGGGAGTTCTTTGGGCGATCTCCTAAGAGTTTGCTGATTTATATGCAAAGATCTAGACAGTTTATTTCAGTAATTAACTACCAAGAAGAACTGCAATTTGTGCCTCAGAAAAGATAAGGGAGTGTGATATAAGGCCATTGGATCCATCCTGCCATTGATACAAGACTTGCTGCTTTCATGCCAAATTCTGACGCTACCATCTGAATGTTACAGCAGAAATTGAGACTCATCAGATCAGGTAACATTTTCTCAGTCTTCTATTTTCCCATTTTTGTGTTTCCCTACAAACTGTAGCTTCGGTTTCCTGTTCTTTGAGTTGACAGGAGTGGCGCTGCCGTGGTCTTCTGCTGCTGTAGCCCACCTAAGTTCAACAGGTTGTCTGTTCACAGATGCTCTTCTGCATACCTTGATTGTAACAAATGGTTATTTTTGGCCATCCTCCGCTGACTTTTGCATTCAACAAGACATTTTCACCAAGAGAGCATCCCTCTAAACCCTCCAGGCGTTTGTGTGGGAAAATTACCAGCACTTCTGGCACAACCAGCCATGTTTGAACTGTTGCTCAGTCTGAACTTCAGAGGGTTGCCTTGATTGTGTCTAGAGGCCTAAATGCATTGATTTTCTGCAGTGTGATTGGCTATTTACATAAGCTGCTGTGGAATACTACAAATTTTGGTATCAATCTGATACCAAGTAAATACAGGGCCAGTACTACCAATAGCGGTACCGATACAGATACTTTTAATCTATAAACGCAGCTTATCAATGTGCCAGCATTGTGTCATGATTTATGGGATCACTAATGTGCAAATTCTGAACACATATTAAGGGTAGGTGATTTTTACTATCCACAATAATCATTGATTAATACAAAAACCACACCTTTCACTCTTTCCACTTTACCTGGAATATAAATGTGCCTTTCTCTAAATCACTTTGGGTCAATCTGTAAATGTCTTATAGGCTGTAAATAAAATAGATGTGACAATCAACACAGAAAGTTTCAGACGTTGTTCAGATCTTGAGTTAGATGTTTTTCATTAAAAAAAAAAAAAAGAAGAAGAAGAAGAAGAAGAAGAAGAGTAAAACCGTTTATTTAAAACTCTTTAGTGGGCTACATGCTGAACTTCAAAGATAAAAACAAAATATCGATCCTGTCACGTTAGACACCAAGACCAGCTTTGGTATAGATGCTTGGATCGATTCACCCACCTTTACAAGCAGCTGCTGGACAGGTGTACTTAATAAGGTTGCTTGTTACATATTTCTATAATTAAGAAGACTAAATCTAATAAAACCTAAGCTATAAAATAAAAACTTTTAAAGAATAAAAACTAAAACGAAGCAAAAAAAAAAAAAAAACCCTCTCGAAACTAACTTAACAAACTACCGGGTATGTTGAAATTAAAACTGTAAAAGTTAGTAGAAGATACTGAACTCCTGTGGCATCCTGCGTGTTTTTTTTGGTGTGTTGTCCCTTTAAGTTGTGGGCACACTGTCCCTTTAAGACGTCCACCCGGTAGTCAGACACATGCGTCTGAATATGAGCTGAACTTCAGTTATCCGCACCAAACAATAGCTGCGATTCTGTTTCGACCATTTACAGGTTTGGACATTTATTGGCGTTAGCGCGATGTTGCGCAATGCTGCAGGTGTTTAACCCGACTGTTACTGCGCAGGCGTGAGAATAAGGTGCAATAAATGCGAATCAATTCAAAGGTTGGCGTGCAGAAGCATGACTGTCAGTATCGCCGTGTCACAGCTGGGGCTGCAGACTGAGCACTGTTAAAGTCAAAAAGCAGGAAGAGACTGAATATTACAGGAAAACATGTCGAAACCGGACAGTACCAAGCGACAGCCCGTCACCGGGACTGGGCGCTTCATCAGCGGCGTAGTAGAAGGTGAGCAGACCCGGAATCAGGGGCCCAAACACCGCGGCTCCGCTAGATTACAGATTCTTGAATGCTTCCAGCTGCCCGCTTTAAAATGCATCTGATTAATCAATCATGCATTGATCACTTTTGGTAAGATGACGCGTTTTGAAGTGTAAGTCGACCTTTGCTTGTTACAGGCTTTTATGGGCGGCCGTGGACTATGGAGCAAAGAACAGAACTGTTTAAGAGGTATGTGGTCTTAGGCACCAAGCGAAGAACTGGAAATGATGAACACACTTCCTGAAAGTAATAACAGCAGCTGCTGATTTTGACATATGTAATATAGCTGTATTCATATTCATGTATTTATTTATTTTTTAAATATCCAAAACTAGTTGCGCTGAATCATTTGCATGAATGAAATGACATGCAGGTGATTTGCATTGCTTTTGTCACAGTTTCTCTTACACTGGCAATTTCGGTTGTTATTTTCTGTTATTACTAGAAGCTTTTATTGTGATCAGGATGCGCACCAACATTTAGAAATGTTGCACTGAGAATTTCTAACCTCTGGCATAATGTTTTGGTTTTGCAGGGAACAGAAGTGGGGTTTGAACACATACCTGTACGCCCCCAAGGATGATTACAAACACAGGATGTACTGGAGAGACTTGTATGCTGCTGAGGAGGCGGGTGAGTCTCACCGTATCACATTCATAATTCAAAACCACAAAAATCTTTCTGGCCTTGGAAGCAGATGAAATTCAGTTGCACCTGTCTTTAATTTTAAAAGTAACACTGACTAATTCCCTGATCTATTAGCAGAGCAGTTGTGCCTCCATGCATAGTCCGCTACCTTAACAAATGCTCGTTTAAATAAAAAATCTGTACTATATTTCCTCCTCAGTATGTTAAACAACTTACTAATTTGCAACGTCCAGTTAACTGCAATGGAACTGAAACTATGTGTTTAAATTTACGTGTGCATATCTGAGTCCTCATTCAATAGTCGTGCAAAACTGGTTATAAATTGAGCCCCAAACAATAAAAGTAAATTAAAACACATAAAATAATAAAAGTTTGGTCATTTTGCAGTTGTCAGCTCTTCCGAACTCATCCCCTTACGACTCATAGTTATCTCCTCAGACGTGTTTAAAGTGTCTTTGGGTCGACTGTCTGGATGTTATCAAAAACATTACAATCTGAAGTGCAGTGAAGACGATTTGATGTTTAACCTTTTTCAAACTATCATGTCTTTGATGACCCCTCATCAAGTCAGTGGACTTCAGACCCACCTGTATATGCTCGTAAAGTTTCCCCGCAGACACAAAAGCAGCTAAATCTAAGGTTAAACCATGTCACTTCAACTCTTTGTTTTAAATCTGTTCATTGATGGGAAGTAAAGGGATCATTAACAGAATTTGTGAACTGCATCATCAAATAGCATTTCTTCTTTGTCCCTTTTCTTTTCATAGAACAATTAACGAGCCTGATATCAGCAGCGAAACAGCACGACGTCGAGTTCGTCTATGCAATCTCACCCGGTCTGGACATTACTTTCTCCAACCCTAAAGAAGTAGCTGCCCTGAAGAGGAAACTAGATCAGGTAGGACTTTGGAAGCAGAGGTGATGGGTGCAGCAGAAAAAATATAATATAATTTATAATTGGTTGTATCTCACTTTGTGGCTCTCCGAGGGTTTGGACAGCGCATCGCTTAGCAGTAAAATGGATGCATTTAAAGTGGGGTAGTAAAATTATACAGAGGCTAGTGTAATTCTAGGTGGAATAGCCTTCTTTATGTCATTGGCTGTAAGCAAAGCGATGCTAACTTTCACTTGACCCTGTTCACTGACGGAAATTACATTTGTTCCTTAGGTCAAGGAGTTTGGCTGCAGGTCTTTCTCTTTACTCTTTGACGACATCGAGACTGAGATGTGTCCAGCTGACAAGCAGGCTTTCAGCTCCTTCGCCCACGCTCAAGTGGCCATCACTAACGAGGTGTACATGCACTTAGGAGAGCCCGAAGTCTTCCTCTTCTGTCCTACAGGTCAGACAGCAAAACAGTCCAGTCCAGTTACAGTCCAGTTAAACAGGGAGCGTTGTGGTAGAAAATAATACACATTATTCTAACAGTTTCTTAATGATTCACTCTTTATCTTCAGATTACTGTGCTGTCTTCTGTACGCCCAGTGTAACCCAGTCCTCGTACCTGAACACGGTGGGAGAGAAGCTCCTGCCTGGCATTGACGTACTGTGGACTGGTAAGATTACACTCAGCCGGAGCCTGAACCTGTTTCCATGATCTTGAATTTCCCCAAGGTTAATTATTCATTTGTTTTTACTTTTTTTTTTTTTTTTTCATTTATTTAGGTCCAAAAGTAGTATCCCACAAAATCTCAGTTGAATCCATAGAGGAGGTATCCTCAGTCCTGAAGAGGGCACCAGTCATCTGGGACAACATTCATGCCAATGATTATGATCCCCAAAGGCTTTTCCTTGGACCCTATAAGGTTATTTTTTCTCTTCTTTATTTTAACAGTGTTAGATTGTGTGTATGTACCCGTATGACTCCGGTGTCTATATATTATTGTTTTTTTCAAAAAGGATAGACCCACTGATCTGATCCCAAAACTGAAAGGAGTGCTCACAAATCCCAATTGTGAGTTTTACCCAAACTTCGTGGCCGTTCACACTCTGGCGACATGGTGTAAAGCACCTGCCGAAGGAGCACCGAGGGATGTGGAGATGGGTGAGTTTCTGTTAGTCATGATTTAACAAATGCATTTTTTTTTTTTCTTTTGTAGAAGGTAAAACATTACAGGACTACCCCCAAGTGCATTCGGCGACTGTGTAGAAAGTAATTTGCAATCATAATATAGTGAACCCAACCTGCTCCTGATGCTTTCAGGAGTGCTCAAAGCCAACAGTCTGGCCTTTCTCCTCTGGCATCAACAAGGTTTTTTCTTTTCCTTTTTTCCACAAAGAGTACTTCAGCCTGCCTGACACCAACAACCACGCCATGACAGTCAGACGTCATATTTAAAAAGAAAAACATGCACTTTTTGGAATATTTTGAATAGTATTTTTTGCTTCATAAGGCCCACAATGCCTGAATCACTGTTGTCTGTGGAAGCAACATCAACATCTATTTATGGTGCAGATTTATTTTTCCAGTTTTGACAGGAAATGCTGTCAGCGTTGTCGTTGTGTTTGCTGAAATCCACTCCGTGCTGTCTGTGAGGTCACGGAGCTTAAACATTGTCTCACTTTCTCTGACCTTCACCTCCAGGTGATGAAGAGCAGGATCCTTGCTACAGCCCACAGAAAGCCCTGAATCTGGCCCTCACTGACTGGCTGGAGGAGTTCATGAGCACAGATCAACCAGGAGGTAGAGTCTTATTAAATATGGTTTAATGATATTAAAAGACATGAACGGGTGGTTGTCACTTTAATACACGGTATGTCTGTGCTTCCAGGCCCTTGCCATCCTCGCCTGAAGAAAGAGTCATCAGAAGAGGAGCCCATGCAGACTGACATGGGTGAGAGCCCCTACATTCCTGGTCCCGGGGAGAACCCATTGTACACAGCTGAGCCTCTGACCCTGGATGACCTGAAGCTGCTGTCAGACCTCTTCTACCTGCCCTACGAACACGGTACCACAGCCAGGACCATGCTGCAGGAGCTGGACTGGCTCAAAAACCAAAGTCAGGCAGCAGCTGCAGAGACAGACAAGGTAGTATTTATATTTATATACAAACGCAGATCATTTTTCTACATGTTGTCCTCCTACAGCTGTTTTCTGTTTTTTCAGACAGCAGAGTGGTGCTCAAGAGCCCAGCAGTTCGATAACATGTGTGAGGCAGTGGTGCAGATGTTCAACCGCCTGTCAAATGCCCCGAACCGCAGCATCCTGTACGATCTGTACAACTACATCTGTGACATCAAGAGTGGGGTCGGTCTGGCTCGAGCCTACGTGAAAACACTAGGTGAGAAAACGAATATATTCCACTCATATTGCAAACCAACACTGAAAGACGTCGCAGACCCCTTAGTAGCAAAATATCCATATCACAATACGGACAAAATAACACTTGATAAACAACAATAAACTCAAATTTACATCTATATAAACAGATATTTCTTGAATTCTTTGAAGAATTCTGAAACTAAGAAATGCTGGAGCATCTCTTTCAGTTTGTGTGATTTTCTGCTCCCACTGTTACCTGTAATAAGAGACGAGCTTGTAAGCATTTTTTTTTCCAAACAAAAACTGCAGCAGCCATGAAAATCAGCAGGGAACTGCATTTAGATTATCAGCTCGATGATTAATCCTTCCATCTTTTTAAAAGAAGTGATTATGCTTTGGTTAAATGAGGCGTGAAAGTGTGAACTGAAGCTGCTTACTGTAGCTTTTAATATTTTGTTGTGTGTTGCCTTCCACAGGAGGCCACAGCCAACCCTCAGCCCAGTTATTGAACGATGATCCTGAACCTTGGGGCTTCAGAGGAGGCCTGTCTGGAGAATTCCAGGTAAACTAAGCAGTGCAGTGAGTTGTTATATAAAATCACAGCAGTGATAATAGTCAGTAACAAGGCAAGGTCTCCAGCTGATATTTTGTGCTCCATATTTTATTTTTGCACTCCACTAGAGTAGCTTTGCATTATTCACAGTTCAAAATAATGCATCTTTATCTTATACTGAGCCTTGGTGCAGCTCCTTGGTTCTTCTACTGTCTCAAACAAGCTGCTTTATATCCTCTCCCTTCAAGCCAGCTTTCATTTGATTGGCTGCCCTTCATAAAGGTGGGCGGGGCCTCCAGTGCTGTGTGCCTTGACATCATCAAGGTCCAAGAGTTTTAAAAAAAACAAAAAACAAAAAAAAAAACTGTCTGTGAAAACAAAAGCAATCTGATGTCTGAGCTTCTGGCTACAGTGATTATGTGCACAAACGTTTATTTTATTGTTTTCATCTTTAACGTTACCATCCATCTGTAGTGCATACTATATAAGCACCACCTTGTGATGCTAGATCCACCTGATTTTTAAACTTTGGGTTTCTGGTGTCTGTTTTCTTCCGCACCAACAGAGGATGCTGCCAGGACATGGAAACCGAGACCTGTTCAGACATCCTCCCATGACAGCAGTTTACTGCATACGACCGTACTGCCCTGAGGACAAGGTGAAGATGCTGATCATCAGTGGTTTAGTTTTCTCTCGATTAAAATTTAGGAGTGATGTTATGGAGTATTTCTTTTTCTTTCTAGCCAGAGGTAGAGAGGATTTTCAGGGAGATGCAGAAAGCAGGAGAAGGCAACTCTGCTCTGATGGCTCAGTCTCCACTTATCAGTGACAGGTAAGAGTTAGCTACTCTGTTAGTGATGTGACCTCACTAACCACTTTCCTCATGTTGATTTTTGGAAACTGTGGTCCTCGTTATTAAAAGTCCACGTGATTCACAAGTTGCACAAGCAGGAAGCATGCATCACTCCTCGAGTTCTCAGGAAAAACCGCCCCTCACTTTGAACGTCTATTTTCAAAACACCAAGATAGTAACAAGTGATGTCACGATGGCTACAGCAATCTTTTATATACAGCGGGTATATTGTTAAAACGCACTTTAAATTACTTGGGATGATAAACCTTTTTTTCTTCTGTGAATGTGATCTTCCTCTTCATCTTATTTTTTTTCCCCTGGGGCATCGCAGCCTGTCAGCAGGTGAAATCTCTCCTTCCCCTCTCTGTGGTCTTATCCTGGAGGATGACCTCGGGCTGTGTGGCTATGCACTGGCCCTCACTGATGCCAAACCAGCTGCAGCCAAGATCCAGGTGATTCAAAGCAAGATGTGAAAAATTTTCTAGAATGCAGTATAACCATAAATGCTGTCACTTGACTGTATTCTATTTCCAAACTCCAGAGGGCAGTAAGTGGTTCAGTGTTTGAAGAGTTCCCCTCAGTGATTGCTCTGGAAATGCTCCCTCGGGTCACTGATCCTTCTCCAGCCAAGCGCATGATTGGTCAGCTGTTGTCCTCCATCAGGAGCAGTGGTAGGTCGAGATTTCACACTGTGAACTTGATCATTCTGGATGAAGCTCATCTAACTGCACATGTTGAGGTTTATGAGGCAGAAAATTAACCACATGGGGGAGCTGTTCCGTTTAGAGCAATATCATTCTATATCTATAGATGTTTATAATATAAGCTGCTTTGCTGTTTAAGGGCCCTGTTATGGTCTTTTCCAACTCCACGTGTTTGATCTTGGGTTCCAGTAGAGTGGCTTTGCATGAATCACAGTTCATAATAATCTTATGCTGTGAATAGGTTCATCCTGTATGAAATAAGACATTTAGCTCCTCTTGTCTTTAAAGCTACCCTCAATTTAAGGCAGCTTTCTTCTGATTGGCTGCCCCACTCAGAAAGAACGTTTAAGCAGGAGATAGGTGGGGCTTTGATGACCATACTAGGGATGCATGTAGTCACCAACATAAAGAGAAACTGTAGGAAACTGAGTGTTTTGAGCAGGTTGAAGCCCACGCTGTTAGCTCACAGGGGTTACTTTTACACATGCTGACCTTATGATTTGAAATGCTTTCTAAGATTGTGTGTATCCACCATTCTAACAGTATATGTATGAAAGAAAGTAAGGAAAAGCATAATGGTCTCCTTTTAACACCCCCATATATACCTAATTATAAAGTTAGTCTCAGAATATTTGCATCTGTGAAATACTTCACATAAAGCCTTTACTGCTTCTTTTATTACAAAACTCCAAAGTTACCATTGTTGTTTTCCTTTTAGGGTCCAGAGGAGCCTTTTGTGAGTTGAGGCAGAGCAATCGGAGGATGCTCGACTTTTATTCCAAACTGGGCTCCTTCAAACTCGTACAGATGGACGGGCTACCGCAAGACATCCTTGTAATGGCAACGAGCCTGTGAAAAAAAAAAAAAAACTGCTCACGAGTACTTTCCTCAGGTTTGAAGTGAGGAGATAAACATCTGCTATGTGACTAATCGCTAACTTTGGAGCACGTTAAACTGATTCAAAATGTTTTCACGTTAGGCGGTTAATCTGTGTGATCCTGCACCCATTGCCAAGTCTTTGAAAGGCCTGATTAAACCTGAATACTAACTAATGTATAGTGAAAAGTGTAATGCATTACTATTGATTTTGTAGACATGAAACTGTAAACTGTATAGGTATTTTGTAGATGAATTTGTTGATTTAATCAAGTTAAATAAATGCCACGAAATACCACAGCAAATGCAACATTAAGATTTTGGTTTCTTGTTTAAAATCACGATTCACACGTGAACATTTAAAGAAGAAATTTTAATATCTTTTCAGGGGATACAGGGAATATATTAATGATTAATTATGGTTACATTAAACAGCTGGTGATTCACATGTTCTCTGGCTTGAGAAGCTTATCATAATTACTCAACACATGTGAGGCAACATTTAAGTTGAGGGGTGTAATAGGAAGCAAGTTTGGTTTAGCCAGGCTTTCTTTGCATAAGCTGGTTTGACAAAACCTTCAGTAACAATTAACGTGTGTGTGCGCTCAGACAAGCTTACACACAGAACATGTGGACAGTACCCCTCTGATCTGAAAACCTTTATTTTCAATGGTTCGGGCAGCAGTAAGCAAAGCACATGTGGAGTGCAAGATCTCTTGCTGGCACCATGGTCAAAGTAAAAAAAAAAAAAAAAAAAAAAAAAAAAGACGTAGAGCCTGACCACCAACCAGCCAAAAGAAACCAAGAATCCATTGGTTGTGTTCTGATTGGCTAACAGAAAATCAAAGAAGAGGTTATAGTGTGTGTGTGTGTGTACAGAACTGTACACCTGTTTGTAACTAGACCACATAATTAAAGGCCTTATACATTTCAATCCAAACAATCAATAAGTCTACAGGTTTACTAAAGCTAAAGCGGTAACAATGATACGAAGTAAAGAAATCAGAGTGACATCCTGCTGGAAGATCTGAAAACTGTGTGAAAGCAGCCCTAGGCCTTTTGCTTCAGGCTCTGTGCTCACTCACATGAAAGGGGGGCATTTGATGTCCTTTGACTCTCTTCTGCACAACATAAACAGATGGAGTGCCAATCAGCAGAAATGGGTCATGAAGTGATATGAAGAACATAAAAAATATTAGGCCATTTTTCCATGCAGTGCAAACTTCATGCTGGGGTTTATTTCTAATATGACAGCTGCGTATTACAGCTTTTAAACTGGATCCATTTAAACATTCAAACTGCATTTGAGTCTGAGAATTCCTCATAATAAAGACGATATGGGTCACTCAGTCTTTGGACCGAATTAAAGTGAATATCTGATTTTCTTAAGTGAATATTCTTTTTAATAATTACAGACTAATCAATTCTCTGGTCTTCTATCAGGATGTCATACTGACAGTGTAAACTAGACTTAGTAACAAAGTAAGACCAAAGAAAAACACCTATTTATGCATTTTCTGCATCACTAAGTTGACACAGTTTGTGCCACGGTAACTTTACTGCACTGTTGTTCAGTAGTACCTGAACAGGTTCTATATAAAAATGTATCCCCTCAGACGGGAACGTGTCACTCATGTCATGAGAGAACAAGTGAGTAAAGCATGCTGGTCTGTAAAACCCAGATTACATTCAGCATAATGATCTCAAACGAAAGTAAAAGAGAAGTCACCTTTGTGACACTGAAAACTTTGACTCCAAACTCAACATATCTCACTACCTGCTTAATTTTGCTGCATAGTACACCCCTCTAGACTTACGTAGCATAACTTATCATTTACAGAACAGCCGAAATAAAACAAGTGAACATGTTTGGGCCTGTTCCGTTTCTATTATGACAAAACCTCAGTGTATCCAAAAGGATAAATAAAATCCAAAGCAACAAGTGACCTTAAATATTTCAAGTAATGTAAGAACATTAACTTTTATTTTTTTTAAATGCTCCTTCGTCTCATTTCCCTGAGTGTCTGACCAGCAGAGTTCGGCTGCAGGAAAAGAGATCTACATCTTATCTGGTGTTTAACAGACTCAGTAGTGTCAAACCAGGAAGTTTAGACGGCAATGTAGCAGTGCTTAAATTTAGTAGTAATGCCTTTAAAACATTTGTTTTTTGGCTGCATCAGTCAGCCAGTCTGTGGTTGGCGACACACAGCTATGCTTCAGGGTTTCCCTTTTAACTTTTCTTGTGTCTCTCAATAATCTTAGTTATATAATCTCTGAATCTGGTCACATCATATTGCACAGGAACGCTGCATATTCAGCACTGCCTCTTTCAAATAAACTCTAGCCCTTCATATTTTACATCTCCTATCTTTGTCTCAGGCAGCAGCACCTGGCCGTCTAGTGTAAACGCTATGATGTAGGTGGCGATCTTGCCTGCATCCTCCTCTGATTTTAGGGCTAGGATGATTTGATCATCTGTGTCTGGGACAAATTTAAAAGAGGAGAAGCCACGTGTGAGGTTGAGCGGTCCGACGCGCTGCACGCTGACGGAGCGGAAGTCTGCAGGGCAGGACAAGAGGAGGTTGGTGGCACGCCGCTCATCTGCCGTCTCTTCATAACGCTCGTGACTGGCACGGCGAGGGAGGAAGAACCACCGCTGGAGACGCTCACTCCAAGCTGCTGATTCGTGGATAAGGTAGCCTAGAGAGCAAGGAAAGGTAACAGAAATGAATGCAAGGAGTTGGAGGTCATTTCCACGTTTCACAATGTTTTGTCCTTTCCCAAATATTTTGGTTTCAATAATTTTTTAAGCTCTTTGTTTTGTGCCTGAATTTGGCTTTTATACATTATCAAGCTTCCCATTAAGCCCAGTTATACCAGAATTCAAACGCAATTTATGCTTAAAGTCTTTAGTCCCTATAAACCAATGTATAGCAGTAGCTGTGGGCAAGAGACAGGATTATTGGCACGACAAGAATTCAGGTTTTGGTTTCTATTTTAAATCACATGTGAGAGCCATGTGGAACGCAAAAGGGGAATGAAATGAAACCCTCTCACAATTGTCTGAAGACAACTTAGCTTTGTATAATTTTTTTTCCCTTCAGTTAACAATGACATTCCCACAGAACAGGAAGTCTTAGCTCGCATATCTAGTTGACTACATCAGAAGACAAACAAAGTGTTGGGAGGACAAAAGTGCAACTTTCTCTGATGTTTAGCCAGTTCGTGAGAGAGAAGTAGTTGACCTCTTACTTAACAAGTGCTGACTGTTACCTGTGTGTTACTGTTCTGTTAAATAACCCATAAACCAATTGTTTTTGGCTGCACAGAAGGTAAAAAGAGCCAAAAGTTGGATTAAGCTGGGTTTTTTGGTAACGTACAACTTTGTGGACTGCTGTTGTCATCATAGCAGCCATGCTGGCTCATGAGAGGATTACAAAACATTTCCTGTCTCCGTCTGCATTTCGCTACACTAACAGGGAAAACTGGGCCAGCTTGACTTTGGTCTGACTGTAGTTTCAGAAGAAAACTGCAAATACTAGTCCTAAAAAAAGATATGAAATCTGTATTTAACAAAAACAAACAAACAAACAAAAAACCTCAAAGCAGTAAATCAGCGATTTTTGTTTTAATTAAATAGGCAAATATAACATAAGCATTTAGCAAAATTTATAGGTTATAAGTTGGTCTTCAAGAAGTTTAATAATAAATAGAAATAAAGCCTGATTACTAATTCAGACTGTACTGAAAAACAAAACAAAACAATAAAAACCCCCAAAAACACACCCAACAGTACCTGGTGGTTTGATCCCCGCTGCACTCCGTAGGGCGTTGTAGTGCGGCACCCAGTTTTGATGCTCCACCTCCCCACTGACGCCAACAACTTTTACCCACTCGGGATTGTTGTTGATGACGTCCCCAGAAGTCGTCGTCCATTCCTTCCCCAGGCCTCCAACAAACAGGTGCTCATCCTTTACTGCAAGCCACTCTGCCTTGAAACCTGCACAAGCAAACAAAAGACACACGAGTGAGACATTTTTGGTTGTTTATTTTCAAATGAACAAAGAAAAACTGTTTTGACAGCGCCAGTGTTTGACTAACCAAGTGGACTACCATGCAGTGGTTTAGTTTTATCATATTTAATTTATTGCCTAATAGTGGATTTACATGAGCAGTGGTACGCTGAATTATTGCTAAATAAATGGACCATTAACATCCAATGGAGAGTGCATCACAAGTCTCATTACAGCAGTCTCTCTATTGCATTATAAACTGGTTTGAATAGTCTCAACAGGGTGACTGTTCCCTGAAATGATCCCTGAAGTTTTGGAGTCCGTGTTGTGTTTTTAATTTACCAACTTAATTGGCCATCTTTAGTCCACCTTAGCATATCCACAGCTGCTGTTATCTGTCTTTATTTCATTAAGAACCATATTGTGTTGTTTAAGACCAGCATATTGTTCAGATTGTTTTCCTCCTCTGGACACAAAGATCCCTATAAACCCAATAATACATTATATTTGAAAGCGCTGCATTCTGGCACGTTTCAGAAGTCTCCCTGCAGGGACACTTCCTGGTGTATTTTTTCAACACCAGGTTTATCTTTCAGAGAAACCAGGTTTATCTTTCAGAGAAGCCAGATCAAGTTTCACAGAGCAGGTGCAGAACATGGCAGAAAGATAAAACAAACAAACAAACAAACAAAAAAAAAAAAACAGAGAATAAACTATTTGCTTCTGAAATGCTCCCAGTGTGAAGCTGTGTGAAGAGCACTGTGGAGTTTGTGAGTTGAGACTTCAGGAGTTTTGAAAAGGACTCACCTTTGGAGACTGAGCCATCACCATCAGGTAATATAACCCAAGGAACTGCCTGGTTGCCCTCAATCCTGTACACCACACCTGTACGGTCGTCCACAGTATACAGGTGACCATTGAATGCTACCAGCTCAGATAGCTCCATACCTGCAGAGGAGTTAACACATGTAAGCACAAAAACAATATTTAGATGCAACTATAAATCTGAGTTCCTTCACTGAGTTCACGTACCTCGTCCTTTCTCAGCCAGATGACTCTCCAGGGTGACCGTCTCCGCATCCCATTCCACTTCCAATCTGTCGCCGGAGGCTGAAACAGTCAGGTGACCTCTTTTCATGTAGCTGAACCACGTCTGATCCTTTGAGCTCTGTGACGCTTTGTCCAAGTCTGCAATCACTCCTATGCGGTAACGGGTGCCGTGCAGCGTCTTCTCAGGTGGACTCAAAGGATATGTGTGATTGTACGGTTTTTCCCTCCTCTGCTGGCGGCCGGGTTTTCGTGCAATTTGTCTATTGGTGTCCCTGAATAAGTCATCTTCACCCTCATCGAGCATTTGAAAGCTGTGAACCCTGTTCCGGTAGTAACCTTTGGTTGGACGCTCCCAGTCCTCTACAGTCCGGTGCAAATATAACATGAGCACTAAAGCGAACAGGGTCGCCACGGCAATCGCTCGCCATTTTGGGTGGAAGCGCGTGTCGGAGGTAGCAGTTTGAGTCATGGATGCTAAGGCCAAAGGGAGGCCTCGCGCAGCCATGCCAAAGGAGGTCATTGAAGTATCCTTTTCATCCTTACTGTCTGTGGTCTGGGGGTGATTATGGCCTGGAAATGAACACAAAGAGGATTATCAGCAGAGGGGCATGATGGAGGATACATTAAAAAATGAAATATAAAAAGTCAAAATCTGACAAAGAACAAAGTGCTTGGAAAAGAAAACGGTTCCTACATCAAACTGCTCAAACCAAGCTTTACTGAATATTTGTGTAACTGCGTTTTGATAGTCAAAACAGAAACTGATGATGATGAGCTCTCCCTTTCCAACAATGGAAACAATAAACAAATGATATCGACACATATCACGTCAAACATTTCATGTGCATTATGAGATACTGTAAAAAAATGAAAGCTGATAATCAAATTTTCAACTTTGAATTTTGAGTAGAAAAATGACTAAAACTTGAAATATATAGAAAGAATGAACAAAGGGCAGAGGATGACCAGAAGGAAAACTGGGCTCTTGTTCCTATTGTTCTGTATTCACAGCAGGTCTTTGTTGTGCTGTTCAGGCAGAAAACCGAGGAGGTAGCTGACCCATCCTACTTCCTCTGAATGGAGGGGGTGCCAGTTACCAGATCTTTGCTCTGTTTATTTCATCAGTTTATTTAAAAATCAAAGCACTGGTAAATATTATTGGTACATATGAGCTATGTGACAACAATGTTTAACCATGTGGAGCTGCCATCCCTGGTTAGACATTTAAGACTTTAAACAATCAGTTTAATAGTAACATAAAACAGAGGCAACATAAAACAACAGGGCAGATTTATCAGACTATATACAGGAAGCCTTTGTGCAATTTAACTCCCCCCCCCAAAATGTGAACCTCATGTTTCTTTTGTTACTCTCAACCAGAACAGGAACAGGACAGAACAGGAGGGTGCAGAATAAAGGGACTTGCAGGCTATAAGTTAACGTTTTGTATGCAAATACGATTCAGCAACATATATCACATCAGGAGATGTGCTAGGATCTGGGTGGCGGTACAGGATGTACAACACTAAGCAATTAAGCACTGTCCCTCTGTGGTTTCAGAGAAAAGCTCATCAGATTACAAGAAAAATGCAATGTCATCCAGTTACAAGCAAGGCTGGGATGCTCAGTTCCTGATAACACAATTTTTTAGTTACTCTGTGACACAAAATTATCCCGGTAAACATGTTTTTATGATGCGTAGAGGTGTGGTTGTATCAGTTTGTCATCTTCTGCTGGTAGTACATTAAGTGAATGAATGTATTAAAGCTTGACACCAAGACAAAAGTTAAACAGTATGCTCAATAAACGTTGAGTTCAACAGTAGTGACTGTTTTAACAAACCACAGTCTACTCAGTTAAAAATGGGTACTTGCGCGTTTCACAAATAGTGAGTAAGTTGCCTGAAACACAAGAAGTGTGTTTGTTTTGTAAAAGCAAAGGGTGCCAAGGTGACCCTCGATAAACCGGCACAGTAAAAAAAGCTGCACCACTAAAACAGATTGAGCTCTTAATAAAGTATTGTAATAATGCTCCATTATCATAACTATAAAAAATATATTTAGCATACATCTTAAAAGATTACCTCACTTTATTTGCTATACAACAACTTGCAATCCCGCAGAACTTAATCCTAAACAGTGAACATTACTACAGCTATAAATTAAACACTAATAGCAGAACTAAATAAAACAAAATTATAGTCAAATTATATCAGCATCATCACAGCAGCATCAATAAAACTCTGTCTCTCTCTGTTAAAGAGCAACGACATTAAACAGGAAACAAGCCTATGCTTCGAAAGACTCGCATCTGAAAATTTGTGTAAAAAAAGCAAACCAGAAAAGACTTGGCAACATCCTGTTTCGTGTTATTGAAATACTTCACATAATCTCCCACCACAGTTTTTCCAGAGAACTGCCTCTTGAACAGTTCTCTAGACAAGTTCAGACTTCCCGATTAACATGCTCTCCAAACCACATACACAAATACACACATGTCAAATTAGCAAGCACTTGGCTATGAAACAAACCCTTCATTGTTGCTACTGAATATACGGCCCGTAATTCACATCCCTGGAGAGCCAGACACAGCCTCACTGTACACTGTATGAAGAGTTCAATTATTCACCCTTGCCTCGCCTCTTCACTCCTGAACACGCCACGACTGTCATGTTTGTTCTCCTTTGCACGCTTCCCATAATAAACTCCCTGTCCCCCTACCGCCAGCCCTCGTTCAACATGAATATCTGATCTCGCAGAGTCTCCTCCTTTTCTCTGCTTGTCGGCTATCTCAAATTTCTCCCCCTTCCTGCAGAGCCAAGAAAGTTTCAATAATGAATTGAGGAGAACAAAGGAGCCCTGGTCAGCAATTACAGATGAGTAAGCTCAATGAACCTTTAGGTCATCCTGAAGCACTTTGAATCAGGACCAAGCTTTGCTTTCCAACAATATATTGGTTACATTTTTAACAAAACTAATGAACAACAGGGAACCAAGAAAGACAAATAAAGGTAGGCACAAAGGTTGGCAAACTCCATTTCTACTTTGATCTGTTTTTTTATTGTGTTCTGTAAAGGACGTTGTAACCATGTTTTATAAAGTGGCCGAATGACAAAGTTTATTTTCTTGACTTTTACTGCTTTTCAACGTCCAATAAACCCTGGTCATTTCTCAGCTGTGTTAACAAAGCTATCACCTAAGAAGTACACCCTGTTTTCAAGGTCAAGATAAAACCTTTCTGAGCAAATGAAGGAAAATATCATTTTTTTCTCTAGTTACCAATCATCAACTTCTTCCTTATTTTATTTAAGGATGAATAAACAAAGCTGAGCTTGGAACCATGAATGGTACGAAAGATGGGTGGAGTCAAAGTGTCATCACCCACTGGTTTGTGGTCATATTGTGAATTCCTGTTATACAATGTCTTCTGATTGACAAATCCTTAACCAGTGACGATATCCTGGGTAATCCTCCTTTCTGTTTCTCAAAATGACCATAATTATATAAAACAGACTTTGAGTTTTACTCAGTATGACCTGAAAGGAAAAGGGTTGGCTGAGGTCAGAGCATAGGGGCAGAGGGCCGTTTTCACCTGAGTTGCTTCCTGGTGCTCATTAGAAACAATGCAGTTCCATTTACCATAGGAAGGACCATAAAGTTACAACAGTCTGAGGACACACATCTCTGTTGTGATATCACTTAACAAGCAAAATGAGCTGCACAATTATTAATACCTATATTTTGTTTAATTTCTAAGTTTGATATATCACAAACTGGGCAGATTAAAGGTTTGGCATCAATAATATATTGCATTGTATTTAATTGTGATTTCTACTTCTTAAACTCATAAATTCACTGTTACACCGAACTACGTGTTTAATAACCATTTAATATTATATTATTATATATTTTAACTTTAAATTATTTGTATAAGATATAGATAATATAGCCTTTTTATTTGTAATGACCTTTATCGCCATCTACTTATTAGAGCTATTCAATCTATTCTGTTTAAGTTGTGTTCATTATTTAACATCTATAACAAATCTGAGAGTTTCACAACTTTTGGGATAAATACAATATATCCTGTTTGTTTTATGGTCTTATATTACAGTTTTGTAAACCTCTGCGTTCACTTCTCTACTGTAAAGACTAGTTTAGCTGCTCTCCTTTCTGCTCATCATCTTAACAACTGGGACAGATCAGCACATCTCTCTAAGCTAGTAAATACGTGGGACACTGTTTAAACGTGTAAATAAGTACAAAATAAAAACGCCGAAGTCCCAGATAAAGTGAGGCATCTCTCACTAGTTGCCTGTTGAATAACCAACCCCCCACCCCCCGTCGCTTTGTGCCTACCTGCGTCCACACGGCCACGAAAGCAGAGATAAGGCGACCTGTAAAAAACCAAACAAATCACCCCCTGGCAGTTTGTAAACTTTGCCCGACTTTCTCACACAAGCACAGCCGTAGACTGGAGCCTCAAACTGTGAAAACCTAAAGGATTTAACGTATTTAAAGTAGCCACATAAGAGTTGGCTAAACACTTTATGAGAGTTAGAAACGCACCGGCTCCCGTTAGCCACGCAGCTAGCGTCGGCTAGCATCTTAACGTTACTACCAACATTTATTCCTCGGATTTAAAATCAGTGAACTGCTTCAAGGGTTCAATAGGTCGAGTTCTTCGCTGAGACTCTGAGGACTCACCTGGTGTAGACAGTCTGTAAATCAGCCCGGCTGTCCATCTTTGATAGGACTGTTCGGTTGGAAGTTTCTCGATGATTAGCTCCTCCTGTTCCGAGACTCCGGAGCAGCTAAACTGGGCGTCTGCACATCCAAATTATGACTCAGTAATCACCATGACTACTAACTTACTATTGATATCCAGCTGACAGGGGAAATGTCATCATAACCACTGTAATCGTCACTATCGTCGTTTTAAAAGTCTTCAAGATCAAAACAAAGCGCTCCTGAACCAACCGAGTACACAATTACCCACACTATTACGTCAGTTAAAACAACACACATTTGTATTTTAAAATATGTGCTTTAACTTTTTATGTATGTATTTATTTTTTATTTATGGCATGATTGTGTTATTTAAAAGAGAGCAAGGGGGTTTCCAGACTTTAAGGGGGTACTTACAGTTAGCATCAATTAGCATCAAACTACCTTATTACTTTAGTACTCAATATGTGGAATTATTTACATTATAATGTGAAGTTTTTTTCTATAGCCTAAAGTTAGGTTTGCAACAACACACAAAAAGTATTACACTGACTGTTTAAAAAAAATATAGGCAAAGCATTTCAAGGGAGGAAAAACAGCATTTGGTGATGTCCATGACTTCAGGCTGTACAACACTGCGAAGGGTTTTCATCCAAGGGTCAAAACAGTCCTAATATTGTGACTTACTCTAGTTGATCCATTTTCTTTTAAGCCTCTGAAAATGAGCAGCTATGCGAAAAACAATTGCTGTAATCCTTAAACACTTTTGTTAAAGCCCTTGAATTAAAGCTGAAAGTCTGCACTTCAATCACTGCTTGAGTTAAAATCTATCACTATCCAAAAACTTATGGGCCAAACTGTACAGTAAAACTGCTGCTGGAACTGCCTTTAGAACAATAAAACATCACTGATTAGTTGCCATTTATAGTTTTCAATATAAATGAAGTATCTGTAATATTTTAAAATAGAATATTTCATTAGTTATACTGCACAAATATGTAATTGTTGTTTTCTAAGTACAGTAATGGATTTAGAGTCCCTCACTACCTTTGCACACTTGTATCCAAGTTTAAATCATTTCCTAAACAAGAAAACAATAAACAAAGATAAATTTGACTTGACGCTTCTCAAATATAAACATTTACTGATTGTTCTCTTTATAAGTAACGATAAACAGAACACAGTGTACATAGTCATGTAAACAGTTTTGTCAGATGTTAGAGTAATGGCCATAAGTAGTGATGTGCATCAGTTTCAGTTTTGTTGTATCTGCAATTTAAAATAACGCCTGAATATTCAGATTCTTGAACTAGATTATAATCAAATAAAAAGTGCAAAGACACATTATTTTCCTTATCAGCAACAACATATTAAAGTTCCCTGGGTGACATATAAGCATTGTGGAAGTTATAATAAAAAGCTACATTCGGTTTCATTTTTGTTGACATAAGCTCCTATTGTTGTCCCCCCCAAAAAAAATACAATTCACAAACCAGACAGACCCACCCACACACAAACACCGGAAATATACCAAAACTAACAATCGACTTTGCAAGGTACGAGACAGGACAAACATTTTAAGAGATTACTTAACAGCTATTGTGCAAACTGAATCTAAAATTATAGTTTTACTACCATTGCCATTTTTATGTGACTTAGTTTTAGGCACACAATTTCATAGCATGGTGGCTGAAACATACAAAGCTTAGGCCTTAAAAAGAAAAAAAAAGAAGCAGTAACTACAGTGAACAAGGTCATAAACAGTGAACCTAGACATCAAAACAATCCACGGCACCTCACTGACAAAGGATCCAAATGGACACAAAATGTAGATTTACCAGAGTACAAATCTGAAACAATGCATATTTTAGTCAGTGTTGCTGCATGATGGCTCTGTTCAGAGGTGTTCGTTGATACCGAGGTATGTTGATATTAGATGATGGATAAAACACCTCAGCTCTTCCCCATCATCTTCAGGAGAAGCTACAAAGAAACCAGGAAATTAAGATGATGACAAAACGTATAGTCCATAAACATGTGCAGAAATTAGGTTAAAAACAACTACATTTGTTGAACATTTGATGAAAAGATAATCTACAGAGATACTTTTTTGACTTGTAAACTTTTAGTCTTTTTAGTAAAAGAGCGGCTGAATGTTAGGAGGTGAAATTTGACTAGGCTATAAGTTAATACAGTATATTGATCTCATAAAGCTTTGAAAGACAGGGTCAGTGGTTAAAAAAAAAAAAAAAAAAAAAAAGCACTGACATTCATAATAATTTTCAATAACTTTGGTTTTGTTTGCATATTTACCTTTGTTAGGTGATACTCTCCGTCAACCAGCTTCTCAATAATACTGAAGTGATCTGTATTCGCCACATCCTCCATGGTGACATTCAGCCCTGACGCCTCCAAAGTCTTAAAAGGAAATACAAGAGGTAGCAAGAAAAAGAGCAGAGGAAATATCAGATTTGCATAACAACATATTTAGAAAGTATATTGATGTTTCCACCAACAAAAGACACACGAAAAAGCCTGACCCCATGTTTCCGAGTCAGGTCATATTGCTTGTGATTTACATCTTAAAAGACTGTTGCTTGTTGGGTGGAGACACCAAATCACCACAAGGCCAGGAGATGATTTAACAGAACATTTTAGGAATACACTAAATGTTGTTTATAAGAACAATGACAAGCATTTCCTAGCTTGAATTTAGATTTTTGGGAGCTTTTCTTGTATTGCAAATTGAATACAAGCTCTAATTGAAAATTGGACAAAACAAGCAGTGGAGCAAAGAAAAGGCATAACAAAGCATCAGAGTTTTAAAGGCTAAATCATTTATCTTGAATTATTCTTATACACCGATCATTAACTGCATCTGTTCTCAGACACGGGTACTGACTTTGTAAAATTCCTCAGACTGCTTGCGAAACTCTGGCGAGTCGTTCTCAGCAACAGCCACAACAATCTGACAGCTGCAGGAGGAGAGTTTGAGCTGAGGGACCAGCTTGCTGGGGCTGTTCCTAACTGCCACCTCCCTGCAAACAGTAGACACCCACGAGACAGAGGAATGAGGCACTGACTGGCACCACAGGCCAACGGAGGACACACAGATGAACACCAGGACATTTACACGCACAGTTTCTCCTTTGTGTTGAGCATCACGACATTCGTTCACACAATGCTCTTTACGTCACACGGACTGACACTTAGAGCCAAATGCAAATGGATTACTGCAGGAGTCCTTAAACTCATTTGGACAATGACAAATGAGTTTAAGGACTTTTTAGATTTACACATTGAGATGGAAGACAAATGTGCACATCAACCAACCTCAGCTACCAAGTTTGAGAAAGTACGATAATTAAATTGGGAAATTGCATAAAGTGTTAACAAGTTGTGAAAGTCTAATTACTTTTTAAACCCAACTTCAGTTTGTAAACAATGGGATTACACCACTAAGCTTCCAAGGCAATCCTCCAAACATTCAGGTGTGTTAGCACCAATTAATGTAGCCTCAAGAAGAGAAGCAGGCTAGGTCTGGTAACTTATTTCTAACTACACCCACTCTGTTTTTAAACACTGCTGAGAAGGTTAAGTGATTGGTTTAGTTTGTGTGTTAGAAAGAAATTTTCCTAAAACGGTAAGAACAGAAGTGAGGTTTAGCCAAACTTCAAGTGACTCAGTTTTACAGTTGATCCTGATCCGGCTCTGGATCCAGGAATTTCTGATAGGATTATTTACAACTATAACAACCATTACATAAAACACAAGACAACAAAGAAGTTAAATAAAAATTTTGAGACATCATATGAACGTTCTCTAGAACATACTCTTATTATGTCTGCAGCACATGTAGTAAAGTAGGACAGCTTAAGAGGTAGGTTGCTAGCTAATTTTGAAAGGTTAAACTGTAACACCACAATTTTCCTGTTATTCATAAGAGTCCAGCTTACTTTATCTATATATGTAAATATTAAGATACTAGTTAATAACCAATTTTAAAAGGGCTTTGAGGCCTTAAGCGCTCATAATAAACAATAAATTGGGCAAAACTGGTGAATTTGGCCTTTATCAGGGCATATTAACTTAGATCTGTTTTTGGTATAATAACCAACTAGAATGTAACTTCAACATTAAAGGGAAAAAATAATTTCCAGTTATTCACTTTTAGAATTAGATTTGGATCATTTCCCCCTTGAATGGACATTGTTGCTGGGAATACATCTGCTGGACTACCAAAAAGACAGGGCTTCAACAGATGTTCAGTTGCGAGTATACTATGATACCGCATTCCTGCATCATTCGCTTTCATTAATATATTAACTTTTTGAAACCTGCCGTCTTTAAGTATAACTACTGTTACCAAGCACAGAGTCTATGTCCACATTGGTGTTTCTAAACTCAGATAACTGTAAAAATTGAGTTGCAAACACAACAGGGATGGTGTATGTAGTTGTACTAAACAAGCTATCCCGCAGTCTGTAGTGTAGTGAGGCACCTACTCTGTCATCTTCAAAGGCTCGTTGACGTAGGTGGACAAGATGGGCAGGAGGTCATAGATGCCACTCACAAGAAAAGCACCTAAAACACAATCAGAAAACAAAAATGTATCATGTTTTAACCTCCTATTTTGTTAATACTGAATTACTTCTGCCTTATTATATTACTGATTACATGTCCCGTTTCAACTGACAGCCTTCACCTTTAATCTGGGGAGTGATGCTGTACTGCGACCAGTCAGTTGAGAGGACCATTGCAGCCAGGTGTGCCCCAGCAGAGTGGCCACACAGGTACAGACCACTGAGTGAATCATCAGAACGACACACAGTGCGTTTACAACAGAGGCAGTGACATTTTAGTCAGCTGCAAATACAATTTCATTAGATTGGGAGGCTTTAAGATGACATCCTTCAAGCCTGATGATGATGAGCTTTCACATTCCTCATCATCAGGTTTAAAGAACTAAAGAAATAAAGAAATACAATACAATCCAAATATAAAAAACAAGCAATGCTACCTGATGTGAGAATACTGCTGAACGACAGACACAATACTCCTGCGAACTTGTGATACCATCAGGTCCATGTTACCTGAAAAGAAAGGTCACAACAGGAAGCTGACATTTTTCAGTTCATATTCTTAAATCATCCTTTTTCACCTGAGAGAACGGAAACAATACTGTCAAAAATGGAAAGACTACCTTTGGGGGCAATGTCGTAACCGACTGCAACCACCACTACACCTTTATCAATGAGCGGAACAGCCATGAACCCAGACTCCTCTTTGCTGTGTGACCACAAAAACCCAAAATGAATGACCCAGAAATCGAATTATGGTTAGAAATGTAGAGATTCCAGCAACAGCACAGACCTGAGAAACTGCCAGTAGCCTCCATGTATGTAAACAACAAGGTGGACATCTGAAAGAGAGAGGATGAGGCCTGTTAATGCTATACCAGCTTCTCTGTACCTGGAGGATAACAGTGTGTGGGGCAACGATGCATGTCCGTACCCAGAGAGTTGATGTTGGGTATATAGACGTCCAGTTTCTCTCCATCTCCCTCCCCATATGGGACATTGAGTAAAGTTTGAGCCATACCACGGGCTCGCTCCGTACCTGAACAGCAGACAGCATTAGGTACGACGCCATGATTACAGATACAAAGAGACCAAATGCATGTTTGTCTACTGCTGACAAATTAATTAGAAATCATTCTGAGCAATGCTGCGTATTTTCATATCAGTAGACTGTTTTCTGTTTAAAGAAAAAGATTTTACCACTTAAATTAAAAACATTTATCAAAAATGAAAACAGGCAAAACTGGTGATTTCTATCAGGAAAAAGGTCTCAGGTTTAAGACTTATAGATCTAAAAAAAAATGCCCCAAATATGTTTATAGCCCTTAAAACTACACGTATGATGACAGAGAGACTTATTAGCATTACTTATTCACTGAGGTTTTGTTTTTAAAAAGTACTCACACTACATTAAATATCCAAAATACGTAGTTTTATGCGTAATATGCACAGGTGTAGGATCTTGTAATCTGGCAGATTAAAGAGGAAGTCTTAGAGTAAGTCATTAAGCACTGTGAGTGTTTTTATAAATGCTGCACAATGAAAAACTGTAGCTTCTCTGTCAGAATGCGTGTCAAAGCTTCAAAGTAAGGCACAAATAATCGACCCGGACACAGATGTCCCCGAGTATCCGACATTTGGCACGACACCTGTGTTCTTGCTGCCCTGCCTGTTCGCCACAGCCGGGTTTCACAGTCGTGTGTATCCAGCTTCACAACAAACCCACCTTCCTTTAAAGCCTTCACGTGGGCTTTGATCACGTCGTCGGCCGACATCCTGGGGGACCACCTGCTGGGGGAATACTGCCTCTCGAGCTCCTGCAAGAGAGAGAAACTCATGAGAGCTGCGCGGCCATGAAAGAACAGACACCAACCACCATCAGCCGGCGACCAGCGACGTAAATACGGTGAACAGCGCCTTCTGCTGCCGCAATTACACCGCTGCTTTGGTGCTTATATTACTCCAAGTTCTTTTTATTGCTATCAGAATGGGAGTCCTGTGATATAGTTGTGACGAAAACATTAAAAAAAATATTTGGAAGGTGAAATAGGTGAGTGAAATTACACCAGGGCTGCTAAAAAAAAAGAAAGGAAAAAAATTCTACTGAAAAATATTATAAAATGCACACTGCAGGAACTGTCCACTACAGTTAGACTGTGTATTGGGCACTGTTATCTGACAATTACTTTTACAAACTATAGTAGTGTACGTGTTATTCTGTTTTATTTTGCTTTGTTAAATTTATTTTAGTAAGGAAGTAAAATGTATTTATATAGCACTTTTTAAGACAGCAATCTATTACAAAGTGCTTTACAGGGAATATAAAGACATGTCAGACACACCAACTTTATAGAGGCACTTCATCACATTATATTCAGCTTTTTATATAATTTCTGTATATTTCTTTTGTTGTAGTTTATTTAAATTTTTATCGGTCTTTATTACACTATTTAACAGAATTCTTTTTTATTTGAATATTTTACCTTATTAAACTATTTTGTTGTGTGACTTTGTATTTTTTATTGCTCTATTCTTTTTTATTAGACTATGTTGTTGTGGGTTGTGTTTGAGTTTTGGCTGCGATATCGCAGTAATTTCCCAACTTTAGGGATCAATAAAGCATATCTTACAATCCAAAGTACCAATATCCGGGTGTTTGCCCTCTATGGGGGATTTAATTGCGCACTCCATTTTCTCATTACACGGAAGATTAAAAAAATAATAGCAGAAAAATATGTCTTATAGGTTTTATATTACTGCCCAAGTCTGTTGTTTCAGTAAGCCAGGTAATTTTGCAGACGGTTCCTAACGCAATCCTGTGCAGGGTGGGTGATCTCTACTTGTTTTCACACTGAATTAAGACTGAACTAATCCTAATAACACAGAAAAAACAAAAAATCATAAAAATTAAGCTCTTACGTCTTTCTTCATCTCTGTCCAGTGCATTATTTTTTCTCCTGTGGTGTTTAAAGTCGTCGCTGGCTGATGAATACAGAAGACGTGCTCTCTACTGTGGACTGAACTTCAGACTGACCCTCATTTTAGAAAAGTAAATAAATCAGCCATGTCTATTGTGGACGTGGTCGTTTATAGATCAGAAATGTCAGACAGGGAGTGGTAGAGGCTTAAAACCGTATTGTTTACTTTACAAAAATGGGAAGTAACGGTTGCTAAAAGCTACATTTTCTTTATTTATATCTAGTTCCGGGATTTGATCAAACATGTGACCTAAAGCACAGCTATACAGGAAGTACAGCTTAACAAACAGTGCAGGTGACACTAATGTAATGTCGAATAAACCTACACTACAATGAGCCATAGGACAAGTAATAGCATAAACTATAAATTATTCAAAAAAGCTGACAAAACAAGGAAAACAGAAGGTAGCTGGAATCTATTTACCACAGTCATTTGGATGACCCATGGGGCAGCTGATGGAAAATACAGACTGTGCATTGAATGAAAATCGGATGTTTAGTAAATTAAACCTAAATAGATATTAAACAAAATGAAATATTAAAAAATGTTACAGTTAACAGTGGTGAGGTTATTTCTTGAAGAACAGAGATACATGCTTAATACATACACATACAGATGAATAGCATGTAAATACTGTGGGTCTTTAGCCTTGTTAATAAATACTTTGGCCAAAATAAGTAAACATAGGCCCACTGTTTTGTTTCATAAACACCAAAGATAATAATTACTAAACTCCATCTACATATCATTGTTTTTATAAAAGGGATGAAGACAAAAAATAAATAAATAAACAAGCTTTGTAATAAGGTGGTGCTTAAATGATGCTCAGTTGTTACCAAGGGGGCAAAACTTCGTCAAGAAAATATACAATATAAAACCATGGATAGATACAAGGCATGCATCCAAATTCTGGCCCTATCTGAATCTCTCAGCAGACATACAAGGCAGCATTTTTCCAATTCCATTTCATTTTTTCTTCTATTGTCCAATTAAGATGAGCCAATGTGAACTGTAGCTTCAGTTTTCTGCTCTTAGATGAAATAGGGTTACCCGGGTGTGGTCTCCTGCGCTAGCTTCCACATGTTGTTCATTCAGAGATGCTTTTCTGCACACATTGGTTGCAACGAGTGGTTATTTGAGTTGTATTTCCTATCACCTTGAAGCTGTCTGGCCATTGTCCTCTGACATCAACAAGGCATTTTCACCCAGAGAACTGCCATCCAGTAGATATTTTCTCGTTTTTGAACCATCAAAGTAAAAAAAATCCCAGTAGACCAGCAGTTTCTGAAATACTTATGATCACCTTTCTTTGAACTTTCTTTGAACAGGTTGTCTTGACCACCTTGCTTCCATGATTCGATACTTGTGCAAACAACTAGTTGAACAGGTGTACTTAATAAACTGACATGCCAGTGTATATTACAGTGAAATGTCATCAAGTGGCCCTGCAATTATATCAAACTTGTAAAATTAACCTCATATACAGTAGATACTCCTTGTATGTTAATGCATAAAATATATGAAACAACACCTTTTGCTTTTATACTCAACATACAAACATTACTTACATTATTTTACGTAAGCGCATAGGGGTCTTACTTTACAAATATTAACATAAAACTGTAAATTATTAAAGAAAATATGCGCTTTTAGCCTAAAAAAGAGAGCTTTTCTTTAGCCCTCCATTTTTTAGGCTAACGAAACACCCCTCTTGGCTCTGATTGGTCAATAGTGGCAGACATGAGCCGTTGAGCCTGTTTGGGGCAAACTATATCACGTGACTCTGTGCTGATTGGTCGAACTGTGGATAAATCCGCTGACAACTGCCGGCGCGGCAAATTCAACTTCTTGTGTCCTGACTACGTTATCGTTTTGTTGATAGTAGCGGTTGTAATTACCTGGTTTTTTGTCTGTTTTTTTATTTTATTTTATTACTAAGTTATTGTGTATTTTAAATGAACATGGACTGCGTAGATTTCCCAAGAGTCCTACCAAACTCACCGAGGAAAGCCCGGGGACAAATTCAGGTAGGTGTCTACAACAAAAATTACCCTCAGGTAATTAAGAAAATATAAATAACTTTAAACGGTGCATACCTGTGGTGATAAAAACTGTTATCTAACCGACTTTCACGTCCTGACGTCGACTCTTTGTTGTCGTTTGCAGGTAATTTTTGGACCGATGTTTTCAGGCAAAAGGTGGGTTCTTCACTTATAAACCTAAAGAAAGCCTTTTTAGAGCCGTTAATTAGCCAGTTTTTTACGTGCCCAACGTGTAGAATTATGTTAAAACAAACTATATGAAGATTTTCCGCCCAAATCAAAACTTCCCGCCAAATTCTGCATTGTTTATCCGGCTCCCATTCATAAAAACAGTTCATGTTACTGTACAGCGTACAGTTGATACACATTAATACAGCATATGGTACATTTTAACGATCAGTGCACAGATTTTTGCACTATTTTCATACTAATCATGTTATGTAGCATTCGTTACCGCGCCTACGTGTATAGTGTCTGCACTAGTTTTATGTCCATGTAGAAAATAAACATCCGGCTTTAACTGATGTTTGCAAACTTTATTTATTCTGCAGCACTGAACTGATGAGAAGAGTGCGCCGTTTCCAGATAGCCCAGTACAACTGCCTGGTGATCAAATATGCCAAAGATACACGGTACTCCGACACGGGCATGGCCACTCATGACAAGTAAGCCTCGTTTTTTCTGTTTACTTTGTTGTTTAGCTGAGCTGTTCATATCCACAGAAATACCCTCTGGTTTTCATAATAGGAGGAAGAGGAGACATTAGCCCAATGCAGTCTTGCTTAGTAGTTCATTTTTAATTTGTGCACAGCTGCATGCAATTTTCCGACAAGTACACCTTAGGCTGGAAGTGCTCTCCCTGGACACATTAGTTCTTAACAATAATTTTGTTATACAGCAGAGGTAGAACACCTGAAAGCATAATCCCACTGATTGTCTTCATATAATAATGAACATCAAACAAATACAGCAATTAAGTAATTCTCTAAAAGGTGAGTTTTAATAAAAATAGAGGAGAAGCTGCGTTTGCTGCTTCCTTTTACCTTAATCCAAGTTATGACACGTTAGCACCAGCTGACCTCTAGTGGTGAGACTTCTCAATGTGCATTTTCCTGTGGAGGAGTTAAGTGTGCAAATGGATTGTGTAAATATTTCAGCAGGTCAGTCACAGCAAATGCAATGACTGCACATCATCTGTCTGAAGTTAAGTTCCTTCTCTCTGGTACATCTTTTAGAAGCACAATGGAAGCTGTACCAGCAAATTGTCTGAGGGATGTGCGGCCTTTGGCACTACGAGCTTGTGTGATTGGAATCGATGAAGGACAGTTTGTAAGTCTATCTATATATTTACATTTTACATTTACCCCATTGTTTTTTGTGGGTTTTTTTCTCTCCTTTTTTGAAAAAAATCCTATACTGCTACCTTTCTGACTTTAAAATAAAGTCCTTCTTTTTTTTATTAGATATTTTGATAGACATTTACTTTGTTTTTATTTATTTTTCCATTTTAACTAATATATTGGGTTTATTCAGTTTTGTTGTTTTAGTTTCTTACACTCTTAAAATTTTAATAGCCATTGTGCTATTTATTTTTTTTTTTTTTAATTTTCTCTAGCCTTGTTTTTAGTAATTTCTTTTATATATTTTTACTTTTTTCATCCATTTTCTTAAAATTTGGGATTTAAAATATTTAAAGTAATTTCTGAATTTCATTTGATGTGCTCCCTTAGGCTATTCTAAACTTACATTTTAGCTTATTTTTAATTTATTTAAAATTGGTCATCACTGAATCTTGTTTTGTTACTTTGTCAGCCATCTGAGGTTGCTAGTTGCACTAGCCTGAATGACCAGTGCTTAAAAAAATTATTTGATTTAATAGGTCTTTACTTGCATAGAGACCTTCATTAAATACTCTCTGCTTCCTTCATGTTGCAGTTCCCAGATGCTGTGGAGTTTTGTGAGGAGATGGCTAATTTGGGGAAGACAATCATTGTAGCTGCCTTAGATGGAACCTTCCAGAGAAAGGTGAGTAGTGTCCACATATCTGTGTGATACAGGTAGACTGTGGCTGCTGCAGGGCAACACCAAGCACCGCTCTGGGAAAAAGGGTGTTGAGCTCGAAGAGTTGTCTTCTTCTTCGGCCATGTTCTCTTACTAATGCACACACTTGGTGGTTGATTACTTTCCCCGTTTCTTTTATTGTTAACAACACAGGAGGGAAAAACCATACATTACTTCAGCAGTTCGCGCTTCGGAACAAAACAGGAACAGGAAGTGAAGTAATCTATAATCACCAAAATAAAATCCTTTTCAAAATAAAATGACAATCAGAAAACTTCTTTCACAACATAAAATAAATTAATATATTTACTCATGAGAACACAAATCTAACAAAGGGGTAACAAAATGTCCCAGACGATGAACATTTTTAAGGAAATGCTGAACAATCTGCAGGAGCAGAACTGATGCAGACGGCTCAATGCGCTCATTATTCCACACTACATTGTCTATTCTTTTCTTGTAATGCAATTATACCTCTGTTCATTCAGTGATATTGACTGTGCTTTTCTGCTGTCCTGCACATTCTTGTAGGCGTTTGGAAACATCCTGAACCTTGTTCCTCTGGCGGAGAGTGTAGTGAAGCTCCACGCTGTCTGCATGCAGTGTTTCAAAGAAGCTGCCTACACCAAGAGGTTAGGAGCTGAAAAGGAGGTGAGGAGGCATAACTGAGGCTGTGATAAAAAGGACTCTTCAAAGGGTGGTGATGAGACAGACTTAGTGTCTGTATGCAGTAAATATATTAAAAACATAAAAGAAGTGTTCACTTATATTTAATTAGTGATTCTGGATTTAACTGGAACTAACCCATCTTTGATGAGCATGATGCTGATGACTTCAAACGAATGAAAATATGCCATAGAAAATCCAGTGATATAAAATGAGAATTTTTCTCACCATTTCCTGTATTTTCTCCAGTGCTTTAGAGTTGGAGATGGAGAGTCTGCAATAAATCTGTTGTATACTTATAAAGTCTTGTCTGTGTCATAGGTGGAAGTGATTGGTGGTGCAGACAAATATCAGGCGGTGTGCAGAAAGTGTTACGGAGGTCTGATGGTTGACAAAGAGAACAGTTCTCCCTTCAGGAACGAAACTCCACAAAATGCCCTCATAGGAAAACTCGTGGACAGCGGTGTTCCCAGGAAGCTCTTCTCCTCTCTACACCTCTGAAGACGAAACAAAGACTTGGTGTACAAGTTCAGACGTGTGTGTGGGTGTGGATTGCAGAGTAAATGGGTTTTTATTTGAAATAACTGAATCTTTAATTATTTGTATGTCTGCTAAAGAATTTGATCAAATAAGATTATTTGGTGTGTGTGTGTGTGTGTGTGTGTGTGTGTGTGTGTGTGTGTGTGTATTATTTACTTGACGCACTTAATAACTTTGAATCTAAGTAAACAACCTGCTGTCACAGAATTCAGTGTTTTGGTGATATCTGTAACATTAGTTTAGGTTGCTTTTGACATCTTGAACTGTAGCATTAGTAAATGTAAGGTGTTTAACAAATGTACTGACATTCACAAGGCCATACTCAATGGAAACACAGACTCAACGTTTTACTATATATTGTAAGTAAAATGTGTGGTTCAACTCTTTGCCATTTCTGCGGAACTCTTTACTTTTAAGATGTAAATGTTTAGTGCATACTGTGATATGTAATTAAATACACTCACAAGCATCTGAGGCCTAAAATAACCTGTTTAAATCCAGGCAGACTCAAAGGTTGTGCTGTGAGCTGTCATGTTGGGATGGGAAAGTACAGCATATCCTCTGCAAACTATATTAAACTTGTACTACTACAGCATATGAATGACGCAGCATGCACAAGACGCCTGAACCTATGACTTTATTCAACAGTTGTGCATCTGTGACATTGACACGAAGGCAAAAGAACAAACTGAACTTGATCAAAAACAAAACAGGAAATGATAGAAAAACCAATGAACCAAGCACAATTTGATCAGTGTTTATAAAACTTGCAGACCATGCAAATCAAACCAGTCTCGCATCTAAAACATGAGGCTATGTGCATTAACCCAGTTATGATTAACATTTAAGCAAAAGCACAAATGCAGGATACTTTGTACTTGATACGTGCAGCAAATAATCACTTTACATTTTTGTCACTGAGGCAGATATGGCTTACTTTTGAAGCTGCAAACAGGAAATAATGTTAAAGAAAAAAATAGTTGAATCATTTCAAGCTCCTTTCACTGACAACTACGGGTTGCCAATTTTGATTTCAGAACTTTCAACAGTATGGAAATTAACAAAAATCATTCACGCACAGCAGTGAGGGCAGCTGTGATGCACAGCTGCTTAACCTTAAAATAACTTCAAGATTTAATCATGGCACAATTTACTATCATTCACCATCTTATATATGTCATTCAAATTTCTCTCTTTGATGCATAAATGATAAATAAGCAAAGTTTTCATGCAGTTGGCTTCAGTAATTTATGCACATCTTTAAAGGAACAAACCTTATTCCCCATCCACGGATATAAAAGCAGAAGCATAAGAAAAATGTTTAGTGAGTATGAGCCCATCCAACTGACAATTCAGAGTTTGCACACCCACGCCAAAACTGATGCCAGGCCAAGTTTCGAGTGTAATCAGATCGACAACAGCTGAGATTAAAAACCAGCAAACATTTAACTGTTGGGCACAAAGCAACATTGCATAACCCCAGATTTTCTAAGTGTATGTGGTGAATGCACATGTTGCAAATTAAGCACTTATTCTGTAACTATACTAACACACTGGGTATATTTCCTCTCCCACAGTGAACACTGAGAAGCAGATAATAATCAGTGTTGAGGAAACAAAATGTCACTGAGACCTTGGAGGAAGTGTGAGGCTGATCTGTTCACAGGCTAGCAAGAAAGCATTGTAAATGGCAGTTAATAAATTACTCGTCTGTATTAGGATATGGTAAATCTGTTCAATGAATGCATAGTTGTGTAGAGTCTCCTCCCTATCTTAAAGGTGGGATCAAAGTCCAATGAACGCTGCTGCAGGCTGGAAACATTTAACCAATTTTTTTTACAAACACAAATCTGCTGTATTTGCCTCAGTCAGACTTGATTAAATTCCGGGTCCTCACAGTTAGTAAACATGGAAAAGAATACATTTATGGATAGATCATTTTATGGTTGTATGTAGACTCCCAAGTTTCACAAAATACAATTCTGTCAGAATTTGGCTTTACAGTAGTTTTTCACACTAACAGTCAACTCGCATTTGCAAATTAATTTAATACCTCGTAAACTAGTTGCATCTCCACAGGCTTAATAAATTGAACAAACAAAACAAAACAAAACATATGACCAAATAAGAAAATATAATCAGGCACATACAACCATGAAAATGGCAGTTTTACTTGTGAATTGTTTGTATAAATGCATATCCTCAAGTTCCAACAGATTCATGAGCAACACATTAAATGCCGGCCTCTTCCACTTGTGGCTGTCATAAGCACTCTTCATAATGTCACATTATGTGACCCTCTTCTACCTCCAGGATCTGCTCATTTGAGGTAAAAGTTGCATCTTTGCACAGGGGTCAAAGGTCAGATTACCCAATCATCAGCACTAATCTCAGCAGTCAGCCTGATGTCTTAAGACCTGATCACAGACCCACCGACGTAAACAGCAGTGTTCCTCTTCTCTAACATGGAGTTGCACTGCTCAGGCTCTCAAATCTGACATCGTTAAATCAGCGTGAAACCACATCAATATGATATAGCTCTGCGGGTGTGCAGTGCAACTGCAGTCAGTCCACCGACAGACCAACACCACCTGGCCCATGTGACCTCCCCTCTGTCTCAGTAGCTGGGCGGCTGGTAGCCGGCATCTACCTTGGGCGGGAGGTTTTGGGCGAGAGGAGGCTGCTGTTGGATGTCAGGCAAATTGCTGGGATAGGCTGTATAAGTGGTGGGGGTGTAAGTGGTGGGGGTGTAAGTGGTGGGATTGTAGGAGGTGGGGGCATAGGTTGGAGGATAAGGGGTGGCAATATCCGGCACCGTCTCCGTGTAGGTAGGGATGGCAACATCCTTTACACCATGGCGGAAACGACCCAGGGCGAAGTATGTTAGGATTCCCTGCATGATGAGAATAAAAATGTTGAAGTCATTCAAGCTTCTGTGAAAAATGTGCAAGTAATTAATCACACGAGAGGCCGATGAGCATTTTTTCAGCAATAACAGAAATAATGCAAATTTTACACAAGATTAAAAACTTAATGGGAGACACTCATTATGCACTGATGAGCCAAAAAACACTGAGCATTCCTGCCTAAAACCTGTGTGTTAAACCCCTGTTTTCTGCCAGAAGCAGCTCTGACCTGCTGAGGAATAGGCTAGAAATACAATTTGAAGGGGCTCTGTGGTATCTGGCACCAAGATGTAAGCAGCTCTTTAGAGTGGACTTATTAGGCTTTTCCTTATCCTCTGTCATAGATACACTTATCTTAATCTTAATGAAAAGCTACAAGACTGAGGTTAACAAACACATCTAAGGGAATCAGTACATTTTCTAAAATGTTAAAGCACTCTTTTAAATCAGAAAAAAGCATCATCAAGTACACAATCAAAATATCTACAAAATACTTTCAAAACTAAATTTTACTGAATGATAAAGTGACTAAATCAAAGCCGCAATCCCACTCACCCAGGTGGCGATAGAGAAGAAGGAGAAAGCGATGGTGGCACGTGCGGCGTCTTTGGGGATTGAGTGGTCATCGGGAGTTTTACTCCACTGACTGGCCAACAGGCAGAAACACACAAACCACAGGAAGGTCCACACTCCTAAAACAAACATCCAGAGAAACAGACGCACAAATGATCACCTTTTCCTCACTGGATGGAGGAACAAAAGCGTTCAGCTGAAAATACAGATATGAAAAGATAAACAACAGGATTCCCCCGTCTCCATCTGCTCGCACGAAAACGCGCCGTTTTTCCAAACTAACACTCTTTTGTTTTCCTGAAGAATGGCTGACTGTGGAAAGCCGATGTCTGTTTATTTTCATCTGAATATGTGAGGTCATACTCCTCCCTCCACCCTGCAGCTCATTCCACGTCTAATGTTGCAATGATGAATACTGCGTTATGTCAGGGAAACAGTCAGCAGCCTGTCCCAGATTACACCAACACTCAGAGGCTTTCGACATGAACAAGTTCACGCTTTAGGAACAGCTTGAATGCATGAATCACTCGCTTTCTTGCGTTTTTGACGATTGTGGTGAAAACACTTCAATCTATAATCTCCATAAGATGCTCAATTAGTTTATGATGTGATGACTGCAAAGGCTGTAGCCATTTAGCTCATGCCAAGTGGATGCGAGTATCATCTTGAAAGAGAGCACTCCCATCAGGACGCGAATGATTCAGAGAACCAAGTTTAAAGAAGAAAGAAGCGCCATTTCAACAATACGTTTGAGTTTATCTAGGTCACTGAAATGAATGAAAGAAGAAACACATATTTCTGACCTCAAACTCGGGAAATGTTCTGTTATTTTATTGTTTATCTTAATTTGGTGTAGTATGAATGGCAATGGGAGAGCTCTTTATCCGTAGGAAAAAAATAAATAAATCTAAAACTTATGAAAACACAGTTAAAATGCAAAAATCTATGCCTTCCACATTGCACATTGTCCAAAGCCATCCAGTGGACCAGACCTGAGTCTTTATTGGGCCCATTCTGGTCACTGGGCCTTTATGTTTGACACCCTTGCATTATAGGATTAAAGGTGATCACTAAGAGGTACTTTGTATTAACATGTAGTGACCCTTCCCTCTATGTCAGGAGTGGGTAATTTATATTCCCAAGGACAGATGCTCCAAAGGGAAACAACAGCACAAACAGAGTCGAGGGTACAATTCGGTGACTCTAATCAGCAGAGGTGAGGCCCAGGAGATAGCAATCACCTATCACCTGTCAATCAAAGCATCCATGCCCCAACTTTAACTCTTCACAGAATCCAAATGAGTGAGTTCTAAAAATGGTTTCGCCCTCTTTACAGCTGCTACGAATAGATAAATTACATATAGAGGCTGAAACTATGTTTGCACCAGGCTGTAAACACACTTCTGCAAACACACCCACCCACTTTGCATCACCACCAACTATTTTGCCTGTCATTGCCTCAGGTTTTTCTGTCAGTCTCTTCTTCCTTGTGCAATCTTTATAAAAATAAACGTTCATGCTCACCAGAGAATCCCAGGTCAGCAACGACAGCAAACCTCCTCTCCTCTGCGTTGCTCATAAAAGGCAGGTAAACGTCCAACACGAGGAAGGCCACACATGCCAGGAAAGCAATCACCCCGATACCGACTGCATAATGACACGCCGAGTCGTTGTGATTGAAGATGCATTTGGCTTCAGCTTCGTAGGGGGTGTTGACGTAGCCCTCTCCCGTGATACAGGCAAACACCACCATGGCAAAAATCTACAGAAAAAGAGAAAAGAAGGCGGGCATTAATGAAAACGAATGAAGAGTAAATAAATGCGGAATTGTTGGTAAAAGCTGATGTTTGCATCGCTCAAAATATCTCAAACTAATCAGGGTCCAGACATCCTCCTGGACTCAATTTATGAATGATGTGCAGGGATATCTCAGCCCTGGCAGAGGTGTCCAGTCTTAAGCTGATCTTGTTTGACTTAATGTACATATAAACTTGTGACGCTCATAGCGAATTCAATAAGCTAAGAGTCAACAAAAACAGATATTTTTCTATCATGTGTAACATGTGCCGCAAATCCACCATTATAATATTGTTGTTTAAAAATAAAATTCATCCAATGTGATGTTCGGCATGTACAACTGTGCCCTGGAGAGCTACAATAGGCTAGACGGAGATACTGTGTGAGCAGTTTGGAGATACTTTAGGTTTGTTAAACCAACAAGTTCTACTTTTTTCTTCGTGGTTTAAAATAGAAGAAAAAACCACCCAGAAAACCTGATAAAAATGCAGCGGCAGCTCTGTCACTGTCAGCTTCTTGCTCGCTCTCTCTTTAACATTTGTCAGGGTTATTGTCAGTTACAGTAACATTATCATCCTTTACTTGTCTCCCATCATGCACACGGTGAAACAGACCAGAGGAGAGAAACCAGCATGACTTTAAACGACAGGAAAACGCAGAAATGACTCTCATACCAAACTACAATGACAAAAAAATACAAATATTTTTTCTTGGTTGCACTATGCATTATTTAGGTAACTGATGAATAGTTACATTTATGTATTTATTTACTTGTTACATTTTGTTTCAGTCATTTTTTTATGCCATGTCTGATGTTTACTTATAGTTAGGAATAAAGTTTATGAATTTTACACTGGTATAGGATCGACACTTTGTATTGCCAAGAACCCAACGACATCAGTGTCAGTACTAAAGAAGTGCTGTATCACTGTGTGTCTGTGTCTCTGCATCAAGCAGAGGTTGGATATTTAGAGTGAAGGTCACCAAAATTGGCAAAATGGATGGAAAACAACAATCTGCATTTTAGATATGCTGTTGTTAATAAACATAAAACCAAGAAAAGATCTTCACCTGTCTTTGGATCTGTGAGTTCAGTGTAGCTTACAGAACGTTGGCGTGCAGATCAAAAATTAAACCTGTTGGGCAAGTAAAGAACTTTGTGCTTTCAAGTGTTATTTGTTTTTCAGACCTTCAAACGTGTGAAGGTGTTTAACTCTTTGCAGGCATTACATGACCTTTTCAGCTCCTTCCAGACAGCCGTTGTTCTAACTTTATGAAAAATGAAAGTTCCTAGAAAATACGTAATGTGCTGTAGCCACCATGAAGGCAACATGTAAAATACTTTTTTAAGCAGCCAATTCTTCAATAATGTGTTTTTGTATGCAACAGCTGGAAGTAGGATCAAAAAGAGGCCTTGTTTTAGAACTCGTGAGAAAGTTAGCAAACACCCCCAGGTTTGTCTTGTCTTCACACCACATCTATCAAAATGAAATGAAACTGTTTAGCAACAACAAAAGCGGGTGACTTTTGTGGAAAATGGACAAGCTACATAATTATAACATAACGTCTTTTCTTACTATCAATTCTTGAAATATGGACTTTCCTTCATGTTAGTATGTGGAGTGTTTATTCCCTCTGACAGGCTGTCCCGTGGTTGGCTTCTCTGTGCTCTGGTTACCCACCTAACCATGTGACCTACTTCTGAGTGCAGCTGCCTGCCATGTGATTCCTGAGATGCCACCAGCTCCCTAACATTGCTTATAATGAGATCTGGGAGGAGGACAGAGAGAGACTGTTTAACTGGTGGGAAGGGAAAGAAGGCCAAAGTCCTGCTGGTGGGATGAAACCAACGATACAGAAAATGAGCTGCAGACAGAGTCATTGGAGAAGTGAAAAGCGGGGAGGGGGGTTCCCTAAAATGGAACAAAAGTAAGACGGGGACTTTCAGAGGAGTAGATGGAAATTTTTGTACATTTTTAAAAGAACAGAAAGTGTTTGTGCAATGAATAACAAATGTCGAACTGACGCACAAGTGTCACATGTTGATTTGAACTTTCAGTCAATAAGCAACGCAAATAAGATTTGTTTAGATGACTTGTTTTTGCATTAAACCTAAATGACACGCATTTAGTTACATAAATATACTGTTTCAGGGAAGGTGTAGCTACTTTTAATGGCCAGGAGCGAGTGTATGCCCTTTTTTGTTTCAGGTAAGGCTGTTATAGCCCTTCCACCCAAAAAGCAAACAAACAAACAAAAAACCCAAAACAAACAGGTGTGCAAAAATATGTAACAATACAAGTGATCAAAATAACAAAAATATAAAGACTCTGTGGAAAAGAAACAACTGGACATACCCTTTATACAGGAAATGTCTTAAGTTTGTGGTCAGATTGGTCAAAACTGTTACTTAAGCAACAGTTGCTGTTCATACTTAGAAAGGTCTCTCAATCATATGGAATTATAAGTGCAAACTCAGGAAGGCATGCAGGAAATTTGCCCTGGAGAAGCTACGAAAAGCAGTAAGATGACTGAATGTAAGGTGAGTCATATTTACTAAGAAAACTGGTACAAAATAGGAAGATAAATCCCACAATCATGTTGTTGGAAAGTTCTGAGGAACTGGAGGCGGTTCGCACTTCTCCTTTTCCCATGTTTTGGAGCACACTATGTGGTAATGCGGTATTCCAATAAAGGTTAAACTGTGTTGAATGATATTGCAAAAGTTTTTGTATTAAAAAAAATATTTGCCTAGTTACAACAGCCGGGCAACATATTCCATTCACTGGTACACAATTCATTCGTTACACACAATATTGCAATAAATGCCAGCGTTAATGGAAAATGAAAAAAAAAGTTAAATAAAAACTATGATAACACTGGTCCCAGGACCAGGTGTGCTCCTCTTTTGTGCAATCATACATGCAGGTGTCATTTTCTAAGATTAAAATCACCAGAGATACACAGTGATCCAGGCTGGAAGAATCTGAGATGAGCACAGCTGCACTGCATATGTGTGCCAGTCACAGGGGGAGATCAGTAGCAGACATTCAACAAGCATAACAGAGTAGCGGGTGTCACCTTACCTGTCTGTTAGCCCCTGTTTACCACTGACACACACATGCACACAGACAACAGCTACAGCCAAGGGCACAGTCTGTCCTCATCTGCCACACTAAAAACTGTTCACGCTGCAGATTAATGTGTGCGCTCGTCTTTGCCCGGGCCTGTCCTGCACGGGAGAATATTAATCTTCATTTACAAAGCACACGACAGTCAAGCCTAGTACATTCTGTGGAGATGTCGTAGCTCGATTTCAACTAGGAAGTGTTCAAGGACAGAAAACGGTCCTTCGGTGTCTGCTCAGTCACTCAGGGTTGCACAACAGTATGTTTTTCACTATATCAACGGTCTCATTGAGATTCATTTAGGACTTTGCACATCCCAAATTCTGCGTGCCTTAAGATTTACCCAGCAACAGGTGATTAGGGCTGTAAAAGTTCCGAGAACTTTCTCTCAGCACGATTTCCCCTTTTTAATGTAAACACCACCTACTCTGTCGCTTCAGCCTCGAATAATAAAGACTTTTAAAAACATCGACTTCCATCCGCTGTGTGAAGTGAAATTATGAGAATGTAATCTTGTGGATTATAAGGAGTTAATTATTAATGCCGATATCTGGCAGGTAGTGTTTTCCCGGAAGTGCAGTTTTCAGTCAGCAGCAGCGGGGGTGACCCGCGGCGCTGTCACGGAGAGTCTTGCTGTAAATAAGACGCCCGCCGGAGGAAGCGCACAAAGCTGCCCGCTGTCCCGCGGCATTACCAACATATCTCATCTCTTCACCTCTGTGCGCGGACTTGCTCACATACCCCGCTGGACCTTCAGTTTCAAACACAAACAGCACTCACCCAGCTGAGAAAGCGCACGATGGTCTGAGGCTGGCGGATAAACTTGTAAAAGTCGAAACCTCCTCCTGCGAGCGCAGCTCCGTACGCACTTACACCGCCCGTCTCCTCCATGTCTGCCATTCAGCCGATCCTCCGGTGCGAGTAGACCTAAGGGGAAAGCAACGCTCCGGTCACAGTCGACTAAAACTACCAGCTACCGCCGCCTCCTGCACTCAAGTGGGACCAGCTCGGAGACACCTGAGGTAGCCGCTGTGCGCAGAAGGGGCGGAGCTACACAGAAAACTGTGGCCAAGTTACTCTTCAGCGGGAAATACGTCGTAACAAAACTTGGTGGCGAAGTAACTATCAGCTACTGTGATTGGTCCGCTCAGGATTACCGACGCTTACTGCGCGTTTTCGGCTATTTTTTCACTGGAGTCTTCAGCGAGAGAACAACAACCATCGCGATAATACGATCATAACAAAAATGATAATAATAACAGCGTCAACATAAGGACTCAAAAACGCAGACAAACTATCAGAACTGATGAGATATGGAAACGCTAGTGGGACAAATAAGTTTGCCTCTGAAAAACAAACACACACACACACACACACACACACACACACACACATCCTTGCATTTTATATCTAAGTGAGGAAATCTAATTGACATAATGCGTTCCCTAAACCTAACCATCAAATATGAATGTCTAACCTTTAGCCTAAACCTAACAAGAACTTAACACACTAACACTAAAACCACATTTTGAGCGTCAAAAATGCCTTCAAACTTGTGTGGCTCAGAAATTGGTTGGTTACTTATATTAGTAGATAGACTGTAGTGAACATGATTTATGAAGGGGTTATACATAAAATAAAGAAATAACTTGTTTTGAAGTATTTTTTAACTCTGCATATTTGTGCCAATATTGTCATCAGTCCAGTCATTTTTGGTTACTTCCAGTAAGTTTTTAGAACTGTGATGTTATATTTGTTACAGTTTCTGCTGCCCCCTTGGCTAGATCTCTCTTGAAAAACACATTTTTAATGTCAATGACACTTTTCACCCAGATATATAAAGAATATATAAAAGTCTGGTTGCAGCAGCTGCTTTTTGATAGGAATGCTCTTTCTGGCTCTAAATTACTTGATGTGATCGATATATAGTGATATTACGCACCTATTTTTGACAGATTTTAGGTCAAAAAGCCATTTTTAAAAGCTTAAATTCCCTCAGTCATTTTTTGGCAAATACCGCCATGGAGGTAATGGTGTAGGGGTCATGTAGATTTCCCACTGAAGCATAATTCAGGAATGACCCTGTTTACCTGTTAAAGCTCTACAGAGGTTCCCTGCAGAAATCTTCATTTTCTGAGAGCCATTACTTACCAGAATTTCTAGAACTGGACCAATTACACCTACTGAATGGTTCTGCAGAGTTTGAAAACTGCAGTTAATGCACTGGTTCTTATATAAAACTGAACACTCAAAGTGCTCTTATACAATTTACCTCATTCACCGTTTCACACGCACTTTTTTCTGTGCTTTTCATCTAGCATTCACACTCTGATAGATGCAGCAGAGCAGACTGGAGCAGACAACCAACCTTCAGATTGATAGGTGACCTGCTCTAGCTCCTGAGCTACAGCCACCCCAATGTATCAAATATGTATTCAATGTTAAATGTATGTTTTGTTTTATTTTAATGTAGTGCATTTTTATTCCAGGTGTGGTGAGGCTAAGAATAAAGAAGCTTATTTCAGACACAAAAGAAAGCCAACTATAGGTCAAAATCTTGTGTTATTATCTGAAAATTTCACAGCAATGACACAAAATTTAAGTTATTATCTAATTTAGAAAAATACATTTTAGATATTTGAATTTTTAAAAAAGTAGATCATAACCCCAGATTTTTATTCATAGATGATGTATAGGTGGCAAAAAAAAGTATTTTTTTTCCAGTGGTAGATACAAGCTTTCACAAATGGCGGCAACATTGTGCAGAACAGAAAGTGTGCAAAGTTTCTAAAAAACATTTTAGAAACGAAACAAATTGATTATTTGTCAAGTAACCAAGTGGTTTTTACTGACTATAATGGCCATAAGCTCATTCATGTATGACTAAAATTCATAAATTTTATATAGTAGTCAATTATGTATTTCAAAAGTCTTTATCCAGAAATGAGTTAAGGCAAACACGAATGTACAAACGAAAGATGATTTATTTAGAGAATTCTTGTATTAAACGTTTTACCATTCCACGCCCCCCCCCCCCAAAAAAATAAAAAAATTGCTATGCTAAATTATATGCTATCATCATTTTTCACACCAAAATATAGATGAACTGATAACTTTGTAATAGTTTGACCAACAAATAATTACAATAAAATCATCATAGCCCAGCTGTGTTTTCATCATTTCTTCTATTTCAGACACAGTCTGAACAAATTTGTTGTTTTTAAATGTGTAATATTTAATATTTTCTGCAACACTCGGAGCTTGCTATATCCTGGTCTGTTAGCCAGTTTTCACTGCAAAACATTACAATGTAGAGGTTACGAGTGAAAATCATGATAAAAATAAACAATCCAAACAAACACATTAATTACCCCACATAACTTTCCTTAATCCGTGCATACAAATCGCCCAATTCCTGTAAAGCACAAAGAAAATCCGTGGAACAAGTAAACTGACAAACTCATGTTAGAAAATAATTTTGCAATCAAAAATTATCACAAGGCCACACATAAATATACAACTGGGGTCAAAAATGATTCCACTGGTTAAAGAGAGTTCTTTCTTTCTTAATTTTGTTTCCCTCATCCTCATCAGTATTAAACTTGGCACCTCTGACTTAACTTCTCTTTCACAATGTTTTACAGATAACTGGTAAAAGTGCTCATGCTGTAAGGACGCTGCAGCACTGACCAAATGTTTATTTCACTACAACAGTTCACGTTTAGAGAGCAAACATACATGTAGTTCTTTAAACTGGTTCATCCTTCAAAGTCTTCTTCTGAATCTGGGGCCATTCATCTTCAGAGTCTTCAGATGCCTGAGGGGAGAAAACAAACAAAATACTTCAACGGCTTGTTTATCTCTAACTGGGTGACAAAAGAAACGTATCTGGCCTCACCTGATCGAATTCATCTTCTCTCGTTGCTTTCAGCAGATCAGAATCGTCACTGTGGACTGAAAAGTCCTATAAGAAGACATTATTGAATGGTGCTTACTGTGCTGGGAGTAAAGTGGTACAATATAATCAGTATGTCATTGAATGCACTAAAGAAATCGCCACTTACCAGCTCGTCCTCATATACAGCTTTGCTTCTCTGCATCTCCAAGCTCCACCTGCAAAGTACAAAATGCACATGTAGGCTACAGCTGTCGTAAGAATGATTAAGTGTGCAAGCACAGACATTTTTACAGTCCCGTACAAGGGAAGGAGAGAAACGGGTGTGAAAAAAGTAGCCAAATTCAAAACAACTACAGTTACTTTAATACCCCAATGTGATTCAATCCCCACAGACTTCCATGTTATTCATTTTATTTCATTCGTTATTTATATCTTAAACTGCTGTTAGGTTGTTGAAAGCTGACCCATTTTAGTGAAGTCAAAAATAAGTAAGTAGCATTTCATGTGACGTTTTTATAAGACACATTGATCACTTGTTTCAGTTCCATTATCATAAAAAAAACCCCAATTTTTCCAAATTTCCAAACCACAGTACCCCATGTTCAATATTAGCTCCCCAAATCTTACATGTCATTAAAGACAGGATCGCAAATGTACTCATAGCTCTCTGGTAACCCTGTGATGGTGAGTCTTAACTGTAGACAAGAAGGGTGTAGCATCTAATATACAGTAGAGTTTTTCCCTTGATAGCTTTAATATTTAACCACAAACAAATAAGAATCTAGGCTTGAACATTACGTTCATTGTTGCTGTTCTTTCAAAAGCCGCTGTGCTGCAAAAGGAAAACAGGAAGCAGGGCCACTTTACTTTGTTACTTATAGTCCACCATTGTTTCTTTCAGTGGCCTATGGTGGATAACACCCCAATAAAAACAAAGAAAAACCTGACTCTGGAGGAAGTAGCACAGTTGCCTTCACATAGGAAGCATTGACATTATAGTTACTATACTTTTCAGCATTTTCAGAATTAAACAAAGAACTCACAGAGACTTTTCTCCATACTGCCTCTTCCCTGAAACGAAAGTGAATAATGTTATTTCTCAGCAGCAAATGCAAAGGCTGCAAAACGAGATGAAAGAAAAAGCATCTGTACTCACTGAAAATCACTCCAATCCAGCAACAAGCAGACATCAGGAAAATCAAAAAGGCAAAACTTCCAAATACAACTCCCACTACAAAGTCAGGAATGCGGTTCAGCACTAGAGGGGGAGGAAGATGAAGAGATGATTCAAACTGTCACCTGGTATCTGTATGTTTGACTCAAATCAACTGTACCTTCTTTATCCAAATATCGCCTCTTGCTGCTTATGGCGGTGCTGTTGTCGAAGCTGTCTGATACTTCACAGTAGTACGTCCCGGCGCTTTCCCTCCCCACAGATAGCAGGAGTATCGATCGTTGTGGCATCTGGTCCACCACATAGTAGTAGGTTCCTCGATCCTGTAGGAGGGTTTTGTCGTGGAACCACTGATAGTGTGGATGTGATCCCTTCTCCGCTTTGCAGTAGAACCTCAGGGCAGTTACAGCGTAGTTTTCTCCAGTGTCGTAGTCATAATGCATTGTCACAGGTCCACTAACAGGGACTGTTGGATGCCAGAAAGGGATGTCAAGACAAATAGATGTTAACTGTAAAAACACATGCTTATCTCAGTAATTTGTTAACAGTTTTAAAAACATACCAACATGCAAGGGCAACCACTGACTGTATGTGGTCTGTTCTCCGTTGCTCGCATGGCATCTGAGAAAGCCTAAGTGGCGGTCCATGACCAAAGGAAGCTTAAATACGGAATGTCTCTCTTCCACTGTCATGTTGATGACCTGCTCTTTCCCACGGTACAGCGAGTAGGTGATAGGCAGATCTCCTCGTGTTGAGTTACAGACAACTATCGCAAAATAATTTTGTGGCTCTTCCTTTAACACAGTGAAGGAGATGTCAGGGGCTGACACAAACTCTGAAAGAAGAGTAAGAAGAGTGATGTTATTTTGTTGATCTGCTGTCAAAAAAACAAACCATGATGAATTTACGAAAACATGACCAGGAGGATTTTTCCCCACAAAATGAGTGCTAACCTTTGACTGTGATTTCAATTTCAGAGCTGTTGGAGGTGAAGACTGTTTTGTTGAAGACGTTGGTAGCCACACACTTGTAGGAGCCACTGTCTTGAGGATTTGTTCTGAGGGTGACAAAGAAAACTATTCCTGTAATATTTGAATTTATTGTTTCCATAGACTGTACAGGAAAAATAGGTGTCAATATATGGCCAGCAGGGGGCGACTCCTCCAGTTACGTAAAAGAAGTCTAGAGGAGTTCTAGAGTCTATGAGAGATTGACTCTTAAATCATTTTCTGATAAGTTTATGGTCTAATCACACTAGTTTCAGGTCCCTGTTAGTTTCTGTTAGAGTCAAAAGAAGAATATCAGGTATGCTTTAGGGTGGGCCTACCTGGTAAATTAAAAACCTTGTATCTGTCAAAACATTTGGTCTGAATGACTGTTTTGTAAATTAGCTGATGATTTCTTAATCAGTCTTAAATGATTATTCTTAATGGTTATGCAATGTTTTCTCTTGTTTAAACTGACAAACAGCAACATCTACGGTGGCCCTGAGAGGCCAAACGGACTGCAACTTAAGAAAACACCAGCAACAAGAAAAACGCTGCAAAAGCACACAAAACACAATGGAAATAGGAAAAAAGAAAACATAAATAGGAAAAAACAGATTTCCAAAATCACAAGGGAAGTGTTTCTGGGGAGACAATAAACCGACGGACCAGTTGCAGGAACCAAAACATGCTAAGAATTGCGCTGGGAGACACTTGTGGAGAAGTGGAGGATCTATCGGTTTTGTGAGGAAAGAAAAGATGAGAGGTAAGTGTGTTAGCCTAACTATTAGCCTAAAACTCCATCATCAGTATTATATGAATCATGATAAAACACACCTACCATGTTTTGGGTTCCTGCAACATGTCCGTCGGGTTATTGTCTCCCCAGAAACACTTCCCTTGTGCTTTTGGAAATCTGTTTTTTCCTATTTATGTTTTCTTTTTTCCTGTTTCCGTTGTTGTTTTTCCTATTTCCGTTGTGTTTTGTGTGCTTTTGCAGCGTTTTTCTTATTACTGGTGTTTTCTTAAGTTGCAGGCCTCTCAGGGCCACCGTAAAACATCAGACATTTTGGCCCATTCTTCTTTAAAATACTACTTGATTTCATTGAGTTTTAGTAGTATTCATTTACGCACAGCCCTTTTAAAGTCCTGCCACAGCATTTAAATCAGAGGTGTGGACTTTGTGCATTCGCAGCACCTTGATTCTTTTCTTTTTCATTAATTCTGTTGTAGATTTGTATGTATGCTTGGAATCATTACATGACCCAGTTTGGGCAAAGCTTTAGCTGTTGGACAGATGGCCTCACATTTGACTGTGCAATACTTAGAGGTGTTCATGAACAACTCAATGACTGAAAACATCTGTTGTTGCAAAACCAGCCCAAATCATCAGCTCTCCATCGTGCTTGACAGTGAGTATGAGCTGTTGGCTGTGTTTGTATTTCACTAAACTTAAACTTGGTTGCACTTGGTGATGATCAGGTAATCAAGTGCGTTTGATTTGCAGCACGTGGTTTTTTAGATAATCCTACGCTGTCAGAAGCTCAAATGTAAGTGGACTGTTGATTATTAGTAACATGCACCTGCTGGATTGCTTCATTTGATTGTCACTAACCTGTAGATCGTGAGCTGGTTGTCATAAATACGACGGAGGGAAGACGGCGATACAAGCTGATCATTGTGCAGCCATTTGTAGGAGATATAATTTCCAGCGCTAAGTTGACAGATTAGCTGAAGTGTTTCTCCCTCAAAGAAGTCCTCTGGACCAGAATTGATGATCTGTGCACCTTTCACCGGCTCTGCAGGACAGACACAAGAACAGGCTGAGATCCTGGTGCACTTTCTGAACAACAGTAATGCTTATTGATACTGACTACTTTTTCCCCAAACTTCAGCCCCCAACTTCAAAAACAAAAGCAGTTATGTTTTTTTTTTTTGTAATACCCAAAGCACTGGTGAAACACAATGAAACAGTTTTATTAAAAAAATAATTAAAAGATAATAAAGACAACCCAGAGTGATAGTCAGCAACTGTTTATATGCATATAAATAAAGGGACTCACCGATAACCTTTAAATAGTGTAGGTTGCTGGATGTGGAATTAATATGAGAGATGGAGCGGTTTTGTACGCTAGCCACACACTTCAGATAGCCGTCATAACGCTTTTTGATAAGCATGGGAATGTTTGCGGCCTCCCCTTCCAGTGAAGTGTATTCACCCAATGCCTTGTTGGGGTCATCCTCCCTGTAAAAAGGGTAGTAATTAGAAAAATTTCATCATTTAATGTAACGTGTCTCACCACAGTGGTTAAATTGAATGTACCCACTTAAATATCTGCAGCAGGATTTCGTGATTTATCGGGTGGTTTGGCACTTCACATTGAAAATCTACATACGTTTTCACCAAAGCCTCATTGGGGCCATACAGTTGTGGATGCCCCAGAAAAAACTGACCTATAAAAAATAGAAAGAAAGACAATGAAAATATCACAGAAAGAATCAACAACAACACAATTAAAATACACACATACAAACAGTAACGCTCACTTACTGCTTTCCTTGAAGCAGCAGCACAACCCTGCAGGGATGAAAAAAAGAGAAAGAAACTAAAGAGATTGGAAGATTTTAACATTGCGAAATATTAAGTTTACTGTGGTTCCCTTTGTGTTGCTTACCCAGAATGACCACAAAGAAGGAAGCAAGCATCTTCTGGAAAAACAACAGACTTTAATACAACATTAGTCCTTGAAAATTATTACAGGGAGCTGCTGTCAGACACAAGTGTGACAGTTGTCAGTTTTAAACTGTGTGTTTAGGCAATGCATGTGGAAAAGTACGCACACACCCTCTTAGAAACATGTGCAAATAACTGATAGTGTTACTCTGGACCTCCCTGCTCCGTGCCTCTGTCATATCAGCTAATTAACTGGTGTTGTTTGCTATGAATATCACGTGAAACACAGTGTAAAGTAAAACTGAAAGTAAGATGTGTTTTTGCATTATTTTAATAAAAAAAAAAAAAGCAAAAACACCAGAAACAAAAAGTAATCTAATCATTAAAAATTTATTTGCATCAAAATAACAGTATACAGGAGGTAGGCAATGCAATTTCGCACTTGTCTATAACTGAATGTTCCAACAGTGCCATGTAGAAAGTTCAGTAACCCAAGAACATTAAATATGAACATAATATAAACATTTAAAATTAAATATTGTATTAGGAGGTGAAGGAGTCTTGTGCATCATACTGTGACCTCAGTGATCTGAAAGAGAGAGAGAAATATGTTACAATCACATCTAAGGGAGCTGATTTTGGCTTAAATGGAACTTTTTCTGCTCACTTTTTTTATTCATGGATCCAGAAAAAACAGTTTTGCATGACTGACAGTTCAAAATAAGTGCCTTTGTGCAGTCACACATCTAAACACACAAACACACGAACAACAGAGAGCGAGGACCCTCAGGAACTGTTTTTGTTATTAGCTGGCACCACACATGAAACATCAGGGCACAAGCACACATACCAGTAGTTATGCAGGACACTGGTGTTGTGCCAAAAAGTGATTTCCAATGTCTTTCTGTGTTTTTTTTTTTTTTTTTTTTTTTTTTTTTTTTTTTAACGTCTAATATCATCGCTTATTTTAGTAAATAGACTGTGGTGAACAGGATTTATGAAGGATTTATACGTAAAACAAGGAAATGACTTGTTTTTGAAGTATTTTATGACTCTGCATATTTGTGCCAATATTGTCATCAATCCAGTCCTTCTTGTTTACTTCCAGTAAGTTTTTAGAACTGTGATGTTATATTTGTTACAGTTTCTGCTGCCTCCTCGGCTAGATCTCTCTTGAAAAACACATTTTTAATGTCAATGACACTTTTTACCTGGATAAATAAAGGATATATAAAAGTCTGGTTGCAGCAGCTGCTTTTTGATAGGAATGCTCTTTCTGGCTCTAAATTACTTGATGTGATCGATATATATAGTGATATGACTCACGTATTTTTGACAGATTTTAGGTCAAAAAGCCATTTATAACAGCTTAAATTCCCTCAATCATTTTTTGGCAAATGCCAGTGTGGAGGTTATGGTGTAGAGGTTAAGAACTGACAAATAAATTAATGTTTTGTTACAGTTAGGAACCATTGGTGCAGCTCACTAGTCTGTGGGTTTGGCATCTTCAAAATCTTCATGTAGTTTACATAGTTTGAGTCTGAAAGCTTATGCTATATATTTATGTGTCCTGTACACTGATTATTTCTCATCAGTTTGTTCAAGCATGTGTGATTTCCTATCAGATTCCAAAAATATCCCCCTGAGAAAAATATAGAATTTGTGCTCAGGACAGGAAAACTGACACACTAAGGAAAGTGGAGAAAAATGTGTTCCTTGTTTTATGTACCAAATGCAGTAGTTCTTTACAGAAATCCTTCAGTGAATTTACATATACTTATTTCTTAATTATAGGAAAGAAAGGGACATTAAGAGTGTGACTGGACACTAACATTTCACTGATCCTGAATAGTAGTATTGTAGTTTTTGCTTGCATACCTGATTTTGAACATCGCAATCTGTAGCAGTAGTATCAGCCATATTTCCCCCTGACTGGGACGTCAGTTCAGACTGGAGTGCATCAGAGCTGGGGTGAGATGGCACAAACATTTATGAAGAGGATGATGTAACTAACAAACAATCCTTCCTTAGCGTTAAACAGTTTATAAAAGCAAATATGTAAAGAATGCACATGCAAATAATAACACAACAACAAAAGAGCCATATCAAAGTCCAGATATTTTAGATATGAGCCCGTTCGTGGTTAAAATATTTTTAAAGGCCAGAATATCTATATTCCATCGAAAAGCATAAACTTTGAAAGTTTCCATGCAATAAGCAATAAGCTCAACTCTGTGCTGATCCCTTTTAAAGCACATTCGGTTCAGGTCATTTAAAAAAATTGAGCCACTTTGCAGCTGAATCGAACCCGTCTGACTCTTCAGAAATTAAGTCAAACTCCAAGATGCTTTGACTGTAACAGCTTACCTATGGAGGTAAAGCTCAGTGACATTTGAATATATATATTTTAAAGCATACAGACTTGCTTTAATGTGATTATGTCTCAGTAGTTCAATGTAAGGTTACTGTATTTCAGCTGTTTTTATTATTTTCTGTTTCATCGTTTGTGTTTTCTGTCTTTTTTTGTTATTCTCTTTCCAGATTTTTACTTATTTTTACTTAATCAATTTAGCTGCTGGGTTGTCATGTAAATTTTTTCTTTAAAGTGTTTCATGAATAAAACAATAAATAAAAATATTTGTTATTATTATCTGCCCCCCCCCCACCCAAATACACTGCAATGAATTGCATGATACATTTTTAAGGAATAAACTGCAGAACAATACCACATGTAGCAAATATGATACAAACTACAACTCTTATATGCAAATTAGTATTTAATTTATTTTTTTTACTTCATCAGAAAGTTCGCTAAATACTCCATTAAAAAAAAGAATTTTCTTGCATTATTTCATTTTTCAGGCTTTAAAGTGTTATGTAAATATAAGATGATCACACTTAGTTATAGTTGGAGTGTTTCAGGTATAAAACTTACTTTGCTGGAACACTGTTGGTATGAGCTGGAACAACAGATAAGAAGACAAGAAGTTTTAATAGGAATTCCTGCGTGTGTACCAATCAGTGGATTCCTGGTTCTCACACACACCTTGCTTGTTTTCAAACATCTTGTACACGCAGGCTGAACCCACTGCTAGCATGAGGAGAACGAAGCAGCAGAATGCGATGGTGACAGCTTCTGTGATGTTCACGCAAAAACCTGAAAGAGATGAGACGAAGACAGTTTCACACTCTGAGGCAGCGCACACACTGCTGCACAAAAGTTTAGGGTCACCTGTGACATCTACAAGTTTGAATGAACTGCATATTTGTTTTGAAATAAAATAGTATAAACTGTACCAGAAATGTTGCAAATGACAAGCAATAAGCAATAAAACGTTATCAATCAATCATTAATGACTTTTAAATGACAGTTACATTTTTACGCACATTTTGTTTTCATTAAAAAGGCCAAAGGCTATTCTAACAAAGGAAGAATATTCAATGCTGGAAACTTGCAGGACTGAACAAGAATACAAAGAGTCTCCTGACAGAGACACAAACACCTCATTGTCTCCCTTTATCAAATGTTTCCCACAAACCTCAAGCTTCAAAATTGCTACAGATGTCCAAATGTGTTTGGATTAAAAGGAAGAAAATTTGTGTAAAACAGAACAAATCTGTCAAGCCTCATGGAGGAAATGTTCTGGTTTGGGGTATGATGTGGAGGTAAATATAAGATTTGTGCAGATTAAAATGGATTTAGCTGACAGACGTTTAGGATCGCTCTTGTCGGGAGCCAGCTTCCTCGTACAACAGGTCAATCAGCACAGATCCAAAATATGCAAGAATTATGTAAGAAAGAAACAGCTGGTTGTATGTCTGGCTTGGCCACCAATCACATCTGTTTTTGCCTATTGAGGTGATGTTTTTGCATCTATTCAGTACCCATGAAACCAGTCTCACTTGTAGGTGGTGCTTCGTGTACAATGGAGTTCACAAACAAAAAGCCCGCTGAAATTCACTTTCTTTTAAAAAGTGCAATGCAAAAAACTCAAAATCTGAAAAAAGGGGGTGAGAGCAGAAGATCGCGATAGAGACTGCACTAGGATCAGAACAGGAAGTTTCACTTACGCTAAACAGCCAAAGCAGGTTATGTCACAAAGACAGGCAGAGCTACAGAGGGGTGGGGGTGGGGGGGGGGGCAGGTGAACAGACAGGAAACAACGCTGACACAGGGCACAGGAGAAAACATCTTTCAAAGTAAAAGCAGAGAATAACCCAAAGAGACTGACAGGCATGAATACTGACACCTACTACTAACAAGATGACACAGACCAGGAAGCACAAGGGGGGCTATCACGATAAACAAGAACCCTCTTTTCTTCTTCTTCTTTCAGCTGCTCCCTGTAGGGGTCTGCCACCATCTCACCCTATCCCTAGCATCCTCTTTTAATCCCAAATGCAAGAAATCACAAACCAAAACTTATTACTAAAAACAACAACGTAAAAACAAAACCAGACCTAAGATTTGTAATACACTAGAATAACAAAGGAAGCATAACAGGAATCCTAACTATAATCACAAAAATCAAGACTTTAGACACAAAAAAAGGGTGGAAAAAAAGAAAATTAAAGAATTCAAAAAAAGGAATTACTGACAATCAATGAAGACTGCAATGCTGTAACTCTACTCCTTGGACAAAAGTAGAATTTAAAGGGCAAAATAACTTCAAATTCATTATTTAATCGACTGTATTTTTCATCACTCTGCACTTTCATTTAATAAATACAAATATTTTAAAATATTTAGATTTTTTTTTTTTTTTGCATGACCCCAAACTTTTGTGCAGAAATAAGATTAATAAAACAAACAAAATATTTTTACTTTGACTTGGTGGCGTTTCGTTTGAGGACGCTGCTTGAGACATGGAGTTGACTGAAGGCATAAAAAGTGCAGAAACCCACAGGAAGACACATTTATATTAAATGATGCATGTGAACAAAAGCCTGGGTTGAACAGAAATCCTTTTTAAAGCATAATTTGGCCTTCTCTGAGAGAGCTAGACAAAAAGCTCAATACCACACTCATGTCTGGACTGTGGCATAAAGATTCAAGGGACGGTCTTAAGGTGGAAATGATCTATCATGACTGCTTATTTCAATTGGTACTGTATGTTTTCTTGCAGATTAGAACCATTACATAGAGTTTATAAACCTCAATAATAAAGCAAGTTAGTATACTTCCCAAAATGACTACTCCACAAGTTTTACTCCTCTCTTAGTCCTGGTCTTTCACCTGTGACTTGGACCAGCTCAGCTGCACTCTCCACCCAGGGCCCAGAGTCATCGTAGCTGTCCCTGGCCCTGCAGCGGTAATACCCAGACTCCTCAGGGCTGAGGTTAGTGAGGATGAGGGATCGTCTTCGGTCAGCGAAGGCAATGTGAGGCAGGATGGGCTGAGTGTGGGAATCCGGATGAGACTCAGAGGGAAGGACAGAGTCATTGAAGAGCCACGAGATGTAAGGAAAGGTTCCTCTGCTGACGTGACAGCTCAGCCTTGCTGTAGTCAGTTTGGAATCAGCTGTGTACAGATATTCCACCTCCACTTTCACATTTCCTCCAACTGGAACTTGACAGACAAAGAAGAAGGAAGAGAGGGTCACAAATCACATAAAATATAGACTTCATGTAAAACATATCAATGCAGAGGTGTCTTAAACATGCAGTCTTTCTAATGGCCAGCAGAGGGCGTTTCGTCTGGTTGCAAAAACAAGTCTAGAAAAACGACGCTTTCCTCATGAATTTGTGCTCTTAGGTTTGAGTCTACTTGTCTTGGTCCTGTGTCTGTCCCTACTTAAGAGTTTTCCTCTTTGTGATTGTCTCTATTCTTGTAATTCTAGTTTCGTTTTTTTATTATGTGTTTGAGCTTTTTATTTTTATCATAGGTTGAGTTTTCAGTTTGTTCCCATGTCTTGTTGTTAATTCTTGGTCTGTGGGAGCCGTGTTTATGTTTTAGTTACTTCCTGTTTTATTTTGGCAGCCTCTGTGTGTTTAGTATTTAGTTTTACTTCTCTGTCTCTTCCAGGTGTCTCTCACTTCTTTGTGGATGTAGTCGCTGCCTCCCTTTGTCGGCCTGTTCAGTTCAGTTCTCCCTGCTGATTATGCTTTATGAGTTTTTCAGACATTTGGATTCATTAGTTGATTCTCTGTTGTGGATTTTCATAAACCTCAACTAAATAACGGTCAGTCTTTTGTTTTGGATCCTTTTCTGCATCAACACTTACTGAACGCAACTTCAATTCAGTTCAGTTTTATTTAAATAGTGACAAATCATGATGGAAATCCTAGATAATCCCCCTATCTGAATCGTTTACACATTGAACTTCATACTGTATTGTAATGTAAGCATTTCTAATGGGCAACAGGTAAAAGAATGCACCTTTAAGTCACTTTTGCATTGGCTGCATCCATCTACAGTCTATGGTAAAGACCGAGATCATTCACACATCTTCATACCTACTTCCAGGTTCACGGGCTCACTTGTGAGGTCCTGATTCTCGGTTTTCACCCGGCATCGTGCCTCTCCCATGTCCAGCTCGGGGACTACGACTACAAGGAACCAGGCAGCCAGGGTCTGAGCTGCTGTGACGGAGTCCACTTCTTTACCGTCTAGTAAAAGATACAAGTTCACCGGAGGGCTCCCTCTTGTTGACCAGCACGTCACATTGCCATGGTAACTGGTTCCCTCTTTATGAACGGAGAAGGAGATCTCTGGCTTTGAAACATAGACTGGTGCAGGAGGAAGGAGGAAGAGTTTTTTTTAACTTCACTGAAATAGAAAAAATATCAATCCCTCAGTGCTGATGAAAACTCATTAAAAATGCCCTCTGGGAACATTACAATGGACCTAATTGCATGCAAATCTATTCAGTGTTTCATGAGATATTTCTGAACTAAACTGGCTGATAGCGCCAAGTAGCTAACGTAGTATTTATAAACTTTGTAAATTCTGTTAATATGTACCTTTGATTGTCACCTGGACCTCTGTGCTGCTGGAAATCCTTTTGATCTCATTCACGCTGGACCAAGCACTGCAAGAATAATTTCCAGCATACTCAGGAGTTACCCTCTCCACCAGCAGCTTGTTTTCCACAAAGTGGAAGGGGAGAGAAGTCGAAGATGTTATTTCCTTCCTGTTAAAAAACCAGCTGTAGGAAAGGTTGGACCCCATTTCAGCGTCACAACTCAGGGCCATGCGTGACTCCTCGTATGCAACTGGGGGGAAGGGTTCAGAGGTCACTCTGGTATATGATGGTGGAGCTGGAAATCAGGGAATAAAAGACAGTTGGTGAAGAAAAGGGGAAAGTCAGTTGAGTAAGCTTTAATAAACTACCCAACATCCGATACTCACTGACTACTCTCAGCTTAATGCTGTTGCTGATTTCTCTGGTTCCTCCAGCTGTGGCCCTGCAGTGGTATGACCCTTCTGACGCTGCAGTTACTTTGATAGGGAATGATGCAACTTGGCCACCTTGAAAATCTCTATTGCGGCCAATTCGCACACGTCCATCCTTTATCAGCTCATAGATGACTGGTGGGGAGACGTTAGATGCAACACAACGGAAAACCACCCTCGGGCCACTGAAGGCCAGGTCAGGACCAGTCAGCACCGGGCGAAAAGAGCTTGATCCACCTAAAGAAGCAAATGAAACAACTGTGCATGCAAACTTGAAACTATAAAAAGATTTTAAACTATGCTCAATAACACCGGCTAAGTACCGTTCAGTCTATGTTGCTACTCTTACCTGTGACCTTAAGCTGTGTGTAGTGACTGAAGGAAGATTGTGGGTTGAATTGTAGAAATTAGGTTCTTAAAAAGGGTGACTGGGGTCGGCCTCAGAGACAAGGTGATGAACTCCATGATATGTTTGCTCAGCGTAAAGATGCTATTCAGCATCAACATGCAGCGACCTAGGTAAGTGACTTTGAGCGTACAATTGTGGTCAGAAGTTTATTTACAACCTGCGTGGGCATGGATTTCATTGTAATATTGGACTTTTAATGATTTATTTGAACTGTTTTTCCCAGGCTGTAATGTTAGTACGACACTGGTACAAAATTATAGATACCTTTGATGTATGGAAAAAACATATGTATGTGGAATTTTTTTCCCCCCTTCCTGATTTCTTAGTTTTGTTTTGTTTTTTTTAAATATTCGTCACTCTTTAAAGTTTCAGATAATCAAAAACATTTTTAATGTTAAACTAAGAAGTAAATGCAAAAGCTCTCCAAACCTACCTGGACCTATCTGGAAAGGTAATTTCCCCCGCTTGTTAAATCATGAATTATTTGGGAATTTTTAAAAGCTGATTTCATTTTCACTAGCCACACCCAGGCCTGATTACCGGCAGACCTGCTGCATCAAGAAATCACGTAAATACAACCTTTGAGAGGTGATGTTAGAAGAGATTCAGATTATCTGAGGCAACTGTGTGATGATATCATGTCAAAATGGGCCAAAATCTCAGAGGGATGTTTACAGCACTTTGTGGAATCACAAAAGCTTTTCAGGCCATGTTAGGCAAAATTCAATGAGTTGTGAAACAAATTACAAAAAACATTCATTTCTTTAAAATTAAGAGTAATATGTAATCTATTGCTTTTCTTTTAGTAACAACCCCAGCAATGGTGATTTGCACCTTACAGGGACCAGTCTTTAACTGCTGTTGGCAATTTTGTACATCAATAATAATAAAAAGGTCCTAAATCACATACAGGACACTCATTAATCCATTTTGCTTTATAGAATTTGAAAAGTGGTTTTCCTGGTATTACCGACTACTGACTCATATCTGTAATTACAGCCAGCAGACACAGGGAAAACAAAGACACATTAGAAGTTTTATGCTGTGAAACAGCAGGGATAACCACAGCACCACTATGCTGACTGATACAAAATGAAACACATCAGACATTATTGAATGCTTTTCATTAAAGTGAACAATAAAACTTTAAAATCTAAAGAAAATATCAACTTTCTTGTTGTTTTTGTTCGAACACTGACTGTCCACATTACTGTAACCTTGTTTCTGAGAGTATTTTTAAGAAGCAAACATCTGAAAAGCGTGAAGATCTCTGTCATCTTAGCCACATATCTTAAGCACCCAGTTAACACACTTACTTATCTTGACGAGGAAACTTGCCACAGCTGGAAAAAACAACACACACGTTAACAATATTATTCAATAATAACAATAATAATAATAAATTTTCCCAGTTTTACATCAAATTAATCAACTCACCCAAAACTGGCAAAAAATAAAGAGCCTGACGTTTCTCCATAACCCTCTCATGTACCTTTGGGCATGGTTTCTTCAGCTTGCCAAGGCTTGCAAGGGTGTTACACATGTGTTGCAAGCAGATAACATACTGGGCTGTTAACTTCATTTTAAGGATCTCTGTGATGTCAAATGCAAATATAGCTAAAATGTGCACAAAGATTTTGATCAAATTGGAGAAAAACATGCACAGTCAATATTAAAGGACACAGTGAGGCCACAGTTAAAGTCTTTGAGTGACCGTGACCGCCATACTTTCAACATATTTTGTTTACTCTACAAGTGTATGTGCATACATTCCTTATGTACAACAAATTGTATCCGTAACCTGCATAAATCCACACCACACCCAAGATGTTAGGAGAAATAAAAGAATGAGCCTGCTTCCTTTTGATGAATAGTTTAAATGCTTTTGATTAACATGTCAAAAACATTCAATACAGTTAAAGTGGTAAAAAGCTCTGATATAAGTTTTTCATTCATCTTCCATGGGAATAAGTTTATTTATTTAGCTTTTGGTATCTATATTTATTTGTTTATTTAAGAGGGACAGTGCACATTAAGGGACATCAGCAAAAAAGATGCAAGCAGGCCAGCTGCTCCGGACATGGGACAGTACACAGATATAGAGGTTTCTCCTGTGACATTATGCACACATTGCTCAGGTGTTTTCCACCATATTGGGTGTGATATAACCATTACTAGAGAAAAATGTGTTTTCCCCGACTGTTTGGTGGTGGTTCTGGAGGTTACTGGCTTTCATTGGGTGAAATCGGTTACAAAGAAGGTGCTGCACCAAAAACCACCTACTGATTGCGTTGATTACTACCTGGTTGCCTGTAGTTTTCCACGTTTGTCTTCAAACATCTGCTAAGTATTAGGGGTAGTAAAACCTAAAAAAAAAAAAGTGTGACGCAACTGGAAATGGTGAAAGTTTGCCTTCAAGGTACAAATTGTGCCTTAGAGCTCCAACATGTTTCAAAAGAAAGCTTTTACTGTGAAGGCAAATGGTCTCCAGATTATTATCCCACTTTTCACTACAGCTCTGAGTAGCTGGACAGTGTTTATAGACAAGTCTATCACTTCCATTCAAACTACCACCTCAGCAATATTCTACCAAAGGGCACGGGCTTTTGCCAACCAGTCTGGGATACTTTTTTTCCCCTCACGACTGGTGGTTGGCAGCTGATCAACCACCAGTATGACTAAGGTTTTATTCCCTTGGCTCTAGAATGGCTGACAAGTTAAGCTCATGTGGTTAGTGGTCACATGTCTGCAAAACATAAATATAACAAAACACGCATAAAAACAACAATGCAAAGACGTTACACAAAGTTAAAAAAATCGTCTTCACACGGCTCGAATATACCGATTTAACGAAGACATATTTTTTTTACCTACATTGGAAAAAAGAAGCCTTATAATTTAGCAACTATAATTCTTGTGAGTGTGGTGTGTATTGTCAGCATATAGCAAGTACCATATAATGGTTTAAAACACCATGTTACATTTGACCTCTGACCTCTCCTTCAGTAGATTGATCTGAAGGTCAAAGTGATGATAATCCTATATAGAATTATTTAAAATGACATCAAGTGTTCAAACTGATAAGAACATGTTCATATGGGATGCTCTGTGAATATAGTTTATTTATTTTATTATGATGTTATTGTGTACAGTAACAGGTTTTAACCGTTTAAATACTTGATGTGTACAGGGTTCCCCAATAAGAATTTTTTTGGGGAAAACAAACTTGTCCTCAAAAACTTTTTTCACTTGATATTTCTGCCAAATATGTAATTGAATTTTAATAACTGCAAAATGAGCATGACACATGTAACATATACATAAATAAAAAAATAAGTATACACAAAATTATGGAAAGTAGACTAATGGGGAAATAACAAAAGTCCACACTTTGTACTTGTTTTTACTGCACTGCAAACCTCTTGAAGTATGTTTAAAAAGAACAGAAAACAGGATGGACAATGTACAAAATACAATACTGTTCCTGTAAAAGTAAATACTGCCCAGAGAGTGAGACACCTTGGTGGACGTTTGTGCTCTGAGAGTGCTTCTTGTTTTAAAGGGCTTTACTCCCATCTGTACTAACACAGTGATACTCATTAAACCAAGTTGTGTCACTCAGGGTGTTAGGTACTTTCAGCTGCTCCCTTTATTTACCCAAGGAAATAATTTGGCAACCCTCCCACTGATCCAGACTTGGGACCGGCACTACCTCGTGACCACCTGAGGCTGGATTTGTCTCCTCCTGGAATTAAACTTGAGATCCTTAACAGATTAACAGATAAAACAGCAACAAGTTAGTAACATAACGTGCCTAGTATTGTCTGTGCACGCTACCACTGTAATCTGGACTCAGGAAACATCTGTATTCATGGACAAGTGCTGTTGTTTTGTTTGGCTGTCTTCCCTGCCTCGAGGCAGCAAACCCACACACATTTTTGTGTTTTTATGTGTTAAGCCCACTGAGTTTATATGTAATGAAATGTGCTATAGAAATAAAGTTGTTGCCATTAAAAGGAGGAAGGTTTTTATAGTTAAAGTATTTACAATATAAAAAGGGAAAAGGGGGAAAAGATTATATTTGTGGCTCTTATCTTTTATAAAGCAAGAGTTAGCCTGCACTTTCATTTTTCATTTCGGCCACCTGACACCTCGGCCTGGCTGTCAGCAGCCAGAACCGTATTTTAGTTTTAAGAGGAAGTCTGTGGAGACCAAAGCCACTTTTTAAAAGCATAGATGGGATGTTTTTAGTGACTGAGCGTGACGTCTTCTTCAATGACCGCAGAAAGAGCTCAGTGGTGCTTATTTCGCTGTCTCAGCATCGTGGCGTGCTGCTTCACCAGGAAACGCTTATCAGAGCTGCTCTGTGGGGGAAACACATACATGCAAATTTTTAAACATTTTTAAAGAAATGCTTGAATGGCAGTCATTCAGGAGCCTTTGATGCTCTCGACCTAGCTAGTAATGAGCCATACTGTCATGTAACTTTGCACATGTGCAGTAGAAAAGATTTTATGTAGTTGTAGGTCTATGTAGATACCTAAAAGTTATGGCTCTTAACCCATTCACTTATTTAGGAGCTTTAAAGTAACTAGCCTGAAGCATTCCAGCTTCCACTTACCAGCCAATATGGTGGAGGGACTGGAAGGATTTTGGACATGTGCTTACCATAACTAGCATGTCTTTCAGTCTCTCAATGGCCCTCTGATTGGCTCGTCTCCGAGACACATACGAGGTTAAGAATATGCTGAGGAGACAAAACGAAAAGTGTTTAAACAGTCTTAAAGGAGGGTGAGCTGGTAAAGGTCAACACTACAAATACAGGTTTGATATTTGTATTGGGTGCGGGGTTATTTGCATACTTACATCTCTGCTAGTATTAGTGGTAGGGCGAAGGCCTCAGAAGTCAGGTAGCGGATAGTGGTCTGGGCTGGGCTGGGGAGACTTTTCACACAGCCTCCAGTCACAGTGAACATTGTTTGTTCATTTCTAAATGGACCGCAGGAGGACCTTGGGATGGCAGAGGTAATGCAAATGAGAGAAATGAGCAGTAAATAAAGATAAAATATAAATATGGGTTTAATTCTGATCCTAAAAGGTTTCAAATTAAAAATAAAAGAAAGAAGGACAGGCGGTGTTAGATGCAGCTGGAGTGGAAACCTTACGCGTTTCTGCCCTCAGTGCTTTGTAGCGGATAGTGGTTGAAGCCCAGTGTCGCTGCACACATGAAGAGACCAAGCAGCAACATGAAATGGAACAAAACTGAAGAGCTGGACCCTCGAAACATCCGCTGCTCTGGCACACAACACCGCATGACATTGAACTGAAGACACAGAGGCAGAGCAAAAAGGTTTGAACACATTTTATACTAAAACCAGACTTCTATATAGCCATTACTTAATGTACTCCACTTATTTTATCCCCAAATCAGTCAGTTTTTCCTTCAGATTTTATTTGCCAGACGGTTTTGTTTATTTCAGCTCACCTGAGTACATCTTACCTATCTCCTTCAAGCTTTTTTCCCCCTGCTGACCTGTTTGATGCTTCTTGTTTGCTTAAAGATCATCTTGATTTGTGCCTATCTGTTAACAATATTTTTTAAAATCTGATTTAGGATGCTATTTTAGTAGGGTTACTCAAAACACTGGCTGGATTTGCATAAAAACTTTACCAGATGTGGGGCTTGGACCGGAAAGCGATTAACCTTTGGATCTGATGTGGAAAGGATTTATTTTAAAGATCTTTACTATTGTAAGAAAGGGCAACATTTTGTGTTACAGCTTCCCAAATGTGTGTTAAATTGTATCAATTGCCTGTGTCTATGTGTTAGCCCTGCGACAGACTGGCGACCTGTCCAGGGCGTACCCTGCTTCTCTCCCCAAGACAGCTGGGATTTTTCTTTTACAGATTTATTTAACCAATTTACAGATAGAAAATAATAAAGTGAGGAATATAAAGAGTTTATAATAATCTAACCTTTTTAACGTAGAACGTGACAACCAATGAAACGATTCCTATGACAGGCAGCAGAGGGCAGTAATAGACTCCCACCCAGGATACAGTCTGACTGTAAACAAGGTCCAGCACATTGAATGGTATCAGGAAGCGCTGTTTCCCTGATATTCGGGCCAGCGAGGATCTTGGATACGTCTCTTGTACCAACCTGTTAAAGATAAGGGAGATGGCTTAGATCGAATCTGTCCTGTCATCTACTAAGGAGAGACATTGCTGATCTTTCCATTCAAACCACAAAGATGACTGAGAAAGAAACAGACTGTTAATGTCAATCAAACCCACTTCCTGGGGTAGTTAAAGAAAAAGACACTGAAGAAAGTTGCGAGGAAGTTGAAGATGGACAGCTTGTACATCTCTCTACCAAACTGGTTCTCCTTGCACTGAAACAGTGAAGAGACACAAAGATTTTGTTTAAAATGGATTCAAAAAAATAATTTAAACCCTTGATGATGTGTCATTAAAGCTCTGTATCACCTTGGCATCTTGCTCTGTTGTTGTGAAGACAAAAAATAAATAGATCCCCAAGGAGGCCAGCTTTAAGAAGATGCTCCTGAAGAAAAGAAACAGTAAATATGCAAATACATGTGTGCCTGCATGTAGAGTAAAAGTTGATGTCGCTGCTCCTAAAAGCGTGACAGTCCCTGCATGGTAAGGATACTTCAAAGATAATAACAGGAAAGATGACAATGATGGTGAGGAGGAATACTGGACAAGAACCACGCAGTGGGTCCAGAGTGTCCAGACCACAACATTAAGCTCTAGGAATTCAACAAATGACATAAAACTTGACGGATTAAGAATTTGGGCGCGTACAGTCCACATCATTCACGCCACATTCACACACTGGTGGGTGATGTTGGAGCCACAGCCTGGGAGACGAAGAAGGGCTGCACATCGGCCCACGGCAACACCAGTAGGAAGTGGTAACGTGTCTGCTCAAGGACTAAGACCAACCCATCGACAGTACTGCCGGTTACAGATGCATTCAACCCAAAGCCGGTACTTGAACAAAGCAAGAATATTTATTTACTTTAGGAATGAGAAAACCAAGAAAGACAAAAGTATTGTTTTAAAAAAGCATATTTGTTAGGCGTTAAAGGAGAGCGGGTCCAAATTCAAGACACGGAAGCACATTAAACAACAAAAAGGTAAAACTTTTATGGTTGTTATTAAAAAAAAAAAGAAAACGGAGACACAGAAAGCCAGCTTGCCTTAAAAAAAAACAGCTGACATTTAACAAGGGACTGCACAGAGGGCTGATTAGGCAAAGGTGGAAACAATGAACACATGTGGAAATTAATATGGGGCAAACAAGCTCTAAGAAGGGAAAATAGGAGCTAGAGACACAGAGAGTATGTGTGAATAGAAAGTATCAATTAGGAAGGTTAGAGAAATGACTCAGAATGAACTGCATGGCAGTCATAATAAGAGCTGTTTGAATTCCCCAAATACCAAGGATACTGATTCCTTTATTAACTGCTGCAGCATAGGAAACACCAGGCCACCCTTTATGAAAGGAGATCATCCCACATGCCATCCCACAATAATAGTGATGTGCTATCCAACTATTTATGAAAACAGTTAACATAATTGACCAAGTAGCACAGGTCATGTAAATGTTTAAAAAAGCAGATAGAGGTAATCTTTTTGGACTATTTGAATGTACCTGGAGAGAGTCCTCAACAAGATAAAACAGGAGACAAAACAGAAGGAGACAAAGACAAGTGCGGATAGAAATACTAAAGTGGGGAGCAAAATCAAATAACATAATACATGCTAAAGAGGAAACCACATTATTTAGCAATACTTGGCATCAAACCATTACCTTTTTCAGAGATGTTTGTGTGGCGAAGTAGATGAGGTAAAAGGCTCCACCAAGCAGAGATAAAGTAATCAGGTTCAGGACGATTCTGAGCAGGTAGAGACGGACCTTCTCTCCAAGTGTCCTTTGAGCCGCCCTTAAAGAGAAACTCTGCTCCTCCAGGAAAAGCTGTAGAGGAGCAGAAACTATTGTGATGACCATATCTGATCCACACCGCTACCCGAAGACTCCAGCAAAACATCAGAAGTACAGTAAACACATACAGAGCCCCTAAACTGTCCGCAGCTTTCCTTTAAAGAGTGCTGACCACTGCGCCACCATGCTGCACATGATTTTACCCCACGGGTGTTAAAGGATGTTTGTGAATGTGATAACTTGAGAACAAGGAGCTGTGTTTTGAAATTCATACCATAAGTGCATCCACTAACGAGTTCAGATCTCAGTGATCTCAACCTCAGGGTCAAGGTCAGAGGTCAAGTTTTGTGAAAATCTTGTGAATGTGGTAAGTCGAAGGAAGTCATGTAGGATTTTCAAATTGATACAATACGTGCATCCAGTAGGAGGCTGGGGGGGCGGTCACTGGTGGTCTTGCTATTATATTTATTTCGTTTTATTCTTCTCTGAGGCGTATGTATGAAAACATAGTTAGACTTAAAGACTTCACAAACTTTTCAGAAACTTCACCACCAGTTTGGCTAATTTACTATGAGGGTGTCAGTGCCTCGCCACTCACCTTGAGGTCATTTCTGATGAAGCCGTGTTTGAGAGCGGCAGCAGTGGGATCCTGGATGGTGAAGTCCCAGCCACAGAAGATCTTATAGCTCACAGTTCATGCTGTAACGCTTCCCGAGCATCCAGGTGTGCTTGTAGCCGACTGTTGTTCTATCACAGGCGAATGTACGTAAATAAAACATCATTTTGACCTCTTATGTTGCATTGTTGTGGATCACTTACCTGCGGACCACCAGAATGAGACTTAAAAATATGATTGAGAAGATTCCAGCAAGGTACAGCAACGGTGTGTTCAAGCACTTTAAATTCAGGGATCCTCGTGTATAAAAGCCATAGAAGACAAGGGAACGATTCACGTAGCCCTGCAGAAAAGACAGGGAAAAGATTATGGGAAACATGTGGGGCTATTGCTAATAAATACTACACGTAGATTAGAACACAAAAGCTTACTGTTCCCAAGAAGAAATCTAAAGCAGAGTCACTTTCTTTAAATATTAACGGTTCTGTAAAATCAGAGAGAATAATTATTTTTAGATGTCAGCTCCTAGTTGTGGTTAATTTGCTGCCATCTGTTGTCACGGCTGACTTACCATACTCGTCAGTGCGATAAAATATTGATGGACCCACAATGAAACCCCCGATAAGAACGCAGTGTAGCAGGTTCAAGTAAATCAGATATCTGAGGAAAACAAAATAGGACTTCACCCCAACTCCAAACTTGCCTGCAACAAATAATTAGGTGAGTTATAGTTGAGTGGTTCAGTCACAGCACATACTAAGTTAATTCACCACAAATCTATCTCACCTTCGATGGTGCGGAGGGTCTGCCGCCATGGCACCAGGCCAGACAGAACTTCTTTTATCTGTTCCCTCACCCTCTTCCTGTTGGTGCTCTGGGTTTTCCTCCAGGACTCCCAAAAATTAATATCATTGATTTCCAGCTTCCTCCTTTCCCTAGAAAATAGCATAAATTTAACGAACTCCTGTTTAATTTAACATGGTGGCTTTAGAGGTTAATCATGATACATTTAATCAGAAATTAACCATGTATATAAGCTATCAGACATTTTATGTTTTAAAGAAATCCAACATCCGTTAATGCATAGCCTCTGACCAAGTACCAGTTAAGTGTGTCAGCAAATGATTGAGGTCTGTACAAGAAAAAGTGCTCACTTCAAACACTTTTTTGTTGTCTTAATACTTCTGTTAACACTTGTAACTGTCGTTTGGTTCAAACTTGTTTAACAATAGCATTTCTCAACCACAGCTGTAATGTGTTAAGAAGTTTTAGTCAGCTAAGATGGCTGAAACAGAAATTAAAGAGGAGGGTTTGCTGGACTGCTACTGTAGATCAAGCACCAGCATATGATAATTATGATTCAGTAATGTGCTTTTACTTTAAGCTATTCCTTGGTGCTAATACTTAATTGAGTGATTACTTGGGTAAAAGTTCTAAGAACTTGTTTTGCTTATTTGCTAAACAGCTATTCAGTGCTAATGAGTTTTCAGGGCCACGTGTAATACCCTGAAAACTCATCATGAGCACAGTCGGGCTGAGCATAAGCCTGAAAATCAAGCCGACGGTTAGGATATCACATCCCTGTTTTTTCCAAGATCACCTCTGTGCTTTGAAAAAAATCTGGAAACAATCCTGGTAGGTGCCAATGAAATATTCCCTACAGGTGTGCGGGATCATAAGCATCATTCTACTGGGTCTTAAGTAAAAAAATGTGGAAACAACTGCTCAAAGATATACATACGCAACTGTAATATGTTTCTTTAAGTAAATCAGTAGTATTCTATTTAAGTAACAAGTTAACTGCATGTATGTCAAAGTAAGACGTAGATCAAAAAGAAGCAGATTTGGGAAGTCTGTCAAAAGATTTACTCACTTGGCACCCCTCTTTCCCTGAATACACATGGGCAAGTTTCTGAGTGGCTGCATGGATGTTTTGTCTCTGGGTCCTCTGGACAGCTGGCCACTCTTTTCCCCGGCCTCTCGGCCACCCTGGTTGGTCTCTTCCGAAAAGTCATGTCTGTTCTGCTCAGGTCGGGAAGCTTGAATGCTGGGCAGCAGGTCAAATATCTCAGTCTGATAGTACTCACATGAGTCTGAAGACAGGGTGGACACTGTGCTTTCCTCTGGGGTGAACACAGAAAAGTAGATTACAGTACAAGTTTGTAAGCAAGCTGCTGTACTGTTGCTTGCTCTGTCTGTAAAAGGTAAGAAAAAGCTTTAAAAATGACTAAAGTAACTTGTTCAGAGTCAAGTTGCTTGCTTTGTAACCAAAGGTATATTTAGCTCACAGTAGAAGATCCTAATGCACATAATACAAACAACGCAATATAACAAAACACGATATGTGCACAAAGTTCATGTTATCACAAAAAATCACATAAAACAAACATAAAGAAACTAAAAGGAATCAAGAAAACATTGTTTCTGCACGATCTGTGCAACTTGGATATCTGAGGGTTTAAGTCTGTTAATGTCTTATCTTTTCAGTCAGCAGTGCAAAAAACAAATACGCTGTATTCAGTTTTCAGTGAGATAATAATAATACATCAACAACCATATCAGTTATTTATTTAGTTTGCACCTCCTATTGTTTTGCAAACTTGGAACAGTTTACTTTTTTCTCTGTCGCTTCTGTGTTTGAGGTAAGAACGCACACATCTTAATAAGTCAAAACTTTATAATGTTTTACAAGATTTGTAGTGTTGGATGTGACCTGTGTTAGATTAAAACCATGAGGGAAACCAATCAACTGGCAGTAAACTGCCAAGGGACCGTGTACCGAGCATAGTACAAATGGTCAGTTTGCCATTAAGTCTCACACACTCGTACATACTGTGAGTACTGACACCATGTTAAACAAGCACAGCATTTTCTCACATACTCACACAGGCACATTTGTTTTTTTCATTACCTGACATGAGCCTCTTAAAGTCGACACTTTCGTGCGCCTCCATTTTCCCCTTGAACTTCCTCTTTAATCAAAAATGAAATATAAAAGTAAAAAGTATCCAAACTTCTTACTTCATCTAGATAGCATTTCAACAAGCTTCTCCGTGCAAGATGCAACTTAAAGTTGTGTGAAGAGAGAAGTTACTTCCGCTATCTGCATTAAAAATATCACACACATCGTCACGCTGAAATGAAGACCTCTGAATGGCTGGTCAGGAGTTTGTTTGTTCCTCAAGCTCTCTGTGTATGGTTGACTGTTTTGTTGCAGGTGAAATATGTCAGATCTGTTCACGACGAGGGGGAACGTAACAGCTTCAGGAAATCACATGACAGGATGCACTCCCAGGCGTTGGACTGATGACAAGTTTGCAACAAATACACCCAATCTCACTGGACTGACAAACACTAAGTTGAAAAATTTTTAAGGCAGGCGTGTTAGTGGGTGACAGTGTGATAAAGGTTTTGGCCTGAGACAGGACATGTGCTACAGAAAACTTTTTGGTGTTGTTTAATGTGTTGATATCCACAATTTCATTATTTTCTAATACATTCATACATTTTCTAATTTTAAGTACTTTCTAATGATTTCTAACACAGTTCGATCTGTTTACAGCTGATTGCGTCAGTGGAATCCACCACAGTGCAATGCGAAGCAAATATTTATTTTAGGCTAAATTTTAGACTTTGTTTACACAATATCTTTAAACTATCAGTGAAATAGAAATAATTGGGTAAACAGTCATCATTTTCCTTTTTCAGTTAGTTCTTTACTGACTAATCAGCTGCACTTGGAAGTGTTGCACCATTTGCTCTAAGGCATCTGATTGCCGTAGCAAAGAGGCTCTTTACACCCACTCACCACACATCTAAGTCTTCTGAAATTTCCAGTCAAAACCATTTACAACGAAACATAAGCATGAGCGTCATTTCTTAGGCACTCTTTCAACACCACTGGTTTCAGTTCAGTGGAGACTGTAACACTTAGAGTTGATTTTCATTTGTACTGACACACTTTTCAGTTTTATGTGGTGTTACTGGGTTATTATAACAATTTCAGGACTCGTACTTAACCGGATTTATAATTTATCTCCATTGCATCATAGGAGCAGTGTACACACTTTTAGGATGTAGACATTGCCAAGGACTAACACATGGCACACTAAAATGTGCCCATTGCTACTTTTTTCCATTAAATTATAGAGGAGCATCACCTTTTCAGAGGAATATCAAATGTAAAAATCATGATAGAGTTCAAATTAAACTATCCTATGAAATTATGACAAAAACTAGTATGCAAAATACTGAGGTATGATCTAGAAACTGAACCTTTTAAATGAAGATTAACCAGTTCCCCTTAGTGTGCTTTACTTAGACATGCTTAAGCCAGCTGAGAAAACCACCAGAAAACCAAAAGAGGGTGGAGGAAATAAAAGATAAAACAACCCAATGTACACACATAAAAACCTATGAGGAAAACAGTTTATGGGTTATAGTTCTACAGCAAAATAAAAAGACAGCTGTGCAAGTGTCTCCACAGCTGGGGGGTGGTAGTTTGTTAGTAAACTGACTCTGCAAATAAATTTATGTACTGCTTTCTATATCCAGTGGCAGCAAGATGTCACATATGTCATCTTCTTAAAACCCAGTTATGTGTTAAGTTAAGTGACATAAAATAAAACTGTCATTCAGTAAAGAGCCTCATGCAGGTTATTTATAGTTTTTACAGATGTTTGTACAAGTGCGTAAAAGGGTAAGTATAGATCTCTAAGTCTTTGAATAGATGTTAAGTCACAGCTAGGCTAGTAATGTTTGTATTTACACTTTGAAGGCCATGTAACAATTTGTGCATGTTCACAAGGAGGCACATGTCCGGTGTGGGGGCACCGAGCCCTCGACAAACACATGATTGACTCTCTGATGCTACATTATGAACATTATTGGGCTGGACTATTGTTAATCTGACAATTTCTGAAACCCTTGGCTGAAAGCATGGACGTTTACATTACTTAGGTACAAGTAAATTATGCTGTATTACTATAGATCAGACATCCCAGCATAATATAAATAATTAAAATCAATCAATACTTAGCTGCACCATTAGAGTGATATACATACAATTAAACAATAATTACGATCCATTATGATACCTGTCACTCAAGACATTTTACATAATGGGCACTTTTAAGTACTTTAAGGATATTTTGATATAACTATTTGTATAACTTTTGTATTATTTAGTAGGAATATGACTTTTAAGTAGAGTCTGAATAAATATTACTTGAAAAAACTTATTTAGTGACACATTTTAGTGCCACATTCAATGCACGCGTATTTGGGCGTTTGTGCGCCAGTTTTCTTCACTGTCTTTATTTCCCCATCATACACGACCTCATTCTCTCCAACCACATCTACTAGGATGTTCTTGGTGCCCAGCCCTGCCCCACTGAAAAAAAACCTGTAAAATTGCGAATAGGACTGAACCAAGAGTGCCAACTCTGTGGGGGGTCAAATTTACATTACGTTGTTATCAGTTACGGGTCTTACAGATGAGTATGTTAAATCGTTTGGAAATCATATCACACAATAAGGTATTAGCTTAGTTTTTCGATGAGTGAAGTAATTTATATTTTATAATTTTACTAGTTTTTATATTAAAGTAGAACCCCAGCATCCTTTAATGGTTTGTCCCCGCCGTCTAGTTTAGTGTGCCGAGTGTTATGACTGACAGCGGTCGGTTACTAAAGATAAGCGGGTTTGTTACGATTCTGAGTAGGTGAGTGAATACGTTTGGTGACTCTTTTTTGAGAGTTTAGCTGCTGTTTATTTTCATTTGCTCCTGTTTGTAATTTCTATTCAACTTGGTTAAAGTTCAACTTCAGTCTTCTGCAACTTGTCGACCGCCTCTTGTTAGAGTTTAAGCTAACCGACGGCAAAGAGAGAAGTTGGTGTTTTTAAAGGGCTCTGTGACTCTGCTCTTTTTGTTTCTGTAAGCTGTGTTCAGCAGAAAAGCCTGCGGATGTAATTACAGCGTCGGAATCTCTGAATAAGCATTTTGTTGTGTGTTGTGTTACGGCAGATTTTTTTTTTTCAACGGTCTCCGTTTTCCCAAATTGGCAGATACGTTCAGATTAAAAGGTTGATCTGTGTTTCAGTTTGCAGTTTGGAGCTTAAAATGCTCTCACAGATAGCGCTGCTATGTTGTCAGACCGGTTGTCTGTTTGTCGAGAAGCTGATAATTGATCGCACAAGGTTGGGATGAGTCGGAGCAAGTTTACCATTTACTGTGCTGTTTAAAAAAAAAAATAAAAAATAAAAAAAGTTGGATCTAAAATCCTCACCATAATTTCTTATCTCCATTCATAATTAAGATCAAGCTTTTATACTAGCTTTTTAATAATTAAGTAAATAGACCTCCAAGTACATTGCACTTCTTTGACCACCCAAAGTGCTTTTTAAGTATTCAGACATAGATACTGTGAGAGATGATAAACAAACATATTTTTTCTATATCTCCCAATCTTTCTTTAACAAGGAAGACGTAATAGGTGCACTACTGGCATTCATTTAAATCTTTGTTGTAGTTTGCAGTTTCTGTGATGTAGCCAGGAGTAAACCTATCATTTAGAGTCCTCTGTTCTGAATTAAAGAGACTATTGTGGGCCTGAATAACAGAGTGACTGCTCTGTGTGTGTGTGTGTGTGTGTGTGTGTGTGTGTACGTGCGTGCATGCCTGGCTTTGTTAATTGCATGCACATTTGCATTATTGTCTATTACGGTATGATCTTTACAGTTTTTATTGCTCATCATATGCCCATTCGCCCAACCTTTATTTCCTTTACAGTTAAGCAGAGTTGCTGCAAGAAAATCTACCTCTCTTTCTCTCCATCCTTTCACGAGGCTTCACTCAAACTTTGAGGTATTGTAATCCAAGCCTTTGTTTTGCTGCCATGTTAACTGCAGCTTTGGGCTTTGCTGCTGCCTCTTGTTGGCTTTTCTCAGTACTCACTTCTCAGTTTTTGAAAGCTGGAAGGGTGGAGAAATTCCTTTTTGTATACTATCAGACCATTTTATGATCTCATACAGTGTGTTGATTTTTGGAGTGTGGTGTCTTCATTGTGACTTGGTTAAACTCCTCTTCATGGCCCTCCAGTTGGATCTGTCCAAATGTTCGTGCTACTTTTTGAGCTTTGTAAAAGACCCTAGTTTTGTCTTTTAGCCCTTCCTGCTTTGCTTTCGTTACTCCAAAAAACCCAAATTCCCTCTCCTCAGCTTTTACTTGTGCCTTTGTATTCAGTCCAATTACAGTTGCATTTCAATCTGCATGAATGATTGTTCATATTGACCAAAACATTTGTACTATACTCAAGCAACCCTACATCAAACTCCTTGTGTGCATTTTTCTCTGGCTTATTTTGTTTGGCTGTCTTTAAGATCAACTTTGACCTCCCTGCCTGGCTCTCTGTTTGACCCATTCCCACGGTATCCTGCACTGACTGTATGCTCTCAGAGGACTGCCTTAATATTAGTTGCACTTAGACATTGAAATAGGAGAAACAGTATGACAAAATACAGAGAGTGACTCAAGCTGAGCAGTGTTGTATGGGTCATACCCTGCTTTGTTTGCTTGTTTGTCCTGCAGAAGTGAAAATTTGAGATAGAAATATTAGTTGCATAACAAGCTATGCGCGTGAAATGCATATGGAAAGAAATGGGTGCAGAAACATGATCCTGGAAACAATTTGGTAATCGGAAAAGTATGTTTGAAAGGGAGGGAAACCATATGTGTGCAGTAGATTGTCCTAACAGAGCCTGAAAAGAGCAAGTGCAGTAAAAAAAAATATTAAACAATTGGTAATTCGGCATTTCTCAGCCATGGAGTCATTTAGTTGGTGACTGGACTGATATGCAGAGCTCCTCCCAACTCTTTCCATGCTGCATATGTTCACACAGATCAAAAACCAAGAGAACCAGCAATCCAGGTCTTGTCTTTTATGTTTGTGGATCATCATTCATGTGGAATGATTAAACTAAGCACCCTTTGTTTGTTGCTGGCCCAGCAGTACAGTTTCAAAGTGGCAATCACATTAAACCAGTGGTGTCCACCTGTTTTCTGCCATGCCTGACATCAGAAGCTGAAGAAAGGATGCACCCCAAAGTTTTCATTGTTATTAATAACAATGAAAAATGATCGATATTGAATTTTACTTAAAGATGCATACCATTATTGCAGTAGCATCATGTTTGTTTCATGTTAATTTCATTTCATATATTCTGGTTATCTGTGTCAAAAGTTAAGAAGTCGTATGATGTATATTTATATACGTCATATTAGGAAAATAAGATGATATGTACTGATTTCAGTGGCTGATATGTATCTGCTGTGTCACTGCAGATTTGCTCTGGCTAAATATGCTGGAATTGTTGAAAGAGTTGAAAATGATCAGAGGAAAAAAAAAATACTAAAAAAGGGGGGGACTGGGGAAATGGGGGGAGGGGAACCAAAGTAAGAGGACTGGAAAAATGCTGTTTGCATTAGGAAGCCGTACCGGTGACAGGGCTGTGGTGACGTAACTCGGCTCATGAAGCTCATGACAAAAACCAATGTGGCAGCCGTAAAGGATGGCGGTGCCCCTGAAGCTCACCAAGTAGAGCGTGCATCCAGTGTAGTAATTCCTGATGTTCTTACTGCAGTGATCTGGGTCAGGACAGCCATTTATAATGTGTGTGCGCGCGTGTGTGTGTGTGTGTGTGTGTGTGTGTGTGTGTGTGTGTGTGTGTGTGTGTGTGTGTGTGTGTGTGTGTGTGTGTGTGTCCCTGTTAGCACTATACTGGCTCATCAAGTTTCCCTGAAGAACAAACAATATTGAAGGCCATTTATTTACATGACCGGATATCACCGGATTAAAAAGTGTGGCACATGACTGATTTTCTGGGTTGTATGTGACAAGGGTAAGAGCTTGGTAGAGAATGATCTCTCTGGTGGTTGAGCAATAGATTAGTTTGTGGGGATTTCTGAGAATGATTGGAACCTAAGTTTCCTCTTATATGAGTGTGTGGGTTTTGATAGCTTATTGAATGATAAGCTTTGCATTATCTGCTAACTGATCTCCACAGAGACATGCAAAGGAAATACTCACATGTATCATACTAGAGCATTATAGTCTTAGCAAACCAGCTCCAGCTCAGCTGTTTTTTTATATTTGCTTATCATGAGCACTGTTGAGCTAATGTTTCTAGTGTGGGAGCATGTAAACAGGAAGTGGATCTAATGTTTGATGGAGTTGAAATTGTTTTCACAGATAGCCTCTGTTATGTTGTCAGACCAGTTGTCTGTTGTTTGAGAATCTGATAATTAAACCCATAAGGTTGAGATGAGTCTGAACAATCTTACAAATTACTGTGCTGTTGGGTTTTTTTTTTTGGTTTTTTTTAAGTTGGCTCTAAAATCCATATTGTAATTTCTTATCTCCATTAATAATTGAGATACATTCAAGCTTTTATAATGGCTTTTAAATCATTTAGTAAATAGACCACTTCTCTTCTCTGACCACTCAAAGTGCTTTTTAAGTATTGTAACACAGATATTGTGAGAGATGAACCACAAACACAATTTTCTATATCACCCAATCTTTCTTTAACAAGAAAGAAGTAATAGGTGCATTGCAAGCATCCCTCAAACCACTGGACCTCATTTGAGGGAAATAATTAAAGAATAAGGACAGATTATGCTCCAAAAGTGAAAAGTATGTAATAAAAAGCTGTGAGCCAGAGACAAACTGACAAAACAAACACCAACATGTATGGGTTTGCTGTTTTGTTTTTTACCACAACCATAAATATGTAAAATATGAAGACATTGTGGACAGGTGTTTCTGTTTTTTTATTATCCTACATTTAATTTTCTGTAAGTGTTATTAATAAAGCTTAGATATAATTTAGATCAGTTATAATAATGGATAGAGAAGGGTTAATCAGGGACTTTCTTGGCAAATTATTAATCAGAAAATCTTCTAAAATGATGTCAAGAGAAAAGTTACCTTTATAATAAGAACGAGGAAAAATCATTAATTATTGACCAAATTTAGATTGTAAATTGTTAGTCACTGTTACCAAAAGCCAAATGTTTTAATTTATTTTATTTTATTCTTTTAGTTTAATATCGCATTTTATCTTCCCAGATGTGTTGTGCCTCCTAGCTTTGAAGTAGGTGGAGTTTGTTTTTACAGTCAGCTATCATGTCCAAAGAGCAGAATTTATAGCTGCTCCAAAGTTAGATTACCGTATGAAGCAGTTGCCCAGAAATAAAAGTAGAAAATCAAGTGAACAATGTTCCATTTAAATGGCAAACAAGCCATCGAACATGCTTCCTCAAAATCTCTTATATGACACGATCTGATAGAAAAATCGTACAATGTGTTAGTCTGTCTCTGTTCATGTGTCATTCATAAATATTCATGTCACTGGTGACACAGTGCCATCTGACTCTGGCCACAGGCCTTATTATAAACCGCACCACAGTGGAGCTCTCAGAATTGTAGACAAAGTGACACAGTTCCTCACAGCAAGTCTCCCTGATGCATCATGCAGGTCACTTTATTCTCTTTGTAAAGGCCAGGGAATGTTGACAGTGCAGTGACACTTGATACACATTTGCACTTAAGCACACCTGTAACTTTAATAATCTTTCAGGGCAAGCAGCAACAAGACCAGGGCAATCAAATTCCAAGCAAGTGCGCTGGCATTTTCTTCCCCTTTATCTCTAACACTAACGCCCCACCTTCTAATCCTCCCCCCCCCTCCTCCCAGGTAGAAGATCAAACACCATGGTGGAAGTAGAAGGCAGGTCTGAGCAGGCGCGGGTGTGAACCTGAGAATTACAGCTGGATACATCGAGACTGTCGGCAGAGAAGGAAAATGTCCCGAAATGTTAACTTTGACCTGAGCCACCCGCTTATGGAAGCTGGACTGGAGTAAGTGTCACTGTAGGGCTCTGTGTCACTTCATGTTACTCTTGTTTTGTTTTCACACTCTTCATTTTGATTTTGTCGATATTTTTTTTTTCTTAGCGTGAAGGCCGCGAGAGCGGGAGGGAAGGCTTAAATGGGAAGGCAGATCAGACTGTACTCTGGTGCAGAGTTTTTGTCGTTTTTTTTCCTATCCTTTTCTTTTTTTTAACAATGCGACCAGCTGCTGAGCTCCACTTTATTGTCCTTGTTTCTGTTTGGTTGAACAGATCATGACTGTTTGCATGCTTGCTTCTTTTAATTCCTGTGTAGAAGTCAAAGGGAAGCGAACTTGCTGTTTGTCCTTCTAAAAAGACAAATGGTCTCTCTAGCTGGCTTAGGCGTACAGTATCTAAATCGGGAGTAGGCAACTTTTTTCTTTTTCTAAGAGGGCCTGACTCACTGGGATACAAGGCAAGGAACCACAGCCCCACAGCAACTAGTTAGAGACAGGACATGGTGCTGAAATATGTTAAAACTAATACATTTTGGTCAAAATGGTTTTACAATAAGCCAAAACCAAGAACCTTGTTAGAAAATGTTTAAACTTTGTGTCAGTCTGGCACACAGTCAACGTAATGCACGCATTAACTTTTATTATTTAATGCATGGCTGCATGAGTAAATGGAAACGGATAAAATATGAACAACATGGTCACATTCGTGAGTGTGAATTGTCATATTTGTCTGACATTTCTTTTTTACCATCTATGAAACATTTTGCGTATGAAAAGTTTCCCCAGACACAGACTGGTGCCCGACATATCCTCCTCTGTGTGTTTCATACTCGCTGTTGAACCTCTCTCCTGACCTCTGTACATGTCTAATTTGGATTCATTGCTCCATAAGACATGGTGTCGCTGACTTTCAGTTTCTGTGTAATCTGGCATACCATCCCCTGTTTCCTTTACTTAAGAACAGCTCAACACCCTTCCAATGAGATCATTTCTGATGAAGTTTTGAACAGTAGATGGTACAGTTAAAGAAGCAGATGCAACAATCGTGTCCCGTGGCAGGTCTTTTTTGTTTGTTTGGGGTTTTTATTTGTAAATTCCTGGCACTTTTTTTGTCCTGTAATTTCTATGCAAAGTTTCTGGCTTGTAGCTCTTTGGGAATCACTTTGTAGGTAATTTTTGGCATTTTTGAAAGACCTTCAGGAGAACTATTACGCAAGACAACTTTAAAAAAAAAACAATAAGCAAACTTTGGCTCCTTGGAAGCAAAAATGAGAGATGACTTGAGACTTTTACATTGGACTGTGTATTGCGCTTTTTTGTTTGTTTGTTTGTTTGTTTGTTTGTTTTGCCCAAATGTGATATAGATGGTGCAGGAAGAGGCTCGCAGCCTCCCACTCCCACCGGGGCCACTGATGACTAAGTCAGAAAGTGTTTTATCTGTAGGTTACTCAGTGGTCACTGGCCCTCAGAGCACTTTGAAGCCTTTGAATCTAGCCTAGTCTGTACCACCCTATTTCCTTTTTTATCGGTCCTCAAGCCTGTGCGTCTCTCTGTCAGGAGCCCGGCAGATGAGGAAGGTGTTCACGATTCATTTCAGCAGCTAATTGCAGAACACAGTGACAATGGAGCAGCATCCAGTGCCTTGGAGCTGCAGCAGCTGCAGAGTGATTTGGATGAGGAGAGTCGAGGTAAAAAGAAAGACTGTTTGCATGTGATGAACTCTTATTTTTCATTTATATAAAAAATATATATTCTCTTTCTTCATGCCTAAAATGTCTTTACCACTTGTAATACCTTTCAATGCTGCGTTGAATTGCAAAGGCATCATTTTCTGTCTATTTGTTTTTCTATCCTCAGACAATATGCCATTGAGTGGCCCTGAACATGAGCATAGAAGGAGGCAGGGGGCAAGTGATTTGGAATGTGATGGCGGTGAAAGAGAAATGGACCCCATCCAAGGTGAAGGCTGGTCCTCGGACACCTTGAAAATCCTGTCCTCCATGCCCAGTCGCACCATTGGTGAGTCCTGCAACAAGCAACTATTAATCATGAGGAGAGTATTATACATAGAAATAAATAAATCAGTTTGTTTTAAAACCTTATGAGCACACTCATCTGGATTATTTTGTGTGTGTCCAACATGTGTTTTAATATAATTTTGACACTCCTCTCTAGGATTTCTGACACATGCTGATTCAGTGTGGTGACTGTTCACTTGAATCGTGTCGGGCATGCAGTGCAATCCATCCAGCACTAATCACTAATAGTGTGTTGGCTTAGTCAGCTTTAAAACTATGTAACAGCTGCAGAGCTCTAAGTCAGAACATTTTCACGTTTCTTTTACTCTTTAAAAGATGTTCTTACAACTAACTTAAATCATAAACAGTCTCACACAGTCTATATGCTGTTTTCCTTTTGTTTTTACATTATTGAAAATATCAGATTTCTCAAACAGTTACCACAGAATGAGAAATGAGAATCGTTACCACAGTTTGGTTTATGTTGAAATCCAGTCAAAATCCTTAATGCAAAGTGTTCTAGAAGCATGTTCGCCGTAGTTTCTGAGAAATATACAGACCTAAAACACAAAATACTGTCTGAAAGTTGGTCTTGTTCAAAGAGCTTTCTTATCCTTTTTAATTAAAAAAATAAAAAAAAAATGTTTGTTTGTTTTTTTTGTTTTTTGGGGGGGTTTGTTTGTTTTGTTCTTTTGCTTATCTGTTTGTTTTGGGTGTTTGGTTGTTTGTTTGTTGGAATAGCTTAAAAAATAAACTGATTTAAAAAAAACAACTTAAAATAAATAAATGTTATTTAATGTTATGCTGAGTGTAAAATAATTAGGTGGCCCTAGAAAGTAACTTAATGAATTCAGTATGGTATATTCTATCATATTCTAAAGTAACTTGCTAAATAAATGCTCAGTATACCACTGTAGTGGACAGGGCAGTGCTGACCAGTAAAATGAGGTACTGGTGTAGCAGGTGTTAACATGGTGTTGATGTGTTTCAGCAGGAAGCATTTCGTTTATCACCTTCCTGTCTGTGGCAGTTCAGGAGAAACAAGGTGGCAATGAAGATTGCTTTATCTCTTTGCAACATGGTGCAATATTTTAAGCATGTGAAACACAACTGGGAGGTTATATAGACTTAGACTATATACCAGACTTTTAATACACGCCAAGCCACCCAAAGTTTTTTTTTTTTTGTAAACCTGCTAGCTTAATCTCTAAGAATGTAACATAATTTATTTATATTTATATTTTATATAAAGAGTAGCTACAGCTATAAAATAAATGTAGTGCAGTAAATGCTTTGTCTCCCTTTAGAGTTACCACACAGGCTGCGGGGAAGTAGCTGCTAGAAAGAGACGAGGTGGCTTCTGTTAGCTTGCCACAAAGTTTACAAGAAGTCTGCAAGATTTAAAGCTTTAGCAGTTTATCTGCATCAAACGGTGCTCCTTAATGTACTTCTTCTTTCACCCAACTTCTTGTTTGGGTGAAACAAGAAGTTGGAAGAGCTCTCTGGTTTCATGAAACTCCTTCGAGGAAATAATTGTTGTTGATCCCATTTCTGCAGGACGCAACAGGGGAGCCATCATCTCTCAGTACTGCAACAAGACCTTGAAGCTTAGGAGACGCCGGCAGACCAGACCATCCATCCGGGACTTCTCTCCCTCCTCTAGACCGTCCATACGAAGCTACGGCATGGAGGGGGACACTACAGATGCAGAAGGTGGAAGCTGTCAGACGAGTGATGTGCACTGTTTACTCTGATTAAATTATACTGCATTAGAATGATGTAATATAAATGATGTCGCTTGTGTTTGTTATAGTGAGTAAGAGGGAACGTCTGGTGAACAACCTGCAGAACCTGCCTGTGAGCGACCGGGTGAGGATGCTTCGAGGAATGCCTCTGAGTGTCGCTGAGAAGAAAGAAATCAGGCATGTTGCTCGTAGTCATCGCTTCTTTTGTGTTTTATTTATGTTTGCAGCCACATAAACTGACTGCCTGCTTAGTTCTACTCTTTCTGACATTAGCTGCACATCTTATTCTCACTGTATACTGGATTTTAAACACTGCAAATAAATGTAATGATCTACAATCTTTGATATCATTAGAGTATTTACAAAGTTTATATTTACTGGTCTGTAAATACTCTTTCACATCATGTCACTGAAAATGATCCTTTGTTGTTTTTTGTATACAGGAATTTAGTAATGCAGAAGGAGAAACGGATACTTTCCAACAAGAAGCTTTCCTGTTGCAGTCAACTTAAATATTACATCATCATTGTAAGTTATCCTTTGTATTTCTGTGATTTTTAAATTCCTTAACAGATACAAGGAAACTAGAAACTGTTGTAGTTGTGTTTCTATGTTTGCATTTTTAATAGTGAGGGGAAAAAAGATTAAAAAAACGCTTGCCCACACTGAGTTCAAAACTCACTTTAACTCGTTTATGTCTTTTTTTTTTTTTTATTTTGACAGGGAAAAAGTGTCAATACTTGTATAAAACAAATACAATCAGTATTTATGTGACAAATAATATCTTGCTGTGAGGGATAAGTTTGTCCTACAAACTGCTGAGAATTGTAGAGATGACGACCCAAAGTGCACAGTTTGCACATTGTGCTCCCATCATTGTTTTCAGTTGCATCCTGTTCTCCTGCTGCGTCTTATCAATAATCAGTTTCTGGAGTATAACCTCTTTGTCATGTACTTGGATTTCTGTGTTTGTGTTTATAAGGTACTGTTCCTTCACTCTTATGAACATTACTGTTAGCAAGTCCAAAATAAGAACAAAGTTCGCTTGTCATTGGATGGCAGAGAGGAAGCACAGAATAAAATTCAAGATAAAACTGAAAACAAAACATGAAACTAACACAGACATGAATACTAACACTTAGACAGAAGGACTGAAGCATGAACATGGAACTAAGACAAATGAAGTCACAACAAAAACACTCTGAATAGACCAGGGCTACTGATAATAATCAGCCTGAACCACAACACAAAGTAACACAAAACTAAAACCCAACAGCAGAATATTTCTAAACTAAACACAGAAACCAAAGACTCAAAAATACCACAACTAAGACTCACAATATACCAGAACAATAAAGAAATCAACGGGAAATGCCTAAAGAAAAACTTAAGCTTAAATATATTTACTAAGAATTTGAAACTCAAATACACGAGCAATCCACATGCTTGGCAAGAAAGAACCCCACAAGGCTCAGGGGCTGGTCAGCAAACGCATGTCATGTTTATCTCCCATATGTGATTGATTGTGTAAATTGTCAGTACTTGGCTAGTGCAAGATTAAAAAATTAAGTTCTGCTCTAACCACATTTCAAAGCATAAAATCATATATGAGCATATCTGTCTCCTCTGCATTCCTTCCTCTGGTTTTTTTTATTTTTATTTTTTAAAGTTTAAGCTGGGTTATTCTTGTCAGGGTCACTGAGGTGTGATAACATGGAAACACAAATGAAACTCATAAAATGCACTGTGGATAAATGTGCCCAAGGTCCTGAGGTGTAGAGGAGTGTGGGGTATAGGTGTGATATTGTGCAATGTGCAGCTTGTTACTTTGCAAAACGTTTCTACAGAAATTCCAGGGTACTGACAAAATGTAAACCCTACCTGAACCAAAGAAGCATTTGAGTCACGACACAAGCCTTTCAAACTTTAGCTATGTAGTAAATGTAGCATGACAGCTACAATGTGTAAGAGTGCTTATTCATTATGTGGTAGTGAGGGACAGGTTGTTAACTCAGCTTTAAATGTCTGCAGCGGGGGGGAAAAAGCGTTCGACCTGTCTTCATGGTTTTATATGTAACAACTGCAAGATCTGTCTCCATCAAAACTTCACAATTCATCCTTTTACGATCCTATAAAACATTATTTAATATTAAAGATTTATTCAAGGTGCTCTAAGGGTGTGACATGCTATTGTAAATGTGTCACATGAAAATGGAACATTTGACTTTCATGTTGCAGCTGGGGTGATTATTTCCTGTAGGTGTTCCTACCAGTGTGATTGCTCTGTTGCCCAAGCATTTATGACTTTCTATATGAGTCACAGCGTCTCAGAAAACCACAAACACACGTCCAGTTTGTCTTGTGTTGCTACAGTGATTTATTTATTTTTTCCACCTGACTTTTTTAAACTGTCTCCTTCCAGGCTGCAAGAAAGAGCTGGTACAGCTGGTTGTCCTTCCTGCACTCTCTCCAGCCGTGGCACACGCTGCTCAAGAGAGTGAGCGGGCGTTTCGGGACTGGAGTCCTCTCGTACTTTCTCTTTCTCAAGACCCTAGTCTTTTTTAATATCTTCCTGTTCCTGGTTACGGGTGCGTTCCTGGTGCTGCCTCAGGCTGTGCACCCTCCATACCGGGATACGACATCATTCTCTGGACTGGAGCTCCTCACTGGAGCAGTAAGTTGTCTGCTGCAATGACTGTTGCAGTATCACTCACTGTTTGAAGTGCTCATACGAAAGATGGCCAAAGTTTTAGCAGATGTCCAAGTTGGTCAATGAGTTCAATTCCACCATCAGGCCGGGCCTTTCTGTGCAGAGTTTGCATGTTTTCCCTGTTTTTGCGTGGGTTCGCCCCGGCTTCCTCTCACAGTCCAAAGACATGCAGTTAGCGGGGATAGGTTAATTGGAAACACTAAATTGCCCATAGGTATGAATGTGAGCGCAAATGGTTGCCTCTGTCTATGAGTTAGCCCTGCGACAGACTGGCGACCTGTCCAGGGTGTAACCTGCCTCTCGCCCTAAGACTGGGATAGGCTCCAGCACCCCCCCATGACCCTGAAAAGAATAAGCGGAAGTGGATGGATGGATAGATGGATCGATCAACTGAGGAGTTACACCAAGGCCTAGTATAAGATAAATAAGGATAATTTTGCACTGAACTATACAAAGAAACAATACAATCAAACATAATTTTAGCTGCTTGATTTGGAAATGAGCATAACAAATAGCATTTAAGAATTTGATATGTTCCCTTATTTACAGGAAGTGTAGTAATAATAAGAACAAAGACGAAAATTTATTTTTCCAGGCAGTTCCTGTTCCCAAGTTGGAGCAATGCAATTTGTTAACCTTTCACTGTGTTTGTTTATTTATATTTGCCTGTACTTGCTTGTAAAGTACAGCTAAAGAAGTTTCTGTTCTTGTGTTTGTCTCAGGGCTCTTTCTCACATACCGTTATGTACTATGGATACTATGCTAACTACACACTGCCTAGGCGCTCCAGGGATGAAGGGGGAGGACAAAATGCCTCCACATTGACAAGTGACTCACGGCAGTTCTCTTACAACATGCCTCTCGCATACTTTTTCACCATTGGAATGGCATTCTTCATCACATGCATCATCCTTGTATACAGGTACAGATAAAAACAGACCTCATACAACTGTATCCACATCAGTCTTGCTTTTTTGTTGTTTACACGTCATCTCCCAACAGCATGTCGAAAACATTTGGTCGGAGCTTCAGAATCAACAAATCTAATAGTATCTTGACTATGAAGACCTTCAGCTGCTGGGATTTTAAAGTCATCAAGAAAAAGTCTGTTCAAATCATGTCTGAAAATATCGGCACACAGCTCAAGGTAAGCATGCAAACAAACACGATGCTCGTTCACATTGTAGACGCTGACTGGCAGGAATGTGCTGACCTGAAACATTCATTGTGGTCTGTATCTCTCCCTCACACCATCCTTCTCCTGCCCCCTCACCAGGAGCTGCTGGCAGAGCTGACTCAAAAGCATACCAAGAGCACTTTCTGCAAAAGGTTCTGTAGGCTGATGGTTCATGGAGTGGCATGGACAATCTGCATAGCAAGCACCACTGGCTGTATGGCTGGCGTTTACTACTTCTCTGAGTTTATCCACAAGGTGAGGCTGGATGGATTGTCCTCCCCAGTGTGTCATAAAGTCTTTGTTCCATATGTCTCTTTAAACAGGGAGCTTGTTAACACGGGATGTACTTCCTGTATATCACACAGATTAGTGACTAGGTGCATCACAGTAACATCTAAATATCTCCTCCTGCTTCTAAAATGAATTTAATCTATTTATACATCTTATATTTCCCACTTTTCTTACAATTTCATTCATTTCAAATTTATATACATCTATGATTATAGTCAAAATATTGCACAATCAAACCAATATTTTCCAGTAATGTAACTGAACAGCTTATCCACACCTTGTTTCTTCCTGCTTAGGACCTGCAGCAAAACCATCGTAATCTTGACCCTTTGATGAAAGAGGCCAAATTATTGTCTCTGCCTACGGTGGTTTCTGTCATTAACCTGCTGTTACCTGCCCTGTTCAACCTCGTCGGCTGGATGGAGACCTACGAGTCACCTTCTGTTTTCGCATATGTCGCCATTGGCCGGTACGAGCAGAGCATTATGTGGTTGAGTAATGTCAGAGGTTAGAGTACAGAACTGATGGATTTGGTTGTTAACAGTCTCTCTCTGTGTTTTCTAGGAATTTGATGTTGAAGACGAGCATGCTTGGAGTTCTCTGCTTCCACTGGCTGGGTCGGGTGGCTCCTGAATACAAAAGCATTGGCCTGACGGTAACATAAACAAGAAATTACACTTTGAAGCTACCAGAGTAGACAACTGTGTGAATAAAGGGTTTCTAATCACAAGTTTGTTTTGACTATGTCTGTTATCTCAGTGCTGGGAGGATTTTGTGGGTCAGGAGCTTTATCGCTTCCTGCTCATGGACTTCATCTTCACTCTACTGGACACGCTGTTTGGCGAGTTACTTTGGAGGTGGGTCACTTCAACAAGTTCTTTCTTGGTTTGTCTTTTTTTTCTGTCATTAAATGTAATTAAACTTTTATCTCTTTATGTACTTTTAGTCAAGTTCTTTTATTACATTAACTCATCTCATGTCTCCTCTGGCCTTTGGCAGGTTGTTTTCTGAAAAGGTGCTGAAAAGGAAGAGGAAACCAGTGTTTGATATCGCCAGGAACGTTCTGGATCTCATCTATGGACAGACGTTAGCCTGGTACAAATCTCTTTAGATATGCACACAGTGAAGTGGCCCTGCTGCGACAAGCTCTTCATTCTGATGGATAAGAATTATGTTTGTGTTTCTTCAGGTTGGGAGTTCTCTTCAGTCCAGTCCTGCCTGCGGTGCAGATTCTCAAACTATTTCTGGTCTTCTACATAAAGATGGTAAATGCACAAAAGAGACACTGACATTCAAAAAGAAAATCAGAAAAAACTTGCTCAAGGTGGAACTGTTTTTTGTTTGTTGTTGCAAAAGAGTTAGTGAGAGCTAATTAGAGGTACAGGGTGGTGGTGTGACAAAGAACCAAACAAAACAAAAAGGAACTTATAACAGAAGGGTAATAGTTAAGCCTGACTCTTAACCATCAAAGGTGAAAAAGCAGCATCCTGCCAGTGTCTCAAAATACTTGCAGTGTGGCGTTCGGGGAAGTGAATTATTACTGTCTCGCCAAAACTCCTGTTGTTTTGCAGGTGTGTCATACAGAGGAACAAAACAAGCACGTTACAGACCTCAACATAGCACAGGACATAATACCAGGAAACCTTAAAATCTGGATGCAAAATGGAATGAGGCCAAACGCACGTTGTTCACTTGAAAGCACAGCTTAAGCTTGACTTTCGTTTTGACTTTCGTTATAAACCAGCTGCCTGGAGCCTGATTGGGGTGCTGGCTTGGGCCCTCCTCCAGTCAGGCTCTGGGCAGCTGTGGAAGGTTGGATAAGGCAAAGCAGAGACCCGTGTGCAGGCAGCTATCCAGGACGGATCTGCACACACCAGTTATTATACAAAATGGTTAAATCGTGTGTTCACATGTCTGTAGACTCATTGTTCGATTAATTAAGCAGCAATGTAGCCTTAAAATATTGTATTTCGTCTCTGCTGTCTTACCTTTAATTTGCCTGTAGACACTGAGCTCAGTGGGACACATCTTCACTGTCAACCTTTCTCCTGAACCTCTGACACTTCTTATGAAGGCATTGACCTCTGACCCCAGCTCTTGTGTTATTTCTTTATTCCACAGAGCAGTGTGATGTTGAACTGTCAGGCCCCCAGGAAGCCATACAGAGCCAGCCAGATGACCACCATCTTCATCACTCTCCTTTGCATCCCCTCCCTCCTCGGCGCCTCCGTGTGTGTCACATATACCATGTGGAGGTACTCGCAAACAGGCAGCTCAAAGAGGATTTAACCCCCTCCTTTTCTCTAGCTACTACATCTGCAACTCCGGCATGTTCACATCAACATTAATGCTGCATGAATGAAACCAGGTCATTTATCTATTCCAGTGAAATCACAAATGCAGAATAATCCTAAAAAAAACAACCTGCAGCACAGCACAATCTGCGAAGCACTTTATTAAGCAAACTGTAGCTTTTTTGTGTTTATCATTGTCCTACTGATTACTACACTCATTGTGAAAGAGGGGTTACGTAATTGTTAACACTTGACAAGTCAAACTGTTCTTCAAAGAGCGAATGGGTTTGATTTTGAAGAACAGATTGGTTCTCAGCTCTGAGAGTAACCCAGAACTGATAATGTTCTCAGTCCAACAGCTGGAAACCTCAATGGAAACCTTGGAATTTAAGTGGTCGCCTTGAGGAGATCATGTTTTTGACACTAAGAGGGAGGCAGGTCCCTGTAATGTGACTGTATCCCTAAGAGATGAATAATGGATACAAACACACATGTGAGCTCAGCCTTAGTGAAGGGTTATAAATTCATGGCTGGGTTAGTTTCAAAAAGCTTTTTCCAACAATAAGAAACAGAACTTGATTCGTCTTTTGTTTTCCGACCTGCACAAATACTCAAGGCATTCACACATCTGTTGTTTCTGTGTCTTCAGCATCACACCGTCTACATCGTGTGGTCCGTTTCGTACGCTTGACACAATGTTTAAGGCGGGAAAACACTGGATGGAAATACTGGAAAAAGATAATCCCAGCCTGTCCGTGCTGTCCAAGGCTCACACATATTTTGTGGAAAACCCATTTTTCCTGTTTGTGGGAGCAGGCATCTTTCTGTGAGCACACACACACACACGATCTATATCACTGATAGCAGTGTTATCTTTTTAAACACTTGATTGTTTTGTGATTTTTCTGTTGATCAGGATAGTGATCTACTTCCATAGTCAGGTGGTGGACGGTCAAAGGAAGATCATCAGTTTACTCCAGGATCAGATACAAAATGTAAGGCACCACCTAGTGTTCAAATACAGATCTTGGGGTTTTTTTCGGTACAAGTTTACCACAGTGCTAGGATGTTATACACTGAAATGTACTTTTTCTTTTTTCCTGCGTGTCTTCAGGAGGGAGAAGATAAAAAGTTCTTGATCAATCGGCTGCAGTCTGTCCACAAGCAGAAACAAGATGCTGGAAAACGTCTTAAAAGCCAAGTCAGTCACCTTTATAACCACCAACATTTCTAATGCTACAACACCAGACTGCACATCCAACCTTTTTCTTACCTTCCATCTTATTTCCTTTCTTTTTTTAGGACTCTACATGTTGAGGCAGCTGATTCTCCAGAAGACAAACCTCAGTCCACCAAGCACAGAAATTTTAAACCTGTGTGGATAAAACTGGAATACTAACCAGGAACTCAAAATCACTATGCAGCAGTAGATGTTTCATTTTGCCAAACGCAGATTGTTGAAGTGTGTGTTGTTAGAAGGAAAAGGGACTGTTTATTTATCTACGTGAATGTTACTTGTGATGTTGCTGGTTTACTTTAAAGATGCACAGACTTATAAAGAGTTTAAGAAAAGGCAGCGTCACAGTGGTGGGATATGAGAGGGAAAGAACAGAAGAGAACAGTCTGAGGAGCTCAACAAGCGGATGAAACAGGTAAATCTTTCTGTAATAATAATAATAAAATGGGCAGCATAACAAGAAATCTTTAGCCCTTCCTTTTTTAGAAGCACTTTTATAGCAAATGTGAACAAAAGTTTATTATTACTGGAAAGATATTCTACTGTGTGTTAGTATGTATGCTGTAGCTGGATTTATTACTTGTTGGTGTGAGTGTGTTTATGTTGTAAATGATGTTATATTTTTTTTCTTGGGTGATAACTGCCACTGTTCTGTTTTGTAAGTAAATTATCTTTTTGTCATATTTCAGCGTGTATTTGTCTTTATTAGTGCGTTTAAAAGGAGTGGGCACTACTACCATACAACAAAATATAAGGCTTACAGCCTGAAGAACAGTATGGACATAATGCACTCTACAAGCATACACTTTTCTTTCTTTCTTCTTTTTTTTTTTAAACAAACATGCAGGTAAAAAGCCAAATATGTAGTTGGTGGTATGTAGGTGGTTAACTGTGTTTGACCATAAGGAAATATAAAAAGATCTCTTCAGTAGAAAAATAAATAAATCCTTTAACCGTGGCCTGAAGAACAAAGTAATATTTCATCTTTATATCAGTAAATATTACCCATTAAATTATCTTTTCCATAAAGAGAAAAAAAAAGCAGCATATTTGGTGAAGGGTTGAAACAGCAGCACCGTAGATGGGTTTCTGAACTGGATATTTTAGAGGTGAGCACCAAGTCCCACAAAGAGCATGCTGGAAAAATCCACAACAACAAACTGGGAAGTGTTTCCAGTCTTTCCCATCAAAACTCCGGAGACGGACCTGCACATATAAATGATACAGTACATAAAACTGCATATTTATGGAGGTTATGTTGATCTGATGTGATCTCATATACTGTAGTTTAAGAGCTCAAACACTGGTTTGATTGTATTCAGCTGAACGATATTGTCAAAACTCATGAGGCACTTTTGTGTGTTTATTTTGTTGGTGGATATCTCAGTTTTCATCCACTCTTCTGAAAATGTGTCTCAGTTCCCGTTATTGAGCATGCCCAGTAGCTTCTTGGGCTCCATTCCCTGCTGCTGAGCCATCTTCTGCACGTCAAAGCCCATGTGCTTCAGGAACTGGATGACGCTCATCTCTTGTCCTGTCAGCTGGTCCCGAATGGTCGGGCAGGAGGGGTTGCAGTGCGGCCACGGGCAGCTGTCGATCAGCTGTAGAAGGCAACCTCTCACGGGAGGGGTTACGTGCTTTTGGTGGCTGTGGCTGCTGTTGATGTGGAGGTTGTGATGGAGGCTGCGGTCCCAGCAGTGGAGGGCCCTGGGGAGGGAGATTCCTTTCACTCGGATGTCCGTCCAGTCCCTGCAGTGATGGGAAGACCAAAAGTGATGGAGCAAAGGTTACTAAGATGAAGAACAGTCCACAGGAAAAGTGCGCTCAAGTATAAGAAACTGATGATTCATGAGTATTTCATAGTTTGATTTCTCAAGTGCATTTAGTAAAATTCATGGAGACACAAGTTGGAGGGGACGGGTATGGATCCCTGCCTTATGTCCAGGGAAACAGACAACAAAAGGACCTCAGTTTGTTAGTCTGGGAAACTCTGGGACAGTGAGGTGCAGCACAGGGACCTTTTTAGTTTGACAAACTAAAATCATTCTTTTTGGGAATTCCCAAAGAAACTGACAAGTGCAGATTCATATAGATGATGTGGAAAATGAAAAAGTTCTTAAACAAAAGTTTCTTGGTGTGATGATAGATGATAAAAAAAAAAAGCTGGAAGTCCCATATAAATCATATACGTAACAACATTTCAAGAAGTATTTCAATTTTGAGTGAAATCACTCCACGTTCTCTATTGTTCAGATTTCACTGTATTTGCTTTACAGTGCAGAGGTTTGGGGCAATACTTATAAATGTTCGCTATCATCAGTCTTCATATTGCAAAAAAAGGGCCATAAGGATAATCCATAAAACTGATTACAGAGATCACACAAATCCACTATTCTTAAAATCAGAAATACTAAAATTCACAGATCTGGTTCATTTTCTCACTGTGCAATTTATGTATAAATTTACCTTATTTATCTATCTATGGTTTGATTTTTACTTACGCTCTCGTGATGAGCTCATGAGACAGGCATGCCGGTGCAAACATCGCCCTGTCAATCAGAAAGAGCAGAGTGTCAGAAAAACTGAAGTCTTATCATATCTGTGAGCGTGTATGAGCGTTTTTCTTCCTTACGGTACGTCACGAAGCGTAAGCCTCAGCTCCTGCCCCAATTTCTGGATGTACCTCCACTGGCCCTCGTGGATGGGCTGTCCGGTCAGGTGGATGTTATCGACCGTCAGCTGGGCCTCGTCGAAGAGCCACTGCGCCACGAACACCGGGCCTGCAGGGTAGAGAGGACGTTCCGTGGGTCAGACTTTAAATGACGCATCATCTTCTGTCTAGCTGAGAGGCTCGGGGTGTGTGGTGACTCACTTTTTAATGTGGGGTAGACTTTATATCCGAAGAAACAGTTCCACTCCTCTCCCACGTGAGCCTGCCTGCAGCTCTCTGGCACCAGTCCTCCCCAGTACCTGCACAAACATAAACCATCGCACATTTTCAAAATCTGTCTGGCCGTCCCTCCCACAGTTCTTGGTTGTAGCTTCAATCCTTCATTCATTCGCTGCTCCATGCTACTACACAGGGATAGTATTGGCTAAATAAAAAAAACGTTTAGACACTCTGGTGGAAAAAAAAAGTCACTATATCACTCCTTGAGCATCGTCGTCATCTTACCTGATGCCTCTCTTTATGGCTTCAGTGGGAGCACAGCTGATTGTATCCAGGCAGTCTGTGAATTTGTACTGTTTGTTATCCAGGAACCATCCAGAATCAGCCAGGCCCCTGACCTGCACCCCTGTATATCCCTGGGTCTCCAGCTGCTCTGCAACCTGGTCCACATTCAGCAGGACACCTGTCCCACCGGCACTGGAGACACAAACAGTGAGTTAACGGTGAGCAGCCGCCTTTGGTGAAGAGCACGGACGCACATGAAGCTGAACTAACCTGCTGCCTGCCAGGAGCAGAACCTTGGCGTTTTCTAGCCCTTTTGTCAGCAGCTCATTCACCACCTCCTTAATGATCAGAGAGCCCATGAACGCATAATCACCTGAGAATAAATAGAAATAAAATATGAATAGAATATAAATGAATATAGTTATTTATAAACATGAGGCCACGTGGCACACTGAAGCCTGGATTTATACTTAGTCGTGGAGACAGACAGCTGAGTAGTCTTGAGCTTACAGTATAAAGTGCCTTGAGGTGACTTGCTGTGATTTGGTGGTATATAAATAAAAGGAATTGAACTGAATGACCTCACACAACACAAAGGATCTACTGTTTTAAGACTGTTGATGCAGTAGGCTGTACTCAGGATGTAGAGAGTGCAGACTGAGATAGGAGACCTTGGCCTTCATATCAGATCAGGTGAGACAGTATAAAGAGAAAAAAGGTAAAGGGATAGGACCATAGACTGTATATTAAAAATGGATAAAGCCTCCTGATGTGAAAAGTGAAGCGGCTTAAACCTACATTGTTTCTAATGGCCAGCAGGGGGCTTATTTTTGTCTGGAAAAAGAGTTTGTTTCTTATAAAATAAATAAATAAATAAATAATAATGCACTAGTATGAAGTCCTAATGAATACATCATGATGCTAATTTTATAATTTATGGTCCCTGTTAGAATTCTTCTTCACAATGATAGGAAGAGCCGACATCGAAGGATCAAAAAGCAACGTCGCTATGAACGCTTGCCGGACGCTTGACACCAGAAGCGAGAGCCCGCTCGGGGGCTCGTCTCCCCACCTCACCGGGTAAGTGAAAAAACGATAAGGGGCGGCTGTAGCTCGGGAGGTAGAGCAGGTCAGCTGCTGATCGGCTGGTGGTTCGATCCCTGGCTCCCCCAGGTTACATGCCAAATATCCTTGGGCAAGATACTAAACCCGACTTGCTCTCCGATGAATCCATCAGAGTATGAATGCATATGAATGATAGCTAGAAAGCACTCACTGTTAGAGACAAAAAGGATAAAGTGGCAACTTTATGATTGATAAGTCACTAATGATTATGGATTGTGTCTTTGTTTGTCATCATAGGTTGTCATGAGAACTGCATAGCAACGATATCCTATGATTTAAAAAAAAAAAAGAAGAAATCTCAATATTTTGTAAAAAAGATCGACAGCATAAACAACTGTGTAATTGTTTTTTTTGTATTCCTTTGTACATGTATACATATATTTATAGATAGTAACAAAGCAAAGAAAGAAATAACTGCAGCCCAATTCAACAGGGTCAATAAAGCTTATATTAATTACTTTAAATTTTCTATAAATGTTGTGATAATGTCATAGATTTCTTATCGTAGTAAGTGAAGTGAAAATCTGTGACAACCCTGGTCTACGGGTTAAGTTGAGGGCACAGCGAGTTACACAGAGGACTTCCACATGGGAGACTGAGGCCTGTTCTGTGTGAAGCCAAAGTCAGCAGGGACTTGTTTTTATTCGTGTGTATGAAGCTCGTACACGTGTGATGAAACACAAAAGAGAGGAAAGAGTTGCAGGAGGAGGGGTGAATATTTCTCCAAATGCTGTTTTTCGCCTCCTTTTATTGATTTCTGCAGTTTTAACGGATGAGTGAATGTGGGTTGGTTTGTAACGCTGTAAATCAAAGATGTTTTTCCAAGTGCCTGAAACGCATCTAATAAAATATAATGAGGTTTTCAATAAACCAGAAGAGGAAGCTAAAAAATTTATAGATCTGAGAGCTAAAAGAGGCTCCACACACGAAGCCCTTTGACTCCACTGATAAATCTTTCTTTATAAATCCTTCTCTTAACCAGAGCCACAAGCTCACACACTGAGCGATCACGCACTGGGTCTTACTTTGATCTGTCTTCGGGGTGGCTCCGCTCCACACGTCGCTGGAGCAGTACGGGATGAACCTGTGGGGGGGCGCGGGAGAGAGACAAACACTGTTAGGAGAACACAGGCAACCTGGAATCGCAGCCAGACTCGTTTAGACATTTAGATTTGATGATGCTGACAGATTAAAAAGCCCCGTTGGCTGTGTGACAGTAAACAGAACACAACAAGCACGAGTGTGTGTTTAAAGTCTGAGCGCAGTTAGAGGAAGCCAGTAAAAGTGTAAGAAGTCACTGCTAAAACAGAACAGAGACGACCGCAATACAGACAGCCGGGCAATAATGACAAAAACAACATCACTGTGTATCTTATATTGTATATATTCTAAATGAAATTATCAAGAAATGCAAGGAAACTTGCAAATAAACCATTTAAGCTTAAAAGGGTGTTGGCTATGCTAAATTCCAGCTCCATATGTTCATTTTTTGACACACTACTGAAGATGCTTTGCTTTATTTCTATGATTCATTCCTACAGTGTGATAGGATTGGGCTTAACATTCTACATATTTCATTATTTTTGGCTATCTATGCTGAATATATGCTGACCCCATCACTCATCCACCACTGTAACTGTATACAAAAGACAAAAAATGGAAAGCTTTCCAATAATTAATGCTATTTGTAACTTAGTATCACATTTAAACAGCATAGTTCTAGGCAATAATCTTCTTTAGTATGCTAAATTTGCATTAACCCATGAGAAGTAGTTCACTGTCTCAAGTATCACCTCAGCCATGGCAACACTGACTCCGTTTCTTTCAAATTAGAGCTTGTACTTCAAAGTAAAAGTATATATTTATCACAGAGAAGATCACAAACTGAAAATATTCATATGAAGCAACCAAAATGTTAAAAAACAAACAAACTCATTAACATAAAGATTTTAATGCTGACAGAAGTGAAGGAATTATCCCTGGAAAAAAAAATGAGAGGAAAAATGCACAAAAGCATTAAATGTACAGAGAAGGAGCGGCATGCTTTCTTACACCATGTTGGCGTTCCACCAGTGAGGGTTTTCCTCCGGCTGTGGAGACAAAATTCCCCTTCCTGTGAAAGGAGGGAAGATGGATGAGATGTGACATGATGGTAACTTTATAGATAAACTGTAAAGTTAAAGAGGTCAGAAAAAGGTAAGATGTGCTGCGACAATTCTTTAACCCTGCTTTGTGTTTTACTGTTGAAGGTGATTCCCCTGCGACAAACAGTCGTTAACTTTCTCTGCTTTGGTCAGCATTTACACGTAGGCACTAAAGAGCCTGTGTGGCTGCTGCACTGGCCACCAGTGTAAAGTATACAGAGTCGGAGGGAGAGACTCATAAACAAACAAGGAGTTCCCTGATGGTTGGAGGGAAACAACCAGAGAGTTTGACTCACGATGATTAGTGCGATCTCAGCTAAAGTGGAAACGCAAACACTTCAATGGATCTCATTCATTCAGAGGAAGTTTTTATTTCCTGCTGAGGAAAGTGAAGCCTCTGTGAGGCTGTGCAGAGAATTCACAAGATCTGCTCAAACCAGGGAACGCCTTCATGCCTGGCTATAATCACAGAACATTTCATTAGGTACAACTCCTCATTAAAGCAAATATCGAATGGGCAAATCACAGTGCGTTTTGGCATGTGGACAAAATGAAGGCGACCTGATGAAGTTCAAACCGAGCATCAGAATGGAGAAGAAAGGTGATTTAAGCAGCTTCTTTAAGTTATTATTGGTGCCAGACGGATTGGTCTGAGTATTTTCTGAACTACGGATCAACTGGGATTTTCCCACAAAACCATTTCTACAGTTTACAGAGAAGTGACCCCCCAAAATAAAAACTATCCAGTCAGTAGTTCTTTGGATGAAAATGCCATGTTGATGCCAGAGGTCAGAGGAGAATGGACAGGCTGCTTTGAGCTTTAGCAGTAACTCAAATAACCTATTGTTATGAGCAAAGTATACAGAGGAGCATCTCTAAATGTGCAACATGACGGGCTTCGGCAGCAGAAGACCGCACTGGGTGCCACTTCTGTCAGCTAAAATCGTGAAACTGAGGCTACAAATCAAAAACTAGTATAAATTATGCTAAAGGTATTCATTTAATTTAAGTAAAGAAAATATTCTTGAGTGTTTCTTGTGGTCAGTGGTTTGATCCCCGTCTGTTTAACTCTGGAAGTTTATTTGAGCAAGTTACAACACTGTATGTCTATGTAGGTTCTCTCTCATCCACTGCATGAAAGTCAGGAGTGCTTAAAAAGCAACTGGGCTTCTTTAGGTTCCTGAAAAAGTTTTCCTTTTCATCCAAGAGGATGTGTCGGTTCTTCAGAAGTACATACAACTAAATACAGTATCTTGCCCAAGGAAACTTCTAGAGGTTAACAGGTGGAGCCTGTTTTGGTGTGCTTGCTTTATTTATTCAGACAGCAGTAATTTTCATTAATTGTATACTCTAATAACTACAGCTGTTCTGGCTCATGATAACAAGCATTTTTGTTATTTAATGGAGTTTTACTACAATCAGCTTCCAAGGACACTTCATGATGATGGAGAGGAAGAGAAGCAGTGCCATGTGTCAATTTGGGCAGCCTCGGAAAAGCAAAAAAAAATTGCGAGCTGTTAGTAAATGAGCAGCCAGATAGAGACGGCAATGTGTAGAAGTGGATGCTGCAAGCACACACTGTAGGACCTGTACCTGTTCTGGTTAGTGGCCACTTGGTGGAGCTCATCAGTCTCCTCATCGTCTCATACCTGCTCTCACAGGTCTGACTGTCGAAGCAGTACCATCCACCTGAACCACACACACACACACACACATACACACAGGTTACAAATAGCTGCACTGAGTTCCCCGTGTGGTCTGAATCAGGTGTATTTCATCCTCACCTTCCAGGAACAGCAGCCACCTCTTGCTTCCTTTTGACTCCTTGATGTAGTAACTGCACAAGAACAGCAAAACAAAGCAGCGTGAAAGCGCTGATGTATTCACACATTCATGAATGGATTCAAACAGTCTCCACACACTGGGGATGCTTCCTGTTATCCTGAACTGACAGATCTGGCTCTGATCACTAAGCTTCTCTGTAGGAGCCAGGGTACTGCAGACCCGCACATGTCCGGTTGTGTTTTTTCACATAGCGACAGGAAACTCACCATGCTGCTGGCAGCACACGAACACTCACACTTGATGCGGGTGGCATATCGAAAGAGTCATCTCATTCACAGCGATTTAATTCATATTTGGCCCACAATATATTATAATCTACACTTGGAACAGAGTTTAAAAACTTTGACATTGAGTGGAATTAACTGGTGATCCCATAAATCTTTGAACTATTATTAGTTATAATCTTTGTTGTCATTACTCTTAATTTTGCTATATCGTAAAGTCGCCAGAGCAAGAATAAATGCCCCTCTCTCTCCCTCTCGTGTACGCGCTAATTTGCAGCGTGCATGGCGCTCTCTCTGATCTGATCCTTTGATCCATTTTGGTCACATCCGGAGTGACACGGGAATGGAGCACACGGATCTAAACCAGTAGTAAAACGCAGATCGGGTGTTGGGTGTATCTGCCCCTCCGTGTCTCAGATTCTTACCAATTAATGACAAAACTGTGGTTTTAAATCACGCCTGTAGGTCATTAAGAAACTCTGAAGAATCTGCAGGCCATTCACTTACCCTGCAGGTGACCCGTCGTTGCAAGTCACGGACACGTTCTTCAAAAAGTGCAGCTTCATGTCCTGGTCCAGCTTTTGCGCAGAGCACGGATAGAGTGACTGCGCTAAGTTCTTTATCTGCACTACAAAGTTGTCCATGTTGCCCTCCACAGCTGTGAAGTCTAACGGGAAGCTTTCTGCTCCTTCCACCCGCTCCCTGTACGGCGGGGGCGTCTGCTGCTGCTGCTGCACCCTCCGTGTTTGCGCCCGACCGCCGCGCACTCTCCTCGCCTCCACCGGTGCGCTCAGGTGGATGAAGAGCAGCAGCAAGCAGGAGCGCACCGCGGACAGTCCAAGTGAGTTTCTCGCCACACCACGGCTCTGCATTTCTAATTATTACTGGAGAACGTTCCTCGCGTGTTTGCGTGGGCTCTGAAGAAAACACAGCATATCCTATGAGTGGGTAGATCGACGGGAAGTTCTTCGAAAGCGCATGGAGAGTTCAAGCAAACGATCTCCTATACCAGCAGTGCTGGGTAAAAACAGCTTATGGGTCTCCATGGTGCCCTGAGAGATGGGTATCTGGATTCAAAATCATGCAAAATGCGCGTGCAGTTCCAGTTCATTTCCTTAAATCGCGTGCAGTTCGTCCAGTAAACGGGTTCTTCCGTGCGTAAAAATCTCTGAAGTTCCGTCCAGCTCAGTCTATCCAGTGACCTGTTGCCTTTTGGTTCAGGTCTTATAAGCTGCGGATGAAGAGGGAATTTATTTGAGGTCCTCCCCTCTCCTCCCCCCGTCCCTCCTGCCTGCCCCCGTGCTTCTCACTCCCGCGGGCCAATCGTTATTATCGTTGGCGGATGCTCCTTGCGGGGCGTGGGTCTCACACCAAGAGCGCGCGTATGCCTGGCACGCCCCCTCAGTCGGTTCACTCATACCCCCGGCCCCTTTGATGTTGTGTCATCATATGACCGCGCAGCCTTTGAAGTGTCTTTGATGAACATAGTGTGTGAGTAAAAAACGCAGTTGGACACGCCGTTCCGCTGCAGAAGGTCACGCCACTGATGCACATGTTTTGCGGCTTTTTATGCGCTTCAGAGTTAAACTGCATTTTCTTTGTGTTTGTGGCTCAAGATAGATAATCAGATAATCTTTTGGGCTATTTCACAACAGGAGATAAGGTCGCTGGAAGTTTTTAAATCATGAGTGTGGTATGTGTAGACAGCGATAGGGCGAACAGATATCGCTTTGAGTCACACTAAAGCATAAATCAACACTTATTACTGACAAGTAAAATATTTAATCTATGCTTGCGGTATGTGAGTTTTATATTATTATGTGACAATTATTAACTCTGTTGTAACTGTTGACTGTATTGAAGACCTTTGACTCATCCTTATTGTAAATGTGAGCCAGCGCTTCATCTTCTCCACTTTTTACTTTTCCTTTACAACCATTTTTTCCAAAACTGACTTCTTATTGTGTCGTTAAACCTCACAGATACATGAACAGAATCCCAAAGCAGTTTGAGAACCGGCACTGGCTGGCCTGGTTGGAGAACTCATCAGTGGTGTCAATGTCATTTTATATGTGACCAATTTAATTTCAAGTGTGCTGGGTCAATAAAAACATTGTATGATTCCCCATTAAGACAATCTTTGTCAGTATGAAGTGGTTTGTGTGTTCTTCTCTGGCAGATCTTGTTTTTCCAGCCACTGGAAAAATAGAATAGAATAATTCCGCACATCTAGGCTCAAAAGAAAAGTGATTCTTAATCCCTGAAACCTTCTTTTTCTAAGAAGATGGTGAAACTTGGATAAAATGAATTGTTTGTACAGCCACTGCAATCATGTGATTCATTTTAACCACTTAAAACACAGGTTAACTTCTGGTGAAGTGAAAGGTTCTCTGAGATTTTCACATCTTGTTAAGCCATCCAGGAGGCCAGACTGGACCTATGGGTGGGACACATGTAGCTCATGAGCCATATGTTTAACACCAGAAAGCTATGTTTTCCCATATTGTTTCTTTTACATCTGCTCATCTTTAAACGTCCTCATTCATTCACCAGATCCACCGTCCTCTGATGACTAACATTCACACACTGCCTGTAATTTGATTTCGATCTTTGATGGTTTTTTATGATGAAAGGAACACTTAAAAAAAAGGTCTCTCAGCATGTAAAACCCACTGCAGATGCCTTTATAAGTTTGCGCTCTATCCAGACAGTTTTGAAGTTTCAGTCCTGCTGAGCGAGGAAGGAAACTGATTGTTTGTTTGTTTGTTCAGATGGTGGCAATTTCCCACTAGGACTGAGAAGCGCATTCATTTCTGTCTGCCTGTCTCTCTTTCCCAGGTGGACTTTGTCTTTAAATGTTGCTGTTGAAGCAGTCAGTCAATCAGTCAGTTGTTCGGCCTCTGAAGCTCTGGCCTCACACCTCTCCATCTGTTGGCACCACTTGTCATGTTGTTTGTCTCGTCTTATTCCAGCTTTGATCCAATTTGATCCATGCTGAGAAAAAACAGCCTTGATTGTTGTTGCTCAAACTGCATACATACAGTACATTAGGTTTTCCATATGGAGAGCAGATTGACTGTGTGTGACTGTGTTGTGGTCAGTTTACACACAGGATCAATTTCCTTCTCTCATGAGGCCAGATTGTGTTTTCTTATTATGCTTTTAAGGTCAAGGGAAGAGTAATGATCTTCATATTGTTTTTAGATGCACACTGTACAGTTCAAGCTGTGGTGGGTTTTTTTCACAGAATGAATAGACCTGGTTTTAGATTTTTTTTTACATTCGAGTCTGATGTTGTTAACCCACTCAAATTATTTTTTCTAACACAAACGGATGTGTAGAAAAGACCTTCCCAAACTTAAGCCTCCCCGTCCACCCAGGTTAATGTGGTGACTCTAAATGCCATGTAATTCACATCATGTTTATAATTCATAAATAATTCCTTTAGCTGGATTTAGACAGACTAGTCAATAACCCTAACCCCTTTGGTTTATTCTGACAAAAGGGAAAGTAAGAGTTGGCATTAATATGATTAATGAGGTCTTATTTTTATGTAAGTGTTCTAGTAAGTTGCCAGTATACACAGTACATAACATGGGATCCAATAATAAAAAATTACAAATTACACTTGTATGCATCTGTTAAGTCAGAAATTTAACACTAGTTTCAAGTAGACAAAATTATTTCCCCTGGGAATACAAAATATAAACCTTATAATAATCATACTGTCCCAATAGAGCAGTTCAATCTCTAAAAGCAGAGTCGGAGGCAAATCCTTCAGCTATCAGGTTAGCTCCCAGTTTGGGTTCAGGAAACAGACACCCTCCGTTGTGTTCTTAGTATTTTTGTCATGCTGTAGCACTTTAAGAGACTAGCAGATGTCTCTTAAAGTGCTATTTGACTATTGCAGTGGGACGCTAGAACATTGTGGGGGTTATTTCTTCTTAATTTTTTTAATGTCTGTATAATTTACATTATTTTGCTTGGTAATAACGCTCATAAAGGTGAGACGAAGAAAATCTTAAAAGTTGAACGAACTGCACCTTTAAGTGTTGCTGCGACAGAGTCAATAAAGCTTATTCAAACAAACACTGTGACGTCAGGACACGCAATGGCTGCTAGTGGTACAGCTGTAACGGTTCTCACTCCCAATGGGAGAAGGCAAACAGTTAAAGTGGCTCCAAACACGCCGTTACTGCAGGTGAACTTTTATAGAGGAGCGTTTCATCTTTACTTAGGTGGACGGCTTATTGAATTCCGCGCTTTGGTTACAGAACCGGACTAAATTCCTTTCCTCCGAGTTAGCTTGCTGGGCTAACAGTTGTTAGCCAGTGACTGATCAGTTTGCGTTTTCGTGCGGATGAAATCAGATTATTTGGAAGATTTTGTGGCATAACTCGTGTTGTAACCTTTTCCGCCTTCAGGTGCTGGAGGAAGTCTGCAAGAAGCACGGATTTGACCCAGAAGATCACGGTTTAAAGTGAGCAAATGAACGTAGCTGTAAATCAGTTTTTGTCCCTTCAGATTAAAAGCTTTTCACCTGGATTACATCCAAATACACTTTAATACATAAACAATCGCACTGCACAGTAGCGGGATAGTAATGTGTGAAATATCCATCAATTTATTGGAGTTAAAGAAGTTAAGCTAGTTAAATGTTGAAAGCGATTGTCACACATTACACAACTCTGTTTTGGTTTCAGAACGTGTTTACTTATATTTAAAAAAAATCGGTGTCACTGCAGGAAAAAAGAAACAAGACAAATTATGTGTCAAAAAAATTAAATCAAATTAAAATTTGATAACTGTTTGTAATGCATTGATCAAATTTAGTCCTGGGGCTCATACATCATTCTTCACAGCTGTCCAGCTACTCCGCATGAAACATTTAATTGCTCGCTTTCTCCTTCACTGTTAACATTTTTGGCAGGTTTCAGAGGACTATTGTTGACCTGACGCGGCCATGGAGGTTTGCAAACCTGCCCAACAACGCCAAACTGGAAATGGTGACGAGTACGAGGAAACAAGTTATAGCTGACAGCCAGGTCAGTTCAAACAAAGTGCAACTTGGGGCTCAACGATTAGTCAGATTTTAATGTCAGTTATGATTTTGCTCTCTAATTGTTGCGAAAACAAAATAATCGTAACTATCTTCTTTGCTCCTGGGTTTTTTTTGTTTTTTTTTTGGTTTGTTTGTTTGGTTGGTTTCCTTGTTATAAATCAAGTGCACAGCTTTCATTTAGAGTGGTGTGTTTTTACTCTCCCTAAAAGTTCAGCTTTTAGTTTAACCCCAACCAGGGTGTCTATAGTTCAACTTTTGGCTACAAAGATCTAATCAAGGAAGTAAATCTTTTAAGGTTTCTTATGGTGAACATGTGAAAGAAGAGCACTTAATTGGAGCTACCCCAAAGAAGAGTTTGTGTCTACTCCTGACCTCAAACTAGGAATCTTTCATAGTTGAAGAAAATGCCCAGAAAAAGACACTTTTTAAACTCCAGTATCTACGCAGTGTCTCTTAATCTAGTGAATAATGTCCATACTTTATAATATTGACCACATTTATCATGATTACGACTTTTCCTATAAGCAAGCAGCCTTGGTGCATCTATGTATATGTGGGTGTTAGAGAGAGTCAGAAAGGAAGGAAACCCTCCAAATCCAGTGTTTGGAGACTTTTTTTTTTTTTTCAGATTCATGGTGTGCATGAATCAGAAAAAATGTGGAAACAATTATTTTTACCTCAAGTCTGATTGCAACACAAAACATGCTCTTAATAAAAAAAATTATTAAACAAGAGCTCATTTCCAGGATCGGCATTGCTAGAGTCCTTTTTTATAGAAGTACCACAACTCGGTATCCCTTTTTGAAATGCCTCCAGTCATTTATGTGGGGAGTTATTTGAAACACCAGAGTGAAAAAATATCTGCTTAACTTATTTTAAGTGACTTTGTCTCGATGAAAGTTCGCCAGACTTTTTAGCCGTGAGTGGCCAAGGTAAACATGTTCAGAACATACTTCTTTACCAGGGTTTTTCCTGTATATAAAAGTGTTTGTGCCCAGCAAAGAGATTTTAGCCTTCCATTAGAGGAAGCTCACCAGGACTTTTATTTTTTACATGTTTTATGTAAGTTTAAGGGTTTAATTAAGTTAAGCTTGAATGGCGCATTTGTTTTTTAAATAACAGGTGAATGCATTGACTTCTGTTACGAAAGGTCACATAGGCTATTTGCGTGGTGTGCATGTTGTTCAATAAATAAAATTAATTTGAGTCCCCTTAGGGCTATTTGTCCCACTCATGATCATGTTTGAATAGCCTTAAGTAGCCTCATGTGTGGGTCAGTCAGCCCTGTGTGTGGGTTTCTTTATTGTCCGTACCTGGAAATGCCTGAATTCTCTGTCACTGCTCTCTCTCTGATTCCTATCCAACAAAACACTTTGTTGTAGCTGAGCTGTAGTTTCCTATGACATCATGGCATCATAATCCATGCTGTAAAATTCACGGCTGGGTTTGATCTGCTGTTTTTGTTCATTTGATGGATGGTTGACTGTTGATACCTGGCAGATTTTATACAGACGCACACATGCAGGCACCTCTGGGGCAGACTGGTTTGTGGGAGTGTTTCGTGTTTGACCGTTGACAGCCAAAGCCCTCGTTTCATCTCTCCCGGTGTGCTGATATGCAGCGTGCTTTCTGTGCCGAACAACACCGTTGCAGAGTAAACAACTCGCAGAGTGACTCAGAGAAAGAGCAACAGAGACTTGCACTCATGTCTGATGTTACTTATTTTCAGGCTGAGGTAGGGCCCACATGTGCAGCTTAATCATCTTTGATTATCAAAGAATTTTCTTCCTGCTAAATGTATCAAGACTGATGAGCCAAGAACTTACAAATGAACACCGCGGGGATTTTCAAAATCATTTCCTTTTTGGCATTTAAGGAGATGTTTGAGTCCAACAGCGTGAAGTGCTTGTACTTTAGATTTTATTACTTTTAGCTTCTATCAAAAGAAAAATCTATGTAAATAATTTAAAGAAAATCGTACTGTGATAATTATGTGTTTAAAGGGGCCTCATTGTGCTTATTTCCTCCTCCTTAGTTTTATTCTTGGGCTGTTAGAGTAGCTATGCATGATGGATAGTCCAAAATAATCCTTATTTATCTTAACCTGGGGCTGGATGCAGGCTCTGTTCATCCTCCATCCAAAACGAGCTGTTATAGGTGTTTAAAGCCAACTTTCTTCTGATTGGCTGCTGCCTGGAAACGCAAGATCTAAACTGTAGTTAGCTGGGACTGCTGTGCTTGAGGATGTCCACTTTCACCGACATCATGCGGATCCTAATGTAGGAAAAACTTGGTCAAACTGAGCATTTAGAGCAGTTTGAATCTTGTGCTCTGGGCTCACATCCATTACTTATATATATGCTGATCTACTTATTTTAATCTTCGGTCATGTTTAACATGTTCATCCTCCACTGTAAGATAATAGAAAATAAGGAAAGGCATAGTGGGCTTACTTTTTGGTTGATGTCTTTCTTTTTTTATTTATGGGGCATAAAAGCAGTGTCTTACTCAGATCCAGATGGTGCCCTTTGTTGGATCTGTCACTATCCAACTTACCGTAATAAATGAAACAAATGCTAACCAGAGCTTTGGACTGTCTCATGTTGATAGTTTAGACCTGCTTTTTATTTCCATTATTGTTTTTATTTGGTTAATGGTTAAAGAGCGCCTTTGGTCTTTATGCTTAATCTGTGTTCCTGTGGTTTCATACGTGTCAGGTGCGGATTGCACTACAGATGGAGGACGGCTCTCGGCTCCAGGGTTCGTTCTCCTGTGGACAGACTCTGTGGGAAGTGCTCACACATTTTCCAGAAATCAGGTGTGTGCATGAACATTTGTACAGGGGCAGAATCTGTGTGTCTTTGTAAAAAAAAAAAAAACAACCGTTAAAAGGCCTCAAAAGTAAATTAAATTGTGTTGAATGCCGACTAAATAGATTTTTATGTTGTTAGTTACTGTGAGAATTTCTAGCATACAGGGCCTCCCTTTTCACCCCTGTTCACTTCACGTATTTAGATCATGCAACGTGGTTGTATGTTTGTTTGTTTGTTTTGGAAAGGGCTAGATATTGATCCATACTTTAAGTGTATATTCTCATGAGTGAAAAATTGCACAAAAAGACGACTTGGAATAGGAGGAACTGCAAGAATATGATAAACTTGTTGCAGAACACATATCAGATTTAGAAGGCAAGAAACTACAACAAGAAGAAATAAAAGATCAAGAATGAGAAGAACTAAAAGAATTACTGTAAGAAGAAAAGACTGAAAGGGCTGCGAGAAGAGTTAGGGAAAAAGACAAGAATATGTATCAGAAGAAGTACTAGGACAACAGGAACAACTAGAAGACTTGAAAGAGGAGCAAGTAGTAGAAGAAGAAGCTGGCAGAACTTAAATAGAAGAATTATAAGTACTAGAATTAGAAGACAAAGAACTAGTACAAGAACAAGAAAGAATAGAAGAAATTAGAATACAAAGAAATAAAAGAATTACTGGTAGAGTGAAAAAAATAAGATATAGAGGAACTACAAGTAGAGCTACAAGATGAACTCATAGAAAAATAATTACTAGATGATGTAAAAATGTACCATATTTTACTGACCACAAGGCACACCGGATTATAAAACACACTGTCGATGAACGAGTCGGTTTTCATACATAAGGTGTCTTCATTTATGTTGGAAGTTATAGCATAGTTGTATGTTTTTAATTTTTTTGGAAATCTCTGTCAGAACATGCTATATCATGTTTAGGTGGAAGCTAGCGAGCTAACTTCCTGCTAACTTCTAACTCTGTTAAATTAAAAAAAAAACCAAAAAAAAAAACTGTTTTCATGGATGCCTGGATGTTAAACTTAATTGTTCCACCTGGTAAAGCAGCAACACTGATCATTTTATTAAAGATGAACGAATTTAGACAGTTTTAACTCTCAGTGATGCCGCAGTGTTCGTTTGACTTTGGGACCTGAAGCAGACCCAGATTACTCCGCGAGGCTCCTGACTACAGTAATGCTCTGACGTTGCAGCTTCGTAGCTTCCCAAAGTGACACTAAAACATTTTTTGACAGATTTTTGAGCACCGTGTACCACATAAAATTAGTTCGAGGTCAGTAAGCACAACCAGAATTCATACAAAAGTCGCACCAGATTATAAGGCGCCCTGTCGATTTTTGAAAAAAAATGAAATGATTTTAAATGCACCTTATAGTCTGAAAAATACGGTTCTAAAAAAAAATACCAGAGGAATGCGTAAAAAGAGTAATCCTTTGATCGGTATCGCTATTTCGATCGGTACATCGATGTCTTGGAAAGATTTTTACTATATTGGAAAGTCTGGTTTGTAAGTGTAATATTTTTAAAAAAGAATTGAAAAATAAAACTGAAACTGTAGACACGAAAGAAAGTAAACTTTGGTCATGGTGTTACACGAAGAGATTAATGGACTCAACACTGCATTTCATCCATCTTCCATAGCGTGAAGATTGTCACAATGAAAGCACGCCAGGATAACATTCCTTCTTCTCACCACTCCTCTACTGAAGTTTAAGCTTCATTCTAACACACACGCCCGCACACACATGCAGCTGTTGCTCAGTAGTTCCAGCTGTGCGGTCCCAGGTGCTCACGCATCCGTCCAGCCCTCATCTCCACTCCATTAAATGACATCACTGCATTTGTTGATACTTTTCCAAGCAAGTCATGCTTCCATGAAATGAATGTTAGCTCCGCGGCAACGTAAAAAGCTCAAGGAATGTTATGAAGCACAGACGAAAGCTTTGATATTCAGAATTGAAGAGAACAATAGTAAAACATTTATGGTTCAATTAGGTACTACACGGGATTGTGCACACATGGTTTACACATGCTGATAGTGTGCCACTGCATTGCATGAGGTTTTATTGTAAAATCACCAAGCTTATTATCCTCAACAAGGAAAACCACTTGTGGGTTTTGTTTAAAGCAAATGAAAATCATTTGGGCAATTTTTAATCTCTCTGTGTGTGTGTCTCTGTGTGTGCGTGCATGTCATCTCAACGTCACCAGTGTGTTGGAGCTATCCGACTCAGGATCCACTCCTGTGTGTGTTTACATGAGAGATGAGGTATGCAGCGGTCTTTTAACTCTCCCTTTCTCAGGAGATGAAAGCGAATTTTATGATAACACAGCTGCTTGTCCACATGTGCGTGTCTGTGGATGTGCAGGTGAGTGGCGAAGAAGAACTAAAGAAGGCCTCTTTGAAGTCTCTAGGTCTTACCGGAGGAAGTGCCATTGTCAGGTAAGCTGCTAGTTTTCATGCTTCATGCATTTTGTGGGTGTGACTTTATTAATTATGTATTTAAAACATCATATATAGAGAGTCTACAAGATGACTGCAGCTGTGACAAGCAGAAAAGTGTCCTTCAAGATGGTCTCCTTTTGCAGCAATAAACTGCATCTGCCGATTTAGCACCACCTGCTACATTTGGTCACTCCCTAGAAGTCCCTTCTAAACCACTGGCAGTGCTACATCTCCTTCTCTGTGTTTTGAAGAAAAGGAAGATGTCTTAGAGAGTCAAATAGGGCTACCTGAATGTCTCGGCCAAAAAACTCAAATGTTTTCAGTGTGCTGTGAACAGGTGCAAGATGGTGCGTGCCACAAATCACCCTATTTTCTGTCAGATGCCTCAGTATGTTCCAGTAGATATCTTCACAAAGTCTGTACTTGGTTGGCGATGCTATCAGCCACTAGTTGTTTCCGTTATAACACATTCTATCACAAGTCTCCCTAATGGGCAAATTTGTTGTTGGAATGTTATAGTATAGTTACACCACAGATCCGTCGGTGCAGTCACAAAAAAGGCTCATTCATTATCTGATGATGCAATTGATGTCACTTGTACAGACGTGGACTTATTTACGGATGCAAACACTTTAAATGTAAAATTTAAAAAAGATGGCCTGAGAGCACACTGACATCTCGGCATAAGACAACTACACGCCCAGTGCACCTTATGTGGACACTGCAAACTGCTTTTTGTTCTCTGGCTCATAGACGAAGAAATATCAATCAGCAGCGATGAATAGCTAACCCTAACACAAAAGTCGATACTGGTGGGAGTTTTGAGGTCTATGGGAAAATCGAATTACTCCCATTCTCCCATTACAGAATGGGAGTAATTCAAATGTAGTAGGAGCTTTAGGTTTGGTCCATAGTGGAACCAAGGAGATTATGTTGAAGGGGAAAGAACTACATTTAACCTTTTTTTAAAAAAAAAAATAAAAAAATCACCCTGTATTAAAACCCTGTATTTATGATTTATGTTTAAGGTTTTTACTCAAAAAGGAAAAAAACTCAGAAGAAAAAGCTGAAATGGATACACCCGCTATGCCAACTACGCCCATTGCCATGGAAACCACACCCAGTTCATCCCCGCAGCCGGATCCCGCTCCATCGGTTCCAGAAATGTCAGCAACAGATGTGCCAAGCCCAGATAAGCCGGCGGAAACCCCAACTCTGCCATCTTCTGCCACTTCTACAACCACACTACCCATTCAACAAGAAGACGCTCCAAACCTCCAGGATGCCGTTCGACCTAAAGACCCTCCCACAGGAAGTCAAACACCAGAGGACGATGGTGAAAAAGCTGGGCCGTCAGGACTAAACTGCCACCCATCATCTCCTACTTCTTCAGCTCCTTTCATTCCTTTCTCCGGAGGTGGTCAGCGCCTCGGTGGTCCAGCTGGAGGAGTTGCACGTTCCCTCTCTTCATCATCATCCTCATCTCTGTCAGCGCTGACCGCTGCTGTTGAGTCACCCAAAGCCAAGAAAGCCAAATCCAACCACGGTTCAAGCACAAAGGTCAGCCAAACCCTGAGTTTACTCGGCCTGCCAGGTGTATGCACTAGATATTTTTTGTTATTAGCTAGTGTGTCTTCTTGGCCCTTATGCTGCCATTAACCAGTTTTCAACATAAACCACAAGCTCACAAAAATATAAAGACAATGAAAGATAAAAGCTGAGAAATCTGAAGCTCATATTGATGTTTTCTGTTAAAGCCATGTGTTTGCACATTTATGAAAACTTACCACCTCAAATCCGATTATGTTGCTTATTAAGGGCATGTTTTTGTGGGCTTCAAGAATTGTCCTTTTTAGATTGAATGTTTACAGTCCTGATCTGATCAGTAATTGGTGAAACTGGACCTTTTCTGTTCCTTTCAGTGTAAAACCACTACCAAGGTGCAGCATGATAGTATGGGTGATGCGGAGGAGTTCTTAGAGGTGAGTTTGTTCTGTAACCTCTTTATTTCAGATGACCAATTTCTCTGCTTTGTGGATTTCCAACTCCTTCATAAATTAACAGTGTTTTCATATCTGCAGTGTTTAGTCAGTTTAAATTGAACTCTGTTTGGTTTTCCAGCTTTGTGTAGTTCGTTTGTGCAGGATTGAACACAGTAAATCACCCACACCGAGACCCTTTGAGAAACCTACCGTACCAATCTATGCTTGCTACTCTGAAATGCAGCAAGACACTATAGATGTGCCAAGGTTAGCAACTAGCCGTGAAATCAACGTAAATTATTAATCTTCCCCACTGGTCCAGAAGGCAGCACCTTCTTCCTATATTTACTTTTGTTGCTCCCCAAACCCATTTGGCCAATAAATGGGCTAATATCCCCACGTGGTTTGTAGTGATGCATTTTGGTTTGCTTGGAGTTCCCTTGGTTTGAGTTTGAATTTACAATCTTATCAAATGATTCAGACCAGGGTAAACGAACTGTACGTTTAAGTCTAGACACCCAGAAGCTGTTTTATTTTATTTTGAAACTCTTATCTGAATGATTGTGGAGAAAGCCAAGAGTAATTTTAGTGGCCACTAGGACTAAAACCTGCATTTGATTTATAAGAAGCTACAGGCTTTACCTCAAAATAAGGTTTATGTTACACTACAATGCGTACATCCAGTTTCACATCATTATACCTCAATGCAGAGTCCTGACAGAGTCGACATCTCGGCCTCATTTAACCAGAACACTGAACAAAATACATGCTGGTAAACTTACATCTTTACCACAATAGATTGGGATGATGATGATGATTAAAAGGGGCTCAAACTGTTGTGAAACTCTGTGCAATACAAATAGTTTAGAAGTTTCCTGGTTCAGCTGTGGTCTGGCTCTTTGTGGGGGGGGGGAGCATCACTGGTGTACAGAAATTGTTTGTAGATGTTTATTGGTCAGTGGTTGTCAGCTTTCATACATACCGTCCAATGCCCACGTGCTCTTCACCATGTGGAGAAGCAGGGGATCGAACCGCTAACCTTCTGATTGGTAGATGACCCTCTCTACCTCCTGAGCCCCAGGCAGCTGTATTCAGTTTGTCTAAAGAAACCTTTAAATTCAAGGCACGTTAAAATTTATGCAATGTTGGGCAGTAAATTCTGAATACATTTAAGAGAAAACTCAGACGATCACTTAGGAGGAGCAGCATTTGGCGATGGTGGGGAAGAAGAACTTTCTTTTAACAGGAAGAGATGTTCAACAGAACCAGGCTCAGGGAAGGGCAGAATTCTACCGTGGCCGAAAAGGGAATAGGGATCGTGAGAAGTAAACAAGACTTCTGCTGTGATAAATAAAGCTAAAATTTGGACACTTGAGATCCAAATATTGTTACGGACACTCTTATATCTCCCTCTGTCTGCAGCCAGTGGAGAGGGAGCCTCTCATCTACCACCTGGACTCCACATCCCATCAGTCTGAGGACTACGGGGATCTGCCCGACGAGTTCTTTGAAGTGACCGTGGATGATGTGCGGAAGCGCTTTGCCCAGCTGAAGAGCGAGAGGTGGGGAAGGAGGAAATGGTTGAGTGACTGGGTGCAGTATTTAGCACAAATACCTTGTTGCTGCAGAAACACGTCTGGATCCGATGTGTTTCTGCGCTGTTTGGAACAGATAATTAGTCAGTTTGGCATTCGGGTCCTGCGGTGTTTTGTCCATGTATAACCCTTAATTGCAAAAATAGCCTAGCAGTGATGAGAGGCCATAGGCAGGGAGAATGCTGGGCATCACTGTGTGCATTTTGAAGTTTCTGTATTTTTACTTGTTTATTTTTTAAAATTTATGACCAGTTTGAAGTTTTTAGTTATTTATGAGCGCTTCTTCAAAACAGATGCGTTCAAGTTTATTCTGCAATCTCTGGATGTGGCGTCAGCAGACCACAGCTGTTGAGACATCGTGTGTGTTTGCAAACATGTTCTCATTTATAAGACAACACACAAACACTACAAAAGCTTCTAAATATGGCACGCTGGGAGCAATTAGTAGTTCTGTTTCGTGTAGACGTTTATCTTCCAGCCATCGACCAAACACCGTCAGGTTGAGACCTCACCGCTCGCATCCTTTAATCTCTGTCTGCACTGACATGGCTGCCTCATGGCTACTGCCATGTCAATGACTGCAATTACTAAGGGTGGAATTAAGCCGACCAAAGCAATTTGCCTGTAACACGCACGCACACACACACACACACGGCCACACACGAGTAGGGGTAGGAAAGAAACAGTGATTCTTTGTTTTCTTTGCACATCTTACTCATTGTGGGTTAAACAACCTGCTTTTTATTTTCAGCTCATTTCATTGTAACTCTGTGTGTGTGTGTCTCTCTCTGTCCCTCATTCCTCAGGAAGTTTTTGGAGGAGGCTCCGCTTATGACTAAATCTCTGAGAGAATCACAGATAAAGGAGAAGATGGATAGATATCCCAAAGTAAGCTCGTACACATAATAACATTTTAATATATGTACGTTTAAAACGTACAGACTATAAATAGCCCACTCTGCCTCTCCAGGTGGTTCTGAGGGTCCAGTTTCCAGACAGATATGTTCTACAGGGCTTCTTCAGGCCTCTAGAGACAGGTGTGTGTTTGTGTGTGCCTCCATGTGTGTGTGCACATGCAGTATGGAGAGTGTTCATTTCAGCTGGCTAGCCACAGGTATGGCTGCAATGTGAAAGCTACTTGCGGCTCCCTCACCACATTTACGACTGTAGCCACACCACAGTGACAGAGACTGAAAGAATGAGACAGGTCTGTAATTCCAGCGATGAGATGCACCTCAGCCCGAAAGCAACACGACAACCAGCAGAACAACAAATTGCAGGGAAATTCCTTCTGACAAATGAATTACAGTCCACACAGAGACCAATGTAGCTGCACATAGCCCAGTTTGTGCTTCAGCTGGTAATCTGTGTCTTTGTTTGTCTCATGACCAGTTGATGCTCTGAGGCACTTTGTAAGGAGTCACTTGGAGGACCCTCAGCTCAGTTTCTACCTGTGTAAGTATCGTTACATTTCCCCGAATCGTCATCTTCATCCTGTGAAGGTCTGACCATGTTACAGCATCAGTTTCTGCTTCTGGTTTATTCCAAATCAGATAGGATAATAGTTCTGATCATAATTACAAGCACATTGAAATCACCTGAAAAACCTCAAATCTGATGACTGGCTTAATCCAACCTCCTCTAGTGTCAAATAAATGCAAAATTAACACTTAGAATTTTGACCAAAACTGCAAAAAATGCTGATAAACTCATAATTTCTAGAGATCTACATGCAATGAGGCCAACTTTTCTATGAGCCTGAAAAAGGAGGAATTTTCTACAAACGTTTTGGATCCAAATTATCAGTTTGAATTGTTTTCATTTGAATTGCCTGGATTTGGATTTTCTTCAGTTAGATTTTACTGATAATGTCGCTTTTTTTTAATTTAAACTATGTGCAGGTACATTTGAGCGAGTTTAAGATGTATGAGGTTACTGAAAGTGAGGTTTGGTGACAGCTATCCAAAGCAAAACCTTTTTTTTTCCTTATAGAGTAAGCATTTAAGAGACATTTTATTAGGTAGACCTTGTACTGAGTCGAACCCCTTTTGCCTTCAGAGGTGCCTCCGTTCTTCGTGGCACAGATATTCAGAGAGATGCTGGAAACATTTTGATTTTTGGTCCATATCGACATAACATCACACAGTCGTTGGAGATTTGTTGGCGACACACCCATGGTTTTAATCTCCAGTTTCACCTCATCCCAAAATGATCAACCTTAAAATTATCAGCAATATCACCTGCTTTTATTTTTACCATTGTTTTTTTTTTTTTAAATTTAACTCCACTTGTAAAAATGACAGGAGCAGGAACAACCAGTTTTAGCCTTGATATGTGCTGCCTACACACAAAGCTTTGAAACTGTATCAGTTTTTCTGTCATGTTTCCAGATTTGTGGAAAAAAATCAAATGTGAATTTGATTTTTTTTTTTTAAAGCATCTTTTTTTTTTTTTTTTTTTTTTTTGTAGTTAAAAGTTGCTCCTGTTGTTTTGTAAAAGCTTAAGTCTCTGTGCCGCGTCCATTTGTTTTTCATTCATTTGTCAGCATTAACTTTCCTGTGTTCATGTATATGTTGTATTATAGACTTTTATTCACAGTTTATCATTTTGACCATTTTTCTTATTCCTTTTTCAGTCATTACCCCTCCAAAAACTATTCTGGATGACCCTTCAGCTACGCTTTTCCAGGTACGACTCCTCACACTGTCCTTCGATTACCTTGATAGAGCTTCTAAGTAATAATACTCAGTAATAAAACGGCTGAATTAAACCGAACAAACTTCATCACTGTGAAACTGCAGAAAACAACTACAAAACCTTTTTTTTTTTTTTTTTTTCTTCAACATGGACATAAAATATATCAGCTGGTCCTCCTCTGCTCTTCAAAGCCTCGCTACATTCCCGTTCTCCCTTCTTCCCTCGCTTCTGCTCGCACTTGTTCCCCCCTCTCCACTGTCCTTGACCCCAGCTGGGCTTGATTTTTCCCAGACTGGCACATGGGGTTAATACAGGCCTTGCTTTGATCTCGACACACACACACAAACACACCAGCGCTCACACACATACACACACACACGCAGAGCAACGGGCAGCTTTGATGCTTTGTAGCCTTTGAGTTTATTCAAAATGTGAAGAGATACATATGCTTGATCACCTCGACACTCCCGCGCACTGCTGGTTCTTGTATTTTTAGACACTTTATTTTGGCAAACATTTTTGTCATCGGCACCTTTCGTTCTTTCACTTGACACTTTGATTCAACCTGAAGCGCACAGAAGAAGTGGAGGAAGAGGCGGATGTTTGAAGTGATTTTTGAAGTGATATCGTGTTGTGATGATGAGCAAGATTCAGCTCCTCTGAGGGACTGCTATAAAAGATAACAATCCTCAAAAGTGCACTTTGAAATATGGCTGCGTTGGTGTGTTCATACCCCTTTGGTGTCACGATCGCTCTGAATCACGTCTGATGTTCTGATGTCATTCTTTGTTTTTCATCTTTTCATCCCCTTCTGAACTCTCCCCGTCTGTTTTTTCAGTACTCGTCCCTCTCCTGTACCCCAACTCTGGCTTTCTTTTCCTTTTTTTCTTCTTCTTTTCTTTCCTCCTCCAACTCCAGCACCCACATGGTCCCTCTCTCCGGCCCTCTCCTGTGCCTCACCCCTCCTCTCTCAACCCCATGTCTCTATCCATTAGGGACTTAAAAGCGTTAAAGTGCGCAAAAACAAAATCTTTAATCCGCCTTGGTGTCATTTCTCCCATACGCACACTCTGTCTGGCTCCGCTTCCCTGTCTATACATCAATCTTCGACACACACATTTAAAGAATCTTTAATCTTTTTTTGTCATGTCACATAGACGTTGGCGCGCACACACACACACACACACACACACACACACACACACACTTTAATCACTTTGTGTCATGTCAGGAAAGGAATGTTTCCCAACCCAGAAGTCCTTTGATACCAGTCATCCCCTCCCTCATCCGTCTCCCCCTCTGTCTTCCATCAGGATCTGTTCTGCCTCTTTTTCCTTTTCTCTCTCCATTCCTCTCTTCTTCTTCTTTTTTTTTTTTTTTAATTTAAACACACTCACCCTCTCCCTCCCACATACACTGGTCTCTTCTCGTTGGCCTCGTCTTTTTCCCGAATGGAAATGTTGCTGCTGCTGCCAAACGGAGCAGGATTGCAGGAATGCCTGTTGTTTCACTGTAACACATTGTTTCCTGCTCACAGGGCTGTAATAATAGCAATTAGGCCAGTGTGTCCCAATTTAGCAACCAGAGAAAGGACAGTGTGTGTGTAAGACGGCCTGTGGTGTTGGGTGAACCCGCCAGACCCCAGCTACAGCCTTTATTTTACGCTGCTGATTATCTAAGAGTCTGGAGGGAAAGTTATATGCAAAATGTTTTATGGGATCATTGCTGCGTCTAATGTATATTTTAACTGCTGATTAGAGTGTCTGAAGAGCCTCATTCCTCTAAAAAAGAAAAAAGATATTTGTCCTCCTAGCAACTCAGCAGCAATCTTAGTTCGAGCTGTCATCTTCATCAACTGCAATTACGCTGATTATCGGGACATTAAGACTGCATTATAGGGAATCCCCAATCAACAATTTTGACACAATAAACTTTTTAAAAAAAGCTTTTTTCCCCTTCAACGTTAGTCATTTCTTACTGTTGCAGAATTCTTCAGAAGAATTCTGGTCCAGATTTTTTTTTAAATGTCTGGTTTCTGTCTTATTATGTCTTTGCACATATGCAGTTTATGTGGACAGAGATGACCTCTACCATGAAGTTCTTCAGGCACATGTAGGAAACAGTTACCTGTTGGGAGGAACTGAACAGAGCCCAGTCTCTACATGATTTAAGTCATTTTGGATCCAGGACAAAGTACAGACCTCACAAGGATAAAAGCAGGTTGTCGAGAGTGACAAGAAGTGCAGTTACTTATATTCACAAGCTGTAGCAAACATATATTCAGCAGACACATCTTAAATACAGCAGTTAACTTTGCTTTTTAACACGAATATCTAATCGATCAATCAAATAGCAGCATCTCAGCACATTCAAGCAGGTAGACGTGGTCAAAACGACGACCCGCTGAAGTTCAGGCCGAGGATCAGAATGAGGAAGAAAGTGTCTTTGAATGCGGTACGGTTGGAAGGCAACACCAGGTGTCACTTCTGTCGGCTAAGATCAGGAAACTGATCAGCAAGTCACACATGCTCAACAAAATTGAGCAATAGAAGATTATAGAGGATATTTTCTTGCTGCACTTTGGGAGCCTTCACACCAGCTGTTTGGATGGAAAAGTCTAGATGGGTTTATAACGGGGGTAATCAGCATTTCCACCTCCTTTTTAAATTTTGCTTCTGATCAATATACATTGTTGATGCGCGTTTTGAGATCATTTAAAGGATGATTATTAGAGATTTTAGTAGTATTGGTAAGAACTGTTGAAAGTCGGGATTCAGAAAGTGGATTTTAAAACGCTGCGGTGCTTAGACTGTGTAATTTATGTGAAAAGATGCTCTAAGTGTTGTATTTTAGTGTTCTTGGTTGTCACATATAAATCTAAAAAGATTTTTAGGAATGGTTTTGGTTGCTGATGGTCTCTGTCACCTGCTTATGAGTCAGAAAATGTTTATGAAGTTTCATCTGTGAGACTGAAGGAAGCTATTGAACCTCTCTTTTTCAGGGCATTTGTTTACATGGTAATAAAGCTCTTTAGGAGGCACATGTCACTTTCTCACAGCTCTGCACGTATGTGTCTGTGATAAACGGATCAGTTCTTTCAGGATTCCTGGAGCGGAGCGTCTGCTGCTCATCAGTGTGTCGTAAGAGGATCTGTTAACTAGATGAAGGAAGAGGGAAAGCAGCAGAAACATCTTTAGGACTTTAGTGTTTTTAATTTTGTTTTAATGTCTTACATACACACTTACCAATAAAAGGCCTTTTGAAGTCGTGAATAGTCTTAAATTCAGCTCGGATGGGTCGTAAACGTTTTAATTAAAAGAATTTCCAGAACCCACCACCACTATTTCTACACACTGAGGTTTCGTAAGAGTAGGTAACATTAGCTAGCTTTAACTCGTGCCTAAAAAACAATACAAATACAAAGAGGCACAAATTCTCAAGCCAGGCGTGGGTCAGTTTAGATCGTTTGGCCTCGAGGTTTATGACACACTGAGGAAAAACCCTGATGATGATTATATTGAAGAAGGCCTTGTTGGCCAGCCTGCTCGATGGCCTCAGGAAGATGCGAGTGTAACAACGAATGGCTTAATGATAAAGATTAATCTTGGTTTTAAAAGCTGGTGCCTAGAAATCCTCACGACGCAGCAGCACTAGTGTGCTGAGGTCTCTTTTTTTTTTTCACCTCCTACACCTCATCTTTTTAGATTTTTACTTAATACCCTGATTATTGCATTACATTTAGAATTATTTTTGACTGAGCTCTTTAAGTTGTTTTCTGCTTTCAGCTGCTATCCTCATTTTTTTTTTTTTAGACTAATCTAGTCTTAAATTCAGCTCAGACTTATTTACACCTGCAGACATTGCGGCGATGATGACCACTCGCTGAAGCTCCTGTGCAGCAGATGTTGTCTTTCCTTTCTCTTAGTCTGACAGACGTGTGCCCTGCCTGCCTGTCTGTCTGCATTTCCACCTCATAATTGTACGGTTGATAATTTCTGGCTGCAACTGGCCCATTATACCCATTAAGACTATCACTGGAGAGGAATGTGGTGCTTCAGGGGTGAAAGTGTTTTCACTAACCATTTGATTGGTGCTCAATTTGTGGTCGGCTTCAAAGAACCAACGGTTGCTGGTTCAGGTCCCCCGAGCGATGAATCATCCCCAAAAATGAACCTGACTTTGACTTGGATGTGGCGGCAGCTCTCGGTTTGCGTGTAGCGGGAGGTGGTTTTGTTTGGATTCTTTCGTGTTTTGCAGAAATTGTAATGTGTGCCAGACATTTTTAGAAGCTTCTGTTCACTCCTGCTCTGCTCCTCTGTGTGTCTGCAGGCCGACCTGTTTCCTGGTGCGCTCGTGTACTTCGGCTCTGATGTCAAGACAGGTTTTTGTCTGATTTCCTTCTTTCATATGCTGACTTGGATTAGATACTGGTGTATTATCGAGGAATGTAATGTAACAAAACAATAGCTTACTGTGTGTGTGTGTGTGTGTGTGTGTGTGTGTGTGTGTGTGTGTGTGTGCACTCCACAGATTTTTACATGAAGAGAGAACTGCTCGAATCCCCCGTCTCAGCCGTACAAGCAAACGAGTCCATTGCAAGGTATGTGCACGTGTCCGTGTGTGTTTTAAATGTGCAGTTGGTTATATGTGTGTGTGTGTGTATATATATATGCATTTGTATCCCGCAGCAACCAACCTATTTTCCTGTCACAAAGCTGTCATCATTGGAATCCCTTTGAGGTTGTGCCTAAACAGCAGGTGCCCCCATGCGCCCTCATTTCCTACACACGCATACAGATTCTCTCTCGCTCACACACACAAACACATACACGCACACCATTTTCCAGTCTGTCTAAAGATAGAGCCAGCTTCCCAAAAGTCACCCCCACCTGTTGTCCTTCAGCTCCATTAACAAAGCCTCTGTTTCAGATCACTATCTCGTTTAGCTTCAAGCTCAGGGTTAGTCAAACTTAAATTTTTCCAGCATGTGTGATTCCTCATAACTTTAGAAGTAAAACACAGAGCTAGATTTTCATAGGTTTTAAAGATGAAAAGCCACATTTTTGCTTTTGTTGACAAGTATTTTCTTTCTGACCAACCTTGAACTTCACTGTGATGGAATACATCATAGTTTCAAAAGCAAAACTCCACCTATTTAAGCAGGATGCACTGGGTTTATTGGTGTAGGTGTTATCCAAGGGTCTTGGTATGCATCCTACTCAGACATGGTGGTGTGCAGTCCTCCAGAAAACCAGCAGTGATGGTTTATAGCCCAGTAAAACATATCAGAGTTCATGAGGTAGAGGGAGAAACGCAAACACTGAAGTGTGAGAACGGACCGTGGCTGCAAATCTCACTTCATCTCATTATATGTTGTAACTAATGTCTTCTCCATGGTTGATTGGAGGACCAACAGCAGTACAGGCAACAGACTAGTTGTTCCACATGTTTTGGATGCTGCCCCCTGGTGACAGCAAACACCTACAACTTGTAGGTGATGGTCTATGAAGTTATGCATAGGCCCGACACACAGCTAGGCCAGTTTCCAAAGAGATGTAATTATTGGTGATCTGAAAGTTTGATCTGTTTTTTGTGCTTTAGAACAGTTTGGTTTGGGTTTCAGCTTTCAAACATGCATATGATAGAGGTGGTTAGATCATATGAAAGGTATGCTGTCACTTTTTAATTTTGAAAGTGCTTGTTTGAGCATTTTTTTTCCAAACTCTACTCTTTAAGAATTAAGTTCTTAAATATCGTCCACTTCAGTAAATGTTATTCTGTTTAAACAGGGTGACATAAACAGTCAGCAAGCCAGAGGTAATCCAGTATCGATATCCAGCTGATATATTGGTCTATTCATACTTTGGTTATACATGATATACTCTCTGATCCAGCTGTGACAGGTTCAGGTGACAGAGGAAATTACAAAATGCATTTTCTGTAGACAGTAACCGGAAAAATCACCATATGGGATAAATGGTTGGTCAAAACAAATCACTGTATCTGTAAGATTCCCCTTTTCCTACATTCAGTCTGTTTCAAGTTTTCAAATTTAGTCGTATCTTTACATGATTGTAGTTTTCATCTATGAAATTAAGGGACAACATTGGTGTTCACATGTTCTTTATGATAGTTTAGACTTATTACACTGATCAACCAACTTTGATGTCCTGAAACAGTTTTTTAAAATCAATTTTCATTGATATGAACTCAAGTGCCCGGATCACAGAGGCCCTCAGGATCAGTGGATGATGTCTCCATAGTTTGGCGAACATTCAGTTTGCGACTATTTTCCTTTGGCATAAGATGGCATGTTGCCTTTACTCACTTTACAACTAATTATGACTCAGACAAATGTGACAACTTTGTTCAGTGCAGCATCCTCTCATACTCGTGTCATTCATTTTTGTTCTCTTTTTTTCTTTCCCTTCCTACTTCAGCTGCATGCTCCAGTCCTCAACTCCCTCCTCGAGCTCTGGTGGCTTCAGGGAGCCGCTGCCTCCCCCAGAGCCTACAGTGGAAGCCAGCGGATCCACACAAAACGAGGAAGACCCATTGACACAAACCCAGGCCGCCAAACCTGCCAGATCTGACCCGGGCAAGGTGCCTAAATGGCTCAAACTTCCAGGTCAGGACAGAAAATAGAGCACACATACAAAGAGAAAGGATCTGTGTTTAAGTAACACTGTTTGTTTGTTTGTTTTTTTTAATAAAGAAAAGAAAAGTACAGGTTACAAGGTACAATAACTGTTTCACGCATCTTCAACAGCACATGGAATCAACCCTTGATATCATGAAAGTGAGGTGCAGCCAAAAAGTTATCAGAAGAAGAAAAAAAAACATGGTTGATTTATTATTTCACCCCTTTAAGATCCTCTCCTCGTTCATCTATGGCCCGCTGTGCTGGACTGCTGTCATTTCACACAGACTTCAAATACATAAACATTCACATTAAAAATTTATGAGGAAAAGTTTGAAAATTGATCTGAAATTAGTGAAAGAAACTCTGACATTCACAATCATGTCTCTCTCAAATCCCAGTAAGCATCAAACAAATACCAGTTTGAGTCCACTGCCTTCTTTTAGTCCTCGCTGTCGGTTTGAATAATTAAACTTCCAGTCCTGCACAAAGAAAACCTGTAGGCACAGCAGAACTGCACCAAACACGTTAGCTGCAAAAGCTCCTCTAACACATTTAACTCAGAAAGAAGCATTGCCCCCCACCACCCCTTTTTTTTATTTAATGTTGAGAAAGAACAGAAGGCTTTGAGGCACACGATTCATGTCATGGTAAAAACACACACACACACACACACACCACAAAACCACAGCTAATAGGACATGGCTTTTTGAAAGCTGAATTTGTGATGACTCAGAGGATCAGGATGCATGTAAGGATGATCCAATTAGTTCAGGATGGTCACCCCCTCCAGCCCATGAGACCACTACAGACACTCATCGTGCCCAGGGAGAGAGCCTGCTGCCGGGCCACATCACACAGCACGAGCCCCTGTGGTCTGTCCAGTCCCAGCGCCTCTCTGTTGTTCTACTGTGGTTGTCTCTGGTGGTCACCGTATTGATGTTTTTGTTTGGTACATGGCTCTCTTCTTCTCTGTCTTCATCTTGTTTGTGTTTCTGTTCATTTTATTTCTGGCTGATCTCCGTGTGTGTCCTTCCGCATCTCTGAAGAAAGTCGTGGCTGTTTTGTCTTTCATGAGGAAAGTTAAAAGAAAAAGTGGGGAGGCTGAATCAGGAATTATAGATTCCATGTGTGGACCACTACAGAGCAAACACACACACACAGAGCATATGAGGCTTGTTGGCATGTCTTCGTTAGTGTGTTCAGTAATGGGCAGAGTGTTTTGATGCTTTCCCGAGGATTCGGTATTAGAGCCAGCACACTTGTAGTGTTCAGCCTTCTGGCGTCTTTCTGGCCCTCGATTAAAGCCCGGCGTCTTTTAAACTAAACTTCTTCTCCTTCCTGTTTCATGATGATCTGCCTTGTGTCGTGCTGACTGGATTTATTGCAGGTTTCATGCTGTGAAGGGTGTTTTGAAAAACAGCGCTGGGGTGGATGATACCAGGTTTGTTTTTAACTGGTTTTCATTGCATCCAGGCTCGGTGTTTGTGTATTGATCTGGACAACAAAGCGTGTTTAACATATTCAGGATATGTTTTCCTTATCTGCCTTAATTCACTCTGTCATTAATCAGCACTTGAAGGCAGTCATCAACTTTCTGCGTGTGCATTTTAAAGGACAAGTTACAAACAGTTTACTCCTAAATATCTGTCTTATTGATGCTTGTTGGGTAAAGAAAAAGCTTTTGATGGTCTCTGTGTAACTTCAGATTCAGAATGAGACCGGGGTGAGGTATGCTGTAGGAGTGACAGATGAGTTCAAGGTGGGTGTGGGATCACATCGGGGATCTGTTCAGAGCCCCTTCTGTGTTTGCAGTGATGATGGACAGGCTGACCGATGAGATCAGGCGGGAGTCTCTGTTGAATATCGTTTTTGCGGATGACGTCATGATCTGTAGTCAGAGGAGGCAGCAGGTGGAAGAGAGCCTATAAAGGTGGAGGTATGCAATGGAGAAAAGAGGAACGAAAGTTAGTCCAAGCAAGGCAGAACACGTGTGAAAATGAGAAGGAGGCAGGAGTAACAGTGTAGAGGTAGTGAACCTAACGGGTTCAAACACCTGGGTTCAGCCATTCAAAGCAACGGCCAATGCACAAAAGAAGTGAAGGGGAGAGTGCAGGCAGGATGGAGTGAACGGCAACGTTTAAAAATGACAGTGAGAGCAGCAGTGATGTAAGGTTGTGAGACAGTACCACTGATAAAAAGACAGGAGGCAGAGCTGAAAATGCTGAGCTTTGCATTGGGATTGATCAGAACAGACAGGATTAGAAATGAGTAGACATTTCTCAGCTCAGGGACAGCTCCAACTGAGGGTGAGGACGAAGTCGAGGATGGCCTCCGGCCCTGTGCTGCATTTTTTTTTTTCGCCCCCTCTCGCCCCATTTTCCTGTCTCTCTTTACTATTTCACTATCCTATAAAGGCAAAAATGCCCCCCGAAAAATCTTAAAGATGTAGACACACAGTCTCAAGAAATATATATATATATATTGAGCTGTAAACCAGCTGTTACTGCTGGCTCAAAAGATTTGCATGCATAGAAACACCACTTACTAACAAAAGATAAAATAACATGGTAAAAGAAAGGGACAAGGAGGAGGGGTAGCTAAATGGGAGCTAAGAGAAATACTGTGTATATTTTTTGTTGGCAGTGCGTTTAATTCCTGCTTTCCGTTTCTTCTACAGGTAAGAAGTAAAGCTTCTGCTGTGCTGAGGACCCACCATGACAGACTGATGCAACTTAAATGTTTGCTATGCTTCACTAGAGGCTCGGCTTTGTGACCTGCAGTGGATTTGATCCATCAGAGCTGAAGCAGAGGTTTTAAAATGGTTAAAATAAAGATTGAAATGATTGAATGCGTTAATTGTCAAGAAGATTGGTGTGTTTGATTCCTGCTGAGAGAAAAGTGTAGTGCAAAGTGAATAAAGATTGATGAACAAATGTGTCTGTTGTATTGAATTTGAATTATGCTAGCACTTAATCACATGGTGCCACATCTAGGTAAGTTTGATCAGGATCTGCAGTTAACATTTTCACCATCACCAGGGTAAAGGCTGAATATTATAATGATATTTCTCTTGTTTGTTTATTCGTTGCTGTCTACTATTCATATTTTATTCCAGTAAAGTTGGTGTGGAGCACCCACAATTTTCTTGTACATGTACAGTGACAAGGGTTGTTCTATTCTATTCTACAGTTTAGAAATGCCACAAAGTATTGGATTTTGGCATTCAGAGAAGCAGAATAAGGAGACGACATAGGTTTGTGTTGTCAGTGCACCATCTATCAAAGTTGCTACCCCCACACACATGAAAAACAGCTTTGATGATTCTCCATCTGCTTGCATTACACTGCAGCCCTCCTCACAGCAGGTTTAGCAGATAACAGGTGCTGTTTTAAAGGTGAAACGTCCCTGGAGGCTTAAAGACCTTTAGCAGGAAAAGCACAGGTGAGACAAATTTCATTAACGACCGACCATTTCATGTAAGCGTCCCAGTGAGCTGCACACTCCACAACCTGGATCACTTTAGTGGTTTAGCAGTCATTCTTAACTGTGTTTCTCCTGCTAAGGTAAACTGTTGAATGTGTCTAGGGAGGGAAAATTTGGGGCAGTGTCTGCAGTCAGAAAATCGATGGACTATTGAAACTTTCTCAGCACATGCCGTCAAGGGAAAGGAAGGACAACTATTTCACCTTGCAGAAGTTTAAACTGGTTTTAAAGTATAATAAATATGTTTTCTTCTTTTTGGATGTTTGCAACATTTCTTAAAAGTTTGCAAACTCCTATCTATCCATCTTCTCCCACTTTTTAGGGGGTTAAAGAGGGGCTGGAGCCTGCAGCTCTCATAGGGTAAGAGGCACAGTAGACCCTAGGAAAGGTAAGGAAACTTGCAGTAACCTTCCGTGCTCTGGTTGTAAATCCAGCATGAAGGACAGAGGACAGTGAGGAATGAGACCTCTTGGTCTTCTGCTTTCTGACTGGTTTACCCCCACTGCCATTTCTTCTGCCCCAAGCAACCTATCAGCTTTTGCAACGTATTTACCTTCAAAAATATCTTCAGTCCTCCTTCTCTCTTCCTCCTCGTCGTCTGCACTGCTGCAGGAAGAAGCGTATGACCACCCAACACAAAGCAGCGGCAGTCATCAAAGTGATGAGCAGGACAGCGCCTGTGTCCAAGCTGTGGTACTGGAACCAGTTCAGATTATGTGAAGCCAACCGCAAATGCCTAGCTCCACCATGTCGCATAACAAACTCCAACCAGAAGACGGCAGTATTCAGTGGCGTCACCGGCTGGTCGCGGTGCACCGCCGACAGACGCTGCATGCTGGTCTTGTAGCTGTGCATGGGAAACGTACAGGAAGTCACATGGCTGTTTCATTGTTAAACAAAAGTGCACTTTTAATGTGACGGAGCAGGGTCAAACACAGGAAATCAAAATTTAGTAACGGTCCAAGTGCATGGAGATCGGTCTTTGCACAGAAATGTACATAAAATACCTTTTTCACAGTATAATCACCCTTACCTTGGCTGGTTGACGATGGCATGCAGTGCTTCTGCCAGCTCCTCGGCTGTCACTTTGTTGAAGTCGAGGACGATGGCAGTGCCGAGGTGGCTCATACGGTTAAGATTATAAGACTGATCGCCAAACACCGGCAAGCCGACCAGAGGCACGCCGTGAAACACAGCTTCGTACAGACCGTTAGTGCCGCCATGAGTCACGAATGCTCGTGTCTTCGGGTGACCTGAGGGGGGAAATAAACAAAACTGTAATTGTGAAAGAACCTAACAAATATTTTTGAAAATGTTGGAAAAAATAGGCTTTTCTTTTGAAATCACACTGAGCTAAATCAAGGTGAAAAAGTTCGCTTTGACTGAAGAAGTGCTTTGAAACTGAAATTCAAGTTTTGCTATTTAAATTTTTTTTTTTATAAAAATGTGTTTCAGAAAACAAATGAATTATTTTGTTGTGGGCGTGTAACAAGAGGAAAAGGCGGGGCACAGACTGATGATTGACAATTTATAAATTAGCAGTTTGGTTGAAGATGGCCACCACTTCCCAGGCTGACGGCAGCCAACAGGTAAACACCATTTCTGATTATTCTATGATGGAATATATTAACAGGTGAATGTTTGTACCATGTTAATATACATATGTTTAAAAATGTATTATGGAGTCTTTAATTTGCAACAAATGTGACACAGGAGCTGTCTATCATTAGTCTACGCCCTGTCCCTCCCCCTGGATACACGCCCACAACATAAAAACAAGGTCACAAGTCTGAAACTTAAAAAAAAATTTGATTCGAATTATTTTAATTCATTTCTCTTTTTAAAAACATTTTTTATTTATTTTAAACAGCACAATAATTTCAGTTTCTAATCACCTTTTCAATTTAAAAACCACCCCAAAAAACCCCTTCCATACAATCCTATAATAACATAAATGAGTCACACCGAGCAGATCGTTCTGAGGGATCCAATCAGAAATCTTTATGTTTGGCGCAAGTGCAGGTGGAGCTTCACCACGGTGACGCCAAATCACCTGAAAGGAATGATATACTCATTGGTTCAAAGAACCAACAAACATCCAGGTAAAGTTCTTGCACTCAAAGCACTTGACTGAGCTTTCCTCATTCATCCATTCATACTAGCACTTTTTCAATGCTAAAATGCTTTAAATACATTCATTCTGCAATGGATGCAGTGATTTGATAACCCATATTCTGTTTGCCTGTGAGTGCCCTGACCTTCTGAGGGATTCGTCCTAAGGCGGTGGCGATGACGTTGGTGCGCTCCATCGTCAGATTGGGTACCATGGAGCCAAAAGAAACAACGACTACACCAGCATCACCTGAACTCTGCACAAAAGCCTCCAGGTCCTGTAAGGTGTGACATCATCATTACATCATCATTTAACTGTGTCATTTCAGAATACAAGTACTGTCAATGATCAGAGCTCACACCTCTGGCAGCTGATTGGCGGGTCTGCAGTTCAGACCACCCACGTGTTTGAAGTTGGGTGGGGTTGGCCGTGGCGTATCGATGTCCCAGAACGTCCTGATGAGCCACACGTCAGCCTTCCCCAGAGTCTCACACACACTGGTGGGAGTTCCTGTTCATACAGCAAATAAGGAGTATGACTTCAAAATAAAAGCTTGGATTAGTTTACTTTTATTCCTTATGCCTCATTAATTCAGACAGACGATGACATCAGTATGATTTCACCTCTGACCTTTAATCTCACTGTAGTATTTATCCATCGTCAGCTTCCAGCCCAGTTCGGTTAGCACTGATGACGCCACATATGTCACCAAGTTGATTAGTCTCTCCGTGAACGTCATGTGGTCGTTGTACAGCACAGGAGCTACCGGGACATAAGACGGCAGAAACACAGCGTGGCCACAGTGACGCTCAAAAACACTGCCTAAGCTCAAGCGTAGCGAGATGACGAGCGGCACGCCGAGCACATCAGCCACCAGGTCGCCACACATTACCAAGGAGTCAAGTAGGACGACGTCGAAAGCGGCATCCCGCAGAGTTGCCATCAACTGATCGTTCTTTAGAATCCCGTCACACTGCTGCCTCCCGAAGTCCAAGCTCCGCCCCATGAAGTTGATCAGCTTCATGGCCACTTGCAGCATTGAGGGGTCGTGCATGGAGAAGTGGATGAATTCCTCAATGGGGCTCAAATATTCCTCCTTGCTGTATGGCACCTGCAGGGAAAAAAACAAAACAAAAAAAAAACCCCTGATCAAGTTATTGATTCTTGTTAAATATCAACACTTCACAGAGTTCTTTTGATTCCTCATAGGGATCTGATGGAAGACAACACACTGCTCAGTAGTATCAGTTATCGCCTAGTAAGGGTGTGTTGTGAGTTCAAAGACAAGCACAAACAAATAATGAAAACAGAAAAAAAAAAAAAATAAGACTGAGGTCCTATATCAGGAGGCTTCCATGGTAGTGAACATTCACTTGAAGTAATGTTAAATCAATATCAGATTATCAACATTATTTTAATTTATTCAATGCTGAAATCTGACATTTTTCCATCACATTTTTACATTTAACATTGAAACAACAAGGAAATCAGGATTAAAACAGGACTTTGCAGGTATTTCAATCAGTATCAAACCACTGCAAATTATTTAAACCTGTGGAAAAAAATATTATGCATCATGTAAAAAAAAAAAAAAGATAAACATTATCTGTAAACCATTCTGTTACAATTTAACAGTTTTTAAACATTTTTAAGCATAAGGGTTTATCTAATATAAAAATGACAATGGACATCTTTGCATCACTTAAGAAAAAAGTTTATTTTATAAAAACATTTTATTTTATTTAACATATTACTTTAAATTCCCTGTTTTTTTGTTTACACCAGGATGGAGGTGGATATCTGGCGTCCTGCACCACCCAGCCAATCTGGAGCACTGCCTGAGCAAAGGAAAATTCAGAAACTCAATTTACCCCCACCTGCTGAGTTAGGCCATCTAAAATAAAACATCAAAAGCACAAGAAAAAGAGGCTCATCTGAACTCAGATGATAGCCTCTAGCCAAAACTCTTTAGCAGGGAGAAAGTCGACACACTACTAGGCATATTATCATGAAAGGCAGACAGCCTTTAGAGAAGAAAAGAGAGACTGGCCCACGTGCTGTAGTGCTGGAGTGCCACAGTTTAACAGAAGGTACAAGGAACAAATTGCGGCATTACTTTGTTAACCTGTTCACTATATTCCAGGGTGATAAGAATTAATATTGCAATGAAATGGCTTTCACCTCCTCTTATTGGATCTTCCAATGATGATCTGCTGCTGTATGTACATACAGCAGCAGATCATCATTAAGCAGTTTAACCAAACTGTCCACTGCATCCTAACTGTGAGGCAAAACCTCAGCATCAACAGGTTCAGTGGAGCAGGACTGACAGAAGCCTTTGAACTCTTGATGGAGGTCCCTTGCTTCTCTTGTCAGCTCTGTCACCATGATTATCAGTTTTTGTAAGGCACCATCTGTTGACAAGAATAAGGAAACTGAGAAATACTGGCTTGAGACGTTTAAGTAGTTCCATCTGCTAAAATTGCATACAAGTTTCTCTTGTTCACTTATGAATAACATCCTATGTAAAATGTCAAAATACAACATTTTAGGACTTTAAAAGTTGCCTCACAAAGTTTCTAGAATCTAAAAAGAGTCAAAATAAAAGAATAATTGAGAAAACTGAAGTTAGTGATTAATCTTAATTTGTGTTTTAGTGGTAAAAATTATAATGAAAATTGTGATAAAACTCTCATTTTCAAATACCTTTGGGATAGATACAGTGGGATGCAAAAGTTTGGGCAACCTTGTCAATAGTCATTATTTTCCTGTATAAATCGTTGGTTGTTACAATAAAAAATGTCAGTTAAATATATCATATAGGAGACACACACAGTGAAATGAAGTTTACTGGATTTACAGAAAGTGTGCATTAATTGTTTAAACAAAATCAGGCAGGTGCATAAATTTGGGCACCACAAAAAAAAAAAAAAAGAAGAAGAAATGAAATCAATATTTAGTAGATCCGCCTTTTGCAGAAATTACAGCCTCTAAACACTTCCTCTAGGTTCCAATGAGAGTCTGGATTGTGGTTGAAGGTATTTTGGACCATTCCTCTTTACAAAACATCTCTAGTTCATTCAGGTTTGATGGCGTCCGAGCATAGACAGCTCTCTTTAACTCACACCACAGATTTTCAATAATATTCAGGTCTGGGGACTGAGAAGGCCATTCCAGAACGTTGTACTTGTTCCTCTGCATGAATGCCTTAGTGGATTTTGAGCAGTGTTTCGGATCGTTGTCTTGTTGAAAGATCCAGCCCCGGCGCAGCTTCAGCTTTGTCACAGATTCCTGGACTATGGTCTCCAGAATCTGCTGATACTGAGTGGAATCCATGTGTCCCTCAACTTTGACAAGATTCCCAGTCCCTGCACTGTCCACACAGCCCCACAGCATGATGGAACCACCATATTTTACTGTAGGTAGCAGGTGTTTTTCTTTGAATGCTGTGTTCTTTTTCCTCCATGCATAACGCCCCTTGTTATGCCCAAATAACTCAATTTTAGTATCATCAGTCCACAGCACCTTATTCCAGAATGAAGCTGGCTTGTCCAAATGTGCTTTAGCAAACCTCAAGCGGCTCTGTTTGTGCTGTAGGTGGAGAAAAGGCTTCCCCTGCATCACTCTCACATACAGCATCTCCTTGTGTAAAGTGCACCAAATGGTTGAACGATGCACAGTGACTCCATCTGCTGCAAGATGATGTTGTAGGTCTTTGGTGCTGGTCTGTGGGTTGACTGACGGTTCTCATCATTCGTCGCTTCTGTCTCTCCGAGATTTTTCTTGGTCTGCCACTTCGAGCCTTAACTTGAACTGAGCCTGTGGTCTTCCATTTTTTCAATATGTTCCTAACTGTGGAAACAGACGGCTTAAATCTCTGAGACAGCTTTCTGTATCCTTCCCCTAAACCATGATGGTGGACATTCTTTGTCTTTAGGTCATTTGAGAGTTGTTTTGAGACCCCCATGTTGCTACTCTTCAGAGAAATTTAAAAGAGGAGGGAAACTTACAATTGACCCCCTTAAATACTCTTTCTCATTACTGGATTCACCTGTGTATGTAGGTCAGGGGTCACTGAGCTTACCAAGCCAATTTGAGTTCCAATAATTAGTTCTAAAGGTTTTGGAATCAACAAAATGACAATAGAGCCCAAATTTATGCACCTGCCTGATTTTGTTTAAACAATTATTGCACACTTTCTGTAAATCCAATAAACTTCATTTCACTTCTCAGATATCACTGTGTGTGTCTCCTATATGATATATTTAACTGACATTTTTTATTGTAACAACCAACGATTTATACAGGAAAATAATGACTATTAACAAGGTTGCCCAAACTTTTGCATCCCACTGTACCTTTGAAGACCATAAGTCACCCAAAACAGCTGTTATATTAAAATATCATAAAACCTATGCTGATAATAATCACCATGGCTTATGAGAATTCTGACTGGTTCATACATTTGCCATGACTCGTTGGGATCATTGTCCTCTTCATTGCAGCGTGGACTTTGGATGTTTCTCGAGGAGGATATGGGGGTCATGAAAGCTCCTCTGTAATTATCCAGGAGCTAGGAACAATTTCTGTGTCACTAATACTGACCTGCATAATGCACCACTTCATGTTTTGTTTTTTGTTTTTGTAAGTTATCCTGTCTATGATAACTAGGGGGAAAAAGAATAAATAATGAGTTAATTAACTGGCTTTAGAGCTTGGCTTAGCTCAATGTTGTGCTGTCAGGGCATAAAGGATATTTCCTAGTAAAGTTTTGGAGCTTTGTTACACCAAGCCTGAAGTTCAACCGCCACACTCGGTAGCATCCAATTCTGGGGGTACTGGAAGTAAGACTTGTTATAACAAAACCTTCAGAAAAGTATTCGCATGTTTCAGCAGTGCCATCTACAAATTGTACTCCTTAAGACAGGGTGCACTTTTCAGTTACTACCTTTCTGTATTGTTCTGAATGGCCTATCTGAGCCACAAGTGCATCATAATGCAGGTGCAGTAATCTGTGTCCTTTTTTCAGTTGTAACACCTTTACATGAAGCTTTTCTGAAAACCTTTTCACAGTTTGTTCTAAAAACAAGTGAAGCTTGTGCAAGAAATGTAATTTTCATAAGGAAATCCTGAGAGTTATCTAAAGGCCTAAAGAGTCCACCAGCTGTATCCAAACCAAAATGATGGTATTCCCCACCATCCATGTTTTATCCCTACCATCCATCTTTGGGTAATTCTGGGTGAAACACATGCAAAATGCCCAAGACTGCAGTCAGTGCCACTAAAGAGACTGAAAATGTTGAAGCACAGTATTTTAAACTTGTTATTAGGAACTCAGTAGTTGGAGCTTCAGCACCACCATCAGTATCAGTATGATGTGAATAACAGCTGATGTACAGCAGTCGTGAGCTCTGTCCAGTGATACAGAAGTCTCACTGACTTCTGAACTCAGCTAATAGTCCCTGCCATTTCTTTTAACTGGTGGCTTGTCTGCAACTGAGTGACAAATGTCTGAAACACCCGACTCCACGCCAGCATTGACCTAAGGTTGCACCTCGTTGACCAATGTAATTCCATTATGAGTGCTTTTAAAAACCAGTTAAAAACTTTTCTATTCAAACAAGCCTTTTGTTGATCTACGTATTTTATATTCTTTACATTATTTACATTTAACCTCTTACATTGTGTATAATGTCTACTCATTGTACTGTTTATTTTAATCTTTGTGTACAGTGCTTTGTGACTGCCTGTCTGTGAAAAGCGCTTAATAAATAAACTTTACTTACTTACTAGTAGTGTTGTGCAAGTTCAGACTTTTATAACAAAGGATATTTTAAGGACTTGTTTTAAGGACTTGTTTATCTTACTGTGCTTAACTGGAATCTGAAATAAGACAATGAAAATATGTTAATAAAAAGAGGGAGAACATAAAATTCAAATACATACTAAGTGTGTAGAAGAATACACAAGTTTAAAGTTACCCATTGTCCAAGTATTACTAGCTTTTGCCTCTGAGCAGTGCTGTGTGTAACCTTCTCATTATTAAAGTCAAAGAAAATAATATGATAGACACCTGTGTGCAGCATCAATAAGTTTAAACTGTTTATTTAAAATCCTAAGAAACTAGCAGGGTTGGCTCTACATTTCAAGGCTGTTGATTACAACTATCGATAACACCGTGTAAATTACGGTACAAAGTGCGTAATTGTAAAATAATAAAAACGTAGTTAGAAAATAACATTTTGAAGCAACTTTATAGCCAGCCATTCTTTTTCGCTTATCCTCGTCGGGGTCACGGGTGTGAGGCTGGAGCCATAGATCGAGGGGTGGGGGGTACACCCTGGCTAACAACTTTATAGCATCATTGCTAATATAGCTAGCTAGCTTTATGGAAGGAAAATTATGACATGAAAATGTAATATTTTCTCAGATATTGTGTTGTCTAAGAAAAGCATACTTTTCTCCTTCTGTTTAAGCTAACTTGCCCTACTATTTTGTATGGGCTAATTTTAAAAATATTTTTGCTATGGAACCAATTTAGGTCTAACTTTCTAATAAACTTTTTAAAGGTTTTAAATAAACTATAAACGGCAAGAAATATTCACTTTTTTTCCAATTCAACTTTAAAATAATGGATAAAATCATATATTCTTACCTGATATATTGAGCGTGGTGCAGTCCAGTGAAGTGCAAGGCTGACTTATGGTCAACTATAAATGTTTTCAGTAGTGGACACATGGAATGTACCACTGTGAGACGGGTGCTGCTGCGGAATAGTTCAGGTAACAGCAGCTTTAATTTCCCGATTGCTGTCACCCGGTCAACTATGAACAGATCAACTATCAACTATAACGGCACAACAATGAATCAGTGTTATTCTGTCATTACTACTACATCGCCAGGTAGCTCTGACGTCACGTAAGAACTACTGCTTGTTATCTGGGTTTCCTCGGAAAATCTGAAACCGAGCAAAATCTGAAACCGAGCAAGATCTGAAGCCCTGGATTGTGTCTTTCAGTTCTGAAGAGTTTATTCTGCTTTTCTGATCAATCTGAGTCTCTTTACTTTTCTTTCTGTTCTCCGTCAGACTACAAACACGCTGTATAACCGCCAGTGTTACCTTGAAAACCAGGAAGTTGAACTTGGCGGCGTCGCGACTGTTGTTGTAGTTGACAGTCGGCGATGCATCGGGCACTAGGATGGTGACCGAGTGGTTTTTCTTCACCAGCTCTTCTATGATGGTCCGCATGTTCAACCAATGGCTGAACTCTCCCGGAAAAACCAGAGCATGGCCTCCGTGTACTGGAGCGACAGAATGAAGGAGCAGGAGGGAGAGGGGAAGAAGAAGAAGAAGAGGATACGTGGGAACCTGCATCGTGTGTGAAACACAAAAAGATCCCCAGTGTGTGAGAAAAATCTAATGTCAGATTGCAGCTGCAGGTCCAGAGTGTAGTCTGCCTAGAGGTCAGCTACGAGTTAAGAGCTGCGCTCTGACTGGACGACAACACACTGTGATCTACAACTGTAAAACAAAAAGAGGGGCATGCCAAGTCGTGTTTACTCTCACATTCCTTAAAGCAACAGTTATCTTGATCGAAGACCTAAAGGCTTCCTCTGAGCCCATGCCACCGGAAAACACAAAACACGTTTATATTCATAGTTCCACTCACATTTTCTCTGATTTCTCTGATGTTTATCAGTCAGTACTCAGTTCGGATAAAAATATTTACAGTAGGTGACTCTAACCAAAGCCTCAGAATTGCATTTCATATCTGACAGTCTGTAAAAATATAAATAACACCACTCAGAGTAACAATGTTTGCTGAAAACCCTCTTCTGTGTGACCAACTGTCAGTAATATTTAGAATAGTGAGCAACACAGCACCCAGGAAAAACTCCAGTACTGAAGATTATTTCGAAAATCCTTTATTTTTACAGGTTTCTTACTGAGAGCTTTATACCTGTGAGAATGTTCTAGTGGAATGGGAGAGCTTTATGGGAGCTTTATGGGCTTTATGCTTTAATGTGAGACTGTTTCTGTATAAAAAATTTAAATTTAGAGTTTTGATATGTATTCAGCATGAGGTTTATAACTGAAAGGTTCGGATATAAACAGGTAGAAATCCTCAGGTAACCCCATCAACAACATTACTCAGTTTCATCAGAGTTTAGAACACATTTATAATAGATTACATATTTATTAAAAGCACATTAGTTTTCCAAATAAGGGGAAGAACCAGTAGTGTAAAAAACACTGTCGCCAGCATAAAAATGTACATTACCTCAGTGTAATACCGATTATGTCAGTAACAAAAGAGATATAAGGATGGAGCCCTGTGGCACATTTTAGTGACTGAAAGAGAGCCAAACATTGGAGACTAAGTTCAACCAAACATGAAACCATTTAATGCAGTGTGTTAATCTGTGTCCAAGCTGCGCCACTGTAACTAGATCAGGTTATATGCAGACGCCGAGCTTCACCATGCTGCATCACATACTCCACCCAGAAAACAGTGGGATTAATTTGCGTCACTGTCTGGTCATGCACCGCCCCTCCCTGAGCCCAGTTCTGTTGGAGGTTTCTTTCTCTTAATAGGGAGCTTTTCTGTCACCAAAGTGCTTGCTCATAGGGGATCATATGATTGTTGGGGTTTTCTCTGTTTCCTTTGTATTATAGGGGGTTTATATTGTAGGGTCTTTACCTTACAATATAAAGTGCCTTGAGGCAACTGTTGTTGTAATTTGGCGGTATATATAAATAAAACTGAATTGAAGTGAATAGATCTCCCGGGGGATCAACAGACGGCTTGGTGCTGAGGCTGGAGTGATGCAGATGCTGTACCGGTTTGTCGTGGTGTAAAGAGAGCTGAGTGTAAAAGCAAACCCATCCATCTTCCATCCATCTTCATCTGCTTTATCCAGGGCCGGGTCGCGGGGGCAGCAGCCTAAGCAGAGAAGCCCAGACCTCCCTCTCCCCAGTCACCTCCTCCAGCTTAACCGGGGGAACACCAAGGCGTTCCCAGGCCAGCCGAGAGATATAATCTCTCCAGCGAGTCCTGGGTCTGCCCTGGGGCCTCCTCCCAGTGGGACATGCCCGGAACACCTCACCTGGGCGCCTCCTGGGCAAACCATATCATATATTTGTATCATTATGTACAGCTACTTTAAATACCATATTCATTCAGTCTTTGAATTCAACTCTAATTGACCTTTCCTTCAAGCTATCAAGGTGTCTACTATAGCCCTCTTCTTCAAGACTAATGTGATACAAAGTGTGATGTACTGATGTCCCTGAGTTGCAGTGTTGTGGTACAGAGTGAGGGCCCAGAGGTGAACGAACAGTCCTCTTTTACTGCCAACAGTGGGACAAACTGAGTGAGAGTACACTGCTGGGATGTGGACTGAGTATCTGTCAAATATCAGTGCTAACGCTAATGTCAAGGCCGCACACTGATCAGTGTATTTATGCTGGATAGCTAGTTACCTAGCACCGTTGCAATTAGCTAAAATGGTCATTCACTCTGGCTTTTGCTGCTGCTCCTCATGAGTGCAAAAGACCAACAGACCATCACACACCAGCAGGTGGAGACACAGACTTAAGGACTGATCTGTGGCTGCTGCTGTTCATGAGGTGGGCAAATATTAACATTTATGGACTCAGGCTGTTAATTAGAATAAATAGAAAAAACATTGAAGCAACTTCATGATATTGTTTAAGTAAATCTGAATCTCACCTGCACAATAATGTGATGTAGATTTTTCAGCACATTTTTTTATATGTTTAATATGTTAAATGAGAACAAGTTAGATTTTACTGTAGGATACTTTTACTCCCCAGTGACAACATCGTACATGTCCCCAAGCCTAATTTTTCACCGTAATAATATTATTTGCAGATGATGCAAACTTACTGTACTGTGGAAGTAACTTGGAACAACTTCTGAATGAACTAGAAAACGAATAAATAATATGAAGACTTGGTTTGACTATAATAAATTAACATTGAACATGAGTAAAACAAAATTCATGATATTTGGGAATTGTGCATATTCTACAAATAGTAAAGTGACAATAAATAACTTTGAATGAGACAGAGTATCTGGGGGAAAAAATCCGTGGTGTGATGATACATCACAAACTATCCTAGATTCACTTATATTAAAGGCAAAATATCAACGTCTCTTGCAATTCTCTACAAGGTTAAGGATCTCATAAATCAAAAATCATTATATACACATTATATGTATTGTTCTATTATACTCCTGTACATGCTATATTGTGTGTGGAAGTGTAGGGAAACACCTGTAAAACACACACCCATCCAATATACATTCTGCAAAAAGAGTGATAAGAACACCTGTACAGATGAAGTTAAGAAAAGTACAAAAATACACACATTTGTTTAGAAGCAATAAATTGCATCAATATAGACTTCATCCTCTCAGTGATTGAGCTGTCTCATTGTTTTCTATTGAAGTCTTCTCCTTATTTTTATAGATTAAGGCAAGAGTAAGTTAAAACATTCATTAAGGTATTTTGCACATAGATATAACTCCATATGAAGCAATGTAAAACATAACTGGTAATTAGTTACATTTACTTCTTCGAAATAAACTATTCTATCTATCTTACAGTGTTTATCATCCATCTGTTTTAGTCTATAACTATAATTTCTTCTACCTAATCCTATACACTGTACATAAGGTGTGCTTGCTGGCAAACAACCTGTCAGTCACATCTCGTTTGCCAATGAGTCTAAAGCATCTCTCAGTTTCTCAGCCAGATCCGCTTCTTGTTCATGAAACCAACTCTCTAAATATCAAGATGAATAAGGTGAAAACAATTAGCTGAAATCTCTTAATGAGACTTCAACAACCAGTGGGTGATGTTACAGCATCTCCATCCATCTATACCTCATCCTGGCAATGACTAGTAGTGCCTAAACTCTTCAGTTATTTGTTATAGTCAAGATTTATTTGGTTAAATACAAACACTGAAAAAACAAAAATGAAAACAGGATTTCATGATGTCTGCAGCTTTAATAATAAGGACAAAAAGTTACTTCTGCCAGTGCAGCACTTGGGTGTTCTTTTCACCATGCATGACAGAGGAGACCTGAGGGGTACTACAGAGCAAGTTCAGCAAAGCCAGACTTTCTTTGACTCGACAAAACCTAAAAACTCAGCCAGAGACAATAATCGGTATCTCAGTAGTGTTTTTTTTTTTTTAACATTCTGTATTAACTTAGGCTTTCTGCTTCATCATCAGCACAGTTGCTGCTGCTGCCCATCTTCTTTCTGCAGTGTAGGACACAAGTCAACACTTGGATTTAATAAACCGCTTGCTTCAGCAGAGAATTGTCCCCATAAAACGTACTGTAAATACAAGATTAGGTATTTTAAAAAAAATGCTCTTCCACATTATTTTAAATGAAACTGAACATAATAAGCTGCCAACAAGATCATTATGGTAACACAAGTTACAATTTTAGCTCAGCCAGGTAAAAGGAGACCAACCTTCATGACACTGAAAACCCTGACTTTAAGCTCAACATTTAAGCTCAACATAGTTAATTAATGAATTAATCTCACTCTGAAATGAGCCCAGGTCTGCTGGGTAACTAGATAACATCCGGCTTTTATGTCAGCTGTAATAGCAAGACTGAGAATGTATTACATATTTATTCATATTTATATAGCTATATTTCCAACACCAATATTCAGAATGATTGACTGTCATGTTTTATTAAATCAAGTCCATATAGTAATAAAAAAGAAGAAATAATGAATTTTTAATATTTTAGGATATATATATATATATATATATATATATATATATATATATATATATATATATATAAAATATTATTTAGAATGTTTTATTTTGTACTATTGCTAAACTTAAAACTGAACCCTTTGTGTTTCAGTCCTTGAGACTCCTGTTTGCATGTGAGTACCAGGTCACTGTGTTTCTTCCAGAGTGGGGATCATCTTAGGATGTGGGGACTGTGTATATCCTCCATGTCATGGTCTTTGGTTTTGAATTTTTATTTCTCTGCCTGGGTTTGTTCCAGTTGAGGTCTTAAATTATTCTTAGTTTATTTTGTTCTTTTTTTGAGCTGTAATACTTTTTTGTAAACTTTGAGTTCTGAACCTTTTGTACTGGTTTAGATCATGTATTGTTCTCGTGTTAGTTTTGAATTCTGGGATTTTATTAAGCTCCATTTAATATTTTAAAGTTGTTGGTCGTGTGTTTAGATCCCTCAGCTTCTTTTGTATCAGGGTTTACAGGTTTCTTTTGGGTTTTTTAAGATTTTTTTTTTTTAATGTGTTATATCAGGGGTGTCGAACTCCAGGCCTCGAGGGCCGGTGTCCTGCAGGTTTTAGATATCACCCTGGGTCAACACACCAGAATCACATGATTAGTTCATTACCAGACTTCTGGAGAACTTCAAGACATGTTGAGGAGGTAATTTAGCCATTTAAATCAGCTGTGTTGGATCAAGGACACATCTAAAACCTGCAGGACACTGGCCCTCGAGGCCTTGAGTTTGACACCTGTGTGTTATATGTTAGTTCTGCTTCCTGTCTGTGCCTTCCTCGCTTCCCTGATTGTCTTTACTTGCCTTAATTAAGTTCAGCTGTGCTTTGTTGGCCATCTGTCTCCTGCTGTGTAGTCATCTCTCTGTGTGTATGTATTTCCTCCATTGGTGTGTTGCTGTTTCCCTTTTTGATTGTGAATATTTTGCGTCTGTGTTTTTTTTTTTCCCATTTGGACACATTTTAGATATGCCTCCTCCACTCTGTGTTTGGGTCCTCATCCATCCCCCATACTGATTCTGGCACGTACGAAATGAAATAACAAAACACTGGGTTAAAAAATGAGGGAAAACAATAGGTGCACAAAAAAGGGAAGGCTTAAGATACAAGCTATGCAAATCAACCATCTAGGGCTGATTATTTGAGCTTAAAGTAACTTTGTATGTTTCTGTTTCTGAGATCCCAAAAGGTACACGTTTAGCACTTAATCCACTGTGACCAGTTTCTATATCTGTCTTTTATATCTGCATAATGATGATGATTATTACAGAAAGTTACTTTTGAGTTCAATTCTCCTTGAGAACATTTGCTCGCTCTTGGTTATTATCAGTTGGTAATAAATGCAGATATTAGAAATATAATGTGCAGTATAGCTAGATTCAAAAAGTCCCATATACCATAAAACTAAAATGTTAAGCACTTTATTGTCTGAGAGTGTGGTCATGCTGCTTCTGCTCACCAAGACATTTAATGGTTCTGTATTAAATTGATTGATTTAACTAGTGAGTCAGATATTTAACCTGTTTTGTTATTCAGTCTCTGGGTTTCAGCTTCACTGGGGTCATTTATTTCACCTCATTCCACAGGGTCTGCAATGTGTCTGCATGCTTCAGCTCCACGCCCAACCACATGTACACAACCCTCCAACACTCATTTGGTGATGGCCCAACCCCAAATAACTTCCATTCTGGTCTGACAGACCAATGGCACCCCGTCCTCTGAGCACATGGGAGGAGAAAGTAAGCGCGAGGGTGCGACAGAGGGAAAGTACGAGGATGAGACCGAACATGCCAGAGTCTGCATAAATGATCCGAGAGTCAAGAGGAGGTTCTGAATCAGCTGAGAGTTTTGCGCGGACCTGGTTCTGATGTGGTCCAGTAGGAAGAGGCTCATCAGGCTATACAGGAGATTTTCAAACAGTCCTCACGACTTCATTCCTGGTTTTGAGTCTGTATATTTTGGAATAATCAGGATAAACTCTCAGAAGAAAGGTGAGTGTGTGTGTGCCTGCCTGCCTGGCTGGCTGCTTGAGCTCTGACAGATGACCTCAAAAAAGTGTCTCCCCCCCCCCATGTCACTTGGTGACATGCTCTGATTCATCAACACATAAGTACGACTGTCCTCATCAAGTCGACTGAGAGAGAGAGATGAGAGTGAATAATTCAAAATACCTGAGCGTCTGATGTCCTAACACACATTTACCGGATGTTTGAGCTGAAAGCAGAGGCATCCATTCATCATTAGTGGCGTTCTAAGTTTGGAGGCAGTGGTGATTTCCACGCACATGTCAGTGGTTTAATTTTGTCTGAAGGGATGCAAAGCGGAGACTTAAAGTGAATGATGAGAGCACTAATGGAGAGACAAAGGCTGCTTCATGAGACAAGAGAGGTAAACACAGAATGAGCTTATTTTTAAAGTGAAGCTATACTTGTGTTTCAGATCTGTGAGAGTGACTCTTTCTTGTTTGCTTCTTTTCCCCACAGATGTCATGAAGCGGAGGGATTCAGTCAGATAACCTGAGATCATAAAAGACTCCTCATCATCAGAAATTCTGCCAATTTTGAGGCCCTAAAGAAGTTCTGTCTTGAATATTTCACTGTACACTTCCTGGACTGTCATGGATTCCCACAGTGGTCCCTATCTCAACCATAAGGCTCTCTGCTCACCTCTGGGTGCAGCCCGGCTATGTCAGTTAGCTTTGGGCTGTGCTGTGATCGCGATGGTGACCCACACTGCTGGCTACAGCGGCTCACACGGCGTGTTCTGCATGGCGGCGTGGTGTTTTTGCTTCGCCATGTCAGTGCTGGTGTTCTTCCTGGATGCAACTCGTCTCTACAGCTACCTGCCCGTATCCTGGGACAACCTCACAGTCACGTGTGCTGCCTTTGCAACGCTCATGTAAGTCACAGAGTCAACCTTTGAAATGGAAGTTACATTTTGACCACCTTTCACTCATCATACCAGTTTTTTCACATGCAGCAAATTAATATCCACCCAACAAAAATACCCAAATACATCTAACAGATGAATTATTGCATAAAAAGAAACAAACATTATCTTCTGAGTCCTTTTAAATGAAGAAACAATAAAAATATATGCACACCATGATCCAACGTCTCCCACTGGCAAATTCTCGCAAGAATTAATTAATTAAATCTGCTATTTAATCAACGGTGGAAAAAAATGACAATTAATAATGTAAAACTGCTGCTCAGTGATGAACAGCAGATGATTATCATTCAACTACAGTTTTCTCCAGCTTTAAGAAATAATTTTGCACTTTCCATTGCACTTTTTTTACAGTTAGCAACTGTTGCTTATCACCATCAGTGTTTTCCAGCATCAGGCAGTTAAAAGACGATTTTGATAAATCTTCTATATGCTCTGCACTCACTTTTTGCACAGGCAAGGTTGGCACTGAGCTGCTAAATATTTATGTACATAGGTGAAAAGATGCCTTTTTTTCTAAAAACTACATTACTTAGCAGGCAGATCTGAAATGTGAGTTAAATACTGGACTCAATTCATCAAGTGTCCCTCCAGATAAATGCTTCTGTTGCTATACTGGATGTGCTAAATGAATAAACACAGCAAATATTCACCACATCAAGTTTATGGAAAATGAACAGGACTTATATACAATGTTTCTACTCAGCTGAGCAGTCAGAGCATTTCCTACAAGTGTCATTCACCCACTGACGCCCAAACACTCATTTATACCATGTTTTTATCTAACGTCTAATCGCTTTCTAACACACTCACACACACACGCACTGATAAGGAGTCAGGGATCTTCCAATTAGCAGATGACCCACTCTACCACCTATTGTGTATTGTGTTTAAAAAAGCACAAACAAAGAAACCTACATAGTTTTGACTAGATAAAAATATTGCAGTTTGAGATCTTATAACCTGGTCTTTACTGCTAAACACACTTGGATCAGGTGTTGTTAAATTGTGAGACTTTAGGGATATTTGAACTGTTCTTGATTACAGCCATCTTTAAAGCCAGACGGATTTTAGGACTGACTTCCTGGGTAAACACACCTCTAATCAACTCTTACCTATGTGGCTGAAAGAGTCACAGCTTTAACAGAGGTAGAACGTTAACCTTTCATTGCAGTACTGGACACATAATCACACTACTGTCACTGTGTGAGGTTTTTGATCCTGTACAGGATCCATACAGGATTAAAATTACACATACAGGCTGAAAAATCTACATACATCTTTATTAATATTTGGTTAAATGTCCCTTAGCAAGCTGTACCTTGGCCAGACCGTTGCAAAGTGATGATACGAATAAATAACTTGTACATGGGTACAGTTGTTTGAAGTGATGATCTTAGAATCTGCAATTGTTTAGAAATAGCTCCAAGAGACTTGCAAATTTGTTGCCGTCAGAAACTTGTTTCCAGTTATACCAAAGCAGTTATAATGGGAAGGTTAAGGGTCAGCCTCACTCATAATTTAATGCCATAACTTAGAAAATAAAACAAAGGTTCTTGTGAACATAGTTTGACTGCTGACCTATTAAAGACTGCACAGTGTATATTTTATATAGTGTATCTTATGAGACGTTACAGACATAGTTGTAAATGTAACTCTGGTTTTCTCAGATTTAATAAACTCATATAGCTTTTCTTTCCTTCTTCTGCAGGTATGTGACGGCCTCTGTTGTTTACCCTCTGTTCTTTGTGCAATCCGAGTGCCCTTACGCTGGCTGTGATGTCAGAAATTTCCGCATTGCTGTCACCGTCTGCTCCATCCTGGGGACTCTGGCCTACGGGGCGGAAGTGGCCTTGTGCAGAGCAAGACCAGGCCAGATTGTGACGGGTTATATGGCCACAGTGTCCGGCCTTCTCAAAGTTGTTCAGGGCTTTGTAGCCTGCATCATCTTTGGTGCACTGGCCAACCGGAGTCAGTATTCCCAGTATGCAGGCACAATCTACTGTGTTGTTGTCTATGCTTTCTGTTTTGCTCTCACAGCACTGGTGATCATAATGACTGTATGCAAGCGGACCAAGGCTGTGTGCTGCATGCCCTTTGACCGCTTTGTGGTAGTGTGCACCCTACTTGAAGTACTGCTCTACCTGAGTGCATCAGTGGTGTGGCCAGTGTTCTGCTTTGACACAAAATACGGCTCCCCATGGAGACCGTCGTCCTGTCCACAGGGGAAGTGTCCGTGGGACAGCAAGGTTGTGGTGGCCGTGTTTTCCTTCGTCAACTTTGGACTGTATTTGGCCGACCTGATCTATTCCCAGAGGATAAGATTCGTCTCCTCACATAGGCCCAGCAACTCGCGGGCCTAGCAGTCCTTATTTGGCATTGGTTTAAGTTATTTATTTGCCTCAGTTTATGATTTTTGATGTTTAAAACCATAGAAAAGGTAAATTTGTAATGCACAAGTTTCCCAACCCAGGTGCTGCACTTACTCTGCTGCTGAGACATCATGAATTTGAACTGAAAGCACTCTTGTGGAATTTCACTGCCACACCCTACCATGGCAAAACTGACCCCTTCTTTCCTAGGAGCCAGCCTTACCCAGACAGCCTGGACCCAGTGTATGTCCTGCCGAATCCTCATAATACAAGACACTCCCACTATTCTTGACCTGTGACACAACACACACTTCCTTTCTACTTGTATTTCTGGTCAAATAATACATAAAAGTCTTGAATATAAATAGCAAACCTGGTTTTGGCATCCATGGCATCCCTGTCATCTGCGAACCCCACACCAACGATCTACGGACTCAGGCTGCCAAAAATAAACACGAGCCGTCTGCACTCATAGTAAAGCGATGACACAGCATTTATAAGAGGCTGGTGTCTTTAAAGCCTCTCTATGAAATGCTTTCCTCAGTCTATGCAGATGAGGAGAAAATTATCAGCCGCCCTGTAAGATTTAAAGTTTTTGTCAAAATTTTCCCAAGCGCCTTTTTTAACAGAGCAGGGGATTTTCCGCCTAGCTTTTCTAAACAAACTAGTTTTCTTAAGAAAGCGTAGATTATTTCTGTTTGCACCCAATAACGAAATTATAATAATAACAAAGATTTACCAAAATCAATTTACACAGAGTATTAAAACCTCAGCAGTGTTTGAGCTGTTGCTTGAGAAAGCATCATGCCAAAAGCCAAAAGAAATCAGTTTAGACTTGAGAAAAAGAATCGCCGATGCAAAGCATGGCATGGATATACAAAGTTATTACAGCATTTCAAGAACTGGAGAGAGAGAGGTATCGTGAAGAAGGTCAAAGAGAGCCACAGAGAACAGAACAAGCAATACTCTGGAAAGAAAATGTGATGTGATGTTTAAAGATCCCAGAAACACTGCCAAGACACTATCGAATGACTTAGCCAATTCTGGATGCTATTGCAGTCACTAGGACTCAGCACCCCTGGACTGTGAGATTGCAGAAGAGCTCCACTTCTGCAAAAGATAAACCTTCAAGCCAGACTGAAGTACGCTAATGACAACCTGGAGAAATACTGGAGGCGCATCCTTTGGTCAGCTGAGACAAAACTAGGGCCACAGACAGACACAGCTTATGTTTGGAGAAAGACTTGGAGAAGACCGTCCCCACAGTGAAACATGCTGCTGGGCGTATTATCCTGTGTAGCTGCCTCCGTTTATCTTAAACTGGGAATCTCTACGCACCAAGGGACACTATGAGCGTGGTCAGGGTGGCCAAGAAATGTTTATACAGTCTCACTGATTAATCACATGTAACTCAATATGTGTGCTTATTTTGCTTTTTCTTGTGTTCTGTCACATATGTACACATTGTTATGTTACATATATTGTTACGATGGTGGATGCTCATGTTAAACATAGCCAGGATTCAAATAACGAGGTCAAAGTATGTAAAAAAGCCAAGTTTCAGACATCTTTTTTCTACTCTTGGGTCTGAATGATGTCATAGAGAGTGTATATGAATATTATGGCCATCTTGGGCACAGAGCTCCGGCTTCAAACTAACTGTTTGTAAGGGGTAGCTAAGCCCCCAGTATATGGTAAGCTGTGAATAATGCAAAGTTACTCTAGTTAATATTATGGAGATGGAAATGAACATAATAGATCCTGTTTAATTGATAGTTAAAAGGGTTGTACTATCCTTATTAAAAATGACCTGTGTGATAATCCTTGTAAACCGTATTGAGACACTATGTGATTTTACATTCAAATAAACTCAGATTTGTTGATTTAAAGCTTTCTGTAATAACGTATCTTCCCATGAGTGAACTAATTAGTGAATCTTTGATTGGTGATCTCTGATATTTGTAGAGACCAAAACAATAATGATAACACCGATTGTTGTCCTTGCTTTTGTTTTTGTATGGAAACTTGATTTAAAATGAGCTCTAATGTTGCCCTGCACACCATCTTTGATAACATCCCGGTGCTGTGTTTAAGGCTTCTGCTGCCACCAAGTGTCAAAATAAATAATGAATTCAGCGCACGATATTATATAAAATATGTTTACATGTGTGGTGAAAATAGTCTCTACGTACATTCCATTTCTCCGAGCAGAAAAAAATGTCAAACCTTTGAGCTAAACTTCAGTGAGTTTTGTTCAGATTTTACATTCACTTCTGGAGTCTGCAGACATGAAGCCAAATGACCTGCATCATGCTGCCGCTGCCACACGACTGAGGTGGTGAAACACAACCTGTGTAATGATGGGTGGAAGTTTGTCAGTGTGAGGCTTAAATTATCTCCAACACAGGACTGCTTGTCTATGTTCACAATGTGCCGTCTCCTGTATGAGCCTCTTTCCTTTTCCTTTCATTTCTTTAACGTCTTTCTAATGTGCAAATACCGGATGACATCAGTCATTTTGATCGTATGACCCATCAGATCTCCAGACACACTCTTCAGGCTTTGGTTGTAGATCATTAAATTGCTAGACGGTCTGATTTTTTACGCCGCCATATCTGTGCACCTTCAGGGGGTAAAAAGGCGCAAAGACGGGTCTTTCTCTGTCTGTGGTGCTAGCATTCACAGGGATAAAACACAAGAAGAGATCTGATCCGCTCAGCCTCTCTTTGTTCTCCTCCATTAAGATTTCTCTCTCCTCCACATTTTCACACTCCCTCCCTGGATTTATTTCTCACACATCATACCAGTTACCTCCTCCTCCTCTTTGCTTTGGTCACCTCAGTGAATCTCATCTCTCTAATCCAGGATCAATGTAGTGCCCTGTCACATCTGTGAGTGCTATGGATGTATTATAATAAGTCCTCGGGAAGCTGCTGTGGCACAGCATACGTCTCGCAAAAACTGTTCTTGCTGCTCAGCAGCAAATCCGCCACCAGTTGGCTGCTCTCATCTCCAAATCTGTCTAAGACAGCAGAAAACGTCACTGTGCGACTTGGAGATTTGCTATTTTCAACATTGTGCCAATTTATGGAAATTAGTAAGTAAATACAAGTAAATAAGATATACCAGATTATCTGAAGAGGGTTTGTCTAAACTGCTGGGCTTTGTAGCAAAAAATAACTTTGTATTGTTAAAGTAATATTTTTATGTTGTGTCTGTTGCTCTGAAAGCATTTAGATCCTCTTATATATTCTGCTCAATTATTTCTGTTAGCTAGCTCTCTGGAGGTACTGCTTGATCCGTGTGTACTCTTCTCTGGGGTTATATTTCCAGAGTGAGATGTAACATCAGTTGAATATGACAGAGCCCAGAGAAAGCTACGACTGAAAATGATGGACACTGTCACCACAGAGCAATCTGCAGCTCAGTCGAGGCCTGCATTCTGCCCGCTCCTCCGCAGACCTCCATTCAGCAGCTGTTCCATGTTTGGCACTCATTTTTCCTCTCTATCCCAAGGGCCTCTGTCTTAAACATAGCAGTGGATGAAGTCGCCTGACAGAGATGGGATGCGGCAGGTGTCCATCATAACTGTCCCCTCCTCACCTTCCTGCTGGGGGCACATGGAGCGGCGGCTGGCTCACTGTTGTCACTAATCTCTGATGGCACATGTTGTTGGTGTCAGATTCTCCCTGCGGATCTCAGCTCTCGTTTTGCCAAATGTTGGGTGGAACAATGCTGAAGTCTTGATTTTTGGTCCCAGTAGATCTCAGTCTGCTACTGTATGCAAAACAGTGTGGGAGCTTAGTATGAAAGCAACGGCATGGTACTTAACAGACACATCCAGCATTATGTAATCAGCTTCAATATTGATTGCATATGTTGCTAGGCTACTGAACTGCATGCCATCACAGTGTGTGGTGTTGAACCTATATTGTGAAAATCCGATGTGTTTTCTGAATTGTGTTTTGTTTGCCTGAATGAAATGACAGAATAGAATGTAAATAAAACAGAATGCAATGATTTGCAAATCTCATAGACCCATATTTCATTCACAATAGAACACAGAAATAATATTTCTAATAAAAAAAAAATACTGAATATTTAATCTGAGAAAATGCACCATTTTAAGAAAAATATCTCATTTTGAATTTGATGGCAGCAACATGTCTAAAAAAGGATTGGGAAGGACCATTTTTACTACTGTGTAGCATCGATTCTTCTTTAAATAACAGTCTGGAAACTGAGGAGGACAGTCGCTGAATTTTTGGGAGGAGAATGTTGCAACGCTTGCCTCAAGGCGCTTTATATTATAAGGTAAAGACCCTCACATAATACAGAGAAAACCCCAACAATCAGACAAATCACTATGAGCAAGCACTTGGCAACAATGGGAAGGCAAAACTCCCTTTTAACCAGAATAAACCTCCAGCAGAACCAGGCTCAAGGAGGGGCGGCCATCTACTGCAACGGGTTGGGGATGAGGGGAGGGAAACAGGATGATGCTGTGGAGAAGAGCCAGAGAATAATAATAACTAATGATTAAATAGGTTACCGAGTGGCATGTAAGCACATAGTGATCAGGGGGAAAACTCAATGCATCATGGGAAGCCCCCAGCAGCCTAGCCCTATTGCAGTGTAACTAAGTGAGGAATCAGGGTCACCTGATCCAACCCAAACTATATGCTTTAGCAAAGAGTAAAGTTTGAAGCCTGATTTCAAAAGTAGAAAGCATGTCTGTTTTCTGAATCCAAACTGGAAGCTGGTTTCACAGAAGAGGGGCCTGAAAGCTGCATACCATTCTACTTTTAAATACCCTAGGATGGCAGCATATGTTTCTCTAAAACCTTTCAGCTTGCATTGTGCCTTTCCAGATGTACAGACTGACAATACCAAACAAGCACCCCCGCATTTCTACCTCTATAAAATGCAAGTGTGATGTAAACGTTTGAACTGAGCGTTGATGAAAACTGGTGAACAAAAGACAAATATTTTCGGGTGACCTTTAGACCACAGTTTGCTCTCCTCAGACCTCTCATGGCTTTATCCACACCACACGAGAGCTATAGTCAAGCGGTAATATCATCCTGGTAAGCGAAATACAGGTACCAAGGATAGAGACACAGAAGGAGTATATTATCGAGGCTTCTCTCCCACAGATTCTTCTGGGATTTACAGTCTGATTTGTTCCTGAGATTTTGAGATGTGCTGTGGGAAATCCTTTATTAGTTTTGGGTTTGACATTCAAATGAAAGCTGACATTACACTGGATGCCTTAACTTCCCTGCTGCCATTTCCTTTGTATTCTGTCTTTGCCGCTTATTCTTGTCTCAGACTGCAGGAGGGTGATGTATGGCAACACTTGGGAAAGATTTCTGTCTGTCTGTGATATTAAATATGCACATCTCCCCTCACTCACCAAAGCTACTTTTCTCTCTCTCGTTCTCACATCGTGAAGAACACAAGCACGAATACACACCTCGGGCCCCTAACCACTGCAAGCAACAATTTGTTGTGAACGCTTCACCTAGATCTGCTTTCTGCTGTTGCTGAAAAGAGAGAGAGAGAAAAAAAGATTTGTGCTCTACGGGTATTTTTAATAAATCTCTCGGGGTTTTGTCAAAAAAAAGAAAGACAGAATGAGTGTTGTCACGCCTCAGCACACATACCGAGTCTGAGTGATAGATAGAGCAGAGGCAGGCAGTGGTAAATTGACTTTGTCTGTCTGTCAGACTGAGAGGCAGCGTCGTGGGGATATATCTCTGTAAATTTCAGCTAGTTTCAGATTAGGTTCATGGAACAGATTTGTGGGTAATTAGCTTATTCTGCAACCAACAAGAGGAAGAACACTGACACTTTGTATCATCAGAAGGGAATATTTTTCCCTAATTCCCAACAATTTTCCCTTTTCTTCTGAATATAAATGAATACAAATGCAGAGACAATCCTCTTCTCACTCCTTCTGCAGAAGGAAAAAGTGTCTGTGTTGCTTTAGGGATATTTAACAAGCTTGAGGAAGAATGCACATTTTTGCAGTTGCACACAAAAAATTAATTATTTTCATTCAAATATGCTCAAATTTTATTGTTTAGGTAAGGAGAGTGTTTTATCAGGGGAGACATGGTGGTGGGTTTGAATGTACTGGTCTCCTGAGGGCTTTATGGAGTTCGCATGTTCTGCCTGTGTAGATTGTCTCCAGGTACTTCAGCATCCTCCAACAGGTAGGTGTGGATGTGAAGAGTGTGTGGTTGTCTTACTTACTAAATACAAATACAATGGTAACTAGTTCAGGTTGTATCCCTCCTCTCACCTTGGAACAGCTTGGAAAGGCTTCTGTGACCCTTTGGCAATCGAAAATCTTTCTGACCTAAAGTAACTGATCTAAATCTGAATTTTCATTTTCTGGATGATTGGCCAAATGGTTTCTAGGCCTTTGTGAGTGTGGATGGATGGATGGATGGATGGACTTTTGAGAGGACTCAAACGTTAATCACCCTTCAAGGATTTTTGGAGGTAATCCTTGCTGACCTCAACATATGATATACTGATATGTAGAACCATCAGCTGCTCAATCCTGGGTCTATACTACACAATGTCAACCAAATGATGGCATACTCAAATAATGTTGAGGTGAAAATTAGTATCATGGATCACAGTGATGATGGGTTTCTAAAATGTATTTATTTTTTATCTTGCATATTGTGTTGTAAACAAAATCTGGAAACGTTTTTGAGTTGCTCCTACAGAGATGTTCAAACATAAATACAATAATCTTAGAATTTATTTTGAGTCATCCACAGTGATTTCCTCACTTCTATGAAGGTTGACCAATATTAACACAGAGTGCACAGATTTCGCAGCACTCTGTTCTTCTTCCTCTGCCGACAAGTTTTATACACATGCCAATTTCCTTTTCCAGCAGGACTTAACACCTGCTGACAGTGCCACACAGACTGCCAAAGCTACTACAAAATGTTTGCTAACCATGTTATTACTGTGGTTGACCGACCGGCCAAATCATCAGACCTGAACCCCACGAGGAATCTGGGGAATATTGCCAAAAGGAAGACGACAAACACCCGACACAAAAAGAAAGTGAAGGCTGCTATCAAAGCACCCTGGGGTCTATTAACACCTCACCATGGATTACCTCCATGCCACACTCCACTGATGCAGTGATTCATGTTAAAGGAGCGCAGAGTAAAGAAACTAACATACTTTTCAGGAGTTGGACATTTGTTTTATGATCCTCTGCACAACATTTATTGCCATATCTATAAAAACTTTACACTTTAAGTATGTTTTTAGTATTTATAATCATTAATAATCAGTATTTAGAATTTTACCCCTTTAAATGAGTAATATTTTATTATGTATTTCACTATTTTCTCACCTACACTAGTGCTAAGATTGACCTGATACTGAAAATTTAAAGACACGTCAGGCAGAAATTCTCCACAGTCTCTATTTATCCCACATTTTCAGTCTAAACAGGTAGAGGAACACTGTGTGTTTCATCACTTGCCACACTGGTGGGTTTAGTACTTTTCATAAAAATACACAAAAGTACTGATATTTATAGAGGTTTGTCTTTGTACTTCAGAAGTCATCACCTCATTTTTGTGATTCTGTGCTGCAGACAGCAAATCTTCTACAAGATTGACGTTTTGATCAAATGCACGGAAAGCATGAGTCATCAAAACATTGCGGGTTACCAGAATTGGCTTGAGATATTTTAGGGAGCTGAATATGAATAGACGATTGTTATTCTAACAGGAGACTGCGGACCAGTTCTTTTTTTTCTTTCCCCTTAGAGTTGACAGAATTTGAAATAAAGCAGAACTGAATAGCACATACGCTAATGAGCTATGGAGTATGAATACAGTTTGGCTGCCTATCCCTTGGTATTTCACCAGCACATATTCTCAGAATTAGCCAAGAACTTGTCCTGTAACTGTCAGTTTAATGCTAAAATCTCCCCTCTCCACATTTTAAAAGGTTCAACCCTCTTCTTGTCTATCATGCCTGTCTGTTCCTTTCATGTTTCCCATTCCATACCAGCCTAAATTTACACACTACGGGAAGAAGTGATATGTCTTCTTCACGGGACCACATTCCATTTATTTTCTCACAGGAATGCACACTGAGGGATTGCTTATGCTCCTGTCTATATATAAAGCAGAATGCAAGGCTGAGCTCTGAAAGCGCCAGCTGTTCAGATACTCAGAGTCCTCAGTGATATATGCTTGGCTAAAACTGAGATGAGCCCAGATTTAACTAATAATTCAAGTAATATCAGAGTCTTTGTACCAAAATGTATATCCAAAGTATTGGCAAACAGAGCACTAAAACAAAGAAACAAGAAAAATAATCTTTATTTATATTGATAGGTTATAGGTTAGGGTTTCGTAGATCTTAGACATTTTTTACTCTGTCATCAGGAGTTAAAATGTAATCTGTAATGTATCTATCTATCCTACTAACTTTCTTCATGTCACGGTCCACGTGGCAGACCGTGGGGATGTGGAGGAAAATAGGACCCAAAATGCAGCACTCTTTGATGAAGGCAGTGCGTTTATTTACAGCGATGTAACAATCCAAACAACAATAAATCCCCAGTGCGATCCCGACTCCCGTGCTCTGTCTCCGTTCCTTGTGTACAGTCCGTCAGCTGCTTTCTTGTTTCCAGGGGAAACAAGTATGTTTCTTTGTATGTGTTTCACATACAAATATGTATGTGTTACAAAGGCAGCCGTACCTTTACATAACAGCAGACTGGCACTTACTTTGCACATTTACTGAGAACTGACGGAAAGTCACTCAACGATCCAGCGTCGAGGAGCTCTCAGCCACACTGCTTTGTAGCTCCCCCGACGATGCTTGATCAGCTGCAGGTGTGTGATCATTTCCTTAGGTGTGGCCAGCCACCTGGCAGGGCACACCCACCAGGCCTGAAGATGCCTGTAAACAGGTGCTCCCAGATACACCTGCATCCACACACACACCCACACATACCTGCCAGTACACAAGCATGAACACAGGAACACCAGCAGTGCAGAAGACACACACATCAAATAATAATAATAATAGTCCACACTGCTCACGGACCCCGAGCCCACTTCATCCCTATCATCTTAATGACATCAATAATGACAGTGATTTCAGTCCAAAATTTACCCTTAAGACCTGATATCACTGAATTTCAGTTCAGCTCTTGTGTAATTTGGCATACCTCCACATTTGTCCAGTTTCCCTTCCTTAAGACAGCCACCCTCCCACTGAGACCATTTCTGATGAGGTTCTGGTTGAACAGATGGATCAGCTGAAGGGTCAGATGCATCCCTCAGGTTCTGTGTCAGGTCTTTGCTAGATTTTTTAAGGACATGACTTTCAGATACTGTTCATCTTATGTGAATGTTTTTTAAGCTTGCCACTTCTTTTAACCTTCATTTTTTCCAGTTTCCTGAAACTTGTAAGGACACACTTCAAACCACTATATGCCAAGATTTTGGCTAATAGCTCCTTTTTAACACCTTCTTAGTGCTAAAAACTATTTCATCCCTGCCAATTTGTGTAATCGTTGGCATTTTTTCTAGAATCGACTAAAGAAACACAAACAAATTGTGTTTTTGTGAGAGGATGATAGTAATAAAGTGCCTAAAGGTATTATTTAAAATTGCTTCTTAAATAACTTTTTATTTTTTTAATAATTCATGTGTTTGAGGTATATTTAAAGGTATATTTTTTTCATTTCCAAAAATATTTTAATTTCAATTCAACACTAGTATTAATCCGATATTAATACCAGCATTGGTATTAATACTATCAATCCAGGCGCATCTCTTGAACACTTGAGATCAGGGATGCGAAATCATGGGCCACGTACAACCCACTTTGATCTCAAGTGGGCCAAACCAGCAAAATTCCCCCTTCTGTCAGTGTAGATAGTACGTCTCATGTAGTTTTTCTACATAATAAAGAAATGCTGCTGTGGTAAACAAGCAAAACTGTCAGCACGAATGTATAAAATGGCAGAAAACACTATGGTAGTAATTAAGATAAGATAAGTCCCACACGTGAAAAATTTGTTGTGTCGCAGAAGAAAGTGGGCAGTGCAAAGTTACAGCAGCAAAAATTAAGAAAAACAATGGACTAGGATAAGATAAAACGAATAACATACTATATACAATAGAATTAAATACAATGTTGTCAGATAAAAAGTTACACTTAATGTTATTGCACATGTGTGGATGTGTGTGTTTGGTCAGCTGCAAAGTTTTTGTTGTTTGTTCTAATGTCACTTAGAAGAAAATAGTTCACATTAATTTACAAAGAAAAAAATTGTTTGGTTTCCTCAATGAACTCATGGTAATATATATATATATAAAAATTTAAACTACATAGTGAAAAAACAGACATTTTCTGTGTTTTAACTGTTATTGTTACTTAATACACTCGACTAAATACTCTATTAGATTAGCACTCGGTTCATGGTCACATATTATTGTCTTAATATGTGCTGGAAGTTCCGGTTTCACTATATGAACATGACCTACTTTGAAACGCACAGGGTGACCTGTATTTTTCCCGGGATGAAGCTGATGCAACTCCACCCCGCCCATATTTCATAATCAAGCATCTCAATTGGTCAGAGACTCCGAGTATGTCTGTCGTGATTGGTCCTCTTTGATGTCTGCTGCTGCTCTGAGCTCACATGTGGGCTGAGAAAAAGGAAGCCACGTTGACACAAAAAAACTGGTGTTTTTTGTGTGTTTTTATGACACCGGGAAAAGGCGGTCACATCGACACTTTATATCCATCAACGCAGAAACATCAGTTGGAGCGTCTGGATAAGGTATCTGAGCATGTTTAATATGTATCCGCCATGTTTCTCAGTCATCTATGAGTGTAAATCTAGCTAAAAAAAAGTTAGCTGGGAAGGGAGCTCAACGGCTAGCTAATGGCTTTATCATTTCAATAAGGATAACGCTTCATAGATTAACGCCCCCTAATAGTTGCTAATTGGTTGTGTAAGTCAGTATTTAACACTGAAAACATGTGAAATCGTGGTTTACGTGGATTTGTACACTGCAAACACAAACTCAGTGCCTTTAGCTCCGTGCACATTCAAATAAAGGCTGAGAGTATTTGTATGATATACGGCATTTAGATGGGTTTTATTTAGATGTAAAGCTCACTGTAAATCAGTAACTGCACTCATATCCTGCTGGAGTCAGCCATGGGTGCTGGAAGAGTGTCAGATGAGTCTTTGGCCATCATTTGTTGTCCGGGCCAGCTCCAGGACGTTTTCTCTCTGCTAGTCAGGCGTAAAATGTGAAAAGTCTGGTGGACTGAGATGACTCTCCCCCCCTCCTCCACTGTAGGACAGAAGTGCCACATCATGAGTGTTGGATTCATTGGAGCGGGCCAGCTGGCTCATGCACTGGTGAAGGGCTTCACTGCTGCAGGTGATATGAGTCTTTTAGCTCTTTTTCTCCACTTTGTCCATCTTTCTTGTGACTCTGGGCCTCAGTAAGGACTTATTTTACAGCTGCCATTTATTCCTCTGCTTCCACCTGTCACCAGGTGTGATCGCCACACACAGGATTACAGCGAGCTCCCCAGACACAGACCTGCCCACGGTATCGGGCCTGAGGGTGAGAAGTTTCCACATAGTTATTGTGATATCACCTGTCCTTCCCCGCCTCTTCACGTCTTAACATCTGCAGTTTTCATGACAAGTACCCCTGTCTTTTTTCCTCTTTTCCTGTAGAAAATGGGAGTGAACCTGACAACAAGTAACAAAGAGACCGTCAACAAGAGTGATGTGCTCTTTTTGGCTGTAAAGCCCCACATTATCCCCTTCGTTCTGGATGAGATTGGGCCAGACATCGAGGACCGTCATCTCATAGTGTCTTGTGCTGCAGGTGTTACCATAAGCTCCATAGAAAAGGTGAGCATTGCTCTCTTAGTTCAGTTTTTTCAATTAAAGGGGCTGTACCGGCACTAATAAATAGATATAAACTAAAATATGAATAATGTTGCATTAAAATCGGTATTTACAGCATGTTCTCTATGTGGATGATTGCATGTTTGTAATTTTCCTGGGAGTAAATTTAATAGAGAGACCATGATTTGAGTTAAGTTTGATAAAGTAGGTCTTTGTTGTACTTTGAAAGGAGGAAATGTACACACTTACCGTAAATGCTCCAAATGTGTTTTACATCTCCTGACTTGTTTCTTGCATATCTTTTTTTTTTTTTGCGCCTGTCCCGTTTGGCTCTTTTGCCATCAGAATTATTGTCTAAAGGCAAAGAAAGATGCCCAACGGATTTACTTTACCAAATTGACCATCCCAGCCTTGCCATAATGGTCCATTTGATTCACCTTTTATTGTTTATTTTATTTTCACTTGCTGAATACGGGACAGACTTGACTGGAGGAAAGAAGGGGAGAAAGAAAGAGGGAAAGAGAAACAGCTGAGAAGAGGGACGACGAGGGAGAAGGGCAAAAAACAAAAACCAACAGAATGGGAAGAAAAAAAAATGCATCTATTGATCACCTGGATCACCTGTTGAGAAAGGAAAAAAGAAAACAAGCAGAAGAGAACAAGAGTAATAGAATAAACAACATCACAATGATATATGGGAATATGACAGTAAATACTAAATATTAAACATTATTGTGCAGCACATAAGATCAACAGAACACAGTGTGCTTTGAGGTAGGAGCCAAAAAGGGTGTAGTTTGTGGGTGTGATCACCCGTGTGTACACCTGTGAGCATGGACTGCGCTTGTTTTTTTTGTTTTTTTTAAAAGGTTCCTTCATGTAATGATCTGCTAGAGGGTGTGGGGGGGCCACAGCCCCGTCCTCCAGGGCATGAAGCAGGTATGGAGGAGATCAAAACTCCAGACATCCAGAGGCCCCCAGAACACAAGAGACCAAGGAAGACTAACAGAGGGGCAGCCGCGCCACTGTCCCAGAAAGAGCTGAGGAGAGTCCCAGATGAGGGCTCACTCAGCAGCCGCGGAGCAGAAGCCAGAGGGGGTTGCAGTGACGCGCCCGTGAGCTCCGCCGGCAGCCAGCTGTGCCTGAGTGACCGAGCCCCAGGCCGAGAGGCCGGGGGCACCCCACCTCCGAAGTGGCCCGAGCGAGCCCCAGGCTCGCTCGGGCCGCCAAGGAGTGAGCCGGTGTGTACCTGGACGCCCATCCCCAGACACAAAGAACCACCAACGCACCGATGTCTGAGGGAGTCCGCCACTGGCAGGGGAAGTGGTGGTAGGGGGAGATAGGCCTCCAAACCTTGGAGGGCCTAAGATGTCCCCAGAGAGGTGGCGTCTGATACCCAACCCATGTGTCTTGCATATCACTAAGTTAAATTAAGCTGCTCTGGTGTGATTTCAAACACGTCTCATTTACTGACATCGCCTACATTTCCTATTAATTTTACAGAAGCTGCTTCAGTACCGCTCAGCTCCTAAAGTCATGAGGTGTATGACAAACACTCCAGTGGTGGTGAAAGAGGGAGCTACAGTGTATGCCACTGGGACACATGCAGAGGTAAAGAGGGATGAATCGCCTCGTGTTTATTGTCAGAAAAGATAAGATGTATGATCAGGTAGTGGGATTTCAGCTTTATTTTAACCCCATTAACATACATTTTGTCACTGTGGCATTTTTATCAAGGTGGAGGATGGGAAATTACTGGAGCAGCTGATGGCCAGCGTAGGCTTCTGCACGGAAGTGGAGGAGGACCTCATTGATGCTGTCACCGGTCTGAGTGGCAGCGGACCTGCCTACGTAAGTCACTTCGGGGGTGGTTTTGTTTCCCGGAAGGATGACTGTAAAGTCTGATGGATCCAGGTTTTGGCTATTACAGTGAGGCCTGGCACAGATGAAATAATCTGAGTAATCCTTCATCCTAAAATAGACTACATTGGAGCCTGGTGCAGAATTCATTCATTAAAGAGGACCTGTTATACTCATTTTCTATTCTAGCCCATTATGACTCTGCTAGAATAGGTTTTTGTGCGTAAAAAGGTTTCTATGCCTCCAAAGAAGTTTTAGTCTTTCCCAAATAGAAAATCAACAGCAATCTGATAAACGTAACCTTTTTTTAAAAAAAGTTATTCTTGTTTTATTTGCTCAAGGTTAAATACATTATCTCCAGACAGCCAGTAGATTTCAGGTAACAGTGACATCTTGACTATATGTGGACATGTGATGCATATGTCGGGTGTGAGCCCCCCTAAGGACAAGCTTGAGCCAGGTAAAGGGGTTCAGTTAATTATTAATCAGTTATTCCCTTTAAACTGTGCTTTTATCTAAATCCTCAGTTCACCCACCGTCTGAAAGGAGCCGTTTTAGATCCCTCTTAGTTAAACAAAATCTGGTATTCTCATTTCCAGATCTTTATTTCTTTCTTATGGGACTCCAAGTAGTAATAGTTATGCATGATGGAAATACAAAGTTTGTTTATCAGGCCCTCTGTACAGTCTAAAAAAAAAAAAAACCTCTTAGCTTCTGGGCTGAACTCTTGTAATCTGTATATAATCAGTATAAAACCAACCAGACAGCGTCGGCCGCTGTGCCAGACTGAAGACACAAGTGTACGATCATGTCAGTTTTTATCGCAATTTCAGTTATTTATCAGTACAGATGCTTAGAGATTTACACATTATACAGAGGGAGATGTTGCAACACTTTGAAAAGATGAGACTTCCTGGAACAAAAAACAACTTTGAAAAGAGAAAAAATGTATTTGGTTCCAGGTCTGACTTCCTCCCCTTTTTATACCACCAATGATGTCGAGATTTTGTACTATACTACAGCGAGTACTCGCACCCCCAGCACTGGTATTTATGATACAGAGCAACATCACTGTAAACATAACACTTTTTTAAAAAGTGTGTTATTGTTTTATTTGCTCGAGCTCCACTCCAGCTCCTCTGCAACCCTGAACTGGAGAAGGAGAAGAAAATTGATAGATGGGTAATAGATCCCCTTTAAAATTTTGCAGCATCCTTCATCTTACAGTGTGTCTTACGAGGAATTTATTTATATTTTTATCAAACCACCCTCTCCATTTTGCACTGAGCTACTGGGATTTATGTGGATTGATGCAGGAATGATCTGATACGCTGTATTTTTCGAAGACTGGTTGCTATTACTTCTGTTTATCTTCAGCTGTCAGGCTTCACAGCCTGGTCTGAAACTAATCATTAGCCTTTGATAAATTATTTAGTCTATAAGATGTCAAAAATAATGATGTGAAGCGTTCGATTCATGACAGGATGTTGAGAAAAGTAAGCACTTCTTCATAGATGTAAGCAGAAAATGTCTCTTTTTCTGATTAGGTTGATTCAAGAACACATTGTTTTGGCTTCGTACCTGCTAGTCACGACTGCGCTGACTGTTTAGAAACCTTTGCGTGTTCACTGTTTTTCAGTGACTGGTAATATTGTGCACATGGTCTCAAGCTTGAGGTCTAGATAAAGGAAAAAACATTGGCAGGTGTGTATGTATATATCCTGTCCATATAAAGGACCTTTCGTGTTTGTGCTGTTGTGGTATTTTTGGGCAGTTTTGTCATATCCTGTCCTTGGTAATTACCTGTAGTGCCACGAGTGTGTTTCCAAATTTCAGTCCTCTTTGCTTTCGAAAATGTCACATCAAATTTCGTGTGTAGCAGGCCGATGTAAGCACTGGTGGAGGAAATCAAGAGTAAATGTGTCTTTGGCTGATGTCTGCATAGAATCTGAGCTTTAGCAGAGATCTTGTAAGAAAGCGCACTTGAAAAATCCTGACTTGAAATCTTTGCAGATTTTCTTTTTCTTCTTGAACGATGGTGTTGGTGTTAGAAGTAAAACGTTCATGGGGAAAGAGGTGTTTAAAAACTTTTGTAGATGTTTTGTATTAGATTTGAGTGTTGATTCTTTACAAGCAGTTTAATTCCAGTGATAAACAGAACATAAAAGCTTTAAAGTTACTTCCAAAATGAGTCACTAGGGGCGTTTAAAAAGGCATGCCTTTGGCACGACTTGCTTGTAGTGGGACTCTGGCTTTGGGCAGGTATTTCTAAATACATTTGAAGGGCTCTGAGGACGGTGCAGCACCGTCCAAAGACATACAGTTTCTGGGGATAGGTTGATTGATTAATCCAAATTGCCCATAGGTATGAATGCGGGAGTGAATGTGAGTGCGAATGGTTGTCTGTCTATGTGAGTTAGCCCTGCGACAGACTGGCGACCTGTCCAGGGGTGTACCCTGCCTCTCGCCCTGTGACAGCTGGGATAGGCTCCAGCGTCCCCCATGACCCTGAAAAGGATAAGCGGAAGCGAATGGATGGACGGGCTCTGAGGATTATTTTCTTTTTTCTGAGCTGGCTGTTCAACAGCATATTGTAAAAACTAGTTCTGGGAGAGCATTTAGTTTCCTGCCTCACACTATACATATTTAGTGGAATGTAAAGAATAAAGGAGAAGCGTAAGAAAACTAATCAGTAGCTTAAATTGATCTCTACCCTCACTTGTAGTTTGTTGTCCGTCATTGTTTCCTTCACCATCCAAGAAGTCAAGGCAGATGGTTGTGTCTCCCTGTTATTCATTCTGCTGTTAAAAGGGAGTTCTTCCTCCCTACTGTCGCCAAGTACAACTCACAGTCGATCTTCTTACCTTATATTATAATGCACCTTTGAGATCTCTGTTATGAACGGATGCTGCAGGAATAAAACTGAATTGAACTGTGAGGAAAAAAATAACATTGTGCAGTGCAACTATTGCCTCATGTCTTCTATTGTTGTGGTGCTGCTGGCCAGTTTAGACCTAGTTGGATACATTTCTGCCTCCCAAAAATATTTTCCCATGGCACTGGATGATTTGCAGATGAAGCTCGCAGACTGTGTCCACCAGGATTTTATTCCTTCCTCAACTTTTCCTGCGTACCGTTATGTAACATTGTATTTCTCAAATCTGTTGAAATGTGGGGTGGCTCTCAAAATAAGCCAAGGGAGGAATGGCTCTGGTCTGAAACGGGCCAGGTGATGTTGAATTTTTGTGATGGGTTTAGATGCTTTAAAGACATGTTGATGACTTTCTTGTTGCTTAAAATAATAGAAAATGTTGTGTTTATACAGGCGTTCACAGCCCTGGATGCTCTCGCAGACGGAGGAGTGAAGATGGGACTGCCGAGGAGGCTCGCTGTCAGACTTGGAGCTCAGGCCCTGTTGGTCAGTAGTGCTAAATCTGTGTGTCACATTCAGGTCTCTTCTGTTGCACTTATTCTAAATATTAAGTTTCCTTGATCTGCTACGCTGCATGTTTGGAGGCAACAAAATTATTAAGCTTGAGTTGCTGTTTTCAGTGCATCCAGCAATTTTGCCGTCTGATAACTGCTGACTTTTGTTCAACGAAAAAATAATGAAACCCAAGAAAAATAAACACCTGCGGGGCACTCGGGCTTGCCAAAAGAGGAGGAAAAGAAGAAGAAAAGGATAAATTTTGATCCTGCAGCTCTTTTTCTGCAGGGTCTGCACAAATTTTAAATTGCTCTTTTTAACATTAAACTTATAGTTTGATTCTGTTTATACGGCGCTGTTGGGATGTGATTAGGCTTTGGCAGTTTATCAGAGACATTACTGGAAATTACTCATTTCAGTTTTTGTTATCATGGCAGTTGCTTCAGGCTTCGTGTGTGTGTGTGTGTGTGCGCGCGCGCTTACAAGTTAGATGTTATTATGAATTGTTTTCTACACATTACTTGAATGGGCTGCACAGATACATCTGGGGACTCATTTGGTCTTTTTAAAAAATAAATAAATAAAATAAAAATGTATCTTTTTTAGCCCTTTAGTTGAACAATAGCATCCACAGTTGATTTACTCGAGGATAACTCCTTAGTCTTTTATTGAATGGGCTAACCCATCCAATCTCATGGTTTTGTTTTGGGGTTTTTTGGTGGGGGGGATCTTTTCACCGCTGACTCGCTGGCGGGGGGCTATTGTGTCGATATCATGTAGCTGCTTCTTCACCCCATGTTTGGATGGGCTCCATCTCCTTTGTTTTATATTGCAGCTGGCAATGAGCTCATTTGAGCTCCTAACCAGAGCTTGGTTCTTGTGCTGTTACCCTGAGCTTTGTAAGGCTGCACAGCAGAACAAGGACTGCTGTTGACGTATGCAGCACCAAGACGATTGTATTCCAAGTTATGTATTTTTGGGGGGTGGGTTGTTTTTTTTTTTTGTTTGTTTGTTTGTTTTTGTAGCCGTTATTGTACAGAAAGTAGGGACAGAGCCGGGAGGAATGACATGCAGGGAAGAATCAAACCCCGAGCCCCTGCAGCATTTCGCCGTACGGTTCACTCACTCAACCACGAGAGTTAAAACGACACAGAGTTTGTGTTGAGCTGAAGAATTAGAGACAGTTCTTGGATTGAAGGGTAATGATATTGCTCTTTTTTTTTCCTTTTTCTTTTTTTTTTAAGTGGTGTTAATTTGTTTCTTACTCAGTAAATTAAGAGAAATGGTAACCAACCAATCATCTAAGGTGTCATTCAAATATTCGCTGTACACCAGCATGGTGCCGGAAACCTATTTGGCTGGGGCCATCAAATGTGATTCTGCATTGCGTACGTGCTCCATTTACAACAGAAGTGACACAGGATAAAACAGATCAGCAGAATTTGCAAACGATAAGTGAGAGAAGACGCTGAGAAGCAGGAGGTTAAAGCTTCACAACCCCTAGTACCCCGCCTCTCGCCCTATGACAGCTGGGATAGGCTCCAGTGCCCCCCGCGACCCTGAAAAGGATAAGCGGAAGTGAATGGATGGATGGATGGAACCCCTAGTGGCATACAGAGCAACTTTATTATTTGAGCTACGCCTCAGACTTTATTCTCTTGTCCATGCTCTATAGAAATGGATGCCAACACCTGCACTGTTTCTGCAATACCTCCTTTATTTTTACATATTTCTCATGTCCCCGTTTCACTTTCAGGGAGCAGCAAAGATGCTGCTTGAGTCGGAGCAACACCCCGGCCAGCTGAAGGACAATGTGTGCTCACCAGGGGGCGCCACCATCCACGCCCTGCACTTTCTGGAGAGCGGTGGCTTCCGTAGCCTCCTTATCAATGCAGTGGAGGCTTCTTGCATCAGGACACGGTGAGAAAATCAGAAAGTCGTTAAAAAAATGTAAAAATTGCAACTGTATATTTCTCAATTGACCCATTTTCCCATTTACTCCACTTTTAGTCCTGACTCAGTTTTGTGACATTTTAAATTGTGTGTCTGTCTTTATCCTTTAGTTATAGTTATCATGGCACACACAGACAACCTTTCATTTTTACTGTACTCCTGACATTAGTATTTCTCTTGTCCTCGCAGGGAGCTGCAGTACCTGGCAGACCAGGAGCGCATCTCTCCAGCAGCGATTAAGAAAACCACGTTGGACAAAGTGCTGCAGCAGCCTGGAGTCACAGTCGGTGGAGTGGCTAATGGGAACAGCAAATCAGGGCTGAGCTTATTCAATAATCGCGGCTCTGGGCTCAAGAAGAAGAACTGAGTACACAGAGTGGCAGACACACACACACACACAGACACACAAACATGTTACAAGTTTAAGTGTGCCGGCACGTGCACATGTGGACCTTCATGCTGTACATCTATTCAGCCATAGAATTTCAAAGACAGACTCAGGACTGCTCCGAAATCGAATCCAAATGACTTTGCAAAATTATTTATTGATACTTGATTGACGTGCGGACAGCGGACCTCTTGATGACATCGCCACATTACACACAAGCACAGATGTGCTTGTGAACGCTGCTCACAGTTATCGCCTTATGTTGTGATGTGGGATTGCTGTATGCATACACTCACTGAAGAGCAAAAGTGCATTAACAATCTGTCTGTCTGTGCTTTAGCTCTACGGTCTCTGGGGCTGTTAAACGGTAATGACCCAGTGGGCCATCATGAGGTCCTGGTGCACGCCAGGCAGCAGATGGTTGCAACATCAAGCTGTTAATGTACGTCTTAAATGTGTGTCTTTAAAAAAGAAATGAAACCATGTAAATCATCATGTACCAAATAATTATCATTTCTCTTTGTCTGACAGTGTTACAAAGACTGAATGCAGATGGAACAAAAATGTTAACTTTTTTTCTTTGTTGTCTGTCACATATAAACACTTAAGGACATTCAAAGATCATTTCAAACTGTTATACCTCTGACTTCAGCATTGCTGTGCTTTATAAAACCCAAAGGCACTAATTAATGTATTTTTCTTTTTTTTTTTTATGGAGAACAATGTGATGTTCCTATATGGACGGGCAACAAGAAAGCTTAAATCATCTACACAGTGCATCACAGATCATATGGATTATATGCCGGTCCTGTTTACTTCTGTATTGCTCTCTGAATTTTTACCCCCATAATGTTACATATAATGTCTATTTTACCTGGTGCAGCAGCCACTGAATTGGTATGCAAGTCAAAAAGTTGATATTAAAGAAACAGAATCTGTTTTCTTTGTTCATCCTCTTTTTTTTTTTTTTTTCCTTCCCTGTTTCCCGAACGCCATTATGCATGTTTCATTTTTATAGTTTACGCTTATGTCCATTAGCTGGTAATTAATGTGCACCCTGGCCTCCAGATGGCGTCCTCTGATCAATGTGACCCATTTAAGCGCGCCTGTAAAGATCAAATTACCGTCTTCACGCTGCTGCCTGTTAATAGAGGCTTAAAAATCAACCTTAATATAGCATCACATATAACTAAACCACCTCCCTTATTGGAAAAGAGCATTAGCTGTAGTGCTACAATTACATGTTTTATACAATCTCCATTCTAAACTCTCCCTGTGTCGCGTATCATGTCCTCTCGTAGGTCACCGCCTTCTGAATTCTTTCCCAATCAGATCTCTGTGTGGTAAATTTAGACCTTGTGTGTGCTTTAAATAATGAGAGGTAGACCGGTGTTTCCTTGCTGGCCTCGAGATGCATTGTGATTGGTTGTTTGAAGAGGAAACGCACTCCAATTTTAGACACCTTCTGTTAGCAAGACTTATGACCAAGGGTGGGGGACGTGGTTTTTCTCTCCAGATTCAGTCCTCGTGTGTCCTTAGTCCTCGACGAGATCAGAGACATGAGTGGGGTGGAGCAGGTGATGGTAGGCTACTAAAAGTACCACTTAAATCTACGGAGGACCAAAACTGCCAAAATAGAAAAATAAATAAATAAATTCTCAGTGAGAAATAGTTTTAGGATTAAATGTACCAGATATACACAAAGCTATAAATTTAGACATGAGTTTATTCAAAAATGTTGAATAAATTATTATTTTCGAAATAAAAAATTTTTTAATGAATCTCAACATTCTAAAAGACTATTACTGATTTATGAATGTGTAAATGTTTCGTGTTTATTGATGTGGAGCTTGTTAGATTGATCAGTTCAGTGGTTCCCAGCGAAGCGTCTAACCAGAAAGCGGTTAGCTCTAGGAGGTCATGAGATATTCTGTAACAGTTTATCACCCAAAAATCTGCATCACTTGTCAGATTTCCCTGTATTCAGAGAGTGGCGCAAGCCCTAAACTGAATTCACTTTTCGTGCGCGTTATTAGTGTATTACTCATTTTTTCTGCCTGTGTGTGTATTTTGTGAAGTTCTAATTTACACTGCTGTTAGTAACCGGGTTGGTTATTAGTTAAATGAATTGACATGTGTTCAGAAATTGGATCACTCTTAGACGATCCTCCCAAATAACCTCAAACTCCCATTTGTGCTTTTTCTAGTGATTCCCCCCATACAACCAAAAATGAAGCCCAGTTAATACTCATAGAACTGGAGTTACGTCCAGTAACTATTTTTCAAGCAGAATTTCTTTACAAAATGTTTGTTTTTGATGGATGATGCTCCCATACAGACAATTTTAACCAATAAATAAATTCTACACTCATCAGTTATTTTATAAGGTTATTCAGCTGTTCACCTTCTTGTTAACACAAATATCCAATCAGCCAATCACATGGCAGCATCTCAATGTATTTAGGTATGTAGACATGGTCAAGATGAACTGGTGAAATTCACATCGGGGCCATGTGGGTATTAGATGCCTCAGTTTTGTGTTGTGTTTTGTCCTGCAGGAGCTAACTGGAGGGTAAAAAGCCTCTTAAGTTCTACACTGGCCCAGTGAGTTACTCCTTCCTGCAGACTCTTACCACCGGCTGCTCTTTAGTTTCTTTCTTCTGTTTTTTACAGACACTGCTACTCATCCATACATTCTTTGCATCACTGTCTTGCCCATAAATGCAAGTTCTTATAAGTCTAATAAGTTTTTAAGTAAATGAATTCCCATGTTTTTAAGTCTCGTCTCCCATTCCTTGTCACAGTCTGTGAGGTCCACTGTGACATGAGTCAAGCATGCATAAATATAACAGTGAGTGACCAAAATAAATTAACTCTTTGGCTTACAGAGATTTTCCACAAAGAAAAAAAAAAAATGAACAGGACATTATTTTCTTTGCCACCCAAATGTAAGTAATGGTTTCAGGCTGGAAACCCCTAGAAAAATGTTCTTGCATGTGCTAATTTGCCCTGCTTAGTAAATCTGGCCCTAAATATCGAGTTTTGAATTAGCTGATAGAAAAGGGCAGAAGTTCAGGTGCATTTGGGGAAATTAAGAGACAGTAGCTACTGCAGACTTCAGGTCTGTAAAGTACTTTTCCGATTTTTGGGCCCATCACTGCGCTCCAGGCTGCTACATTTTGGATTAACAAATGGCACTTTGTGTTGGAATGAGATAGGCCTGTGGGTGTATTCAGCCAATACACAGGTGCATAATGGCGAAGCAAAATGATGGAAGAAGGGTGATGGTTTGTGAAGAGCCATGTCCTCATTATAATTGAACAATTTATAGCTGTTGTAGGATTAGTTTATTTTCCTTAAACTAATACACACACCAGTGTCCCTTGATTAAATTGCGTCCCTCATGCTCTCAGCGGACTCTGGCTGTTTATTTGTGCGTGCAATGGTTTTTCTCTGCCGCTGAAGTGTCTTGGTAATCCCTCTTTTATTCCGTAAGGTTATTCTCCGCTTGCTCCTGCCGCTGTCCGTTAAGATTAGCCATTCCTGAAGAGACTTCCATTTGCTTCTCATTATTAGACTTCTGTTACCTTTCGTTGGTCGGGCGGCTTTCGGCGGCTCTCTTCCACCCAAGGTGAAGAGGATGTGCTCTGTGTCAATCATCTTGACACTGGCTGAGGGTCTAAGATGGCAGTTCAGTAGTAGTTAATCCTGAGTGGAAAGTTTGTGCATAGTGTGTGTGTATGCGTGTGTGCGCTCTCGCTCAGCATGGGATTTCTGTCCACAGGTAGGCCAGATGCTACCTGTCATCCCCATTCAATCAGTGTAATCACTGACCTTTGCAGTAACACGGTTGTTTGCATATTGTGTCAAGGCCAGGAGGAGTGCCAGAAACCAAGAGGAGTGGATAGATGGAACAAACATTCATTTAATCCTCTCCAAAATGATAAACTCACACAGACAAGCGAGTAAATAGGTGTTTGTTTTTCAAGTTCCTCTGTTTTTGCTTTCTGTGCACTCAAGTGTGGTGTCAGCAATCTGTGTGTGCAAGTGTGTGTGTTTGTGTGTGATCTGAGAGCTGATACAGTATCAGCTTTGTGCAGCTGTATGGTGAAACGGCCCCAGAAAGAGGAAACACTGACGGTTATCACACAGCCAGTGAATCTGCAGTATGGGCTTCCCTCTATTGCCAACTTGCAAAGTACAGAGCGAAAGGATTCCTGGAAACGCTGACCTTTATTTACCTGATACTTATCAAGGAATCAGACAGGTGCACAGGTGTGTACATGATGTACCAAAAGCATTGATCAACCAGCTTTTTAGCACCCTCTCTACGGTTTTAGCAGTATTATATAGAAGTACACTTATTTGTTTTTCATGTGTGTTGTTCTCATTAATAGCTTTCATATAGAACAAGAAGAGTAAAAACAAATAAAAATGAAAATAATCAAAATTACTTCCAATTTTACTCTCACCCTGTGGCTTGCAGGGTTGGTTTGTTTGTTTTTTCATCTTTCCTCTCTTCAGAAGCTGAAAAAAAGCCCACTCCAATCCATTTTCTTCTGCTTATAAAATTCAGGGTTGTGGGAGGTTCTGGAGCGTACCCCAGTGATCACGGGGCAGGAGGCAGGGTACACCCTGGACAGTTCGTCAGTCTGCTGCAGGGCTGGCACAGAGAGACAGACAACCATGCGCACTCATATTCACACCTACGGTCAATTAACCTAACATGCGTGTTTTTTGAACTGTTGGAGGTTTTTTGTGCTCCCACTGTCAAGACTCTCATTCTCTCATTCTCAATAATACATTTCAAAATCACATATTGTGAAAGCATAGGGTTAGCAGTTAGAGGTAGGGTGCTTCTTACAACTACTTAGTCATGGTTAAATGCATGAGTTAGTATAATCAGTTACTTTCCACCACTAGCTTTGTGGTTCAGGCGTTCCGTTTTTGTGTGGCTGCAAAACCAGTGGAGGAGCAAGTAGGTAAAGCTTTTAATTAAATTAAAAAATAATGAATTTTCATTATGCAGACTGGCTTATTTCACACAAAATATACATATAATAATGCTGGATTTGGATTAGCATAATTTTAATATTTTTTACTAAGAGTGGGGCTGCTTCGACATATAAAGAGCATTAACACTGTGTTTTTCCTTGATATCCTATACAAGGGCTCACATTTTCGTCAGCAGTCTTGGCATGGGTAGCTCTTAAATCAAATTCTACACTGACCTCATGTATATATTAGTCATTTTCATAACAACTCCCCCCTCACCCCCCACCCCCCATTATTATGTTCACTTTCAGCAGCCTGGTAAAGATTTACTCCTCAAAGGCCTGTGCACGGCCAAGTGGAAATAATCGGTCAATGAATATGTAATACCAGCTATCCCCTATAAACTGAGTGGCATTATCTGGAAATAGGCTGCTAATATTGGCAGAGTGCTTCCTTGTCTTGCATGTGAAGTCGTTAATTCCTCAGAAATGCTAATGGATATTGATATACTAATGTACATCAGCCCTTAATTTTGTTTGTACTGTAAGCGAGGATTGGTAGCTCATGGCTGTTTTATGTGTTACAAAACAGGGAAGGAAGTGTTGCATGACTCTGACTACTGGCCAGACAGGTGCTCTTCTGCGGAGCAGAAAAGAAACAAAATCTCATGTGAGAGAGGCTAATATTTTAAACAGCGCAATTTATTATGACTTGGTTGATGGAAAAGGTGAGCCAGCGTGTCCAAGATTGCACTAAAGTAAGCATCAATGAAATCTTGAATTGTCAAAAAATAAATCCTCATTGAGTATAAGTTACACTCAATAAGAAATAATGTTTATATTACAAAAGTTTTGTTTTTCCAGTTTCGTGGCTTTGCATGTCGTGGCCTTTTAAAGGTGACATGGCAGAAAACCATTAAAAAAAGCAACAAAAAACTGCAAATCACTACAGTTAGGACTGGATATTAAACACATTTAAAAAATACTTTGCTCTTCTAGCCCAATATGTGTAGCACTGCAGTCAGTTTCTCTAGAAATTGACAAGCTAAGTCATTAATAATAATGCTGTGTCACATTGACACATCCTTTTTTTTTCTTTTAAGAAGAAGAAGAAAAAAGAAAGAAGAACAAGTAAATGATTGTGATATGTCCCCATGAGAGTTAGATAAGTACTCATCACAACGTGTTTGAACTACTGCCATAGAGCAAGCATTGCTTGCAAGACCATCAAGTTAGGGACAAAGAGACTCATTAAGACGCATCATCATCACCATCATCATCACCATCATTTTGTCAAATACTATCGTCATGTGCAATATTAATTTGCTAATACAAGGCATAAATTTGAGAATTTTATATTGCGTGGTTCTCTGATACACACTCACTGGTTATTTGGTCAGGTCATTTGGTCATTTAGGCATGCAGACGTGGTCAAAACAAACTCCTAAAGTTCAAACTAAGCGTCAGAATGGAGCAGATAGGTGGTTTAGAAAGGCAGTGAGTTCACTGTACTCAAATGACCTCTGCGGTCACCAGATCTCAATCCAATAAAGTGCCTCTGGGATGTGGTGGAATGGGAGATTCACATCATGGATGTGAATGCAGCTAACAAATCTGCAGCAGCTGTGTGATGCTACCATGCTATCGTGGACCAAAATCCCAGAGCAATTTTTCCAGCATCTTGCTGAATTTGTGACATGAGGAATTAAGGCGAAGGTATTACAAGCTGGTACAGGGTGTAACTTATTAAATGGCTGGTGAATGTGCAGGCTATATAAGCATGTTAATTACCCCCCTTTCTTCTTTATCTTCTTTAGCACCTTACAGAATAGTGAACTAATTTGAGTGTATTTGGTACATTTTGTTACACATTCGCGCGTTTTCAAACTGGGGAAAAAAATAGAGAACCTCTTCTAAAAAGTGGCTGTATTTTGTAATTTTCTCTTTTGTATTTCTCTCTTGCCCAGGGATGTCAAAACCACATACAACACACTTTGATCTTATGTGGACCGGACCAGTGAAACTCAACCTTTCTCTCAGTATACAGAAATTTAACTACAAATTTAATCAATTAGATATCTCAATATAAGAAAATGAAGCAGAATTTAAACGGTATGTCTGAATTCTTACATGATGAAAAAATGCTGCTGTAGTAAATCTGTGACTCTTTGGGCTTAAATTGTACGAAGTAAATGTGTGAAATACAGAAATCTATAATTTAATTACTTTGGGGTAGTATAAAAGGCCACGAGGAGGTCTTTATCGGTAGGAGCAGTGGGTGAAAACGTGTACATAAGGGGAGGACATAATTTATGTCCTCCCCTTTTTTCAAAGCCATCCAGTGTACAGAATTGAATTCTTTGCCGACCCACTCTGGCCGTGGGACCTTATGTTTGACAATCCTGCACTAGCTTGTAACATTAAGGTATTTCATAATTTTTTTAAGTGGGTAAATATTTCGCATTGAATTCTTTATTTTAATCTCTTTGTTTACCCGTTTTCATACCCTAGTCCCTATTTCAGCTGCATGTTCAACACAAAGGGGTAAAATTCCTAAAAATACACAACATTATTAAAAATAAATGAGTCATAAATGTGGAGAGCACTGTCTTTCACTTGTCGGGTGATAAATTTCCATTGCCTCTCAGAGCATCGCTGCTTTAGTGTTAGATGGTTGTGTCGCCGCTCTTTGTCCTATTGTTGGATCAGAGGTTCAAATGTTAGCTCTAAGTATAGAGATGTGCACAGCTGTCGTGTCACGCTTTCCACGCTGCCTGTTGTTAAAGCACACAGTAGTAGTGTCTCGTGTCTCTTTAAAAGCGGGTTGCGTAGATCCTTCATGAATGAAGCCACGTGATCCAAACATCATTTGACGTCTGGCGCCTCCGACCATAGACTAAAACAAGCGGGGAAGGAGTGGATATATCTGGAGACCTGCGAGAGAAGGCGTGAGCGGAAAAACATTTCTCCAACTGTCTGTCTTCTCCACACCGGGTCGACGAACCGTCGGCGGACGTCAACCTTTCGAAGCTGCGGGTGGGCGAAAGGCGCCGGTTTGACTTCTGGTGAGTCAGCTTTGTCGAAATCAAAACTGAAATGTCTTCAGAAAGTGCTGAATGTAGAGGTGTTTTGCTGAGTGTGCACGGCCGCCGTCGCTGCCGCTCAGTGCGGGCGCACTGCCGCCTGTCCCGGTGTGCGCTGCCGCCGCCGTCGCCGCCGCTGCTGTTGTTTAAAGGGCATTAGTCTGGCAGTGCTGAATCATCATCATCATCATCATCATCATCAAGGTCTTTGGTACATGCGCTACTGAAACGCGGTCGGTCGCTCTAGCTGCCACGCACTACCGACCAACCGGTGATTTCATAATAAGACAGACAAAGGGGGCAGGATGAGTGTGGCTGTCAGGCTGAAAAAGAAGTGTCGGAATTAGATGACCGCGCGGAGACGCGGCGGTGCCCGGGGATTCCCTTGTTTTGTGCCTGTTAAATTTCTAAATGTATAGTGTTTACTTAAAGCACCGAAACCCCCCTCGGTAACGGCACATAACCTCAGCTTTTTCTCTGGCTGTGCCTCGCATTTGGAGCGGCGGCAGCGGCGCTCACACAGACCGGACACATCCAGCTGCTGGTTCAGATGTGATATGACCGTTAGTCAGCTGTTTGTTAGCTATGTTGGGATTTAGGGCTCTCATATATGAGCGTCTCGTTTGCTCTCTGGTTGTTTAGCTGTAGGTAGAAATATAAAAATATGTAAAAAAAAAAAAAAAAATTCTTTCTGTTTTTTTTTTTTTTTTAAACAAGGCAAAACACGGCTGGCTGTCATGCTGGAGCGTCGATAGCTGTCAGACGCCCAGCGGCTAGCTACAGAGAGAGAGAGAGTATTGTGGCCGAACTGCCCGAGTGACTGTTTTGACATTTGCTTTGTGTCAGCCGCTTCACACAGACAGCCGCTCGCTTCGCGTATCACTCAGCAACAGTGAGTATTTTTTTTGGCGTTTTAAGGACTTGTACTACCGGGTTTACTCGCATAGAGTCTACTCGGTTTTCCGGCCGCGGTGCTGCTGCTGCTGGTTCACCGGCTTGAGCTCGCGGCAGAGATGCTGATTCATCACAACGTTCGTATTTCTCAACGTTTGCGCGAGCAGAGCGGAGGCACGAGGGAGCCATGGCAACATGGCACCGGCGGCAGGCGGGCGGGCGGACAAAGGTCTGGCGTAGAGGGAAGGAAGGAGGTCTGTTCACGGCGGTGAAATTAGACCTGGTCACGGAGTCGGGGTCAAGGATAGGTGTTTTTAAAATGGTCCTAAATGTGTACATTTTTGTAGTATTCAGCAAACACTAGTTAATTTATGTGCACTGGAGCACGATGTTTGTTATCTAGTGGCTTAACCCCATGATGTTTGAGTCCCCCAAGCCTTTGTTTAGGGGTTTTTTTCTGATTGCCTAGACTTCGGATGTTTTAAAGCCAAAGTAATTTTAATAAAAATCACATTCTGATAAATTAGGCCACGATACTGACGGCCAGAAGTCAGTGACATTCACCGTTTACGAGCGAAGAGGGGCGAAATAACGGTTAGCGATGTGAAATGGGCGGGTCTACCGTTTAACTTTTCTCAACTTCAACGGTATTTAACGAAGAAGCCACCAATGAGAGCGGAACATGCGGCTGATTGACATTAGAGAGTTACCTAGGTAACCGGAGCTTGGGTCCACTGCATACCAGGGTCAGATACAAAACGAGCGAATGGAGGGGGCTTCAGACCTTATAGAGTTAACCCCTCAACCTTTAGTTCACTTCTTAATAAAATAAATAAATACAGTCTGATTTTGCCAGATTAAAAACAAGAACCTCCTGTGTAAATATCATTAAAAATACAGACACAAATGAAGGCTGAGGGGAAGGACTGATTCCCATGGCGGTTAATGAACCCACACTGAGACGTGTGCTAAAAAAGGAAGCTATAATGCTGTGCAACAGAATTTCCTCTGATTGATCTCTTGCGGATGGGCCATTATCTTCTGCCTATGAGCGCTGCAACTCTTAAACACTGAAGAGTAATAGGGAAGCTCTGTGGGCACAAGAAAAACAGAAACTTCACCCCCCTAATGACTCCATATCAGCAGCTTTAGTTGGAGTCAGCACTCTGCAGAGTGTATCAAAAGTATGTAGTAAGCAAGTTGGCAAGTACTGTAATAGAGGGTCATAATGATGAAACAGTTGTATCAGTATTGGAGAGAAGAGCACCACCACCAACCCTCCCTCTTCACTGTCTTTCTTTCGCTCACACACACACACACACACACACACACACACACACACACACACACACACACACACACACACACACACACACACACAGATTTTTCCCATTTCCTTTTCTCATTGCATGTACGCACGCACACACACAACCTAGGGGCTAAGCTTTTTATACTTGGTATCAGTATTTAATCAGTGCTTGAAGTGCATTTCTCTGTCAAGTACTTTCCCATCCTTCCCTGGTGTTCGCGGTAATTGAACGCTGACCAATGCTTATGTGTGCAACTTTGCTGATGGTGGCAGAGCGGCGAGGCGCGCAGAGCAAAAGGGGGGGATGAAGGAAGAGGGAGGAAGAATGAGAGATGGGATTTGTGGAGAGATTGAGAACAAGGACCTTTTTGTCTTCAAGGCATTCCCCTGAAAATGCTGAGGCGAAGCAAATGCGCTCTCGCTTGACAGATGGCGTTTTCACTTGTTACTTACCACAGCTAGTTTCTTTGCCTTGTCGTGCGCGTGTGTGAGTGTGTGTATATACATGTGAGAGGTTGCAAAGAAAGCAGGAGATATAAAACACCTACAAGAAGCTAAGATCTTCCTGCTGTAGGGCTGTGTGTGTGTCTGTGCGTATGCCAAGCACCAAGGTTAAAAGCTGTGTGTGAGTTCCTGCCTGCACTGTTGAGGCGTAGAAAGGAGATGTAACAAAGGGAAGTGATTTTACTATCAGTTGGCCATTACAACATTTGGTGCATGGTGGTTGATTGCGTTCTATCTCTTCTTGTCTGTCTTGAAGCCTCGACGAGGAAGGAAGTATATGTGTGTTCATATACACTGTTTGATGCCCTACGTGTACGGTGGTCAAGGTGTTGAAGCATCATGCAGAGCAGTGATAGTCATAGTAAACAAAGGGCCTCACATGGAACATCTGAATAAAAATATCACACACACATATTGCTGATGAATGTTAAAATCCATTAATTTGGGTAGATATAACAGATTGCCTGAATGTTTTAAAAAAATCCCAAAACAAGCCTGAGACAACTAGTTCACAACCCCCATGCTTTTATTTTGAAAGCCCAGTCACTACTAAGGTCATTCTGCAGTCCAGTTCAGAACAAGATCTAATGCAGCTGGGGACAGTAGCTCTTGTTCTACTCTGGAGATCCGCTCTGAGCTTGAGGGTCACTCATACTGAACCTGCAGCAGGTGGAGAACGGGTGCTGCTGTGCTCTAACTCACAGAGGCTGCAGAGCAGAACGAGGAGCACCAGCAGCAGTTGAAGTCAGGGTTCCCATGTGCCTCCTTTCACGCAGTGTTTATTGATTTTTGGGTGGTTGTTTAGTTTTCTTTTAAGGTTGTAGGGAGTCGAATTGAGGTGGCCGTCAGGCTCTGCTCATGTGTGATGTAAAGCCTCCTTTGGCTGTGTTTATAAGGAAGGATGATTTACTGAGCTACAACAGGAGTTGGGTATATTCAAGATGGTCAGCACAATCTATAGACAGAGGTTAAAGTGGAATTTGGCAGATGAAAAAGACTGCTTGAATTGCCCAGCACTATCAGCAACACATCGTATGTGGATCCAGTGAAAAAAATTCTAGAGAGACTCTGTGTATTTTCATATATATATTTATATATGTCCTTTAAATTTCCTTTCTGAGCATTTCTTAGCTTCGAAAAATAATCCCTCATCTTCACCGCCTGTCCTTTTTTTTTTCCATCTGTGAGAGTGATGTTATCAAACTTTTGTGGAACTGATATTTTTTCCTAACTGATCAAATGTTCTGAGGCTGTTGCCAACAGCATGCCTCGGTTTTGTTACTAATGCTTAGAACACATATTTTATTTATTGGCTTAGAACTGTAAATCTAGTTTTTCCCTCTAAAATACATCAGCACCTATTAATTTGGTCTTAAACTGAATGTGGACACATTGATGTCAGTACCAAAAGGTTATTTTAGATCCATACCCAGTAACTGTGAACAAAGTCTGAGGACATGATGTTTAATGATGTTTTTGTTCTAAAGTAAAGAATTTTATCTTAAGGTTTTTTTCATGATTTTTGTATCCATTCTTGCTCTGAGATTGCATTGAAAAAAGAGACTGCACAAAGGCAGCGTTTATTGCAGGGCTACAGCTCTGGATTGCATTAGATTGCACAGGTGTTTCTGATATTGTGTCCACCTCCTCTGTATGTGTGTGTATGTGTGTCTGCGAGGAAGAACTCGGTGTTTGTGAACATAATTTCTAAGTAGTGTTTGCATGTTTATGGTCTTGTTTACTACTGGGAACCATTTCAGAAGTCTTGTTTTGCTTGCAGATTTCTAAAAGAGTGAGAGGGAAGTAAAATGCGATAAGTAAACACGGGAATAAAAGATTGAATTGCAGTGAGCGAGAGAGAGAGGAAGAGAGAAAAGGAAGCAGTGGGGCAGATCAATAGTTGAGTGTTTTTTCTCCACAGTAATGATGAAATATGGTGTAAGCAGATCTGGTGCATAATCATTGCTGTGCTCCACTGTTTTTTTTTTTTTCTTCTCAGTTTTCTTTTTTGCTTCGATGTGAGTGTGCAGCTTGTCCTTGTGTTGTTCTGTCTCCGAGTCTGTGTGTGTGCGTTTAATGTACCCGCCCTCCACAAGTGCTTCGACTGCTTATTTCATAACCTCCCTGAGAACCAGAAAGTGTATGAAAATGAGACAAATCTCATTTCAGCATGTCAAAGGGATTTTTTTTTATTTTATTTTTTTTAATGGAAAAAAGTTGAAGTTCAGTTTAAGTTGTTGATCTAGATTTCGGTCCTGAATCGATTGTGTCGTGCACTTCAGTGATCGGTGAAGTGATATTGTAGTCTTTGAGTAAAGTTATCAAGTTTTTCCTTTGTGGGCCTTTGGGCTTATTTTGGAGCTTTTAGAGATGCCGCCAGTTAAAAAAAAATAACACTCACACATTCATTCCATACCTCACCAGTGATGCAGCCATGAGATATTGTGATTGGCTTGTAGCGGCGAAGATGCAAGGCCCTGGTAACAGAAGTATCCGCACCAGCGGTTGTCTACCAGTTGCATCATCTCTATGCCAACTTGCCGCATTTTTTAACTGCAGTGTGACGATCCCAGGATTGTGGTATGAATTTCTGAAGCTTTAAAACACACACAAACAGAGTGGATCAATGCCAAGGAGCAAAGAGAGGGAACAGAGATACGTGTGCGTTGAATGTGGCACCGGCTTTGCTATCACCTGTGGCATTAAATTATTTCCAAGCAACAATGGTCCTCCGGTGTCTCGACTGAGTTTTCATTTCCCCTCCTCATATTGAAGGCTGGCTTGCAAAGTAAACATCAGACCTATTCTCAAACAAAACAAGTGCATGTTTTAGATCTAATCACCTTCAGAGTGAGCAAATGTAGCTGATGAGGAATTAGCGTTTAGGGCCTGCTGAAGCTATGGAACCTTTGTTTCATTGTATTTTCTGCATCTTTTTTTCGTCTTATAGTCATGAAAAAAAGAAAAAAAAATTATATATATATATGTTATTAATTCCTTCTCAATCTGTTTGACCTTTTTGTAGAAGCAGCTGACTGCACCTAATGATTATTTTCACCACCAAGTAATGTTACTGCAGTAATCTGTAATTTCTTGTCTGAGCTGTGGTAATGATTTTTCCACAGTCCAAGGTGACATCTTCAAATGCTTTGTTTGTTAGACAGTCCATAACAGATATTAAAGTTAGTTCCACTAATTGCCCTTTTGGAAATGGGCTTTTTGTCTGTGACTGTCAGATAAATACAAAATAAAAGAGTAGAAAAATCTACTTAAAACTCACTGTTTAGAGTAATCTGAAGTCTGAGCTTTTGGCTCACAGGCTCAAAGAGGCTGTTACTCAGTGCCTGTACAAATATTTTGTATTTATAATGTCATATATACACAAAGAAAAAGTATAATGGGTCCAGTTTTAGCCTGGGAAAAGCTGGAAGATCAGGCTTTTTAAATCAGGAAGTTGTTTCAGCACTATTCACTTCACAATTCTTGGCATTTAATCGTGTTTCTTTAAAGTAGTAGAATTGTTTATGGTTTTTACAAGTGAAGTTTTGTTAGTCATGTGTTGTTTTAAACTGCTGCGTTTAGCAGGAGGATAAATATCAGATTGAAAGGAAGCAGGCAGCACTGCTTCGGTAAAATGTCCACATACTCTGCCCCTCTGTGCGCATTTAAATATATCGTAATACCCATCATACCATCTTAAAGGAAAACCTTAAAATAGTCACGGAGAATGTCGCAGTGCAAAAGAGACCACTGCCCCCGAGTGCACCTCTGTAAACCACAAACACGTCTCCTCCTCCCTGTGGTAAAGGTTTTCTGATGATACTTTCCCATTAATGTGACTGATAATGATGAATGCCTCCCCACAGAGTCGCGCCGTGCTTACTTTGCTCTTGGACTCGAACTTTCTCTTTGTCTCGAGTTTGTATTGCTGACCTGGGATGCACGGCGTCTGGGTGAAATAAACTTATAGTGTCGTTTAACTTATCCCTGTCTCCCTCGCAGCTCTGTTTGTATGCATGCACACGCACACACACACACACACACACACACACACACACACACACACACACACACGCACACACACACACACACAGAGAAATGACTTAACCTGCGCTACATGCTTTCTCTCTTCAAAAAAAAAAACACTTATGAAAAAAAGGCGCCAGAGCTCAATTGCCTGACAGTGCAGTTTTTTTTTGCTTGTGTTGGGAAATTTGTCATCACACTCCGACTTACTACCTGGAATGGGAAAAACGTGTCGACGCCAGGACTTTTTCTCGCCTTTAATAACGCACTTGTCTCACAAACACAGACACACACGCACACACACGCTGCCCCTTTTTAACTCTCAGTAAACTGTGAAAGTGATTCTATATAGGTTTATGAGGGGCTAGAACATCAATGTCAAAGTGATTTTAATTACTAATAATGACTTAATTTGTATAACACTTTTTAATACACACAGTGCTTTAAAAAGAGAAATGCGTAAAAAGTGTGCATATGCCAACAAACAGTACATACAAACACACATTCACTGGCAGGGACCACATCCTCAATTAGATTTGAAAACATGTTTTGTAAGAGAATTGCAGGTTCAATAAGAATAGTTCTTTAGGCTGTGTTTTGAAGAGGACCTCAGTGGAAACTCAAGCTCCCAGGTGAGGCAGATCCACGTGTGCTAAGGAGGGGTATGTGAGATGAGAAAGTGGATGAGGGTGGGGCACGAACTACTCCTGACATTCAGATAAATGATCTTGAATTCAAGAATGGTTACATACAGGCAATGGTGTGAACCACAGCAGAAAAGTAAGGGCAAAATTTAAACTAACCTATGGAAATTAGTTGTGTTAACAACTCTGCCTCCAGCACCAGCTTAAAAAAACCAGAGAGCTGAAGGAAACTTACATTTTTCTGAATGCCAGCAGTTGTGACGTTACTTTCGATGTACGGTGTCATACGCTCATGTCACAATGCTTCTTTTTTTTTTTTTTTTTTTTTTTTTTCAAAAGTTGGAGTAACTACAATTTTTTTCTGACTTGGGTGGGCTGAGTTGAACCATTTTGCAGACCGGTTATGGCCCCCAGGCCACATGTTTGACACCCTTGGTCTAGACTCCTCTTCTCCATGACTTTTCCTGTGTTTTCTCCATCTCCTCATTCTGTCTGTGTTATCATGCTTATTTCACGCTCTGCATAACCTCCAGTTAATAGCTTCCTTTCCTAAAACACACACGCACACACACTCTCAAACACACATAGCCCATACTAGTGACTTCTCTCCTTGTCACTCCTCAGCTCCTCAGACCCAAGGTCCTGTATCGCTGCTCCTCCCTTTTCTCTACACACAGGTTGCCATTATCTCTGATCTGATTCCTAATTCTCAATTAGACTCCACACAGAGCTCATCGTTAATTATTTACCGACTCCCTCACCATCTTCGGCCCACACGGGATCAATGAGAGCTACTCGCTCTGTTTTTTAACAAACCCAAGGTGGACTGCTGCCAGGAGCTGAGTTTTGTAACTGTCTGAGGTTTCAATTCACTCTCCCTACGTTTTGCTCCCTTTATGTCTTTCTGTCATGTCCTCTCTACGACCTACTGTGCGCGTCTACTGCTTCACTCAGCTGCCATCCTTTGTGTTTCCCCCCCGCTATTGCTTAGAGAAATGCCTGAAGGAGAAGACACAGTTAAAGCAGTTGTTATTGTCGGATTATTCAATAAACGCAGCAATGCCACTGCATCACAAATGACTTGTGACTCTTACAATCTATTCTTGATCATTGGCTATATATGCTCACTTGTTTATGCGCGCAAACACCCACTTGTAGCAGCCCCCGGGTCATTTTTGGAGCGCCTAATCTGGCCATTTATTTTCCACTGTGTGTGTCTGCAGCAGGCCACCGGCTCTTAAATAGCAAGTCTCTTTCTAAGAAATTCCTCTCTGTGTGGCAGTAGAGGCCGGGGCAAAAGGTTCTCGCAAACAAGATTAATTAGAGCTCCGTCTGAAGCCAGCCGCACAGAGAGAGTTCATCATCCTGTTTGTCTGCGAGAGAAAGCAGTCTATGTCTCATCATGCTGTGTCCTTTGTTCTTTTTAATCTATCTTTATTAGCCCCATGATCACATCCTGCTGCACTATTACCCTGGTTTTCATCCTGGGTGCAAGACAGAATGATAAAAAAATAAAAGTCAATGGCAAAACTAAAATTAGGAAGCTTGATTACCAGCAAGTAAGAAGATCTTACGTGTAATGTCATGGCATAAAAGAAAATCATTGCAAATGCATTGAGGTGATTTAAAGGTGACTACTGGGAGGCTGACCTCCTCAGGCAGGTTGTTCCAGTGCAGAGGGGTCCTGATGCCAAAAGCACAGTCACCTTTAAGCAGCGATTTATATTCTGCTGCAGCGTGGGCAGCTGGAGACACTACAGTTGACTTGTAACTCATTTCATAGGTCTTTGAAGCCAACTACACATGCATAGTTGGTGCAATGTCAAGTCAAATCTCTGCAGACGAGTCTGCATAGTCAAGCAAATCGGACAGACATGTGGAAGTACACTAAAAACCTTATGCTGACAAAATACACATCGCCTGGACCCTAATAGCCTAATGAATGTGAAAATTGTAAAACGCCTGTTCATGTGGTTAAGCGACCCTAGCTCCCTTGAAAAGGTAGGCCTGAGACAGCGCATGACTATCTCAATAAAAATCTCTTTAACTTACTACCAAATACTTTGACACTATGAAACGTGCCTCTTCCCAGTAGATCATGCAGTCATGAGTAAAGCCAGGAAAGTTGGACCCAGTAATCTAATAGTTCACATCGAATGTGAAGTGAAGTTTTGCCTAGCATCACGGCAGCAACCTGGTTGAGCTTTGGTCATACGCGAATCGTTCTCTAAATGTTATAACTGTGCGCTGTCACCAGGGGGCGCTGTCAAAAAAACGACCTGCCTGTAAGCTATTCTCGTTCTTTATTGTGATGTTGTTGGTTATTCAGCTTAGCTCCTTCTATTTAACAGAGAGAAGTTAAAAGAAACAAAGAACTTCTCTGTAGTGAAGTGAAACTGAGTGTTAAAAACAACAGTATTTTCTATGCTTCTATCTTTGTTTTGAACTCTGCTGCCACTTCCTTTTCTGTTCAAGTAAACTTTTCAACCAGTCAACAGTCTACCTTTGCATAGCATCATTGCCGTCAGATGTGCTGTTGAATACGTAGGTTGCTTGCATGCTTATAATACTTCACTATGCATAGCCAATGGAAACACAGTGTTATGAATACAGTCAACTGGAAAAATGATAAATATTTGCCTCTAGCAGGCAACAGGATAAGGAGGAATCAAGGCTCATACAGGGATCAACGTGTCTCTTATGCAGATTGGGGAACAAAAGAAAAAGGCCTGAATGAAGGAGGATATGTCAGGTTACTTTTCTCCCAATCAAGAATGTTTAATTTCATTTTGCTGTAATCAATAAAAAAGGGTAGTATAAAATTATTCTTGAACCCACAAGGACATCCAGAGGGCGGTTAACTTCTATCATTGCCACTTTTGTTGTGGAAATTTTTTTGTTGAGAAAGACGGTCAGCCGACAGATAGTTGTCGCTGAAATGTTTGCCCGGGGAGTTGCAATATGAGCCTTGGGGAAAATAAATGCTTGAATTTATTTATTTATTTTTTTCCCCAAGTCTGAGTGTGGATGTATTGGTTTTATTATTAATAGCTCTTATTTGCAAGACTATCCCCCTGTCCCTTCTGTGGGATTTGATTTGTCAACAGGAAGAGATGTGAAGTCTTTTCTTTATTTTGTGTGTTAAAGAAGGTTGAGGGGAGAGGGAGGTGGTCAGCAGTGGTTTCATTGCATTGGATCAGCTTCAGAACTTTTCTAATTGGAGGTTTTAGTTGTGGTCGTTGCTGAGTTCAGGGTTTTGGGGGGGGGCTTTATCCCCCTACTCGTCCTCCTCCTCTCTCTCCCCCACTCTCTGTACTCCACAGCTAAGCTCTTACAAATGTGTTGAGGATGCATTTTCACCGAAATGCTTTCCCACCCCCCTTCCTCCTCTGTCCTTCTCCTCCTCCTGCTCCTCCCTATTCACTTGCTTCTCTTTTTCTTCTCTTCTTTCTCCCTTGTCATTTGCACCCCCCCTCGTCTCCTCACACCCTGTCCTCTCTCCATACTCAGCATTTTTCTCGGCTGTGGGTGTGATGTCTCTGTGTAACGCTAATCAGCTCTGGAGACGTCAGCATTCTTTCAGTCCTCCTTCACCACCAGCGCCCCTCTCCTCTTCCTCCTCCTCTTCTTTTCTGTCTTCACCTTGCTATCTTTTTTCTCCCTCCTGACTTTCTCATCTTTTTTTTTTTTTTTGCCTTCCAACCATATTCTACTCATCTTCACCGCTTCTCAGCTCTTCTGCCATCCCTGTCCTCACATCCCGTCCTCCGTGTTTGTGTGTGTGTGTGTTGTCTCTCTGCTGTAACCGTAAGCAGCTCTGCTCTTGAGTCGTCAGCGTTCTTTCAGTTGCTCCATAAAAATACAGCCTGCCACAGCAAAAAAAAAAAGCTCTGTTGTAGCAACAGTGGCTGTGGCATTGACCACACCGCAGCGATCACCTAACAAGCATGATGGGAAGGACACCCCTGGCCCTTTGTGTTTGTGTGTCCACCCAAGATGAATGGCGATGCCTTTGCTCAGCAGATGATCCTCAACCTGGGTGACTTACAGATGCCCCAAAAAGACACAGTTTGTTGCAGTTTTATCCTCTGGTCTTAGTCAGTTTTTTAAAATTTGTTGTTGTTGTCTAACCATGATGGATTAGGACATACAGGTTTTTGTTTTGTGTTGCTTCTGTAAAGGTGACACAAGGTAACGCAGACTCTGATTTACCTGTTTGCAGATAAATTATGCTTATGTATGCAGTCACCCTCAAAGAGCCAATTAATTAATGCTGAGCGCTGCACCCAAAATTTTTATCACTGTTTTTTTTTCTAGTGGTTTTGCAGTTTTACACACTTTTTTTTCCAGGTGTAAACAGAATGTTAAAAAAAACAAACAAACAAAAAACATTAAAAAAAAAGTAAAGTGATGAAGTTCTGGGGGTTTATACTGTGTCTTATGACACTGCTTGTAATTCCTCAGTGTTTGGTTACGGTTTATAAATCTGATTACATTCGGTGGTGTTGTGATAGAGCAGAATGATTCAAGAATAGACCTGGCACCTTTTTGGAAATTAATTGGCATTTATAAAGTGGAAAACTGATTTATAAATGTCTATGAGCCACAAATTTATAGCCAACACAGGATCACCAGTTAACCTAACTGCTTTGAATTGTGGGAGGATGCCAGTACACTCCACACAGAAACACTCCGGCTGCCCTAAAGATTCAAACAAGGAACCTTCTTAATGTGACTTGATGGTGCTAACCACTGCACCACCATGCCAACCTTTTATGTTGCGTATATAAACATCTAAAGTGCCTTTTAAAGTGCTTTTAATTACGACGTTAAATGTGGTATCAAACCTCTGCAGTATGCGAGTACGACATTGTTTAAAACGCTTGTGTACTCGCAGTCAACCATTTTGCATGTGTGTTTTATTGTGCCCCGCTGGCATAGCAGCAGGGTAGTATGTGTGTGTGTGTGTGTGTGTGTGTGTGTGTTTGGCAGCATGCTTTTTGTTTCTATGTAGATGGAGGATGGGGGGGTTTGGGCACAAGGGAAATAAACCAGTGCCTGTCAGGGAAACAGCCCCCTTTATGCCCCCTCTGTTTGCATCAACCCAACCCCCAGCAGCTAACCTCAGTCTTCATGTCTTTGATTCATCTTTTGTGCGAGCGTGCACCTCAGCTGTGGGAGGCTGCATCCTAAAAAAACAGAAGAGTGCAGCGGCACATTCAGCTCTCAAGAAGAAGCACTTTAATAAAAGATTGTGTTTAACTGACTGATCGTAACTCATTAAGAAGAACCTTAAGTGCTGAAATCAAATGCTTTAAATGAAGCTGTGCCATTTCTCCATCGGATTAAGCCTCGCATGTTATTGCGCGTTTTTTGTTGTTGTTGTTTTTCACTCTTCACCACTTCCTTGAGTTTTAAACTGATTTTTTTTTTTTTAACTTGCTGTGCATTTGACATGTTCTTTTGTGTGTGTGTGCATGCATAATTATTTGTATGTTTTTCTTTGATCTGCAGCTATTTATATCTGTAGGATTTGTGGCAGTGCATGCACAAACACTGAAGCCCCCTCACAAACAGACAGGCAGGCAGTGATGCGTTGTGAGGGAGGCTCACTAACACATTTGGTGTCTTTTGATAGAAAAAAATGAAAAGAGTCGTGTTGCCCGGTATCATTTAAATGTCATCACACCTAAGAAAGGTGTGATAACGCCTTCGTAGAAATTAGTCCAGTGAAAAAAGTTTCCACCTGACCCCCTCAGAATAGCTTTATTATAATGAAATGATGCAAACCACCATACTGTGAAACTGTTACGTTTGAGTTACAGGCCCTCAGAGTGCATAGGGGTGGATCTAAAGCTGTTTTGTTTTCCAGCATATTTGAGCCCTCATAACTAAGAGTACATGAAATAACCACATAAGTTAGACAGGACTGAAAAACACATTTAAACGTTGTTGAAAACTGCAACCAAATCCATTTTATAACCACTCCAAATGATTCTAGTCTAAATGAAAATATTTTTTTTCTATAACTTTAAGCATCAATAGCAGGGGATATATCATAGACCCTGGATCTTTGATCTGTTTTCTGATAATTCACTGGAGAAAACTTCAAAAAGTACATTTTAGGGTAAACTTTCAACTTATAACACCATATGATAGGATAGGTGGCTGGTCAAAATATGAAAGGTCTCCTTTGTTACAAGGCTAATCTTTTATCTTGGATTCTTTCTGAGTCATCCAGGGTACCAGTTCTTGTTTCTGTTATTCTACGCTGTCTTCTTCTTTCGGCTGCTCTCCTACATCATAGACCTAAAATTCCAACTTCTACAACAACGACTTCTGAGGTAAATGAAAGGCAGCATTCATCTGTGATATATCCCGTGACAATAATGCTCAACGTTAATAAAGAAACCTTTCTGGATTGTGACACTTTGAGGGTTTTTTTGTGTGTGTGCATGTGCGTGTGTGTGTGTGTGTGTGTGTGTGTGTGTGTGTGTGATTTGGGGGCTTTAAGACTGATGTAAATTTTTACATCGTCCATTGCTTTGTAAGGTCCCCTTGTGAGGCTTTAATCTGAGAATTATTGCCATTGCTGTCTCTGTTTTTAAAATGGATATGACGACTTCGGGCTTGATTTGACTCTGAATCTGAGGGATGCTGCATGCTCATTGGCTAATGACTCGTGATTGACAACCATATCTTGTATTGTCCTCCCCTTAAAGGGAAGAAGGGAAGAACAAAAAGTCAAGAGAGGAGAGCAGAAATTTGTGTTGCAGGAGAGAAGGGAGGGAGAGAGATCCGGAATCTGCTGCGTCATCATGACTGGTCTCATGATGATCGCTCAGCACCAACTACAATAGCCGCCCTTTATGAACACACACAAACACACAGGTCACCAAACAAAGATTCTCATTGAGAGCTTGCGGAGATGCTCATCATGGAGCCGTGCGCTCTAAGGGCTGATCTCATCCTTTGCGTTTCCACGCTCGGTCTTTGTTGACTTCTGATTCACACATTTGTATCTCCATTCTTTTTTGTCTCGTTTCCACTTTGGTGCAAAGGCATCAATGATTTCATTTTTATCCCCAGTAGGTGTAGGGCTATATCTGTTTTCTGCTCATCTTTGGTACGGAGAATGTGTGTGTGCGAGCGTGCGTGTGTGTGTGTGTGTGTGTGTGTGTGTGTACGTGTGTGTTTGTGTGGACGTTCTAACAGTTGGTTTTCCCCTGGAGTCCTTCCCACAGTTTTTACCACTTCCTCTTCACTCACACTCATTTCATTCCTATTGGCAGAAAGCCAGCCAATAAGAGCGCAACAACACAAAGGTAGTGGGCAATGTCAGTGTAACCACAAGGAAACAGGAAGTCAGGAAAATTCTAAGAAAAGTTTCTGTCACTTTCACTCATACAATCTCACCCCGATACAACAGTGGAACATGCTCCCACAACATAGTAGATATAGATTTACCATGTCTCCACTCCTCTTGGTAGGTATTGGTTTGCAATTTTTTTTGATTGACTGTTAGAAGAGAGGGTGTCCTTAAACACAGTTTATTTTAATGTTTTTTTTCTGTGATGTTTCTCTGCTTATGTTTTGTGCTCTCCTGCATCTCCACAGGTTCATTCAGAAGAGCAAGGCTCTTGTGGCATGACGACGACTAACAAAGGAAATAAAGCCTTGAAGGTAAGCAGGTGCATGTTTCAATTTTATTTTAGTTATACAGGGTAAGCTGTTGGGTAAGTTAAAAACCCTACAATATTCTAGAGAAATGAAACAATCAGATGGTCCACTAACAGCAGGAACTTTGGGAAGAGAAAACTTTTAACGGGAGACCTCTAGCAGAACCAGGCCCAGAAAGGAGTAAACATCTGCCCTTAAAGGTCGGAGAATGAGCGGAAAGAGAAGAGAAAAAAGAAAAGGACACAGAGCCCATAACAACATACGGGAAAAACACAAAGTAGTAGATTAAAGATAATGATATGCAGCAGTGGCATATAAATGCATGGCAGTGGGAAGAAGTGCTCAGGTCACGGGAAGTCCCCAGCAGCCTGAACCTATGACGGCATAACTAAGGGATGCTGATACACCAGTAAATACTCATTTCATATTTATTCACAATGCCATTTATATTGTAAGGGAAAAACCCCAAGATATTAGAGAGACAATCCCATATGAGGTGGTGATGGCAGAGAGGAAGAATGCCTTTTAACAGGAAGTTGACTGTGGCAGAACAAAGCTCAAGGAGGGGCCGTTATCTGCTGAGATTGGGTGAGGGGAAAGCAGAGAAAAAAGGAAAGCATCAAAATCAATACCCCTATCCCTAATGGACAATTTTGTCTTCTTATGCTTCTCCTTTAGTGATTACCTACCCCAAACTCAGTACAGTTTGAGGTCAAAGATCAAATGAGAAAAGAAAACTTTCTCAGAGGACCGCAGAATTTAAAAAAATGCCCATCTGAAGCCAAAATGATGCTAGAAGGAAGGCACACCTCTGGGCTTTTTGAAATGCCTCTGGGCAGTCATTTTAAAGGATTATGTAAATGAACTTGAATTTAAATAAGCAGATGGGAAGGTGAGGAGGGAAAAGAAGAGACAAAAAGAGCGCAGAGATATCACAGACAAGGAGAACAAAACACAAACTACAGAGTAGAGAAGAAAAACATCATTCACATGTTGTAGCGGGATAAACACACGAGGCATGAAAAACATATGCTCAATGCTGGGAAGTCCCCCCAGCAGCCTGACTCTCACGGCATAACTAAGGGATGGTTCAGGGTCACCTGATCCAGTCCTGGGAGCTGGGAGCTGGTTACATGGGAGAGGGACCTCCTATACTACTTCTAAAAACTCTTCTTTGAATTTATCCAAAATAAAATGACTAAAACCATTAAACACAACCTGTGACAAAATAATTAAACATCTAAATGTAATTGAATAAGGAGCTTGAAAAGAAACACACACACGTGTGGTATTCATATCTGGTGGGGACATCGAATTGACATAATACTTTCCCTAGCCTCTCACCCTAACCCTAACCATCAAAAATGAATGCCTAAATGAGTCCCTAACCCTTACTAATCCTTACTAGCTCTCACTAAAAAACATTTTGAGTCTCAAAAATGCCTTCAAACTTATGGGGACCAGAATCCTGGTCCCCATAAGGGCTGCTGGTCCCCACAAATATAGTGAACTTCTAATTTTTGGTCCCCACAAAGATAGGAATACATAGTCTCTCACACACACACACACAAAGTTCTCTGCTGCTTGTCCAGGACGTGGTGCAGAGGGTGATCTGGGTCCATTTATGTCTGTTGCCATTCACCACAGTCATCTGCTGACCTTTGCATCAGCTGATGGAGGAATCCAAACTGTGATGATTAAATCAAAGTTTAACCCTGAATTCATGCAGTAATGAAGGGGTTTTTGTTTTTTTGTTTATTAAATCTTTCCAGTGCTGCATGTACTCATTTGTGTTTTTGTACAAGAAATATTTTCCCGTTTTAAAGCATGACAAAGTCTACATTTGCAGGCTTGAGGGTTTGGTGGTGGAGGGAATGACTTCGCCTCTTAACTGAGGCCTGAGTCATCATGTGTGGTAACCCTAACCCAGTAGTTTGGAGAAAGCAAAACAGTGCATGGTAGGATGATTATTTTCTTTGTTCCCTGATTGTCAACACTTAGGATAACAATTTAATAAAAACTCCAGGGGCCAGAGTTTGTTGGGGTTAAGCTTGGGTTCTTCAGGATTTAGAAATCGGTAAACCACAAACCACTGTTTGAAATGTGGATGGTTAAATCATGTCACAGATTTAACACGTGAATTATTTTCAATATGTTGTTAACCAAGCCACCTTTAATGGTAATTAAGTTTAGAGAAAGGTCATGGTTTGGCTTAAAGCACAACAGCTGCCACTTCTTCTAAATCTCGGTTTTCTGGGTTGGCAGGGTGACACGTGGCCACTGAAGAGTCTGATACAGGTCTGAATGTTCAGGCCACATAAACTTTTCCTGGCAGTAACAGATAATATGAGGTCTTAAAGGTGTCAGGCGGGGCTTTTTACAGTCAACTCATTGCTGCTTTCTCTCTCTCACTTCTCTCTTTTTCCTGTGTCCTGCAGGTGAAGCGTGAGCCGGGCGAGAATGGCACCAGCCTCACAGACGAGGAGCTGGTGACCATGTCGGTGCGGGAGCTGAACCAGCACCTCCGAGGGCTCACCAAAGAAGAGATCCTGCAACTGAAACAGCGGCGGCGCACCCTGAAGAATCGTGGCTACGCCGCCAGCTGCCGGGTGAAGCGTGTCACCCAGAAGGAGGAGTTGGAGAAGCAGAAGGCTCAGCTGCAGCAGGAGGTGGACAAACTGGCCAATGAGAATGCTTCGATGCGCGTTGAGCTGGACGCTCTGAGGTCTAAGTACGAGGCGTTACAGACCTTCGCCAGGACTGTGGCACGAAGCCCCACTGTCGGGGTCGGGGTCAGGGCTGGAGGGGGAGGGGGAGGGGTGGCGTCATCGGTCATCGGTCCGCTCATCCCAGGGAAGGTGGCGACGGCGACGAGCGTGATTACAATAGTGAAGTCAAAAACAGACGCACGGTCTTGAGGGAAGGGAAGGGAGATGAAGGTGCATCAGGATGGAGCTTAGCTGCATCTGAGTCAATCTTCCCCTCTGCCGGACTCCTCCTCCATCTGCACTGACAGACAAACAGCCGGGCGGCCTCGCTTGCATCGCCACGGCACGCTCCTGTCACGTTATCACTTCTGATCAGTGCAGATGAAGGAAAGGATGGAAGCGGAGGAGAACTCTTGTACCAATGCAGGACAAATACACAGGGTTCCTATGGGCACTGAAGACCCGGAAATCCCAAATAATATGAAAACTGTCTTATTGCTGATCAAGAAAATAATCTGACATTTGTAAATACTCAAAATGAGAAAATTCCAACAGTTTTTATTTGGTTTTCGGTGCTCAGTGCTGGTGAATCTCTTTTTAAGTAAGTACATAATAACCATGTCACGAATTTGCACACAGATTTGAAGAGGTGCCTGATCGAAATAAAATGTATAAAATTGAAATTTGGTACATCATCAAACAATCCTAAACACATATGAGAATCAGAGCATTTATTCTTGATTAGTTCTATGGAAATCATTGAATTTAATGTGACCTGCTGATTTGAGTGGCTGCAGAGAGGCCCCATCTTGTTCCACCTAGCCAAGAACTTTTTTCAGAAAAGTACTATAGAAGATATATATATTATACAATGGTGGTAACTGTATTTCTACTGTTTTGTACTGTGTTGTCATTCACATGAGGTCCAAGGTGTATTCTCTGTGTGTGAATTGTTATATATCAGGAATTCTGTGAAATTCTGTGGCGCGTGTTCGTTTTGGTATTGCTATATTTGGGTAGCTGTATTTTTACTTTGTTTTTCTTATGGTCTTTTTACTTTCAAGTCACACTCTCGCGTTCTCTTACCTACTCTTTTCTCTGTCCTTCGATTTTTCAACTCCAACTGGCTTCCATTATTACATGCAGTACTTCCTGAATTTTATGAAAGGAGGAGGGGGTAGGCAATTAATATTTACCAAAACATATTATAGGAAAAGGAGATGACGTTATTTAATTCGCTGACCTTATTTTAGTGTGGGAATTTTCAGGGAAATGGTCATATGAAGATAAAAGCCTCTTTGAGTTTTGCTTCAAAGTTGATTATTCAAGACATTTGGAAGGGCAAGTGCCTTTTTCTCCTAGTGATATGCATAGAGAAGAAGTCAAAAGGATAACTGATGAACAAATAATATGATAACTTGTGGAAGGATGGTGGAGAGTCAGTGTAGATGTGTTGCGTATGCTTGTGCTTTATAGCATAAACTGACCAATCAGGAGTCAGCTAGTGACAGCATTGAACTCTTCCCGTACACTGTTATTTGAGCTGTGTAATAGCACGTAATGACGATGATGATTATTAACGGTTATGTACCTTGGCAAGTCATTTGTTTAAAGTGGACCTATTCTGCTCGTTTGCATCTCTATATTTTTATTCTTGGACTCTAGAGAAGCTTTGCATAAGTCTCAGTGCAAAATGATCCCTATTTATTCAACACTAGTCCTTGATGCAGCCCTTCAGGTCATTTCTGTGTCTGACATGAGCTGCTTTAGCTCTTCACCCTTTTAAGGCAACCTTCTGGTAAGCAGAAGGATTGACCAATGAGTTGAGAACATTCAAAACATGGTTTCATAGAGTGGCTTTGCATGATTCAGAGTTGAAATAATGCTTGTTTATCTGATACTGGTCCTGTATGCAGCCCTTCAGTTCAGTTATAGCTCCATTCCCTTTTCATTTAGGCTGTATTCTGATTGGCTGCTAATCCTAAATAGAAGATCTTTGTCTGTACTCACAGTCCAAACTATGTCCCTGAAATTACCAGGGGAATCTGCTCTCACTGACATCATACAGGGCCAGAAGTAGAAAAACAGTCTAAAGCTGAGCTGTCTGTGCGTTTCACTCACAGGTTGTTGTTTTTTTCTATTTGTTATTTGTCCATGATAATGTATACATATGTAGAAAGAAAGGAAAAGCACAATAGGTCCTCTTTAAGTGAAAAGAAAAATGGAGATTAGCAACAAAAAAAAAAAAGAGCCTGAATTTTATTCTTGCTTTTTTTTTTCTTTTCTTTTTTTTGGTCTTGTTTTGGGGTTTTTTTGCATAAAATACATTTGTCTGTTATAAACAAAGTCTGCTGTAGGTTACAACACCTGCAGGAAAACCTTTGCCTCATATCAGAGCAATTTGGGTTGCACTTTTCTTTTCTTGTTTTTACCCGCAAAACTTACAACTGCAAACTGCAACTGTGATTTCTGACAGTGCAGTCAGCGGGCATGGGTGACAAACATTTCTCTGAATTTCACATATTTCACGCGGGCTTTACCATAAAAAGTAGTGTTACGTGGTGTTCTATACTTAAAGAATCTTTGTCTATGTATGGTGGAGTCTGGATTTTTATAAAGACAATTATCTTTGCATCGTTTGTAATGACATGTATAAAAAAACAAAACAAAAAAAAGGTATAACAAAATCTGTTTGATATACAGTATCTCTCTATTTTGCAATTGTACCAAAAGTGGCTTAACTACTGAATAGCTTTGTTTTTTCTCTAGCTACTAGGCACGTGTGTGTAGCCGTGAACTAGTGTGTGGTGTGCTGTGTAGGTATGTGACGAGGTAATATAACGTTCCCTATTTCATGGATATGACTTTGATACGTGTTTGATTTCAGGCTGAAGCGGGTGATGACACAGTGAGTAACTGCACTCTTTCTCAAATCGTAAAGTCTTTGTCCTCCCCGGCCCTCATCGTTCAGCTCCAGCCCTGCAGACGTGTTAGATCATTTGCTAAACTGCACTTTGGCAGAGTTCACGTTGGCAACGTATTTCTGAGCAGGCCTCTGTGTCTTTATTTTTGGTCTGTGCAGCCTGTTGCAGATAAAGTGACCAACGAGATGAGGAAGTTTTATGGTTAACCTCACACACTGCGTTGTGTTGTGTATTCAGGTCATCAGGCAAAGTAGCAAATATGTGAAACTCTGCTGAAGGCCTTTGTGGCTGCATCACAACCACTCCTTCAATAACTTATTTTTATAGTGTGTGATTAAAAAAATATTTTGTTTTTGTTTTTTTTGCTTCTGTATTTTACACGGTTATGTGTATTTAACATCGTTCCAGTTGTATCTGTTTTTTTTTTTTTTGTTTTTAACTGTTCTTGAAGTGTCAGGGAAGTGAAATAACAATTGTTATATGGTGTTTTATGAAGTGAAAAAAAAAATCTATTCTGCTATTTAATGGTTTGTCTGTCAAAGAGTGAGGTTTACCTTTGAGTACAATTGCCTCAAATATTTTTTAACCTGATTTTAAAGCTGAAAGAGAAGCAATTTACACAGATGAAAACATTACATACATGCAGCCTTTTACCTGAACTGCTACTTCTCCACTGTGAAGAAAAATGGGTTAGCTCGCCTACTGCTGTGCAGTTACTATGATAAGTAAGGAGTGTCTTCATCTGTACAGAAATAGAAGTCAAACTGGTGAACAGTGAAAAAGGCGCAGGAGGATAAATGGGTTTGTGATTGAAAATATTTTTTTCTCCGTAGTCTTTGAACGGATAAACGTTCACACGTTCAGTCAGGCGTGAAACCAGAGAGCTTCAGATGTCAAATGAAAATCACTTATCACACCTAATGGTATTGAGCAACAAGCAAATTTCAGTATCTCATACAGTGTATTAACGTGTTTTCTCCATATTAAAGAAAACGCCCTGTTTTGTACGTCCTGAATGCCGTTATCTGAGTTTTAAAAATGTATTCTGTCCCTCTCCATCAGTCTGCTGCTTCCTGCCTGTCTCACTGATGTTTTTCACTGGCCAGCTGTGCGTGCATGTGTGTGTGTGTTTCTGTCTAGCTATCTTTGTGAGGACCGAAATCTGCATTCTATACTTGTGAGAACCAACAGTCACTTGTGAGGACACACACACCGGTCCTCACAAGTTTGAAGGCCTTTTTGAGGCTCAAAATGTGGTTTTAGTGTCAGGGTTACAACTAGGTTATGGTTAGGTGTAGAGAAAGTTTGGGGCTGCTGGATCATCCAGACTCTCCTTTAAAGTTCCTGTTAAGCTTTTCTGCTCCTCTTCTCCTTCCTCCGACGGTCATCTTTGGCGTTGTATTGTAGTCGATCCCTTCTGACTAATTGATCCATGTATTAAGCTATTGTGGAGATATTCCGCTTTTGAGCTAACAGAAAGAGCGGTATCTATTAAAATATCAGCTAAAAACATGATATTAAAATCAAAAAGGTAGACAGGTCCCACTAACCCTGTGTGGAGTGGATTTAGCCTCCACAGAACACTGAGTCTTTTAGTTTTTGTGCTTTATTTTGTGCTGTTAAATCAATTGTGAGGTCATTCACTTTTTAGTATTTATCAATATCCACACAATTTTCTGTTAGTTTTATAAGTAACACTTTATTTACACACTCTATAATATACATGCAGTCTCAGTGGAAGGGGAACCTGTCTAAACCATCCGATATCAACATAATATTTTTTTATATAATTATTTTAATATTTTGACTAAAAAATGAATTATAAACCTTATTTCTTACACTAATAGAACCTTGTTGGTTTTTTTTGGTTGGTTTTTTTGGTTGGTTTTTTAGGGTTAGGCATTTATTTTTAATGGTTAGGGTAAGGGGCTAAGGAGGCCATTATGTCAATGAAGGTCCTCACTAAGATAGCTGAATGGGCTTGTGTGTGTGTTTGTGTGAGACATCATATAAAACAAGAGGAAACTCAACTTGTGTTGAGACTGTAAGTTATGTCAAATTGTACAATTACGTGTGCTGCTTCTCTGTGTTTTTATGCTCCTCTGGTTTCTAAAAAGAAAAACGAAAAAAAGAGAGAAGCATTCTGTGTAAACATTAATGTGTCAACATGTGGCTGCTGTTAAATAGACACATCTAATTATGCAAACTGGCAAAATCCAAACTCCTGCCTCACAGGAGCACTGACGCTATCGTAGTCGTTTGTCAAGTTGTCTGTTTTCCTGACTGTACAGTGTGATGTGACGAGGTTAAAGAGCTAATGTGCGGTGTTTAGCTTCTTCTTCTTCTTCTTTTTTTAAATATACCTGGTAAATTAAAATGTCAGCTTGCCTCTGTTTAAATCTGGCATATGTGGTGTGGCTTACCCACTTTCACTTAGCAGTTAACTGTGAAAACACAAAGTCTTCAAATTTATTTATTTAGGATTTTTTTTTTTTTTTTTTTTTTTTTTTTTTTTTTTTTTTTTACAGGGATGCACCATTTTTATTGGCAGATATTGGCTTCAACTCCCATCAGTTTATTCAGCAAATAAGACAGCATTCAAAAACTGCAGCAACTGATGTTTGTTTGTTGTGCTCCATCAGTTTGGTGTCCATTTCTAGCTCAGAATGGGTCTCTCACATCCAGTCAGGTGCATGTGTCTGGACGACACCTAGAATACAATATTTTGTTTTCTGAAACTAATGATGGCTTCCTTCACTTAGATTGACACATCTGTTGACCCTCATATTTAGATTTCAAGAGAACAGCAACCAAATGCAAATGCAACAAAACCACTTCAGACCTCAATGAGGTTTCATTACGAAAGAACTGGCCTCACCTGGCCATAAAACTGTTCCTCGGTCGATAACAGTATTGGCCTGATATTTTTGGCCATTTGATAAACAAAAGTATACTGTGTGTTTTAGTAACTCAAACCCCCACTTTAGATGAGTAACGGACTTGTAAGCAGTTTATCTCTTATGTCATATGAAAAAGGTTGAAGTCTTTTACATCTGATATTCAGATATTTGTATTTGTAGAGAATCCACGTCAACATTTGTTTTTAAATTTTGTGTTGTTAATAAAAATATAAAGGACAGTAACTACAATGAGAGACAAACAAAAAAGAGAGTGAGAGGACTACAGAGTGTAGCAGCGATGCAGTAATACAGTCACTACAAAAAAAACAAAGCAAGATTTAATTAAATTCCACAAAGAACATCCAACTCCTCTCAGGCTTGTAGAACTGCAGCGACTTGTTCCTTTGATAAGTCCATAAAGTCCTCAAACCGCTTCACCTTACTGCAACAGGTTGTTGTTTCGAGTTTGTTAAAATGATTTCATTTGACTGTGCAATTATTTCAGAAGCAAAAATGTGTTTCAGAAACCTAATCTTAACCCTAGCTGAGTCACCAGTGAGGTTAAACATTGTTATCTGCTTAAAATTTCACAATTGGTGCATTCTTGTGTTTTTATTTATTTTATTTTTTTTAATCCGTTTCTAACCGAGAATGATGCAGCCGTCATGCAAGGCCTCCTGCTGACCTGTAGAGTTCTTATTTTTGTCTTCCACATTTAAACTTCTTGTGGCGTTTCCAGTGAGAAACCATGTGCCACATCTCTAAACAAACAAAAGGTTAAACATTACACAAGTTTAATCCAGACTATCACTCAGCAGACACGGTCAGCTGACACCTCAGACCTCCTGTGATTGTCAAGACATGCTGACCTTATTTTCTGCCACCCCTGCAGGGGTCGAACCCTCGTCATAATGAAGCTTTTCATCACAAACCCTAAAACAACTACTCAGACTACATCTATAAATATTTTACAGAGACAGAAAAGGAGTGGTGGAGATGCGTCTGATAAAGCTCTTAACCATTTACCACTCTACTTATTCTCTCCTGCTTTAGTTAACTCAGCAGCCTACCAAGCCCTTCTTCAAAACCCACACTTCTTCCAGAAGATGCAAATCATTAACTCCTTATCTTGCTGCTTGGCCAATCGGTATGCAGGCATCCAGTGATTTTCCTGTGTAGTGAGTCACGCCACTGGACTCTAAAAGCCCTTTCACCCACCGCTGATCCTGATCGATAGGAGTAAATGAACCAAGGATTCCTTTGATCATTTTGTTTCGTGTTTGCATCAATAGTGATGTTTGTTTTTTGCGTCCCAGGTTCATACCCAGCCTGCATCAAATGTACAAATAAAAAAAAAAATCGTACAGAGTTCAGGTATCGGCACATTTAAATTAGTATTTATTTATTTTTTATTGTAGCAGTGTCCCCGTCAAATTTGACTCTTGATGCGAGCATTCAGCCAGGTTCATCATGGGATTTTTTTTTAATTTAATTTTTTTTTTTGTGTTTCTAAATCTTACACATGGAAACACAGTATAAATAATGGTCCGTTTAAAGCCTTTGAAAAGTAGTGAGTTTGTGTGAATATGGTGTAACCTAATCAGAAAAGCCCTTGTAATAGGAAATTCTGTGTTTTGTAATATTTCTGTAAGGGATGTAATAAATTATTCTATGGCAGTACTTTCTGTGGGAAACTACTTAAAATGTGACAGTCTTTGTTAATATTTATCTTCCAATTTAAATTATTGTCTTTTTTTTTTCTCTCTCGTTCTTTTTTTTTATTTTATTTTATTTTATTTTTTTTGCAATTTGTAGATAGTGACGATGACAAGGTATGGGTAATCACGAAATTAACTGTTTCATCATCGGTCCGATGCATTGTTTAATTTATTGATGTATATAGTGTACGTTTGTTGATAAACAGCTTACTTTATTTTGTATATGACCAATAAACATGTTTTAAAATGGAACTGTCTACGTGTTAGTCATTCATGAATCTTTAGTATTATTAGCATTTTTAAGCAAATATAGTGCATTTATTATATAAAAACAATGCGTACAATGTCATCAATTATGTTGAATATTGTTGCATTATTCTGTTGCAATAACTGCATTGATTAGTGAAGACAGTTATGTACAGGGTTTAATGAGATCAAGCAAGCTTCCTGGGCAAAGCCTTTTGTAGTACTGAAAAAATACAGTATAATCAATTAAATTAAAGTTTATACAAAAAATAGTCCATATATGGAAATACATAAATATATAAAAGCATTTATGACATGTGTAACTATTTGCTGTACAGCAAATGAAGCAAAAAAAGGAAGCAAAAAGTTTCATTTTTCACACTGTCTGTCTGTGTAAATGGGTCATGGTCGGGAATGGAATAATGAAGGAACAGCCCACACCTGGTCATGAAACTGCGCAACAGTCAACTGTCCCATTACTTTTGAGCCTCTGTAAATGGATCACTGTACAAAAAATGTTTGTAAACTTTAGTATCTAAAATAGAGCACCTGTTAACCTTCATACACCTAAGCTGTGTACTTGATTACTTTATATATAAGATTATTTTACACTAGAACCATAACAAATATTTATTCTTTACTTGTTCTTAAACCATTGAGCACCACTGATATACAGGAAAACTATTACACACACAAAATAACACTCGGTTAGTTTAACAGAACACACAGATTTAATTATAGTCCATCCTTACACACTTGTTAATGTGATACTGCTGCTGCAGGTGTTTTGCTTTCAGTCTGCTGCTCTGCTGCCAGTAAACCAGTCCCTGTGTCTGTTTGGTCACATGCTGCTGACACTGCTTTTTTATCCCCCAGGTGAACACCTGGATTGATATGGGTGAATTGCGGAGTTGATAACCACCTTCATGTTACAACTTAGTGCTGTTGGCTTAAGTAAAGCCAGATAAGGAAAACATAAACTTGCTTTTTGGGACAGGGCCCTGGAAGAACAACAACAAGCAAATTTAGATTTTTAAATTCTTTGGATTCTAATTTTAATCGTAAAAATATTTAACCAGTAAATAAATAAATAAATAAATGCGAGCGTTGTATTCCCTTAATTCTCTTCCGTCTGACACCAAAGTATCTCCATACTTTTCTGCATGTTTTTCTTTGGTCAGTCAGGCCTGTAGGGGGCAGTATCACGTTAGTCTGAGTTCAGTGAAAAGTAATTTCTTCTCATTATTTTTTAAGTATTAAATCCACTTCTTATACTTTGTCCGACGTAACGTTGTAGCGGTTTTCTTCCTTTCCCGTGAAATGCTTTTGTGTTGTAAAGGGGGTGTTTGTTGAACCCTGGTGTGAATCCACTCCGGGTTTTCGGCGCTCTGTAACCGTCACTGTCGTTCTTTACCCGGTTGTTGCCCCGGAGGAGAGGCGGTAAAAATGTAAACATTGATTCCCCCCAGTGGACCTGACCAGACTGTCTTTTGTGTTGCTTATAAGAGGACCAACAGTATAGCTGTAGCGTCTACCTTTGCTGAGTTTAACCCCGTGTCTTCTTTTTTTTTTTTTTTTAAGTTTATGCGTCTACTTTTAAACGGTAACAAAAAGCAGCCAAAGCTAGCGTTATGTTAGCTAAGCTAGCTAGCAAACTAGCGTTAGCAAACAATAACTTGGTAGTAATTTTTTAGCCGTTAAACTGCCCAAAGTTACTCTCTACTGTGTTCCGATGAAGAGTAATGGAGGAATACGAAGAGTTTGTGCAGCATCTTCTTCCTCAGCTCAGGAGAAGAGAAGAGAAAGAGGAGGAAAACCACAGACCCTCATCTGCATCCTCTGTCATCCGCTTCTATGGACGATCCATCCTCCCTCCTCTGGTGCTGGATAAGTTTACGGCTGTCATCATGGTTGATCATTTTAGCAAAAGGCTGAACTTATTTTTTTATAGATAGATGCACTCTTAGTTTGAAGGAAAATGACGCATATTAATTCAGTCACTGAGACATGCTGCCTATCTCCCTTTAATGTAAATTATAGGCATCCATTAATAATAATAATAATGATAAAACAGAAGCAGACTTGTTTGAAATGAAACAGTATTAATTCCAGATAACTCATGTCTGTTTTGTGATGACAACAGCTCTCAGAGAAACAGAGAGAGGAGATGCGTCGACTCAGAGACGAAGCTGCTGCCCACACAGTTCAGTTCAGAGATGATCCCCGGATGGCCTACATCCAGACGATTCTGCACAGCGTTCAGGTAATTTAAGCTTTGTTTTGTTTGTAACCTATGCTGTTGGCTCCTTGTGTGAGAGCAGCTTCAGTTGAGAATGACAGAGTCCGGGCACAAAATACGGAAGGAATATTGTAATCTTTAGTTTTCTTTTATAGGGAGAGAGACGTCTAATGTATAATAGTACATCAACATCACAGTTTGCACATATGATTTGTGGGCTCAAATGCAACAATACAGTTTAATATGACAGAAGTAAATCTATAGCGCTTTCAGGTGCTGTATGGCCAGCTGTGCCATTTAACGTGAGTAATTACATGAAATAATTAAAAAACAAATTCTGCTTGAATCTGGACTATCCACCTCCCAAGAGGGTGGTCACTTTATATAAATTTGTCCAATACAGATGGACTCAAATATTGCAATTAATCAAGTATTCTTTGGCTGATAGCCTGCGCCGATACAAATAACGTTATGCATTTACCCAATGGACCATTGATGCAGTAAAACAGTTGCTTCAGCCATCATGAAATGTCACTATACTGGCTCACAGGGTGGGCAATTAATTGGAATTAATGTAAGTTTTGGCTTTGGCTCTTGGCAGTTGTGCAAAAACTATCATTTTTATATTCAAACACAAGACAAATCTCTTATTTGTTTTGTGTTTTAAATCAGTTGCACACCTTTCATTTAAATCTTTTTAAGCCCCTCCTTAAAAACCCAAATCACTCAAAGTTCAGCTTGAGTCAAGAACACAGAAAACATTTGAGAACCTTTTGGTAGCAAGGTCTGTCTGCTGCATTGCCCGTCTGTCACTGAGGGACTCCTACCTGGTTTGCTTTTAGTAGTGGATGTGGATGACCGAGTTGAATATTAGGCTTTGCCTGTCCATCTCTCTTCCTGTTGATACTTTGCTGGTCTTCCAAGGAAGTCTGCTGCCACCTGGGCCGTTTTTAAGCTTCCATCTGCCAGTATGGACATTTTGCAGTGGAAGCTGTGGTATATATGTACATGGCCCTTGGCAGATGGACTTTATGGTCCAAAACACCCACTACTCTGGGCCTAGCTCTACCAGACAACGCACTGTACTCCACCTTGTACACCCCGCTTTTTAATAATTTATTTATTTGTTTGTATGTTGAAATTATTTTTAAAGTTCCAGGGTAATCCCCTGTAAAAAGATGTATTGAAAGTTCATTATATGCATAAGTGTTGAAAATTAAAATTACCAACTAAAATAGCTGTAATTATGTTTTTTGGCATAATCAGTGTTTGGCATTGTTGTATTGAACAGGGAAGAGCACATGTTTTAAAATCTCATTGCATTATTTTTGTTTCTGCTCATGTTTTTCCAGCTGAGGAAGACACCAACACTCGAGGAGTTGCTTCAAGAGTCAGAAATTATCACACAATCTTCATATTTCCGTAAAACCACTGGTGGACTGGTGTGTCCGGATGATTTTTTTGCGGGAAGCAGTGATAATGTTTCGCTCCCAACTGCAGCGAAAGGAAAAGTTGGTGTTTGTCTTCCTCCACTGACATCGACGACATATAGTGCCTTTTTCGCCTCTAACATGACACCTCAGGAAAATTACCAGGAAGGATGCCTTACTGACCAAGTTAACAGCCAACAAGGATCACAGCCAAATTTTTTACATAGTGCAAGCTGCCAGTCGCTCTCCTCAGGTTACGTCACCAACGAGAATGTAGAAAACTGTACTGCTATCCCTGAAGGGATTAATGCAGAAAACGAGAGCAATGTCTTCGACTACTCAGAAGGATTTTATAACACAGTGGGCTTTTTTCTTCACAACACCTCAAATACAATCGCCAAGATGCCAGATATTATCAGCCACCCTCCCATAGATGGAGAGGAATTAGAGAGGAGTGGGCGGGAGTCATCTTTTTGTGATAACTTAACAGACTTGAGAGAAGTTCGTTGCACGTCATTTGAGGAGGATTCACTCTTGTGTAATCCTTTACCAACAGAAAAATCTAAAAATGGTCAACTGGACAGTGTGATGCGTGATGATAACGATCCCTTTAGTTCAGTGCATGACCCTGACAAAGATGCACATTTAGACAAAAATGAGGACTCAGTTGCTTTTTTGGAAAAAAGCAGCTTTTCAGATAATCCAACACACACACAAAGCACTCGTCACCGTCTTACAACAGAACTGTGTGTTCAGCGCAGTCCCAGAGAGACTGAACTAGAGGACAACCAGGTAGATGAAGCAGACTCAAAGCTGTCTGAGGAGCCTTATCGTCTGAGCCTCCAGGCCTTGCTGAAGAAATCTCAGGAGTATCGACGGCGCCAGCGGATGCTTAGGAACCAAGCCAAAAACACTAAAATCCAAGAGAGAACCCAAGAACAGCCAAGAGCAAAGGCAGAGGAGCAGAGCAGCTCTGATAAGGAGAATGATGAGATCCCTTACAAGGACACTGTGACTGCAGAGGGGAAGAAGACTAAAGACAAGAGAAGTACTTTTATCTCGTCAGTGGAAACTTCGTTAAAGAAATCCTATGAGAATGAGCGGATGATTGAAAGTGAACTCTCTGGGAAAAATATGACACATTTAACAGGAGATGGAGATAATAAGGAAATGACTAGTGTTGATGAAGAAACAATCATCATAAGTAATAGGCTGAACAGTTCACAGGAGGTCTTAATAAAGCCAAAACAATTCATTGCCTTCATCCAGCAACAGCCATTAGAAACTTCCCTTGTTAAAGATCCTCCAGCTTTTTTTAAAGGAGCAGGGAAATATCGCACAGTCCCAGCCCCTAGCTTCTGCAGGAGCCCTGTTCACTACAAAAGAAAAAGTGGACAAAAGGTTGATGTGGAGGAGACCTCAAAGGGGGAACTTGAGGTTGGTACTGGTTTGAAAGACCATCACAATTCTGAAGAAGTTAATCCAAGTCATCAAAACAGTCCTATAGTGGGTCCTCCCGGAGTGAATCTCACAGTTGAAGGGGAAGTAACAACCATTTTAACCGAGAGTTCACAGCACATAGATCAGTTGGAGTCAGACCTGTCCAGTCTTAAGGTTCTGATCACAGATCTTGAGTCAACGGTGAAAGAAAACTTGAAAGAAGACAGTCACAGCCAAGCTGAGAGCAGCCTGCAAAGTGAGTTAAGTTTTAAGGGTATGACAAATGAGCAAATAAAAAGTGATTATTGGGAGGACAAGCAGAGAGCTCATGGTGATAATAGCAGTGATGCAGAGTACAGGAAGTGGTCGAGCAGACAGTTATATAACAATTACAGAAACATGCATGGAGACTTAGTTCCGGAAGCGACTGTCAGTGACACAGATGATGTTCCCCTCACAGTTAAGGAGAACGGGGATGAGCTCCGTGATTTTAGCGAGCGCAGATTGATCAAAACCTTATCTGCAGAGAGAGAAAGTTGGAAAAAAGTGAGCAAAGAAGCACTAACCGGGAGTTCTGCACAGCCTGGAGATTGCGGAAAGCAGCAGCCACCTGGTAAATGCATCCTTTCTGTGGCTCAGCAGATGCGCATTCCTGATGTTTTCCGAAATGTTCCATCTGATCCTCCTTTTCGGAGTTACATCTCAGTGCCTTCAGATAACAGTAAACACCTTGTTGAAAGAAGGAAAGAATTGGCCCTAGAAGGTCACAACTCCACCCACTCACCATCTCTAAATCAGTCATATGATGTGGACACACCGTCTGGCCTGTGGTTCACTGAAGGATCAGGGTCACAAGGTCATCCTGAGCAAGAAAAGCATCTGACCCCACAGAGTGGCAGTGATGGTCAGGGAGGGGTGTCCAAGGTCAAACGGAGACTGCTAATGCACACGATGGAGGAGACACTGGAAGGGAGTGCCAATACCAGTGGGGGAGTGGACTCTGTCAGACCCAACTCCAGCACACCCAGAGGTAAGATGAGAAGAGGAAGTGGTGTTTAAATAACCATGTTAGGTATTAGATATTTATTCTCAGTGACATCATACAGAGCCAAGAGTAGAACAAACTGCCTGAAACACAGTGTTTAGAACAGTTTGAGGCCTGACAGTTTATACATGCACCAAAAATAGCCGGCGTCTTTGTGTTGTTTTGTCTTGAGTTGGAGACTCTTGATGTTTAATACAGGAGGGGATAGTGCATCACGTGGAAATGATGAGGTGTTGTATAAAAAAAACTCTTTGATCGAGTGGTGACACCTTTCTTTCCATCGTGCCTCGGGTGCCTCAACGCTATAAATGGTTAGGTGTGCTGGTAATGTTACAGCTCACCCAGACACTGACAGACACCTCGCCCATAATGATGTCTTTAGATTTTGGTTTAAGTGTAATATATGACAGAAAATAAAGGTAAAGAAAAAAGATAACAGCTCTTCTTTAATCTTTGTGCCACAAAAAGGGGAAAAGGAGAAAATATTTAGACTCAACCCCAGACTCTACATCATTAGAAAGCTAATTTTTCAAATCTTATAAAATATAGTAACAGTTGTGCAAATTACCTGTAGGCAAATGTAGTGGGCCAACAGTGAATTTCATATGTGACCACATGTTGTGTTTCCTGTCTGTAGCTGCAGGGCAGTGGTGTGAAGGTCTCGGCAGTCAGAGGGATAAGCGAGAGCAGCTGAAAGAGATACACGCTGCTCAGGTCAGAGCGCTGCAAGAGGAGCACAGGAGACAGCAGGAGGAGCTACTACAGGTGAGACTTATTTTATTATTTATTGTATTGTACTATACATATTACTGCTATTTTGTTATTGGATTCATATATTTCCTTTAGATGATAGATCTGAAACATTTTTTTAAAAGTGTGGAAATAGACAAATGTGAAGCAAAGAAAAAGAGTGGCAGAAGGTTTATTTGAGAGTCCAGCTATGTACAAATTACTCTGTATATTTCAGGTATTTTCTTCCCAAACTCGTTTGTTTAATACTTGCTGCACCTCTGATGGTTTGTTGCCAATTTGGATCAAAATCTCCTGATAAAGTTTTAACTAATTGTACAGTGTAAGCACATATAACCCAAAGACTTTAGACTGATGTAAACACCCATTTTTCTGCTCTGTATGATGTCACTAGGAGTGGATATCCCTAATATGGTAACCTCCTATTCAAACCTTTTGAGAATGAGGGGCAGCCAATCAGAAGAAAGTTGGCTTAAGTCATCTTGGTGGAGAGAGAGGATGCTCTGAGGGGCTACCCCGTGGCACAGTATAAAACAAATAAGGATTATTTTGAATTTTGACTCTTACAAAAGTATTTTAGCAGAGTCCAAGAATAAATCTATAGAACTGACAATGAGAATAATCGTGCACTTTAATAACGATGATAATTATTTGCATATGTTTAGTTGGTAATACCAGCTCATCGTTATCGTCTTAGTGAGGAATGTTTGATGTACAGAAAAAAACTATCAAATTAACCAATAGTGCTAAAAAAGTAATGTTTTTAGATCTGAGGAAGTGCTATGGTTAGAAAAAGTTTAGGGACCACTGCTGCAGCTAATGGATTTAATCAGAACAGCTTTAAAATATCATGCATACAGAGCTGACATCAAACATGTCGCCCAAGGTGTTTGCAGTTAAATAAAAAGAGTGTTTATACTTTATTTATTTTTTTATGGTAATTTCACTCTACATCTCACTGAGATTTGTTTATTCACAAAAGATCTCAGAATATTAAGTGCTAGATGATATCGATGATAATTACTTACAGTAAGTCACACAATAACAAACCAAAAATGCTAATAAAAAATAAAGAATGATAACAAAGAATTGAATTAAATGGGAGGAAAAATACAGGTGTAGGCTTATTACACCTGTCCTGTTTATTTATTAATTATTATTAATAATTTGTTCAATATGAGTTGTAAGTTGGATAGCTTGATGTAAAATAGATTGAAATAGATTGAAGACTTGAAATGTTATCCAGAAACTGCTGTATGCGCAGAAATATTGCATTTTATACGCTGAAAAACATTTTTATACTTTTCTTTAGTCTGTTGCCAAAAATATTCACGTGCACAAAGAAAGTTGAGAAGAAATACAGCATTTACTCATATCTGAGTGGCATCTATTAATATTTTAACAGTTCTTTTAACTTTTTTTTTTTTACACAGAGTATTCAATCATGAGTTTAAATAAATAGGCCACAGATTAGAAAAGGAATTTAGACAGTTTGCTTCTGTTAATAGATTTCTTCAACAATGATAGAGAAGCGGTATAGAGCACTGTCAGGGTCATTCTGTCATTGTTTTATTTGATGCAATCTAAAGCTGTTTGTCAAATTACATCAAGAAACCGGAGAAAATAATCTGAAATTATATATTCCTGAGACCCCCGAACAAGTGATCATTTATTCTAAGTCTAAATATGGTAAAAACGCAGTCAGTGATATTACCTCCCTCCCATTGGTCTGCTTCTTGCATTAGATTGCATCACGTATTGCTGTACAGATCTAGCACTGCGTAATTCCAGTACAGCAACCATAATTCACTCCGCCAAGGTTTCCGACTTCACCCAAAGTCACCTATGAGAAATAAAAACTGAGCTCCAGTTTTAATCTTTTAAAGACGAGGAAAACAGGCGTTGTGAGTTTCTAGCCAATTTACTGAGCGGTAATACAATACTGACCCTAAATGTTTCTTTGAAACTAGAAGCAGGCATTTGAAAAAGACTCTGGCATTGTTCCACATGTGACCATGTGCACGCAAACGCACACACACACACTGTCACCCTACCTGTTAGAGTGAGCTTTTGGAGACCCAGGTCGTGGGCTGACTACAGACGTTTGCTCATTACAAGAGACCTTCAGACTCTCCCCAGTAAAAAGAAAAAAAAAAAAAAAGGGTTTCTACCATAAATGTTTCATTACATCCCTAAGAGGCGAGCTGGCACGGTCGCCTCTTTCTGTGTGTGTGTGTGTGTGTGTGTGCGCACATGCAAGACTTCAAGGACGCCTGCTGTTCTCTGGCAACCGGTTCCTGTTTCTTCAGCTTGTGTCTGTGTTTGTTCTTGGCCCGTGTCCTTGCCCTGTTAATCACAGGCTCTGTTTAATTTATGTATCCTTAACAACAATATAATTAACATAAGCTGTTTCATAAAAAGACTTCTTTTTGACTCCCCTCCGTCCTTCCATCATCTGCGCTGTGATGAGAGCGAGCTGTCTGCTGGACTCTCTGGTAGCGGGTGGAGGGGATCGAGGGAATTGACACAGAAAAGGAAAGGATAATTTGTTTAATTCATGAGCGTCTGTGGTTAAGTGCCAGATCGTCCCGCTGAGTGCCACCGCTAATGGTCCCTTTGCCTTCTCTTCCCTCCTTTTTTTTTTTTTACCTCCTCTCTCCTCTGATCCCACTTTTTGTTTTGTTTTATACCTCCACCAACATTGTTTTTACTCTCTGGCTGTATTAATTTCCTCCATCTCTCTCGTCTCATCATCCTGGTCATCCCTCTGCTCTGCTGCTCATCTCATCCCTCTTACCTCTGTGCCCCATCTCTCCCCCTTCTGTCTCTTCGTCTCTACCCTCAATTAATTTCTTTCTCCTGCCTCATTTGCTGTCCTTTCCAATTCAATATTTTCCAACCTTGCCTGCTCCCAAATGTGCACTCACATACACATGAACTTTTCCTCTTATTCCGTATGTGTCTCTCTGTCTCTCAGGCGCTGGCAGTCCGTTATCGTCTCCTTCAGAGCGTGTCCTTCCCCTGCTCCATGTCAGGCTCACGTCTTGGGGACACGTTGACCTTTTCTACCCTCTCTCAGGTATTACCATAATATTTGTCCACTCATGTGGGTGATGCAGAAAGCTTGCCCTGCTCACCCTTTTATCTGAAGGATTTTTAGTCATCACCAGTTGGCTGACACGCTCATGTAAAACACACTCCACCCCCCACATGTCTTAATCCTCATCAGCATCCCTTTTTATCTGTTATTGTGCTTTTATACGTCTCCCCGCACAGCAGTTCAGCTTCAGTAGAAGTACATTTGTTCAACAAACATGTCTTTTTAATGCAACCGCTCTTGAATCAACAAGTGAGTGATGGCACATCAGCTGCTTATTATTCTGCTTATTATTCTCTATTATAATGATGAGCCACGAGTCCACTTGCGTTGATGCACTAAACAGATGCCAACCAAAAGACCTTGAGAAGCTGCGTGGGAAATTAATTGGTTGTCACTGATGGAATTAGCATTCTCCTCTCTCCTCCCCTCTGGTTCTCATTATTCACCCCTCTCTCATCACTCGTTTTCCCTTCTTTCTCCTCTTCCTCAGCCTTCCAGCTCGCAGCACTACCGCCCCCTGCTGGCAGCGGCTGTGAAGGGTTTTCTAACTCGCAGGTTGCTGAGGACGGAGAGAGTGACACAGCTGGTGCGCACCGTCAGGGTGAGTGGAGACAGCAGCGACACGTCTGTTTCTTGCAGCACATGCTCTTATTGTCATTAAATGAGCTCTGCTTGTGTGCAGATGTGTACAGCTGTGCCTAATTTAATTTATTAGGATACCCTTTAGCTACAGCCATGCAGCTGCGATCCTTCCTGGAGTCCTTGACAGTGCAGCATACCGTCTAAAACAGAGACTTCCTCAATCAGGGGTCGCGTTAAACAAATATTTTCCATCACTTATGATGTTTTTGCGTTCGTTTGTTTTTTAATAGTGACAGATGAATCTGATCATCTGGACAGGCTAAAACACTGGTAGTGGGTTAAGCATAAGATTAACCAACGCACATGAACACAGTGTTGCTGGCAACATCTTGTCTTTTATACCATAACAAAACGCGACCACCAGAAGTCCAGTCACAGCCACTGGATGGCTTTGAAAAGTGTGAATGTTGCAGTGAAGTCTTCAATGTCTTACATTTGTTTGTAAAAACAACCCTCAAATGGACTGAGGGATTATTATACCATCCATGTTTGATATTTGAATAGAAGAAGAAAAAAATTGGGGGTATCTTCAGCAGCTGAAGCAACTGTGTTCTTAATTTTGGTGAAATTTAAATTTTTACTAAATAACATGTAAACCAGCAGGTGCTGGCAGCGTTTTTTGTTTTTGTTTTTTGTACTTTAATTTAATCGTACATCCATGAATATTTTAAATATCTATTTGACAGATTTCACCATTCAGTTTGTCTCTGTGTAAACATAATATTCATGATAAATATAACTAAATAACAGCGCAATCTTTGCTGTGTGTGTGCTTTTGCTCATTTAGGACACACAGCAGTTCCTGCAGGCCCTCCGGCAGCAGAGCACTCAGCTCTGCAACAAACAGGACCTCTTACTGCAGGAGAGAGTCACACTGCAGGTATAAATGTTGTAAACACATCTGTTAACCTCTCTGCTCTCCTGCACACCGTCAACTCAACAATTACTCGCTCCATTAGCAGTTACCACAACAGTTACTGTGACTGCACGCATTCATTGAAGCCATCGTCCGCTCTGTAATTGTTTGCTCCTCCAGCTGCGCGCTGCACTTTATGAGGTCTACGACATATTCTTCAACCTGTCAGCCAGAGAGCGAATGCAGCTGATCAGCTGGGACAGAGAGCTCGCCAAGGAGAGAGAGCTCAGACGACAGGTAACCTTTTCAGGAGATCATAAGCTGTGTTTACACATGTGGTCAGTAGTCAGGTTTTCTTCTGGTTCTCCAGTCAAGTGACTGTAAAGTGACCCTGGAGTATTTTAATGGCAGTCTTAATAAGAAAATTCACATTCTCTAAGTACTGTGGAAAAGTGCTTCAGTGCTTCCTTTATTGCCACCTGTATTACTTCCTTTTGCAGAGGCTACACAGAATCTTTTGTAAGAGGAAAAGAGATAATGCACTCCCACAATTCACAGAAACACCAAAGAAACAGTCAGCATGACTGAGAAGTGATGCAGGTCATTTAAATGTTAATGAACAGTATGTTTTCCATTTTGTGGCATAACCTTTATTATGGTTGAACCTCTAAACTAAAAGGTGAACTCTGAATATATTACATTGCAATAGTAAAACTGAATGATATGATGTTGTTACATTGTTTGACAGACTTCGTGTGTGTGTGTGTGTGTGTGTGTGTGTGTGTGTGTGTGTGTGTGTGTGTGTGTGTGTGTGTGTGTGTGTGTGTGTGTGTGTGTGTGTGTGTGTGTACGTATTTACATATGTGCACAAAATCATGAATTCATTTTAGTGCAGTCAGAGAAAGCTTTTAACAAAATTAACACTGGATCATCTCTCCAGCAGGAAGAGAAAATATGAGTGGATGGGATGAGCAGCTAATCATATTTCACTTTATGTTCTCTATTCCTTTGACTTAACCAAAGTGTCCTTCATAACAGGTGATTAACCTTATGTTTAACTCCTGACATGCACAGGATATGCATATAGTTAGCTGTAACTTGTTACAATACAATACTACCCATGTTCCGGTGTACCACACCTGAAGACTCATTAATTCATAAGACTGTGTGTTCATGTGACAGCAAATCAAAAGGTTAAAGTAAGAAAGACTCATACTGTTTTGTTTTTGTTTTTTCCTCACTTTCACTATAAAATTAGGGCTCATGAGGATGTAAGAGTACACCAGCTGGGTCAAAAGACGTATCACACAAATGCAGTTGTGGTTAGAAGTTTGTATACACTCACTGTTGGCATGAATGTCACAGAAATTTTGGTCTTTGTTTATTTTTAACTTCATTTTTCAGGGTGGAGTGGTACATCGTACAGCATATACATCGCACATCTTTAATGACTTCTAAAAGTCCAAAGATTTAATTTATTTTGGGTTTTCTGCAACCCACACAGAGTCAAGTATACATACAAGCTCAAATATATCCATGCACCCCCACTAATAGTTGGTTAAATTTCTTGCAGCAAGTTCAACCTTGACCAGATCCTTTTTGTAGCCATTAACGAGCTTCTGGCACAGTTCTGGCTGGATATTTGGCCACTCAAGACCCAACTGTATGGAGCCCCAGAGCATGATGATGCCACCACCATGCTTGACAGCTGGGCTAGTGTTCTTACATTTGAAAGTCTCCCCTTTTTCCTCCAAACATACCCCTTGTCATGTTGGACACAGGACTGAACCTCTGCCTCATCTAACCAGGAAACTGTTCCCCAGAAGGCAATCGGCTTGTCCATGTGGTTAGCTGCATATTTCAGTGAAGCTGGAGGTGTCAGTTTTGGGTCAAAAACTTCTTTCTCTGCACCCTTTCAGTCCATTTTGAGTTTTAACTCATTTCACGGTGGATACTGATCCTGATGTTCCAGCAGTTTCCAGTTCATGGCAGTGTTGAGCCTTGGTGGTCCCTGTGTTGTTCCTGAACATCCAAACCAATTTCCTCTCATCTGAGCATGACAGTTTGGGTCTTCTGTCAGACCCTGGCAAAGTGGTGACTAGGGCAGGGCAATATGGCCAAAAATATTTATCACAATATATATTTGAAAATTTGCGATAACGATATAACTGAGGATATAATTGACACGAGACAAAATACTTTACAACTCCACAACTTTATTAGTGCAAAAAAACCCCATCAATGTATTTTCACTTAAACAAGCAGCTGTTTTTTATGTGCATTAAAGTTATATAAAAATTTAACAGTGCAAATGCAAATTCCTTGCTGACAGTTTAACCAAAAGGCATTTCCAATGGAAATTGGCTGACATATCCTCAGCATAACCATGTATAATATCCACAAAACTTAAAAAGAGGTTATACACACACAATACGGTAATATTATGTTGAAGCACAGTACGTGTTACTCCGCGAGGCTCCCGACTACGGTAGCCGTAATGCTCTGACATCAAGCAGTGCGGCTTTGTAGCTTCCGAAAGTCGTACTAAAACATTTTTTGACATATTTCTGAGCACCGTGTACCACATAAAATCAGTTCGAAGTCAGTAAGCACAACCAGAATTCATACACAGGATTATAAGGGGCACTGTCAATTTTTCAGAAAATCAAAGGATTGATTTTAAGTGTGCCGTATTTTCCGAAAAACACGGTAATAACGACGGCCCGCTAGCATGATCTACCAAAAAATGTGCTCTGGTGTGTATCTGACAGAAGAAAGCCAAACCAGTTCCACACCACTGAAGTTGCATTTTTACAAACCAATTCTGGTTCATCCGTTTCATTCAACGATCTGCTTTCACCCTTCTCATTCTCTGTCGCCGCTATGCTTTTTCCGCCATGTGCGTATGGGGGGGGAAAAGGCACTGTGCATGCGTATTTTACCCATATTATATCATGATATTTCATTTTCTTATCGTTGCCCAACATTATAACCGTATTACCATGAATGTTATGATATCTCCTTCTTAGATCTTCACTGAGTTCCTTGGACTTTCACATTGTTCTAATTATTGATCAATCCGTTGAGTGCCATCAAACAAGTTCTTCTAATGCTGGCAAAGAGAAACTATCAGCTGTAGTTTGTGATCTGAGTTTCTAGGCTGAGAAGCAGAAATTCTAATATTCCATCAACAGTGTATAAATTTGCTTTTGATACTGGTGGCATACATGCCAACCCTCCCGATTTTTCTGGGAGAATCCCGAATTTCAGTGCCCCTCCCAAAAATCTCCCGGAGCCACCATTCTCCCGATTTTCCACCCGGACAACAAAATTGAAAAACCCCAGATTGGGCCGGCCAATTCCAGTTTCCAACAATGGCTTCTACTACTGCAGCTACTTAGTTTTAATATTACTCTTATTACTCATTCTGGGTCGCAAAATAAACTTTTCGAAAATTTACGCCAGCGTCCGGTTATATTTTAGATAACAAGGAGCAGACGGCAGAGTTTCACTCCACCGAGAGAGCTCGTGACGTAATTCTGAAGGCTAGACTGTCCAATTTCACAGTCACTCATTTCCGGTCTAGCCGGCTTTCTGTAGTCCGCGAAGGCCGAGTCCTCAGGTGGACGCAGCCTCTGAATTTGGACAGCCCCGCTGTTTCCGGCTGGACAATAATAACAGTGACATTTAACTTATTTTATCCAATAAATAAACATTGTAAAATTCTAATTTTCTGTATATATATGTATATGTATACCACTCCCCCACCCAACATCCCTTTTGAATGTCTCCCTAATTCTGAGGTCTCAAGGTTGGCAAGTATGACTGGTGGCTGCTGCAGAGACTATGTTCTAAATATTGTGCATTTTTACGTGTGTGTGTGCGTGCGTGCTTGTGTGTTTAGGGTTCACAGACTGGCCGCCCCAGAGGAAAGAGCTTTCTGTCAGCTGCAACACAGAAGTCGCTGGAGAGGAAAAGAGGAATGATGTGAGTTTTTCCTGCATCGTTGCTGTTTTTCTGTTTTCTTCACAAACCAAACCCAGTCATTACAAGTAACATAAGAACCACTGGAGTGGCTTTTTATTGCAAGGTAAAAATGCAGCAGTTCCTTTAATTTTGTGATGAATTGAAAATCCTGCACCACAGAAAGAAAAAACTTTCTTCTTCATTTCTTTGTCAGCTCTAAAACTTGTCTTGTCTTTGTTTCAGGATCCAAAGAAAGGCTGCAGGAAGGCACCGCGGGGTTATGACGAGGACAGCACAAAAGTCTGGATTCTCTGCTGAGCCCCTGCCAGAAACCAAACGAGGACATTTCAGAGCAAATCCTCAGAGGGTCCCCAAGAGCGCTTCCTCCTCTAGACCCCAATGACACCTTCCTAATTGGCCCCAGTGAGAACTCCTAACGAGCCCTCTAGTGATTACATGAATAGAGTATTACTAATCATTTGAGAGTTTCCAAATCCAAAAACCAAATTTGATTCAAATGGATGACTAATGCATATCATTGTATTTCATCTCGGGGGCTTTGAGAACATTTTTGACACCATGGTGTCTACAGAGGAGCGGCTATGTCACGTCTGCTTCCGGCATTTTTTAATTTATTTATTTATTTATTTTTTTGCCATCTTCAGATTATTCATGTTGAAGATATTTGTGCGAAAATGTTGAGTTGACAGAAAAAATCGTTTGGCAGCAACTTTAAAGGGTTGTTCACAGCACCTGAAAGATTTATAGACTCGCAGCAGACGTTCTGACAGCTACAGTGAACAGTATTGATCATCTCTCTGTTCCTTTGGGTACTAGAGGAAGACAGCAGTTCATAAATTTGGGGTCAAATATTAGATTTGTGTTGGGAACAAATACTCTTTAGTAGGTTGTGCATTGTAGTCTTCAGATAGGCAATCGCTTTGTTTAAAGGTGACCAATTGTGCTTATTTCCAGCCTAATATTTTTATTCATGAACTCCACTAGAGTGGCTTTGCATGATTCACAGGTAGCAGATATCCTTATTTGTCTTTTGCTGAGGCTTGGTGCAGCTCCTCAGTCCATCCATTGTCTGAAATAAGATACTTTAGCTCCTCTTTTGTTAACTTTGTGACCACTTTGACTGAAATTTCAGGACCACAGATCCTGAAACATATTCTTAAAGTGTGACTGCTGTCACATGCCTTAAAGTTGGCGAGCTAATAGATACACAGCAGCTTGTTTCACGTTTGCTGACATTGGCAGCTCTTTGCCTGCATAAGCTTTATAAACATCTATGAAACAGAATAAAATATACTTCAATCTTACTCTTAGATTTGAAACATAGCTTGGAGTTTTGTTCTGCTTATTTCCAGTTCCATTTTTTGTTGTTTGACTCTACCAGCATGGCTTTGCATGATTAACAGTTAAAGGTTTTCCTTATTATCTGATACTACATCTTGGCGTAGCACCTCGCTGTCGTTCACTAGCTGAAATGAGCGGTTTTAGTCAACTTTCTCCTGATTGGCTGCCCCTCATAAAACAGGTTTCAAGCAGAAAGTGGGTGGGGCTTCTGTGCCTGAGAAGACCATATTAGGGATATTACCATTCTTTTAAAGCCAAGCGTAGATAAAACAGTTAGAGCAGTGTGAAGCCTTAACTTTTGTCTGTGCCACAGTATTTATGACAGAAAACGAGAAAAATTATAATAGAGCCACTTGATGATGTTAGGAAGTAAACATGTGGTAGATAAGCTTTTTCAGAGCAGACACTTTGGAAAAGCACCCTTGTATGTGCTGTGCTGTATGGCTCACTGTTACATTTAATGGGAAATAAGCATTGCTTGTGTTTTTCCTGCTGCTGTTATAAATCTTTGTCTTTTGTGGAAAAAACAGTATTTCCCCTTTTCCACAAAGACAATGCTGGTGCCCAGTGTAGTGCAGACTAGTCCCAAGTGACAAAAGCTGAGGCCAGCACTACGCTTCAGAGATCCCAGGCACGGTGTTTTAGGCACTCAGGTCAGTGACCATGAGAAGGACTATCACAACAACCAGCAGGCAGTCGTCAGATTCTCTCTGTCATCATTTTTCTTCCCACAGTATTTCTTAACTTCTCGCAACTCAGCATAATCGCCACTAAAACCAGTTGAGAGGTGGGCTGGTTCTCTGGAAGCTCTGTGTGGGTGGAAAAGAGGTGCATTAGGACACCCAGCTGAAACACACCTGTTCGTTCATCCCCTTCGTGATTCGCCACCTCTTGTATTCACACATATTAAACCCTGCTTGTGTGATATGAGTAGTATTTTGTTCGTCTTCATATCAATGGCTGATACTTGAAGTGTTACTCTTCGTGTTGCCTTAAATATTTGTAGCTAAAACCTTTTGCAAATTTTGTATTGTTGTGGATTTTTGATTTGTTTTAAATGTTATTTATTTGTTCGTGTTTGATAATAATAAACTTATTTACACGGAGTTGTTGATGTGAGGTGTGAAATTGAGGGAAAGTACAGACTCCCACCGGCAGGGGGCGGTGTTCCCGGCTCCCGCCCGGTTTCTTTTTTAACTTCCGCTTCCGGCTGTATCTGGTGCTATGAGCTTTGTTTTGAATAAACGTCTTCTCGTCAGCTGATTGAAAACAGGATGGCGGAAGAGCAGGACGCCGGTGTTTCTTCTCGGACTCAAAGGAAAGCTTTGAGTAAGGCTAAAATACTACAGCGGGAGAGCGAGAGGGAGGTCTTCAGACTGGTGAGAGGGGGAAAACATGCACATTTACAGCTAGCAGGCTAGACTAGCTCATGTTTGCTGTGTCCATTGTGAGGCTTACCCGGTCCCTCTGTCCTCCTCCCGCAGGTCGGGCGGGTCCTGAAAAAACCGGAGTCTCAGCGGTCAGAGGAGGAGGCCGCTGCTCTGCTGCTGCACAGAGACACTGTGGAGGAGCTCTGCAAGAGACAAGTCCGTAGAAATGTGCTCAAGAGGAAGCAGGAAGAGGTGAGACTCCGGCCCAGAGAGGCTGGATCTGGCCTGCTAAGGTTGGTTTGTCAGCTAGTGGGACAACTTCAGAACAGACGTGGAGGCAGCAGGTTTCTGGGTTGATTGTGTGAAGACTCAGAGAGGTTGAATGGTAGTCGCTCTTTGTGCACAAACTGTAGTAAATACAAAAGGACTAAAACCATTCTGGTAAATGAACTGGTACTCATATAGTGCTGTTCTGCTCTAAGTGGGCACTAAAAGCTCCATTTGTCCAATCACACACATTAATTTCTTACACCTAAGCACCTTTTTACACTTTTCACACATACGCTCACGCTGATGGATGCAGCAGGCCAGCCGCCTGAGCTACCACTCGGGTCCTCATGGACTGCTCATGGAGGAGCAGTATGAGGGCTCAACATCTACCCATGTGTGCGTGTGTTAACTCAATAAGAGTTAACACACGCACACATACACCTAGAAGCAGTATCTCTCAAAGAGCCCAGAAAAAATGTTATTTTTGTTGGTTTGTAATCCTAGACTTAGGCAAAGTATGAACTGAGGAGCTGCACCAGGCGTGGTTTAACTCTTTCCCCCATAAAGACGACATTTGACAAGATCCTCTGTACCCTTAATGACATGTATTGACACCTCAGTACCAATATACTCTGGTTTGAGTTTGACAACCACTAGAATAGTTTATGAAGGTCAGCTGCATAGGTAGAGTCCACCCTCACCCATTTCTGATGAAAACCCAGTCATTTTGTTCTATAAGCAGGCCTGAAATATGGTAAAAACCACTTCGTTCAGAAAAGAGCTTCAAGGGTTATTCCTAGTGGGCTAAAGCAAGGTAGAAGGTAGAAAACTTCCTCTCTTAGAAGTATTTGTGGTGATTAAAAAAAGTTTCATTAAAGATCATGGTTGGGTGACAGAGTCCTCCTGCTGTTGTGACGGCGTCTAGCTCTTCCTGCTGTGAGAGGGCAGCGAGGCTTCAGAGTGAAACGTACAGTAGTTTACTGCATGATTTTAAAAAATAAAACTGCTTCTTTTGCTTGGACTTTCTCCCTTCAGTGATCATTTTACATTATTTTGTCATGGTTTAAAAAAATCAGATGCAAACCATCGTCACTGTCACTCCCTGACCCACTCTCCAGGCAAACAGTCTATTTCTGATTATTTTTGAAGCTCTAATGGTCTTCAGTACAGCTCTGATGTCTTTTTCAGGTATTTGATGGTGTTGATGAGCTGAAAAATAAAGTCAGGCAGCTCGCTGTGGCAGTCAAACAAGCCAGTCACCTGGTGGTTTACACCGGAGCCGGTATCAGCACGGTATCTTAAACTCTTCCTCTTCATTTTCGCCTTACTTTTCTTTTTTTTTAAACTTTCACAAAACTGACGTCGTCTGTAATTTCAGGCAGCTTCTATCCCTGACTACAGGGGCCCTAACGGGGTATGGACGCAGCTACAGAAGGGTCGGGCCATTAGGTGAGATACAGAGTCTTTACTGTGGTATGAAATACATGTATTACTCTCCCCTAGTGCGTTCTGTTTGATTTATCTCTGCGTTTCTTTACAAACAGCTCGTCAGACCTGAGTAAAGCGGAGCCGACGCTCACGCACATGTGCATTAAGATGCTTCATAAGGAAAAGCTGGTATGTCACACCAAACTCCAAAAACATATTTGAATTTCCATTTAAATGAGTGATTAGAGATTTGTAACTTCAGTTTCAATGGTTACTGCGACATAAAAACAGCATCTAAAGACTCATCAGTTAAATCCAATAATTTAAAAAAAAAAAAAGCTTCAAGTTAAAAACGTTATTTACTTTTTCCAGTTATTCTGACTTATTCCAGTCATTCCGACAGAAGTTTCAAAATAACTTCCAGGATGTTCCAAAAATGACAAGACTTATTCTAGAAGGATTTTAATAAGGTTAGCCAAGAAAAACAATAGCTACATTTACCAGAATTTTACTATGATAACAAGCAGATGTGACACACACCTGAAACATAATTGCCTATTTGTGTTTCCTGGTCTGGCATTGATAAGGACAGGACAGCGTTCGTCTTTAGCGTTACAGAATATTACCTCGGTTTACCCAGGTGCTGCGTCTTTTTCTTGTAGCATCTCTGCTCGCATCACATTTAAAGGCAGTGCTTCATGTTCTGTCTTTGTTTGCTCTGCGTAAAGGTTAAGCACGTTGTGTCTCAGAACTGCGATGGACTCCACCTGCGTAGCGGTCTGCCCAGACACGCCCTCTCTGAACTCCATGGAAACATGTTTATTGAGGTAAGAACCACACATCCTCAGTTCTTAGACTTTGTAGAAAGCCTGGAAAGAATTTGCTGAGATGTTTCTAAAAACAGCATCTAAGCCTAATCCCCTACAGATCCAGACGTGTTTGTTTCGCATCAAAAAATATTTCTCAGGTGCATCACGTCTTAAAAGCGCTGGAGGTTAATCTTGCCTTTCAAGAGCCATCACACACGCTGCTTAAATTGCTGCTCGACTCTCCACATAGGCCCGTTTAATGTCATTTGTGTGCTCCCATCACTGGCTGCCTCGTCATTTAGTGTCTGTGCAGTCCTGACCAAATATTTTTATGCAAATGGCAGGGATTTGCATGAGAATATTACCGTACAAGAGCTCAGGCTAAGCGATTAACTGTTAGAGGTGATCCAGACATTAAGTAAATATGTTTTTTAAAAGGATTGCAGACCAATGTGAGAGGGGCCAAAATTGCTGTGAGATGTCATTGTGATGTTATTGAGAAAGACGTGACAAACTAATCCCGATCCAGATATCTTTCCTGGATGCAGGGATTTGATTCATTCATGGTGTGGAGGGAATTTTCAGCCTCAGGCAAAGTTATGCAGTCTCTGACTGCTCTTATCCTTTAAAATTTCCAGGCTTGGGATTAGTAAAGGTCTCTGAATTGAGTAATTGAATAAAGAAATTTGAAATGTAGAAGTGAATTGCATCAGCAGTGTAAAGCATGCATGGATGAGTGAACACTAAAAGTTGAAAGAGTAGAAGAAGCCCTAACATTAGATGTGTGTGCAGCAGGATTAAATGTAAAACATGAATTGATAAACATTACAATACATTTCTTACTGGCCTCAAACTCTTTATTCAGAGAGTTTAAACTGCTCTGAAACGCTGGGTTTCCCTTCTGTCGGTAGGTGTGCACGTCCTGCTCCCCGGTCAGGGAGTACGTGCGTTTATTTGATGTGACCGAGCGGACGTCGCTACACCGCCATGGGACGGGACGGAAGTGCAGCCACTGTGGCGCCGAACTGAGAGACACCATAGTGCACTTCGGGGAACGTGGGACCCTCGAGCAGCCTCTCAACTGGAGGGGAGCAACAGAAGCTGCCAAGATGGCGGATGTTATACTCTGTTTAGGGTCCAGTCTGAAGGTAGGATTTATAAAGCTGTCTGAGTCTGTAAATGTAATCTGGGTTAGGTTGCATACACTGTACAGTTTTATACCAGTTAAACAGTATGTGCCCTCAAGAACAGACATCGAGTTTGCGTAAAACTGAGCAGTCCAAACAAGATTTGAGCTCACAGTAAAGTGACGATAAACCCTAAGGCCTGATTTGGACATCTGCAGGGAATCTTTGAAGAGCCTGCGACGTAGCCTACGTATGCTGTGCCAGCCAATAGAAACAAATGAAATGCTGGGTCTATTTTCCCTACTGGGTCTCCACTTTTTGTTGTGGTTAGTTTTTGCTAGACCACATACAAAAACTGGTGAGAAAAGTGGGATTGATGGTAGTGAACAGATCACAGTAGTTGCGAGCTGCATTGTTACATTTCTAGAGAGCTGCATCGTCAGGTTACACTGTAGGGTTTCACGGGGGTTTGCAGTAATGGTAAAATGATTCTTATATAGCGCTTTTCTACTCTAGCACAGTACTCAAAGTGCTTTACACAACTTGTCTCATTTAGCCATTCACACCCATTCGCAAAAGCACTTATGTCTAAGCTTTTTCTCTGTAAGTGCTTTCTGTCTAACATTCACACACATTCATACTCTGATGGATGCATCTTGCCAAACGATACTTGGCATGCAGACTAGAGCAGAGCTGCGGTGTAGATTTCCCCAGTAACTCAGTCACGTGCACCTTTAGTGTCTCCTGGTTATTAATGATCCTGGAGCATTCAAAAGGTCACAGCCTCTGTTATTATTCAGTTAGTAGTTTTTTTAAAAAATCATATTATGATGCAAAGAAGGGTTCCCACACTCCCACACAACTTAAATCTGGGACTCTCCACCATTTGACCCTAGAACTGAAGAAGCTTCTCGGATTAGAGGTGAAACGTCTTCCAGCAACTTAAAGAAGTCCAGACACTTTTCTTTCCAAGCTCCTTAGACAAAGGGTTCCCCTTGTCCTGCCAACTCAGTTTTCTTTTATTTCACTTGCAGGGATTTTTTTTTGATTTTTTTTTTAACTTTATCCAACAGCTCTCATTAGCAGTTGTATTTCAGGTAAATGCAGAGAAAACGTATGAAGAACTTATCAGTTACTACTGCGAGTTAATTTATAACTACATTTGAGTTGTAATAATGGCAATATTGACTTCATTTTTAACAACACAGTACTTTAATTGTACTGTTTACATGGACAGCTAACTCCTCCTGGTTCTGGTTTTCATGCAGTAGACCAGTATATAAGTTAAAGTTTACCTTAAACCTTATAATATAGTCTAAATATATGTACAATATAAAAAAAACCAAATATTTATTGATGTATTTCCATTTGTGAAGAGGGAAAAACCCATTTATTCATTTTACTGTGTGTTACGTTCCCCTGAAAGGGGTCTAGGCGATGAGGGGGAAGTAACAAAATGTGTCCGGGTCAGAAAAAGGAGACGGAGGCAAAATGGTTAAATTAAAGAGTTTTTGCAGAGGGACGTAACACTGTGTGAAAGAAGCAGAAATCAAGTAGTAGGACAGTTAAATTCCAGCTATATGGCTTTATTAACTTTTTAAAGGAACCTCTATTTTGACGAGTGGTTTCCCTTTGTACTGCCTCTTGCTCTTTCAGGTGCTGAAGAAATACACTTCTCTGTGGTGCATGAACAGACCAGCAAGCAAAAGGCCCAAACTCTACATTGTCAACCTTCAGGTACATTTAATTTTTTTCAGTATAGGTGAAAAACATGCAGATAAATAGATGAGATGCGGGTAAAGTTCTGAATGCTCAGTGGTTCATTATGGACTGGCGTTTTTGTTTTAGTGGACACCAAAAGATGATCTGGCTGTGCTGAAAATTCACGGCAAGTGTGACGATGTCATGAGACTCCTCATGGAGGAGCTGAACCTTCAGATTCCTGCATATAACAGGTAGGATGATAACGCCCATCAAACACAGATGATGTAAATAATATTGGCTTATTGATATAAAATCTGTCATTCAGATACAGATGGAAAATTACAAAGAAAACAATTTAGCCGAATTGTTCACTGCCCTGAGTTCTCCTCGTTGTTTTTTTTTATCAGGGCAGACGATCCCATCTTCACTCTGGCTACACCTCTGCAGCTTGAAGAGGTGCAAAGCCACTCTCGTGAGGTCGTAGCGCCTCCCAATGATCAAAATGACTGCTCAGATGACCCCGAGGAGCAGAAACCCACATCTGTGCAGGGCGGCTGGTTCGGACGAGGGTACGGCAAAGGAAGGCAGAAGAAGAAAAAAGTTGCGTGACTGACAGGACATTGTGAACTTTTTGGTCACTGCCAGCAGTTTATCCCATCAAGAGATTCAAGTTTCAGTCCTGTGATGATGGAAAGTTGGACTTGAAGCTTCTGGGGTGTTGTTTTGTAGGATTGTGTACTTGCCATTAGGAAAATGGCACATTGCACTGAACTGTCGTGTTGTACAGCGTACACTTTAGAGTGATACCTGGGTTCAGAGCAGGGTTTTGTTAAGCAGCTGCAGTTTGTTATGTTTCTGTGTTCATGGCAGCTAAGCCAGCTGGGTTAGACGGAGCCAAATTTTAGCTCAGTGTGGCTAGGATGTTTTTTTTTTCTTTTCTTTTTTTTTTTTTTTACAAAAACTGACAAGAAAGGTCTTAAAATGTGTCAGAAAATGAGGTCCTGTAGGGGTTTGGTTTGTTTTTTTTTGTGAATGGATCACTTTTGACACCATTTCAGGTGTTTTAACCAGACTGGTAACAGGTGCTTCATAGAGCCTGACTGATATCACCAATATCAGTATCTGCATTTCCCACAAACACAGCCAGCTGATCTGAGTAAAGGTGGGGGGGTAAACAAGTAATTCATGGCTTACTGGAACAAAACAGAATTATTTTTAAATATTATCCTAGTAAGTCTTCATAAAAAATGACAAATGTTAGAAAAGTCTTTGTTTTTATGTGTCTGAAAGGGGAAATAATATCACCAAATATTGGTGTAGCTCGTATTCCTGCATCGGTTGGGCTCGACAGTGTCTAATTTACGCTCTGCTGGTGTAGTATGACCATGATGTATTAAAACATGGATATCTGAGGGTAGAGTACTTCATAAATACTGTATCATCAGAAGAACATGAGTGGCAGATAACAACAGCAGCTTAAGCAAAAGTCAATTTTGAATTATGCTTTTCTATCTTTTACACATGTACTGATTATAGTAGAATATATTTTTGTAGTGTTTGTTTTTCATATGTTCAAGACTTCCCTTTTTTTAAAAACATGGCATCTTTGTGTTGATGTTTATTTTGAAGGTTTATGTTGGCCGTACTTAATTATTGTGTGCTGCCCTTGACTCTGCTGTAATCCTTCCTCAGGTATGCAGGCTGGTTAGTACAGCCGCTACTGTATTACATTTGTTTACGTTTAAACTTTAGTGTGATATTTTTATTTTTTTATTTTTTTTATTAATAAAAAAAAAGATTTTTGTTTACAGCATAGGAAGGTAAGCTGAGTTTTGAGTTAAATTACTGTTTGCTTAAGTGATTGGAAACAGCAGCCAGAGTCATTGTATCTGTTATTTTATCTCAGGAAGAACCTTTAGTGTCAACAGTCTCATCATGTCTGGTATAGTGTTACACATTATTAAAAAAAGTGCAGGCTGTCTTTGATAAGCTAGTGTCGGCATTCCTAAAACTCAAACCAGTGCTAAACCTGAATGTGAAGCCTCGTTGGTTTTTGCTGTATTTCTTTTCTCTCTCACATGCAAAGATGTATTTGTGAAAAAATAAATCATGATGCAATGAATTTTCTTTCTGCTACCATTTGTTTGATAAAAATAAAGAAACTATATCTGATTTGGTGCTCTAACTTATCCTATTGCCTTTGTAGGTTGTGTATAATTCTATACAAAATAGGAAATGGGTGCAAACAGAAATGAAAATGCTGTATCTAATCCAAAAACAGTTTGTACAACTCTAATGAGCTTGAAAGTCAATATTTAGTAGGATTACTTTTATTCTTCAGCACAGCCTGAACTCTCTAAGCAAATGCTGATGTGAAGTGGTGTATGGCTAATATCTTTATCCCAGTAAAATATGTTTCATGGCGATTTTGGGCAAAATTTTTCTTCCCCCAAAATACTGCTTCAATAACATTGAGGTGCAGGAGGCCAATCCATTCATCGCTGTCAAACACACTGTCAGCAAAAGTGCTCCTGGATAGGAAAACTGTACCTCTCTCCTGAGCTCCTCTGAACATACTGCTGATTGGTTAAATAAAAACAATCGTATTTGGACTCATCACTTCATCAGACCTGTTGCCACTGAAAACCAGCTTTTTCTCCATGTTTCACTTCCTTAAAATGGCTTCTTAATACAATCCCACTTCCACTGAGACCATTTCCACTGATCAATGGCCATGAGTACCATTCACAGAGAGTTGGGGGAATGGCTGCAATTGTAAGATGGCAAAAGATGTACCCTTAGTCCCCCTCCTCGATTCAGAGATGGTCTTTCCCTTTTCACGTAAATGGACTCCTTGAGTCTGCCCTCAAACCAGCTTTCCTCCCTGTCCAGGATGTTTACATCCTCATCATTGAAAGTGTCCACTGGCCTGTAGGTGTAAACAGACTGCGTCCTGGCCTGACGAGGTGGCTCTTCTGTGTTGTGCCATCCGCTTCGCCAGAGGTTGTTGATCAATGGTCATGAGAATTTGCATAATTATAATGAAGGAACTGACCTCCCAGCCCATTGTTCCTTCAGTGGGCTGGTTTCAGTCATTATGCAAATGTTGTGTTTATAAGGTTGGGGAAACCTGCAGTCAGAAGAAGCCACTTGGATGAGTGACGAAACGTTTCTCCCACTAAAAACGCTACGTCCAGATGAACAGAATCAACTTTTGGAGATTTACTTACCTGGATGATTGAACACGCATCAAGACATTACACTGTAAATCTTAAAGATATAAAAAGCAGTAACGTACACAGTGAATGTTTACATGTTGATTAAATGTGTATTATCACTTATCTAGCGTGGGCGCCCTTGGCTTCTCACACAGCGGTACTTGTTACTGCCGAGGGCACAAAGTTACGCTGAACATGTGACCCGGCGCAATCTGCACGTCAGCGGTTCGATGTGACGTGGTGCTAGAGGCGTTGCCCGGGGCACCCGGTTCAGTGTAAGTCTGAGTTAGAAAACAGGAGGCGCACAGGAGGATTTCATTTGAAGTGTTCTTTAACGATCCAGATACTCCTAAACTTAGGTCACCTCTCGTTTTTACTTGTTTGGCGCTGTGCTGTTTCCCCTGAGCCCACAGAGATGATCAGAAACGGTCACCACGCTACTAGCGAGCACCGTGAAGAAGCCGACTGCACGAAACCGGGATCCTCGGCGTGCAGCCCAGAGAAAAGGAAGCGGGTGGTCCGGTTGTGGTGTGATGGCTGGTGAGTGTGTGTACCCGCTTCCAGTTCTTATTATTAGTGTCGACTTATTAAACTCTTCTCCATAGTTTATTGGTCTGATACGCTATTGTTATGCAATCAACAGCAGGGGAACAGGAGGTTTAGCATGCTATTGCTAACTAGCCGCTTGGCAGTTGGTAACTGAGCACCGGGGCTTATCTGTTACTACGATAACCAGCTTAAATAGCGTATTACGTATAGCCAACGCTACATGATGAAATGTGCAGTGTTTAAACTGCGCTAGAAGTTCAACAGAGGTGAATGCTGTGTTGTCAATAATGTTATTAAGCGTTTATTAAGGACCCCGTGTTTCACTGATAAGCTTGAGTTGTGGGGAGCTCCATTCAGAAAAGCTGGGCGTTGTTCCTGAGTGGATCATCACGTTAGACCTCTGAGCCCACCGTTTTTCTTCTCCGGTGATCACACACATGCAGAATAGCTGTTAATCATTATGGAGATGTGGACTGTGCTGTAAAATGAAAAGTAGCCTCGATACTTAAAATATCTAACCTTTAAAAAAAAAAATAATTAGCAATATTGTGTTTAATTTAATGTCGTTTCCGTCCTGTTGCTCTCCTCTGCTCGGGCGGCATTTTTCGGTGTCTGTCTTCCTCATGACACACATTCCTTGGTAAGTTTGGAGCTCGAGCTGCGTTTAAGTTCAGAGAAAAAGTACTTGTTTATGTATGGAAGTATAGGTAAAGTTTACAAGAACAACACACGCAGTTTAAACACATACATTTGTTGTACCCCAGTAAAAAAGCCGATTAATGAATAAGTAAAAGCACCGAGAGCCTGTACGAAAGTACGAAAGTTAAAAATGTTTCACCCTGCTTGAAACCCGAAAATCTTCTTCCTTGAATGACATCTGTGGTGAACATACTATACTGGTGTTGACTTGTGATAGTTACTAAAAGGTAATGACAGGATATCTTCCAGATGACGACGGTGGTTTTGTTTGATTGTTAATATTTAAACGCAAGCAATTTATGATGATGTTAAACCTGCTTATCTGGCCCACCTGTAGTATATTCACTGCCCACACTTTGATAATAACTGCACTAGCACTAGTGACTTCTCAGCTTTTGGGATCGATAAAGCATCCATCCCATCTGTCTGTCTATCCTTCCTTCCAATGTCTGGTTTTGGGTCATGGGGGAAGCAGCAGTCTAAGCAGAGATGTTCAGACCTCTCTCTCCCTGTCCACCTCCTCCAGCTCATCTGGGGACAACCCGATGCGCTACTGAGTCACCCGAGCGACATAATCTCTCCAGTGTGTCCCGAGACTGAGCTGGAGCTCTCCTTAGGCACGATATGCCCAGAGTACCCTGGATGTGTCTGGAAAGAACCACCTCAAGTCCTTTCACTGTGGATGATAAATACTAATAAATAAGTATATCTTAGCTTTTCTTAAATATGTAATGACTTAATTTAAAAAAGTAATTTACAACAAACCTAAACAAACAAAATATTTTAAATGAGTGGAATTATATATAGATCAATAGTATAAAATACAATGATAAAATAAATATCTTAACAAGATAAAAACATTAACCTGCATTGAAAGTGTCACATTATTTTTAAAGCGGCTCAGTGTAACAGTGTAAAGTATAGTGACAGAGGAAGCTTGAATTAAACTGTTAAAAGTAGCAAACAGATGATTCTCTGCTCCACAGATGTGTTGCATTGTACAGAGATGCTGCACGAGGCGTGAAAGGTTTCCTGCATCTGTCCTTCTTGCAGCAGATCTGAATCTGTCTTAGAAAAAGTTTCTTCGCTGCCTTTCCAACAGTTTGTCATCACAGCTTCATTTGTGTCCAGTTTTCTGCCAGTCACAGAGTCATAAAGTCCAGGGCTATAAATAAAATAACTGGCTTTACCATTAGAGTAAACAGGTGCCACATTCATATTCGAAACCTACTGGTGCACACTTTCCTTACAGAAAATGTAAGTAAACCTACGCCCAATTAATAAACTCTGCCTGGACAGAAGTGAAACTGATTATTTAAAGGTCAGAGGAACCTCAGACACAACACCTGTGAGTTGTGTTGCCTGCACGTATGTTAAAATATCTCTTTTTTTTTTCTTTTTTTCACTGCTGTCCCAGTGAGCATTAGTCATCCTTCTTTTACACGTGCACCTTTATCCCATTAGGAATCCCGTCACGAGCACCTGCAGGTCTGACAGAACTGTTTGTTTATTTTCTGATTCGATCAACTGAGTAACGCCGAGTGCTGCTTTGAACGTATATTTACTCAGGGACGCGTAGTTCTTTACGCTGCCTGTCTTGCTGACGGCAACAGACGGGACTTACTTCTAAAACAAACAAGCGTATATCTGTCATTGTTGTGATTTTAAACTCTTCTGCCACAAGCGCATGCTGTGGGGAAAATGCCTGGACCCTTGCTGCGGCTGGACAGAGAGCTGAGTCCTCATTTGTGATGTGTAAATTCTCTCCTGGACTCACTCAGGCAGTCAGTCATGTGGTGGTTATAAATATCTAGTGTACACTTTGTTCGCTGTATTGCAGAAGAGGCATGTTGGAGTGGTGTGCAGGGCCTGTGGATGTCCTGAGACACAGAAATTATGCAATGACAGGTGAAATATGAGCGAACAGGAGCTTGGGATTCAAATGTTGTCCATGTGCGTTGGCCTCGTGACGGACGGGCGGCCCGACCAGGGTTTACCCTGTCCTCTCACCTGATGACAGCTGGGGGGAGGCTCAAATTCAGTTGTCATTAAGTAAAAATGTTAGTTTCAATGGAAGCTGAAGAAGCATGCTGAGTAGCTTTTCCTTACAGTCGGTATTTTCATGTTAAAATGATAAAATGCCAACAGAAGTTCTTCATAAAACGTGTATTTTTAGTACCTTTAGTCTTAGTTTTTAACTTTTAATCTCAGTCTGTACCTTAATGACGAGTTTTGACACCTCAGTATATATCAGTAAAGCTGTGGTTTGGTGATCATTAGAATAGTTTCTCGGGTTTTTCAGATGGTAGCTCCATAGACACCCTCTGATTCCACATTCACAGTCAGTTTGTTCCATAAGCAGGTCAAAAATGTGACATACAAAAGAGCTTCAAGGGTTACTCAAAGTATGCTTCTAAGGTGCAAAGAGTTAAAGGTGAAGCAAAGTGCTCTGTTGAAAGCGCTTCCATTCACCCGGAGTTTGTTTGCCACATTTAGGGCAAAACTGAATTAATAAGGAGCTGAAATGAAAGATCTCTGTGTGAAGACACTTTGTTCAGTTTGCCAGAAACTGTCAAATGGATAAATCTGTCAAATTTCTTGTAAACTTCGTAAAAAAGTTGACAGCAACCACCCACCTCTTCTTTTTTTCCCCCAGCAGTGATACCTGCAGCACGTAGGACTTTATTTTAAAGCTTTAATGGCCCTTTTTTGCCATTTTAGTTTATTAATAAAAGGGGGGAGGAAGATCATAGATGGATGTAGTGAAGGAAGACATGCTAGGGTTGATGTGACTGAGGAGGATGCTGGGATAGGGTGAGATGGGGGCAAACGGACCACTTTGGAAAGATGAAATCTTTTTTTTTGTGGGCCAGTTCAAGGTCATAAGTGGCGTTTTGGGGAATATTGGAGTTCTAAAAAATTTTCAGCAGAGGATGAAAGAGTGTGACCTGGTTTGATCTGCAGGGCAGCGGACCCCAACCTTTTTTGCGCCATGTACCGGTTTATGTCCAACAATATTTTCGCGGACCGGCCTTTAAGGTGTTGCCATGTTTGCTTTACAAACATAGTTATCGACTCTTTGTTTCACAATCAGGTTATGCCTTTCACTATCAGCAGAGACTTTGACTATGGTGCAAGAGAGAAAGAGTGCTCACATTTCCTTCCTATTTAAAAGGCAAGTCTATACAGAACATTAACTGCACAAGTTGCCAAATAGTAGAAAGCAAATAAACACTGGAATATCGTAGACTTTGTGTCCGTCTAACCTTTCTCCCAGTAACCTGCTCACCACGACTGTCCGTCAGTTTGTTTTTAGATGGATATAGGCCATGTGATTTAAAGACACTGTCTGGCCCCTGCTGTGCAAGGTCACCAAAATAAAAAAAAGACACGACAAGGTCGTGAAAGGTTGTTTTAAAAGACAGTGATGCTGTGAGCCTGCAGGGCTTCAGACGAAAAGCCTAAAGCTGCAGGGTGCTGGTTACCAAGGCCACACTTGTGTTTTTATTCATTTGTTTGAGCCCTTAATGTATCCATTGTTTTCCACTGTGATGACGTGTCGCCTCTTTCCATCTCCACAGTTATGACATGGTGCACTACGGTCACTCAAACCAGCTGCGGCAGGCCAAAGCCATGGGAGATTACCTCATAGTGGGCGTCCACACAGATGGTAAGACCACAAGTACCTTTCTTAACCCTGATACAGTGATTAAATATTAATTCCTGACTAAACGGTCTGTGTCATGGTTTGAATTTCTCAAAACTCATTTGATGTTATTATAATAATTTTTAAAAAAGCAGAAGGAACCATGGCTGTAGGATCAGCCTGGTATCAAAATGTATGTCAAAATTATATTACATGCTATTTATATGTTATTTTGACCAGCCACCTATCCCACACGGTCATATGACCCTTCAAACGTAAAAGGCACTTTAAAAAAAAAAAAAATTGGATCTGGCAGTGAATTACCTGAAAACAGATCAAACATATGCCATGTCTCATGATAGTGATGCTCAAAGTTGATCACAGACATCATTTTTAACAAAAACAAGATTTTAGCTTTAGCTTATGACAGTTCGAGCCGGTGAAAAGGTATTTGAGCTTAAATATGTTTTCCAAGCCCGGAAATCTGATCCGGATAGCTCCGTTGTTTCAGAAGTTATAAGGGATCTAAATGCTGGGAAAATAAGGCAGTTTTAAAGACTGTATAACTCGAATGATATTTGTATTTCAGAGCTTTGCTTAATAGCTGATTCCGAGGGCGTCAGGCGGGGCTGATTTTCTATGGAAAGACTTTAGTCTGTTCAGTCACATCCAGTAACACTTTATCTCTAAATTATAATCAATAAAGTTTTATGGTAGAAGTAAATAAAGATGTTGCTCAATGATTAAACACGGAGCTAACCTTTGTCAGATTTTTCCTGCTTTAGCTGTGAACATCAGAGGCAGACCTTTGATTATTGGTAATCAGCTGTTTAATGTTGATGTTTAAGATTTCCTTACTGGAAATGTGTTGGTTGAAATAAAATATAAATGTAACTTTGTGATCTACATTTTTGATTAATAGCCATTTATTTACCTAAAACCCAATTTAAAGCTGAGATCTCCAAGCACAAGGGCCCTCCAGTCTTCACTCAGGAAGAGCGCTACAAGATGGTGCGTGCAATCAAGTGGGTGGATGAGATAGTGGAAGGAGCACCATACGTCACCACCCTGGAGACGTTGGACAAATATAACTGTGACTTCTGCGTTCATGGAGGTGAGTCCGTTTAAATCTCACAGCCTAAAACGTTTGTTGTTACACATTGTCGCTGTGAAAGAATCCTCCCGAGTGACTGGGTTGTGCAGTGCAGGGTTAAGGCACTCGTGAAATCAGAGCTACACCATCTTTTATGTGCCATCTCCACCAGTTTGCTCATGTAGAGGCTGCAGGGTGTCCTTAATGTGCTCCCTGCTTAATCTTTAGGTTGTCTTGCTGGTTTTGTCCATTTTTATGTCAAACAGATATAAGAACTGCTGGATTTTCACACGTCCACATATATCATTAGCTGATTGCTAATGGACTTACGATGGACAGTTGTAAATTTTAACATTTAACCCAACCCCCTGAGCCACGGCCGACCGTGGCTCAGGCGCGATATGGCAGCCTCGCTTCTGTCAGTCTGCCCCAGGGCAGCTGTGGCTACAACCGTAGCTTGCCTCCACCAGTGTGTGAATGCGAGAGTGAATGAATAGTGGCATTGTAAAGCGCTTTGGGTGCCTTGAAAAGCGCTATATAAATCCAATCCATTATATCACTCAACCAGAGTACATGATGTGGGCAGGCTTCAGGATGTGATGTTTATGTTTCCCAGATGACATCACGCTGACGGTAGACGGCAAGGACACATATGAAGAGGTCAAGCGAGCAGGCCGTTACCGGGAATGTAAGCGTACTCAGGGCGTCTCCACCACTGACCTGGTGGGTCGTATGCTTCTCATGACCAAAGCCCACCACAGCAACATAGTGAGTTTACGTGGTTCTCTTTGGCGTGTGGATAGCTGTTGTTTATTTTATTGTCAGCCTAATCTTTTCCTCTCTGCAGGATAACCCAGATTACCAGCAGCATACGGACAACTTTGGAAAGGTAAATGTCATTTACTTTTAGTTTCAAGGGTTTGTGATATTTGCTAGTCTTTGCTCATCATCCCGACGATAGGAATGTGTCAGAGGCGTTCAGTGCTGTTTATATGTCATCTTTAAGGGTCCTAAAGGCCACAGTCCCTGGACAGGAGTTTCTCAGTTCCTGCAGACGTCCCAGAAAATCATCCAGTTTGCCTCAGGAAAGGAGCCTCAGCCCGGAGACACCATCATCTATGTGGCTGGAGCGTTTGACCTCTTCCGTATCCTTATCACATGAAAAAAAAAAAAAACCGAGCTGAGTTATGAACAAAGAGATTTCTGTGGTGAACATGTTGTTGCAGCTGTTTCCTTGACGACAGCATCTCTGCAGACATCGGCCATGTTGACTTCTTAGAGATGGTATATAAACAGGCGGAGCGGCCGTATGTCATCGTAGGTCTACACTTCGACCAGGTACATCTCAAGATTGAAAAATCTTTTCCCCCCTGCTGCGTCAGCAGCTTTCAGGAGAAACATTTGGAACAAGTTAAATTAACAGAAGCTCACAATTAAATAGAAGTAATGGAAACTAAAGTCCTTAATGACTGTAGTCAAACTTTTGGGGAGAATTGAACGTGAAAACGAGCCTTGTAACTGCTGGCTGAGTCAGTTATATTAATAAGGGTTCTTATTTAAGACCAGGATTGACTAAAGTGCATTTTGATCCATCTGCTCATTTTCAGATGGCCACTCTTCCCAACATTTCATCCAATTTTGAAGAAATTGTGCTCCTATAAATAAATTGAATCGTGTTTTGCTGTGTAAATTTCACATCTTATTATCTCTATTAGAACTTTTGACCTCTATTTTTTTTCTTTTTTTGTTTTGTTTTGTTGATTTTTGTTGATCAAACTCGGGAACAGCAGTCTGTTCTTTTCATTGTCACATTTAGAGGAAGCATAAGAAATAAAAAAGCAGTTTTGCTACTTTCACATCCGTATCTGAGATAAATATTTGAAAAGGAAGAGCATCGAGGTAATCACTGATCTCGTCCTCTTCTTCAGGAAGTGAATCGCTACAAGGGGAAGAACTATCCGATCATGAACATCCACGAGAGGACCCTGAGCGTCCTCGCCTGCCGGGTGAGTTCGCACAAGAGAAATGTTCATAACAGCGAGATGTTTTTTCTGCCCCGCATAATCACACACTGAACTTGGCTAAGCGCCCTTCATTCCTCCTGATCAGCTATCAGTCAGGAACAATAAGTCTCTGTGCCCCTTCTGCATCATGTGTTGGTGTTACCTACGAGAGTGTTACACAGTCTATAAAAGCATTAAGTCGCTCCGCTCTGTCATCAGTTTTTACCAGAGGTTGTTCACTGAGCTGTGGAAGCATACTGACCTTTGAGGTCTCCTGTAAAAGGTTTTTGGTTAAACTGTGGTGTGTAAGCAGAAATGCACAGATGTGATACTGCCATTATAAGGTTAATCATTTAATAACTTTTCCTCTCACTGGTCTCGGTGTGTCTGCAGTATGTGTCAGAGGTGGTGATTGGTGCTCCCTATGCAGTAGGCAAAGACCTGCTGGATCATTTTAAGGTGAGTTGTAAATGTGTGGCGCCCCCTGGTGGTCTGAGATGTGTTAAACATGCTGAAGTGGTTAACCATTATCATTTCAAAAATGTGTATAGAAATCGGTTTGATAGCCTTGTATGTGATCACTGAGTTTCAGATAAATCTGATTTATATAGGAGCTGTTTATATACAAAAAAATAAGGAGATAAAAGGATGTTTCTGTATTTTGTCATGGTTTAATCGAGTGTGTTTGAATGTGCAGGTGGACCTAGTGTGTCATGGGAAGACTGAGGTACTTCCAGACAAGGATGGGGTGGATCCCTACGCTGTGAGTACACTGTTAATAAACACTGTGGAGATATTATGTCACAGATGCACAAGGATTCACTGACGATCCAGTTAAGTCCTTTTTTAAAGTGGTTTGGCGATAGCAGGCAGGCAGCCTGATGGGAAGTACTTTAGTTAAATCCAGAGTCTCCACAAAGCCTCCATCCCTTACGATTATTCTTTTTTCCTTTCTCACATTTTCTGGACAAGCACTCGTGGCAACGGACAAAAAACAATAAAACAGAGAAAGAAATAGTTTGAGGTTAGTCAGAGATAATCCTTGACCAATGTGGGCAGTGAGTATATCGCAGAGATGAGCAGCAAAAATTCCTCTGAGAGGGCGTCTCAGCTCTCCCTTCGAGACAGGCTGAGGAGCTGAGTCACTCAGGAGGGACTCAGTAGAGCTGCTACCCCTCAACACTAAAAAGAGCTGTCATGGTTCAGACATCTGACCAGTAAGTGCTGGATACCTCTTAGGTGAGACGTTTTGGGAAAGGCCACACCCAGAACATGATGGAGAGATTATGTCTCTCAGCTGAATTGGGAACACCTTTGTTCTCCCTGGAGAGCTGGAGGAAGCAGCCAGGGAGAGGAAGGTCTTAGCATTTCTGCTTAGACTGCTGCTGCCCAAATCCATTTAAGCAGGAGAAAGGGATTTGATCCATCCATTAGGAGTTATGTGCTCAAAGCTAAGATGAGCATAAAAATCACTTTGTCTTGATCTGTTTTCACACGTGTACTACAGCCCTGGACTTTTACAGAGGTCACCAAACAAAAGGTGCATGTGGAAATGCAAATATCAGACGCAGCCAGGTCAGACATTGAATGGACTTTAACCTTTGCAGCTATGAGCAAATACCACAGCAATTTGTGCGGTAGATTCCAGGCTTGTGAGTGTCATGTGCAGTGCACACCCTGGACAGGCAGCTGCCTCATCTAAACCAAACACTTTTCTCATAAATCAATCTAAAGCTGGCTATTTCCTGCTGTGTGCTACATGTTAAGGAAGGACAACTTTGGAAAAATATCCTGATCTGATTCACTTCTTCAAAGTTTATCTATTCAGGACTTTTCATGGTCCTGAATCAAATCATGAGTCCGCCACAATCGTTAGATTCGATGCATGATAGGTGCTTCACTTTGGATTTAAACCATTAACCCATCTGGCCTGAAGTGGCAGTATGGAGCAAAATATCTGCTAGTTGCTTTATTCTGATCAGTTATGTTTTTGCCCCCTCAGGAACCAAAGAAGAGGGGGGTATTCAGGGCTATTGATAGTGGGAACAATCTCACTACTGATGACATCGTCCAAAGGATCATTGAAAACAGGTCAGGGGACTCGTCGCTTCTCTGGGTCTTCATTTTCTGTATTTATAAATCTGTATCTTCATCCTTTGTTTACTAATCGGTCTTTTCTTGTTAACAGGCTGCAGTTTGAAGCCAGGAACCAGAAGAAAGAGGCCAAGGAGATGGCAGTGATTGAAGCAATGAAGAAGAGAGAGCAGAAGGAGCAGGGCGAAGCTCCAGCTCAGACTGCTCACTAATAAAACGGCAAGCACGGCCCCAGAGTCTGTTTTACTCGTCCACGGACTCTCAGGTTTAAGAGCATGGACCCGGACAGAGTCCATACAGTCCTCAGCTGGGCCTGGCTATTCGGTTTCTCTGCTAGTCCACTGAGTGCAAAATCCTGCTTTGAATATTTTGGTGAATCAGCGTGCTTATCAGTATGGACTGCTCCAGCCTAAAGGGTTTAGGATAGATCCAAAAAGTCCAAAAACCCACTAAGACCTTAATCTGCAGCATCCCTTTACTCTTCCTCCACAGAAAACGTTTATTTTCTGTTGTGCACTGTTTTTGTCCATGAAGTCACACACTACATGTCCCCGTATAGGTGTAGAAATGGTATGTTAATTTTGTAAGTATCCTTAACTTATTGACACAGTGTTGATGTCATTGTCGGTTATGTTTTTAGATTTTTAACCAGCTTAGTTTTAAAAATCATTCTTAAAATTATCATCAGCACGGTTGAATGTACTTTGTTTTTAAGTAATTTTCATCCATTTAATTTGTAGATCTCACTTTTTTTTTAAAAAATCAGTCCTAAAAATATATCTTTTAAACGATCTGTGAGTGGTCGAATAGTTTTAACTACCTGAATTTGCACCAAGTGTGTGTGTGTGTGTGTCTGTGTGTGTGTGTGCATTGAATGAGGTCACTGAAGGTGTGTTTGGTCTATACTAGAATAGTGCCTCAAAAGCTATAACTAATGTAAGGGCTGTTAATTGTCTCACTGTCTGATTCCACAAAGTCAAACTACAGCATATCTGCAGCTACTCCTGTTTCTGTTTATAAGGAATGTGTTGGAGAAGATGGGATTTTTTTTGTTTCCCTACTTCAGGAGACAATCCAAGAAGTCACGTGAACATAAAGTCCGTTGCTTTTCCTGTCTTTGTATGGGGAGCATTAAAGGTGAATTGTTACAATTATTCACAATCTTTCAATCACTGTCTGAGTTAAAATATTTGCTTTATTTAATAAATAACAATGTGGCAAAAGCGTGGTTTTTAATTTGATTTTATTAAGTTTTATTAAATAGTGCCTGCTGATTTAAAAAACAAAGAAACACACAAAAAAACGGTCCTTAACCACTCGTTTCAAGATGCTTTACACAATGCAGATACTGAAAAAGACGTAATTCTATGGAAAAAAAAAAACCAAGCAATGCAGTGATTTGCAAATTTCATAAAATCACAATAGAAAATGTTAAATGTTTAAACTGAGAAACACAATTTTAAGAAAAAATATTTTCACACATTTCTTCCCATGATTCTCCAAAATCTTGATTTGGTGAAAGATCTGGACTGTAGGCAGCGACTGGACTCTTCTACGGGGAGGCCTTGCTGTTGTCATGAATGTATTTTAGCATTGTTGCTGAAATGTGAACGACCTTCCTTAAAAAAGGCGACCGGATGAGGGCATATGTTGCTCTAAAACTTGTGTATCCCTTTCAGCACTGATGTCTTTCCAGAAGTAAAAGCTGCCAATTCTATAGACATTAATGCACTCTGTCAGCTTTGGAACCAAGTGCTGATAACAAGCTGAAGGCAGCATCCATGTTTCTCAAAAGGAATTTCTAATTTTGATTTGTCGGATCACAGAACAGTTTTTCACTTCACCTCAGCCCATTTTAAATGAGCTTTGACTCAGAGAAGACTGCAGTCTAAGGGATTGGCCACATGGGATGGGTCGAAGTACCCTTGCACTCTGAGAGTGAAGTTGGTAATGCGCTATATGGATAAAAGTATTAAGTCACACCTCTTAATCATAGTTTTCTCAGGTTCGGTCTGGGCCTGTTAGATCCAATGAAAGGAAATCTTATTGCATGAGCTTAATTTTTTTGTGATAATTATATGCTTTTAACTTTGTGGAAATACGTTGTGGAAACCCCTTTTTCTGTTGCAGCATGACTGTGCCCCACTGCACAAAGCAGGGATCATAAAAGCAGGGCTGAATGAGCTTGCTGGAACTTGATTGGCCTGCATAGAGCCCTGACCTCAGCTCTATCACACACCTCTGGGATGAACTAGAACAGAGATGTCTGACCTTACACATCCTCTTCTGGATGAATATGCAAAACTTTCCACAGACACAATCTGAAATTATGTGGAAAGCCTTCCCAGAAGAGTGGAAACTGTCACAGCTGTAAACACAGGACTGATTTAGAATGGGATGTTATAAAAGCTCCTGTAGGTGGCCGTCTGTCTTTATCGTTAATCATACTACGAACACATTAAGATATGATGGGGCCTGAACATTCACGCCTTTGTATCTATGATGAAGGATTTTAAATCCAATTCTGGATTTAAAGTTGAGTGAAGAGACATATGAGCTCTGTGGTGTTTTGGATTAACTAAAGGCTTTTCAGGGAGCTTTTGGGACAGTCTAACGATAGTGAATTATGATAGTCCTGCCTCAAAGCAACAAATACATGAACTACTTTTTCAAGTTCACCCTGAAAGAGGATGTTTCTAATTTTAGCCATGTTGCACAGATGAAAGAAAGCAGCCCTACTTGTGCATTTGATGTCTGTATTACCGCTGCCACATAATGTGTGCTGCCTGATGACAGAGCGTGGTCAGCACATAGTCACGGTTCACTGAGGCGGTGAAATGAGGCCAGAGCCACTCAGAAACAAATAACTCACATGGTTACCATCCAGCCACCCTCAGATCTGACCAAAGACTGCAAACCTTCACATAAAAAACAGTAAATCTCTAATCAGCAATCCTCAGTGTTCCCGAGGAGTTTGGGCATCACTCTGGACATCACACACATAGAAGCTCTGTTTGATCTAACTTTCAGAGCTCTGTACGGATGCTGAAGGTTTGAAAACACATGGACTTTATTCCACATGTTGAGTTATTGAGGCACTCAACCAAGAGGAGATACACTTGGTTTGTGGAAATAATGCCAGTGGCTTTTCATCCAGAAAACATCTCACAAATTAGACATTCTGGTGGAAATTGTTTTTATGCTTTAAGAGTGATACAAATAACATAAAATAATACTTACAATAAAGGAAACACATAAAAGAAATCAAACTAATCAATATTTTAGTGTCTTTCAGTCACTAGGCTCACTCCAGGCTCTGACTTACCTTCATTCGACTTTTGATACTTTCCAACTAGCACCCTTTAATCACAGACTTGATTTAAATGCAGAAAAGAATTATTGTATAAGTATAATTATGGTTTTCTCCACACTGACCATCCTGCAATTAAAACTTTAAATGGCATCAGCCTTATTCCTGCTGAGTCCAACAAAAACATGGAGCTTTGTATTAGTTCAGTCAGGCCGTGAAGTCGGTGCCAGCCCACATCAGTCAGTGGCTCAGCTGACACCTTTCTACACATCTCACTGGCAAATCTGAATTAGGGTGTGCTATTTAGCTTGTTTCTTGAACATGGTTACGGTGTATCTGCGAGCCACTTTGCAACCCACACTTCCATTTCCTCCTTTCATGGCTGTATCTGCCTGAATCAGTGTTCTGCACTGGCTCTCGCTGTGGCTTCCCATGCCAAATATAAATCACTGCAGACACACATAGCAATCTTTTGTCTATAGCGGCCCTGGCTAAAGCAGGAATTTAGCTCAAGAGCTACAACAGCAGACTTTCATTTGAGATTTATATCCAACATCTGGCTGAGAAAGTTAAAAATTAAACTTCTTGGATTGAATAAAAGGATGTCTGTCTTCTCCAACCTTTTAAGGTATTGTTAAGTCAGCCGTCATGTCTCTCCTCAACTATGAAGATATTCTGTATGGTCATGCAGCCTAAACAAGACTCCAGCAGCCAACCCCTCCATGCCATAGTCCAATTTATAAAGATCTGTTGTTTATCATGAAAGCTGTCATTTAAGCCTTCCAGTAAACCAGTAAATATACATTTACTGTTGTGAAACTGGACTCCATCATTCCTTTAGAGAGTTTAAAACTATTATGGAATCCTGTGATCTTTGTAATAATGTATTGTTTATACTGTTTTTCTTTTCAGGTATAAGTAGGGTGACCGTATCCCAACAAACTAAATGTGGGGCAAGCACTGTGTTTGCGTGAGACAAGATGGGACACGTCGACACTCCTAAGAGATATGAAATAAAAATTCAGAATGTGTGAATTTTATTTCACAGTTATTTCCTCTGCTCTTCTGCCTGGTAGCAGGCTTCTTTTTAGCTTTCAGTTTGGAGGTATCTATAAATTGGCATACCTTTTTTATTTTAACAATATCTGCTCATTTTAGCAGTTTTTTTTTTAAAAAAATCCAAATATGACCCATATACCGTGTCACTACACACTGCATTTTCCTCCTATGCAAAATTTAAAAGTGACTCAAGCAAAAAAAGGAGAAAAAAACTCTCAGCATATGTCATTACTTTTTCATTTGTGTGAGCTTTCATTATATTCAGCAATAACAATATGTTTTATTCAGCTCTGCAGAGGTTTTGACTTTTTGGTCCCTTTAACTTTCCCTGATGATGAGTACGCCATTAGACAGGCTGACCTTCTTCTGACTAGAATAAAAAGCCTTTCCTTCATATGCAGTGAGTAAAAGCCAGGCGTGAGGAATGTGCGTGTCCTGCAGAATCAGTCGAAAATGTGCAACATTGACTCAAAATGTGGGACAGATAGAGAAAGACTCAATGTTGCGCAGTCTCTCACAAAGAGGGATATTTGATCAGCCTAGGTACAAGTTGTCTCAATGAGATCGTCTGATCAAATGAAATTTGAACTAATATAAAGGCAAAGTATTCAATTAAAATGTCTTCATATTGAACAGCTAAGGAGGACGACCTATTTAAGTTTTTTTTTTAATGGAAAATTATAATTTTAAATTCATACAAAGGCTTTTTCATTTAGAAACCACTCGTTATTTCTAAATGCTCCAAACACTGATATGAAATAGTTCGCATTTCACAGTAGAAGTGTTTTTATGGTTACAAACACCCTTTTGTTTTGTTGCACAACCTGTTAAACCACGTATCTGTTTCTCTCTTTTAGGAGGCGGATTTTGACGAGCTCATAAACTGTAAATCCCAGCATGCCTTTGCACAACCTAACATGATAACTGAAGACACCTGAAACGTCCTACCTGTGCGTCATCGCGACGTTACGCAAGTCGATTGTGTTTTTGTAGGCTACAATTAAAGTAAGTGTTAACAGCTGAAAAGTAAAGAGAAATTAGGTCTATAATGTAGTAAGTGGAGTTTTTTAATTACGTCACGCCTATTTTATTTTTCATGAACAGGTGAAATACACAGAGTAGCAGCAGCACTTCAGCACGTCGCTTCGCAGGAAGTCCAAAGGATTTCCATCTGGGTTGCGGGCAGCAGGGGGCGGAGGTAGTGTTTTTCTTTTTTTTTGGATGAGTTGGGGTCTTTGCCAAGGCGGCAGGACAGAGTTTGAACTGCTGCGGCGGAAAGCGGCCGAGCAGATTTGCGGTTTCTCTCTTTTTGTTTTTTAACGCCCAGGACAGGCGCTGAAACCTGACGCTAAGTGGGGGGAAAAGCGCTTGTGGCTGTGCGTAAAATCAGTTTTGTCTCGAAAGTTTGAAATAACTCTTGGAAGTTTGAAGAAGGTTGTTTTGGCAATGGCCTGGACTTTTTTCTTTGCCGAGGTAACTCCTCTTTTCGCTCTGCCGGTTTAGTTTTGGAGTAGAGGCAGAGCCCGAACTCGGAATATGCAGCTTGTAGAAAGAAAGTCGGACTGATCCCAGGTTGGATTGCCCTGCTTTTGTTTTCTCTCTGGCCGGGCTCGTGGAGGAGATGCGCGCTCAGGATGGGACTGTGCCTCGGTACCGAAGTTACAGAAGAGCAGAAGAAGGCGAGGATACACAGCGCCAAGATAGACCGAGAACTTTACGAATCTGCCAAGCGGGAGATGAACGTGGTTAAAATACTCATTCTTGGTGAGACTGACAGCTTTAAATGAACCCAGCTGTTGATGATTTTAGTTTAAAAGAACTCAGATATTCCATGTAAACTTTAATTTTTGAAGCACAAATCCTACTTTGACACCACACTTTGATTTTATAGATAACTTTTACAAATAAAGCCCGATCACAGTTGAACACACAGTAAAACAAGTTTTAAAACACTTTTTTTAAAAAACCATCTCACGTTCTCCTACAGGTGCAGCAGAGAGCGGCAAAAGCACTTTGGTGAAACAGATGAAAATCATCCACAGTAATGGCTTCACCAAGCAAGAGCTGTGCACCTTCAAGGTGAGAAACACTCTCACGCTCACCCTGCCTGTGTTTTTATCAGTTTATTAGCATATAGTGCTTCCACTAAGCTCTTGTAGAGGATCTAAACAAATGCATGACTTCAAAAGATCAGTATCACGTGTGGGGTTAGAGCACGGGTTTCATCTATAAGGCCCGAGGACCAGAACCTGGAACGGCAAAAACTCAAATCCGGCCCGCTGGACAGTTTTGCAAACATGATAGAGGGCATAAAATGTAAGTTTTACAGCTTTTCCTGCTGATAAAGACCTCTCCACAGTGATTCATACCACAGCACAGACGTTAAGTAAAAAAGAAATGATTAAATGGCAGAAAAGTTCCCTTTTTTCACTTTCTACTATAGAAATCTTGGTTAAAAAAATTTCATCAATCATAAAAAACTTTGCTTATACACACAGGCCACTGTGGGCAGTGAGCTACCAAAAACGTTTTTGTAATTTTATGCATTTATCATCTAGAAAAAATGAGATGTACTTTCATATTATTTAATTAATTAATTAAAAAAAAGACATTGCACTTCCTTATTCTATATTAAAATATCTCAGGAATTAAGTATGTAGTTAAACATCTTTGCAATGACAAAAGGGGGAGTTTCATTCGTCCAGCTCACTTAAGATGAAAGTGGTCTGTATGTGGCCCTCAATGTAAAATGAGTTTTTCATCCCTGATTTGGAGTCTAGTTTCCTTTCAGGTAATAACATGACTTCAACAAAGAGCTGAGATTATGCTGCAGACACAGGAATGCATTTCAGGTTTTTTTTTTTTTTTTTTTAATGATTAGAGAAGAGATAGAGATGAGATGGAAAATGAAAGCAAAGCCTGGTTTTCCTGCAGGGGGGGAGATATCTCATGATACCCAGGATCAGGCACAAGTTGGTATGCAGTGATTTGGCTCACATCTGCTCTTCCTTCTGTTTGTGTGAGAGTGACTGAAAGCCAAATTCCTCTGTTGTACTAGAGGTTGGGATGGGGAGGGGAGAATGGAAACGGTTCAACACACACACACAGTTTTTTCTCCCATTAGCTTGTTTTTAATGAGGGCTTATCCTCTTTGACCTCTTCTCTTATTGTTTTTCCTGATTTTTACTTTGCTGTACTTTGCCCATCTCGTTCTCTTGCTTCTCCTTGCTGTGTTTAATGATGTGATGACAGGAAGGGTCTTCATCATGCTTCAGTTACCTGTTCTGTCTCCCAGCAATAACAGTCCTGTCAGTGGAAAAGTCTGACAGTCAAACCTCTTTTTAGATTGTGAAACAGACCACGAAGCTGAAAAGAAACTCAGAAGTTAGGAGGCTGGAGTTTTTCTTGAACCAGTGCTGACTATAGTATTCATTTAAAATAAGTTAACCGGATGTCTGGATAGGTAGTGTGTGTGTGTGTGTGTGTGTGTGCGCGCGCATGTGTTGGAGAGGGGAGGGGCGTCCCCTTGATTTGCAATAACTTCGGGAGCAGTTAATTGGCCAGGATCAGCTACTGTCCACTAATGCTTTATGGCCACAGACTGTATATAAAAGATGGACATGGCTAGGGTTTTGGGGGGTTTTTTGGGCTCAGAAGTGACCGTGTCTTAGCTATAGAGAAATGTGTCTTCATGCTAGCTTGTAAACTTGCTTTGTAATGCTGTAAAGTTGGGGATTTTTAATGTGGGAGTCTTTGTTTTGGGAATTTACCTCAAGTGGCCACTAGAGGAAATGCAGTTTTTTGGGTTTTTTAAATTTTACTTTTATCAAAACACAGAAAGGAGAAGAGAGTCAAGAAACTGACTGTGAGTCTGCAGAGGTACTGTCTGCCTGACAGGGCTTTGTATGTTCACACAGACAGAATACCAACAGTACAGTTGGTTTAATGTAGGTATACATTAATCAGGCTAATCCATATACTATGCTTCATTCAATTTTTTTTTTATTTTTGGCAGGTGCAATCCTCCATACATCATTTTTTGTTTCATAAATACATATTTGATTACAGCGTTACTTTGCATACATGCTTCAACACATTTTGAGTTCCAGTTGCACCTCTCTTTTGTCATCGCCGGTGTCAGTTGGGTTTGGTTTTGTTCTCAGGTGACGCCCTTATTTTTAAGTGGAAAAATGACACCAACCCACAATCCTGCTCTTCCGCCCCCCTCCCTTCCCCTGTCGTCCCAGCCTCCCACAGCAAACAAAAACACGCCCTCTTCTCTCTCTCACACACACGCACAAAAATACACAGATGAGCTCATCGCTCTTTCACCTATTGTTTCACATGTGTTTGTGTTTATCTCTGACACTTTGCCCTCTATTTGGAATAAGAGTCCGTGCTTCCATCAGTACAGTAGTAAACACCTCAACCCTGCCTTGACCTGAACAGATTATCCCTGCTCCACTTTGTTTTTTCTCTGATGAAATATCACCTGAAGCAAAAGCCAGAAAGGCATTAAGAAAACATTCCTACATTTCTCTGCGTGGCTCTTAGGTTTGGATTGTGTTAGGACCATGACAGGACAGCCTGTTTAGAAGTAATAAGTGGAGGAAAGGTAGGACGTGGGCTCCTCTTTGTTTCATCCCTCTTTTATTTGCAGCCCGAGGCCGTGGTGTGGTTTTTACTTTGGACATGCCGACGGGCAGACATTTTTTTCCTTTTGTTCCCTTCCAGTGCACACAGCTCTGTTTTTCTGTGTGTGTGTGTGTGTGTGTGTGTGTGTGTGTGTGTGTGTGTGTGTGCACTGTTGATGTAGTAGTTTTTATCAACTGAATTCATTTTTTTGAGCCTGTAATCTCGTCTGTTGACTCAGGTGTTTCACTAAGAACCTTTGTCAAGGACAAGTTGCTGGAGAAATGCAATAAATCTTTGAGCTTTTTCCTCAAATGTGACTACAAAGCCTGCAAGCAGACTCATGCTACACTCTTATACTTAGTTACTCATTGTTAAAAGAAAAGTTGGTAGTTAATGATTAAATATCAGGCCGCTGCCAGTTAAGTCACATTCTTTGTCGTGGTTTGCTCTGACACGAGACATGTGCTAATGGCTGTTAATTTTCTGTGCTCAGTGAGCTGATCCAAACGCCGAGCTGGACCAGGACAATAGTTCAGTGTAACTGGACGGATTTAGCGATTATGTTGTTGTAATGGGACTCATAATGTCTTTGCTGACGCACAGTGCAACACAAAGTTTCCGCAATACTTTGAACTGCTGAATCTAGCTGGAAACAGAGGTTCAAAAGGTGTAACAGGCTCTGTGGATTTCTATCTGGTGGACTTCCTTTCAAAAGGACACACAGACACGCACACTGGTAAAAACAAGGTGTCACTTTACTCCTTGAGAGGTGAGGTAAAGCTGATAATGAGTTCAGATTACCATACAGTGACTCCTGTAGGCTGCAGGGTATGTGCTCTGTACTGATTGGTCAAATGCTCTGAAATGGTTAACAGTTATCACTTGAAAAGACAATGAGATATAGTGATATCTGCACACAAAGCACAGATGTCTCCCAAGGTGTTCATCACCATTGCTGGTGAAGCATCTCTGTATATTGGCATGATCAAAGAGAGATGCAGATAATGCATGAAAACAAGTTACCAGAGGCAAATCTGCAGATGCCTGCAAAATGGTGAAATTTTCTTTTAGGAGGAAGCCACCGCCTGGATTTAACCAAGCAAATGGGGATGAGCCTTGAACTGTATAAAAACTTTAGTCACTGGTATGTTTAAGTTGGTGACAGGTTATTTAACCCAAACTGGTGCAGTGAGTGGCTTCTCATTTCCTAAACTAAAGACAATATGTAGGAAGACGAAAAAAGAGCTTCTCTCTTTCAGAAGGGTTAAATAATTGGCATCAAGCAAAGAACTGTGGAAGTGACTCAAAATTCTTTATTTGGGTTAACATCTGTCCCTCCATCCATCCATCCATCCATGTACAGTGGGGCAAAAAAGTATTTAGTCAGCCACTGATTGTGCAAGTTCCCCCACCTAAAATGATGACAGAGGTCAGTAATTTGCACCAGAGGTACACTTCAACTGTGAGAGACAGGATGTGGAAAAAAAAAATCCATGAATCCACATGGTAGGATTTGTAAAGAATTTATTCGTAAATTAGGGTGGAAAATAAGTATTTGGTCAATAACAAAAATACAACTCAATACTTTGTAACATAACCTTTGTTGGCAATACAGAGGTCAACGTTTATAGGTCTTTACCAGGTTTGCACACACAGTAGCTGGTATTTTGGCCCATTCCTCCATGCAGATCTTCTCGAGAGCAGTGATGTTTTGGGGCTGTCGCCGAGCAACACGGACTTTCAACTCCCGCCACAGATTTTCTATGGGGTTGAGGTCTGGAGACTGGCTAGGCCACTCCAGGACTTTCAAATGCTTCTTACGGAGCCACTCCTTTGTTGCCCGGGCGGTGTGTTTTGGATCATTGTCATGTTGGAAGACCCAGCCTCGTTTCATCTTCAAAGTTCTCACTGATGGAAGGAGGTTTTGGCTCAAAATCTCACGATACATGGCCCCATTCATTCTGTCCTTAACACGGATCAGTCGTCCTGTCCCCTTGGCAGAAAAACAGCCCCATAGCATGATGTTTCCACCCCCATGCTTCACAGTAGGTATGGTGTTCTTGGGATGCAACTCAGTATTCTTCTTCCTCCAAACACGACGAGTTGACTTTATACCAAAAAGTTCTACTTTGGTTTCATCTGACCACATGACATTCTCCCAATCCTCTGCTGTATCATCCATGTGCTCTCTGGCAAACTTCAGACGGGCCTGGACATGCACTGGCTTCAGCAGCGGAACACGTCTGGCACTGCGGGATTTGATTCCCTGCCGTTGTAGTGTGTTACTGATGGTGACCTTTGTTACTTTGGTCCCAGCTCTCTGCAGGTCATTCACCAGGTCCCCCCGTGTGGTTCTGGGATCTTTGCTCACCGTTCTCATGATCATTTTGACCCCACGGGATGAGATCTTGCGTGGAGCCCCAGATCGAGGGAGATTATCAGTGGTCTTGTATGTCTTCCATTTTCTGATGATTGCTCCCACAGTTGATTTTTTTTCACACCAAGCTGCTTGCCTATTGTAGATTCACTCTTCCCAGTCTGGTGCAGGTCTACAATACTTTTCCTGGTGTCCTTCGAAAGCTCTTTGGTCTTGGCCATGGCGGAGTTTGGAGTCTGACTGTTTGAGGCTGTGGACAGGTGTCTTTTATACAGATGATGAGTTCAAACAGGTGCCATTCATACAGGTAACGAGTGGGGGACAGAAAAGCTTCTTACAGAAGACGTTACAGGTCTGTGAGAGCCAGAGATTTTCCATGTTTGAGGTGACCAAATACTTATTTTCCACCCTAATTTAAGAATAAATTCTTTATAAATCCTACCATGTGGATTCATGGAATTTCTTTTTTTTTTTTTTTTTCTGTCTGTTCCACGTGAGTGACTCTGTGAAATTGACTCTGTATCATTTAAGTTGGAAACTTGCACCTGGTGCTGACAATCTTTTTGCCCCACTTATCTGGGGCAGCAGTCTGAGCAGAGAACACTCAACATTTGTGAAAAGCTACTTTTACCCTTTTGAAAAATGTCATTTATGGTCTGTTTGGCCTGTGAACATTGATGGGTTTTCACCTACAAAATCCCTCCTTAGCTTTTCTTCCAAAATCCCAACTGCATGTTATTAGTCTTGGATAATCTATGTGCTCATCGAATACTGATTGGTTGACGAGTGGAGCAAGATATGGAACTAAATGGGAGAAGTGTGAAAAAAGAATCATCAAAGATAAACAACACGGCATGAAAAGCAGAAGCAGCGAGTACTTTTGTTTTTTAAACACCTGGTTTCACTTCAGCTGCTTGTCTAATAACTTCGCTTTTCTCCGCGGCTTGCTGATGGACCAACAGCAGCACAGGCACGAGTAGCCCACATAATACAGTATCACATAATTTCTACACTGCCTCTATCAACAACAAATACTCTCCGCAGATAGACGGGCGGTCCGTGGGTGCCTTAGCGCTACCTGTGCTCAAGCATAAAGCAACCAAAATAGTGACTTCATGGAGCACGAGAGGTTGTTTTCACACATGGATTGGTCACCACAGAGCCCAGACCCAACTGAGAATCTTTGGGTTGGAAAAGACTTTACACAGTGGACTGACTCTCCCATCATCAATACAAGAGTCTCGGTGAAAAAATTGTGCAACTTTGGGTGGAACTAAATGCTGTCACATTGCACAAGTTCACTTAAAGGATGCCACAGTGAGCATCCTGCTACTCTTCTTCTCCTCTGTAAATGCTAAACTAGAATAAGCTGAGTCAGGGAGGACGAACTGGGAAACAATTGATAAAGACAACAAAGGTGGAGAGGGGGAAGTGAGGAAGCACAACTGAATCACTACCCTGAGACGAGCTATAAAGATAGAAGCATGAACTGTGACGCCTCTATAGTAAATGCTTCCATTGTCTTTATGAAGCTTTGATCACTTTAATTCAACTTGAAATATGAGAGTTCACCTTCCTCACTAAGCTGCATGTGTGTGTACTCCTGAACTTCTAAAAATATGTCGATTGTGTTGCATTTTCTTGCTTTTCAAACTAAGAGCACTGATTTTTGGAGTCCTGCGTTATTTGCATTCATGTTTACTTGCTAGCGGCTCTTTTTCTCTGCATCTGCTTATTTCAGTTCATTCATTTAGCTCCAGCTTCTTCAAAGTGAGTGTCAGTCGGTGCAGATCAGTCACAGGTGTTTGATTTGGTTTGTTAGGCTGGTGCAGAGAGAGAGTGTGTAGGTGCTGCTGACTGAATCGAGAAGTATTTCAAACTCAGATCTGAATAAACATTTTTCAAATTTTTTTTGTGAAACTCCACAAAACATAAAAGCATAATTCGCACAAACATAACTGTATTTCTTGTATCTTTATGACCACATGTGTTGTGCAACTGTTTTTATTCTGAAAGCGTCCACACACCCACACACATGCTTTCACTTACGCTACCTGGTTAAACCCAATCCTTGCCGGAGTCACTTGTGAGGTCAGATGCGAGAGTGAAGGCATGTTATCGATGAACAGATTCAATCTGTTTTTGCTGTTTTTAAATCTAAACAATTTAAATAATTTAAAACAAAATGAAACTTTGTCTGTCTTTTAACCAGTGACCCTGCTAAAAAATCTGGTGAAAATCATCAAATACAAGTATAAGCCATATGTCTGAGAGCTTTTTAAAGCCAATTATCTGCCAGACTTGTGACTTCCATTTGTTTTTGTGGCCTTCATCCGTTACTTTGATGAAGCCCACAATGCTGAAACAATAACATGTTTGTTCTCATGGGAAAGTAAACTAGTGTAACTGAGATTTGTGAACAATTTCCCTGAAGTTTCATATTAGTGCTACATTTTACCTTTGAGCTACTCCATCTCCGAGAACCTGAGAACTCTGCTTCAGCTCAGTTTCAGCCCAGAGCAAACACAAAGTCCTCATTGCTACTTTGTGTATGTTGCAAAATGCTGAAAGTGGTAAACATTGAAGATGATCTCCAGCTTCGTGACAATAAATATACCTATGAAAAAATTGAAAATGCCAATAAAGACATCTATTGTCTAAAGGAAGACACGCAGTGCTGTGAAAATTATTTGCCCCGTCCTGATTTCTTGTTTTCTCGCATACTTGTTACATATTTAAACATTTCTCCTATTCTGACGCTGCCTACCTTTCCTAATAGCTTACAGCTTTATACCCCTCGTCACACATTGACTTCTACTGCCGATCAGTCCTCTGAATCTCCCTTCCCCTCAGCTTCTCTTTTAGCCTCTTCATGTTAGCTTCAATCATTAACATCGTCCTTTTATCAACAGTTCTGGTTGTTATCTTTTAATCATTTATATTTATGTTTTAATTTTATTTTAATTTACTCTATTTTTTTTTTTAAACTATGTCCTTGTGTTTTAATTATCCCAGTTATTTTATTGATTGTCATGCAACACTTTGCTCAATGTTTGTTGTGCTTAAATCCACCTACACTGCTGTGAAAAATTATTGGCGTCTTTGCTGATTTCTTATGTTTTGCTAATTTGTCGTACATATAGATACTAGTGTAAAAGGGCTATAAGTGGGCCCTGGACCATCACACTACTGCCACCATATTTGGCTGTTGGTGTGATTTTCTTTTTATGAAATGCTGTTAGTTTTATGTCAGATACAATAGGATCCAAATTTTCCAAAAATTTCAGCTTTTTGGGGAAATATTCATTAGTCCACAGAATATGTCCACAAAAGGTTTTGTGAACCATCAGGATGTTTTCTGTGAGATGAGACTTTGTCCTTTTTGGAGCTCTCCCATTGATGCCATTTTTTGCCCTGTCACTTTCTTATTGTCGAAACATTTATCCTGACTTTGACTGAGGAAAGTCAAGCCTCCAGTTCTTTAGATCCCAGACTGACTTCTTGAGTTTCTTTAGATACATGATGTTTTTCTTTTTAAGATATTTTAGTCTACTTCGCTTTATCAGACAGGTTATATTTAAGTGATTTCTTGATCCACATGTCTGGTGACAAACATTACTTTTATTTATTATTAAATTTTTTTTTTTAATGGGCACTTTTGGCTGCTCCCTTGTCACGAGTGGTCGCCACAACTGGTACCGACTGGGTTAGGAATGCTATTTGGTGTGTCTCTAGTTGGAATTGAACCGGTGACCTTTCACTTGGCAAGTGAATGCAAAGTGTGAATCTTTGCCTTTTAATAAGCATTAGTAACCTCGATATTTACCCGCACGTCCAGTTTTCAGTCTAAACTAAAGATAATCCGGCTCCTTTGTCATCTTTTCAATAGGGACACAAGGATGTTGTACCAATGGGACAACCAGTTCTTTTTCTTCTTTTTACAGATTTAACAAAGAAGCTTGGTGAGTTTTAAGATTTCTTGTGTAACCATGCCGTATTACACGTCACTGGAACTGCCTGGTCAAAACAACCCCTCGACTCCGGTTATGGAATATCGCAGATGAAGGCTGGTTGTCTTCTTGTTGTTTGCTTGTGTGCAGCTGTTATCTGTATCTGGATAGAAACAGAAGATGTGCTGTTGTTGTCATTTGAAGATTTTATCGCTTGAAGCTATGCAAGCGCCCTTGTACCATACGGGCCATAGAAAAAGGTCATGGTTTGGCTTAAAATACAACAGCTGCCACTTCTTTTAAAGCTCAGTTTTCTTGGTTGCCAGGGTTACACATCTCCACTGAAGGGTCTGAATAACATACGTCCTGCAGTTTAATGTCCGTAAACGTAAACAAATGGATTTCTTTTTTTGTGAATATTTCAGATTTTGCTCTGACACAGGGTTGAATACACAGGCCACAGAAAAGTTGTTTGGCAATAACGAATAACTGAGGTTTCTCGTGTGACATCATGTGGAGTTGCTCAAGAGTTGTCTATCATATTGGAAGTGATGCAAGCGCTCGTTGCTACAGAAAAACATGTATTTCCTGACTGGTTGGCAGTGGTTTCTGGAGGCTGCTGGCTCCTGCTGGGTGAAATGGTTGCATCGAAGGTGATTGCTTTGGTTACTAGCAGATTGCCACGGCTGCCTGTAGTTTTTTTTATGTGCAAATACTTTGTAACTACTAGCCAAGCTTGGAAATGGAGAAGAGTTGTGCCCTTTGGAATATTTGAAATATTTTGGCTGCAGGGCGGAGGCACAACTTTCACTTTGAAGTCGAACTGTCTCCATTTCCCGTTTGCGTCACGCTTTTCACAGTTTCACTAGAGCTCGGAAAGAAGCTGGACAGTGTTTGCAGACGAGTCTTTCACTTCCACTACAGCAATGTGCCAGTGACCAAAGCAATCCCATAGTGGTTTTTACCAGCTGGCAGGGGGAATAGTGGTTGCTGTGACTGACCGGTCAATAGGCTTGTGTGACTTGAGCCTACATTGTTATCACAGTTGTCACACCTCCAAAATAGGTAACCACTTAATATCACATAGTTAGTGGTCTCGTGTCTGTAAAACCTCAGTCTCTTAAAGTGCACATGTATCCATATAGAGGGCACATATAGACACTATTTGTACACTACTCTGCCCAGTGCAGGCGTGAATTTCCACTTCGAATGACCCCCATGAGCCAATGAATCTCGAAAGACTCATAAATATTAAAATTATAGTAATTATTGGAAATATAATCAAGTTTATATAAACTCTGTTAAACTTTTTGAGCTTTGGACAAACAACAGCATGCGGTCTATTGTGCCATACAGGTTTGAAATCAGACGTGACTGCAGATGAAGTATATATTAACATATAAACATGTGATGTTGTTTTAATTGAAATTTCTTCTTCATAAACATTTCTTTTCTGAATAATATAAGCTGTGTATAATTCAAATCAGCTGCCACTCTCAGTCTTCTCCGACATCTCTGACATGCTGACATATCTGCAGCCAACAGCTGTTGATCAGCAGGGCGTTGGGAAACTGTTTCCTATATTACGTTTGTGCACAGCATGCACACAAAGGTCTGTGTATTAAAACACTGCTTCACAGCACTGCCGCTGGTCGAAAAATACAACAGAAAGAAAAATGTAAATATGTGAAGTCGTTCATCTGTCTGAAACAAGTTTCCTTCTGATTGGCTTCCTCATAAAAAACAAGTTTTAACACAAGTGGATTGGGCTGTTGTGCTTAAAGCCAGAGTGTTGTCCCTGAGATGACCATACATAATAAGCACTCTCAGTGATATCATGCAGACTGAAGACTAGAAAAAAAAGATGTGAAACTTGAGTGTGTAGTGCAGTCTCACAGAGATTGTTTGCATACATGCTGATGTCATTATGTGGAGGTTTGAGCATCAACCGTTAGAACAGTTTCTGTAAAAGAAATAAATAAGGACTAGCATGTTTTCCTCCATTTTCCACTAAGTGACCTAACAAATCTCAGCAGCTCCAGGCGGATATCTTTTTTTTTTTTTCCTATATTATTTGTTGCACATCTCAAATCTCGTCCTTTTACCGGAAGCATTCTGATTTTTAGTGAAGTTCACGGTCATAAAGCAGGAAAAACTGAACACATTATTTGGTTTTTAAGACTCAAAGTGACAAAGTTATTGTGATATTAAGTTGCATATCTCTGAGTGACTTTTATTGTGAGTCAGAGGGAGACGAAACACAAAGCAACTTATTTGTGATGCAAGTCAATGCAGGGCTGTTTGCTCAGCTCTTCTGGTGAGGTGAAGCCTTGTCACCTCTCTCTCTCTCACTCTCACACACACACACACACACACACACACACACACACACACACACACACACACACACACACACACAAAACCTGAGTTAGTTCAAATCTCCAGGTGTGTAAGCATGAATACAGATTTTTGAAATTAGTTTAATTTGTGTTGTTCAGGTGTATTTAGGATCTTATGCATCACATTCTTTCTATGTTAGAGGACTGGACATGCTTTGGTGGGCTAGTAGTAGTAGATTTATTTATATAGCAGACAGCACAATCACTTAATCAAGAGGATACAACCAAAACAAGTTTATAACATTCAGTAGAATCAGAGGAGAATCATCTAAATGTCCAACAGATGGGGATCCCAGCCACACTCAGATACACTGACTGGACTCAACTAAGTTCCAAGTACCAAGTCAGGAAGGACATGAGTCAGGTCTCAGAGGTCCACAAACCTGAACTGGCAAAGTATACTATCAGGGGTTAACCACTCAGGGGCAGTGTTTGCCAGGGTTGTAACATGAGGAAAACTGGGTGGTTTTCCCTGGTGGGTAGCAGCTGCTTTTTGCAAATGAAGATGTGATCAGGAGCTCTGATTGGTGAAAGTCAGTTACAATACAAGATCAGAGAAGAAGCTTCAAACAGCTCGATAGTGCCTTTTATCCTGTGGTTGAACTTGACCTCTACTCTGTGCTCTTTGGCAGCCGGCAGTGCTCGATAACCTCCTGACCTCCATGAAGTTTGTCCTCCATGGCATGGGCACCCTCCGCATCAACCTGGCTAACAACAGAAACAAGGTACTCATGTTCGACTTCTCTCACCTTCAATTTTGGTCTTTTTATTTTCTGTCGTTGTCATCCTGCTCCTGCCCTCTTAGAGTTTTGTGCTTCTTGTGTCTCTGCACGTCACCTGGATCACCATTAGAGGGCAGCATCTTAGCACTATAGCTACACAGCTTTCATTGAAGGAGAGCATAAAGTTAGGCCACTGGTGGGTGGTTTGCTTGTGAGGTTTAATTTAATTTGAACTTTACTGTCAAAGTTATCAGAGTGCATGTGTTTTCCACCTACACAGCACATCCTGCTGGGCAATGATGACCAAAGTATTTCCTCTATTAGATGTCATCAGAATGTGTGTGAGCATCTCTTTGTGTGTGTGTTTGTGTGATTAACAAGTCTGGATGTGGAGACAGACTCATAAACTTTTCTATCATTTAGGCTTCCTTCTATCTTTTTTTTTTTTTCCATCTGACCAATCGCTCCTCCCTGATCATTAATCTGAATTTCTGTCTCCCTGTTGTCTTCTGGCAGGTTCACGCCCATTCCGTGCTGTCGTGTGGGCGTTGTTTTGACGAAGACCAGGTGCTCTTTCCTTTCCTGAGCCATGCTCTGTCCTGCCTGTGGGCCGACCAGGGAGTGAGGGCCGCGGCCGCCCGGGGATACGAGTACGAGCTCAATGACTCGGCGCTGTAGTGAGTACTTCTCGAGAACAGACTCACGCTGTGCTGAAGAGATGCAGGGGACTAATTAGCTGGACTTAGCAGCTGATGCTGAGCCATCTGCTTACTGTCACTGGGAGTTAACGTCTGGAGAAAGGAAGAAAGTAAAGAGTGCAGGAAGATAGACCACAGTTTGGAATCACATATACTTCCACAACTGTTGTATATCTTAAAATAAAAGCCATTAAATACATACATAAACCAGATATTATTTTAGTTTTGGATGCGTGTATGAAGGAGGAAAGGCATTTTTTTAAAAATATCAGTATAGGGAAAAAATTGTGATTAGACACAAAAGTGATGACACCATAGTGAAAGCAAAGAATTGAGGCTGAAGCCTGAAAATAAGAAAGTAGTGTGTGTGAAACAGAAATAAGACAGAGCGCTGACCCACCAGGAGGCCGTCCGGTCTCATCCTCTGCCCCTGTGAGAGGCCTCGCTTTGGGGTTATCTACACCGACAGGACCCTTGGTTCCTACTGAGAACCACCATGCATCACCTTCTTGCAAACACACGCGCACACACACACTGTGCTTCTATAGTACTTATGAGGACTTTTATTGACACAATGCATATATTACTCTTTGATCTTAATTTGTGTTTTCTTAAACACAAATTAAGATATTTGTTGTCTGCTGTCATTTGTTGTGATTGGATTCACCAAGTTTGCTGTTGAAAACTGGATATGCAGAAACTTGAAAATGAGGACAAACTAAAGACGAACACAAAGAGTGTGCACTGACGATAAACATGATATTTAAAAATGAAAACACAGGTTGCTACAGTGGGCAGCTCGGCACCAGGTGCCCTTCCTGACGCAACCACAAATGGATTCAATTGCAATAATACCACACACAACACATCTTATAATTGAATTTGACTGATGCCATTACTGTTGTTATGATTACTATTGTTAAGTCAAACCATGTAAAAATACTGCTGGTCTGTCGATTCAATCAAAGCCCTTTCACTGATTTCCAATAAAAAGGCTTGTTAGACGTTTCAGGTGTTTCCAACTGTTAACTGTGATAAACTGGCAACAGTTGCAAATCTCTTGCCATCTGTTAACTGCTTATACGGAGAGTCCAGCCAGAATGTCAGAGATTTAAAACAGAAATCCCTCCACAAATAGTGACGAAATTTCTGCAGGATGGCGAATTAACCGGAAAATAATATAGGTGCTCAGCAACTTCGCTTTTGCATTTGAATAAAACCAGAACGCAAACAGCTGGCGAGCAGCTGAGTCGAGTCATCGTCTGCAAAAAGATGCTTTGCAGATCACTTGCAGTGCAAAAATCTGCATTAATACAGTATTTTGAGGAATTGCAAACAGATTTTTTTTTTTTTTTTAATTGCTGGCTTTGTAAAATAACCACTGAAGCTCAAAGTGGTCCTCACAACAACAGAAGTACCAAACAGGCTCTTGCATGTTGTTTGCCCTGTGTAACATTTTTTTTTTTTTTAAGCAGCAGGATGTGTGTCGCTGTCCAAGAAACTAATTCAGGATGACGGGTAGAGAATGTCACAGTCAGTTCACATAGGTGGAGATGCCATCGTGTGAATGTGTGTGTAAAAAGATCACATTTTACTGAAGACACACACACACACACACACACACACACACACACACACACACACACACACACACACACACACACACACACACACACACACGATACAGTTGATTACACTAGCTGTGTAAATAGCTAATCTGTGTTTAGAAGCTGTGCCTCAGTGTGTTATTATGGTAAACCACAGTGTGAATATTCATCGTGATCAACCGCTGCGGCCCCTGGGGCTTCAGCCTTATCGCTGCACACCCAACACACGCACTCAGCCACACCAAACACACAATGTGTTAGCCTCCACTCCCGTAAGTGACACCTGATTTTTCTTTTGATCTCAAGTTTGTTTTCAAGTTATTAATTTCCCTGCCGCTCTCTTTCTTCTTCCCCTTGTTTCTCCTGGCTCTTTAACCTTTTTGCACCCTTCCCTCTGTCTTCTTCTCCTTCCTCCTCCTTTCCCAGTTTCTTTGAGAACATGAGCCGCATCATGTCTCCTGAGTACGTGCCCACAGAGACAGACGTCCTTCGAGTACGACTGAGGACGACAGGCGTGATAGAGACCCAGTTCAAAGTCAACCACCTTATTTTCAGGTAGTCACTTTTCTTTTTTATTAAGGTGAAGGATGATTCTGCATACAAGAACCGAGTCACTCAGAGCTGCTGTTGTCAGGTCTGCTCTTGACTTCTGCAGGGAGCGCCTGTCGTACCGACTTACTTCACTTCTTTAGCTGCGACTGTCTTATCTCAGTCTACAGCCATATGATAGTCCTGAGATATAAGATGGAGATGGGCGGCTTCATTCAATACGTCAATACGACACCTATCAGTTGGCTTTACGCTCATCTACAAACACACACACACATACACAGAAGCATCAGTGGCTCGGTCTTATCAGTGGAGCAGCAGAGGGCAGGTATCTGAGCTCAGGAGACTGCTGTCAGATGACCATATTCATCTCTGATCAATGGGCCGTTGTCACATAATACCACCTTCTTTATCATCTTCCTATGGCTGAACTCATTTCCTGAAGCCACTGACGGTCACGACAGGGCAATAGGTACTAATGAACTTGATTTTCTCTGCAGTGTGACTAATGCAGAATAAATGTCACTAAAGGAAAAAATATAGTCATTTTTATTTCATATCGATGCAGTTTTATTAAATATTCAACGCCTTACTTAAACAGTGCCTCATTTGATTAGTGACACATTTTTTTAAAAAATATTTATTATCAGATTTTATGATAAATACTCTTTTACATTTGTCGTATGACTGTTACACGCTCTGCAGCCCCAACTGTCCTTCCAGTTGAAGTCCAAGAACCTTTGGTGGGTAAATAAATTGGGTGGCACCAGTTTTTGGTTGCACTCATCATGCTGCGTGGTTGGTTATGCTATTTTGAAAAGTGTTTGGTTATAGTCTTGTGTGAACATGGCTGTGTTCATCTACATCACTGTTTATGGGTGACTTTTGAATAATGATGCAGTTCTTTTGTAGTGTGACTTTTAGAGTTGCGGCCCACTTTTGTTGAATAACTTGTAAATGTGGTTAACTGAAAAAAAAGTAACTTTGTGTGTTCCTTTGCCACACTATTTGTGATCCCTGTGTGTGTGTGTGTGTGACTCTTTATTTGCAGATGGACACTTGCATTTATCTTGCTGAATTTTATGGCTGTGGAAACTTGTAGTCATATCAGACCACTTGTTTTGTGGGGACAAGTGATCACTTCTTGTTGGGATTATTTGTTACTGTTTTTGGTTGATGTTTTGTTGTAACTTAAATAAGACTTGTAGTCTGTAGCTGTTCTCCTGGTGAAACCTTTATGAGCAGAGGTGTTACATCTGGCTATAACCCAGACTGTCCTTATACAGGTAGCACAAGAGACTTTGGGTGTTGACTGGGTTTAATTGCTAATTATTTAAAGATGATGAGGTGTGGATAAAGGAATTCCCGAGGTTGGCTTGGAAGTGACGCCATTTTTTTTTTTTGCTAATCCTTACTTCCCTAGCTGTTGTTTTCAGCTTAGATTTTTTTAAGTCAATTTAAAGAAAAAACAGAGCAAAACTTTCTTGAGCAAATGCACCTGTGTTTGGGTATTTTAAGTTAAGCAGTAAAATGCTGAAAGTCTCGTACAGGTGGCAGACAAAACACAAATACTTTTGGAGGAAATTTAGGTTTCAGTTCAAGTGAAAGCATCAAAGTACTTTATAATTCATCTGAAGTGCTGCCAGGAGTTTAAAGTTGAGTAAAAATGTGAGCTGAACTGTATGTGATTGATATGAACCGTCACTTTTAAGTGCTTTTACTGGCATAACAAGTTGAATTGTTGGCTGAAATCTAAACACCTGAATCAGTAAACGTACAGCAGTACGTTTGGGAGTGAGAAGAGTTAGGGCCGATGGAATGAAATGCAGCATAGAATTAGAAAATTATGTCAATTAAATCTGCCAGAGCATTCGCTGCGAGTTGTATTGATCGCCTTTGACAGTTTTCATTTCCTGCTGTTAAAATGAAATGTTCAGCTTTTTATGTTTTATTTTTGAGAAGAGATAAAAATATAAAATGTTTATATGTAAAACGCACATGCACATACAGTCTCTTACTCTGTCTGTGTTTGGGTGCGTTAATCTGGGACAGATCAGATGTTATTCAGTGATGGATGATAATGTATGACATGACATTTGAAGGATTTTCAGGTTGTAGTTAAAGTACAGTCTAAAGTTACAGGTACATAAGAAACTGACTGACCTGCCTATACGGTGTAATTATATTCACTGCAAATAAAAGATGGATGTAGTCACCTAGAATGTCATTCATTGGGTTGCAGACAGTGTTTTTTGAAGTGATTTCAGCCTTTTAGCCATCAAGATTTAGTGTTTTTGTTTTGGTTTTTTTAACCTCCTAAGACCCGCACTCTTCCACAGTATGCATTTTTAATTTCTCTTTGATATTTGGGCATATTGGGGCCCAATGAACAACAAATAATTACCAGATTATTATTATTATTATTTTTATTTTTTTTTACCTTATTTTTGTTTTTAAGAAAAATAAGAGCCACATATGACGATATTCGTTTAAAAGTTTGATAGAACAGTAGCAGTATAATGTCCTCGTAAGTGGATATCAGGCCCTTGTAGAGCAAAATTGAGTATTCTGGTCTAAATAACCCAAAATGTGATGTCCACATATGTGGACGCCAGGTCCTAGGAGGTTAAATAACATTTTTAATCAGAGAGGTGGAATGCAGGCCTGAAGAAAGCTCACCAGGTGGTCGGTCCCATGTCATGTTAATTTTGTCATCAGTCTAACATTTGTCCCTAAAGTGGCCCCGCCCTTAACCCTTGCACACCTTAAAATCTTAATATTACTGAAAGCCAGTCTGTTAAATAAGAATGCGTCCCCTGCATAAATGTAATTGAAAGAGAAAATTATTTGCAAAGACCAAAAAAGATATTTTTATGTCAGGCCGTAAACAAGTTTACTTCTGTGTTTTACTTCTGAATTAAACAGCCTCTAGTGGTTGCTCCAGGAACTGCAGTTTTTACACCTATGTAGTGACTTTATTTTTCACTCTACTGGAGATTTCAAGTTGGGTGACATAGGTTAGCGGTCTGCAGCCCCCAGGCCACGTGAGTCTTTTGGTAACAGGCCACGAGAGTTGAGGCTTGGGGCGTGAAATTAATGGTTTTCAGGGTTTTTTTATCGTTAACTCGGTTGACTCTGGGTCTTTTCCCGTGTTGTAGTTGTGTCTTATTTTGAAAGAAATATTTACCTGTTACCATAGCGACCAGAGAGCATTAAGGGGCAGAGAGGAGGATGTTACTCTCAATGTTGTTGGCGCATTTCAGGAGGACGCTATTAATAAAGTTACACAGTTAATTCACATTTATTATTATATTTACAAAATACCACAGGTTTTGTCGTATCATTTTATTTTGTTGTATTTATCCGCGACACCTTAAAGGCCGGTCCTTGAAAAAATTGATGGACATAAACCGGTCCGTGATGCAAAAAAAGGTTGGTGACTGCTGTAGGTGTTTTTCCTGAAAATTAATTTGTCTTTAAATAATATCCCCAATAGCCGCTAATTTTACTTTACTTTTAGAGGTAATATCTAGTATGATTCTGGTCTGTATATTAAATCCTGCTGTTTGTGTAGCTAAAAATCATGCAAATCTCAAATCAGGCAATGAATGTTAAATTTATGTTGTGTCTGTTGTCATGTCCAGGCCGTTATGGAGATAGCAAAGCTAACACAGTTGTTTCTTATGTAAAATTTACCATCAAAGTCATTTTCTTGTAGAAATGAATGAAACATAATCCTGACTTGGTGGGGAAAAAAAATGTCAGAGTTGGGATGAAATGATTTACTCCAGAGCAGTAAGTTCTTATTGAACTTTAGCAACTGACCTCTACAGACCATAACATTTAATAGTTGGTTTTGCGGTTCCATTTACCGGTGTGACTTTTATGGTACGGGCAACACAGTTCGCATTCTTTCTGTGTGTGTGGGTTTGTGTCTGTCATCATATTCCAGAAAATCAGATTATTTTCCACCTTTGTCAGTAATATCCACCAAAGGAGCGCTCCCTCCCCCTTTTTCCCACCACAATATCAACCGGTCCTTCATCTCAGTTTGACGTTACATCTCATATGGAATTATAATAATAAAACACATTACCCTCAGCGCTTCATAGATCTCTGTTTAGCATATAAACATCGTAGAGAAAGTCAGTTTGTCAGCACACGGCTGCCATCTGGGATATTGGCGTGACATTTAAATGCTTCTACTATGTCTCTGGATGCCGCAGACGTGACATGTTTGACTTGATTTGACAAAAGTAAGTTGTTGTGGGGTTTTTTTTTTTTTTTTTTTTTTTTTTTTTTTTTTTTTTTTAAACTCAGGAAACATTTCACTGCATTGAGATCCTTTGATCGTGCCCGAATCTTTTGTTCTGTGGTGATAAATGCTACCTTTCCCTCACAGTCTTATTAATTGCGTCATTTAGTTGCTCAGTTTCTGATTTTAAAAAAAAAAAAAAAAAAAAAAAAAAAATCTGTCTGGGCCTTTTTTTTTTTTTTCTTTTTCTTTTTTTGTGAAACACTAAGAAGCTGACGTCACCACCAAGTGACGGTGTCAGATCAGAGCTGGGGGAGCGGAGTCCCAGGTGGTGCTGCAGGAAGGAGCCCAGCATCTCACGCAGCCTCTTTCTAATCTGAATTCTGGAGAAGATAAATAATTGGCTTTAGTTAATTGACACTCTGCACCATTAGTGTGTGTGGATTTCCTTCTGTGACTTGAAAAGATTAAACCCAGAGGGTTGATGAAGAGCTTAGCATAAGTTAATGTAATTATTTCATACTTGGCCATAAAATGGGTATTACAGGGATTTGGAGAAGTAGATGGTAGGGGAGAAAGGGTGAGTTTTTGCTTTCAGACATAGGAAGTGTGCAGTTTTTTTAACCTACTGTTAAACAAAGACTTTTGATTTCACATTTAAAATATTACTTCCCAGCATTTGTGTTAGTAACCTGCTGATATTTCAGAAAGTGGTGTTATTACAGAGGCGAGTTTTTGGTGTCGTTTTGTCGCCATTCGGGCCGCACTCAGAGCTAACACAATGCGAAACCGTCTCCCTCTCTTCAATGATTGTCTCGCTTGTTCGTTCATAAGGTTTCTCATCAGTGGCCACATCTGCGCCCTGTACTCCTTCCCTCTATTATTTAAGAATCACTTTAGGTCTCACTGTAAGTGCTATTAGGCCTGTGTCTGTTTTCATTCTGACTCATTTAGTGCATTTTATAAGGTACTAAATCATCAGATTTTAAGTCACAAATTAAAGTTTAAAAATGAAGCTTCTATGAGTTTACAAAAACAGTTTAAAGTATATGAGTAATATGAGGTAAAGCACAGACTTTTAGGTTTATTTGAGTGCTATTTCCATCCAGATTGGAGGAAAGATTTAGGAATTACAGGGTTTTTAGGCTATTACTTTATTATTTATTCATCTGTTGTGTAGAAAAAAAGATTCCTAGTATAAACATTTTCTGTGTGAACACAACATATAGTTGAATGACCTCTCAAAGCAAGTGAAAGAGAACAACATGCATTGGCCTTAAACAATAGAAAGATTAGATCAGACCAGGGACCTCTGTCTTCAGAGCCACATGTGCTTCTTTGTTCATCTTTACTGGCTATAAAAGTCCTGTTACTTTTGCAGAACCTCGCATGGATGTACAGATACAAATGGCTCATCTTTATAGTTCACATAGATTGGAACAAGAATTTAAGTGTTCAAGAATTTAATGTGATTTCATTACCAACACTACTGGCTTACAGGTATACTTGATCCACTGGTGGATTTTGTTTTCTTTAACAGGATGATTTATATATGGAATAGGTTGTATCAGGATGAGACATTTATTATCCTAAAGTTTAGACATTGTTTTATAGCAGCAGATATTAAAAAAATTTAAAAAAATTAAGTTGCACACCACAAACATGTAATAAATACCATTTAAAAAAAAAAAAAAAAAAAAAAGCCCACTTTAGACTCATATGCTTTGGAGCTCCAGGTAGTATTTTCTTTCAAGAATTACATAAAAATAGCTTTCGGTTGCTTTGGTTTTTTTGACCCCTGGAATAGCAGACGAGAAGGGATGGATGGATAGAGAGATGGACCTCTGAACTACAACAATAACAGCTTTCCCTAAACTGACTTCTTTGGACAGGAATCTAAGACCGGATATACCAGAATGACTGCTCACGATCCGAAGCACCTGTAAAACATTTTCGATGCTCTCATTGGGACTGGGTTACTGGTTTATTGATTATGTGACAGAAGCAGCTGGATAAATCCTGGAGTTTATAAAGCACGAAGGTGAAAATGTGGATTTGGGGTTATTGTACTTAAATAAAACTAAATGGAAAACTAAAAATAGACATGAAAAAGCAAAACTAACGAACTGACCTTTGTGAAAAGGAGCTACAGTACAATAAAAAAATATTGAGGAAATATCTTTAGTTTTAGTATCTGTTTGGTTTGATGAGGCATTAATGGGACTCTGGATGTCTACAAGACTGAGTGCTCCGTTTTTATTGTAATACCTATCATGCCTCTGATATACCTCCCAAACAAAGACTGACACTAATTAAGACTAAACTAAAACAATTTCAAACAATAAGAAGTAAAGTGAAATAAGAAAACTCACTCTGGAAACGAAACTGAACTAAAAGGAAAAAGTCAGAATGAAAGAAAATTAAAATTAATTGTAAGATACAACAGTATAATAACATTTGCTTGGAATGGTGTGCAATGAGGCACTTTACTTATTTGGGAAAAGTAATGTTTTAACTGCATTTTTTTTTTTTTTTAAATAATTCAATATCTTTTACTGATCTCACACTACAGTGGTGTGCCGGAAGTCTGTACGAAAATAAGTCTGCCTGCCTTCCTCCACCACACTTCCCACAGCTGTAGTAGACCTTATTGACCCACTTTTGACCCACTTTTGTTTAGTTATTTCAAATCACATTTGACTGTCTTGATTTCTGAAAAAGCTGCAGAGCGCTAGATGAGTTTCTTTAATTAGTTGAAATATGTAACAGGAGACACCTGAGGCACACAGGATTACACTTTATTAAGTTGAAAATGTTCCAAGTGTGAGCTTTTGGTGTTCTTGGATTCAAAACAAATAATTCAAAAGAACAGTTTACCGTTTTATGAAATTTGCACGCTAACATTGCTAAGACTTTAATGAGAGGATTGAGACCGTGTGTGTGTGTGTGGGGCCAAACAGCAACTAGCTTATGTTAGTATAAAGACAGAATAGTTAATCTACTATGTAGAACAACTTTTAAAACTATATATTGTTTTTGAATTTTTATTAGTGTACAGATTTGATGAATAACAGTCAACCCCCTTTTATTACACCTGCTTTAATTTCCATTAATACAAATATCTGCTCGGCTCATTTAAGCATGTAGATGCCGCCAAAGTTCAAACTGAGCATCAGAATCTGGAAGAAAGGTGATTTAAGTGACTTTAAATGTGGCATGGTGGTTGGTGCCACACAGACTGGTGGGGTATTTCAGAAACTGCTGATCTGCTGGGATTTTCCCAAACAATCATCTCTATGGTTTACAGAGACTGTGGGGAAAAAATATCCAGTGATTTTTCTCTTGGAGTAAAATCACTTGTCAAAGTTTACCCATGTCAAAGGTGAGTGGGTAAACTGCCACAACCTGAAAAGAGAGTAACAGTAGCCACTTGTTAAAACCAAGCAATGCAGAAAAGCCAAAGTTCAAACAGTATGTCACCCTTTGAAGCAGGTGGGCTACAGCAGTAGCAGACCACACCTAACATGATAACACTTGTGAACAGCCCAGGCAAGAGGTGATGGTCTAACGGTGTCTTGTACATTTTCTTGGCGCATTTTGGGTCCTTTAGTACCAACTGAGCATCATTTTAACACTACAGCCTACCTGAGTATTTTTTTTCTTACGTTTATAACCACGGTGCACCCGGATGCCGGTCTAATAGAGCATGTTTGGGGTAGAAGAAGAGCTTCAGATCATGGATATGAAACAAATGCCATGAAGCACTGAGGCAGTTCAGAAGGAGAAGCCATCTTTTACACGTAAAACATGCAACTTGTATTACATACCTCAAAAACATATAATAAACTAACAGCACTGCACTTCTGTTGAATCCTTATTCAGACACTTTTGATGGTGTGTGTGTGTGCGCGTGTGCGTGTGTGTGTGTGTGTGTGTGTGTGTGTGTGCAGTCTCGCAATTTTACGCCCAGACACAGCCTAGTTAGCATACAGAGGTCCTGTTTGAACTTTGACCTCTTTGTGTAATAAGGTTCTGAGTCTTTTCCTGGATCATTAACATCAACTGCTCTGGTAATTACAATTACAACACTGCAGATGAGGGTGAACATCAAGGGGCAGAAGCAGGGGGAGGGGTGAGAGGAGGGAAGGATGACATAAACAGAGATGTCTTATAGAAAGAAATGTTTCTTTATGCAGGCGAGGTCGGCGTTTGGATGCTGGGAGTTTCATCACTTTTCATTTTGAGAATATTACAAACGCAGTAGAGCCACGCAAGGAGCTTTCCATCAAACTAAATGCTACAGCATACACCGATGAGCCACGGCATTAAAAAATAATGGCAGCTGTCCTGATATTCACGTGGATGTACCACACACCTAAACACTGTTGCTGCCACTGCAACAGCCAAACAATGTACCTCATGGTACCCAAAGGTTTCGCTGCCAGTGTACTGGTTTTTATCAGCACAGGTGTCTGTGTCCTGATGGGTCAGAGCTGTTTTTACTGGCGCAAGGAGGACACACACGGTGTTAAACAGATGGTTTTAATGCTGTGGCTGACAGATGAATATTTCCTTGGTCCATTTAACTCAAATTGCACCCTCCAGCTTTTTATTGAGCACTGGTGCTGAAGGTGGTATGTCACGTAAAATTGATAAAACTTACTGAGAACCACTGATCTACTGAGAGGCTCTAATAGGCACATTTCAATGTGCAAACTTTTAGAGACCACCTGCCATAAAAAAAACAAGAAAACAAACATGCAGAAATAGAAATGCATCAAAAACACATTTTATTTAGTATTTAGTTAGCAAGTAAATAACTGTAAGTTACATTCTTAATATAAGATGGATTATGGGCTTTATTTTATCATTTTTTTTTTATAAACCGTAAGTTCATGGATGACAACTATAATTGTATTTTAGCACTGTAAATATCATTTTAAGTAAAGCGCTTACAGATCTCGGTGGAGTAACTGTTACAGCAACATAATAAATGATAGAGGCTCTCAGTGACATCATCCAGAGCCCTGACTAGAAAAAAGAATAATTTTGAGCAGTTTGAAGCCTGAGCGTTTTACTCAGAATATGTCAGCGATGTTGTTTTGGTTAAGCTGGGCTTTTGTGTATCTTGACAGATTTATTAGCCTATGGAAATGTCATTTAATTTTCCAGACAGATGAAGGGATTTTTCACCGCCTTTCCAAATATCTGAGTTTTATTTTGGATGCTTGCATTATTTTAGATTTTTCCAAAGTTATTAGCCCTGCTGAGGCTATAGTGTATTCTTTTTCCTGGATAACAGCCGACAGTCATTTGTTGTAGGTCTAACACACATCTCCTGAATAATCCCAGCACATTCTTCTTTGTCAGATCCCTCAAGATCCTCTAAATTTTATGGTCTTCTGGCATGGATCTTGGTCCTCAGTTCAGCCAACAGATTTTAAATGAGATTTCATTGCACAGTCCATTCCTGTGCAGGGTTCCAGTGATTGTCTTCTTTGAGACTACAATTCCTGTCTTGGTTAAATTATTCACTAGTGTCTCGGCAGTTGTTCTGCGGTCTAGGCACACATCTCACTAATTTCTTAATCTTTTGCTTCCTACCTCTGCCAGGCTTGTTCTATACTGTATGGCCCTCTTGAAGTACTTGATGATACCTCTTGGTCTGGTTATTGACCCTTGGAAACGCTGTGATAACTCTGGTTTGTGAGCATCAACAATGTTTTTTCTCAAGTCTAAACTTTGGAAAAAAGTGAAAGTTCAAACCCTTGCTGAGGTTTTTGCGCTGTGTGTAAATTGGAAGATTATGCTCAGTTTTAACTTGATTTCACAAGCTTTAAGTATTAAAAGTGAAAGGCATCATCACACAGCAGTGGTTTGTGCTAGGGCTAATTAAAAATGTCAGTTTTTTAGGGGGTTAAAAATCTGTTAAGTGCAAATAGAATATATTTTTGCTTCCTGAAGAAAACTAGCATGTTTAGAAATGCTATGCTGAAAATCCTTTGCTCTCTTTTTAGGGGCGCTAGCAATTTTGTCCTCATCCGTAATTTGGTTTATACTTCTGTTCAAGAACAAGTACCTGCCAAATTATGACTACCATAAACCTCTGCTGTGTTTTAATTTTAGCGCTAATGAGGAAATATTACCGTGGTTGCACATTTAACTGACAAACCATCAACATGCTAGTAGTAGTAATTAGCTAAAAACGTCACTCTGCTGGAACGCAATCCACTGGATGCTAACTACATTCAATATAATTTGGAAACTAACAGTTAAACTCAGTATGTGTGCACATCAGAAATCCTACGTTATTACATTGATTTGTAATACAGGTGTCATTATGCACGTGGCTTATTAGTAGGTTTGTATAATGAACTTTAGCTTCAATGACAGCTCCTGTGTCTGGAAACAATTCCACTGAAAATTTCCAGCATAAATCTCATCTTTATGTTGCAGTCTTTCCTGTTTGTTTCCCCTGTGTGTCTGTGTCTCCACATGTTCATTTCCCCTCTTAATAAAGAGCTGCACTAACTCAACAGATGCTCAAAGGAAGGTGGCACATCTGGCTTTGAAAAATGGGTGAAGTGGCAGAAACTGATCTGTGGTGCTCTCTGTGTTCCTCGGCTCTTATTCCTGTTGTGTTTTTCTTTCTATCATCTTTCTGGAGAACATTGACCTTTACGCGTTTTGTGTGCCACGGTGTGATTGTCTCTGGAAAAACTGAAAAAGTAAGGGGGGGGGGTCTGCAGAGACGTGCGGCACGAGGCTCCTTGTTTGTGTGTGTGTAAGTGTAAATAGCATTTTTCAAAAATATGACCTTATCCAAAACCAATACAATCTGTCATTGATGAGAGGCATCCTGAGGCACTTCAGCAGGCTTCATCATCCATATGGGAGGTCATGAACACGCTGACGGCACAATCTCAGATCATACACTTAATCGCAAACACAGACATGTGGTCTATAAATACTTGAATGAAAATGAGCAGGATTTCTATCGTTTTGGTAAAATGACAGACAAGAGATCTGGATTATAAATTTTATGCTAACTGTAATAATAATATGTTGCTTACAGTAAAGGTAATACAACGTTTGGGTGAATAATCACTGTTTGTAATGTGTGTTTAGCCCCTTGAGCACTCCTGATTAAGTGTGTTGATCTGCCGAATCAGAAGCACAGACCTATAGTTATGTCATTATCTTCTATGTCATGATAGATTTTGTGAAAAATGTGTTCTACTGAAACAAAGACTTTCAATGCAGATATTATGGCATGTTGTGAGACATCACAGGGTTAATTTAAGAATATTCTAAATTGCTAAATTCCTTTTATTTTTCTCAAAAACAGTGAGGTGAAGGTGGCTCCTCATTACTGATAGTGACTTTCTGGGATCTCACAGAATGACGTGTGTTTATTATATTCATCAGCAAGTAACTACCAACCCAGTAGCGCTCCAGACTGCTGTGCATCTCTCTTTAGATGTTTAAACTGTCTCGTTCCCTCCTTTCATCTGTGTGTAGGATGTACGATGTTGGAGGTCAAAGAACAGAGCGGAGGAAGTGGATTGGCTGTTTCGAGGACGTCAGGGCGGTGCTATTCGTGGTATCGCTCAGCGGATACGACATGACCCTGGTGGAAGAGCCTTCTGTGGTACAGCATGCACAGAATCACTCATTCACAAATGTTTGTTTTGTTAAGTGACCGAACGTAGAACTCTTTTTTTTTTTTTAATTTATTCATTTATTGATTTCTTTTTTAGGTCAGACTACTATTAAAGACAGAGTTTAAAGTGAAAGTGTGTCTGCTGTTCTCTCTGCAGCTGTTTGATGGTTGTAATATCTTCTCTCTGCAGAATCGTCTTCAAGAGAGCATGAAGCTCTTCTCCTCCATCTGCAATAATATCTTCTTCCGCAGCACATCCATGGTGAGAAACTCATCTTTGACCTCAGGAGGGTAGATGTGAGTCCACAGAGCGTCATCATAGGAAGGAGACGTGTTTTATTCATAGACTGGCTTTATAATTGTTCACTTTTTTAAATCAGAAATATGTTGTGAAACTGCATAAGTGATGATTCTGTGCTTATGTGGGCTAGTTTTATTCATTATCATCTTATCAGACTGGTAATTTGTACAAAACAAATTCAGTTCTCTCAACGAGGACTGACAGTAGCTCCCAACAGTTTTTGGCTTAAGGGGAAAAGTTGAAGGGATCACAAAAAATGATCGGATCCATCAGGAAAACGTAATGGCAATATCTGCTGAGATATTTCAGTGTGACCGCTATTGGTGTTACATTTCAGTCTCATTTTATCAGGCAGCTGTGGCTCAGGTGCTAGAGAGGGTAAGCTACTATCCACATGAAGTAAGATGAGATACTTTATTTAGCCCAGAAGCTGGCAAATTACATGAAAAACAACTTTCCTCAATGAAACTGATATATTAACACAAGATAAAATGGATCAAAGAGGGAAAGAAATACACAAAAGAAGGGGCTCAGATGACTTTTTTTCTTTTTAAAGTGAAGTGCTCAATAGATCAAAATTTAATTGTAATACAATAAAGAGTTTAATAAGTAAAATCTGATGAATGAATGCAGATGTGATACTGTGATTCCCGTGGGAGTGGGAGCAGTGCTGAGCAAGTGGCTAGGAAGCTGTCTCATGTTACAGAAAAGGTTTCAACTAAGTCAAATCTTCAGCTGAATATTGATGAAGTTGATAACAACACACTTTATAACAAAATACCAGCAGAAACCATTTCCAAACTTTTTTTTTCATCATCATAAAATAGACAACGTTGAAGAAGTCAAATATTTATTATTTTATCTCCTTCACTTGGCTTTTAAAAACACAAAAGAAGAAGTGCAAGTTATGAAAACATAACAAAGCTACTTTTCTGCAAGTTTGAAAGGAATTTGAAGGAAACTGCTGCTCGTGTTGCAACATTATAACCAATCCTTTAAAAATCAAGTCCTACATAGCAAACTGTTGCAGTTTCGTCTTTATAACACTCGTAGTCAATATAACATTTCAAGTTCTGGGAATTTACCTCTATATTCAGGTATGCATCTCATTTTAAAGACTGTTTTTTTGTCCTAAAACATTTAAGGACAGAGCTCGGAGCAGCTCGAGGGGAGTCTAAAGCTCCTACGAGAAGTTGTGCTTTCTCTCAATGCGCCACAAAAGAAAGTAGTAAACGTCCTGTGAACATGAATCTCTTAATAGTTGTTTAATGTTTAAGTTCCTTTTAAAAATTAATGCTATATAAGTTTGATGGTTCTTGATGGTTGTTATTTTTATCAGACTTGGGTTTGTTTTGTGATTCTATATCAGCTGCCGTGTTTCAGTTTGTTAGGCCGGGAATCTCAGTTACATTTTTATAGGTCTTGTTTGCTTTTTGTGTATTTTATTCCTGTTTGACTTGCTCGGGGACTGCAGATGGAAATTAGCTAGTAGCTAAATCTGATAAAATGCATCTCTTCTCTTGGGAGAGTGATGTTCTTGTACAAAGTCCCTGACAAATAAATACAAACAGAAAAAGATGTCCTTGAGTGTCTAATGTAATATACTCCTTCCTATCTTGTTAACCCTCCTGTAACACCATGTTGCTCCGAGCCTTATGTTGGAAACCACTTTATTATATTTTTACAAGGTTACAGCGTAAAGCGATGGAAAAGAAAATGTTAAACATGTCTTTCTGTGAGACGGGAGAGAGACTTTGCCTTTGTTTTAAAGTCAAAAAACAAAAAGGACCCGTCCAGAAAAGGTGGGAACCTCGGTTCAGTTTGACAGCTCGGCTCAGGCGGGCGGAGCTCGCCGATGAATCGAGGAGAAATTAGTTAAATCTTTGTCGCTCTCCGATTGTTCCCTATGACACCACGAGACGAGCATAAAGCTAATGTGTCTGGTAAATGTTGTTTCCGCACACGGATCGCTGTCTCTGCCTTTTGTCTCTCAGCGCGCTGTCACTTGCAATTAAACGGCGAGTTGTAATTAGGATGATCTTTGGCTCTCTGTTTTTTCCATTCCCATTTCTGGTTGACGATCACAGTAAAACAACCGTGTAATGAACTTGTTTAGTTTATTCCACCTAACTTGAGTTTGCGGTCCACTTAGAATACAGTGATGCAAAGGCTGCGACCTCTTTTTAACACTTTTGATTAACCTTTGGAAACAGGAAACTCCAATCTCTGAGAAAACAAAGGGCTTTTTTTGCTTTATTTAACTTAAAGTTTTAAGTTGTGTGTGTATTATAGAAAATCTCTTCATGTGATTGTTTCTGTATTGCACCAAATCCTCTCCTAGTAGGTTATTCATTTTTACGCTATTAAAAAAAACGTATTTAAGGCTTCATTAGAGCCAAATAGGCAATTAAGTATCTTTGTGTGACGTGTTTATGTGCAGGGTTGTGTGTGTGGACCTGCATGTTAACATGGCCAACAGGCTCATTAAACAAAAGTGTTTAATGATACCCTTTTTTTGTGTGTGTGTGTGGGAGGGAAATTTGTAACCTCCACCTCAATTAACTTTTCACTGTGGCTGGTCAGTGATAATTGCACACCTAGGTGTCGCTCCATTTCTTGTTCATTGAAAATGTGCACAACCTTTCCCCTCTGTTGTTATTATTGGAAAAAACTAGTCCTTGTTTTTTTTGTGATCAGACAGGCTAGAAAGAGAAAACCTGGTCTGAGTTTTAATTGGTACACTACAAAGCCAAAAGTAGCGGTGTAGTTTAGTTGTAGTCGGGTTGAGGAAGTAAACAAAGAGACAGATTTACGAAAGGAGTCGCTGAGGTTGTGGAACTCGACTGCAGGAAAGTGCGCGACAGATTACTGAACACTGATGTGAGCGAAGCCATTGATCCACCATCAACACACGATGTTTGTGTCAACACAGCGATTGATTTTTGCATTTAATGTGAATATTTGTGATTTATTCCAGTGGATTTCATGTTTTTCCACAGTTACTGCAGAGTTTTAGTTGCAAACGTGATCTTTCTCAGTTGTTCTTTCACACTGATTTTCCTCTTGTTATGAACTCCTTCTCTCAGCTCATTGTTTTTCTCTCTTTGCAGATTTTATTCATGAACAAGATAGACCTTTTTCAAGACAAGATCTTGCACTCTGGGCGACATCTGCGGTTGTATTTACCGCAATTTAAAGGTAGGATTGATATTCATTAGGAATGTTATTACCACGGTCAGCATAATAGCATGCAAAAGTCCATGGCTGTGTCCAGAATCACTCAGTAGACAGTAAGTTCACCATCTTGCAGTGCTGTCTGAAAGCACAGTGCATTTAGAGCTGCATAGAAAGTACTGCACAATTTACGGTAACTACCCAAACATTGAATACCATCATGAAAAACAGCAGATGCATCACGGCCTGAATTTGTCTTTAGATGCTCGCTATCATATGTGTTTATTATAATAAAAAAAATAATGTTGGTATTTATCTGTTTGGCCAACACTGAGCTGCCAGGTTTTAGTGTTTAAAAATCATCAATACTATGTCAAAACTTTTTAAACTATCAAGAGTTAAATGAAGCTCACACGTTTTACAAATATAGATATTTGCTGTCATAAAAGCATAAATTTAGTCCAGCTTCACCTAGGGGATTTAAACGCGTACAATGAATGATGAGCTCTTAGCCTGCTGCAAACTGTGATATTTTGGGGGGATTTCTGCATCTGCTCAACATTTCACTTCTCGTGTCTCAGTGGGCTCAACAGGGGCCGTGTCCCCTCTGCTCGCATGCAAATGTCAATAAAAATGCTAAAACACTTGGGATTGGGGTCAGCCTGCAGAGCAAGAGTCTATTTCACACTGACCTCAGATGTGATGATGAGTAATACAGCGGCTCCCGGCATTTTTATGTGTGTAGGCTGTGTTTTTGTTTGCTTGGAGCTGACAGAAGTTGGATGGCTGGACTGTTGATTCATTATTTTCTAGTTTAGCTTCTCTGCTTGGTTAGTATCAGTCGTGGAAATGGACTAAGTGCATTTATTCAAGTGCTGTTATTAAGTCCAATTTTGAAGCAAGCTGCAGCGCACAGACACACAAATCTGCTAATTAGTGCTTAGTAACAGACTAATGAAACACTAGAATTTCACTTATTAAAACTGAAGCACAAACTTCAAGCTGTTATTTGTCAGATAATGCCATTTATTGCTTGAAAAAGTACCAACAGCACAAACACAGATGAGAGGTCCAGTTAGGTTAGTCAGATATGGTTGGGAGGAGGCTTGGTGGACAGCTGTCTGCTCCAGCTGCCCTGTGTGGGTACACCTGTCAATCAATGTGGCCACAACTTTAATTTAAAGCCTGTGACCACGTAGTTTTCTCTTGAATTAAGAAAATATCCAAACGGCACAGTTATTAAAAAAGATCTTTCTACTTCATCCCAGTATTTATTCTTATCTAGTATAAAATGTTACTACAACTTGCTTTTTATTCCTTTCCTCTCTCATAAATCATCTCACGACTTCTTTTATTTTTAGACCCTACTACAGAAGATTCACAGTTCAAAATAATCATTATTTATCATAAACGGCACCTTGGTTTGACCTCTGAATTCGTCCTCTGGCTGAAATAAACTCCTCTGTTTAACTCCTCTCCCTTTAAACCGCTTTTCCTCAGAAGGGCTGCGCCTCGCAAACAAAAGGTTTGAACATCAAGCAGGTGGAGCTGCTCGGATATCCGCTCTGTCACATCACAGAGAACAAAAAAAACTGAAAAGCAAACCGTTTAAAACTGAGTGTTCAAAGCAGTCTGAACATTCTGCCTCACAGGGATTACTCATGTATGCCTAAATTTAATGATTTAAAAATGCTGGTCGTGATTAAAATGAGATTAAAATAAACATTCACCATTTCAAATCATGACCACTGGCATTACAGTGGAACAGCAATGACAGAAAATAAGGAAAAGTATAATATAACATCTTGTGCAAATTTATAATTTGGCTAAAAAATGGAGATAAACCTAAAAAAAACTTTGGGATTCACCAAATCTACAACCTGATCATTTTTAATAGGAATGAATGCACTGGGCAGCTCAGCAACACCAAAAACGTCTGAAAGATAGTAAAGTGCACGATGACAGGATTATTTCCATGGTTAAGAAAATTAACTTTCACACATCTGACCAAGTCATTTACTAATCAGGTTGGTGGTTCGATCCACTTAACCTTCAGTCACTCGCTGCTCCAACCTGGATGCCAAGATATGTTCACTGGAATGTAAATGCTAGATAGAAAACACTGATATGAACGGGTGAATAACACGTTTTATAAAACTCAAGTAGAGTAAAAAAAAGTGCTCTATAAGAACCTGTGCATCTATTTAAGAAAGCCTCACAAAAGAAACTGAAGGTGGCTGCATCAAAGGCCTAACAGAGCATCTCAAGGTAGAAAATGCAGCATCTGGAGATGTCCATGGGTCGTGACTTCGTTCAGACATTTATTTTTTTGTCTTAAAATGGAAAAACTAGTCCTTATATTTCAAATCGTGTTAGTTTGTCCAATTAATTATGAACCTCTGACTGTGAGGGACTGAGTATAAACACGGTTGTAACAAAACTAAAGCTGAAAGTTTGCACTTTATTATTTGATTTAAAATTCACTGTGGAGGTGGAGGTGCAAAACTACAAATACGATGTCTTTGTCCAACAAATTTATGGACCAAACTGTAAATAACCCACAAGCAGCTAAGGCAGTAAAATGATGCTTACACACCGCATCAGTTTTAATTCAAATCAAGTGGCAGAAAATGTGCTTAAATATCTGCACCTCAAACTTTTTTGCCTTTTATTACATAATTTGCAATTGTTTTGTCTTATGTCCACTTTCTTGTCAGTGAAAACTTGAATAGTAAAGCTGTTTTTGTAATAGAAAAGTAGAAACTTCCACTGCCTCAGTGGGCCGGTTGCCACTGGTGTCACATCTCCTCCTAAATGCAAATACATAATTCAGAATTTCATTCTTTTCAACATTAACTAAGCAACTCTGGGAGTTTTTGCAAACACATCTGATCTCTCCCCCTTCATCTTCGTCAGGTGCAGACTGTGACGTGGATTCGGCCGCCCGCTTCATCGCCGCCACCTTCATCTCACTAAACAAAACGCCCAGCAAACTCATCTACCACCACTTCACTACGGCCACCGACACCTCCAACATCCAGATTGTCTTCCAGGTGGTTATGGAGACAATAATCAAAGAGAACCTGGAGGCCGTGTCACTCCTGTGACTGCGTGAGAACTTTGTCACATTTTAAATACTGAAATATGGAGATCATGTCACGCAAACATGATTCCTAATCTCCCTAATGTGAGGAGAACCCCAGGAGCTCTGCTGCTCCTCTTCGATTTCATGATCACATGTGGCTTCTAAAAACTGTTTCAAAGCAGATTGAAGTGGAGGACCACTCGGTTCATGCTTTGCTCGTGTTGGTCCCCGAAATGTTGACTTTTGAAACCTTTAATTGAAAGTAAAGGGCATTAATGTTTTATACTGTAGATTTATATGAAGTCAAACTATGAAAAGTGACGCTGATTTTTATGTTTGAAGACTGGATATAGATACATGTGGCATTTATTTGTGTCCTCCTCTGTGAACGTGGGGCCAGCATGGAGCGTGGGTGAGGGTTTGTTCAGTAACTTTGGTGGCGCAGTATTCACTCATGCATACCATCATGTGTTTCCCGCTCATCCATCACTTTGTCTCTGCTGTGCGTCATGCCTGTTTTTGTTTTTTTGTTTTTAATGAGGTCTTAATCACTTTAAAAACACACTGTTGACTTGACATCCTGAGCTAAAAACACCCACATCCGTGCACAGCCCCTCTGTCTTCTGATTCCTACCAGTCACACTGATATGGGGAAACTTATTAGAATTTAAAAAGTGAAACGTCTGACTTGTTAATTTCCTTCCCATCACCAATGACAATTATTGTTCCAGTATTACACACAAACCCTGTTTTTGTGTTTTTCAGCCAGGATGAAACCACCTATATGTGATTTGTTTGCAATTAGCTGAGCTGGAGTTTGTTTCCAGGGCTCCCTTGTGCTACTGACTCCAGTAATAAACAAGATATGGTAATGACTGATGCAGTGTGATATGGATACTAAAAACGAAAAACGGTGAGAAAAACACCCCCAAGTGCCTGATGAAGTTGTTTTACTGTGCTGTAATATAAATGCTTCATGCGCATGTATGAAATGTGTTTTTCATTCTTTGTTTCTTCTTTCTGAATTATTTTTTATGTTTACAGTTCATTAAGTGTTACGTCCTGAGACTTACTTTATGGGTTGTACTGAATCTGGAGTACAGAATAAATGTTATGCTGCAAACTCAACGGAAATCATGCAAATGGATAAGATTCAAATAATCCCGTGCTGGACCACTTATGTGTCCCCTGTGCAGTTGAAGATTTAAAGACACAGTTAGACCACACAGCAGGTTACCAGTGTTTGTTCATTTTAATAGATAAAATAAATAAAAGTACTTTACAGTAAATCTGCTCTGCAGTCGACTTCTCGTATATTTAATACAGTTTGGCAACACAGGTAAATGTCAGGGTTCAAACACTAAAGATGAGAAATAATTTGGGAAGAAAACGGCTTGAGCGAACATCTCTCACACCGATGTTTTTCTTGTTTTTTCTTTTACACTCATGTCTACGCAACAAAAGCAAAACTGAACAATGTTGAGGGGTTTAAATAAGAGAACATTCAGAGTCTGCAGCGGTCCGTCTTTGACAATTTGTGGGTCTTTCCCGGGAGTCGCCAAACCCTCACACTCATGCATCCTCGTTACTACTTTTCTTTTTTCCGGTTTCCACAGCAGTGCTCCCGGGATTCTGCGGAGGACGAGTCCAGTCGGGACTCACGCGGACAGGCAGTCCAGGGAGTCCAGAGTGAGGAAGACGTCCGCCTTGCACTGGAAAGTGCCCGTCCCGTCCCGCATCAGCTCGCAGCTCTTCAGGTTTGGGGAGATGTCCTTCACGCAGATGGCCTGAATGAGGCGAAAATGACAGATGAGAGAATTTAAAGGCAAAAGACGAGTCCTGTTTAACCAGCCTGAAAACCTACATTTCACTGATTTACACCGATTACATAAAATCATGCAGACTAAAATAATTAATCCTGGTGTTAGGGATGTAATCAGTTTAGATTTAGTTAAATATGCGATAGCAGCTTTATTAAAGCTGACCTTCAGCGCCCAATCATTTGATTTTTCTGTTTTCTTTGTTTGTTTTTGTCTTTATGATATTAAAAAAACAAATAAATCAGGAGTATTAATTCAATCTCATCCTGATTTTTTTAAATTTATTTTATTTTTAAGATTTCGAACTTTCAGCACTAATTAATCGCCAGTGTGGGAGCTGAATGGAAAGCAATACTTTACGCGCATACCTTCTTCGTTTTACTCTGAATGGTCATGTTTTAAAGCGCTTCCTAACAAGAATAGCGTTTGTAGTATGTTCTTTTTTGGCACTCACCATGCTTTTGAGGATGGAGATCTGCCTGGAACTCTCCGGGATTACGTTGTTACCGACTGTCTCTCCGCTCTCCATCAGAGTCTCCTCGGAGTCGGATCTCCGGACGTACGGTGACCTCCTGATACCGGACAGCAAACCTGAGGCGCGACCAACCGAGTAGTAACTGGGACCGGTGGTCTGCTTGTACCAGGCTTCAACTGAATAGCAGGAGATGAGCAGAGACACTCCAACGCACACCACAGCGAACCTGGCTGATTTTTCCATGTCTGGAACCGTCTTGGCACGTTTTACGCAGAACTTTTCTCGTCAGCGGTGCGTTTGTTTTGCTTGGTGTTCAGGAAACTTTCTGCTGCTTATATAGGCTGACTGGGCGACGTTATCGTGACCCAGGTCGTTCGTCAAATCAGAGCTATGAGGTGGGCGGATGATGATCCATCTTCAAAAGGAGAAAAAAAACATCCGAATTGATCCGCTCTTGATGGTTTAATGGCGCCACTGGAATGTGTTTGTGTGTGTGTATGTGGTAAGTGATAGTTAGAGGGTCATAGGACGTCAGCAAATCTCTGACCCTTGAAGAGGTCAGAGAGAAATTGATTAACATCAGTCGACCGTAACAGACACTGACACTGTAGTCAAAACACAACCGGATACCGACAAATTAAAGGAAGACACCTTGTATTTCACCGATTCATTCCTAAAAGAACTCTACTTGAGCGACAGGTGACTTTCTTTTTTCCCCTTTCCAAAAGATATTCCCTCATTTGTCGTTTTGTTGATGGTTGTTGAGATGCTAATTAAGAAGTTGGTTGAAAATCCCTCAAATGTTCAGTTAGAATCAAAATTGGTAAGTGTGAAGGTCTCAGCATATGATTCACATCATTCTCGTGAAACTATTAAGTGAGTCAGTGCCCCCTTTGGATGAGGAGCTTTGTCATCTTGGAAGAAGCAGTCATCTAAGGGAATAAGTGGAGTGAAACCATGCCAGCAAAATGCCGCCCACAGCATAACAGAATTACTGAATAACCTCACTTGAGGGGTAAAGGGTTCCAATTTTTCCTTTAATAAATCACCCAGTAATAGCTTATGAGACAGTGTGTGTGTCCTAACTGCACGTATTTATTAAATCTCAATGTAAAATAATCAGACTGACCAATTTTCAGAATTTCTTGGTTGAGTTTTCACATCAGTGAAAAGTTACGATTCATTACTTCATTCACAGAAATCAGCTCGATCAAGCAAAATCAGAGCAAAGGGCTTAAAAATCTTGAATTGAAGTAAAGGCAGATAGATCAGGAATGACAAGATGAGCCGATCGATGGGTGAACGAGTTTCAACAGCTTCCTACAAGGATTTAACGAACCAGTCTGACTTCAAAGTGGAGCTCAGAGGAAAAACGGTCCTATTTCAACAGAACCCATTTCGAGATTGATCCGCTGACATCACCAGTCATGCGTCATGAACTCCACCACGTCTTCAGTTACCAGATCAATCTATCAACAATAACAAAAACAGTTAAATGGCGTCTAAATATGTTGCCTTTCTATAACTCAGGGTTATGGCGAGAGTCTGGATGAAAATGGTGAAAATGAACCTTAAATGTACAGAGACGGAGAAAAACGATGAGCGATTAAATTATGCAGTAAAATAAAGCGGACGGTACAAATTAAAGCAACTAAAATTGTTTATTTTAAGCATTAAAAGCATCACTCACATACAAAATTAGAAGTTAAAATAAACATATTGTATTTTACAAAGTAAATGTCCTCATCCATAGAGCTTTATCAGTCAAGATGACTGAAGGTACCATTGGGGTCCCTTCAGTCAAGATGACTGAAGGTACCATTGGGGTCCCTCATAGTCCATTGTAAAGTGGTCTGCAGTGCGGCTCCAGTTTGTCCTCCAGGACATAGTCTGGTCCACAGACCCAGGAGTCGCCAGTCTTCCACTGCCACTTCTGCAGATCCTGCTTCAGGCTCTCCAGCACGCCGCTGTAGGACGGGTCTGACACCAGGTTCTTCGTTTCCAGTGGGTCTGTCCTGCGTTAGCGATGCAATTATTAATATTTAAACATTTTAGAAAGACTGAGCTCATAAGCCACAATTACTCACTGCAAATCCCTCCATCTAATGCAAAAATAATGAGTTATATTTACTAAAATGACTATAGACTATAGCAACTATAGCTTCTATTAGTTTTATTAAAATTAGTCATTTCTCCAGGGAAATATGTTGGCGTTAAACTGTTGAACCGTTCAGGGTTTAACATGAATCTCACCCCATGACACATGTGATAGGCTACAGCTTCTCCACAACCCTAAACCCAGTAAGAGAATGGTTGCTTTGCCTCCATTTCTAGTGAAAATAATAAGCATTTTATTGGCTAACATAATATCTGACTAGTGTTTTTTCCCCACACATTACATTTAAAAGTACTAAACATAGCCTATGAATGAAACCAACTTTTTACCTCTTAAAAGCTTAATATTACCATCAAATACTTTTTTTAAAGTGCACTACATACCTACGTTTAAATAAGGCGTTTATGTTGGTATATTATTAATTAATTAAAACCTTCAGGTCAACAGTCATTAGCACAGCAGGAAAGAGGAGTAAGAAATGAATGGTGAAATAAATTATGACAAGTAATAATCCGTTAAAATGTTCTTATTCAAGTGTATGCCTTCATTATAGTGTGTTATAAGTCATTCATTAAATGTTCTTATACTGTGCACTCAATCAGGTTGTTGAAAATCAGTTTTAAATTAAGCTAAACGTGGTTTTCAAAGCCAATCTGTGGTGTAGTTTTAGTTTTAGACTATCAATAGTGTTCATTATTGGAGAAAAAAGAAACTTGATTACGTTTGTGCTCGTTCACTCTTCAGCTAACAGTCACCTTCATCCGTTGTTATGAATGTCATCTTTAAAAAAAGCTTTACACTCTAAGAAACTGAGGGAACAGTCTGTTAACGGTCTGATATAAGATGTGAACGATGTGTCTGCAGATGTGGTGGACTCAACTAGTGGACCATCTACGTTTTCTACTCACAACTGATTAACCTCAGTGTAAAAGTCACAGCAAAGACGGTGCTGCTGATTTTTAGTGTGAAAGACGACACAGCTCGTTATCAACATCCTCCTCAGTTTTTCACTTGTTACTGCTGCAGTGAAAAATTACGGACACACAAACCGTGAAATAAAAAGCTTTAAATGGAAACAGCCTGCTATTTATGTGTCGCATTTTTTTAGTGACCGATCAAAGTGCTTCGAAAGACGAGTTGCATTTGACCAGTACATGTTTCTTCTGTACTCTTTAAGCACTTTATCCTTTTCACATCCACAGCAGATTGAGAATCACCAATTAACCTAACATGTATGTTTCTTTCTGTGTTGTTGAATATGTGGGTGGAGGGCAGGAGATTCATGCCAGGAATCTTTACCATCAAATGCAACAGTGTTTGAAAAAAGAAAAAAAAAAAAAAGAAAAAAGTTTTAAATACTGATAGATCACAAAAAAAAATCTGAACAATCATGGCAAATAAAATTTGCTCAACACGTGATTCTTGTTCTGTTTTTGACCTCTGCTCTTTGTTTTCTGAGACAGAGTTGTTACCTTATCGCTAAATCAGCTGTTTTAGGTTTATCTCACTGGAATCGGTGGATGCCCCTGTCATCCACTGATCAAGGTCAAGTATTGTGATCCACTTTTCCGTGAGGACCTTTTAACTCCCGTCCTTTGCAGGGACTGATACTTATCAGGAATAAGGTTGTGTTTGCTTCTCTGGATCAGCTCTAACAAAGCGAGCGACAGCAGCTGTTACAGACCTGGTGTCGTACAGCTCCCAGCGAGCTCTGTAGTAGTACTGCTCCAGGCTTTTAAACCAGTGTGTCGGCTGACTCAGCGTGGTGCGGTTCAGCAGGTCCTGAAAGGTGGGCGACACGTACAGATCTTGATCGATAGGGAAGGGCATACGGTAGTGCAGGTTGTGCAGAAGGTGGTACGGCCCCTGGTGAATAGAGCGAATCGGGTAGTACATGGTGACCTGAAATCAAAGCAAAAGTTTTAGTTAAAGACATTTTATTCTCTCATTAAAGTGGTGCTGTCATGTTTTTCTTGATTTTCTGTCTTATTAATACTTTTGCAACAGCGAATTTAAAATAAAGATGTCAGTGTACGTGCAATTAATCCTTCTGAGCCAAAAGCTCCACACTGCTCTAAGCACTTGGTTTTAGACTTTTGTTCCCTACTCTTGGCTCAGTGTGAGTCCAGTCAAAGCAGATATTCTTATATGGTTGTGTCAGGCTTACAACTCTAGCTGTAAGCACAGCAGCCCACTGCTGTTCAAACTTTTAGCTTGTAAGGGGCAGCCAATCAGAAAAAAGTTGGCTTCAAGTAAGAGGAGCGAAAATAGCTCATCATCAGTTTAGATAAGGGAATATTTTAAACTGAGACTCAAGCAAGGCTACCACAGTAGAGTCCAAAATAAAAATTTAGAGCTAGAAATAAAAATGATTCATCAAGCTAAAGTGGTGGTGATGTCCTGACCTCATGCAGGGACTGGCTGGAGTAGACAGTGTGCCAGCTGGTGGGCTCAGTTACCAAAGCAGGGAGTAACGAGCGGCCAGTGAGGTGGACCTGGGAGGCAGGGGTGCCAGGTAGGCTGTAGGATGGGTAAGGAACAGAGAACCAGTCGAGGATGGTGGGAGTGATGTCTGTAAAAATAAAAAGGAAAAGAAAAGAAAAGATAGTAAAAACAAACAAACAAAAAACTGACAAATGTTCAACTTAAGTTACTAATAATTAAAGGAATTCTTAAAAAGGCACACAGACCAAAATATAAGACCCCTTAGCTTTAAACAGTACATTTTAAACTAAGGGATACCCTCATATTTATACAACACCGTCAAAACAAAGAAAAAGAAAGCCACATATCTCTGTATTTTTGTTAGTATTTGTTGATAGCTTGAGAAAATACTTCTACCCCTACTTGTACAGTCTATTACTCTATTATTTTTCCTTCTATCAATATTTCATGCTCTGTTGTTAAGTCTCCATCTAGTGTCTGCTTCAGATCAACACACCGACTCTTCTGCTCTGTCACTCTTTACTGGATCGTAATTATTAGAACTTTTTTATTGTTTGTTATTCACAATCCAGAAAGGTTTAGGAATGAGTGGCATCAGTATTTAACTTTAACCTGCAGTTCACTCAGTGCTCATAATGGATAGCTGCTTAATTTTAAGGCCTAAAATACTGAGAAAAGGTCCATTTGCATCGTTCCTTGTATCTTCAATTTTCTTACCCAGCAGGCTGACGTAGGCCTCGCTGGTGTCTCCCCATCGCTCCCTGTGCTCCGGAGAGGACACCAGCATCGGCTCTGCCGTTCCAGAGTGATACAGGTTGGTTCTGCCATTTGGAAAGGGGATCCCGTTGTCTGAGCTGTAGATTATCAGAGTGTCGTTCTCATAACCAGCTTCTCTGAGCTCCTGAAGAACTAAACCGATACCTGCAGGGGATATGCGCAGCATCGTAGTTTAGTGTTTTACAACCTTCTTTTTCTATGTTATAAAACCGTTACGCACCCTGATCCAGCCGGCTCACTGTGGTGTACAGTGCAGCCAAGTCAGCTCGTGATGCAGGTGTATCCGGCACAAAAGGAGGAACCTGAAGTGCAGAAGATGAGGAAATTCTGCATTATCATGTGTTAAAGTTCTGTAGCTTTAATTCAACCATCATGGTAACGTGAAAAGTTATAAAAAAAAAAAAAAAAAAAAAAGTAAAGACTAAGACAAACTGGGAGATAAGAAAAAGCTGTGGAAAATTTTGGCATTTGGAAATTTCTCTTAATTTCAACTGCAGCCTGTGCAGGCTGTAATGCAAAGCAGCAATGAGCTCAAGACCAAATCTTAAATGCTTCATCTGGTGTTTGGTCAAATATGAAGTCAGTGATAAAACCATCATCGATGAGTACTCCGTTTAGAATTTATTGTTAGGCGAGTACGTCATGAATGAACCCACATTTATTAACATTAATGCACTCCCAAAGCACGTAACTGTAACTACAGCTAATTCTCACATTTAAACAGACTTTTGACTTGGTGTGAAAAATATGACATCTGGCCAAAACAGTCCTAACTTTTACACAACTTAATCAGTCAGATGGTTTAAACCAGCGGTCCCCAACCTTTTTTGCGCCACGGACCGGTTTATGCCCGACAATATTTTCACGGAACGGCCTTTAAGGTGTCATGGATAAATACAACAAAATAAAACTAGTACCGGTACCGAAAAAAAGAAGATTTATTCATAACACACGTGAAAAGACCCAGGAAAACAGAGTAAACGATAAAAACGATAAAAACCCTGAAAACTATACATTTCACACCTGAGCCTCAACTCTCGCGGCCTCAACTCTGGGGACCGCTGGTTTAAACCGTTCTCAGAAAAACCTGAGTATATGTTTTGTTTAATTTCATTTATTTATTGTCTTTAGTTTCCTGTAACAAATGACTTGACTCACTCATTTCGTTTAAATGATCAGTTTTGCAGAAATCTGCACAGCCACATTTTAGGCACAATCCAAAAACAAAAACATACTACTACAGTAAACAGTTTTGTAATAATTAAAGAAACACTTTAACCAGAGTATAGCATCAAGCCAACCTCTGGGATATTGATCTGGAGCCCTACAGCAGGCCACTGGTGTGAATGTCTCAAACTTCATGACGGTGCACTGAGGGCTTAGTGTACTCTAGTTGGTCCTGTGCTCACTGCCCGGCACCATAGAGCCTGACTGTCATTTACTATAAAATGCCAGAATTTGTAAGTCCACCACTGTCACCCTGTACTTTTCATTAATGAGAGCAGGCTCATCCTGAGCACATGTGACAGACAAGAATGGGTTTGGACAAGTTGGAGAATAATGCTGCCTGTAATGTTGTTCAGCATGACCAGTTTGGTGATGGTTCTGTGATGGTCTGGGGAAGCATATCCATGCAGGCCAGGCAACGGCACACACAGTACAATGGCACAGTGGTTCCTGGGTTCCTCCAGTTGCACGACAAAGCCTGGCTTCATGTGGCGAGAGTATGCATGCACTTCCTGGAGGATGAAGTAACTGATACCACCAACTGGGCCCCTAAATCCAATAGAACAACTCTGGTATGTTATGTTTCAGGCTATCTGATGCTGCCAGGTTGCACCTCAGACTACCTAGGAGCTCAGTGATGTCCGGGTCCAGATCTGGAGATCAGGAAATTCCTAATGATACCATCTACCATCTCAGTAGGAGCATGCATACAACAATGTCAGCTGCTGCAATGAAATTTCAGCAAAATGGACTAGCCTGCTTTGATTTTATAGCCTTTTTCTTTTTAAAACAGTTAAATAATGACATAAAACAGGTATTAAAGCAGAAACTGGGATTTCTCTGACCTTTACTTGGTCTGGTGTGTAATACTGTGGTGTCCAGTCAGGGATTCTACCCATCCCCTTTTCACCATTCCCAAACTTCTCACAGAAGGCTCCGTATTGGGGCTGCGAGTGTCCACATCGATGAGTATCATGGAAGGCAACATAAAGGAAAAATGGCCTGTCTTCATTCTTTATATTCTCCCGGTTACTTTTTTCTGCTTTTTTCCCGTTCTTTCGTTGAAAGGCTTCCTCTTTGTGAGTCTGGAAAAACTTGCGGACCAGGAGTTTAATGCGAGTGATGTTCCTCCCCACCTGGAGGACAGAGCTGTTTTCCTCTGTGTAGGCAAAGTCAAAGGGGTAAACAGATCCAGGGCCAACGTGCTTCTTTCCAATTATGCCTGTGAAGAAAGAATCAGTGAGTTTAAAAAGTAAAAAATAAGAAAGATTCTTTTATAGACATTTTGTTATCTACCTGTGTGTACGTTGGTTTGTTTGAGAAGCAGCGGCAGACTTTGTACTTCATCAAAAGAATTAAAGTGATGGACTCCTTGATGAAGTCCATAAATGCCATTCTGATGCTGGAAACCACAAGAGAAACACACCTCAATAATTCACCTCGCTTTAATGAGAGGCATTTACAGGTGTGTGTGTCTCACCTGTGGCAGGCCGGTGAGGACGGCGGAGCGGCTGGGTGAGCAGCTGCTGACAGATGTGAAGGCGTTCTTGAACACCACGCTGTGCTGAGCCAGAGAGCGCAGGTGAGGCGTGTGGACCACAGAGTTGTTATAAACCTCTGTCTCGAAACCTGCATCATCAGCTGTGAGGAGGAAAAGACAGAAACTCATGCAGGGGCTCAAACAAAATGCCCATAACTCACTTTTAATAATCTCTAAAATCTTCGTCATCTACATACTGCTTTGCAAAGTCAGTAGGGTAATGAAACCTGGCTTTGAGTCACAATTGCAGTTCTTCTCAGAAGTACAGGATGGGTTTAAGGTTGGGGTTCAGTGCAGAGGATTTAAGTAGGAAAAGTGTTTCTTGGTGGATCAGGCTTCATGTAAAGAGACACTGACATTTTTCTTTTTCCCCTGAGTATAGTTTTCATTTTTTTCCCAATTGTTTGGCATTTTCTGACAGATCATTTTAGATTAGTTTTACTTTAAACATATTCCTTTATAGAATATTTGTACGATAATAAAATCTACTTGCATGAAGGTTAAAACGGCTCAAGATTGTAACATACAAACCGACTTCTGCCTCATATTTAGTTTGTTTGGATTTAGTCAACTTAATTATTTTATGTTATGGAGAGAGGTTCTACTAATAAACAAAATAAAAGCAACTGCCTAAAACAGTTATAACCTCCATCATGCACTTTCAGTACTGTGCAAATCTCATGCCTCTACTTATTTCTATATACAGAGTTTATACAATCCAAAAAGTCAATATTTGGTATGACTATCTTATTTCTTCAACACAGCCTGAACTGTCTTGGGCAAGCTTTCTTGTAATTTTTTTGAGCAGTCTTCAGGAATCATTCTCCAGGCTTGAAGGACATTCAAAGCTGTTCTTTTGCACTGTTCCCTATCACTATAATGATAAAGTCTCTGGGGAGGCCGATCCATGACTGATGGTACTCCAGTATGTGTTTTTCTATCCAGGCATGCTTTCACTGCATTGTCGGTGCATTTGATCTTTATTTGATCATCCTGAAAAATTAAAGCTGTTTTTAGTAAGACGCTTTCTGCATCCATCTCAGTGTCCATCAGTTTTTATGATCCCCAACTGCAGCCCCAAACCATGACAGAGCCTGCACTGTTACAGATAGCTGTAGACACTCGCTGTTGTACCTCTCTCCTGATCTTCTCTGTAAATACTAACAATGATTTGAACCAACAATCTCAAATTTGGATTTGAGACTGTTACTGCTGATTTTCAGTTCAATTCTTGTGTAATTTGGTGTACTTAAGCCTTTTCCCCATGTCGCTTGCATTAATCATTAATGCTGTAGATATTTTTTTTTTAAGCCTGACACTTTTAAGTGGATTGAAAATGAGTGAACAAGCAGTCAATGTCCAATGAAAAACTTCGGGAACTATTGAATCTCTGTTATATAACGAATTAAAGGGTGGCTCGAGATTTTTGCAGATAATTGTAATGGCAACAGGAGGGTGTATTTCAGCATTTTAAATTTCCAGCCAGATAACAGAAATGATTTATAGTTTCTCCAGGAGCACAAAAACGTGAACTCACCAATTATTAGAAGCACATTTCTCGTTTTGGACTCTCCGATGCAACATGATGCTAAAAAAATAATAAAAACAACCCGAGGGAGCATGCTGGCCTCTTCCTCTATTTCTCCACAGAAAAATACACTTTAAATATGAAAACAAAACTCGCTAAAGTTAGCACTTAAAGGCATCGTTGGAACGACGTGAAATATGCTTCCTCAAACAACTCAAACCCCGCCCACTGGGAGTCACATGACACAAGTCACGTGAGGAGAAAAAAAACAGGAAACGACTTATCTCGCGCCTAGTCAGCGAAATGTTTTTTGGAGAAGTGGGTTTAGCAAAAGGAACAGTAGAGAAGGACGTGAAAAATCACAGCCCAGCCAAGAGAAAGCATCACGCTGTGTAAGAATTTATGTTTTATTCAACTCTATTCTATTTTATTTACTCTTTTCTACTTTATTTTGGTCTGTTCTTGTCTATTTTAGTCTATTTTGGTTAAGTTCGGTTAAACACTGCGGAGTTATTTTATATTATATTGTCAAATTTCTATTTTATTCTGTTTTGTTTCATTTCTGTAGTATACGAATTCAGTCTCTTCTGTGCATTCTTCTCTCTTGCACTCAAACACATCACTGTTTTTAGTGTATTATCATTCTTTTTTGATAATTACAAGGTTGTTATAGTCTGGGTAACATAGACTCATAATCAGGCACAGTGGGAGATAAAGTATCAGTCTGAGGTCACGTTCACGTAAGACTGTGGACCTATCTGTTGGACTTTTCTGATGAGGGAGTTTATAGTTTGAAGGTAAAGGTGACTTCATGAAAAAAAAAAAAAGTCCTGACTGTTCAGATACCGGTATGCAAAGCACCCAGCTGTCATATGATCGCCATATAATTGTAAATGACACACAGTGAGCTTGTGAATGGTTCTTTTTTTGTGTGGCAGGCAGATCACAGCATGAACCTGAAGATAAGTCCTCGGCTTGAAGAAATGCAAACAAACAGGTTGACAGCTGCTTGCATGAGCAGCATCTTTGTGGCGTTTTCCTGAATGCTGGATATCTCAGCAGGAGGTAGGAAATAAAAGGAAAAAACAGAAACTTGGGCAGCACCCAGCAAAGCTGATGATATTTAAAGCTGAGGGGAGAACTCATGCTTTGTGTGTGGCTGTTGTTTTGTTCATTTTACTTTTTTCTGCTACAGATGTCTCTTTGCTGAATTTCTCTCCCGCCGGTCTTTACCTCTAAGTGTGATGCAGCAGTGTCTGATGAGAAGACAGTCAGCCCGGTGCTGCTGTTCCTACAGCACCCTGAAGGCCTGGTTTCCCATCCTCTCATGGCTGCCAAAGTACAACCTGAAATGGCTAAAGATGGACGTCCTTGCTGGTCTCACTGTTGGATTGACGACTGTACCACAAGCGCTGGCTTATGCTGAAGTGGCCGGCCTTCCTGTGCAGGTGAGTCTTAGGCTTTCCTTTAGGGTTCACCTCCCTCTGGATAACTAATTTGGCTTTCCTCTTTTCCTGAGACATGAGCTTTAAGATTAAAAAATAATTAGCTGCATAATTAGTTCAGACTTTATTTTATTTTCTGTCCACAGTTCGGACTCTACTCGGCCTTCGTGGGGGGGTTCATTTACACCTTTCTGGGAACCTCCAAGGATGTGACCCTGGGCCCCACGGCCATCATGTCCCTCTTGTGCTCCTCTGTGGTGGGAGGGCAGCCTCACCGAGCCGTGCTGCTCAGCCTCCTCTGTGGACTCATCCAAGCTGTGATGGCGTTACTGAGATTAGGTGAAATGAGTGCTCCCGAGGTCATGTGGAAAGCTTGTGATTTCAGTTTTGGGCTTTTCCTGAAAAACTTGTGAACCACTGAAAGCAAAACAAAATATTTTTTCACAATAACACACATTGTTGTGTGAGTCTGAGAGCACTGGTAGTTTATCACATCCTCCAGTATGTAAAATTTAAGGTGAAGTCCAAAAGTAAAAACAACATCACAAAAATCGAGTAACTATCATGTAGGAACTTAAATTTTAGAGGTAGACAGTCTACTATAAAATCTGTGGCTCTTAAATAGTCATCTGTTCATCCATTTTATTAGCCACATATCCAGTTCAGGGTCGTAGGGAGCTGGAGCCCCCTCACTGCTTTCATATGGCGTGACACAGGATACACTCTGGACAGGGATGGCACACAGAGATAGCCATTCATGCTCACATTAACATCTAGGTTAGAATTGCCATTAGCCGACCAAGCATGTCTTTGGACTGTGGGAGGAAGCTGGAGTGCCTGGAGCAAACTCCACAGGCACAAGGAGAACATGAAACCTTGTCTCATGTTCTCCTTGGACAGGACCCGATCCAAACTTAATTGTGCTGTGGGTTATTTTTAAATGACTTACTAGTCTTGTGTCATTTTACGGTAAAATGGCAATGAATGGGCAAACATTAGCTCCTTATCGAATGAGAATTTATATTTTTTCCTTAAAGAGTTACTGTAATATTTAAAATCTGGAAGGTTTAATGATGTCTTGGTTCTGTAAATCATCCACTACTTTGCTTCTCTTCTGCAGGTTTCCTTCTGGACTTCATCTCTTTTCCTGTAATAAAAGGCTTCACATGTGCTGCTGCAGTAACTATTGGATTTGGCCAAGTCAAAGTAAGAGTGAAAACATGCACACACAGCAAAAACTAACACACATACATAGAGTTATCTCAGCATATACAACACATCGAACTGTATGCCTCAGTAGGAAAAAAGTCTTTAAAAGAATGAAAAGATAAAAAGTGAGTCTTTATTAAAACAAAGCAGAAAGGAAAATATTATATAAATAAACAAGCCAGGATGGAAATGAAAGCAGAGAAAACAGGAAGGCATAACAGATGACACAACAAAGAGCAAGGGCCAAACTGAGGGTATAACTGCACCAAGGCAGATTAGGGGAACGTGGAACAGCTGGGGCAAATAAACACAGGTGTAAATAATCGACACAATGAGGCAGGGGGAGAAAGTAAGACTAAACACAATGTAAAGGAGACAAAATGGTATCAAAATAAAACAGGAAGAGAGGCACAATAACTAAACTGCAGACAGAACTAGCCTAAACGTAGGGGAACTGGCATAGAAGGAAAAGGTAGGAAACAGTAATTTGAACTAAATGCTCAAGACTGAAATGCTAAGGGAGTACACAAAGGTGAAAGTCTAAACCAAAACCAGCAAACTAAAGATAATGAAAAATAAACAGAACTTGAAAAGACCAAAAAACACAAAACGCTGGGTAAAAGACCCAGAATCATGACAGAAGAAGTGCTGAAAAATACACTGAGAAGCATACAGAATTTAAAAAAAAAAAAATCTAGAATGATCAAAACTAGCTTATTGGCATCTAAGAAAATAGAAAAGTCACCAGAAAGCACCACAATAATGATTTGAGCATTGGGTCGACCAGTGGTTAGTACTGTTGCCTTTAAGCTAAAAGGTTGTGTGTTTGAATCCACCTGCTGGGTCCTTTCTGTGTGGAGTTTGCATGTTCTCCTTCTGCCTACAAAACTCCTTATTGCTTTTTTTTTTTTTTTACTAGCACAGGCTCTGATGTACATTCCCGCTCTGCTTCAGTCAGGTTCTTGTACTTCTCTGCGGTTTAGTCTCTTAATAAAACACTTAAACACAGCAGTCTGCTCTCTACAAACTAAGCACATGGCTTTACCTCTGACTTTAGTAAATAAATATTTGAAAAGTCTGTGTCTTAAAACTCTATATTCTGCATCAGTGTTTCTTTATTAATTAATGCAAGTTGAAATCTCTTTGCTTGCACATGCATACATAAAATACAATAAAATTAATAGTTGCCTTCAAAAAAAAAAAAGGAAAAAGGTTGTGGTGTGGTTTCCCACAAAAATCACACCTATCAATTTCCCATTGACCTCATGCAGACAGGTCAAAGATGTGACCGGTGAGCACTATAATCTGTGTTGAGCTTTTACTGGTGGATTTGCATCATTGTTGGTGAACTGATTAACAATAAATGGCCTGTATTTGTATAGCGCTTTACACATCCAGTCATCCACCCATTCACACACTGGTGATGGCAAGTTACATTGTAGCCACAGCCACCCTGGGGCGCACTGACAGAGGCGAGGCTGCCAGACACTGGCACCACCAGTAGGCAACAGGTGAAGTGTCTTGCCCAAAGACACAACGACCAAGACTGTCCGAGCCAGGGCTCGAACTGGCAACCTTCCGATTACAAGGCGACCTCCCAACTCTTGAGCCACGATCGCACACGCGAATGTTTAGGTTATACTCAAAAGTGCATTTTGATTGCTCTGAGTGCGTAAACTCCAAAGAGAGAACTGCTCTTGCCCTCTCATTTTCCGTTCATAAAGTCAGTGGTTTTACCCGCTCTTCCTTTTTTTCTAGAATATTCTGGGAATCCAGGGTGTCCCTCAGCAGTTTTTCCTGGAGGTTTACTACACCTTCCACAAGATCCCTGAGGCCAGGATCGGTGATGTGGTTCTTGGTCTGATTTGTCTCGCTCTGCTGGTCACGTTGATGTTCATGAAGTCGAGTCTAACCTCTGACAGTGACTCCACCTGCTCCATGTATGCCAGGAAAGTAGTGTGGGCTGTAGCTACCAGTGAGTACCTTTGTGTTTGAGTACACGTGTCTCTCTTTTACAAAAAAAAAATTCTGTTCATTACATTTTTATTGTATTTCTTTATATCATCAGTGCGTAACGCTGCAGTGGTCATCGCTGCATCCCTCATAGCATTTTCCTGGGAGGCGTATGGTAATCACGTCTTCACGATCACTGGAAAAACTACCCGTGGACTGCCACCATTCAGGCCTCCACCCACCTCTGACACTACAGCCAACGGCACCATCGTTTCCTTTGGAGAGATGGTGAAGGTAAGGAGGAAACTGCCAGTAACCCGATGAAGACACTGGATCTTTTTGATAAATGATTGAGCTGAAAGTTTCACTTCCAGAATCCCTCTGCTCTCAGAAAGAGCTGCTGACTGTCTCGTCTTCCTCTCTGTGTGTTTTAAAGGACTTTGGAGGAGGGCTAGCGGTGATCCCCTTCATGGGCCTGTTGGAGAGCATTGCTATTGCGAAAGCATTTGGTAAGTAATGTTAGTCACTGGTTTCAGAGGATAATCATAATGATGGTGGTAATTCCTTGACGTTTCCACTTTTTCAATGAGGTGTCTTCAGACAGAATTAAACGATAGACATAAAATATGGTACAGATATTCACATTTCTTACCAGAATAATAATAAAAATAAGTATCTCCAAAACTAATAGCTGACAGTCCCATAATTTAACATGTTAAACTAACACTGTAAACATATAAAACTCCAATAGCAATCTTAATATTTATCATGTATTTAGCTTGTAAGTGCAACATGGCTGTCAATTTAAGGCTTCATCATGAAGATGAAATTAATAAAGATCAATACTTTATACATTTTTAAAAACAAAACATGTTTCAAAAGCATTTTTCTACTCATTAAATAGTTATTAGAGAGACTTAGACTTAGAGCTTTTTATTGTCATTGTGCAGTTTCTTGCACAGCGAAATTGGGTAGCTGAACCACAAAGGTGCTAAAGTAAGAAGATTAGATATTAGATAATAAAGGCAGCTAAAGAATGTTTTTCCTCATCACACTGGTGACTGATTTTAACTTAATGTTTCTCCTCAGCCAGTCAGAACAACTACAGGATCGATGCCAACCAGGAGCTGCTGGCAATTGGAGTGACCAACATCATGGGCTCCTTTGTGTCAGCCTACCCTGTCACAGGCAGCTTTGGGAGGTTTGTGTGTCTGTGTGTGTTATTTTCATAGTTATAATAACAGTTATGTTTATACTGACATGTTTTCTTTCACATCCAGGACAGCTGTGAACTCCCAGACTGGAGTTTGCACTCCAGCTGGAGGGGTTGTCACCAGTAAGTTGTGACACTTTCAGCTTTTACGTTTTCCTCTTCTGCCCCCTTGTGGCCATTTATGTTGTCATACAGCAAATTATCCTCACCTCACATTTCTTTAGTTTCTTTTTTCGTTATTAAGTGTGCCTATGCCAAAAGGCACACTTATTACTATTGCTCGGATTTATTATTATTATTATTATTATTATTATTTTCCTTTTTCCGCCTGAAATTTTGGACCGTAACTCGCCCCACAGTTTTGAGACAAGGTTCACATATGTTATATCATTGTGTGCGGCTGGAGCTGGAATGAGTCGCTATGACTTTTGGTGTTTATTACTTCTATAGGTTTTTAAATATGAATATTTTAATGCAAGTTTTTGCCCATTGGAATGAATGGGAAGCAAAGTGAAACTTAGCAAAGTGAAACTTAAGTTTCACTTACATTTGAAGTTAATTTGTGGTGTGTTGGCTCACTCTAGTGGTATGTCCCCGTATTTGGATTACCATAATGATGACAATATCAACGGCGCGCACAGCGTCGGTGCTTTCAGGAACCATTGGAATTCTTAAGGTTGCGCGAAGCATTGAATAGTTATGGTAACGGCAAGGGTGTATGCTTGGTGGGAAACTGCATATCCTACAAATTCATAGCACGCCTCTACCCAGTCAAACAATGGCGGCTGCCACTTGGTTTAATATATTCCTCTTATTCGTGTTTCTAGGTCACAAAGTAAACTTTTAAGATATTTTCAGGCGAGAATGTAGGTGTGTAAACGTCAAATATCTGCTCGTTTTGTCAAAACATCCCATATTGGCAACAGATTTTTCACGATGTTGGCTAGCTAGCCGGCTAGCGCCGCTTCACTCAAAAGCACCCAGGCTTGGCGTCTCTAACTCCTTTCATCCCCGATCGCTCCGCAAACAGTCTTTGTCTTAGCTGGACGTATTTTTCGTTTATATGGGCCGATGATGCTGGTCGATGAGGAAAAACTAACAGTTGTTTGGTGGTGGCTAACGCGGAGCTAGCTAGCCACCGGTATGTGTCTCTTTCCCCTCGTATGTGGGGAAAGAAACATGCGAGGCGGCCGCTGATCGACCGGTTTTCAGGCGAGAATGTAGGTGTGTAAACTTCAAATATCTGCTCGTTTTATCAAGGAGTCCCATATTTTATCAAGAAGTCCCATATCTCTCACGATGTTACAGCTAGCGCCGCATGGCAGCTAGCCGGCTAGCTGGCTAGCGCGGCTTGTGTGGCTTGTGACACCCAGGCCGGGCTGGCTCACACATAGGCCGGCTCACGCTCTCGTTCCACCCCCTAGTCTTTCTTTATGACTCTTGTTTCGCTGCTGGGTTTATTTTTCATTTATATGGGCTGGTGATTCATTTATTCATTTTAGTAACGATAAGAACAGTGAAAGGTGGTGGATTGTCCAGATGCTGTTCGATGTGGAAAAAATAACTGGGTTGTTTGGTGGTGGCTAACCCAGAGCTACAACGGAGGGCAGCGGTTCTCTGTCTGGTTTCACCCCCCTCACCCTCACGCCGCCGGTACGAGTGTCCGGTGAACTGAATGTCAGGTAAGATGTTATGTATATTTTCGTTGTGTTGACTTTTTACAATCAGTTACACTGGTCGTGTCCAAATTCATGGGCTGCATCCTCCTGAGGAGGTCGGGTAGGCCGGAAGTAAACGGCCGTGAAATTGGACGGTCTAGCCTTCAGATTAGCGTCGCCGCTGTCTCGGTGGAGTTTAATAAACTCAGCCGTCTGCTCCTTGCTATCTAAAATATAACAGGACACTGGCGTAAATTCTCGACTGTCTCATACTTATGTTTAATCAGGTTTCTGTTTGACGTTTAGTCAGCTGTGTAAAAACCAAGGAGGAGGGGGATTAATAAAGTTTTATTTTATCTAATCTAATCTAATAACTTTAATCTCAGCCAAACCGATTTACTCACGAACAAACAAAACACTGAAAAAAGCCCAACAATAACATTTGTAGGTTGTCTAAGTGAATTATATATTACATTTAACCCGAGTAGCGAAAGTCCGCGATGATCTGAAAATAATGTGCCGGGAGTTGTGCCGTTCTCGGCCGCATCAGTAACCCTCGAGCTCCCGGCTAGCTGTCGAGCTGGTGGGTAGCAGACGTCTCCGAAAACGTCGAAGCACTTTGGCAAATATGTGATATCTTGATAAACCGAGCAGATATTTGATGTTTACACAGCTACTTTCTCGCCTGAAAATATGTTAAAAGTTTATTTTGTGACCCAGAAAGATTACTAAGAGTAATTTTAAAACTTAGTAGCAGCCGCCATTGCTGGAAACTGGAGGCAGGAGGCTCCGGTCCATTCGCACCAGAACCTCTCGCCATAAGAACAGTTTCTTCCCCTCTGCTGTTGGACACATGAACAATAACCTTATGACTGTTCCCACCCCTAACACATGACCCTACGCTGTGTTGACTGCATCATTCCATGTTTGGCACTGATCACCACCTGCACTCATGTATATATCATGTATATACCTATCTATTTAGCCCTTTTAATTTTTAACTTTTAATTCTTATTCTTATTTTCATGTCTATTTAAGCGTAATTTATGACAGTATGTCTGCACTGAAGCACCGCAGCAATTTCCTAATGTTGTAAACCTGCCCAACATTTGGCAATAAAACCCTTTCTGATTCTGATTTGGCTGGGCCGCGCTATGAGTTCTGGGATATGTTGGGCCACGAAGGACACACCCGACCCGTCCTTCAAATTCGGGGAAAAGGAGGACGCATTTGTCGGCTGCATTCGGAGCAGTCTACGAATTTGAACAGCCTTCGGCGCGTTGCTGTGACGTAATCGGTCTACAAATGTGGCCTCAGGAGGATGCAGCCCATGAATTTGGACATGACCAATAAGTCGTACAGCTGGGTGGGTGCTGTGTTACTGATGGTGAACTTTATTGTATTCATAAGGTTAGTTATTGGGTTGCCAACCGCCCCGTGCAAGCGGAATCGTCCCGCATTCAGAGAAAATATTACACGTTTCGTATTGAGCTGAAAAGGAACACAGTTTGTCCCGTACTTCAGGTAGAATGGAAGAAGACACAAAGCTGGATTTATTCAGAACACTGTGTAAAAATAACAAAAAACAAAAAGTGAATGCAAAAGTGCATAAATATTTATTTTACGTGTTTGATGTGTGTGGCAGGGCGTGGTCTGCAGTGCCGCTGCAGGGGAGGTGGACCCACCTCAGCGGCATCTGCAATCACGCCTCTCAGGCGTAAAGTCTGTGCTCTCTCTTCCGTTTTTTTTTTTTTTTTTGTTGTTTTGTTTTGTTTTGTTTTTGTTTTTTTGGGTATGTGTCGGGCTGTAAGATGAAAAGCTACAGCCGGCTGTGTGGGTACAGCAACTATGTGTGAAAAGTGGTCCATAACGTAATGCTTCAAAGCGTGTTCATGCAAACATTGTCGGGTCTGCTTATGAACCTCTGCGCACAGCGTCTGCAAATCGGGGCTGTACGAAGTCACCCCATCTTTACACAAAACTGTAAGCTGTCATCTGTGAGGCGCGAGCGGTGTTTGGTTTAACCATAGTTCATGGTGGAGAATGGCTGCTCTGCTGAGTTTTGCTCTCTGTAGCCGTTTGAATGGCAAACTACACTGATTAGCGGCGGCATAGGCACACTTAAAATTTCTTCAGAAATTTTCGCTTTCTAGTTGGTGAAATTAAAAGGCTTATCGTGCAGGTTGGAGACACTGCAAGAACAATGTTTGTACAAGAATTCAAAAGTTTATCTTTCAGTCTGTCATAGCATCCTTCTTATTTAAAAAATAATAAAAATGCACCTTGAAGTCAAAACCAAAATAACAATCACATATTTTTTTGCTATTTTGGTGCAAATAAATATCATATTTTATGTTGTTTATACTGTTTTTAAATGTTTCATGATTTTCTTTCTCTTTATTGTTGCAGGTGTAATAGTGTTGCTCTCCTTGGCCTTCCTCATGCCGGCCTTTTATTACATCCCCAAAGCTTCTCTAGCTGCTGTCATCATCTGTGCGGTGGCTCCCATGGTGGATTACCGTGTGGTGGCTAAGATGTGGAGGATACGAAGTGAGTTTCATCTTGCTATTGTAATTAGTCAAGTCACTTTTATTTATGTAAGATATTTAAATTTAAAACAGAGTTTACCCAAAGTTCTTTGTATTCGACTATACAGAGTAGCCAAAATATATAAAAAGGATGTGGGAAAAAATGATTGAACTGAATTCAATTTGTCAACTGTTGTAAACTTTATATGGGAGGGAGAATTCTGGAGTCTGGAGCCAGACTCAGTCACCGTCTCAGTACCCCATTTTTAGGCAAGAACATAATATATAACATGTGTAACGTCTAGTATCGATGGCACTTAAACGTTAATGATGATGATTTATCCCCCATAGAGCTGGACCTTCTCCCCTTTTTTGTGACGTTCCTGATGAGTTTCTGGGAGGTGCAGTACGGCATCGTAGGAGGTATAGCTGTGTCTGGAGCCCTGCTGCTCTACAGTATGGCCAGACCCCAGATAGAGGTGCGTTATCTTTTTATGTCTGTGTGCAAGCAGTGTATGAAACTAGTCATGTGAAGTGAGTTTGTTTGACTCAATATCACGGGTAAAGGGTTAAAGTGGTTCACAAGCATAAAACAGGAGAAAAAAAACAATTAAGAAGGTCACAAATATTAAGTCTTAAAATGGTCTTAAAAGTCATAAAATACTAATCCGTAAAGTACTAAAAATGTAAAAAATACATGAAAAGAGAAAGAGGGGAGGGAGAGAGGAAGGACGCAAAAGAGGATAATGATTAAGGATGATTTGACCGTGAAAATGTCTTAAAAGAGGCACATAAGATTTCTTTTTTGTTAGTATTTGCCTGGGTTAAACATTTGCTTTTTGTAGGCACGTGAATCAAAGCTGGATCCATCCTTATCCACCCAGAGAAAAGTCATCATAGAGTTAAATTGTGATGTTTTGCTGCTTCTTCCTGTCACACCAGTGTGTGATGACTGGCCCAGCTTCCAGCAGCTAAACTCTCTCAGACTGCATCTTATATCAGGACCAAACTAGAACCCAGATGCAGGAGAACACTGTGTTGTTTCGTAGTGGGGTATTCACCATTTCAGTTTATTTTAGAGCCAGTGGTGGGAAAAAGTCTAAATACAAAATGCAGAATGTCCGACCGTCTGTTCATGACCTCTGCTGAAGCGCACTTGGGTTCTGCAGCAGGACAAAAGACACCAGCGAGTCCACCTCTGAGAGGCTTAAGAAAAACTAAATGAAGAACTGGAATGTCAACAGAACTTTGAGACTTTGTATGAACTTCTTAAATTTTGCCCTGCCAATACTTAATAATGAATAAGCTAAAAATAAAAGTAGTAAAAACTAAAACTAAACATTTTTCATAACTTTGATGAGGACACATTTGAAATATGTGGTATCAAACAAGACTAATGCTGTAATATTGCATTTCTGCATTGCAGGTGACTGATCACGGCGTGTTGGTGATGGAGTTGAGCAGTGGCCTCACTTTTCCTGCCACCGAGTATCTCAGCCACATCATACACACTCGGGCTCTGCAGGGTAATGAAATGCTTGATAGTCTGTGTGGGCACATTTCAGTGTTTCCTGCTGTTTACTTGCTCGTCTTTCCCCAGTGTCTCCACCACGGTCTGTGGTGCTGGACTGCTCTCACGTCAGCCTCATCGATTACACAGTGATCAGTGAGCTCAGGGACCTGCTGAGGCAGTTCAAACTCCGAGAAGTGCATCTGATTTTTGCCGGATTGCAGGTACACCCTTCAGTCCTTAAAAACCTTTAATCCTTACTGAATGAGTTCATATCTTTTCATCATCTTTTGCTTTCCCCTGCCTGTGTCTTCCTCCCTCCTTCAGCCCTCTATTCTGAAGGTTCTCCTGGCAGCTGATCTGGAGGGCTTCAGGCACAATCACAGCGTGGACGAGGCACTGCAGGTGGAGTCGAGGAACCTTCTTGATGACTAACACAAAAACTATCCAGTTACAGCCTGGAGAGGAGAGATGCCCCTAATCTGGAATTATAAGGCTCTTAAGACCTCAAAAAAATCTATAAACTACCTCCAGGGAGTAATTTCTCTGCAGTTTGCAGCGACTGCCACTGACCAAGTGAAGAAATAAGGAAATCTGTTAAGTTTACAAACACTGTCCACTGCACAACAACTTTGGAGCACAAGTTTAATATAATGTCTGTAAATGTAAATAATATAATCTATTAATATCTGACTGTGTAAGTAATAGTGGATATATGTGGTATAATTTTGCTAATAGATGTCTGTGTGGTGTTTTAAGGTCGAAAGTCCAGAGTGGGACCAAATATGTTCTTAAAAATAAGAAGTTACTGATTAATGAACTGAGCAAAGTCAGGCTAACACAAGTGCCATCTATCGTTTTATTTATTTATGTGTAAAATGTACTGTAAGGCAGTAGTCTCTCATTTTATGTTGACAAAGAAATGCTTCTAGGTGGGAAAAAGACAAAACTTTTCTCTTTATAAATAAATTATTCCAGTGTTGCGAGAGACCTGGTGCACACAGCCTCCCAGCCAATGACAGCTGGGACAGGATCTCTAGTTCAGTCGTTAAAAAAATGTTGAAGATGAGTGAATTATATTTTTAACCCAAATCATCACATTTATACAAAGATTTTTCCTGAATAAATCATTAAAAGTTATTTGTGTTTCTGTGTACATGCAGAATTTTCTTTTCATTTATCATTTATTCTTCTATTTAATGATCATTAGTTATCATCACTTGTCATGGGCATGATCCTTGGGCTCACCATGCAACCGTGCTGCAACTGAAGAGCTGGTTCAGGGTTCTTTTCCATTTCTATTAGTTTTATTTTTGCTAGTTTTCCTTCCAGTTTGCTGCCACATCTTTTCATAGTCTGTTCATAACTCTCCCCAGAATGCAGTCGTTTAAAAAAAAAAAAAGTACGCCATCTTTCTGTTCTAGTTTTACACATCAGGACACAAGTTAAAAAGTCATCTAGTCTTCACCAGATTTTGAAATAATTTAAATAAAACCTCAGATGAAAAAGCAACACATGACATGTTACACTGTGTTGTTATCTCTTTGACAAAAACTAAACCAAAATGCAAGCAGTGTGTGTAAAAAAAAAAAAAAAAAAAAAAAAAAAAAAAAAAAGTGCACTCTATGATGCAGTAGGTTTTAAAACTACTTTTAACAGGAATAACTCAAGTAGTAAGAACAACAATTAAGAAGTAATTGTAATTTTTTCACCGTTTGGACTGTTTTTTTTAAACGAGTCAAAACATTTTTGAGGTATTTCAAGCAGATTTTAAAGCACTTCACAGCAAAGAGTCTACACTTTGAGAGTTTTTAATGATATCTTACTAACTGCTGACTCTGGGAATTCTGTCTTATTTGTGCTTTTGGATCTCACAGCAGCTTTTGATACAGTAGATCACAACATTTTAATTTCCCACCTAGAACATCATGTCGGAATTAGAGGCACTGCCTTGGAGTGGTTCAAGTCATACCTGTCTGACAGAAGTTTCTTTGTCTCACTTGGGAAATTTTATTCATTCTCCGCCCCCCTCCCATGTGGTGTACCTCAAGGATCCATCCTCGGGCCCCTTCTTCTTTTTCTTTTTTTTTTTTTTTAGCATTTATTTACTTCCCCTTGGCCATATTATTAAAAAAAATATAGAGTCTCATTTCATTTTTATGCAGACGACTGTCAAATTTATCTACCCCTGAAACACAATGACCCTAACCCCCTCAGGCCTGTTTAAGAATGTCTTAAGGATATCAGAGCATGGCTGGCTCTGAATGTTTTAAATTTTAATGAAAACAAGATTGAGGTCATTATATTTGGGCCGAGTGGCCCTGGTGTCCCACCATCTGACTTGGGTCCTCTCACATCCTGTGTCAAACCAATTGTCACCAACCTTGAAATAAAAATCGGCACAACTCTTAAAATGGATAAACAGGTAAATTAGCTCTCTAAAGTCAAACTTTTTTTTCTTTTTGTGACTTGGAGAGAGTTTTACATGCATTTGTGTCCACTCGCCGTGATTATTGTAATGGACTTTATGTTGGTATTGATCCGGCCTCACTAACATGCCTGCAAATGGTCCAGAACGCTGCTGCTCGCCTGCTGACAGGGACACGCAAACGTGAGCACATTACTCCAGTTCTTTGCTCTTTACACTGGTTGCCTGTCCATTTTAGAATTAATTTTAAAATCTTATTGTTTGCTTTTAAAGTTTTAAATGGCCTGGCTCCTTCTTATCTGTCAGACCTTCTACACCGATACCACGAAGGTCTCTCAGATCAACTGACCAGTCACTCCTTGCTGTCCTCATGTCGAGACTGAAACACCGGGGGGACTGAGCGTTCGCTGTTGTGGCCCACAAATATGGAATAAGCTGACCCTCCATATTAGGCTGGCCCCAACACTTGAAATGTTCAAATCATTTTAAAAACACACCTTTTTTCCAAGGCTTTTTAGGAATAGTACCAGAGTGTCACGGTCCCTGTGTCTCTCTGGCTGGCTCACGCTGGCTACAGGTTTTGTTGTTGTTGTTCTTTTTTGTTTTTGTTTTCTTTGTCTCTCCTCCTCCTCTCTGCCTGGGTGGAGCTCGTTACGGGCTCTCGCTCTTGGCCCACGCACCTGTGTGATTGTCTCCACCTGCTGCTGATCTGGCTGATTTCCCCAGTTGCTATGGCAGTGGCACAGAGCAGCTCACTGCTGGAATGTTGAACCTCCTGAGTTCGTGTTCTCGGCATTATCAAAGGAAGCCCCTGTGTGTATTTTGCTGTGGAACTAACGTTGAAATTCTGTGTGTAGATATCCCTCTTCTGGACCAAATCACGGGACCTGCCCGGGTGTGGCAGCGTGTGTAGAGTTTTGGAGCGAGTGCGGCTGAAGAGGAGTGCGTGTGTGCGGAGGAGCTGTGGCGGTGATTGTGTGGAAGAGGAAGCGTGTGTGGACCCCCCCCCCCAACTCACTGTACATATATATAGCACTGAGGTGATCCCTGTTGTAAATAAATAATCTCCTTTTGTTCTCAAAGAAAGAACTGTCTGCGCGTGAGTCCGTCCAGTAGCCATGACACAGAGTCAGCTTGTAGTCAGTAACTGGTCACTCTTAATCTATTTATTTTGTTAATTTTATTCATTGTATATTTTATTGTTTATCTTACTCATGTCTTAATATTTAAGATATACTGATTTTTTTTTCTTCTTTTTATTTTATTTTTATTTTTATATATATATATATTTCTTTGTCTGTTTAATGTATGTTTTTTAACTGTTATCTCTGTTTTTTTTATTATTAGAAAGCACTTTGGTCAACTATGTTGTTTTAAAGTGCTGTATGTGCTGTGTGAGGATTCTGGGGAGGAATCACCACTGGGACCACAGTGCCTGGGAATGTACATAGTAGTTGTTTCACTGTTAATAAAACTCACTGTTCATCTGCATCAGTCCTGCATTTGGGTCCTACTTTCCCACAACACCACGGTCTGCCACCGCTGTCTGTGATACCACAACTGAGAATCCACTGCCTTCTGGTCGGTGCCTCAGGTCAGTCACACCTCCAGAGTGACAAACAGCTTCTATCAGAGACATTGACATAACAGTGACAACTTGAGTTGGCGGAATTATTTGGGCAGGTGTGGTGATTATTGATAGGAAAGAAGTGAGGTAATTACTATCAGAGAAATGGAACACCAGCCACACCCCTGGAAAAACACACGCAAAGATAAGTTGTGAAATTCAGAATGTTAACCTACATTCTGAAGGTTAACACTCCAACAACACAAATGATAATCTTATCTTATGAACCTTTCTGGAAAAAGATGAGTCATACATGCCAAAATTCAGAATTCTGGGCTGTCTTAATAGTTCATGGACCCTATTCTCAATTCGTACCAGGGTAGCCGGCCTCTAGCAGGCTCGACTGCTCCTTACCTCTGGTCCTCTGGGACTCTCATCCTTTGGCCTCCCTGGTCTTGCTGCAGCTTCCCACCTTCATTCTCAAGTACATTGGTGACAAAGACACAAACATTCTCACACTAATTCTCTTTCTCTCACTCTATAAAAGAATTGTTAATTTATGCATCTGTGTATTTTCTAATTATTGTGTTTGTTTGTATGGTTTTTTTTTTTAACTATACCACATATAATGTAATAACTGAAATAATACAAATAGAAATGAATAAATAAACAGATAAAAGATTCACATGACCAAGGGGAGCCTATAGATATAGCTGTTCTTGCAGAAGTCAAATGTGTTTTAAAACCACAATGCTGAAACACTGGAAAAAAATATTTTTATTATGACACCTATTTTGCTTCAGTGACCAGAGCAGTCAACAAAAATCATGTAAAGACAGATCTATTAATGATGAAGATCAAAAGCAGCTCACTTTTTCTGTGGCCCCACAACAAGGATGACAGTTGTGATTCATACCAGCCTGTCAGATCACAGAGAACCAACTGGCCGGATGTTGCCCACACTTTAGGCTACAAAGGTCAACTCTGCACTAAAATTTGAATTCTGGCAAAACAAATTTTCTGTTGTTGGACAACAAAGACAAAGAATCTTGAAACTTGATGTGGGTGTGAATCAAAAGTTTCAAAAGAGTATACGGACAACCTATTTCAAATTAGCACATTTTTAGAATATTTTCATCTTTTTTTATGCAAAAGTTTAAACATAAACAATGAGAGCTGTGAAATTTTAGCTTCATGTATCAAATACTTCTCAACCCAGTTTTTGTGTTTACGATTTTCTTAGTCTGCCAGTGTTTGTACTTCCTGTTTTACTTTGATAGTCTTCTGTTTAATGTGCATTATGTTCAGTTTTGCTTCCCCTGTCTTGTCAGTCAGATTAGTGTCAGCTGTGTTTCCACCTGTGGACATTGTGCTTTTTGCACATTTTTCATCTGCTTTTAATTGTATTCAGCCCCATATTTTAGCAAGACATCTCACCAGTACACTTAATCTTAATTCTGGCTTGATTTCTTGGCTTACTGACTTTTAAACTGATAGACCTCAGAAAGTGAGAGTCAACAATATCTTATCAGATGTGCTCTTATCTTCCATCAGATCCTCTCAAAGTTGTGTCCTTTTACCACTTTTATTTGTTATTATACAAATAAATGTCAGAGCCTCTACCAGGGCAGAAATATAATCAAGTTTGCAGATGTGATTGTCTCTCTCAGGACGTTATCTAATGTTGGGATTCAGAGATTCTTTTATTGCTACCATATAATTTGCCTTATGAAGAATGTATTAATAACATGTTTCACAGTATCATTTATCAGTAATATTTCCTACAGGGTTTATATTGCATTGAATATGTCTGTCATCACATTGACCTTTCTATTTATACACAATGCATAAATGTGCTTGGTTAGAGTTGATGTTCCATTCTAGAAGGTTTTAAGCTTCACTGGTGAGAGTGTCCAGATGATACATGCTGAGGGGAGATGAGAACATAGCAGGTTAATTGCATGCATGCTTACAATACACATATTAATCTAGTAGCAGGTTTGAGTGAAGGCCTAAGCGTCTTCTACTTCAGTTTGAGACTGGCTGCTAAAGTACTTTACTTAGTGATTAATGACGAGGGTCCAATTATTAGCTCTCAGAAAAGCTAAGACCTGAAGTTATTACCTTAAAAGGCAAGTAATGAAGAAAGGAGAAGTTATATGTCAGTTTATAGTTATTAAAAGTATATGTGATGAACCCTTGTATGTACGAGTTGAACTTTTGTCCATCTGTCACCATGTATTTTTGAACTGCATTGACGTAGGTGTGATATTTTGTCCTATAAAACCAGAACCCAATGTATTTTTGTCAGAGCAAAACAATCCGTATGCTGACGGTTGGTTGTTCTCCTGTGATAATAAAACTCATCGTTTGATTGCACTTTTCCGGAGCCTCCGTCGTTTGTTGTCTGGTCTAAAGTTGATCGATCTCGCAACACTAACTAATGAGACAGGGAAACAAAACAGAACATGCTGCACACAACCAGTGTTGGTCAAGTAACTAGTTACTAATGACTGATTACTTCTCCAAAAAAGTAATCCAGTTACTTTACTGATTGCTTATTTTCAAAAGTAATTCAAAAACATGATAAACCCGAGTACGTAATAATGCAATAGACCTTTCAGCCCAATTCTACATTTGTCAGTGGGGATACGGGGGTTTCTCTGTGAACTTCACATTCCCATGGCGGCTTGCTAGGTTCTTGCTCAGATTTGAAGTTTAATTTTTCACTGTAGAAAGACGTTTTCTTCCCACGCAGAGTACAGCAGACTCTAATGTTTTTGTCACTTTTTACAGAATAAAACTTAAAGTAATGTAAGTATTTCCACGGTTTAAACGCTGCGTGGTCGTACTCTCTGCTGCAATCCATATTATCCATTGTTGATCTACACACATCTGTTGCTGCCATGGACGACGCACACGCTTACGTCATTGTCATGAGACACTCTCACAAACAAAATCACGATGGTTTAGTAACGCGGTAACGCAGCATACTTACAGGAAAGTAACAGCAGTCTAATTACTTTTTTGCAATAGTAATCCCTTACATTATTCATTACTTGAAAAAAGTAATCAGATTACAGTAACGCTACCGCATTACTGCCCATCTCTGCACACAACACAAGTGACTATCAAAGTAAAACATGAAGTATGCGAAACAAACACTGAGACACAGACTGACTAAACACAGGGAACAGAGGGAGTGAGGGAAACACGACCCGACTGCAGAACAGGTGAACAAACAAGACAGGGACAAAATTAGAATTACACAGAACAAGGTGGGAGTGCGAGGGACAGAACTTCCCAGGCATGATAGGCTACACAGAGACATGACTGGGGAACAGACAAATTAACATGGAGACAAGACTGACTTCAAAGAGAGATACTAACACAGGAAACCAGACACAAGAGAACGCAGAATGAGAACAGAACCGATCCCAGTCGTCTTAGAGGCTCATTCTATGAATTTTAAAGAAATTTCGTATGGCAACACTGATATTGCCAGCCAACTGCTACTCTATCTAATGATATCAGAGGTGATACAAGCATGTAGAGTCCACATTAGGTGATTTTTTTTAATATATATATTTCAGCAGCATGGAAAACCAACTTCATGCATCAGAGGTTGTGATGGACCGAGTTGAAAAACAGGAGGAGTCCCAGGAATTATTAGAAAAATATAGTTTTCATTTATTTAACCCCCAAAAATTATATTTACAAGAGTAATAAATGTTGAGCTCATAAAAGAGGTCAAAGAAACAAAACTGAACTCAGGCAAAGCCCTCAAACTTAACAAACCAAATGACTGCCCAAACATACATAATTGACCTAAACATGAAATGACATACAAGGGTATATATAATGTCTGATCAGACCATTGTGACACATGAGGGGTAACAAACAAAACAAAATCATAAATCACAAACGATGCAGTACAATCTAATTTGTTAATAAACTAAACACCAAAGAAGAAAATCAGAACCCATTAAACCCTAAACTCAAATATTTAATTAAATACAAATACTTTGTTTTTAAATTAAAGAAAACACACATTCTCCTCTTCAGCAGGAAGTGGTGGTGTGGTCCAATTATCTTCCTTTGCATTTAATGGTTTCAAACCCTGGCTACCATCTTTTGTCCAGCAACTCCCAGGGATGATGGCAGTTAAGAAATAAAAAGACAACGGTTAGTCAAAAATCAAAGAAATGAAGTAGTATGAATACATAAGTAAACTAAATGTGCGCGCTTACAAATAGAACAAATGTATCCAAACCAATCAATAAAGTTATTGGAAACTAAAGTGTATTACTATGTTCAAATGAAGAAATGAAAATACAAAAGTTACCGACTTTAGAGTGTGGCCACGGGTTTGGCCATCACAGAGGTAAAAACATTTCCGCAAAGGAGGCAGATGTATTTTAGAATTTAAGACATCTTCTAACGTGACTTAATGAGACTGATCTGCAGGATGAGAAGAGGCACTAAACAGAGAAACGAGAAAGTCCCATGTCTCCAAGAAATTAAGTTTCTGTGCTCTTAAAGACCTCTTATGTCAAACCTGTCAAGACCTGCATAAAAACTAAGAATAGCTGATTATCTGTGTTTTAGTAACTCTGAAAGACTGGCTGGACTGGCATTAAAAACAGATTGTCATTGAATATATTACTGAAATAATCAGTGTCAACATTTGTGCCAGTTTTGCAGTTTTAAAAAGAAAGACTGGAGAGGTGTGTTACAGGCACATGGTGTGAAAGAGAAAATTAAAGAAGAAAATGTATATGGCCTGACCTTTTAGCTTAAACAGGTTCAGTTATGAAATAAAATGTTACAGTAAAGCAAGTCATGTAAAAGGAATCTATTAATGATAAAGCTCAAGATGATTATTGCAGTGTTACTCTCACATCTATGTTTTGTGATGTATAGTACTTTATGTTTTGCTTTGGTCTCCACAGTCAATGTTAAATACATCCTGAGAGGAACACAAATATGTGCTTTCTTAATAACGTTCCTTCCTGAAGGGCTGAAAGTTTAGTTTCTATTTGGAACATCGTTGGTGCTCTTTGGTACTTACAGTCACAAAGTGCTGTAAAAATATTACTATCAAACTTTTCTTGTAATCGAACAAAGAAGAAGAAGTCAATCATTAATCAAAAACAGGGACAAGGAATTCTCTGAATAAATATTGTGTAATGGTGTTTATTCCACTAAGTAATGATAAGAAGTGACATGCCAGTATAATAAAAGTAAAATAAATTGAACTAGAAAATGAGAACGGTCAGTCAAATAGAGGTCAAAGTGAGCCACTCCTGTTTTCAAAGAAGCCAATTTGTTTTTTGAAACTAATTTTTTAAAGCCAGTCAGATAAATATAGAGAACAACACACAAAAGAACAAAGGTGATATACAATGTGGTCTATCTGCTTTTTGAAAATGGCACTTTTTTGTGTATTTTAATGATAAACACAAAGATGTGATTGAAGCGCAGACTTTTAGCTTTAATTCAAGGAGTTCATATATATATATGTATGTGTATGTATATATATATATATATATATATATATATATATATATATATATATATATATATATATATATATATATATGTATGTGTATGTATATATATATATATATATGTGTGTGTGTGTGTGTATAAATAATATAGTGGTAGCTGTTCAGTGAAAATGTTAATGCAAGTGAAAGAAGGTGAAAAAACAATATAAAGCTATCATTGAGATATCAGTGGCAACATCAAAACGCCTGAAGGAGCTCAGAAGATGAAAAAGGATGATCACAGAATTCTTTCCTTGGTTAAGAAAAATAACTTCATAACATCTAACCAAGTCAAGAACACGTTTGAGGAGGTAGGTGTGTGACTGTCAGTTTACAGTGAAGAGATGTCTTTTTCACTCCACAGATACTGCCCTGTGTATGTTAGTGGAGAACTTGAAGAGCTTGCTGGACAAGAGTCCCTGTGTTGGAGCTGTATTTTTTAGATCTGAAGAAGGCTTTCAACTCTGTAAACCATCAGATATTGTTGTCCAGATTGACTCAGTTTAATATCTCCAGTCAGGCTCTTCAGTGGTTTGCCTCATATCTCTCACACAGGAAACAGTGTGTGTGGTGTTGGATGGGGTTAAATCTCCATATTTAGACTGTGATACAGGGGTTCCTCAAGGATCTGTTCTTGGGCCCTTATTGTTCTCTCTTTTTATCAATAACTTACCTGAAGTCTGTCCAAATATATTTACTCAAATGTATGCGGATGATGTAGTTATATATACGCAAGCAAATAGTGTCCAGCAGGTGGCAAAAGATCTTACAGCTGCTTTAGCATTAATGCATAGCTGGCTGGAGGACTCATGCCTAATGTTGAACACCTCAAAAACTGTCTGTATTTATTTTTCAAAACGCCCCTTAAACTTGAAGCAGTCAAACATATTCCTGGATGGAGTAGAGCTTGAATTAGCTCCAGAATTTAAATATCTTGGGGTCATTCTAAACCCAAGATTGTCCTTCAAGAGTCACATAAATAAAGTGTCCCAGGTACTTAAATTTAATAATCGAAATTTTAATCATATACGTAATAATTTAAATATGAATATTGCAAAAACTTATTTTTACTCAATGATCATCTCTCATATGGACTATTGTTTGACGTCCTGGTCACTTGCTTGTCCAACAACACTTAAAACTATTGAAAACATTTATAAAAGAAGTTTAAAACTACTTGACAAAAAACCGACTTCCCACCACCACTGTCATGTGTTAAAAAACATAATACTGACTTAATAACTTAGGAAACTTAAAAGAGTGTGTTTAATATATAAAGTCTTACACTCCCTTGCTCCACCACCACTAAAGCAGTTCATTAGGCATAAAAAAAGCTCAGACAGGACCACTCGAGCTTCAATCTGAGGAGACTTGTTTATACCCCACAGACGGACAGCATTTGGGCAGAACGTCCTCTCTGTCAAGGGAGGCCATCTGTGGAACAGTCTTCCTCAACCCATTAGAGAATGCTCTACCCTCAATTTGTTTAAGGCAAAGGTTAAAAACTGGTTATGGACAAATCAAGTGTGTGATCATGTATAAGTTGTATAGTTTTAATGTTTTATTTGGGAACAGAATGGTGTGTATGTGTAAGTTTGGTGATGGCGTTTTTATTATGAATGAATGATGAATTTTTATGAATTATTATGTCTATTTTTTATGCTTAAGGACAACAGATGGAAATTAGCCCTTGGCTATAATCTGGTATGTTTACATTCATGTAATTTTTTTTACATTTATGTTCATTAACATGCACTGTCCTAAATAAATAAATAAAAATAAATAAATAAATAAATAAAAAATAAGAATAATAGATGGATTATATGCATGGCTCTGTTCAGATAATGATGAAAAACTGCAAAAGCAACCCCCAAATTTCTCAGAACAAAGGAAAGGAATAATCTTCAATAGCCAAGTCAGTCAGACTGTTGAGGTGCCGATTTCAATCCAACAGAGCAACTTTTCAATACAAACCTGAAGGCAAAGAAACACATGCACAAGCAGCTGTAAGTTCTAAACCAATAAAGCAAAATGTTTGTAAAGCCCCTCATATTAAAGATGAAAATCTTTCACAACATCAATGTTTGGTCAAACTTACAACAACAGCAAGTCTTTATCCAAAACCTTTTGGGTCTAACTGTAAAAGTACTTACATGTGCTGGGGCATTTTGATTCATGCATGATTATTATTATTATTAGCAGGGTTCACCTGATGTCACTGGAAATATTGAATAGTTGAAAGTCTAGATGCCAACAGGAACTTGAGATAAGAATATTGGATCAAACAACATTTCTGAATGTCGGGCAGATAGCTTCATTGCACAAAACTTAGTGTACTCTTTATCTTCTGAGATGGTTATAAATGATCAAAGTGTGAGAAAATACTGGATTGTGCAAACATCAATTTGTTGTACCATAAAAATGACTGACTCGGGCTTTGTGGATGTGCCCTTTCATTGTGGACGTGATTCTTTTTCTTTCTTTAGATTAATGAGTAACTCCTTTGATGCCATATGAATAAGTTCTTTGTCTTACCTACTTATATATTTCCCCATCAATCACTTCTATTTGTCCTTTGCACACAGAAACAGGCCAATAAATTCTCATCCTCAGACTCTCTGTGAGCTTAAGCGCTGGATTCTCAGAGTCTCTCCAGGGTAAGTACAGACACATCAGAAGTTATAGATTTAATACAGAATAAGATGGCATAATGTAAAAATGCAGTTTTAAAACATCTCCTTTGTCTTTTTCACGCAGTTTGAGTCGTGGATGTGATCAATAATGGGAACGCCTTCTGGACTGTTCTTACTCATACTTGTGCATATTTTCACAGGAACTTCTTCAGGTAAATCATCTCTAGTTAGACATAAATTCATTTTCTAAATGGACTGATGTAATTATTATAATGGTACTTTTTCCTTTGTCAATTATTGTGCCTCTAATTAAGACACTAATTAAATAATTCCTCCAGACAAACTATAATGAATTTGCTAATTTTACATTTTCACATTTCTCCTTTAGAAATTTTTTAGGTAAGGTGTGTTATTTAAATATCAGTTTGAAAGTAGACAAATATTTACCTCATATTCAGTAAGAGTATTCAACAGTGACGTGAAATGCCTCCAAAGAGTTATTTTGATGAATTGTCTAAATTACAACAAATTACTCAAATCTTTCTTCTTTTTAAATTCAGCTATTTTACACTGTGGTGAGATTTCAAAAGATTTTTCAAAATGATTATGAATCAAAAAGTCTTACTTGTATTTAAGTGCTGTGACAGATGAAATGCTGTGACTATTTTGTCTGCAGGGACTCCTGTGACCAGCTGTGATTCATGTCATGGCAAAGCCACCTGCTTGGAGTCACAGGAAAGAGGTGACACCTTCACCGGCCACGCCCTCTCATGTATCTGTAAAGATGGCTTTGTAGGTGATGGCCTCACCTGCTATGACCCAAAACTCTGCAGTGACTCTTCTTGCTGTGACCGAGGTTACCACTGGTCCTCAGAGAAGGGCTGTGTGGACATTGATGAGTGTTCCCTCCCAAACTCACCATGCACACCACCTCAGATTTGCCACAACACGCCAGGCTCATACGAATGTCCGGAGCCTTCCTCCAAGAACAGAGCAGCTGCCTCTTCCCAATCTGTCCAGTTCTACTGTGGGAACACAGTTTGTCCTTCAGGCACGGACTGCATCAATTCCCAATGTGTGGACCCTTGTCAGAACTACGCAACATTGAATGATGACTGGCGTTCAACAAATAACACAAATACTGAGGTCCTACACTGTGATCGAGATATAAACTGGCAAGGCTGGTATCGCCTGTTTTTGAATCAAACCAGTGCTCGTATTCCAGAGAGGTGTGTCGAATCAAACAGGTGTGGAACTCATGCGCCTTTGTGGATAACACAACCTCATCCCACATGGTCAGGTGAAATTGTGAATCGCACTGTGTGCAATGTTTGGAGTGGCAGCTGCTGCCATTTTCGGTCACACACCATCCATGTTAAACTTTGCCATGCAAACTACTATGTCTACAAACTTGTGAAGCCATATGCATGCTACCTTGCATACTGCGCAGGTAATCTTATGCTTTAAATATGATTAACCTGTAGATGATTCAGTTGGTTCAATGGTTTCTGAGTGCATGATTATTATTATTATTTTAAACAGAAGTGAACACAATTACACCTGTTTTGCCTACCACAACACCAAGGCCACAGAACTTCACCACCACACATGTGACCGCTAACATCTCTACCACAACACCAGTGGGCAACAGCACAGCAGTCGAGGGGGAGGTCCGCCTGGTTAATGGAAACAGCTCCTGCTCTGGGAGGGTGGAGATCTTCCACAGTGGACAGTGGGGGACGGTGTGTGACGATGCCTGGGGCCTGGTGGATGCTCAGGTGGTGTGTAGACAGCTGGGCTGTGGCAGGGTCTTCTCAGCACCAACAAACGCGCAATTTGGACAGGGCAGCGGACCCATCTGGTTGGATGATGTCACATGCACAGGCAACGAATCAAAGCTCTCTGAGTGTCAACACAGGGGATTTGGATCTCATGACTGTGGTCACTCTGAGGATGCTGGTGTCGTCTGTGAAGGTAAATATGAACATGTGGGGTTAAAGAGAGTGAAATCCAACTTTGTTCGTGTGTGCATTTGGGATAACACTGAACTAAGATGATTTATAGTTACATACTACTACAGGTTTTTATCCACACAACAATTTTTTCTTTTAGTCTTGAATTATGAGAAATTTTTCAATAAAGATAAACTTACTATGAAGATATTTCCATGAATCCAGACACTGCCCCCAAGAACTATCAAATTACCAACAAATTAAAAATAAGTTTAAAATAACATGTTGTCACCTGTCAGCTGAAGTAAAATAAATAGTAGAAAGATGATTATGTTATATTATTATATATTATATATATATTATTATATTGTTATATTATTCTAATAAATCTACATTTCCTCTGAAGTACTCCCATAGACAGTGTTCCTTCTTTTGGTTTTCTATTAGCTGCTTCATCAGTGAGGCTGGTCAACGGTCAGAACCGCTGCTCTGGCAGAGTGGAGATCTTCAATGATGGACAGTGGGGCACAGTGTGTGATGATTCCTGGGACCTGAATGATGCTAAAGTGGTGTGCAGACAGCTGGGCTGTGGAAGCGCTCGTTCAGCACTACAAAATGCAGCTTTTGGACAGGGCAGCGGACCCATCTGGTTGGACAATGTAGCATGTTTTGGAAATGAACCATCAATAACTGACTGCAGACACAACGGGCTTGGAGTCCACGACTGTCGTCATAATGAAGATGCCAGCATCATCTGTGAAGGTAAATTTTATGCATTTTTCAGGTACCCTCCATTTCTTAGTGCTGACGCCTAACTGATGCGAAAACTATTCTCATTTGTTGCTTTAATTTACCATTTAAATAAAACCTTGTTGTGCAGCACATGGAGTCAAATGCAAAGTAAAAGATGAGTCTATGCTCAGAGCCTGAATTGAGTTTTATTCCCAGTTAGAAAACAATAATGTTGAGATGTACTAACGAGAGCTTATACTCATTAATGCTGATGGAAGTGCAGACCGAGTTTGTCCTTTAAGTTCGCAGACACTTTTCTTTTAGTCATGAATTATGAGAGTTTTTTTTAACTAAAGATACACTTACTATGGCAATATTTCCATGGATCCACAGATAATGCCACTAAAAACTATGTAATTAGCAACAAATTATAAATAAATTCAAAACAAATGTTGTCACCTTCACCATCCTCCACTTCTTACTGCTGACATCTAACTGATGTGAAAACGATTCTCATTTGTTGTTTTAATTTACCATTTAAATATAAAGTTGTTGTGCAGCACATGGAGTCAAATGCAAAGTAAACAAGGTGAGAGCTTATCCTCATTAATTTAGATGGAAGTGCAAACTGAGTTTGTCCTTTTAGTTCAAAGACACTTTTCTTTCAGTCCAACCAGGAATCAACAGCACTGTTTTTCCAACAACACCAAGGCCGCAGAACTTCACCACCACACATGTGACCGCTAACATCTCTACCACAACACCAGTGGGCAACAATACAGCAGTCGAGGGGGAGGTCCGCCTGGTTAATGGAAACAGCTCCTGCTCTGGCAGGGTGGAGATGTTCCACAGTGGACAGTGGGGGACGGTGTGTGACGATGCCTGGGGCCTGGTGGATGCTCAGGTGGTGTGTAGACAGCTGGGCTGTGGCAGGGTCTTCTCAGCACCAACAAACGCGCGATTTGGACAGGGCAGTGGACCCATCTGGTTGGACGATGTCACATGCACAGGCAACGAATCAAAGCTCTCTGAGTGTCAACACAGAGGGATTTGGATCTCATGACTGTGGTCACTCTGAGGATGCTGGTGTCGTCTGTGAAGGTAAATATGAACATGTGGGGTTAAAGAGAGTGAAATCCAACTTTGTTCGTGTGTGCATTTGGGATAACACTGAACTAAGATGATTTATAGTTACATACTACTACAGGTTTTTATCCACACAACAATTTTTTCTTTTAGTCTTGAATTATGAGAAATTTTTCAATAAAGATAAACTTACTATGAAGATATTTCCATGAATCCAGACACTGCCCCCAAGAACTATCAAATTACCAACAAATTAAAAATAAGTTTAAAATAACATGTTGTCACCTGTCAGCTGAAGTAAAATAAATAGTAGAAAGATGATTATATTATATTATTATATATTATATATATTATTATATTGTTACATTATTCTAATAAGTCTACATTTCCTCTGAAGTACTCCCATAGACAGTGTTCCTTCTTTTGGTTTTCTATTAGCTGCTTCATCAGTGAGGCTGGTCAACGGTCAGAACCGCTGCTCTGGCAGAGTGGAGATCTTCAATGATGGACAGTGGGGCACAGTGTGTGATGATTCCTGGGACCTGAATGATGCCAAAGTGGTGTGCAGACAGCTGGGCTGTGGAAGCGCTCGTTCAGCACTACAAAATGCAGCTTTTGGACAGGGCAGCGGACCCATCTGGTTGGACGATGTATACTGTTTTGGAAATGAACCATCAATAACTGACTGCAGACACAACGGGCTTGGAGTCCACAACTGTGGTCATAACGAAGATGCCAGCATCATCTGTGAAGGTAAATTCTATGCATTTTTCAGGTACCCTCCATTTCTTAGTGCTGACGCCTAACTGATGAGAAAACTATTCTCATTTGTTGCTTTAATTTACCATTTAAATATAACCTTGTTGTGCAGCACATGGAGTCAAATGCAAAGTAAACAAGGAGTTTGTGAGAAAACAATAATGTTGAGATATACTAATGAGAGCTTATCCTCATTAATTTAGATGGAAGTGCAAACTGAGTTTGTCCTTTGAGTTCAAAGACACTTTTCTTTCAGTCCAACCAGGAATCAACAGCACTGTTTTTCCAACAACACCAAGGCCGCAGAACTTCACCACCACACATGTGACCGCTAACATCACTACCACAACACCAGTGGGCAACAGCACAGCAGTCGAGGGGGAGGTCCGCCTGGTTAATGGAAACAGCTCCTGCTCTGGGAGGGTGGAGATCTTCCACAGTGGACAGTGGGGGACGGTGTGTGACGACGCCTGGGGCCTGGTGGATGCTCAGGTGGTGTGTAGACAGCTGGGCTGTGGTACGGTCCTATCAGCACCAACAAACGCACAATTTGGACAGGGCAACGGACCCATCTGGTTGGATGAAGTCACGTGCTCAGGCAACGAATCAAAGCTCTCTGAGTGTCAACACAGGGGATTTGGATCTCATGACTGTGGTCACTATGAGGATGCTGGTGTCGTCTGTGAAGGTAAATATGAACATGTGGAGCTATGAAGAGTGGAATCAAACTTTGTAACTGTCTGGCTTTGAGATAGAGCAGAAACCCATGCCAAGAAGCTCCTGTTGCACAGTTTTTGCACAGCTGTTAATGCCAGAGGAGGTCTGGAGCACTGCAGTTATTGAGTCAGCTGAGTGTTGGACATTTTAACATACTATGTGCTTCAGCACACAGAGACACTGCTCAGTAACTTTACATAGGATGATTCTTTGTGACTGAGCTGCTGTGGTTCCTAAGAGTTTCCACTTTGCAATAATATCACTTATAGGTGATCCTGGAATATCTAAGAAGCAAGAAGTTTCATGAACTGACATGTTGTAGTGGTGTCATCTTTTACAGCACCACCAGAGGTAGCAAAAGTACGGAAATTCTATACTCCAATAAAATTTGACAGTGTTCCGTCTTTTGGTTTTCTATTAGCTCCTTCGTCAGTGAGGCTGGTCAACGGTCAGAACCGCTGCTCTGGCAGAGTGGAGATCTTCAATGATGGACAGTGGGGCACAGTGTGTGATGATTCCTGGGACCTGAATGATGCCAAAGTGGTGTGCAGACAGCTGGGCTGTGGAAGCGCTCGTTCAGCACTACAAAGTGCAGCTTTTGGACAGGGCAGCGGACCCATCTGGTTGGACGATGTAGCATGTTTTGGAAATGAATCATCAATAACTGACTGCAGACACAACGGGCTTGGAGTCCACAACTGTGGTCACCATGAAGATGCCAGCGTCGTATGTGAATGTAAGTTAAAGTTCTTACATACTGAAAAATTGAAATAATGAAATCTTTTATCTTATCTTATATTATGACATTGAAGTACTCATCCTGGCCTCATTTGGTATTTCCCATTTCATCTGCTTTCATTTTTTATTAGTGACCTCATGTCTTTTTCTTTAGTCCAGCAGCCTCCACTCCAGACTTCACAGTTAATTTGTGGCCGTGATAAAATCCAAGTTGGTCTGCATATGGGCAGCATGTCGTCCTCCGGTTTGAACACCTTCTCGGGCAACCTGGCTTCCAGCAACTGTTCCTGGGTCAGAGTCCGTGATGATTATGTTTGGTATGAAATGGAGGCTCGGGCAGGTGCCTGTGGAAATATGCTGAGGGTAAAGACTTATTTCTTTTTCCTATTGTTTAACTGTCCCATTAAAAAAAACTACTGCTCAATTAATTTGTGAAGATGGCTGTAGACTGTGTTTTGGCATAAAATGGCTTTTTTGTTATCCAAGGAGAAAAAAGTGAGCAACAGCAGTCAGAGACTTCAGAAGGATTCACTGTATTAACCCCTGTGGACATGTCTCTGGTGATTAGACTTTCTCTAGGTGACATGATTTCTGAACTGACTGAAAATGTCATCATCTGTCTTTCAGACCAACAGCACACATGTCATCTACTTCAACAGTTTATTCATCTACCCTCTGGCTAATTTGTCCTTCGCTCTTCCTGTGGGTCTTCCCTTCTCCTGTGCTTATCCCCTGGACACAGACGCCAGCCTGAATGTAGCTATCAGGCCAGACCTGTAAGTTCATTGAATTTAACTGCAGCATCACTTAGTATATGTAGCTCTAAAATTCAGGGCTCTCATGTGCGTAATAGTATAGTTATTACCCAACTCTTTTCAATCATTCTGTTACCAAACTGCAATAATTAAGATGAATCTTGTTTACTTTGTGTGTTTCTTTTAACCATTCATGAGAGAGTAAGCATGCATTACTGTGGGCTGTTTGTAATTTAACATGACCACTGAAAGTCATTTTCAGATCCTTCATGCATAAACTTAAGTGCTTTTAGTTGTGAGACTACTTTCCAAACAGCGTTACAGTTTGTTTAGAAAGCTCCACATTAAGTTGTTTACAGTTAACAGTTTGCTGCCTAGTTGTAGTTTAAAGATATGTTTTGTAATTATTCAATGCAGAATTTAACAAACATTTACCACCAGGAGGCAGCGTTTTACCAGTGCGGATGTCTTTTTAGTCGCACAATTTCCTCAAGAGACTTTGCCTTTTGCTCAAAATAAATATATATCTTGGACTTTATAAAATAAAGTTTATAAAACAAAATAAACAAAGTCTTCTTTCCAGTTAGAAAGGGAGATTTGTCAGTTAACATAACAAAACATGTTTACTGGATTAAAACTCTAGTGTTAAAATTTAAATCAGCTATATAATCTGTTATTTTGACAGTGCTTTTTCACTTGTTCAACTACTTGAGTCTATGCACTTGAAGCACTTTTTATCTGCACATGCTCACATACCAATGGATGCATGTTTAGCACCATCTCCAAAGACATTTCCAGCATATGGTCTGGAGGAGATGGGGCTCGAACCATCAGACTTTTGAAGAAAACAAATCCAAAGCTGTCTTCTTACACAAACCAGGAAAAAGACAGAATAGCAGCAAGTAGTGTGTGAGAGATCATTGCATTATATAATTTTCTTTCCCTTTATCAGGTTCACTGGAGGCATTTCAGGTTCGGGTCCAAAAGCTCGAGCCTCCATGTCTCTGTTCCGCAACTCCAACTACACTGAGTCTTATCCACCAGGCCAAGTCTTCCTCCCAGTGGGTTCACCTCTGTACGTGGGCGTCTCTGTGGAGGACACAGACCCAGTTTTGGCAGCTGTTCTGGAGGACTGCTACGCCACTCACTCACCAAACCCTGATGATCCCACACAATATCCTCTCATCCAGAACAAGTATGTGCATCTCTTCAACCTCACCAATGCTTTGTGAGATACAGTGAAGTGTGTGGACCCTGCTGATCTCCTCCCTCCTGTCTCACAGGTGTCCCACTGACCGCCAAAAGGTGTCAATAGTTGAGAGCGGCTCGTCCCTCCGAGCTTGTTTCTCTGCTCTGCTCTTCCTGCTCCAGGGTGAATACAGAGACATTTATCTTCACTGCAGCCTCAGCCTGTGTAACCAGAGGAACTACAACTGTGTACCAGTGAGTTCCACATTTCACTTTAGCAGTACTCCATAATCCAAAATGGTTTCTCTGGTTTAAATCCTATATCTCTTTTCTCATTCTTTTGCCCTTTGTAGTCGTGCACAAATAGGGCACATCGCTCTGTTTCCAACTCAGCTTTTATGAATCCCGTCACCATTGGACCAATTACTTGTGAGTATGAATTAAAACCTGGATTCAGAGCTCATGTCTTGACATAGTGATTTATATTAAACTAATAACTGCCATATCAACTTTTTCTTCTTCTTCTTTTTTTTTTAGTGGACAAGCCAGCTGAGTGATCTGGAACATCCAATAACATTCTGTAGTGTGATATTAACTGCCAGAACTCTGTTTTCAGAAGAGAGATGATTTAAATATAATATTCACAAATATTTTACACATATTTTTTGATATTATGTTCCATTTGGGCTTTTTTTCATTGTATAACTGCAAACTGTCCAAATAAGGCATGCATCCTATTTGTAAAAACTATACCTTGATGCTAGAATGTGAAACCAACTGGGTAATAAACTGCAAAGCCACCAAGTATCACAGGTCACACACTCTAATCATACACATTAGATTTCATTGCACCGTATGAAAATTGCAGAGAAGGTATTAATTCAATTCAATGCAATTTTATTTATAAAGTGCCGAATCAGAACAACTGTTTCCTCAAGGTGCTTTATGTTGTAAGGTATAGACCCTACAATAATACAAAGAAAACAGAGAAAACACCACCAACCATATGACCTCTATGGCCAAGTGCTTTGGTGACAGTGGGAAGGAAAAACACATTTTAAACAGGAAGAAACCTCCAGCAGAACCAGGCTCACCGAGGGGCGGCCATCTGCCGTGACCAGCTGGGGTGAGGCCAGGAAGACAGAATAAAGACACGCCGTGGAAGAGAGCCAGAGATTAATCATTTCTAATAACTGAATTCAGAGAGGTCTATAAACACATGGTGAGTGGAAAAGGTGACTGAAGAAGAAACTAAATGTATCATGGGAATCCCCCAGCAGCCTAAACCTTATGCAGCATAACTCTGAGGATTCTGGGTCACCCTATCCAGGCCTAACTATATGCTTCATTAAAAAGGACAGTTTTAAGCCTAATCTTGAAAATACAGAGGGTTTCTTTCTCTCGAGTCCGAACTGGAAGTTTGTTCCACAGAAGAAGGGCATGAAAGCTGAAGGCTCTGCCTGCCATTCTACTTTTAAATACTCTAGGAACCACAATAAAGCCTGTAGTCTGAGAGTGAAGTGCTTTAATGGGGTGATTCAGTACTATAAAATCATTATGATAAGATGGGGCCCGATTATTCTAGACCTTGTGTGTAAGGAAGAGGATTTTAAATCTGATTCTGGATTTAACAGGAAGCCAGTGAAGAGAAACAAATATCGGAGAAATCTGCTCGCTTTCTAGTCTGTGTCAGTACTCTTGCTGCAGTATTTTTGATCAGCTGAAGGGTTTTCAGGGAAGTTTTAGGACATCCTGATAATGAATTACAGTAGTCCAGCCTAGAAGTAATAAATGCCACCATTTCTTCTTTTTGTTTTGCGGGATAAATCAGCTCGGTGAGCTTGTAACATCCTGTAATATCAGAAAGACTTTCTATGATGTAATTAAATCCTTTTTTCAAATTCATTCTATATGATTTAATCAAACTGATGTTACATTGTAGAATTTTTCAATATTCATATTTTGATAAACTGCCATTAAATTTGGGATGGGCATCATGGGTATCAGGTAACAGTCAAAGAAGGAGGATTTGAATAACTTTGGTTAACAGATGACTTTTCCTCTGGCGTCACCATGAGGTTGTCATTTGTATTACATGATGAAAATCAGGTCTGTAAGCTTTTGGGCAATGACTGTTTCTGTGATCTTTCCTCTGTACACTGCAACACTGAATTTTCTAGATATGAGTGAAGTGCAGATTCCAGGTTGAATTCAAGAGGTTTTTACAAAAGTACTGCATTAACAGCTTAGTCAGGCCATCATTTGACCCTCCCTGAGCCTGGCTCCAGGGAAGGGCCCTGGTAACCCTATCCCAGGCAGGGTGAACTGTTCCCTAGATTTTCTTCTCATAATGGTCTTCTGAACCGCTCTTTGTCTGGTCCCTCACCCAGGACCAATTTGCCATGGGAGACCCTACCAGGGGGCAGAAGCCCTCAGACAACACAGCCCCTGGGATCCCTGGAACACACAAAACCCTCCACCACGATAAGGTAGCGAATCGCAGAGGGGGATTGGTGATGTTCATGGATTCTAAACTTCAGGCAGTTATTGAGAGCAAAGAATCCTCATCCAAGTATTCAAATGTAAAATTATGTTAGTTTATCTAGTTAATGTTGAACCTCTGAAATACAGAACTATGTATAAAATGGCTTCCTAAGCAGTTAATAGTTTTGTTAAACCCTTTGAATTAAAGCTGAAGGTCAGCACTTCAATAACATCTCGACTTTATTATTTAACCTCCTAAAACCTGAACTCTTTCACAGCATGCATTTTTAATTTTTCTTTGCCATTTGGGCTGATTGGGACCTAATGAATGTAAAAACAAAGAATTACCAGATTTTTTTTTTATAACCTAATTTTTGTTTCTGAGAAAAATGAGATCAACATATGAGGACATTCGTTTTAAATTTTGATAGAACAGTGGCAGTATAATGTCCTCGTAAGTGGATATCAGTCCCTTGTAGAGCAAAATTTGGTATTTTGGTCTAGACATCCCAAAATGTGATGTCCACATATGTGGACGCCAGGTCCTAGGAGGTTAAAAACAAAATTACAAGAATTGTACAGTTTTCCAAAAGGTTACCGACCAAACTGCACCACCTAATTAGTGCTAAATAATGGTAAATAATGCTGTTTAGACCAGGATGATATATCTGTCTTTCATGCTACTCTGTAGGCACCAAAGTAAAAATTACGCTCTCCTGTTATTACATTTGATGCCTCCAACAAAACACTGGATTTGTGTTTAGTAAGCTATTTACCCTCACATTTCATTTATTTTATTGTAAATAAAGCTATCACACAGGTGGACATTAAGTGATGTGATAAATGCCGTGGCTAAAGGTCATGTAATGGCTAATGTTTTCAGGGGCGTGTCTCTGAGTTTACTTTTTGATTGACTGGTCTAGAGTCCAATCCAGTGCCTTCTGGACGATGTTTCCCCTCTCTGATTTAGTTTGGAGCCGTTAAGGATAATTTTCCTCTCGCTCAGTGGTGACAGTTGTTATTCGTTTACTTATATGTGGTGTAGTGGTTTCGTCTTTTTTTTTTTTTTTTTTTACTCAAATTATAATTCAAAGGGGAAAATAACTGAATAGAAGAACAAAAAGGAAAGCTCTGATAACAACCAGATCTATCAAATATTTAATTAAAAACACATCATAAACAGGAAATATCAGATGGGTTGGACTCAAGCACCTTTGAATAACTCCTACATAGCTTTACAGAATGCAATTACAATGACAGTCACACATAATAAAAAAAATTAAACAACAAATAAAGGAGAGTTTAACAGGTTAGTGAGCTGTGCTGAGCCTCAACTCGAGATTTCAGTGTGACAAAGGTGGCCTTCCTTTGTACCTGGCAAGATCGCCATAGTAACTTAACACTGAGCACCTTTTATGTGACCTGAGTTATAATTTAAAATTGTCAAGCAGTGCATAGATTCTCCGCTGAAGGAATGCTTTTTGTGCATGTCACCGTGACATCAGCACAAACTGCATGCATTGCATTGCTGCCAGAATTTGCATGTATTCAGTTGGTGACTCCAAAAATGCATAAATGCGTTTTTATGTGTTGCCTTCCTGTAAAGTCTGTTTTACACTGCTTGACCTGAAGCTCACAGGCTAGAGCACCTTTTCAGTCAGTGAACTTAATTTAGCTTACAGAAGACTATAAAAGTAACTGAGGAAAATTTAAAATCAAATCTACATTTAGCAGTCAGTCAGTTTGGCGTCACAAAGACGGGAGTAGTTGAAAAAATTCTTCAGTTATGCTAGTTGATCAGATGGTTTTATAAAGGCTGTGAAGGTTTTCATTGTATTTATAGTAACAAGCTGATTGCCGTGTGTGTCCGAGAGGAGAGGCTACTGCAGCATTAGACAGCATTGTCATCACTAGTGTTTTTTGTTTACAGGCTTTTAGTTGAGAAAAAGAGGCTACTTGGGCTGGTTGTATTATAATTTTTATACATGTGTTTGACAGTCTAAATGCTTTTATTGTTAGTAAAAGTGAAATGAATTGATCGTGCTGTTGAGCCACTTGTTTTTTCTTTCACTAACTTCAAACACTAGGCTTTTGTTCTTTTAATCTTAAAACAGACTATAGGCAGAAAAAATGTTAGTTTTTCTTTACAGATGAATTCATGCCTTTGAGGCAAATATTATAGAATATGACCAGATCAAATAACATCACTATTTCCCATTGGGTCTTATCATGTGCACTTTAGTTTTGGATAATATGATGTCTTGTCTATGTAATATTTTGATCTAAGAATCAGAATCAGAATACTTTATTAATCCCGAAGGAAATTAGGGTTACAGCAGGCAGCACGCTAATGGCGCATGCGCACTTACAAAGGAACCTTCTGACCAAACTTACACAAACAACACATTGGGAAGACATGTCAGAGAGGTAGGCTGATAGGAAAAAAACAACGAAAATACATAACATGAGGTGAGAGGAGGAGAGAAAAAAACTCCACTCAGACTGAGCTCCTAATGGGAGAACAGTTTGATAACAGAAAAAAAACACCTCAGCACAAAAAGCACATGACTATCAGTACACCATAGAAACACAAGACAAGCAACAGGGTGGGTAAAGGGTAAGAGAGAGCCGGTGTAGACAGCGCATCCGGTCCTGCAGCATGTCTGCGCTGGTCCAGTCGACCGCCATCTTCCCCGGGAGGGGACAAGCATCGAAGGCGTTTGGAAAGGGAGGGGGGATGAGTGTGTATCAGTGTGTGTGTGTGTCCAGAGTTCAGCTGAGACAGTGTCCTCCGCCCTGCTAGGCTAAGTAAACAGTCTTCCAGCCAACCCAGGTGGCCTTGCGTAGGATAGGAAGAACAGTCTAAGCACAGTCTGTTATCAGGGTGTTTTTGTTCAGCTCCTGCCTTGAGATCACAGCTGGCGCCGAAGTGGTAGCCGCGTGAAGTGATGGTGGTTTTTACTTTAGTGCGAACAACTCATGTGAATTTCAAAGCTGTTCTAACAGTCCGACACTGGTCTCTCAATCTCCCGTTGGAGAGCCGTGAGCTTCTCCATGATCTTATCAAACTTACGCTCCGTGATGTTGTCCTTCTTGTGCTCAAAGAGCAGATTCTGAGAACTCACGACCGCAGTGAGCTTCTCCAAGATGTAATCAATTTTCGCTCAGAGGTCATATTCTGAGTGCGATGTAAGATGTAATCCATCTTGTCATATCTAACCCAAAATGGGTTAGATATGACAAGATTGTATGTTGTTTCTTCAAATTCAAAAGATTTTCTTTTACATTTTTTTTACATTTTTATTTGTTAAAAAAATGGGGGCCTAACGACATCTTCTGTAATGACTCTAATTGTAAGACTTGAGTGTTGTATGACACTACCTGCATAAAACAGAAAGGAGGTCAGATTATATCAAAGCCTATTCCTCATATCTTACAGTAAAAATCACGCTGCAGTTCGCCTACAGATCCAACAGATCCACAGAGGATGCCATCGCCCACGTCCTACACACCACTCTCAGCCACGTGGACAAGAAACAGGGTAACTATGTGCGAATGCTGTTTGTTGATTACAGTTCAGCGTTTAACACAATAGTGCCCTGCAGACTGTTCACAAAGCTGAGGGATCTGGGACTTAACAGCCGTCTGTGTGCATGGGTGTTGGACTTCCTCACTGGCAGAACTCAGGTGGTGAGGGTGGGCAGGTGCTTCTCCAACAGCATCACCATCAACACAGGAGCACCTCAGGGATGTGTCCTCTCGCCACTGCTCTACTCCCTCTACACTTCAGACTGTGTGGCCACCCACGGCTCCAACACCATTGTGAAGTTTGCTGACGACACAGTGGTGTTGGGTGCCATCTCCAACAACGATGAGGCGGCCTACATGGATGAAGTGAAGAATCTGGCATCGTGGTGCCAGGACAACCACCTCCAGCTGAACGTCAGCAAGACCAAGGAGCTGGTGGTGGACTTCAGAAGGGGTCAGCACAGAGACTACAAGCCCATTATCATCAATGGAGCTCCAGTGGAGAGGGTGCAGTCCTTCAAGTATCTTGGTGTCCACATCTCCTCAGACCTGACATGGGCTGCCCACATTCAGGTCCAGACCAAAAAGGCTAGGCAGCGCCTGTATCACCTACGACAACTGAGGAAGTTCAGGGTCTCTCCAAAGATCCTCAGGATTTTCTATACAGGCGCTGTGGAGAGCATCCTCACACAGAACATGACATCGTGGTTTGGGAACAGCTGTGTGAAGGACCAAAAAGCTCTCCAGAGAGTGATCCGTACAGCAGAACGCTGCTGCAGGATTGCTCTCCCCCCGCTTCAGGACACCTACACCAGGAGATGCCGGACTAGAGCAGCGCAGATACTGAAGGACCCGTCCCATCCTGGCAACAAACTGTTCCAACTTCTGCAATCTGGTAGAAGGTTCCGCATCTTCCGGGCAAGGACAGAGAGACTCAAGAGGAGCTTCTATCCCCAAGCCATCCGTGCCCTAAACACACACACCCGCCCTCTCACATCATCTATAATTGACTGAGACAGGACTCTTCCAGACACTAAACCAAGGCACAATGTACATTTCAATTCCTTTAATTTTAAATATGTTTATATTGTCTATCCTGTAAAATAGTCAGATGTCTATTCATATTAATGTACAGAATTCACCTGCTTGCTGCTACTACTGCACATTCACCCAGTGTATATACTATATGTGTATATATATATATAATGTTCCTCCTCTACACCCCCCCCCCCCCCCCCCCCCATTTTTGCACATGTCGAGGAGCGTGTCAGGCTACATTTCACTGTGTGTTATACTTGTATAACTATGCATGTGACAAATAATAAAGAACCTTGAAGAACCTTGAAGAACGTGAGAGCAAATCTAAAACAAACATATCTTGATAAGATACCAAGATTTTATCCTATCAAGATACAATACCAAGATATGGTATCTTATCAGTGCAATAGTTTAACCTGAATTGGTTAGATAGGTTATCTGTTTTCATTCTTCCTCTTCTGGCTGCTCCCTAGCATGCTCTCCACAGTGGATCACCTCCATCTCACCCTATCCCTCCTCTGTCACACCAACCCTCTGCATCTCCTCTTTCACCACATCCATGAATCATCTATGTGGTCCAGCATCTGGAAGCTCCATAATCAACATCTTTGGTCAAATACATCAACTCTATATCTTCTCTGCAGATATCTAAACTATCTCAGCAACTACCCTCTCTCTCAGACAAGTCGATAAAAGTCTTTTCTCTTTGCTGTCTCTTTGCTACCTCTCTCTTTTCTGTACGCCTAGCCACCCAGTGCTCTAGTCCAGCGGTCCCCAACCCCCGGGCCTCGGACTGGTACCGGTCCGTGAGTCGTTTGGTACCGGGCCACGAGAATTGAGGCTCAGGTGTGAAATGTATAGTTTTCAGAGTTTTTATCGGTTTTCAGCGTTATTTTGTTATCGTTTTTATCGTTTACTCGGTTTTCCTGGATCTTTTCACGTGTGTTATGAATAAATTTTCTTTTTTTCGGTACCGGTACTAGTTTTATTTTGTTGTATTTATCCGCGACACCTTAAAGGCCGGTCCATGAAAATATTGTCGGGCATAAACCGGTCCATGGCGCAAAAAAGGTTGGGGACTGCTGCTCTAGTCTACTTTCTTCATGTCCTTCACTACTCCTCTTTTTCTTCGCTGATCTCTTTGTTTTGAACACTTTCCTTTACTTCCTCATTCCACCACCAATTCCACAGTCCAGAGGACACAACACCTTCTTGGGAATTTCCCTCATCACTTAAACTGTACTTTCCAAGTCATCTGGCAACTAATTCCCTACTACCCAGAGGCCATGTCCACATAATACATTTTCATTTGAGAATGCATCTTTTTCTCTCCGTTTTGGCCTTCCGTCCACACTGAGACGGCATTTTTGGTCAAGGAAAACTGAGCTCTTTGAAAATGCTCTCCAAAGCGGATACATTTGAAAACACCGTTTTCGAATCGCAGTGTGGACTGCGAATCCGGAGCATTTAGAAAATTCTTTAATTCTCACTCACTTTTGCTACTTTGTACTTTTGTGTTACTTGCAGCAAGAACTCCACCTCATTGTCAGTCCATTTAAAAAACTTGGTGCTTTTCCTCAACATTTTGCAGCAACGTTTCAAAGAGCCGGTAAGTAAATAAACAGCAGGCAGAAATTAGCAGGTCGAATCGTTTTCGTTTCACGCATGCGCAATACAGGAACAAGCGCTTTGAGTCGTTTCAGTGTGGATGAACAACTGTTAGGAAACGACTGAAAACGACAGTGTGGACGCGGAGCGTTTTTAGACGAGAATGTCGTTTTCAAATTTATCATTTGAAATTAGTGTAGACGTAGCCAGAGTCTGTATCAGCTTCTCTGTCTCTTATCTCTTATAGATTGCACAGGAGACAACAGAGGGCGAAAATAAAACAGGAAGTAACAAACACGGAGAGAGACAAAGTGCTAACAAGATACAAAAGGACACTGGAGATGTTATGCTGAGATATAAACCAATGCTCAAAATGCAAACAGAGCCAGAGTACAAAAGTAACAAGAACTACAGACTGAAATATCCAAAAGAATAAACTAAGAATAGAAACACGAAACTCTTGCCCAAAGACCCAAAGCAACAACACCTTCCCCCATTCTTCCACATCATCCTATATGTTAGCAGTCATCATAGCAAGCCTTGTCTACCAACAACATTATTCTTATTTTACTTACCCCAATTAATATTTTGTTTTTCTGTTGGTGATGATTCCTGAGATCTTAATGATGCCAATGTGGTGTGCAGACAGTTGGGCTGTGGCAGCGCTAATAGCACTACCAAATGCAAACATACTTGGTTTGGGGTCCACAATTGTGTTAACTGTAAAGATGCCAGAGTCATCTGTGGAGGTAAATATTATAACAAAGCAGGCTTATGTCTCCTTTTATGAATTTGCCACCGGGCCAGATCCAGTGACGTGTTTACTGGCTTCAGTGAGGTGGAGACAGTGCCTCCGCAAAGTGTCTGTGTACCCCTTTCTGTCTCTCTCTCTCTCTCTCTCTCTTTCTTGATAGTGTTGCGTCCGTCGGCCCCAGAAGGTTAATAACACTCACCTTCATTCCATTTCCAGAGTGTAACAATCAACCACTTGTGGCACATGCCACCCCAGTAGATCCGCCCCTGATAATCAGGAGGGCTGGAAACTGGTCACAGCTGGGATAAACCTAAGTATTAGTACAGAGGAAATAGAATGACTACAAGTAAATCACCAAAGTTTGATTCTGCTCATCTGGACGTGAAGTTTTCAGTGGGAGAAACGTTTCGTCACTAATCCAAGTGACTTCTTCGGTCTCAGCTGAGTGCAGGTTTCCCCAATCTTATAAACAGTACGCTGCATAACGGCTGAAGGAACAATGGTCTGGGAGGTCAGTTCCTTGATCATTAATATGCAAATTCTTATTTTTCCCTCGTTTCTTCCACTAAAAACGTAAATATGGATCACAAAAAGTGTAGATGAATCTGAGATGGTTTAACAGAAAATAGTCTAAAAAATTTGATGAGTCAACATGGAATAGAATTTTCTCATTTTTGTGACTGGGAATTTCACATTGGATTTTTGGATTTATGTGTGTTCAAATATGGGACTTTGCAATCTTTGGACAACCAAGCCCTGCTGGTCAAGCAGAGGACTTGGTTGATTTGAAATACAATTACCCCTTTTCATACCCAGCAATGTTAATGACCTTATAGAAATTAACCAAATTAGTTGCAAAATGTTACTTGAGATTTTTCTCTTTAGCTCCACTTCATGACATTTCATGAAGTGTCAAACATTCAAGAATAATGTTTGTGCAAATAAAACTGCCAAAATTAATGAATTCTTTTGGTACTCTGGTGCAAATAAATATAAAACATAAAAAATATGATTCTTCAAGATTTTGTGACTAAAACACCACAAATGTCCTTTATTTAAAATCATCTTCTTCAGCCCATCTGTTATATGTTGTTTTTAAACATTTTTCATCTTTTCTCTGTGTTTTTGTACAATAGTGTTGTTTTGCTTGGCGTTCCTACGGTGGATTACCATGTGGTTTCTAAGATGTAAAGAATACGTAGGAAGTGTCTTCTTATTTAGTCAAATCACATTTATATAAAACATTTAAATCTAAAAACAGTTTACTTAAAGTTTTAAAAACAAATTTGAGACAAATATACTTAATAATAAACTCAATAATAAAACCTAAAAACAAACTCTAATTCCAGTAGAAAGAAGAGGATTCAGGGGGCAAAAGAACCCACCTGAGTCTTTAGTGAGAGGCTGAAACAGAGTTTTCCCACAAAGGCTTTGAGGAAGAGAGGAGAGATAGCAGTGAGATAGCAGTGAGATAACAGTGATCACTTAACTCAGCAGAATGATTGGTGGGGTGAAGTGATTATACACACACAATCATACACACACGCACAGGCACAAAGATAAGTTGTGAAATCCAGGACAATAATCTCAAAGTGGTGCTGCTCTCAGGCACATTTTGGTCATTATATGGTCCCTGATTACGCTGTATAATTTTTTTATTTTATTTTTTTTACCTTTCTCCAGCTGAGGACAGTGTTTTCCATAAGGGTGCATCTACTTGGCTTCCCATGATGAAAGGGAAAGTAGATTACATGGTCACTGATAGGCATAGGGCCAAGACAAATGTGGTAATTATATTCATTTCCTAAATGATTATTTATGACTCTTTCTGAATCAAATGATCACACACACGTCAAGGTTCAAAATTCAAGGTTGTCTTAACTGTTCATCTACAGGAAATTAGTTTGGTAGCAAGTGTTCACATATTTGAGTGAGCAGCTGTGGGATGTGAAGAGTACATTTTTTAAAGAGAGCACTTCCTGTTCTCAAAAGTATTTTCTTTGCTTCATTCCATAATGTATCCTGTCCATTTTAAGAACAACAGGATAAACATGAGAAAACAGGACAAAAAGATTCTGCAATTAGATTTTTATCACTAAGACAAGTTTCTGATTTTTTTTACAGCCTCATTTATTATTTAACCTGTCCTTGTTGACTTGTTGAGCCTCCTGTCATCTGAGGACCTGATTATTTATTAACAAATAAAGATCAGTACAGTGAGAGGAAAAAACTCAAGGAGATTTCACATGAGAGATTTCTATATTTGTATTTGTCCTTGTTTTTGCTATTTCTATGTATCCACCAATTCAGAAATGTTGTAACAAAATTATATGACAGCCACATTGCTTTAGTGAACAGAGCCGTCAGTCAATAAAAATCATGTAAAGACGAATCTATTAATGATGAGGATCTAAATACCCACATTCAAAATGCTACAGCAAGAGTACTGACAGGGACTTTAAACACTTGCCTCGAGGCAACAATTTGGATTTACAAATTAACATAACCCCACAAACTGTATGTATTCGGACTGTGGGAGGAACCAGCGTACCCAGAGAGAGAACCCACACGAACACAGGAGAACATGCTCCACACAGAAAAGGCCCCAGCCAGGTGGTGGAGTCGAACTAGGACCTTCTTGCTATGAGGCAACAGTGCTAACCACTGTGCCGTTCTGAAAAGAAAAAAAAAACGGTTGAAGATGAGTCTATTCATGATGAAGATAAAAATATGCACCAAGCCTATAATGAAGCTAATTGTGTTTGACTGTGGTTATTTCACATCTAATAACAGTCAGAGTGTTAAATACATCCTGAGAGATGTAAACAGGGTTGTAGCACATGACTCTGGAACCCCTCTTTGAGAGCTCTTCTGTCTTTCTTGATCCATAACCATGTCATAGCCATATCTCTCACACGTGTTGCTTTCTGTTCAAGCTGCTATCAGTACAAATGATTGTTATTGTATCAACTCACTTTGTTTCACACCATTTGGAGATGGGACGCTGATGCTTATTCACCGTCTTGCTGTTTGGAAATGAAGGACGGTTGCTTTTCATGCCTTTTAGCTGTGATGGCTCATTTTGACATGCGGTCACATCTGGGAATTGGCTTACTGACTGTAAGAACGGCTGCCTGCATAAACCATTCAGTCAACTGTGCTCCTCTCACCTTTATTTTAAAATACATTTGTTAACAGCTAACTTTCCTCATTCTCAGTGCTTATACTAAAAAACATGACTCAAAGTGCATATTAGCAGTCACCTACAGTATATATAATTTATTAACATTCCCAGAAGCTGATTATTTTGATTAAGAAAATATTAAACAAAACCAAATTTTCATTCTAGGATTGCAACAGGCCTCCTGCTACTGAGGCCTTGCGTATTCAATCCGACTCCTCCATCCAACCTAGGCCCTTGTGTACATAAATATATGGCTTTTTAAAAAGCTTTCTGTTGTTTTTGGACTCTTCTCTGGCAAGCATTTCTCAGAAAAAATAAGGAGGCTATCATTAACTTAAATATAGCAAAGCAGAAACTGCAACCGAGTTAAGAGATACTATGTAATACTATTTATTCCAATACGAAGTATTGGAGAAGAAGTATCAAGACAGTATCAAAAAATGCAATAAATCAGATTGGGTCAGCCAAGTTTGATGCACAAGTCCTGCTTTCCAAGAAGCCAGTATGACGATACCACGATTTTAAAGCCAGTCACATAAATGCAAATAAACTGAGAAATACATGCATGATGATCAGTGTTAAAGTTCACTTGGCATCATTTGAAATATTATCAGATGAGAATTTGATAAGAGGAACCTGAGGTAAGATTATCAGGTTAAACAATATATACAACATGCAAATATCGCGTTTCAACTCAGACGCCAAGACTGATAATAATAACATAATAATAATAAGTGTTATAAATGGGGGGAAAATATCCTGGCTCATAAAACATTTAACCTCTATTTAAATGGATGCATCAGCATATGGCTTTTCTTTCTGCAGGAACTCGTGTTACCAGCTGTACTTCTTGTCATCCTGAAGCCACCGGCTCGCAGTCACGTGAACAAGGCCGCGCACTCGCTTGTGTCTGTAAAGATGGCTTTGTAGGTGAAGGCCTCACCAGCTATGACCCAAAAATCTGCAGTGACTCTTCTTGCTGTAACCGAGGTTACCACTGGTTCGCAGAGAAGGGCTGTGTGAACAATGAGGAGTGTTCCTTCTCAAACTCACCATGCACATCATTTCAGATCTGTTACAACAAACCGGGATCATATAAATGTCTGGAGCTTTCCTCCAACACCAGACCGTCCGTCTCTTCCCAATCTGTTCCGTTTCCCTGTGGAAACACAGTTTGTCCTTCAGGCATGGACTGCATCAATTCCCAATGTGTGGACCCTGTCAGAACTACATCACATTGAATGATGACTGCCGAAAATATTTTGGATATACACTGTGATCGAGCTAAAAAACTGGGAAGGCTGGTATCGCCTGTTTCTGGACCAAACCAGTGCTCATATAGTAACATGAGGTGGAGATGAAGCCAGCCGTGGAGGTGTGCGGGTGGATAGCAAATGAGCAACAGCTTTTAACTTTTCACAAGTACTCATTTATTTTAAATATCAAAATTAAAAGTGCTAGCTCTACCACAAGTTACTTGGGAGCACACTAGTCCGCGTACACACGGCGGAATCCATAACAGAGATAGGGGGTTACAACTGTTACAGTATTCCAGAGTGGTGTGTGGAATCAAACAGGTGTGGAACCGATGCGCCTTTGTGGATAACACAACCTCATCCCACATGGTCAGGTGAAATTGTAAATCGCACTGTGTGCAATGTTTGGAGTGGCAGCTGCTGCTACTACCAGTCACAGACCATTCATGTCAAACATATGCAAACTACTATGTCTACAAACTTGTGGAACCACCCACATACCAACTTGCATACTGTGAAGGTAATGTTAGACTTTAAATATGATTAACCTGTTACTGATTCAGTTGGGTTAAAGGCTTCTGAGTGCATGATTATTATTATCGTCAACAAAGGTCAATATAACAGATGCTAGAGTTCCCCAAACCACACCTATTCCACCTACCACAACTTGAGTGGACAACAGCACAGAAGTCGAGGGGGGTGGTCCGTCTGGTTAATGGTAGCAGCATCTACTCTGGCAGCGTGAAGACCTTCCACAGTGGGGCACAGTGTGAGATGATTTGTGGGACCTGAATGATGCCAACGTGGTGTGCAGACAACTGGGCTGTGGAAGCGCTCGTTCAGCACCACAAAATGCAGCTTTTGGACAGGGCAGCGGACCCATCTGGTTGGACAATGTAGGATGTTTTGGAAATGAACCACAACTGTGGTCACCATGAAGATGCCCGTGTTGTATGTGAACGACGTTAAAGTTTGTACAGACTGAAAAATTGAAATAATGCACTTACAATGTAAAGTTATGATTATGGTTTGTGGAGATACTCATCTTGACCTCATTTGGTATTTTCATTGCTGGAATGTGCAAACATCAAGTTATGACTCTGGCCTGACTCTAATTGTTGTACCATATAAATTATTGACTCAAGCTTTGTGGATGTGTCAGTTCAGTTTGAATGTGACCTTCTTTTTCTTCTTAGATTAATAAGTAACTCATTTGATGTCATATCAATAAGTTGTCTATCTTACCCACTTATATATATTTCACCATCAATCACTTCAATTTGTCCTTTGCACACAGAAACAGGCCTATAAATTCCCATCCTCGCTGTGAGCTTAAGAGCTGGATTCTCAGAGTCTCTCCAGGGTAAGTAGAGACACATCAGAAGTTATAGATTTTATGCAGAATAAGATGGCATACGGGTAATAAGTTTTAAAACATCACATTGGTCTTTTTCATCTAGTTTGAGTGGTGGATGTGATCAATTATGGAAGCACCTGCTGGACTATTTTTACTCATACTTGTGCATATTTTCACAGGAAGCTCTTCAGGTAAATAATTTCTAGTTAGACATAAACTCACTGTGTGATTCACTGTCTTTTCCTTTTTCAAATACGGATGGGATCTAATTAAGACACTAATGAAATATTTGCTCCAGACAAATTATAATGAAGTCAGGACAGATGTGAGGACAGATGTGCAAATCACAAATATGAACATGTTAATTTTACTCATTTAACTTTGATATGGAAATTACTATCTCTACAAACTTGTGGATCCACCTGCATTGTACTATACATACTGTGCAAGTAATGTTACACTTTAAATATGATGAATCTGTAACCGATTCAGCTGGCTCACTGATTTCTGAGTGCATCATCATCATCATTATTATTATTATTATTATTATTATTATTGTTATTGTTGTTGTTGTTGTTGTTGTTGTAAACAGAGGCCAACACAGCAGTCGAGGGGGAGGTCCGCCTGGTTAATGGAAACAGCTCCTGCTCTGGCAGGGTGGAGATCTTCCACAGTGGACAGTGGGGGACGGTGTGTGACGATGCCTGGGGCCTGGTGGATGCTCAGGTGGTGTGTAGACAGCTGGGCTGTGGCAGGGTCTTCTCAGCACTAAGAAACGCACAATTTGGACAGGGCAGCGGACCCATCTGGTTGGATGATGTCGCATGCTCAGGCAACGAATCAAAGCTCTCTGAGTGTCAACACAGAGGGTTTGGATCTCATAACTGTGGTCACTCTGAGGATGCTGGTGTCGTCTGTGAAGGTAAATATGAACAAGTGGAGCTATAAAGAGTGAAATCCAACTTTGTTACTGCCTGCCTTTGAGATAAAACAGTGCTGAGAGGATTTATAGTTGCGTAACTGTAGAAAAATTGTCAATCCACATTAAGTACTTTATCCACAGTAATTAAATCTTTTGTCTTTAAGTTATGATTTCTTAAAAACATAGTTCAGATGTCTTTAATAATGTCTTTACAATTAAAAATTTGTCTAGCATTAAGGTCAGTTTTTATATTTTTGAATAAAATTATGTTTTTATTAGTTATTTGTCCATGCATTACCTTAAATCTTTGTTGAAAACATTCAACAAAAGAGAAGCAAGTGAGTAAGAAAGGGGAAGAACCCCATAACTAGTAACCCCCACTATACAGGCAAAAATACTGGGCAGGTGCATATCACATGTACCTGAGCTGCTCAGCCATAGAAACCCATGCCAAGAAGCTCCTGTTGCACAGTTTTTGAACAGCTGTTAATGCCAGAGGAGGTCTGGAGCACTGCAGTTATTGAGTCAGCTGAGTGTTGGACATTTTAACATACTATGTGCCTCACAGAGACACTGCTCTGTAACTTTACATAGAATGATTCTTTGTGACTGAGCTGCTGTGGTTCCTAAGAGTTTCCACTTTGCAATAATATCCCTTACAGGCAGAGATGGGCAGATCTGATTACTTTTTTCAAGTAACGAGTAAAATAAGGGATTACTATTGCAAAAACGGTAATTAGATTACCGTTACTTTCCAGTAGGAACACTGCGTTACTGCGTTACTAAACCGTGATTTTTTTTGGGAGAATGTCTCATGACAGTGATGTAAGCGAGTGCGATGTTCGTGACAACAGCTGTGTGCAGATCAACAATGGATAATATATCGAGTGCGGGAGAGAGTATGAGCATGTAGCGTTTAAAGCGTGGAAGTACTGACCTTACTTTGAGTTTGATTCCATAAAAAGTGACAAAAACATTAGTGTCCGTTGTGCGTGGGAAGAAAACTTCTTTTTACAGCGAAAAAAACCCTAAACAAGCTCCGAGTGCGCAACGAGGTAATGGGAAATTCACAGAGAAACTCGCGGATTCTTCCACTGACCGCTGCGGTACACCTACTCCAGGGCAAAACTTCGCCTGCCCTACTCCTGCTTTACAGGTGAAAATAGAGCAACAGGACCGCTGAGTCTTTGACTTTATTTATGTTCTGCTGTGTTTTACTTGCATCTATTTGAAAGAGTGAGTGTAAACACAAAAAATATTTTATTTTATGTGCTGGAATGTGCAGAAAATAGGTTTAAATGTTAAACAAATTTCTTCAAGTCACAGAATGTTGCATATAATTAATTGTTGCTTGATGCATAAAGTTAAAAGATTAAAACTAATAAAAAAAGTTTTAAAAAGAGACATTTCCATTTGATTACATTTTGTATGATGGATTATGCAGAAAAAGTAGAATTGGGCTGAAAGATCTATCGCTTTATCACCTCTTCAGGTTGTAAATTGTGATTATAAAAAGTAACTAAGTAACTAAGTAATTAATTACTTTCGAAAATGAGTAATCAGTAAAGTAACGGGATTACTTTTTTGGGGAAGTAATCAGTAATTAGTTACTGATTACTTTTTTCAAGTAACTTCACCAACACTGCTTACAGGTGATCCTGGAATATCTAAGAAGCAAGAAGTTTCATGAACTGACATGTTGTAGTGGTGTCATCTTTTACAGCACCACCAGAGGTAGCAAAAGTACGGAAATTCTGTACTTAAGTAGAAGTACAGATACTACTATTGAAAAATATTCCAGTAAAATTTGACAGTGTTCCTTCTTTTGGTTTTCTATTAGCTCCTTCGTCAGTGAGGCTGGTCAACGGTCAGAACCGCTGCTCTGGCAGAGTGGAGGTCTTCAATGATGGACAGTGGGGCACAGTGTGTGATGATTTGTGGGACCTGAATGATGCTAAAGTGGTGTGCAGACAGCTGGGCTGTGGAAGCGCTCGTTCAGCACTACAAAATGCAGCTTTTGGACAGGGCAGCGGACCCATCTGGTTGGACAGTGTAGCATGTTTTGGAAATGAACCATCAATAACTGACTGCAGACACAACGGGCTTGGAGTCCACGACTGTGGTCATAATGAAGATGCCAGCATCATCTGTGATGGTAAATTTTATGCATATTTCAGGTACCTTCCACTTCTTACTGTTGACATCTAACCAATGAGAAAACTATTCTCATTTGTTGTTTTAATTCACCATTTAAATATAAAGTTGCTGTGCAGCACATGGAGTCAAATGCAAAGTAAGTAGCATGTATGTGTTCAGAGCATGACTTGAGTTTGATTCCCAGTAAGAAAACAATAATGTTGAGATGTATAAACAAGAGCTTATCCTCATTAATGTTGATAGAAATGCAGACCAAGTTTGTCTTTTGAGTTGACATTTTTCTTTCAGTCCAACCAGGAATCAACAGCACTGTTTTTCCAACAACACCAAGGCCACAGAACTTCACCACCACACATGTGCCTGCTAACATCACTACCACAACACCAGTGGGCAACAGCACAGCAGTCGAGGGGGAGGTCCGCCTGGTTAATGGAAACAGCTCCTGCTCTGGCAGGGTGGAGATCTTCCACAGTGGACAGTGGGGGACAGTGTGTGACGATGCCTGGGGCCTGGTGGATGCTCAGGTGGTGTGTAGACAGCTGGGCTGTGGCAGGGTCTTCTCAGCACTAAGAAACGCACAATTTGGACAGGGCAGCGGACCCATCTGGTTGGATGAAGTCGCATGCTCAGGCAACGAATCAAAGCTCTCTGAGTGTCAACACAGAGGGTTTGGATCTCATAACTGTGCCCACTCTGAGGATGCTGGTGTCGTCTGTGAAGGTAAATATGAACAAGTGGAGCTATAAAGAGTGAAATCCAACTTTGTTACTGCCTGCCTTTGAGATAAAACAGTGCTGAGAGGATTTATAGTTGCGTAACTGTAGAAAAATTGTCAATCCACATTAAGTACTTTATCCACAGTAATTAAATCTTTTGTCTTTAAGTTATGATTTCTTAGAAACATAGTTCAGATGTCTTTAATAATGTCTTTACAATTAAAAATTTGTCTAGCATTAAGGTCAGTTTTTATGTTTTTGAATAAAATTCAGTTTTTATTGGTTATTTGTCCATGCATTACCTTAAACCTTTGTTGAAAACATTCAACAAAGGAGAAGCAAATGAGTAAGAAAGGGGAAGAACCCCATAACTAGTAACCCCCACTATACAGGCAAAAATACCGGGCAGGTGCCCAGATCTACAGGAGCTGCTCAGCCATAGAAACCCATGCCAAGAAGCTCCTGTTGCACAGTTTTTGCACAGCTGTTAATGCCAGAGGAGGTCTGGAGCACTGCAGTTATTGAGTCAGCTGAGTGTTGGACATTTTAACATACTATGTGCCTCACAGAGACACTGCTCTGTAACTTTACATAGAATGATTCTTTGTGACTGAGCTGCTGTGGTTCCTAAGAGTTTCCACTTTGCAATAATATCACTTACAGGTGATCCTGGAATATCTAAGAAGCAAGAAATGTCATGAACTGACATGTTGTAGTGGTGTCATCTTTTACAACACCACTACAGGTAGCAAAAGTATAGAAATTCTGTACTTAAGTAGAAGTACAGATACTACTATTGAAAAATACTCCAGTAAAATTTGACAGCGTTCCTTCATTTGGTTTTCTATTAGCTGCTTCAACAGTGAGGCTGGTCAATGGTGAGAACCGCTGTTCTGGCAGAGTGGAGATCTTCAATGATGGACAGTGGGGCACAGTGTGTGATGATTCTTGGGACCTGAATGATGCCAAAGTGGTGTGCAGACAGCTGGGCTGTGGAAGCGCTTATTCAGCACTACAAAGTGCAGCTTTTGGACAGGGCAGCGGACCCATCTGGTTGGACAGTGTAGCATGTTTTGGAAATGAATCATCGATAACTGACTGCAGACACAACGGGCTTGGAGTCCACAACTGTCGTCATTATGACGATGCCAGCATCATCTGTGAAGGTAAATTTTATGCATATTTCAGGAATGCTCCCCTTCTTACTGCTGACATCTAACTGATGAGAAAAATATTCTCATTTGTTGTTTTTAATTCAACTTTTAAATATAAAGTTGTTGTGCTGCACATGGAGTCAAATGCAAAGTAAAAGATGAGTCTGTGCTCAGAGCCTGAATTGAGTTTTATTCCCAGTTAGAAAACAATAATGTTGAGATGTACTAACGAGAGCTTATACTCATTAATGCTGATGGAAGTGCAGACCAAGTTTGTCTTTTGAGTTCACAGACACTTTTCTTTCAGTCCAACCAGAAATCAACAGCACAGCAGTTGAGGGGGAGGTCCGCCTGGTTAATGGAAACAGCTCCTGCTCTGGCAGGGTGGAGATCTTCCACAGTGGACAGTGGGGGACAGTGTGTGACGATAACTGGGGCCTGGTGGATGCTCAGGTGGTGTGTAGACAGCTGGGCTGTGGCAGGGTCATCTCAGCACCAACAAATGCACAATTTGGACAGGGCAACGGACCCATCTGGTTGGACGATGTCACATGCATAGGCACCGAATCAAAGATCTCTGAGTGCCGCCATGGAGGGTTTGGATCTCATGACTGTGGTCACTATGACGATGCTGCTGTCATCTGTGAAGGTAAATATATGAAATATATGAAATCCAACTTTGTCACTGCCTGCCTTTGAGATAAGATTTAACTAAGATGATTTGTACATACTTTATCCACACAGCCATTTTTTCTTATAGTCATGAATTAAGAGAACATTTTAAATTAAAGATAAACTTACTATGACAATATTTCCATGAATCCACAGACACTGCCCCGAGAACTATTTAATTAGCAACAAATTATAAATAACTTCTAAATAAAAAGTTGTCACCTGTCAACCATTGCAAGACAGAGGACGAAGCTGATTATGTTGTTTTCATATTGTTCTAATAAGTCCACCTTTCACCTTTCTGAAGTACTCCCATAGACAGTGTTCCTTCTCTTGGTTTTCCATTAGCCGCTGTATCAGTGAGGCTGGTCAACGGTGAGAACCGCTGCTCTGGCAGAGTGGAGGTCTTCATTGATGGACATTGGGGCACAGTGTGTCATGATTCCTGGGATCTGAATGATGCCAAAGTGGTGTGCAGACAGCTGGGCTGTGGCAGGGTCCTTGGATCACCACCACACGCATATTATGGAGAGGGCAGGGGACTCATCTGGTTGGATGATGTAGGTTGTTTTGGAAATGAATCATCAATAACTGACTGCAGACACAACGGACTTGGAATCCACGATTGTCTTCACCGTCATGATGCCAATGCTATATGTGAAAGTAAGTTAAAGTTCTCAAATAATGTTGAAATAATACACTTACAATGTTATACTATGATGATGGTTTGTGCAGGTACTCATCTTGGCTTCATTTGGTATTTTCTATTTCATCTACTTTTATTTTTTTATTAGTGACCTTTGTCTTTTTCTTTAGTCCGGCAGCCTCCACTCCAGCCTTCACAATTAATTTGTGGCCATGGTAAAATCCAAGTAGGTCTGCATATGGGCAACATGTCATCCTCTGGTTTGAACTCATTCTCGGGCAACCTGGCTTCCAGCAACTGTTCCTGGGTCAGAGTCCGTGATGATATTATTTGGTATGAAGTGGAGGCTCGGGAAGGTGCCTGTGGGAATCTCCTGGAGGTGAAGACTTTTGTTTTTTTCTGTCGTTTAACTACCCCAACAAAACACACTGCTGTCATAATTTGGAACAAATAGTGATTATCTTTAAGCCGAGTAGGTTCTGATCATTGCAGAGTGATATTTACCCGATGATCTCATAATTGTGTCAGCTGTAGCACATGCTCTTCCATTTTGTCTTCAGATCAACTCTTTTATGTAGACCTCATACACAATCGGTTCTGTGTACAAACATAGCGCATCAAGTCAGTGAACTGCTATGCCTTTTTGAATCTGTTCGTGATTGCTGTACTTAAGACTGTGTTGTTGGCCAGAAAATGTTCTGTTTTTTTTATCCAAGGAGAAAAAAGTGAGCAACAGCAGTCAGAGACTAAGAATTCACAGTCTCAAACCGTGTGGACATGTCTCTGGTGATTAGACTTTCTCTAGGTGACATGATTTATGAACTGACTGAAAATGTCATCATTTGTCTTTCAGATCAACAGCACACATGTCATCTACTCCAACACTTTATTCATCTACCCACTGGATAATTTGTCTTTCATTCTTCCTTTGAGTCTTCCCTTCTCCTGTGCTTATCCCCTGCACACAGATACCAGTCTGAATGTAGCTATCGTGCCACACAAGTAAGTTCTTCTAATTTAACTGCAGCATCACTTAGTATATGTAGCTCTACAATGCAAGGCTTTTATGTGCATAATTGTATAGTTATCACCCCACTTTTTTAATTATTCTGTTACCAAACTGTGGTAAGATCTTGATTACATTGTGTGTTTCTTTTAAACGTTCATGGTAGAGTAAACATGCATTGCTGTAAGCTGTTTGCAATTTGACATGACCACTCCAGTTAAAACATGGCTGCCTAGTTATAGTTTAAAGATATGCTTTGTAATTACGCATTGCAGAATTTATCTGTTTATCTATTAGAATTTTTTTAGTCCCACACTAACTTCCTCAAGCAGCTGTGCCTTTTCTTTTTCAACTGTCAATGTGAATAAAATTTTTATTGATATTGCTTCACTACAATACTGACCTCTTTGGGTCAGAACATTTTAATTGTTGATAGGATTTTAGTAATGCAATTTTTTAAATTGTGTTTAAACAAAGGTACAAGAACTCTTGAAACCCTGGACTTTTTAGTCTTTAATTTGAATGCCTGTAAATAAGAAGTTAGTCTTCTCTATAAGGTCATCAAATCACTTTTTTTTTTATTTTTTATTTTTTTTATTGTCACATCACATGTGCAGGTACATTGGTAAAGCACATGCGAGTGAAATTCTTGTGTGCGAGCTTCACAAGCAACAGAGTTGTGCAAAATACAATAACATAAGCAGGCAAAATATACGAATGGCTAAATCTGAAACTAATAAATATATGTACAATATATAATAGTATATGCAAAAAAATAAATAAATAAATAAAATTTCTGGATGTGTATACTAAATGTTTTTCTACGTCATTAAGATATGATGGGGCCTCATTATTTAAGACCTTGTATGTGAGGAGCAGGATTTTGAAATAGAAGAAAACAATCCTACGTATTTTTTTAATATGTGCACTGAAGAATATATCCTGGTGAAAAATCACTCCAAGGTTCCTCACAGTGTTATTGGAGGCTAAGGTAATGCCATCCAGAATAACAATCTGGTAACAGTATATACTATATTTCTCAGATTTTCAGGGCTGAGTACAATAACCTCAGTTTTACCTGAATTTAGAAGCAGAAAATTGGAGGTCATCTGGGATTTATGTCTTTAAGACATTCCTGCAGTTGAACTAATTTGTGTGTTATCTGCATAGCAGTGATAATGTATGCAATGCCTTCTGCTCATACTGCCTAAGGGAAGCATGTATAATGTAAACAGAATTGGTCCTAGCACTGAACCTTGTGGAACTCCATAATTAACCTCATTGTGTGAGGAAGACTCTCCATTTACATGAAAAAACTGGAGTCTATTAGATAGATATGATACAAACCACTGCAGCACAGTACCTGTAATACCTACAGCATGTTCTAATCGCTCTAATAGAATAGTATGGTTGACAGTATCAAACGCTGCACTGAGATCTAGCAGGACAAGCACAGAGATGAGTCCACTGTCAGAGGCCATAAGAAGATCATTTGTAACCTTCACTAAAGCTGTTTCTGTGCTGTGATGAGCTCTGAAACCTGGCTGAAACTCTTCAAATAAGCCATTCCTTATTCTATTAATGGCAGGACTTCTTTGAGCAGTCTTGCAGGAATGGGGTCTACAAGACACGTTGCAGGAAAAGACTAAAAAAAATATCAATGGTACTGAAAGTAGCTGTACATAACGTTACATCTGTGAGATGATTATGAGCAATCTTTTCTCTAATGGTTATAATTTTATTTGTGAAGAAGTTAATGAAATCATTAGTAGTTAAAGGCATGGTTGGCTCAACAGTGCTCTGACTTTTTGTCAGCCTGGCTACGAGTCATCTGCTTTAGGCTAGAAACTCTGTTTTTTACAGGAGCTACAGTATCCAGAGTCGTACGTAGTGAGGAGGTAAAATTATTAACAAGATAATCGACCTCTGTTGATATAGCATTCAGGTAGCCGCTCTGCTCTGTGTTGGCACAGGGCGTTGAAGATGATAACAGTGGGTGGATTATATTCTTAAATTCAGTTACAGCACTTTCAGACAAGAGAGACATCTAATCCCTGATGCTGTGTAATCAATTATTGTAAATGTAAATGCTATCAGGAAATGATCAGACAGGAGAGGGTTTTCAGGATACACTGATAAATGTTCAGTTTCTATGCCATATGTTAAAACAAGATCTAGAGTGTGATTAAAGTGGTGGGTGGGTTCTTTTACATTTTTTGAGAGAAGTCAATTGAGTCTAATAACAGATTAAATGCTGTGTTGAGGCTGTCATTTTTAGCATCTACATGGATGTTAAAATCACTCACAATGATGATTTTATCTGAGCTGAGAACTAAATCAGATAAAAACTCTGTGTGAGGCCCAGGTGGACAATAGATGATAACAAGTAAGACTGGTTTCTGAGTTTTACAGCTGGGGTGGACAAGGTTAAGCATCAGGCTTTCAAATGAATTAAAGGTCTGTCTTGGTCTTTGGTTAATTAATAGGCTGGTGTGAAAAATTGCTGCCACACCGCCCCCTCGGCCTGTGCTTTGAGGTTTCTGATAGTTAGTATGACTCGGGGAGTTGATGCATTTAAGCTAACATAATCATCCTGCTGCAACCAGGTTTCTGTAAGGCAGAGTAAATCGATTTGTTGATCAATTATGAAATTATATGCTAAAATTAGAGAGACTCAATGTTTAATATTCCACATTTCACTTGTTTCTCTTCTTTGTGTTTTTTATGTCTGGGGTTTGGGGAAGATAATGGGAGGAGAGAAGCTGCATAGCAAAATGGGTTTGGTACGGATCTAGCCCACACAATGTGCTTACACATGGCCCACATACTGCAAAGAATGACGGCCCTTTGCTGGCCCATGTGTGGATTACCTCTGACAAACCTGGTCTGGGCCACCAAAGGGCTGTCATTCTTTGCGGTATGTGGGCTATATGTAAGTTGTGTGCAGCCACGGGCCAGTTGCAGACACACTGCTGGCCTAGAACAGTTTCAGCTCTGGCCCCAGATGTCAGCCAAATGTGTACCTTAATTAAGCCATGTAATAACAACGTGCATAATAGTGCAAAGGTAACATGACAAAACTCTGTTCAGACAGCGAATGGACTGATTATTATATAGCATTTTTCAACTCTCCCAGATTACTCAAAGTGCTCTATACAACATGCCACATTCACCCAACCACACACTTCCTCTTAATTGAGTGCTTTCTAACTACATTCATACACATTCACACTCTTGACATGCAGACTGGAGAAGCCAGGGATCTAATTACTAACCTTCCGATCAATAGGTGACCTGCTCTACCGCCTGAGCTACAGCCATGCACTGGCAAAGATGAGTAAACTGTTACTAGGTTTTGGATAAAGTGTAAACTCACAAACCTGTCAAACCTCCATTTAAAACGTTGGCTACCATAGCAGTATGGTATTGCAACATGGAATTTGGGTCTTCTAACTAAAATAGTAAAATAGGAACATAAAGAGTGCATCATTGCCAGACCTGGCCCACATCTTGTTGACATACTCCCTGCCATAACACCTGATGCTGGATCCCGGCCAGACCTGTTTGCTATGTGGGAAGACTGCAACTTCTGGTCTCAACTCTAGATAGTGACTTTTTGGGGTGTTTACCGGTAATACATTTGGCCAGATTTCTAGAAATGAGAGCTGCTCCATCTAAAGTGGGATGGATTACATCTCTCCTAACAAGACCAAAAAGTTTCCCAATTATTTGTAAAGCCCCCATCGGTTTTTTGGACACCACTCAGACAGACAGCAATTTAAGGAGAATATGCGGCTAAACATGTCACTCCTGGTCTGATTGGGAGAAAACTAGAGCCCGACACTGTTTTGGCAAAGTTACTCACCGATTCAATTAATTTATTTTAATGACTTCTGATTGACATAACCGGGGATCATTACTGCCAACTTGAATTAGAGGATTTCATTAAAGAAAAACATAAATATCTAGAACTTTTCAGAGTTCATAATTCTCAACAAGCTAATAAAACAATAAATAAACAAAGCTTACTTTCCAGTCAGAGAAGGGAGATTTGCCAGTTAACACAACAAGAACACATTTACTTGAATAAACTTCTATTGTAAAATTTAGATCAGCTGTATGGTCTGTTATTTACACAATTCTTTTTCACTATTACTAAGCACACAAAGCACTTTTACACTACAAGCCAAATTAATTTGTTCAAGTACTTGAGTCTATGCACTTGAAGCACTTTTTATCGGCACATGCTCACATACACACATCTCCAACATATGGTCTGGAAGAGCTGGGGATTGAACCATCAGACTTCTGATTTAGAGATGTCCACTCCGGAGCACAGTGGGCATAAAGACATAAAGTGAAAACAAAGCAAACAAACTGAAGGCCTCCACTTACACAAACCAGGAAAAAGACAGAATAGCAGCAAGTAGTGTCTGAGAGATCATTGCATTATATAATTTTCTTTCCTTTTTTTCAGGTTGTCTGGAGGCATTTCAGGCTCAAGTCCGAAAGCTCGAGCCTCCATGTCTCTATTCCTCAACTCCGACTACACTGAGTCTTATCCACCAGGTAGAGTCTCCCTCCCAGTGGGTTCACCTCTGTACGTGGGCGTCTCTGTGGAGGACACAGACCCAGTTTTGGCAGCTGTTCTGGAGGACTGCTCCGCCACTCACTCACCAAACCCTGATGATCCCACACAATATCCTCTCATCCAGAACAAGTATGTGCATCTCTCCAACCTCACCAATGCTTTGTGAGATACAGTGAAGTGTATGGACCCTGCTGATCTCCTCCCTCCTGTCTCACAGGTGTCCCACTGACCGCCTAAAGGTGTCAATAGTTGAAAGCGGCTCGTCCCTCCGAGCTCGTTTCTCTGCTCTGCTCTTCCTGCTCCAGGGTCAATACAGAGACATTTATCTTCACTGCAGCCTCAGCCTGTGCAAAAAGAGGACCTCCAGCTGTGTACCAGTGAGTTCCACATTTCACTTTAGCACTACTCCATAATCCAAAATGGTTTCTCTGGTTTTAATCCTATATCTTTATTCTCATCGCCTCTCTCCTTGTAGTCATGCACAAGTAGGACACGCCGCTCTGTTTCCAACTCAGCTTCTATGAATCCCATCACCATTGGACCGATCACTTGTGAGTATGAATACAAATTTAGATTCAATACTAATGTTTAATGATCGATCTCAAATCAATAACCACCATTTCTTCTTTTTCTATTAGGGAATAAGTCACCTGCGTGAACTCATAATATCCAAGTATATCGCAAGGACATTCTATGAGGGCATATTCATTTTTTTAAATCCTTTTTTCAAATTCATTAAATATTAATATTTAAATAATAAATATTAATGCTGTGATATTGTACAATTTAATCAATAATAAAAATCAAGATGCATGTACTTTCTTTTGTATTTGTTTTTGTTTTCTTATTTGTATAAAAAATTGTTTGAATTATTGAACTATTATTATTACTATGTTCACAACTATTTTTCTTTATTACTGGGACTAAGACCATCTGTTTCAAAAAACACTGGGCTCCTCTCTGGGTCTAATAACCAAACCAGTTATAACGTTTCACAGCATAAAAGGTGACAAATATGATGAAAAACAACTGCTTGATAATCTGTCATTAAATGTAGTATGTGTCTCAGTGGAGGATTTGAATGACTTTGGTTAACTGATAACTTTTCCTCTGGCGTCACCATGAGGCTGTCATTTGTACTACATGATGAAATTCAGGTCTGTAAGGTTTTGGTCAACGACTGTTTCAGTGATCCTCTGTACACCACAACAGTGAATTTTCTAGATATGAGTGAAGTGCAGATTCCAGTTTGAATTCAAGAGGTTTTTACAAAAGTACTGCATTAACATCTTGACTTAAAGACATATATACCTATGAGCAAGATAATGAAGAGTTCATGAGTGGTCAAATAAAGAAGGAGTATGATCCAGAGTATACCACATCACCAGGTAATGTCATGGCCTTGGCATGTATGGTTAAGAATAGAAACAAGTTAACTTTGTGTTTACTGATGATGTGACTCCTGGTGATGAGTACACCACTGTACTTTCTGCTCAGATTAAGCAAAATCCTGCAAGAATTTCTCAAGGCAACGAAATGGGATATTCTTCAATAGACACATCAGTCACCTGATCTGAACCCTAGTAGACCATAGTTTACAGTTACGGAAGAAAGCCTGAAGGCAGAAAGACCCACAAACAAGTAACAACTGAACATGGGCTCAATAAAAGCCTGTTAGAGCATCTCAGAGGAGGAACCACAGCATTTGGTGATGTCAATGGGTTCTAAACTACAGGCAGTGATTGACAGCCTGTAGGCAAGGATCCTCTTGCATAATTAAAGTTAAGTTGGTTTTTCCGGTTAATTTTGAAGTCAAAGCAAATCTTAGCAAAATCCAGACAGATAAGTTATAAAAGACTCACCCACTACACATTCATTATGAAGCCCAAAATATAGCCCAACACCATTTTTACACAGGGCTCTAAACATACTTTTTGTTTGGCCGTTTTTACCGTGGAAGTCTGTGGGGACTGATTTGTTTTTCAAGCCATCCTGAAGTTACTCCAGGAACTACAATTTTTGGCATTTCCGTGTTGGCTCAATTTTTAGCCCTCGATTACAATGCAAAACAGTTATCAGATAATAGCTAGACCAAGTATTCATGCAGTGACAATGTTCATGAGATATCACCTTCATACCGATACAGTACTAACACTAGAACTGTGCTTACTGTTTTAACAGTGCTGAACTAGTCACTTACTTGCCAGTTTGATGTCACCCAGTTGTTAGTATGATCCTATTCTATCCTATCCTACACAACAGGACCATCCTATAGTATGGTCCTATTGCAAACACTCGAGGTGAGCATTTTTGCCACTTCCAACTTAGTGATTTGAAAGTGGATATGATGAGCGATGTGTGGGTGAGTACTGTGAAAATACACACCCAGGGAGCAGATCTTGTATAATCCTGTCAGACCTTTTGAGTGACCATCATTTGCAATTCAAACAGACTTAATTTTAAGTTCAGTATGACTGGAAAGTATCAAAAGAAGGCAAAGGTTAGCACACTTTCACCTTGGCTTGGCTTTTCAGATCTGGAAGTTATGTCCGTCTTTCATGCTATTGTGTAGGCACCAAAGTAAAAATCCCTGAATTACGCCCTGCTGTTGCTACACTGGATGTCTCCAACAAAACACTAGATTTGTGTTCAGTGAGTCATTTACCCTCACTTATTTTATTTTCACGTATTTTATTGTAGATATGGCTATCACACTGGTGGACGTTAAGTGATGTGATAAATGTTGTGGCTGAAGGTCACAGGATACCCTCGAGATCTGCTCTCTAGGAAACTAATAATAATGGTTAATGTTTTCAGGGGCGTGTCTCCGAGTTTACTTTTTGACTGACGGGTCTAGAGTCCAATCCAGTACCTCATTGGCGCAGCGGGGCGGGGCACTGACCAGTGGACGATGTTTCCCCTCTCGGGTTTAGTTTGGAGCCGTTAGGGGTAAATTTCCTCTCGCTCGGTGGTGGCAGTTTATAAGAAACAGCCTTCAACGTGTCTTTACCGACAGCCGTCGCCATGTCTAACAACAATGCCAACAACAACTTAGTTATCGCCCAGAGAGCCGTGAAGCAGCTCCGGTTCGAGGCCAGTATCCGGAGGATCAAGGTACGAACGAACCCCTGCTACACTCACACACAAACACGGAAGATCGAGCTGTTCTTGCTGCTGAATGGCGGAGACCGACCGTAGAAGTGACGCTGTGTCCGTAGATTCAACAAAGTTGTCCACACTAAGTTACACTTAAGACTCACAGATTGCTTTCTGGTAGTTTAAATCGCAGCTACAAGCGAACAAGTTTCTTCTGCTTATTAGTTTGTTTTAGAAAGTCGCTATAAAGTGTCAGGAGAAGTGACCCGTTTATGGAATTTCTGAAAGTTAAACCTCCCTGGGTTGATTATCTTAAGGAGACTGTGAGCATAATCTGTCAAAGATACACAGCAGACACACCCGTTCGTGTATGGAACTGTTCCTTGCAAATGTTATGCAAAAAAAATGAGCCAGTTAGTCATGTAAATGAGAGAGTGGGAGGTACAAAGGGTTGTAGCAGGAATCACAAATACTCTGTTTTTGTTTTCATGATCCCCCACCCAACACACACACACACACACACACACACACACTCGTGTGTCTGGCTCTGCAGGTGTCCCAGGCTGCCGCAGATCTGAAAAACTTCTGTATGCAAAACGCCTCCAAGGATCCTCTCCTGATGGGCGTCCCCTCCAGTGATAATCCCTTCAGACCCCCCAAGTCCTGCTCCCTGTTCTGAGGTAGGCTTGCTTGCTCCTACATGGAGGTTTCATTTGGTGGGTGTATAAAACTGTATATTTAATTAAACTAGGGCGGGAAAAAAATGCAGGGTTTTAACTGGGTCATAATGGACATTTTTCAGAATCAGAATTTGATGGGGCCTATATGGTATCACTCTTGGCTGGAAGCAGTGCTTAAACAATGGAAAAACACAAACTTTGTCCAAAAACCTCTCATGTTTAGTTGTTTTCCACTTTTTCTTTGGTCATTTTAGCCTTTTTGGCCAGGGTGAAGGGAGTATCTGCCATCAAACAAGAAGACAGCCGCATGTAGCTATGATGATGTTTGCTAGTTCACCTTACATGCATTAATGTAATAACTGGTTAGCCTACTCAACGTAAATTACACACGAACAACATTAAGCTACTCACGCAGAGAAGAACGGCTGCTGCTGCAGCATCATCATCCGTCATCATTTCTGCTACACTGGCAGGGCTAGGGGCCAGGACTCTCCTCTTCGGGTTTTTGGGGGATGTTGCTCCGGGTCCGATAACAGGCAACCCACCCGCAGTAGATGTGCACGGTGTGAGGTCTCGCAGCAAGCTATCAAATACGGCGCATTTCTCGGCTTTAAAAAAAAAACGCTATGCATCGCCAGGTGTTTCATAGGATTTGAGGTGTTACCTCCTTTGACAGTATCAGCTTAAAGCACTTGTTGCAGGCTGCTGAGTTTGCATATTTTGCTGTGAAGTACAGCCATACTTTTGACCGCTTTGCCTTGGGCATTTTTAATCTGTGGCTCTGCTCTAAAAGAACGTACGTACCTGGACCCGCCTACTATCCTCGGAAACGTAAAATGATTGGCTAGAATCTAAAGTGTATCACAGCTCAGGAAAAAAAAAAGCACCGAAATAAAGCCCCGAAATGTGCGCTGCTTTTCGGTCTGGTTACTACCGTTTATGTCAGAACCGGTGCCATGATGGCACCGGACACCGGTACCCATCCCTATATCTTATCTTATCTTATCTTAAATAATGTAGTGTTACCTTAAAGTACATTCCTGATATTTGATTTAAAAACAAAATGTAAATAAAATTAGTTGTAGTTTAAAATTGTCAAGCGGTGCATCGCTCCTCTGCTCAAGGAATGCATTTTATACATGTCGAGCTATCTTGCTAACACATCTGTTTTGGAGGAAGGTTCAGAGCCTTTACAACAACATCACAAGGAAGCTGTGTGGTAAAGTCACAGCAGCGCAAATTGCATGCATTGCATTGCCACCGGAATTTGCATGTATTCAGTTGGTGACTCCAAAAATGCATAAATGTGTTTCTGTGTGTCGCCTTCCTGCAAAGTTTGTTTTACGCTGCTTGACCTGAAGCTCACAGGCTAGAGCACCTTTCCGGTCAGTGAACTTAATTTAGCCCACAGAGACTATAAAGGTAACTGGGGAAAATATAAAATCAAATCTACAATTACAGACAGTGAGTTTGGTGTCACGTGGATGGGAGCGATGTGACTCTGTCTCTTTGAATTTGGAGATTTTTGGCTGAGACTCACACAGAGTGACTTACAAGCCCAAATGTGATGAGTTGAAAGTATGGATGACTTTCAGGGTCTGCTTGGGATTAAAACAGTTTTAACTTTGGTAATATCTCTTAGTTGGAGAAGGCATGACTGTCTAAACAAAGCTCTGAGTCAAACATCACATCCAGATTGGTAGCAGAGTCCTCAATGTAGGAGAACCGGTTTCCATGATTGTTTTCCAAGCTACAGGTCAGGTTTGTGGAAATGAACAAAAGGACCTCAGATTTGGAATCACTGAACCAAAGTTTTGTGACATCCAACATCTAACGTCATAGAGACAAGTCTTAGCGGCATCCAATGTCGCAACTTTGGGCACGTGATTGAAAAGCTTTTTTTTTTTCTCCCACAGCCCTGTTTGTTCTTTTCCATGTTATCAAAAACAGCTTTAATTTTACAGTTTTATTTTACATACACACAAAAAAATATTAACTAAAGCTTAAACTAACTTAATTAAAGCTTTAATTACAAACATGAAGGACTCTAGCTTTTCATGCTAGGAGTTACTGAGGTTAGCTGCCTTCAGCCTGCAGCAAAGTTTACAAGAAATCTGATGAATTTAAAGATGCCACAGTAAACAGTGGCATCTCACTGTTTATCCTGTGCCTGTATGGGATTTCTGCAAGTAGTCAGTTGTCCTGATGGTGTGCATGTATTTGGACTGGTTTTAATTTATTCTAAATAAAAGAAAGGCTGGAGATCAGGTGGGTTGATTAAGGCTGTGAGGGTTTTCATTGTAATTACAATTGTAATTGTTTTCAGGCTTTTAGTTGAGATAAAAAGAGGCTAGTTGGGCTGGTCGTATTATACGCACATGTGCCCCTAAATATGTTTCACAGTCCAAATTTTTCTATTGTTGGTAAAAGTGAATTGATCATGCTGTTGAGCACTACTACAAACACTAGGGTTGCTCCACCCAGCCTTTGGGGCAAATAGGCTAGAATATAAACAGACTATGAACAGGCCGGGGCGGCTTTTTTTTTTTACTCGTCCTCGCCCTTCAAAGGATTTTTATATTTACATATAGCTGTGTGTCATCAGCATAACAGTGGAAATTAACCGTATATTTACACATTATCTGACCCTACAGAAGCAAATGGAAAGAGAACAAAAATGGGACAAAAACACATTAAGTTCAGTTTTATTTCTTTATCGACACATGTGAGTACATCCATTTAAGTGTATACTATCCATCAGTCTTCTTAACAGATTTATCCTGTTTAGGGTCATGAGTGGGGCCTATTGTAGCTGTGGACAGGTCACCAGTTTATCACAGCACTAATGCAAAGATGTTCAAGCCTGGAGCCAGCCAATGCAGGCACAGAGAGAACATGTAGACTCTATACAGGAGAGCCCCAGCAGGTCAACGGATTAAAACCCCAAATATTTTCGCTGTGAATTGATGGCGCCAGCTGCTGCACCATTGTGCTGACCCATTTATTTGAATTACAAACATCCAAAAAACATCCATAGAACCATTGTTTTACTGAAATGTTATCATTTGCCACCATATTTTCTCAAACTTATTTATGTTTTACACAAATGACAATGTCGGCATTGCTTTTCCCACAGTTTCTCCAGCACTAAGAATATAAACCCAGTACAGCTATACTGGAGTTTTTACTTGTCTGTTAAGGTTGGGTGGAGTTTTTCAGGAAATTACATCAGGTTGCCAAGCTGCATGTGCTACTAAGAGCACATGAAATACTTTTACTTGTCACCACAGGAAAAGGCCAAGTGTTGATAATACTTGTAATGATGCCCCTATTTTATTTACCTGTTCCAGTAAGGCTACAGTACAAACCACCCAGAACATTACTCCCACACTCAATGCTGTTACACTGTCATTATTTTTAATTATTTTTGGTATCTACACAAAGCATGATTAAGCATTCAGTAATATTATTGCACTTCCAAGCTTCTTAAACCTAATTCTAACTTTAAACCTAAAAACTTTAAAACATAGGTGGAGTAGTTCCCTGTTAAATATGTGAATTAATTAAGTCACTAATTTTAATATGAAATTTAAAACCAAAGTTAAGTGCTTTTCAATGGAGGCAAATGGACTATGTAGTCTGCAAAAATGTGCAGAACCAGCAGTGACAAAACTGAAAACACAAAATACAAAAAAAACAAACCCATAATTACAAAATAAGAGAATCACGTAGACATAATAAAACTAATAAAAGACAAATGAAATCTGCTTTTAAAAATGTCGAAAAAGGAGAAAATAAAAGTAAAAGGTACAATAGTCAAATAATATTTTAAGTAAGAATAAGTAAATAATATTTGAATATTTTATTAAAAATAGTTAAAATTAAAAAGTAGAAAAAACAGATAAGAGATAAACATAGCATGCAGTACTTGAAGTGTTGCTTCATTTGTTTCTTAAAGCTTGCTTTATTGTGTGTTGCAACAGTGTGTGTGCTTTTATTGTGTTACACAAAAGGAAGCATTTGACAAAAACTTGTTTTTGTGTTATTTCTAACATTTTGAAAAACAAAAATGTGCTTTAAGCAAAACACTGATAAGAACAAAATATTATATCCAAGTACTCGTGTTTTTCTTTTGGCTTGGGCTAAAACGTATTCCACTAAACAGCAAAAACCCTAATGCTGTCTGGCCTGGTCAGGTATGCATGTGTTTGACAGCTGAATGTGAGTTGACTATACAAACAATTAGGAATTTTCCTGACCTTAATGTTTCCGAGAAAAACCAACAGTGGTGTTGTCATTGCTCTCCTCTGTGATCTTTCTGTTATCTGGCTTCATTTACCCTAACATCATCAGTCAGGCTGAGAGGTCACATGGAGCGTGTTGACACAAAAGATAACAAACACAAATAAGTCTGTTTAGCAGCAGAGTGGCTGATTTTGCAAGGATAAAACCGTGATATTAGAAAAATATGAAGGTTACACACATAATACAAACTGAGAGCAGCTGAGTGCGTGTCCACTTGTTTAGTAATTTGTTTAAGCACTTTTGTAAGTAAGACCAGAATAGACCTACTTTGTTAATAAAGATTGGCCTATTTGAAGTCAAAAAGGAAAGTTGGCAATAAAACAAAAGATGACTGTGTAAATAAAGCAACAATATAACATTACGCATAATGTGGTATTAAGACTTGGTAAGAGAATCTTACAGATTATAATAGTTGTTGTTTTAGTTCATCCTTTCAGCTGCAGCCAGAGTAAAGAATAAAACATACAAACCAGTGCTCTGGTTTAGGAGCGAGCATTAAGGCTTTTAGAACAATGAAATGTTTTTCAAATTGTTTGCAGCCAACAAGGGGGGGGGCGGGAAGAAATAGAGATGGTTCTAGGAATATTTATTGTATGTATGGATTTATTATTGATGCTCATTAGAGAAAGACAAAAGACTTTAGATGATGATAAGATAAAAAAAAAAAAAACTTTTGGTCCTCCTACTGTCTACACACGGAGGTCTGAGTGATATTCTAGGAATGCTGAAGCTGTTCTCTGTAGAACTGGTTGGTCCGTAGGCAGTGATTTCATACCTTTTTTATCTCGAATTTCAAACATGCACTCCTCTGGAGCAGGTTTATTCTGCAGCATAAGTTACCATGGCGATGTACCTTGGTACCAAGTGAACCACCTTCATAACACAAACTCAGAGTTTTAGCATGCATGTAAATCATTAGATGTCATCAGATGTGTTTTATTGATTTACTGATTTTTGTCATTTTGGCCTGCAGCTTAACTCTTTTTCCATGTTTCTGTTTTTTTTTTGTGTAGCGGAAGGAGACGCGGAGGATTTCTGGATGTGTTCTTTGAAGGCTTTCTTCACTTCTAGTTGTTGCCGCTGTAGATCTACCTGCAGCACCTCTTGGGATGATGCACACAGGGGTCGGGGGTTTTGGGAGAGGGGAGGAGGGATTATGGGGGGCAGTTATTCCACTTGTTTGCCAAACTAATGGCTTCATAACTCCAATCTGTTACATAAAAGCAGGTCTAAACTCTACATGTTTAAAAAAAATAAAAAAAAAAAGTTGTTCCTCACACTAACTTGACTAATGATTAAGCCGCTCTGGGTTTACCTAGTACTTAACATGTCCACTCTCCATTTACTGACTGAACAGTGTCTCTTTCCAGTCAGTGAAATTCAGCCCATGTTTAACGGCCAGTGCAAGTGTAACTTCCTCTTGTATTCTGCGTAACACGTGGAAGTACAATCAATCATTAATTTAAAGCAGGTGCTGCTCAGCAATAGGAACATGTTGTTATCCACGCCAAGTGTGTCATTACAAAGCACAGACATTAACACTACAGACACAGGACTAAGTCTATATGTGGCCAAAAGAAACTGCTCATGTATTTGTGATTATGTAAAAGGTGTTTCTAATAATCTGATTTACGACACTTTTAACCGCTCGCTTTAGGGCATGTGATTGTTCATTAACATATTGTCCCGCTGTTTTCTGTATGTATGTAAGAGCCCATTAGACGTGCTTTTACCTGCCTGTATCTGTACCTGTCTTTAATTTAAAAACACATTATGGCCTTACTCTATTTGGATAGTGGCAGAAATTGAATGTATATCACATTAGAAACATTTCTGATAATGTTTGTATTTAATGAATCCACTGCAATGACTTGTTGCAATAGTTGTTTTCCACACTGGAATCATTTTACTATCAACCAAAACCTTCACTGCTGTTAGTCTGTATCTTTATAAACGTTGCTTTTGTGGGAAGCCTTCAAAAGAAACTAAATTAAATTACTTTTTTTTTTTTTTGAACACTGATGAAAATCTGTATGCTATGGTTTTTTTTTAAGGAAATGTTAATCCTTTGCACAGATAGCATAAGAAAATGTTTATTATGAAGTGTCACTTTTTTGTTTGACTTATTTTACGACTCGCACATTAGCAGGTCAGAAGGTTCAGTCTCAGGTGTTTTATAGTCAAAGTGAAAAGACTGAAGGATATGCAAACATCAACATTTTCCAGATCATATATTGTGTAAAGTGCATCTGAGGAACAGAGAACTGCATCAAGTGTGATGCTCAAAAGTTTGATGTCATTTTGAAACGTGGTTTCACTTTTTTAATCTGATATTAAAGCCATCTGAACAGCTGAATATGAAATCATTTATGATTTTTAAATGAATATTTAGGGTAGGCATGCACTGACCCAGTTCCAGTGACCATCTGTCTTGTATGCAAGTGGCATGTTTCTACGTTAACACAAACTTTTGTGCACTAGTAAGTGTCTGCCCACATGTCATAAATCTCCAGGATCTCACCAGCATCAGTTTGTCATGTGTCACCTCTATAAATCAAGAAAAATATACTGATAACGGCAGTGTCTTCATAAAAAAAAAAAAAAAACCCCCAATAAAATAAATGTTGATAATGTGCTGCATTTGTTCTATTCATGCATTTGAAAACAAAATACAGCAGCAAGCTCAAAGTCACGGGACAGATGACGAACACTGTGACTTACAGCAGTGTGACACTGCAAAGACGTCTCAAATTATCACTGCTGCTCTTGTTCGAGGTACTGCTTTTAATTTGACATTAAACGGGGAAAAAAAAAAAACCCATCTGGATTTCTTTATTGGCATTCAGTCGATACATTACAGATGCATTGCTGAACGAAATTATGAACACAGAAAAACAAAAAGGGCACCATGTAAAAATGCTCTAGTGCAGCTGTCAAAAAACATTACATTTATATAAGAAACCTGAAAAAGCTAAGTCGTGCTTAGGTTATTGTACTACATCCATTTATGATGTACATTATGAATTTACCAGTCTGATGGCAGTTGGGTAAATTCACATTATACTGCGATACCTTTTGCCTGAAGGCAGGAGGGAAAACAGCCAGTGACCGGGTGAGTGATGACCGTCACGATCCTTTTTGCCCATGAAGGGCAGCGTTCCTTTGCCAGATCCCCAGATGGTGGCAGTGAGACCCCGATAATCTTGTCAGTGCCGTTCTTTCTGAGACACTGTTACTCTCATGTTGCAGACGAATGCAACACTCCATGCGGTGACTCTGTAGAAAATGGTGAAGCCCGATGGGTTGGGATGAGTCTTTTTTTTTTTTAGCCTCTGTAGGAAGTGCACGTGCTGGTGAGCTTTGACACTGGAGGAGGTTGTCGGTCACATGCACCCCCAGGAATCTTGTGCTGTTCAATCTCCACAGCAACAATTTGAGAAGTAGTAGTGGAATTTCTTTTATAATAAGTAGTTTGATTGAATAATGGTCTAAAGCTGCAGTCTCCTCATTCATCATTGTCAGTGATAATTAACAAAAGTGCCATCACCTGTGAACACAGGCTGGACTCACCTGAGGAGCTTTTGCTGCTCAGGTGAGAGCCTTTGTAAAGTTATATATAGCAGCGTTTCCTAGATGTTGTGCACATCAATTAGAATTGTAAAAACATCTACCTTTTGCTATTATACGTATACTGCAGCCAGATGGCTTCCAGGTTTGTCCAAAGAAAAGACGACAGACAGGAGTACTCAGGTAATGACATCCTTTCACTTGAAAGAACATTATCTAAGCTACCAGACCACAGGTTTTTTTTTTTTTTTTTTAAAAGACATATTTGTATTCATATTTCACCTTATCTCCACCTACTTGCTTTTTTGTGTTTCTCCTGCAGACTCTCATCTGTTTAGGGATCCCAGTCTCAACCCTCTAAATGCGCACCCCCAAAGCGCCTCCTGGTGGGCTGATAGGGAGGAACAAGGAGACTCACTGAGGGTGTGTTACAATAAATTTAAGAGCACAGATTTGTGTTTCAGATTAAGGAGACAAGGTGAACTCTTTCCCTCTAGGAGCAGCTAAAAGAGATGGATGAGCATGTGGCCAGGCTTCAGGACATGCTGAGATGTGAGCGGGTCAAAGTAAGATGAAAGCATGTGTGAGGGTTTTCTAAATGAATGCCTTCATATTCATTTCCAATTCCTAAAGTATATCTTTCCACTTGTCAGTGCGGCCATCTGCAGCTCCAATGTAACCAGCAGGAAGCGGAGCTGCGACGGCGAGAACTGCAGACCAACAGACTGAAGGAGCGACTGTCACAGATGACTGACAGACATGGAGAGAAAGGACCAGGTGAGATTAACCCCAGCAGTTTGCTTACCTCTTAAATATTTCTCACATCCTGTAACTTTCAACCCGTTATATTTTTCTATCCAGCCATAGAGGTGCTAAACTTTCCACCTGGAAGCTGGGGCAAAAAAGAACAGCCAGTTAAATCATTCAGATCTACTGCGAAGTACGTTAGCTGGTTATTTTCATGCATTTTCTGATCTTGGACTCTCATCAAATTGCTCTTCCTAATCTTGACTTGCTCTCTCCAACTCGTAGACGAGAAGAGGCAGCACTGCGTCTGATGCTGGAGCGAAGAGAAGCAGAGCTCAGGGAGGCGATGAAGCTGCGTCACAGCCTCACCACTTTACTTCATGCACTCAGAGTCGACATGGAGCAGGTGGGCAAAGGCTTAACTAACACCAGAGATGCTGAATAAGTGATGTTGAATGAACTGATCCAAAAACAGTCAAATGAAAACACAATCCCACCACAAGATCCTTTTAGAGATTCAATCCCTGCTGCTGCAAACATTTGGAATGATACAACACTTAATGAACCTTATAGTGACTGATCATATATTCATAAATCTGCTGCCTTAAACCACAAATTACATTTGCTGATGAAGACCATGTAAAGTTTAAAGTTCTGGAATAGCTACTAAAATAATGTCAAGATAATAAATACACTTTCAAAGCTTTTGAATATTTTTAACATTAGAGTCATCTTCCCAATCCCAATAAATCGATCTAAACTTTGATGTAAGACCCTGTCAGAGTCGATGGATGAGGCCCAGGATGGAGATAAAAGGTTGGATCAAGCTGAGGAAGCACTTGGTGAACATGTGACAGGCGGGGTTGTTCAGGGTTGGAGGAAAGTGCAGAGGCTACTACCGGGCATCATGTTTGAAGGTAAACCTCTTTCAAACACACTTTAAAACAATCTGTGAAATATTGTTGGGTCAAAGAAGACTGTATCGAGTGTTGACTGGAAAACTTTTAAGAATTACAGTGTTCATGCAGGTCAGACTACTGCTGGTACCGACCAAGAAAAGCTTTTGGCTCAGCTGGAAGCTGAACTGAAAGAGAGTCAACATCTTGTCAGATTGCAGCAGCAAATGCTGCAGGTATTGCCCTCTAATATGAGGTAACATTCTTTGTCTTGTAAACTTTTGCTAGTCTCAGACTTTTTCCCCCTCATTTCTTTGTGAAGGATACCCTTGCTTCACCCATCCCCTCCGAACTTACTGATAGCTACTTTTTGGAAGAGTGGGAACGTCTTCAGGTGCGCTGGGCAGAGTTCCATCATATGAGGAGGACTTTTGAAAGAGAACGTCAGTCGTTCACTGATGCCGCCATTCGACTGAGCCGTGAGGTTTGAAGAAAATAAGGCAGACTCATTTATAAAGGGTTATATAAATGTCATTTGCTGTCAGTTCTGATAGTTCCCTAATAAGGTTTGTCAAAAAAATAAAAAATAGTTTATCAGGACACCATCACACTGGAGGATTGTACATTTTCAAGTGGTTCTCTTATGCAACTTGTTTTTCTGCTTTGTGTTTTAATGTTTTGTCTGCAGCGCTGTGATTTTGAGCAACAGAGAGCCTCTCTTCTCAAGCAGCAATATCTGTGTGACTCACCTCTGTTTAACAAAGGAGCGCCAAACAACAACAGAAGAGAGAGCACTGCTCTCAGTGAGTGAAGTCGTTTTAATAGGTTTAAATAATTTACGTCAAATGCTTTGAAGTCACACACATGTTTGACTCCAGGTCTGTCAGGTTTGGGACCCACAAACGTATCTGGCTGTCTTCCCCTTACTCCATCAACCTCTGAGTCAGGGACCGCCGCCGTTGCTGGATTACATCAGGGAAGAGGCAGAGTCCAAACTCCCAGCACCCCTGAGCTCTACTCTTCCCTCAATCTACCATACAACTGCAGGTGGATTGATATGACTCTTCAGTTCTCTCCTGCACTCCTTTCATGCAATAATTATTTAACAAAGTATTTTTTGGGTGGTGGGGGGTTGTGACATGAAAACAGATACAACTTCTGTGTATATACTGCAAACTCCTTTCCTCCTGACTTTATGAAAGTGCTGCTTATTTTTAAATTTTGTTTCTGTATTGTGTAGATCCAGAGATGTTGATCAGCACTCAGAAACATGGGACGCTGGAGCAGACAGGATTGGGAACACGCCCCATGCTCCACATTTAGATTGGTCATTTTAATGCAATTTTATTCAACAGAAACTCAATTTCCCCTTTTTAGAATTGACAATAAATATTGAATTTTATTTATCTCCACTGTTTTTGTTTCTTTTTGTTTCCATGTGGATGCAGTGCTGTTTGCTGTGATCTAAAGTTGTCAGTAGACTTGCACTATATTTTAGAGAGAACCTCAAGAATTTGGTGAACTGTAATTCCCTGCTGTGAACAACACTTTGCAACAGCAGAGTGGAAGATCTCCCTTTTAACAGGATGACGACCCAGGATCTGGACCAGGTCAGGCAGTCATCTGCTATGACTTGTTAAACCCTTGTGTTGTCCTCAGGTCAAAAACGACCCGTAGGTGAATGGCAAACAAGTATATGGGAATCCCGAGGACAACGCAAGGGTAAAAGGAGCATAGAGACTTTGCATGACAAAAGGGGACCAAATTCAAACAGGGGAGAGTACATAAGTTAGCATGCAATAGTGGCATATTAACAATGGGAGTGAAAAGGAGTGGTGGAAAGTTCATCATGGGAGGTCTCACAGCAGTCTGAGACTATAGCTGCATAACTAAAGGGTGATACCATGAGGTTCTTTAAGATGCCATTGGCCTTTATCACTGGTTTAACTTATTCGAATCAAGTGAAGCTCAGCAAATTCATAACTTTTTTTTGGGAGGGGGGGGGTATAATCCAAAATTTCTGAATAGTAGTTCAACTGGACTAAGATGGGCACTGAGAAGGCATCTACATATATAGAATGATTTATGTATTTCTGGCTCTTTAACTTTTCAGTCATTATCGAAATAAAATAATTTATTTTAATGTTTATTCCAATAATGAAAGTTTGTATACTGACATATATAATTTGATATTGAAGCATGTTGAATATGTTTACGTACAGAAAATGAAATCTATGTACCCATTAACCCTCGACAAGGGCTGCGCAAACATTTGGAGGAAATTCACTTTAATTGGCCGCACGCGTTGGACACGTGCTCACGTGACTGGCTGCTGAGCTGTTGGTGAGGTCACACCTTGTGCTCAATTACTACTCGTAAATTCTGTGCGCAACGCGAGCTGTTTTGTCTGCTGGTGTTTGTTTCAAGTAAAAAAAACTGGGTCATCTTCCCGAAGGGGCCGAAAACATCGCCGGAGTGGAGCTAGAATGAACGGAATGGTTTGGGGATTCCTTCATCACCTGCCACGCGTCATGGAGTCCGACAGCAAAAGTTTCCAGCCCTGGCGAGACTACATGGGACTGTGTGATACAATTCGAGATATCCTGGGTCGCAGCACCGTCTCCGAATCCTCCCAGCCTGTGTCCAAAGCTCATCACACGGAGTGTGACGACATGAGTCAAGCTATGGTATCTGTGCGCAATAACGCAGCTCGCCAAGGTGGCCTCGGAGCAGAGAGCGCGCCGGATCCCTGCTCCCGCGAATGTGCACTAATGCGTTCCCCTGCTCGCACGGATCCAGTGGATGGTGTGGCGTATGCACCAAACGCAATTGATGTGAAAGTGATGCAAAACCCGCCGGGCTCCCGGGGGCCAAAAGATCGAAAGAAGACGAGTCGTTTCAAAACACCTGAGGCAGTCTTACCCACTCCTGAGCGCATGTTCTGCAGCTTTTGTAAACACAACGGAGAGTCTGAGCTGGTCTACGGATCCCATTGGCTGAAGAACCAAGAAGGAGATGTTTTGTGTCCCTATCTGCGCCAGTACGTGTGTCCTCTGTGTGGAGCCACGGGGGCCAAGGCTCACACCAAGCGCTTCTGCCCCAAAGTGGACAGCGCATACAGCTCCGTGTACGCCAAGTCCAGACGCTGAACCAGCAGGTGGCAAGGAGCAATAAGACACTACACAGAAGGCAGGACCCTCGTTTCGTTTAGTGTGACTTTATTTTTTCTATTTGTGTATTTATTTTAGCACTAGTGTGGTTTTGCTTTTGTGTGCTTTTCATTTGCATGCTTTGGTTCGTTTGCTGTGTAGCTGATTAGAGTTTCTTTGCAGCTGGTCCTGCCAGCCTAAAATACCTCAGCTGTTTGGTGTTTGGATTTGAGAGGCACTTTCAAGAACGACTGCCAGATTTTATGTTTGGGAGGAGACATGTTTCAAAAAATTAATGTATGTTTCTTTTACATACTTTTAAAACGTGGCCAGCTGATATCCAGTTTCATATTTCCTGTCCATGCATTGAAGGATTATAACACTGTCAAACATTATAAGAGATGCAGTCATCATTAATAACTCTACTAAAACAGGTAAAGCATTATGTGACCATGTCAGCATTTTAAATTTTTTAAAAATGAGTGACTTGTTCTTGTTTCTCTGTGTGCAAGTAGGCCTCTGTTCTTGAGGATAGATTATTTTATTTTGAAAACTGTAATTGTGGCTTTTCTAAAAAATGTTAACGCCGTTGTAACTCTTCTGCCTTTGTGGAAAAAGTCTGAAAATTTCTCTGTGGATATTCTTGTGTGCTAAAAAGTTATAAATAACTAAATTGGTTAAGTTTATTTGCGTTCTATGTTGTCATTTTTCAATTTTGAATTTTTTTTTTTGACATTTTAAATGAGCCATGTTCAAATTAATGTGACTAAATCACCAATGACAAGACGCATGTAATAAACATCCATCTTTATTTGGGAAGAAGTGGAATGAGTCATTAAACTAAAAAAGCAAAACAAAACTGAGCTGCAGTTAACTCCAGAACAGTAAACACTTTAAAACATGTTCTTTACCAGTGAACCACTGGGGCAGCAGTAAAATAAGGACTGAAGAAACCTGAAACAACTCTCTTAACGAGTTGAGCTCCTTGAACTTTTACTGCTACGGCGCAGACTCTCCAGCTCTCGATGAGCAGCCATGACTCTCCGACTAGAAGAAAGATGGAGGACATTTATTATTTTTCATTCATGACAATTTAACTCTGTATCTGTCAACCTGCCGGGTGGGCTACAAGCGTCATGGACACCTAAGCTTGTGAACTCAAGAATGAGGCGATGTAGGACTTTAAGATAAATCCCAGAGAAGCATCTAGTAAAAATCTCAGACAAGTTCAAATCCAAATGACTTTGACCTTAAGGTCAGAGGTCAACTTCTCTGCAAATCACCAACGATCTTCAAATTTGTACCATAGGTGCATCTACTGGGAGGCTGAGAGAAGCCACTATTATATTTAATTTTGTCAGCGATTCTGTTTTACCATCCTCAACCCGCTGTGCATGTCGACGATGCACAACAGGTTGAGGAATTCATGGGGTTTACTGTTTTTCTGATCTTGGCTCTGTGTAATGTCAGTGAGAGTAGATGGCCCTACTTTGGTCATCTCAGGCACACAACTGTGGCTTTTTTTGTGTGGGGCACCCAATCAGAAGAAAACTGCCTTGCTTGGAAGAGAAAGGGAGATAAAACATTCTTTTTTTTTTTTTTTTTTTTTTTTTTTTTTTTTTGGACATGTGCAACCTACAAAGTTGCTCTAGTGAAATTTTGGAGTTAGAAATTAGAGCAAGAACTGCCTTTTAAGTGACTGGTTTAAAGAATGGGAGAGGTGTGTAATAACAGATAAATGTCATGGACTTTAAAGGTGCTGCAGGATTATTCAAGCAAATTTGCCACTTAAATGTCGGTCTCTCTCACATCTACATACTTTCTCTTGCTCATCTTTGACCAGACGAGATCTACAGCTGGCAGAGTTGACCACACATGCTTTACCCCCAACCAATCACAGCAGGGAGGCGAGTATAAAAACAATTAAACTGACTAATGGTAGTGAAAGTCAAAAGGTTACCTATAGGAAGAGACGCTAAGATGCTGGTAGCTGAAAGAAGAATGGCATGTACTAACTTTAGAGAGGAGAGTTCTCTGATAAGTCCGCAGATTAGGTCTGTACCATCTTCATCACAGTCTGAGGAATCAGGGTCTTCCTCTTTCTGCATCGCCTCATCCTCACTATAGAAACACAAACATCGGAATAATTTAAAAATAGAGGTGTTAAAGCTTGTCTGTTAATTTCATAAGATGACCAAAGTACATTTTTAACTTTAAGACAGTATTGTCTCTTAAAAATGTCTTTTTTTATATTTGAGACTATTTTTTTAAAACAGTTTCTTGAATATTGAGTAAAATTAGCACAGTAGAGTTGAAAGATACACATACAGAGACTTGTACATCTGAAGCATCCGACTGTTCGTGTGTGCAGTCTTTTGTGTATCAGCGGATATACTGGTATTTCCTCGCTTATTTCTTACATCAGAACGATGGTGTTCAGCTGGGAGTCCGACACATAATCTAAGCACCCAGATCCAAACGAGTCAGCAGTGAGTGAGAGTGTCTGCGAGCGATCAGCGTGAACAGCTGACGGACCAGCAGCAGGTTCATCAGGATCACACTGTATTTATAAACACAAAGAAACAAAAACAATAAATGCTCTTTCCACATGATATTAATTAAGTAGCTATTTTATGTTGGGCTTATTTTCAGTTAATTAATTTCATAGTTTAGTTTTTTAAATATTAAAATAATTAATTTGTCAAATTAACATCACAAGTAAAGAGAACATAAGGAAAACTGACTGTAAATCAACACAGATAAATATACTAGAAACACACAAGATTGAAACATTTGTTCTTCATATTTTTAACATAAATGACTTATAATTTTACAGACAGTTTAATCAATAACTGATTAAGAGTTTCAGCACTAATGCCCAGTGCTTTTACTGGTGGTGCATAAGTGTGAAAGACTGTGATGACATTATAAACTACATTAATGAATCATTAAGGGGAACAAAAGGGCAAAATAAGAAGAAAGATCTAGTCCTTTAGTCCTTAAAATAGAAGAAGAATAAAGTTGAAATGTGGAGATTAAAATTGTTGTTTCAGGTCATAGACGTGCCACGGCTGCTACAACCTCTAAAAAATGGTTTGTGCTGATGAGTTAGTGAAATCATACTTGCAAAATTAAATAGCTGTAAATGGACAGATGCAAGGATATGGATGGCTACGCCCTCATGCAGTACAGAGGGGAAACAATGGCAGCTGATCAAGCTGTTTCCCTAGCTCATCTACACAGGGCATTTTGTAGAGCTTATACAAGCTGTGGATGTTGTTTGACTTGAAACAACAACTGTAATCGCCACATTTTGACATTATTCTCAAAATAATACTCTGTTGCATAACAGTCTGTTCCTTCCCTCCGTTTTAGGTTTTAGCGCCACTACTTACACTGTCTTTCCTCTCTGAGACACTGGGTGTTGCTGCAGTCTCACAGATTTCCACAGAGCCACAGTTTAATCCTCCCATACTGGTGTGTGAACAGGAGGCATTTTTATCAGCTCCATCACCACTGAACACATTCCCGCTGACCTCTTCCTCCTTCTCATCTCTTGTTCCAGTAACACTGTCCACCTGCAGAAGGAGAGCCTGCAGGTGGACAGTCTTCTCATCTTGACTTGTGCAGAAAGACATGGCAGAGCTGCAGTTTGCTTCTGCTAAGCCAGCTTCCTCTTGGTTTTCAGGTACTTCAGCCATAATTTCATTGGTACAAACTTTGAGTTCTTGGAGTTTTTGGCTGCCCAAATCCTCCCCTGCTTCTTTTCCTGCAAGGTGATCTAAGTCACCGGCTTGCTCTGAATCAGTAACTATGCCATCTTCACGCTCACAACCTTTTCCCTCTGAGCAGCCGGAATCGAAACCAGCGGTGGAGCCATCTGAAGGACTGACAGCAGCACAGGCTTCACTTACTGCTCTGTGTGTTCTCAAAGAAAGAAATGACAAATTAGTATCTCTTGTATTTTACATATACAAGTCAGTTTTAAAAAGTCATTTGAATTTTTATAAACCTCTTCTGAAACGGTTATTTAACATCTTGACTCGCAATGAAAACAGCACTTTGCAATCTTAATTTTTCTCTTTGTCCTGTGATTTTCAATTCTGGAAAATAAAACTGTCTAAACTGAACTCCATTTTGATATTTAAGGTATTTAAAACTAATCATTAACTGAAGTTCATGGTGTTTAAATTTTAAATGAGCAAAACTGTTACGTGAAACCTCTCTTTTAGGTAAAATATAACTAATGTAACAGTAGTTGTGTTATTGTTCCTTTCCAACACTGCTGGTTGCTAAAACAGTGTAAAACACTAATAAATGTAAAAATTTAATACATGTAATATTACACTTACCTTTCATCTCCTTTACAGTGACTAGGCTGAAGCTTTATCTCTTCCTCTCTCGGCTCCCCGTTCTGCCCGTCTGCTGGGATGGATGGAGGTGAGGATGGTAACGGGAGTGAAGATGTGTTTTTTTCCACAGTCACAGGTTCAGCTGTGTTCTCGCAAATAGGTTTCTCCACTTTATCCTCTCTGTTTTGCCCGTTTTCACGCTTTTGTGTCATTAAAAAATGACTCCGCTCCTTCTCTGTCAGGCCGCACATGCCCATCCTTCGCTTTTTCTTGGCTGGCAATCCTGCTACCGACCCCTTTGTGACATCACCCAAGCACACGTTGGTAGGTTCTTCTGGGCCAGTGTGTTGATTGCTCTCCACATCAGAGTTCTCCTTTCCATTCAAAGCAACCGGGCAGGACTGGACATGTTCTTTGGTGATAGGCGAGAAGACCTTGAGCTGATCTGTGCGTGTGTCATACAATGATCTGTTACATTCATCTAAATCCATTTCCTCCTCATTTGTTCCACTCTTGTTGGTGGAATTTTCAGAAAGTACTTGAAGGTCCTCCAGCTGAGAATCATTTTTGGGATTGTTAGCATCTTGCTCTTTAAGTTCCACATTTGTAAAGCAGCCTGCATCTTCTTCCTGTTTTGTGGCACAGGCTTGATCTGCTTCCTGCTGATTTGTAGTCTTAGCACATTCCTGAGCAAGAGACTGAGGACACTGTGGTGGTGTGGAAACTACTGCTGTGTTATACTCTTCAGCATCCTGAAGTTAAAGAAAAGACAAAGAGAATCAAGCAGCTTGTCTTAATGATATGTGAATGTAGGTTCTGTTTCAATCACCTAAAGTACCTGTTGATGTGGAGCCTGAACATCATCGGTTAGAGAAATGTCATCACTTGGACATTCCCTCTTTCTAGACCTGAGTGACCGAGCCTGGGGTGGAGCTAAGTCTTCTTAAAACAAAGCAATCCGTTCAATTAATCAAATACTGTAGAGAAGAATCACTACATATACTCACCATTAACATTTAGTTGGTGCTATGTCAAAGAGGAGAGTCAAACCCTTTTTAGTTCTTAAGTCAGGTACAGCAAGTTTAATCTCAAGTAGGCCAGACAAGTAAAATTACTATATAATACCTTATATATATTTATGTATTATTAGTAGGATTTTTCCAAAATGTTTTTCCTTTATTACTATTTATCTTGTGTTAGCCTTCTGTAACAGGAGTTACAAAATAGTTATACAAAGAAATGGCTTGTTGTTTTGTGACTCTGCATTATTGTACCTAATCAGTAATAATCGATCCAGTCCTTTTACTCCACATAAAATATCATTATAGATGATGTTATATTTCCAGCCAGAAATCTCTTGAAAAAAAATTAATGTCAATGAGAGTTTTATCTATAAATAAAGGATATATAAAAGTCACTTTGCCAAAAACTGATTGCTACTTTGTGGCAGAAATTTTCTTTCTGGACAAAAATGACTTTTTTATCATTCATCAGAGATATGTTGAGATATGTTTGGTAGACTATAGGCCAACAAGTCATTTACAACAGTTTAAATACTGGTAATCACTCTCTGGCACAAGACAGGAGTCACAGGACACAGCACAACACACTCATTTAAATGGACTGAAATCAAATTCGTAACTTTTTTCAAAATCAACTTATTTTAAACCATAATTAATCTTATAATTATTTATATTCGGCGGCTAAATTAGCAAATATCTGTGTCAGTAGTATCTCCTGTTACCACTGCTCTTGATCTTCGTTTTGCCTTTCGCCATCTCCTCCTACGAGAAAGATAAAGACGTGAAAATATCAAAGATATATCAGCTGATAAGCCAGCTAACTTAAGGTTATGCAAAAGAGTCAGCTAACTGTTAAAGACATTTTTCTCGAAACAAATGTATTAGCTAGCTAACAAACGTAAACTTTGCTTACTCAATGAGAAAACGTACAGATAATCGGAGCACCGATTAAATGTGTCTGCTTACATTAAGTAATAAAAATATGGGGATTAAATAACTCCTGTGACAAAGTGACGACTTTTTTCAGCTGACTTTTTCTTCCCACGGGGACATACATCCACCCACCAGATGCGCGGGCCGTGTGCTTACGTTTTACGTCAGTGATGGACGTGTTTCGTCAACACTTGAAGCTGATTTCAAAAGCAACTCAGTTCTCAAAGACACGCAGATGTTTCCAGCCTGGTACAAAAACGTTTCGTGGCACTTTCCCCATTTCACAAAAGTTGCATTGAAGTATTTTTTTAATATAACTTATCCATCTGGATTCAAATAAGGCCTGAAGTAAAGGGCTTTTGTTAGCAGTGGTGTTCCCAGAATCTTAAAACACTGGACTTTTAATCTAACAGATAACAGCACAATAATAGCACCTTTTAAAATTTAATTTAGATATTTTATAGTAAACTGAATACTAAATGTCAAACACTTTCTTCCTAAAGCTTAAAGTCTCACAATTATTTTTTTAAGCAACAGAAGTAAAACCTTAAGAAAAAAAGTAAAAATGTTTAGTTCAGTTTTTAGAGTCAGTTTAAAGTAGAAGCTCTGAGACAAAGACCAGTACTGGCCTTCTACTTCCATTGTGCCATAATGGTCCCTTTTACTGTTTTTTAACTCTCACGTCTGTCTTGTATTTTGGAAGCTCACCTCTTCTTCACCTTTCCTGCTCTTTTGCTTATCAATCTGCTGCACTCTTAATATCCTCTTTCTTCCCGTGAGGAGTTTGAATGTTCTCTCTATGTTCTTTTGGATTTTTCTCCGGGTATTCCAAATTTTTTCCAATATCCAAAAATATGCACCTGACTGAAAATTCTAAATCACCCACCTGATTTGGCTACTAATTTCAAAATAAATCTGATCATCTGAACATTAAACCAATGCTTATATGTGATTTTCTCTAAAATATGAATTGGTTTGCAGGAAATCTAATTGACCAATAGATGGTGGCAAAAACATAGATGAACAAAACAGTTACTAGTTTGTGCTTAAAGATAACATTTAATAATATATACTACTAAGAACTACTCAGTAGATTTGACATGAAAGTTTAATATCTCTAGATGAAGGAACAAAAAACTCTTTTGATGTTGGGCTCACAGGTGATGAAACTGTACAAGTAGAATAGAATAGAATAGAATAGAATAGAATTCAACTTTATTGTCATTGCACATGCACAGGTACAGGGCAACGAAATGCAGTTTGCATCCATCCAGAAGTGCTTTAGTGATATAGATATATTACAATATATATTAGCAATAATATAGATATGTGAGTATAATACAGAAATGGGTCTATTATGGTATGTTATAATGTACACGGTATGAAGTATGTTGTGAATATTCTATAACTATAAGTATGTACAGGCTGTAGTGAGTACAAGCTATGTACAGGATATGAACAGGATATAAATATGAAAAACTATACAGAATATGAAATAAATAACTTTACAGAATCTGAGATATACAGCTATACAGAAATGGGAACTATGCAAGTTGTAAACAGTTGTAGGATTAAAGATTATCGAATGTACAGAATGATTATTTACACAGAGCTATACAGTAGTGCAGTTAAGATAAGTGAGGGTGTAGATAGTTTCTACAGAGGCTATATAAAGTGCTAGTGGTTGTGAGTGGTGGTTCAGTCCATGTTATTATTGTGTGTTTGAGGGTACAGTTGTCCATTGTGGGTGTGTGTATGTTCAGTCCATGAGTTTAACGTGGGTCAGATGTCAGGAGGCAGAGTTCAGGAGTCTGACAGCTGTGGGGAAGAAGCTGTTCCGGTACCTGGTGGTCTTAGTCCGGAGGCTCCTGTAGCGCCTCCCAGAGGGCAGGAGGGTGAAGAGTCCATGCGATGGGTGACTGGGGTCTCTGATGATTTTCCCAGCCCTTTTCAGACACCGCTTCCTGTAGATGTCTTTTATGGCAGGAAGTGGTGCTCCGGCGATGCGCTGGGCAGTTTTCACGACCCTCTGCAACGCCTTCCGGTCCGAGGCAGAGCAGTTCCCGTACCAGACTGTTATACAGTTGGTCAGGATGCTCTCGATGGTGCAGCAATAGAAGTTCACCAGGATGTCTGAGGACAGGTGGTTCTTCCTCAGAGTCCTCAAGAAGAAGAGGCGCTGGTGAGCCTTCTTGACCAGCTTGGAGCAGTTGGTCGTCCAGGTGAGATCCTCGGAGATGTGGACTCCCAGGAACTTGAAGCTGCTCACACGCTCCACAGCCATCCCCTTAATGTGGATGGGTGGATGTGGGTCAGCATTCCTCCTGTAGTCCACGATGAGCTCCTTGGTCTTCTCGGTGTTAAGCAGCAGGTTGTTTGTGTCGCACCACTCAGCCAGACGATCCACCTCCTCCCTGTAGGCGGCCTCATCGTTGTCACTGATGAGGCCAATCACCGTGGTGTCATCTGCAAACTTAATGATGGTGTTGGAACCATCAGCAGGTCTGCAGTCGTGGGTGAAGAGGGAGTAGAGGAAAGGGCTCATCACACAGCCTTGTGGTACACCGGTGTTCATTGTGATTGTAGATGAACAGTGGTTATCCAGCCGGACATGTTGGGGGCGGTTGGTCAGGAAGTCCAGTAACCATTTGCAGATGAGGGAACTGATGCCCAGGTCTGTCAGTTTCCTGATGAGTTGTGAGGGGTGGATTGTATTGAATGCTGAACTGAAGTCTATAAACAGCATTCTGGCGTAGGTGTTGTTGTTGTCCAGGTGTGAGAGGACAGAGTGCATTGCGATGGAGACTGCATCCTCTGTGCTCCTGTTCTGGCGGTATGCGAATTGGTGGGGGTCCAGGGTGGGGGGGAGACAGGATTTGAAGTGTGCTAGGACCAGTCGCTCTAAGCACTTAGTGATGATGGGGGTGAGTGCTACTGGGCGGTAATCATTGAGGCAAGATGGGTTGGAGTTTTTGGGTATCGGGACGATGGAGGTGGATTTGAAGCAGGCCGGTAACACAGCGTGGGCCAAGGACAGATTGAATATGTCTGTGAGCACTCCTGCAAGCTCCCCAGAACACGCTCTGAGAACACGCCCGGGGATGCCATCAGGGCCTGCAGCCTTGTGGACATTGATCCTGCTCAGCACCGCTCCTACATCGGTGGGGGAGAGAGTCAGAGGTTGGTGGTCTGGCGTCATGTCTGCTTTGGTTGTAGTTGTGGGGTTCCCTCGCTCAAAACGAGCATAAAAGTTGTTGAGCTCGTTGAGGAAGGAGACATCAGAGGATGCGGGGGAGGGTTTGGTGGTCCTGTAGTCTGTAATGGTCTGGAGTCCTTGCCACATGCGTCGGGGGTTGGAGTTGGAGAAGTGTTCTTCTACCTTCTTTTTGTAATGGTGTTTGGCTTTTTTGATGCCCTTCTTTAGATTAGCCCTGGCTGTACTGTAGGCGTGTGCATCTCCTGACCTAAAGGCGGTGTTGCGGGCCTTCAGGAGGAGACGAACATCCTGGTTCATCCAAGGCTTCTGGTTGGGGTACATGGTGATCCGTTTCTGGGTGGTGACACTGTCTGTGGTTTTGGAGATGTAATCTAGTACAGATGAGGCGTACTGGTCCAGGTCTGTGTGGGTGAACATATTCCAGTCTGTGTTTTTAAATCTGTCCTGGAGCACTGCGTCTGTCCCCTCTGGCCACACTTTAATTGTCCTCACAGCAGGTTTCACACGTTGGATGAGTGGTGAATACCGAGGTGTGAGGAACAGGGAGAGATGGTCCGATTGTCCAATGTGGGGGAGGGGTGTGGCTTTGTAGGCTCCAGCCAGGTTGGAATACACATGGTCTAAAGTCTTGTCTCCTCTGGTGTGGCAGGAGACATGTTGGTGGAATCTGGGGAGGACTGTCTTTAAGTTGGTGTGGTTGAAGTCGCCAGCAACAATAAAAGCAGCCTCGGGGTGTTTATTCTGGTGTTTGTTAATGGCTGCAGAAAGTTCTTTCATGGCCAACCTAGCATTAGCGTAAAGTAAAGTAGGGAGTAAAGTAGGGAGTAAACTTTTTTTCCCTTGTTTTTGGAAGTACTGCTTGATTTAATATTCATTTAATAATATTCATTTAATATTACTATATTGTCAGTGATGTACTTATGAGAGTAAAATAAGAGTAAAATAAGATCAGAACCTGCTTATCCTCCTGTAATTTCTGCCCACAGCTCCACTGATGTGACCATACCATTTTGTGAGGGGCATGCCTCACCCCTGCTCTCACTCCTCAGCACCAAAAACTCAAAGATAGTAAAAATCTATCCAGGTGGCATCCCAGCATCCCACAGAGTAGTAGTTATTTTTCTTTTTTAAATCCATAACTCCACCTGAGTTGAATGCTATCATTAGAAAAAGTGAATCAGAACTACTGAGCATTCTTACAAAGTGCTTTTTATTGCTTCATAGACTTCATATATGCTTCTGAAATTTTCAGATTGTGGTCCTTGTGGAAATGCTGATGTAGCTTCGGGGACAACGTTGATAGGAATTCTTATTATGTCATAAATTTAATGGGTCACTGGAAGCCTCCCACACTGACAGATGCATGGTTTCTCTCTTGTGTGGGTATGCCGTGTCTTCAGATTTGTTGACTGGGTAAAACTCTTTTCACACTCATCACAAGAGTCGTGTTTTTCTTCACTCAGGCTATACAGATGAATATTAAAATTGCATAAATGACTGAAGCTTTTCCAACGCTGGTCACAGACGTGTGGTTTATCTTCAGCTGAGCTGAGCTGATCCAGCTGTCCTTGAGTAAAATCCACCCCACTCTCATCAGGATGTTTGTCGGGGATGTTGCATGTCTGGTTCTATTGAGCAAAAAGAGATGGACAGAGTAACAACAATCTGAGAACATATTTGATTTCCTTTTTTTTTCAGTTGTAACATTTCATCAACTTTAATAATACTTTCTAATTAAAAATAATGAGATGTCCTGATGCAAATAATAATTTGAAAAATCAGAAGAGTGAAGTGGGGTGAGCTTTTTTGTCAGGTGTCCTTGTCAAGTACTCATCCATTTGTCCTTTTGCTCCTGAGTTATTATGTTGGATAATGACCACAACATTGTTACTCACTTTGTATGAGCACAGTTTGATAACAGTATGGCTTCATTTACGGTTTTAGCCAGAGCACTAACGTGGTTAACATCTAGCTCCTCCCACAAAGTGTTGAGCAAACATCATGCTAATTCCCCTCATGGATGCAAGAGAAACAATATTGAGTACATGTATACCAACACGTAGCTCAAACTGTCCAAAAGCTCTTCTCTGATTGGCTCATATGCTTCCCATTTTGGCTGTCGATAGGCACTTTGAGGTTAGAGGACCATTACAATAATATCAGTGGTTCTTTGATGCTATGTTTTCTCCCTATCTAATTTCTCAGGTTAAAGTGACTCACCTCTATCTGTGGTAGACAGTTTGCTGCTGGTGTTACTCTGCTCTTGTTCCACAAAACTCCTCCATCAGTGAATCAGCTCTGACGTACATAAAGATAACAAGTTAGATAAAGCTATCCAAATATAGCCATAAAAACTACAATGATAAGAATTAAGGGTTATTACCAAAATACATGCATAAATAATCACATATTCACCTTTAAACATTAGCTTGAAAAAAGAAATACTTGTAAGCAGCAATAAGAAAGATAGTAGGATGCCACTGGGATGACTGTAGATGTAATTTATAATCTGATCTCTGAGTGAGCAGCACAACACACCACAGTGGAGACTGCATACAAGGATGTATACAGGGATACATGATACACAGTAACTTGTTTTAATGTAACCTTCCCAGTATTGATGTGTTCTAATTTAGTAGCAGATTGTTTTTACATACACAACAGAAAGGTTTCTGCCTATGTCATACAAAAGAACAAATAGCAGTATATTATTATTATTATTATCAAGTGTGCTATGTATTTACAAAGAAAGCAGACTAACGCTCATGCTAGTGCAGTGAATCGTTATAATGTCATCCTTCATAACCTTTTCTTAAATAACATAAATTTATAATAAATTCTGAAAGGACAACGAAGAAAACGTGGCAGGTAGGAAATAATTAACTTTTAAATATTTATTTTGTTCCATCAACATATAGTAATATATTTGGTTTAGACTCTTTCTGATTAGCATGCTGTTAAACAACACATGAACAACAATTCAACAGTTTTAAAATATGTTGAGTAAGTAAATAAGGCTTCCAGTTCAAATGAATGCTAGAATATTTGAGTTATAAATAAATATACAAAGATTTTAATGGATGTACCTCACCGAGGTATACACACTATTACATAATGATGCATTTCTTGATGCCTAATTACAAAAAACAACAACAACAACAAACACAAAAACACTTTTTCGCTCTGCAATCACACTCCCTAAGCACTTCCGGGATCGATTTGCCCTGCATGAATCACGTGAGACGTGACTCTCCATTCAACGGCTCTGGTCTAGCCGTAAAGTGCAATGCTCGTTGCTATTGGAGACGCAATATAGGAAGTAAATTCCACTGTCTGCGAATCTTGTTTTGGGAACTCGAAAAGAAGGCAGAAATATATCTGTCACGGTAAATTTGGTCTGCTGTTTCTCATTTGGATCCGATTTTAACCGTCGACCCGTGTGGCTGTAACGCTAACGTTTAACTCCGTTAATCTAAGCAGGTAAACAGCCCGTGTGAAGCTGTGAGTCTAGCTATTAGCTGACATAAATATAGAAGCTAACTGCATATTAGATCATAGAAGTTGTTTGATTTATTACGCCACATTGCCCTTGAGGCTGATAGTGAAGTGTACCGACTCAGGTGTACTAAGTAATCATTATTTATGTATATTTTACTCCAAGGAGTCAGAGTTGTACTTGTTTTAACTTTATTCTATATCTATTAGTTTCCCTTTTGGGGTAATTTACTGTCATCCTGTTTGTGCGTTCACTTTTAGGTATTAAAAGTCAATGAGTCGCAGTCGCAACCCACCTCCTCGGGGTCAAGGGGCGGCCCGAGCCAAACAGGTAATTACCCTCCCTGTCTGATAACTGTAAACTTTACGTGTGGCAAGCAGGCAGGACTCTGAAGCCGTTTCTCCTATCTGTCTGTCTGTGTCACAGATGGGGCTGCTCCTTGACCTGTCTCCGGATGGCGGCATGGATGATGAGGGAAATGATGATGAGCTGGAGGCAGAGTTACTCAATCTGGTGGGAGGAAGGAAGGAAGGAAGAGCACAAGGGAAGAAAGGTGATGGGAGAGGTGAGGATGACACACTTCTGGCACATTAAGCCTTCTTTCTTTCTCATTCATGTGCTAATGTTTAAACTGACCTTTTCCTTATATCACAAAGAGCAGTTGACATTATGTTCATATGTTTGCCTCTTCTGTTCAGCTCCTGTTCCCATGGCTGAAATTGAGCGAATGGCAGCTCTGTGTATGAAAGATATAGATGATGACGACATGGGGGACGATGATTTGGATGATGAAGATCTGTTGGTAATGGACACAAACAGACACAAACGTAAGCGTTTCAGGGACTAAACAGTTAACTGACCTTTTCCTTTCTGCACATAGGCAGAACTGAATGATGTTTTGGAGGATGATGAGGAGCATACTCCTGCTCCAACTCCACCTGCCGCTACACCAACAGCTCCTAAAACTAGTGTCGCCTCACACCCCTCACCTCCTGCTGCTCCCAGTGGTGCAACTGGGTTGGAGTCACGGCTCCTCGAGCGTATTGAAATGTATCAGACCGCCATTTCCAACGCCAAGGCTGCAGGCGAGACTAGCAAAGTTCGAAGATATGAACGCGGGCTGAAGGTAAAGCAAATAGGCAGAAACGCATCTTATAGGATGTGAAGTCTTGTGTACATACTTTTGTCTTTATTTAGAGTCTTCAAGTTTTCATTTACTGCTCAGATCAAGCTTTATGTTTATGGGTGTTTTTCTTCCACCTTAGACTCTACAGTCCATGCTAACATCTGCCAAGAAAGGAAAACCAGTCAATGAAGAAGAGATGCCTCCACCTGTTGCTCTCGGCGGAAAGTCGGATTCCCCAGCCCAGCCTGAAGTGGTTAAAGAACGAGAGGTGCCCAAGCCTGTGCTGGTCCCTCCCCCTCCCACCAATCAGAAACCTCTGAGGGAAGCTGACCCGACACCTCTGAACACTAAGCCAACGCGTTTGATCCCTCCCCAAAAGCAAGCTGCTGCCATGACTCCGGAAACACCTGCCATCTCTCCCCTCACACCCAGCCAGCCTAATGCTCATCACTCAGGTAAACACATTATGTGAATTATACTGTTTATTAGAAGAGTATAAAAGTAAATACACGGTCATAGTGCGGGTTAATCAGATTAGCATCCGTACTCAAAAGAATTAATTAATATTTGGTCATTTAAATAACTGCACTAAACAACACTGCATAAAAGATTAATTTGCGTTGTTTTTCTTTCCTTCTGCAGATCTTTACTTCTGTTTCAGTTTGAGAGAAGCTTTCTTTTCTTTATTAAGATTAAAATACATGTGGGATTTTTTTCACTTCTGATCAGACAGTACATTTTCTCTAGCTTCTGTGATTGACGACACCTTTTTAATAAATGCCTCACAATGTGATCTCACAGCAAAACGGTTCTTGGTTCAGATCCCCTGGTCAGTGGCTTTTCTGCGTGCAGTTTGCATGAATGCTTTTGTTTCCTTGCTAACACCGTCAGACATACAGTACATGCTCAGTTAATGAGTGACTCTAAACTGGCTGTAGGTGTGGATGACAGTGTGTAGTCTATCTCTTCGAGTTAGCCCTGTGAGTGCACCACTCTACCTCTCAGTCCTGTAGCAGCTGGGATAGGTTTTAGCTCTTCCATGACCCTTATTTTGATAAGCGGTTAAAGAGATCGATGGACGCTTAACTGACAACATACATTATAATTTATGCTGCTCTGACAAGTAGCGTGTCTGCTAACTAAATATTACTGTAATGCTCGCCCCCACATGACTATGTCTTCTTCACGCAGAGGCGAAACAGGCAGTGTTGACCAGACAGAGGGATTATAAGATGGCTGCCATACACGCCAAACAGAGCGGCAACATTGACCAGGCCAAACAGCACTACCTCACTGCCAAGGTAACACAGCTGATGTCAGCCAGGGCTTTGGAGTAAGAGTGTGTGTGGTTGTGTGGTTGTAGTGTGAGGATTTTTCATAGTTTGTTTTAACAACGCTGCTCTTGATTTATGCAGAACTTCGATGTGATACTGGAGGCACTGGACCGGGGCGAACCAGTAGACCTGAGCTCACTGCCTCCTCCACCTGGTCAGTGGTTAAAGGAGAATGTTAGTTTTAAATGCTCATTCATGCACTCACTATAGTGCTAACAGTTTCCTTTAATAAAATTAAATTAATGCCCATTTAAATAAAATAATTTTGCTTAAAAAACGTCCAGTTTATAAGCTCCACTCTAACACACGTCATCTTTACTTAATTGAGTTATGTTATGTATGTTCATGTCACATATTTGTTTCTGCACATGTGCCAGAGTCTCACTCAGATGTTGCTTGTTCTCTGGCTGGTCTTGTTGAGGCACAGTAAAAATTGAGAAACTGTAAGAACATTAGCGCCAATCACACAAGCATCATTTAAAACATTTTTATATTTATTCAGGTGCAAAGTCTTTCCAAGTAATGGAGATGTAAAAGAGTTTCAGAGACTAATTCACAACAAAAACTATAAAAACAACTCGGATGATTAAGGACTGTATATTAAAAAAACTGTTTCACTGTAATACTTGAGAGCAAGAGTTACATCATCAAGTCTTTGGATTAAGTTGAATCGTATATTTTTTGGTCCAGAAACTTCTCAGCCACGGCCTCTATATTGTACCAAAAAACGGTCTTGGATTTGATAATCATGTTCAAACGGGGTTTAATGTGTACTTCATAATTAGTTACAATCATAACCTGTGTCCACTTCTCCACCGTCTGCAGGAGACGTAATAACAGAGCAAAGTGCACCTCCTCAGTCTTCTTCTAAACCTGACCCCCCTGCTGCTCCTGCTGCTCCTGCTGCTCCTGCGCCCTCCCAGGTGGCCACTGCGGGTAAGAGTCCCAGTCCTCCACTTTAACCAAAAAGTGTGATGAAGTGATTTTACATTAAAAAAAAAAGTCATGTTAAAATAATAATGTACGTTACTGTGTGTTTGTGCCTTCTGAAGATCTGCCTGCTCCCAAAAGTTTGGCTGAAGCCCTGCAGCAGAGGTTGGACATATACAAGTCAGCAGCAGAGGGAGCTAAGAGCAAAGCGGACGATCGCAAGGCCCGGATGCATCAGCGCATTATGAAGGTACACAACACAAATATTGTGGCACATGTGTTTGCTTGTTTTTTCCAAATAAACTCTATGCTCAGTGAAACTAAAAGAAACAAGATATTAAAACATTTTTAGCTGTTACAGCTTCTTTTTTTTAAAAACTAATTCCTCGGTTCTGTGCTTGGATTGGAATGGAAATGGTTTTGTGTGCTTTCATATGTTAGATTTCAATATATATATATATGTGTGTGTATATATAATAAGTCTTGCAAAACTTGAGTAATATAAATTACTTAATGTTCACTCTTAACAGCAATATCAGGACGCCATCAAAGCTCACAAAGCTGGCCGACCTGTTAACTTATCTGATCTACCCGTGCCACCAGGTAAGTTTTGAGTTCATGTGTGTCTTGAGATTTTGATGTCTTGAGTTGATGTGTAAGGCTTCTTCGTGTGTGTGTGTGTGTGTGTGTGTGTGTGTGTGTGTGTGTGTGTGTGTGTGTGTGTGTGTGTGTGTGTGTGTGTGTGTGGTGATTTTTGTTGTTTGCTCCAGGTTGTCCACCGCTTCAGGGCACAGAGGGTGGTCAGCAGAACTTCATGGGTGTCCTGGAAACAGCAATGAAAATAGCAAACCAGGATGCAGACGCAGAAGATGAGGAAGAGGATGGGCACGAAGAAGCTGCCAAGGTAAAAAGAAGAATGGGGGGAAAAAACAAATTCAGGGACTGCCAAATGGCCAAATTGTGTTTTTTGCAGCCAAGAAATCTGATTGTTTTTGCACCAAGCCAAAAAAAAATGCTTTATTGTCTCCCATAATAGCTTCTGCAACTTCTATGGCAGATTATTCAGTCATTGTTTTCTCAACTGCACCTTCTGCCTATTGCATCATTTTTGGGCTTGTTAACAAGTTTATTAATAGCAGTAATAATTTACACAAACGCTTTAAGGTAAATCAGTTTATTCACACACAAACTCACAGATGTATTAAGCTGTATCTTGTGACCTTGAAATCTGTTCTTGTGTTCATTTCATTTGCTATTGATCCTAACCTCTGCAGGCTGTGGTGCGTCCACCTGTCCAGAAAGCAAAGTCTCCAGCTCCTCAGGCTCCTGCAGGCTCCTCAACTCCGAAACTGGGAGCTAAAGGTGAGTTTCAAATGTGGGTGTGTGTAAGAGGGGCATGTGCATGTGTCATGCGCGATGTTTGAGTGTTACACAACACTGAAGTGTTGTCATACTGCAAACCTTATGGCCCATTTATGCTCACCGTTCTCGCTCTCACAAATGGCGCTATATGAAAAAAGTGACTGAGCAATATCAGATTTCATTGTGACCTGGTCTCAGTCCTGAACTTACCTGCATGTGCAAAAGAAGACGAGGGCACTAATTTTGCTGTTGCAGAGCAGTAAACATGGAGGACACCTGAGTCAGTGTTTACACTTTTGTCTGTGTGCAGTAGAAGTCAGCAAACTTGCAACTGGACAAAGAAGACGAGGGTAAAGCGAGACAACACTTCACTTTTGGTTTTTTGTACTGCAGTGGCTGCTAAGTCTTTACAGAGGTGTATGCAGCTGGAGCCAGGAGTGGATCGTGATGCAAATGGCTTCAGTAAAACAAATTTCATCCAAAAAGTTCAGGATGTAAAAATGACACTTATTTCAAGCAAGTGATGAATCAGTTTTTACTGTTCAGACTGCGAAGAGAATCAGACCTGTATCTGATTCAGCACCACACGCTGTTCAACCCAATATGTGACATAAACAATGTGTGGTCAAGAAGTGAGTCACAGATAAGCTGAAATAAACTTTTTCTAACGGTGTGAACGTGGTATACAGTAAGTTTCGCTTATTTTTGTCTTAATTATCCTTGTAGCCCAGCAGCAATTGGATTTCCTGTTGCTAAGGCGACAAGCTTTCATGCGTGCGGCACTGCGCTCCAAAAATATGAAGGTAATCTTTTGACTTCCCAGCTTATTTTCTTTGTTTTTGTTTTAGATGCATACAGTGCCATATTTACAGTTATGCAGATGTTTTTAGCACAGCTGCCTGTGATGTTATTGGAATTCCAAACCTTTGTTGTATTTTTCATTGATGCATCTGTTGCTGCGTTTGAAGGACATGACAGGAGCAGCACAGCACCTCAGACATGCCAAAGGACTGGACGCCATGATCACTGCTGCAAAGTCTGGCCTACCAGTTGACATCACCAAGGTTATAAATACATTTTCTATATATTAGTAATCACCGCTTGCCCTATGGTAGCTAGGATAGGTTCCAGCACCCCCACGACCCTGAATAGGAGGTGGATCGGTAATACTCAGGATGATCTTGATCAAGGGTGTCAAATTTAGTTTCACTAGAGCCACACTGGGAAATAAGAGTCATGTTGACGGTGAGACATCTGTAGTTTGTCAGGCTTTGATGGTCATGTAACCTGCATATACCACATAGCCTCATCAAACCTCACAGAAACTCTCAACTAGTCAACACAAAAAGCTGCACAGCCATTCTGATTAGTTTTACAACAAGCAGATGACTCATAACAACCTGTTTCATAAGCTTGAATATGATGGGCACTCACAATAAATGGCATATTTACACGTATTTGGAAAAGGCTCTCATAGCTCATTTTACTGGCTGGGATGTGACAATATAGTGGCAGCATTGGATGAAAAAATGTTTTTTAATTTATTCTTTTTTAATTTAAAAATTTTTTTTTTGATCATGTGGTTTACCTGTACCCTACAGCAGCGGTCCCCAACCTTTTTTGCGCCACGGACCGGTTTATGCCCGACAATATTTTCATGGACCGGCCTTTAAGGTGTCGCGGATAAATACAACAAAATAAAACTAGTACCGGTACCGAAAAAATAAGATTTATTCATAACACACGTGAAAAGACCCAGGAAAATCGAGTTAACGATAAAAACGATAAAAACGATAACAAAATAACGCTGAAAACCGATAAAAACCCTGAAAACCATACATTTCACACCTGAGCCTCAACTCTCGCGGCCTGGTACCAAATGACTCACGGACCGGTACCAGTCCGAGGCCCGGGGATTGGGGACCGCTGCCCTACAGCATAACCTTCTGGCGTGAACTTGACTAAGCACACACTAATCACATAGCTTGAAAAGTCAGTTTTTGCCTGTAGTTACATGCGTCTTTTCAACTCACCAACATTTTGCCTCCATACCCAGCTTGTGGTTCCATGTCTCTGCTGGGAAAGAAAATACTGCACATTTATATTCTTTAAAAACACCAATTATCTCACAGTGAATGGAAACGCAGGCCTGTCTTAACACTTGATGAAGAAACTCTGTCTCACGCCTCTGTTAAAGTTGGCTTTGTGTGCGCTTCTTTGTTTGCTGGTTGGTTAGCTTGCAGGTGCTCCTCCCTTTTTAGTTTGGCATGTCCACTGGGCGCGTCACTGTGCATACCTCAGCTACAAGTAAACAGGAAAAATTTACTAAAAACCTGAAATAATACACAGACTGGTTGTATTATGCTAAAATAATTTATATTGAACGAGTTGGGTGTGTGTGTGTGTGCATGTGTGTGTGTGTGTGTTTGCTGCTAAACAGGTTGTCACGGCAGCAGGAGCTGAATGTGTGAGGTGTGTTAACACAATGTGACGGAAATAGAAGATGATAGGAAGGAAACACGGGGTGAAATCAAAACACCTGGTCTCACCTCCTGTGTGTGTGTGTGTGTGTGTGTGGGTGTGGGTGCGCGCACGCCTGTGTGTGTGTGTGTGTGTGCGCACGCATATTTTCAGCATCATTACACTATTCATATTTCATATCTGTGCCAGTTGTCCCATAAGATTTTGATTTATTTTCGCCTCACTTTTATTTGACTTCTCTGCATATAACTCGCTGTAACTTTTTTATTTCTCAGTGTGTCCCCTCATGTGTTAACCAAGAATATTATGCTTGTGCTTCTGTTTGTTTGTCACACAAGTGTAAAAACAGACAGACAGGAAACGAAGTAACAGCTGATTAGAGTTCGATCCAAGTTGGACATGCGGTTTTCAAAGCTGTGTTGTAACTCATAACAGAATATTTGTATTAAATCAGTTACATTTGTATTTGAATGGGTCCTGGTAACTTTCTAATTGTCTTTATTATTATTTGTTTGTTTCTATTTCTCCTTTACAACAGATTCCCAGTCTTCCAGTAAGTGAAGAGGACTACACCCTGGCTCGTTCCCGTACCTCTCCTTCTTCTCGTACCACGAGTGAGCAGTACCATAACCTCATGGATCACTTGAAAAAGCAGTACGAGGTTAAGATGCACCTTTCCCTCATCTTTATGCTACATTTTATCTGAAAAAGCACCTTCTTGACGTCCACCTTACATACTGATGTTAATGTCATGTGTTAGTTACGGTTATTAGTTACGAAATGTTCATACATTTTGTGATTGCGATTCTTAAACAGACAAATAACAGTTGTTCTTTAATTTTGTTGTCCTCGCCTACGGTATGTTCTCTCTCACACACACAACACGCCCTCTTTTGTTCTCTCTCCATGAACAGAAATGTCTGGGCCTCTCCCAGCAATTCACAAACACGGGAAACGTGGCCGAGGCTTTAAAGTAAGAAACTTTTTTGTTTTAGTTTTATAACCGTGGGATTTTTTTTTTTTGCAGTCATGTTGGAGCTTAACGTTGAAAAGATCACTGTTTACCTCAAAGGCATCAACACAAACTTCTAGAACAGATCTGGTTCTGATCACATTATGGATAAATTCACCTTTTCACAAAATTTCAATACAAATCTGAAATCCAGAGAAAGGGTATTATGACTCAGATTAATGTAGTTTTTCTTCATTTTAATGAATGTCTGTAATAAATCTAACTGAGAACTTCTGTAATTCTTAATTATATTGTCAGCATGCACACAGTGATTTTAGCTATCTTTATATATGATGTACCTCTTTATAATATTTGTAGTTTTCTTCAAATATTTCGACATTTAACCTTTTGAGAATTGTACTTTAAACCTTTTTCTTATCTTCAGAGGGTTTGTCCTGCTTCCTCATTTTTCTGGCATGGTTTGAAAAATCTTGTCATGTCCTAGAAAATTAGGATTTATTTTTACAGATGATGCACAGAGTGTTTTGTAATCGCGGATTTTCAAATGCAGTGATATACGTGTTTGTCTCAGGAAATAGAGCTGTTCAGCTGTTCAACACACAGATCTAAAAATCATGACTCTGTCTCTCACCCAGGTCTGAGAAGTTACTTGAGGAGACCATGAAGTACATAGAGATTCTAAAGAGCGCCTACACAAAGGGTCATCCAGTCCCCAAGTGCCGCACCGAGGAGAGAACCTTCAACTCTATCAAGTCAGTAGCAAACATTCAGAATAAAGATTCATTCATAATAAACACCATCGCAAGTTGCTCAGTTTGTCTGTTGGTCCACCACTTTGGTCCAGAAGGATTTCCGTAAATCTTTCGTGGTCTCCTCCGGCCAAACGTTACCTGATTTTTCTTCTAGTCATAGTTCTGCTGCGCTCTGTCAACATTATCCTTATTTTATTTAACTATCAAATTTTCAGATCAGTTTATATCTTAGTAACATCCTGACTGGAGATCAAGTCACTTCAACAGCGTTATCAAAATTAGAAAAGAAAAAACTAACCAGCTCTGTAGTCGGATTAGATTCGTTAGATTATATATTTTGTTTTTTGGTTATTTTTTTTTAATGGTTGATTTAAGCCATGTTTTTAATTAATTTTTAAGGCAGATGTATTTGACAAATGACAAATACATCTGCCTTAAAAACCTAATACAAATCAGCCTGCAGTATAATGGCCAACATGATGTTAATTAATGTAATTCATCCATCCAGAGGACGCCTATGATAAAGACTACTAATCATCTGTAATAACTTTTTGTTACTCATCTTGTGGCATTATGTCAGTGCCTGCAGAAAAAGGAAAATCTGTCAGTCAGTCAATTAAGCCGCGGTTCATCAAACTGTCACTTTTATTGTGTATTTTTTAAAACGTTATAATCAAGATGTTTTGACTCTATGAGGCTTGTCCTTTATATTTAATTTTCTACTCGTACGTGAGCTGTTTAATTTTGAAAGCAAATGATTGAACATTAAAGGTAGTGCTTTTCCTGACTGGAGTGATGGATGACTCAGAGTGACTCATTGTGACTCACTCTGCCTCTGCTCCAGTGTCATACGGAGCTAACAGCTAAGCGACTGTGGCGGTGACTCATTCATCAGTTAATTGTTTGCCTCTCCGTGATGCTGACTGTCACTTTTGAAGCTGTTTCTGAATGGTGTTTTTTATGTTTGTTTGTTTGTTGTTGTTGTTTTGCTCCGCAGGATCAACCCCAACCTGACACTCAATGACCTGATACTGTACGTCACCCGAGGCATCAACCTCCCAGCTCCCTCTGGTATTGAAGTCATCCCCATCTTTGAAATTACCAGGCAGTAATCTGTCAGATCGCTGTGCACTGACACCTAGCTTCTCTCTCTCCACAGGTGTCTCTGCTAATGATCTGGATGCCAGTGTAAAATTTGAGTTTCCTTTTCCCAGCGCGGTGAGAATCTTTCACATTCACTCGCTGTGGACGTTTCAGTCCGTGTGTTTACATATGTGCGTTAATGAATTCTGTGTGTGTGTGTGTGTGTAGGAGGAGGCTCAGAGGGACAAAACCAACACAGTAAAGAACACCAGCAGTCCAGAGTTTAAAGAGACTTTCAGACTCAACATCAACCGCGGCCACAGGGCCTTTAAACGAGTCATACAATCCAAGGGAATCAAGTTTGAAATCATCCACAAGGGGTAAAGCTCAGCAGCTTCAGTAGAAAAAAAGAGAATATGCTTCCATATCGGTGTGTTTTGTTTTTTGTTTTTTTTTCCCTCGTTGTAGCTTCTGTAAATTGTATTCTCTGCTGTGTTTACAGAGGCCTGTTTAAGAATGACAAAGTAGTGGGAACTGCTCAGCTGAAGCTAGAAGGTCTAGAAAATCACTGTGAAATCAGAGAGATCTTAGAGGTGAGTGTTGATTACGCGTGCAAGCACCCACACATGTTCAGAGGTGGTTTAACTGCGCGCGTTTATGTTTTTTGTAGGTGATGGATGGACGTAAAACTACAGGCGGAAAGCTGGAGGTGAGGGTGAAGATCAGAGAGCCTCTGTCAGGCGTCGAGTTGCATCCAGTGAAGGAGAAGTGGCTGACTCTCGAACCAGTCTCCACGCCGACAGAGAAACAAAAGGAACGGGTGAGTAGGGTTATCAATTAAACTGACCCGCCTTTGTCTTTGGACTGAAACACGTCCAGCTCAAGCAGGGACGTACACAAGACTTCCATGTGTGATGCAAACTGTGCAAAACACTGAGCCAAAGTGCTGCCTCACAAACTGGATGTTCATATGTGTCAGAGCAGAAGTGTGAAGTCAGCCAGTATAAACAAAGTGTTTGGTGGCTGATCAAATAGTGTCTGAAACCACATCTATTTTAAAACTGGTGATCTACCAGTAACATCCCACTTCACGCAGCGATTTTAAGTCTTAGAGTGTACAAGATTTCAGCGTCTTCGCGAGTTCTCTTTATTCTTCACGCAGTTACTTTATGAACTCAAGTGCTAGTGGTTCTTTGGCACAGGAGAAACTGGCAAACTCTTGAATCCATACTGCTGCATAATGTTTAGTCAATGAGTGGAAACACCGTGAAAGCCTTTCAGGAAAAATGGAGACTACAGCGATATCTTTATCTGAACAATTGTCGTGTTTCGCTGCTTTCTGAGAAACAGTTTTCACACGTGAATTTCAGACAGTTTCAAAAGAATCACAGTTTTACTTTCTCACATGGAAAAAAAAAAAACAGGAAATTGGATTCTTTCAAAATATAGACCGTTCTATGCAGTTCAAGTCATAGAGCTGCCTGGGTAGAATTACAGAAGCCAGGATGCATGATCACATAAATGCAGCAGATATATGGAGTGGAAATGCAAGAAATATATTTGAAAAGCACAAAATAGGAAAAAAAAATGGCTGTGATGGAAGTAGTTTATTAAACATGGCTCCACAAAAGAAGGAAAACAAACGAGAAGCATGCACTTTCCTCAAATTATTGCTTTTTGTTATTAGTTGTTTTACTTGCGTAATTTTTTCAACCAGGTTGTTTGAGGTGCGACTGGCACTGTTGTAATTAGCTCATTGTGTCATCTTCTGCTGCGATGATTCAATGAGGCCTGACTTGGGTGTTAATACATTCGTGTGCTTTTTGTAAAGTATGTGCTGCATTTAAATAGAAATGACAAACAGCCTTGTTTTAAAACTCACTCAAACTCTCGGCTTTAGGCATCTTTTTTCCTTCTTCGTGTTTGGGTGTCTTACTGATGCTTACTGACTTTTTTTTAGTCAGCCAGGCTTCTTTACTGATTTTAATTCATTTTGTATCGTTTTTTTAATTTTTTTTTTAGGACAATTAATGTTTATTCTATTTTATTTGTGTACACTGCCTTGCGACCACTTATCTGTGAAAAGCAGTTTTAAATAAATGATGTTTATTTATTGATGTTTTGCATCTACACATATATTCTTACCCATGGTTTAAACTGCAATCTATTTCACGAACAATTACAAACAAAGTTGAAACAGAATAGTGACAAAGATTTGAATTTATATACTCTGAGCGTGCTGGAAAGCAAATTGTCAGTCCAGTAGCTGTACCAGCTTTTAGTCTTTCCCACTGTCAGTAGCCAGAAGAAGCAAAAAGCATTGCTCACATCGTAGCAGACAGCAGGCTTTTCACTCACATTAAGTGCGGCCAGTACCTTTTAGATGTGTTTGGACTGCAAACTTGTTGTGTGTAAACCAGCCTGCTAGTCAGATTACGGGTAAACAAAGGTAGGCATTACAAAAACTAGCAATGCACAAGTCAAATAACCTGATTTTCATAAACCTGGGTGAAAATGAGTCAGTTGCCCAAGAAATCTAAGAAATGCTCTGGTCTGCTTGTTTAGGCTCCATCTCCTCAGTCCAAACCGAGACATGGAGGAAACGGCAGGAGCAGCTCGGATCAGCCTGCATCTCCTCGGTCTAAACCGAAACACGAGGAGAGCAGCAGGAGCGGTCACTCCAGCAGCTCCCCTCCACAGTACAAACTCCACAGCTTCAGCCTCCTCAACTACGACAAGGAGCGGCTGGAGAGGAAGGTAGTACTGCGTGTTCATGCGGCCCGAGTCGACCCACAACGTGCACTTCACTGATGCTTACAATGGCCCGAAGGCGCCAAGGTCTCGTCACTCATTACGCTTGTCTCTCAGATTACAGAGTACAGAAAGAACAAGCGGGAACCCCCGTCTGACCTCATCCATCAGCACAAAGAGGTCACACACCGACTGCAGTGGCAGAAAGCACAGCTGGAACGAGCCTCTCCTGCCATGCTCACAGGTAACACACACATCTCTTACTTTTGAACGTGTGCTTTTACCCCTCCCTAAAATCTTAGCCTGACTCAGTTTTGGAACAACTTGACCGAGACAGGAAAGTCTTTCGTCAACAGCATCTATGTAGAGCAGTCCAGGTCCTCAAAGTATTGGCTGATAGCAGCACACAGCTCCATCACAAGTCCATCACTGGGATCACCACTACAGCCTAGAATTGTTTCAGCTAAATGGAACAGTTTTTGTCATTTCTGCTCTGTATACCACAATATTAGATATTAGATTCAGATTCAGTTGCTGCTTTTTTGTGAGTCTTTGCATTCACAAACTATTTAATAACTGAAAAGCTCCTTTAGGTTAGACTGTCCCATTTTTTTTTTGCCTTGCGTTTCATTATTCGTTCGCACTGTGAAGTGAAGTCGGATCAGTTTTGCAGCATTTGGCTGAATCTGAGCAGCACCCTGTGCACTTCAGAATTGATCTCGCAAAACTCCAAATCTAACTTTTAAATTATTACATTGATGAACGTCGGGTTATGGATGCAACAACATCTCGGCAGCTTCTTTTTTGTCAGGCAGGTTTTGTGGCAGCTTTAATTTTTGCAGTAATTCACTCTGATAGATGCATCAAATTGGCACTCAAGTCATAAATTGAGGATCCCCTCAGCGGAGAAAGTAAAAGTTGTTTTATTATTAAGGATTATTAAAGGTTTCCTGCTGCTGTCACTGTCTCTGCATCTCAGAGAAACTCTACCTGCATTTGGCAGTGTCCCTCAGAGTGGTTGGTTGGTCGGTTAGTTGGTTAGTTGTGGGCTTTGCTGTCCTTGCTGCTGCTGTGTCAGTCTCTTGATGTGTGTGATTGTGCTGCCACTCCACAGATCCTGTGGTGGAGGCTGCTGCATCGAGGGGCCATGAGTTGCCCTTGCGTGCAACTTTACCCAAAGCACAGGCCGAAACGAGCTGTTTTATGGTTACTGGTTTATTTGTTCTAAATCTACTGAGGAAAGCAAACACAGGACTCACTGGCTGAAGACGAAAAGAGAATTAGCTTTGAGTAACGAGACGTCTCCGTATAACTGTCCATCTCAAGAGTACATAGGTGGCAGTGCTTCCTTACCGGCTTGCAGTTGTAGCTGAAGAACAGACTCACTGCTCACAGAAAAGCTTATGAACAAAATACTATACAATGTTAAAAAAAAACAACAACAAAGAATGCATAAATAACAAATGCAGCATAACTATTTCTCAATATGGCATTTGAAAAAAAAATCTGAAAATCAGTATGATGGCAAAAACTGAGCCTAAATCCCAGGTCGGGATGAACCGTTTCCCCGTCACTTCTTTCTGTTTTCTCGCAAAAAATTCATTCTGTTTAAGATGATGATGATAACGAATCATGTAACTCACTTTTTCCTTCACCACATGTACAGAATATGAAAACGTGCTGCAACGCTTCGTTCAAGGACTTTCTGAGTCTGTGAAAAAATACTCCAGCCAAGGAAACCGGGTGAGTGCAGGGTCAGGGTATGGACAGGCGTGTGTGTGTGTGTGTGTGTGTGTGTGTGTGTGTGTGTGTGTGTGTGTGTGTGGGTGTGTGTGTGTGTGGGTGTGTGTGTTTTAGTGTGAAAACTTTTTTTTTTTATTCTCCTCATATAGGACGCTGCCAAGGATGCACTGGGCAGGTTGAAGATGGTTGAGAATGAGGTAAGGCTTGCTGTTGTGTAATTGTCATGTGTATATAAAAGCAGTTTGTTCAGTGTGTTTACACCTTCTCTCTGCTCCAGCTGGAATCGCTGAAGAGGAAACGCACTGGATGAGAGCAGAATAAGGAGTGGAGCCTTGGCTGGAGTACTGTTTTCTCTCTCTCTCTCTCTCTCTCTCTCTCTCTTTCTCTCATACACACTCATATACCAAACGCTACAGTGGGTACAATAAGCACCTTTAGCATGATTCAGTGCTGCAAAACAACTGCATGAGCTAAACTGCTAATTCAGTCAGTTGTTCCTTTAGCTTGTGTCATATGTGGTTAGTTACCTGCCACAATAACCTAACAAACGGCTGCAGCCGCCAAGCAGACGGCAATTAAAAACACATCCAAATGTGTAAAGAGGGAGATGCATTTGCACTTAAACAAGACAAACACTACAGGAAACTGCTTCTAAAGAATGGCTTTACAGACTTTACTGGTATTCTATTTTGTTTTGGGTTTTTTTTGTTTTTTTTCCCAACTTTCCTGTGACAATTCTTGATGAAGTAATCTGCCAGAAGACTTGACGTTTTACATTCGGCACCGGCTTTTGGTGTCTACAGATGACCAAAAATATGTGTGTGTGAAGGTGCGTGTGTGTGTTTGTCCACGCACTCTTAGGTGTGTTTAACCAGTGAACTAGAGGGTTTTTTTAACCTTTTTCCCTGTATTTTATGTGTGTAATGAGCTTAATCTAATCTGTCTGCTCCAGTGTTCACAGATTACAGTAATCTGCTCCGTTTGGAGTGCTGTGATACGGGAATAAAAGAAAAAAAAAAACAACAAAAAAATGGGGCTTCGGGGTGCAGCAGCCTACATCCCATGATAAGGGATTAGTGTTTATGTCACCAAAGAGGCGACTACATCAGACGTAGAGTCGCCTCTGGGGGCTGGGAAGAGGGGTTTTAACAGCGTGCCATGAATGTGGTAGAAGCTTAGCCTCGCTAAGAGATTGCTGCGTCTTCATCAGCTGTTTCTTCTTTGTCGTCTTCGTCATCTTATTTTCCTCGCACCCATTCCTTTCAAGATTATTCTTGATTAATAGGCTGCCCTACTCAGAATCTATTTAAACTCTTAAACAATATGGAGCCCGCTGTGCTGTCACTTAGTTTAAAACAGTTTAGAGCTGCTGCGTCAGAGTGCTTTTTTCCCCCACAGATTGTGGTGGATGCAAAAACAGAATTTGTCCCATTGAGCTCTCCAGTGGCAGCACAGTGGATACTGAAAAATCTAACCACAGGAAGGCGGCCCTATAAGTGTCAGTATGGCTGGGTAATTGCTCATTTCTGTCTCAGTTCTCCCACAGACACCTATGTCGTCATCATCATCTTCCTCTCTGCCTTCCCTTCTTTTTGGAGAATAAAGTCAAGCGGACAAAATACAGATAAAACCACTTAAACTTTGACACGCTGACAAAGTTGAGGTGGGCAGATTGCAATGATCAGAATGATTTGCCACAACACCACAAGATGTACAAAAAATAATAATCCGACAAATGTGGGCTGCCATGTATTCTGAGATCTGGGCAGATGTTTGGTGTGCTAACCTGACAATAGCTCCTGTTGCACGTTGATTGCATCCAGCCGGGATGTAGCAGACTACTTTAAGTGAGCCTTATTGTGCGTTTTGTGTTTGAATCCTCAATATTAACGATGTCTGGTAACTCCAGTTAATAGTTTTTTGGTCATGTGACACGTCAGATAATCATGTGTTCACGCTAATCCACTCACTGCTTCACTCCATTAGCAAATAATCCCGGTTAAAGTTGGCCTTCCACTGTGTGGTGACCCTTATGTAACACCCGTTGCCCCACTTTTTTTTTTTTTTTTAAAATCAACAGAGGACATCTTTTGACTCTTTGTAAATGTTATGCTGATTTTGATCATCTCATATTATTTTGTAGATAGACCGTAGCATTAGAACATCAGATTGCAGTATTAAACATGGCTTCAAATCTTTAAACGTGCTCCCTTTCCTTCTAGGTGATCGTTTGTGTCTTATTTAAATCTTTGTACGGCACAGACTATAATCTTGAACGCTCCTAAAACTCGAGCTCGAGCCAAGCAGGTCTGGATTAATGTCAGTGATGCATTTATGCAGCAGTGTAGTTTAAGTACAAATTTATTTGTAAAGCTTTGGGCATTAAGAAAGATTTAAATAGTGAATCAGCGGATTACTCAACTTAAGCAAATTTGAAGGTTCTGCTAATGGTTTTCATACTGTACGCAGGGCAGAGCCAAGGGGTGAACACAGCTGAAAGTCTGAACCACCTCTCTGTCCGGACCTTACACTCAGCTGTAAATCTGTTAGAGGGGCTGTGCATGTAAAACTGGAGTAAACATGTGCCTGTTTGTTTCAGCAGAACCATTTTCTTTGACAATCAGCAGAGGGTTACATAAAAAAACAAAATTCTTAAAGTCCTTATGGTGGACCTTTATACTTCCTTGTATAAGTTAATCATGAAACTGAATGACCAATATTTGGAGATCAGTTTCTGGGTCGCCGGAAGTAATGGCCTCATGTTAGCAACACACACAGAAAGAAAAGAAGCCCCCCGTTACTGCTTATAACTTTAAAACAAAGGGACTAGTATTTAATTTTAATGTTCCCGTGTTCTGTTTTGTTTTTCCTGTGGATGAAACGCAAAGCTGAATGAATTATTTGAAAACAGAACATCTGTCCCAGGAGTGGGGTTCACAGAAAGACCAGCTCTAATGGAAAATAGTGAGTTGGACTAAAACAACAACAACACAAAGATGTCGTTCCAATTAAAAGAAAAACATCTGAGTGTGACCGTGTAGCAGCTGCATGTTTGAGCCTGCACAAAAAGTGCAACTGCACACCGCCACCCCCATCCCCGCCTAGACCACACCCACTTTTTTTTTTTTCTTTTAAATCCAGAGCTGTAACCCCACGTCACCCCAAACACACAAACGCACTCCTGCCACATCACCCCACTCCCCAAATAACCTTGCGGCCTCTGAGGCTGACCTGTTGTCGTAGCAACGAGCTCATCAGCATTCAGTGTGGTAGGTGGATGGCCAGGACCCGGGTGGAGGGACATATTGTTAGTTTGTCCTGCTGGTGACTCACAGTCCGTTTCTGCATATACAACACACCACAACACACACACTCCTGCTCACTCTCTTTTCATACGATTGTTTGGCTCTCTGTCTTTATCCTGTTATTGATTTCATTTAAAAAAGTTTGGTCTAAGTTTTGTTATTTTTTTGTTTTTACTACTTTCTTCCTGATGAGTTGGGTAAATGTATCCATTTATTGTTGAAGCTGACATCTTTTTAAAAATTTGCTAAGTCACGTAAGGGCAATCATTATAAATGTAATATTTATATTTGGTAAATATGGCATAATATGCTCTGTCTCTTTTTTTTTTAAGTGAATGTCTTGATGATTGATGCAGTTTAAAATGGGAATGTATGACGGCCTGATTCTCGAGGCTTTATTATCTTATGTATGAGGTTGGTGTTGACACGAATAAAGTGGTGGAACCGCAGTGAGTTTGTGTCATTATTAAGTCTATTATAGGTAAGTATAACACTAAAACACATGAAATGTAATAAAGCTAACTAAAATAAAATATAAATGCAGTTTTTGTTTTGTCAAGAACACCCAGCCCGAGGGAGTGTTGATGCATGTGTTTGGTAAGGATGTCTACTTAACTCTGAGGGTTTGTATAAAAACTAAACCTAAGAAATGTCAAATGATGACAACTACACTGAAAGAATGAGAAGAAAAACATCCCAGAAACCAGCTGAACAAAAACGAAAGAACAATTAAGAAACACATGTTTGAAACCACATTTGAGTATTGAGAATAAATTAAGCAGGGGTCAGTTTGCCCTTCCACAGACTTGGTTTAATTAATTTGAATTTTCTCTGCATCAGAAGAGGATGCAAATGTATTTATGTAAAGAAAAACACAAAAATCAGGCACCCGTTGACGATTCAACACGTATTTTCCTTGTAGTGGAATATTTCACTTATGCTTTCACTCCTTAGCAAGCACACTTTATCTCTCTGCAAACAGCAGAGTCTTTAGTGGCTTTTACTCAATGCCAAAGGGTAGAACAGGTTCAAATGCTTCTTGTTTTTCCTCTGTTATCCGCTTGTGTGACTCTCATTTCAGATAATGTGAGAGTCACAGACTTGTATATGAAGCACTGAGGTCTACTGTGCTCTTTACTCATTAATGCAAATCATTTATGAGTCTGTGCTGTGGTTGGTAACATGATTTTAATTTTAACTAAAACAAAACACTAGGTGTGGGGAAAAATAGTAACTGGATTGAAAACAAAAACTAGACTTCAGACAAAAACTTGAAAAAAAAAACATGTAAAACATATTTTAGGTTTATAATAATAAAATAAAAAAAAAATAATAATAATAATAATATACTGCTACAATATAATAATAGTGATTCATGATTGTACTGTTATAAACTTTTTAAACTTCATCTTAAATCGCCTCCCAAATACCTCCCAAATTATAGTAATAGTTAAGAACTGAAACACAAAGTAAGCTGAAAATAAACATTATAAATATATAAATGAATAAACCTGCTCTGTAAACCAGCAGAAACAAAAATGTATTGTAAAATACTTAAAATGGAAAAATAAAACAGTTTTGTAATTTTATTACTTTTGGATTTTATGAAATTTTCAAATCTTTACTTTTATTACATTAAAAAAAAGTTTAGTTTCAGTTTAGATTTTATTACTTTCCGTGTTAGCCCAGCTTTTGCTTTCATCGTAATTTAGTTGTACAATTTACTTAAGGTAGCTAAGTTAGAGCAACTTGTTAATTGTGAGTGCACGGTACGGCACTGGCATATATACTACATGAATCCGTTGCAAAAAGAAAAATGAGGTTATTCTAAGTACTGTGCACTAACTGGCTATGTTAAGTAAACTGTACTTTGTATTTTGGCAATTTTTTAGATTTTACGGTTATATTTAGAAGTTGAAACAGGTACAATAAAAACGAATACTGTGACTCAGTACTTGAGCATGTTGGACTCAAGACATTTCCTATATATTTTTTGCAGTGCTTATTTTAATCAAACTTCACAAGTCACTTTTGTTGGTTTTCCCTTTTAAGCAAAAGTCCAGTTTATATTTTTATTTCAGTTAACCGGTTTTTGTTTTTCCATTTATAATAATCTTGATTATATATATATCTGCACTGTGTTTAACAGGCATCGCCCCCACAGTCCCGTTGAGAGGATCCCCCATTGAAATCTACTCCGGTAACATATTGGATTGGTTTTTGCAGTGATTACTGCACACAGAGCATGCGGTGCTTGGTGGGAGGAGGTGTCGCCAGAAGACAGAAACAATAAAATCTTGGGACAAAAATAGACTTGTCTTTGCAGAAGGAGTCTGCTGTTGTTGGGGGAAGCTCGTGGTTCTTTGGTGTTATGCTAATAACGTGCGTGAGTGTGAAATTTCCCGAGACAAAAGATGGGGGGAAAGACAAAAATAAGAGGAAAATGTTGGGGGAAGGGATGGCGCACAGAGGCATAAGAGGGGAGCCTTAAAGAAATTGGACAACCCCGCGAGACTTTAGTGGGCGTGGACACCGAGGCGAAGGCTTCCTGCTCGGATGAACACGTGGTTCCGTGTCTGCCTTCCTGCTCGTCTGTCAGTGTGTGTGTGTGTGTGTGTGAAGGTTTCCAGCCCTTCTCTCACTCCTCTCCCTTTCATCCTCCCATACAGCAGACAGCACACCACCTTCTCCTCTCCTTCCTCCGTCCCACTCGCACCTCCTCATCCTCCCGCTACACTTTCCTCCTCTTTGCGACGGGACTGCCGACAGCCAGGCCGCGGTCACTTCAGCGTGGATCAGCTCAGAGAGGGAGAACGAGTGTGTGTGAGAGTGTGTTAGTGTGTGTATATGTGTGTAAGTGTGAGTGAGTGAGTGAGTGCGTGTGCGCGCACCCGCCGGCAACCGGTCCATCCGCGTTATTCCCCCTCACCCCCTTCCCGCTATCCTGCCTCGTTGCTCGGTCATGACGCTAGAAGCGATCCGCTACCGGACCGGGTCTCTGCAGATCCTCAACCAGCTGCTGCTGCCACACCAGACCGTTTACGATGACATCCGCTCGGTGCAGGACGCTTACGAGGCCATCAAGTCCATGAAGGTACGGGGTTCTTCTTCTCCCCTTTCTCCAAACCTTCTCCTTTCACCCGCTCCCCCAGCCTGCCCTGCACGCCTGCTGCATGTGCATTCATTCCCGTCATGCATGTGTGGGGTTTTTTGTGTTGTGTTTTGTATGTGTCGGGTCTTTTGTGCTCTCACCGCTGCATGCGTGCAGGCACACATACATGTGCTCGCCGCCGTCGGCCTGTATTTTTGTTTTTGGACCTACCTGCAGCATCGTCTCACCTACCTTTAAACCATCCGTTATTTATAGTTTTCACATCATGTGTAAGCGCGATAAAACTGGGTGTCTGCGCTCACTGAGCCACCCAGCCATGAAATATGCCTTCCCCCCTCTCTTCCTCCTCCTCCTTTCTTTGGGAGAGATTATTGATGAATTATTAATGACCTTTGCCAGGGTTTTTTTTTTTTTTTTTGTTCGCGTTTTTTGGTTTTGTGCTGCACTCGGTGACACCTCCAGCTCCAGTTTGTCTCCACACCTGAAATCCTGAAATACCTGAGTGTTCACATACATGTAAGACGCTCAAGTTCTGTAACAGCTGGAGCATTTTAAGGTGTTTATTATTATAATTATTATTGTTGTTATTATAAGAGCCAAGAAGACACTAGACCTTTTGTCTTTCGAGTTGCACACACACTCACTAGCTGTTTGTTTGATCCTTTGTGTGTGTGTGTGTTTTGTGTGTGTGTGTGTGTGTGTGTGTCAGAGTGAAGGAATGTGCCATAAGCAGAGGGGTGATGTCATGTTAATAAAGTCTAATGGTAGTGAGAGAAATGTCTCCAGTAACGGAGATGAGATCATTTTAATCAAAGGTGTCGTGACAACTTTTGGCTCTGTGTTCACCCACTTCCAGCTTTGTGCTGGAAAAACATTGATCGTCCTCTTTAAAACTGATGATGATGATGATGATGATGATGATGATGATGAACACTACTGTCCTCTTCCTTTTCTCCTCCAGGTGCGCGGGGCTCCGGCCATCGCCATCGTTGGCTGTCTCAGCTTGGCCGTGGAGTTGCGGGCAGGCGCCGGAGGTGACGACCCTGTGACCTTCATCAGGGAGTCTCTGTGTCACCTGACCTCAGCGAGGCCCACCGCCGTCAACATGGGCCGCGCCGCCCGCGAGCTGATGGAGTTTGCAGAGAATGAGAGTATGGAGAAGAACTCTGAGCAGCTCAGAGAAAGGTAGACAACAATTTGCGGTTTGTTGGTTATGTTTGATATGTTTTGTAAAATCAATGGAGTCACATTTAATTAATCGGATAACAGACAGTATTCTTCTTCGGGTCCTGCACGTCTGTTACTCCGGGACCTGTAGGCCACCTTACACTGATCAATCCCAACCAAAATCTTTGGCTGGTTTCTCAACTTCTAATCTACCTTAAAAAAACCTCTCTGTGGAGTAATTGATACATTTCTGCTGTTATGATCAGCGATTCACATGCATGCTGCTGATCCACATTTTTGATGATAGTTTCACATTACTTCCTGGTCTACTGATGGTGGTTTGGGGTCAGAAAACGCAGCAGTGTGCCAGTAAAGATGAGCAGGATGAAGTGCACAACAGGAGTGGGGGATGATGTCTGTATAGCAGTATATACCGGTACTGCATTGTTTCTTTGAAGGTTTGCAGGGGCTCTTAAGGAGTTCCCTCTCTCTTTGAGGTGTTGGACCAATGGGCAGTGATCTCGTGGGTTGCTGGTGGTTCGAGTGATTTTAAATTAATTTTATTTTTTAAAGCATGTTTTCTTCGCTAATGCATTAAAGCAACACTGTTATTATTATTCCCTTTGATGTCAGAGTCTCCACATGTGGCTGACATATGAGATGCACATACCTTCTGTGCTATTTAAAATGAATGTGAGGAGCAGCTACAGTGAAACGTCGGGCGGTGTTTGTCTGTTGACTTTGCGTGTTTGATTTTTAAATTAGAACTTAATGTAAACACGTTTGCAGAGACTCTCGCTCGTCTCATCTCCTGAACTTTTTGTTTCACGGTGTGTGCGTTTGCGAGTAAAAGACAAGTGGAGGACATGCAGGGGAGCTTTTTTACACTCAAAAACGGACTAAAAAAACTGGTTGAACCAAAAAAAAATGTAAATAATCAGGTGAATCTTCTCAGTATCTGTTCAGCTGATGTAAATCCACTTTTAGTCCCTAATTACAGCTGGATAGATCATTCTTCTTTGTTTACGCAAACGGCTCTCACGCCGGCCTTTGTCTTCATGCTTTAAGTGAAAAATAAACTCACAGGGTTTCTGTCTTACCAGCACTGGTAGCTCACTTCTGGATTTTTTTGGATCACGGTGTTTGCATTATGGAGGTGGATTAACAAGTTAACCATGTCCCTGTTAGCCACACACAGAAGCACAAAAATGCTATGGAAAAAAAGACATTCCAGCCTTTTCCCTTTTTAAGGATATTTGTTTTAATTGTATCTTGGACATCTTGCTTGGATTGTATTACAGAATCAATGGTTTGTGTTAATATTATTCTTGTCTGCAACATATCATGAGTTCTGGTACTTCCCTTGGACTGGTGTTATGTCATGAGAGAGATTACTCCGTTCCCCGGCATTGGCCACGTGATGGACAATCAGTTAGATAGTCGATGACTGACAGATGTTCTAGATCTTCTACAGGCTTATAAAGAGTTCACCTGATCGGAGAAACGCTTTGTGTGGTCTGGTTTATGATTTCAAACCCAAATCAACATGGCAGCTTAACTGAAAACTTTCTCATAATGGACAAATGTATTTTTTGAAATCATTTGGTATCACAAATACTCCATGCAGTTGTTGAAGTTATCTTTATTTGAGATGGACATTGACTAGTTTTACAGATTTTCAGTAGTTTCCACCAGACCGGTTTGGGGTTTGTGGCCTGCTGTTAGGCACACAGTGAGAGCTTGGTTCATGTTGTTCGCAGTAAGTCGGTCTTGGTTCGAGTTGGACACTGACGCCATTTAACTTTTATGGAGAGAATTTTCATTTTTGTGGGTCTTCTGCTTTCATTAAATGATGACCTCCAGCTTACACTGGGGCATTTTCCAGCTGAGAGTGACAAGCAAAGAATGAGAATTGGCACCGCCAAACCCTAAAAAAGGTGGAGTGCCGTCTTCGGGTCCGGGAAAAGTTGCAGAAAATGGATTGATGGATGTGTCTGTGTAGGCTCTCATGACATACAGTGGATTCCTGAAATCCCAGGTATTTTGAACTCGCACCCACACCTCGCCTTATGTGACCTCAATAGCTCGCACAATGGCGGGGTGGGGCAATATCTCAGAGGTTTTAGTCGTCGGCCACGGTGATGGTAATTACCCAAACCACCTTGGCTCATGCAATGACTCGTGTGACCAAGATTGGGTTAACGGCTCCTAGAAACGCCTCCAAACAGGACAGACCCCACTAGGGGTTTATGACCTGGGACTCTCTGAAAGTTACGCTTCTTATCCAAGACGTTTCTTCAGTTCTAAAACGTCTTCAACAAAACAAAGACAAAAAAACTCCTAAAGACATCCAGTTACCTTCTTTCCAACATTTGAGGCGGGAAATAAGCCACGTGGTCTTTGGGTCCTAACAATGATTCAAAGATTTGCAGATTTCCTTGTTTTGCATAAAGTAGTGGGTAACTTGCTGGAAATGCAGAGCTATGTGGACACATGCCTTCACTCTGTGATTTGCACATCTGCTAAAGAATGGTTCAAACTGTGAATAGCTGGCTTTGTAAAAGTTTCATCAGGAATAAAAAAACATTTGCATTTTAAAAACGTTCATTTTTCTAAAGGATTCACAGACTTTATGCTGTTGAATGGAGAAGGAAAATTGCCAACTGATATTGACTGATATTAATATTTGGCGATATCTGACATCAGGTGAGATTTTCTTAATTCAGACATGCGTAACAAACACACTTCACTTTTTTTTATGTGTACTTATTTATGAGTCTTAATATATCGGTGCTGTTCAGCAATAATCTTTTTTTTGCCACAGCAAATCATGAATTACTCGTTTACACTCAGCCCGACTGCTCGGATCAAAGAGTTTCCTCTGGTAGATAAACTATGCAGCATCAATGCTCATAACATGATTGAATGGCGTTTTTCTTGTCTGTTCTTTACTTTTTCCATTTTCATTTATTGGCCATCATAAACGTCGATACTAGCATATCCGCAAATAGTAGGGCTGTTCGATATAAAGATATATATCGGATGACGATATAAAAACGTCTATCGTTTCATTTTATGCTATCGTTTGTTTCGTGGTGTCGCAAAATAAACTGTTTACGGCAATATTTTTTTCATCGTTTTGATGGTCACTGTAGTGGCTATATTAATTTCTTAAAGTTCTCTCTTTCTCTTATATTTAATATAACCACACTACAGACAGACAAGCGCCTGTTTTTATGGGTTGTCGTTAGCAACAACGACGGTAACACCATCGCATGTCCGCTTGTTTATTTTCCACATAAACCTTTCACAATAAAGCTCAAGATCCTGTTGAGAATTTTCAAAATAAACGGAATCACGTGAAAAAGTATGCAGAGTATTGACGAATGAGAAGCAAAAAAAAAAAAGAAGAGTCGTCGGGTGGTAAAAAAATAAACTTTAGACTCAAACGTTAGAACAGGCTTTCCCCGCAGCACGCGGTGTAATAAATACTCACAAAGAAAACGGCGGCCGTTACAACTTATGTCTAAAAATGTATCGTTTCATGCATCGGTTAAAACACTCGACTGCAGGTACATGACGCCCAGCTGGAAACACTTCACCTACCTGAGATTCACAGAATTTACAGAAAATATAAAATTTTTTGTGATTTATATCGTTATCAGACGATAGATGTTTTATATCGGGATATGAGATTTTGGTCATATCGCACAGCCCTAGCAAATAGTTTTCTCTTTTACCTCAGAAGGGTTAAATGAGAATACAAAAAATAAATGAAAAAGTAAAGCTAGTGTCAGCCACACCGATATATCGGTCAGGCTCTACTGTCAGCTTTTCAGTTGTTTGCTCTGTATGAACTTGTTCTGTTACATGAAATCATCTCGGCTCTTCAGTTTTCCTCCTGAATGGTGTCTCCCGAGTTAGTTGCTGCTGTAACACTTCCTCATTTAACACCAGCTGCAGGTGTCTTGCTGAAGAAGTTGCGGAAGCTATCGGATCAGTTGTGAAGTGAAAATTGGAAAGCATCAATAGTGTACATTTTTGCAACTTATTAGTGTTAAAACCAAATTATCAAGTGGTAATTTTTACAGGGTTCACTTGTTAAATAGTGATTGAATAGCAATTTGATTCGTTTTTATTTTCAGACAAGTGGAAAAGAACACATGTGAAAGGCATTGGTGTTTCTTGCTGACGGAAAACGTTCAGTCTAGGTGGATAATGTCTGTCAGGGGCAGATGATGCAGCTTGTTTTTGACAGAAGGGAGTGATCTACTTTACAGTAACCCCGGCCTCAAGGCAGCGATTCACTTAAATTTTGTGCAGAAAGCTACGTAGAGTTAAAAGAAGAAAATGCTGGTGCCAAAGCATGAATCGATATTTACTGCGGTTGCACCAATACATGCATTTCATGGTAACTGTTCCAGTTAAGAAGCAAGTGTTTCAGTTCATCAGTCACTGGCCTCTATGCTTATCAGTGATTGAATGTTTTCCTGACTTTCGTGTCAGTGGGCTGAACATAAGGGGGCCCTCGTCTTCGTCACCGTTTTTAGGTCAGGGATCAAAGTAACGCCATGTCAGTCGTTAGCATCCACTCAAAGGAATTTGTTGAAAACAGGCACTTTTTTAACAGGTATTTGAATTGACCTTTAAGCTGGTATTGTGCAGCACGCTCGTTATAATTTGCTTTCAAGGAGTCAAATGGTCTCTTTGGACATTGGCTGCTTTTTCACTCCTTTTTGCACTTTTTACCTGAACATTTTCAGAGGTTTGTTCGTTAAGCCACTTGGAACACTGACTTACGAGTCATTCGAGCCCTGTCCAAACCAAGTGTCCCTTTAAAGACTGAGGAAACTGAAAAGGTGACTAGCTCCCTTCCCACGTGTTAAATAAATATGTTAGATTTCCATTACAAAGCAGTGAGTCACATTGCTTGGGGTGACTGTAGCTCAGAGACCTGGTCAGGTAGAGCAGGTCACCCACTAATGGAGAGGATAGTAGTTTGATCCCTGCATGCCACATATCCTTAGGCAAGGTACTAACCCCAAGTTACTCTCTGAGTGTGAATGTTAGATACAAAGCACTTAAGCATAGAAAAGTGATTGTGTGACTGGGTGAATGAGGCATATTTGTATAAGGTGTACAGTAGAAAACCTCTATATAAGAACCCGTCCATTCATCTGAGAATAAGTTGGGCTAAAGAGAAACACTGTAGTGGTGGAGTGAAAGACCTAGCAGGTAACCATGGAAGATTTATGTTACTTTAAACTTGGTGTGGTTTGAATTGTGGGCCAGTCTCCAAAAAAAACTTGTGCAAGTGTTTACTTGATAATGCGTGTCTGCAAGGTAGGAATCGAGACTGTTCAGCAAGAATAATGTAAGAAAGTGAGAGAAAATGAGGGAGATGTGGCACAGCTATGGCAGAAAAAGAGAAGGAACAGCATGAAGAAAAAGATTGTGTATGAGAAAAGCGGAGAAAGCAAAGTCATGACAAACAGAAACACAAAGCCGTATTGCTCCTGCAGATATGATGGACACATTGAGCCCACAGTGGCAGACATATATCCTCTTCTCAATTCCCACCTCTCGTGGCCCCCCTCCTGCAGTGTAATTGCCTGGATCGAAGACATGCTGGAGCGTGACGTCAATGACAACAGGAAGATCGGTAACTATGGAGCTCAGCACATCCTTTCTGGCGTCCCCAGGGACTCGGTGACCATCCTCACACACTGCAACACCGGCTCGCTGGCCACAGCTGGATACGGGACGGCGCTGGGTGAGACTGGAGCGCTGGCTCTGAATGAGAAAAGAAGGTGGTTGTTGAAATATTTAAGAGCACTGTAACTGATACGAGTCTGTGTGTAGGCGTGGTGAGAAGCCTCCACGCGCTGGGCAGGCTGAAGCGCGTGTACTGCACAGAGACGAGGCCGTACAACCAGGGGTCCAGACTGACGGCGTACGAGGCTGTAGCGGAGGGAATCCCTGCCACGCTTATAACAGACAGCATGGCAGCTCTCACCATGAGGGAGATGGACATCACAGGTGTGTGTTTGTGTCCCATCACGTCTCCTTCACTTCACTAAAACCTCACGTTTTTTTTTTTTTCTTAAGACTTCCTTTCTGCTGTTTTCTCCCTCAGCTGTGGTGGTGGGTGCAGACAGGGTGGTTGCTAATGGTGACACAGCCAACAAGGTCGGCACGTACCAGCTGGCCATCGCCGCTAAGCACCATGGGATACCTTTCTATGTGGCGGCACCCAGCACGTCGTGTGACCTGAGCCTGGAGAGCGGGAGGGACATCATCATCGAAGTGCGCCCCCCCCGAGGAACTCACTTCTATAAACGGGGTTCCCATCGCTGCCCCAGGTAAGGCGTGAGGGATGTCTGTGCAGAGAAAGCACTTAAATAAGCGCGAGCTCGGTAGAGTATCGACAGGAAAGCATCAAGGTTGGAGAGGAGATGAGCTTGGCCCAGTTCCAAAGTCAGCCCAGAGGCTTAAGCACCGAACACACTCAGAGTTAAATTGGCATCACATGAAACGTAAGTGCCAGAGTGAAGGAGGCTGTTAGCTCATATGTCCTGCACAGAGGCGCCCTGTGGCCACTAATGTGCACACAAAGTTCTTCTGTCATCGTCCTTTTTATTTTCTCGCCAGGTTTTCTTTCTTGAACTTTCTTGCAGGCCATTTATGCGTCTTTAGTAGTCAGTGGCATGATAGAGATAACAGAACAGAGTCATTTTCACACATGCACCACCGCCCACAGAGGTGTACGTGACACCGCAAATGTCAGACGCATTCAGGTGGGACTTTAACTGGTTTTTAACCTCTCAGCTCTCCAGTACAAAGTCTGTGTGATGTCATGTGCTGCTGAACAAATTATGGAGCTAACAGTCCTGCGCATTCAGTGCTAGTGAGTGGGTGTCATGTGTCTAGCTGCCTCTACATGGGGAGCTCCTTTCAGCTGAACCGCATGCATCTGAAGCAGACTGTTTACTGCTCTGCGCTGCATTACAGAAAGAACAACTGTGCAAAGCTGGCCAAAGTTCATGTGTGGAAATGGCCTGTGCTTGGACAGAAACACAGTGGAAATGTGTGAGGGCAAACTAAAGCCTGGATTATTAGTAAATATATTAATGCTATGCACTTTGGAGTGCTCAGAGCAGCCCTACTGAGCTCAAGTGCCCATATACCTTACGGCTGAAGCCCAGGTTTGAGTCTGACTTGCAGCCCTTTGGACCTGAGTCTGAGTCTGTCGGATCAAACCTTGAAAATGTATTTTAGTTGAGTTTGTGAGAGCTTAGTTGAGTCATTTAATCTCTAGGTACCCAGTGACATCACAGTAATTGTGCTGAATTAATGAGTACACAGGCCCCCGGGGACGAGGATGTGTGCTTGCACATTCGTTTTTTCCACTCTTTAACTTTCCCCACAGACTTTAATAATTATGAATTAACCTTTAGTTAAGGTTTTGGTGTACTAGAACCACACTGTTGCAGTCGTTAAACATTCCTTTACCACAGTAAAGAAATGCGTAACGAGCAGTGCGGGGTGTAGTCCTGCTGCTGTTTGAAGGAATAATAAACCCGAGACAGAAAGCAGGGTCAACAAACTCTGAGTCTAACTGTGGAAGACTCTGAATATCCAGAAAGGCTGATCAGACTTAGTTAAATCAACTCTGAGTATGTTCATCCTGATTGTAGCGCGATTAGGGAAAGAAAGCTATTATCAGTGGAGCTCCGATACTATGATTTACCCCGGCGACAGGTAAATATAGAGCACAGCCTCCATTTTAATCCAGTGTACTGAGAAATATGAACACGTTTCATTTAAAACCATGATGTTTAGTTTAAAAACAAGAGGGCAGTCCACTCAGCGTCCACTCAGTCATCGCTTACCCACTTTCAGTTTGTATTAACAGGAAAAGACGGAAAACCTAACACAAACGTACATTTTTAAAATGATTCTGCTTCTGACCGGGACAAAAATGCAGTAACAGCAACTGTAAATAAGAGTATGTTTTATTATGACCTACTTATAGTTTTTGTACATAAGTAAGACTGATTCGGGTCTTTTCGAGTGGAAAAGATGTCAAACTTTAAGCTTTTTGGGCGTCTGTTTTGCTTGGCAGTATTTAATGATAATTTAATCCTAAGTGTGCAGACAGTGTTCGAAAACTCACATTAAGGCACATTATTTCAGACATAGTCTTAAAGTTATTCAAGCCTCTTTTTGACTCGGGAATCTTCACATCTTCAATATGGCGAGACTTTTTTCATCACAGCAACAGATTGCAACACATGATTATTCATATTGATGATAGTTTGTTGTTTTTTTTTTTAATCAATCTTCATCTTGTTGTTTAAATCAATGTTTAAACAACTGACAAGGAGCACTTTGGGCTCAGTGTCAGACCGTTCAACTGGGTTTTAATTCTCAATATTGTGTTCAGTACAGCTAGCTTACACGTTAGTGCACTTGCATTATAATAACCTGTGAATTGTGTTGTGTGACTAACACCTCATTCCCGGCCGCTTCCTGCAGGTATCGAAGTGTGGAACCCGGCCTTCGACGTGACCCCTCACCAGCTCATCACAGGGGGCATCATCACAGAGCTGGGAGTCTTCCTCCCCTCTGAGCTCCAGGCGGCGCTCACCGGCCGCCTCACTGCCCTCTAGAGCCACTCGGCTCCTCCTGCTGGTCCGTGCGCACCACTGCACGTTTACGTCACACTAAGAGACACTTTCTCATCATCACAGACGCCGCACAGTTGTATTTCTAATTGAATTTTGTTCAATACACAGTCACTGTTGCATTCAGTGGTGCACACAGGGGAAAAGAAAAATCTTGTTTGTCACTTTTCCACATACACAGCTACATAGAGTCTCACTGCAGGGAGTCGAGTAGCCACACACGTGCGGTCTCCCCTTTCTTTTAAATCCCTGTTCTGTCTTTACCTTTCACCTCCAAAGCTTTCCATTGCATCTGTCATTGTCTCTTTCAGCCTCTCTCTCTTTCCAAATGGCTTCTGTACCAACAAAAAAAAAAAAAAGCTCAGCTGGACTCGAACCCAGAAATTCAATTTGGCAAACAAACCTATATGCGACCTTACGAAAGTCACATTGTAACAACTTAAAGAATAAAACGAAAGCCTAAATAGCACGACTGGTTCTTTAATTTGAAACAAGTCGTGGTTTCTAAAATGCTGCTACCTACTTGTAAATATATATATCCTTGCTGGTAGTGTGTACATATGTAGAAACTAACCCCCGCTCGTGAAACGCGCCGCTTTTTCATCCAAATAAGCGGTTATGTAAAAAATACATTTCGCATCTAAAAATGTTATATTAACATTTCATTTCTTTTGCTCAGTGTAGGAACTTTTTTGTAATAGACAAATTCACATTTTTAGCTCATAGTCTTAATATGGAAGAATTTTGTGTGTCAAAATAATTGAACGATCGGTCACGCTAGTCAGCTGAAGCCTTTAACGTCACATGGCTACTTTTATACCTCACTCCTTATTTGTGTTTTGCTCTTCCCAGTTATACTGTATCATACCACACATGTACTCTCGTAATAGACTTGTATAAACTGATCAGCCACAGCATTAAAACCACCTGCAGAAACGGGTCCAGATCGGTCTCTTTCTGATGCATCCCGCGGCCGCTCGATCAAATTTAGACCCGGGGAGTTTGGAGGCTGGTCAGCACTTTGGGCTGCCTGTTACCCTTCTCTGTAAGGAAGAATCATTAAAAAAAAAAAATAGGAGTTAAAGGAGTAGTTTGCCTCAAAATTAAGGTTTAGTTGTTGGCTTGTGTGCACATCAGTCAAGACTTTAAAATAATTTTTCGATGTCAGCTTTCCTGCTTAGAAACGAATCTCTCTCCAGATGGTGCGTTTAACTACATCAGCCTCAACACACGAAAAGCTGCACAAAAAAGGATTTTTGCTCTCACACTTCCTGCTCTGCGTGACGCAGCAGACGGACACAGCTGACAAGTAGAAGAAAGAGATAGTTGCTTTGATTTGACTCCAAGCTAATGGTTAGGTTGCTCTGTGACCACAGTGTCATCATAACAAACCGCTTTGCTGACACATCCGCCTTGATGGCTTGTTTTAACATTGGGTTAAGCAGCCTAATGATTATATTCCAAACCATGTGAGTGAAATCTCCAGTGTTCAGTCCTTTGTTGCGTGTCATACACCCACATCTCTGCCTTTATGTCAAGCTGCTCTTAACTGCCAAATAAATACCAAAATACTCTTTTAATATCGCTGTTATTTTGTGTGTTGTTAGTTTGTTTTGCCACTAAAGTGTGGAAAACAAATCAATGCAGTTTTAAAGCCCTCCAGTATTGACATCGTGATGGCGTTTCAAAGTGTCAGAGACACAAAACTTAGTCTAAAGGTGAAGTCTTAGATTTCAGACTAACTAGTTGGGCCATACAAACCTGAGAGACTCACAAATTTAATGTGGGGGTGAGTAGGAGCTGACTGTCTCTTTTTGTGGGGGCATGAACTACTCCTTTATGATGGAGGGCATCTTCTGCGTTATGTACTTTTACGCCACCACCAATGAGAATGTAACATTTAAGTCGTATAAATGTTGTTTTCGTTTGGGGCCGGACGTCAGACACTCAGCCACTTCTTGCCTTTGCGCTCACCTTCGAATGTGTTTCGACCGCTTGGACTAATCCCTCCTCATAAACTCCCAGACATGCTCGCGACTCGCCGAAATCTGTGCCGCGAGCGACTGAAAGCAGGTCGATATCAAGAAGTACACAAAGGTTTTGTTTTTTTTCTCAGAAGTTATTGTTTGACATTTCTGGCCCCTGAGTTTCTTTTCTCTATCCTGATGAAAGAACAGGACTATAAAGGAAAAATGAATTTCATAATAGTAGGAAATGCCAAACTCGTCTAGTGCTGAAACTATTTGTACAGGAAAAGAATGAATATCCTAACAATATAGCAGTTGTTTAAAGGGAACCTATTATGCTTTTTTCCATATTTTTATTCTTGGGCTCTAGTAGAGTAGATTTGAATGATTCACAGTTAAAAATAGTTCTTGTTTATTTTAATTATCCTCCAGTTCATATGCCATCTGAAACAAGCCATTTTAGCTCCTGTCCATGGAAGACCTTTAAGAAATCCCTTTATGAGCATCCAGCATTGTAACAATATGTGTGCATTTATAACAGAAAATAAAGCATTTTCACACAAAATACTAGTTGAAATTTTACACCCAATATTTGGACCGTCCTTCAAGTTAGTTGCCAACTTACTAACTGATAAATCCAGCATCGTTAGGCAGACTGATTGATGCAAGCCTGTGTTTGAGGTCTTGTATCGTGATTTGAATGCACTGAATTTTTGCCACCTGGCCTGCGAGCTTACGGTGCATTTGTCGTTGCGAGAGGCTTCGTAGAAACATCCCAGACGTCTCTTATCTGCGTGCTGACACCTAATCATTTACTGAAAGTCACCAGGTCCACACTGTTTGCTGCCTTACAGGTGCAGCCTGATTGTGGCTTACTGATGTAAGGCAGTAGTCCCCTCGCTCTGTCCTTCAACAGAGTTCATATCGTGTTGCCAGAGTGCTTAAAGGCTGAGGCAGGCAGTAATATTTTTTTGTGGTTATTAGACAAAAAATCCTTTAATAACCTTTCAGCATATTGTAATTCAAGTGCTCTCAGAGGAAACCAGACCTCTGAACCATCTCTTCACTCTGTTTTCAGGCTTTATTAGATCTAGCCTACGTCTTTGTTCAATCACAGGCCTAATGGCTCCTCTGCAGATGTGCAGAGGAGTCCTTTGCACATACTTCAGATTGTGAAAAGTAGCAGAAATTCCTGAAGGAAAATATGATTTTCAAAATTCACAGCTTGCACTGCGTCGCAGTCTGGTTTTTTGTTTTGTGGTTTTCCTTGTATATTACCTGAAACTCGGCCATAGCAATTGAATGGTAACATTTTTGTTTCATTTGAAAATGCAAAGCCCGATGGCATGTTGAAATCTCAGACTTGCCTGTTGGCGGCGTGTTTTATGCCTATTCAAACGTTTCTGCCTCGTGCAGAAAGAACAAAACCTTGTTAAAGACGCCCTAAAAACACGGACAGCATTTTGATTTTTATGCTCTGTGTCAGAAAATGCTATCCCACTCCTACACACAGTGTCACCACTCTTTTGTGAGTGAGTGGATTTACCTGCACACTCATATAATGGTGAAATGTGTGCATATAAACACACATGAAACGTGATTGTATTCCTATGTGCGTCAGTCAGTATCAGTGTAAATGGCCGGAAACTGCTGAGATGGCTCAGCTGATGCATAAATGAGCGGAAACGCGATACTGTAATTACGCAGGGTTATGACTAACATCAAGGTTGAAAAGCAGTGCTCTAGACCAGCATGGTAATGTGCATGTAAATGCATTTACTGACTCGATTAGAGAGATGTCAGAGGTCTGGCCACAGGCACCACCACCTCACACATTGACTGTCTACTACACAACTTCTCTACTCTACAGGACCACAGGGAGGTTCTGAGAAAACATCATTTTAAAAAAACAAAACAAAAAGCTTAACATCAATAATTACGACAGTGTCTATTGTCTATATCTTAAAATATGCTGTAATGTAAGCTCATTTCTTCACTTTCTTCCTCATCAATCATCACCTCTCTCACCCATCAAACCTCAACTCACAAAGATGCTGGTAGGTCACACGCAAGTGTTAAAAAATTTCTTTCGTTTTGTAAAGTTAAAGACTTCATGCTTTTTTTGGGGAGGGGGGGATTTTAGACAATTTTCCTGACATATGTAGCAATTTTATGGCCCGTTAGATGCGCCGCCTGTCATTTCTGTTTAAGAGGTACAAGATTTTTGTTTGTCTGTAGGTCATGATTATAACTGTTCTGCTGTGGTTTGTTGGTTTATTTCATGATTTCATTGTGATTCCTAGTGACTAGGCCATTAGAGCACCACACTGGGGAGGCCTCCTCAACCATACGCACTACCTCTCCGTCTGCCTGCACGGACTCGAACACTGAAATGCATGAACACAAGCACTTAATGCGCCAGCCTGCAGCAGAGCAGATTGACAAGGTTGATGAAAAGAAATATGGATTACAATTTTCACTCGTTTGTATCTTGAACGCTAAGTGACAATTAATTTGTGGCGGTGCTTTTAGTTTGCCAAAGTAGCCTAGATTCAGGCTCGTCTGTTATTTTAGGTTGCAGTTGAATTACAATACCTTGCAGATGTCTCGAGTTCTCCCTCATTTCTTTATATTTCACTTCTAATAAGCCACATTTTCTTGTTTTGTTTTTTTATTTTATTTTATTTTAAGTGGTCTTGAGTAATAGTTCTGTAGGCTTTCTAAAGGTCTTTCAAAGTTCTTCTTGGGACATTGGCTGCTACATAAAATAGTAAAATGGTATATTTGCCCAAGCAATGTGATTCCCGAATAGCTATTAGCCAAAAATTTTGCATATCTCAGCATGGAGTGCTCTGAGTTCTTAAAAAATTTGAGGAAAGTGGACAAAAGAAGAAAAGGCCGGTCTGTAGAAGTGTCTACAGCAGAAAGTGTTTTTTTTATCTTATATACTTACATATTTGTTACCATGTTTTCATAAATTGGTGCAGTTATTTCCAATTTCTTAGCGAGATATAAAGAAATGAGGGGTGACTTTTGCACAGTACTGTATTTCTGTATTATGGATTAATGCTTTTTAAGCAGCAGCAGCAATATAATGTCGTATTTTAAAAAGAGATAACGCAGTCCTCTCCTTCCAAAAAGGCCAAAACATGGATAATAATGAGGTGCCAAAATCCAGCGCCGCCTGTCTCGTACTTTCCAAGTTGATTCGATTAATCATAGCAGATGTGTATGCATTATAAAGCGATTGGTGCAGTCTGCATTTACCATGGAGGGAGTGTTGTTCAGATGGCCTCTTTAAGTGCAAGTATGTTGTTGTTGTTGTTGTTCTTGATAATCACCTGGTCTGGGTTTGATTTTGTAACATGTGGAAAGTGTTCTGAACTGGGTTTTATTTTTTTTTTTTATATATTTACGTATATGAATATAATGCTGTAAAGTGCAGTCATAAATTAAGAGATTTCTCTTTCACATCAATAAAGGAAAGAAGTAAAACCACAGCAAAAATGCACAAGTAGAATTTGCCTTTTTGTCATTTATTGAGCAAAATTGTGAATACATGACAGATGACATAAAAAGTAACCAAGTCTTTGGCCTCAGAGGTGCCGATGAGCGGGCTACTATCACCTCACAACAAGGTTCCTGTTTTGAACATGCGTGGGTTTGATTTCTCTCTCCAGAGCATTTCATTCCCAAATACTTGGTCTTTGTCATATGTTCACTGGGAAACTGAGGCCTTTTTGTTAGCAGGCCTCCCATGCAGGTCAAATGTGTACACCCACTTGTGGTGCCTGCCACCACCAGTGACACCAGTGGCTGCAGGATTTTTCTGCAGATTGTTCTGTGAAATTTGGCAGATTGGGGGACATGGGATAAAATTGCTGGGATGGCAGTCCTAGAGGGACAGGAGTTAACAATTCCACCTCACAGCAAGACGTCTATGTTCAAACTCAAGTTAACTTAAACGCTTCCTTCAAGTGTTTAAGTTAACTGGTGATTCTAAACCGTCTGTAGATGTGGACTGAACAGACTATGGCTCTCTTTTCTTTGTGTTAGCTGTGAGGGCCTGGCAACCTGTCCAGTATGTGCTACCTTTTTTTTCCCCTCACAGTGTCACCTGGGATAAGCTCCATCTCCACCACAACCTTGAAATGGAATAAGTGGATGAGTGTATGGCCAGCCAGCCACACGCTGTTCAACCAGCATTTGTCACAAGTCAGTCACTGTGGTTGTGTTGGTCCCTTCCTGCCACAACAAAGAAATCATCAACAAAACACAAATATCCTTAGTTTTTGTGCTAGGTTTATTTTTTAAATCTCTTGCCAGGCTCAGTGAGCATCCACTACCGTTTATGGCTTCAAGGACTCTTTTGAACTTGGAATAGCGATAGCAGATGTCAGAGGTGTAAAATAAGACTGGTTCCACCTGTCCCTAAAGTACTGGACCTTTAAAAAGGATAACAATGCTAATGACACAAAACCACTAAGGAGTGATTTAAAAAGAAGAAATGGTTGGTCATGGAATCGCTTAAATAAGGTAAGCACAAATGGCCACATATTTTCTAACAGCTGAATTAAAGCGTTGTTAAAGGTTACAATGAAAATATCACATTATTACATAGAAATCCACCTGAATCAAGGTTTAAGTTGCTCTACAGCTTTGTCACTGCCAGCCGGACAGCACAGACTGTGCAGTCATTTGCAAAATGCATCAAAAGACTCATCGCCCCGAAATGCAGAACTGATCGCCACAGTAAATCCTTTGTACCGGTGGCAATAAGACTGTACAACTCTTCCTCACTCTGTAGGTGATTTTCCTGAGACTAATACCAATGTTATTCTGTTCCTTTTCAGACCGTGCAATATCACCCAACAGTACCTTATTGAATATTTGTTTCATCTCCCCATCATATGCTGCTACTCCCTTTTATTCAATTGCACAATACTATGTCACCTTCTAGAATCGCCTGCACTGATAGTTAAGTTATTTATTCTCCAGGATATAGTTATATTGTTACTTTGTTAGAGTTATTTGATACTATATTTTGCACTATCCTACTGTATATTACTGTATACTGCTATTCTTATTGTATATCTTATTCATCTGTTCCTCTGTCTCTCCTGCTGCTTTGAGCATATCATATGACAAAAGAATTTCCCTCGGGATAAACAAAGTTATACTTATCTTATTTGCAAGAAGATACTTGAATATCAAGTAAATTAAGTTTAAAAGGGACAAAGTAGGTTTAGACTTAAGTTTATGAAAGTGTTCGTGTGATTCTAATGCAGCGCTGAACTTCATTTCCAAGGCTGTACTAAACAGCTGTAAGCTGATTAACCAGCAGGTGGCGCTAATGACAAAAAGAAGGCTATAAAGCACCTTTTTATGCAAAGAAGAAAAAACGGAAGGAAGCAAAAATGGCTCAGGGTTCGCAGAAGTTTAAAGCTCAGCGTCCAGGATCCAAAAAACAACAACAGAGCAAACAGAAAGGCCCGAAGAAAGGAGGTATGGCTCTGATTTCTTTCCCTTATGAAGCCCGATGATTAAAAATAATAACAATAACGTGTGAAGTATTTTTAGTCGGTCAGCAGCTCCACCATGTGACCCGCCTGTAAACAGCTGAGCACGTTTCAGATTATTTACCTCAAACATGTGGACAGTCTGTCCAGCACGAATATTTAAACAGCAATGAAACCAGTAACCCACTAAAGCCTTTCAAAAGCACACAAAAATAAATAAGTACAAATAAAAAAAATAAGGGGGTCGAGAGTAAAACAGAAACATCAAATTAGCTTCATGCCTTTGTAAGCAAGCTAGTGACAGATGGATACGGTATTGATGCCACAAGGGAAATGATTGTGTTACAGCAGCAGAATAAAGAATAGAAATAGTACAGTCTACAATGAATAAACAGCATAGTTAAAATGCCACAGGTGCAATATATATATATAGGGAGAGAGAGAGATAGATAGAGATATATATAGATAGATATACGCACGCACGCACACACATATATATATTTATATACATATATATAAAAGAAACGGCTGCAGGAAGGCATAACTCGGAAATATGTGTGTCTTAAGGAGTATTTAGTTGTCACAGAAACTCTGAACTGATGAACTTGTGCAGAAAGGCGGGACAAGTTTGGATGTGATCCAATCAGAATTAATATTGTTAAAAAAAGTCTCCCAAGTTTCCTGTTTTTTATGAAAATGTGACAAAATGTCAGCACTTGGGAGCGAGAGAAGTGTAAACTTACAGACTTAAATTTGATATCAAGGAAAACTGTAAACCATGAGGAGCAACTTGAAGTGAACTTTCTGAGGAAGCTTAAACTGTTTTCTGACGTGTCTTTATTAAAGTCTTAACTAATACATAATGAACATTTTAAAATATGACCTCAATTAGAGTCACAAATGAAGATAAAACACAGTATGCTGTAAGCTTGCCGGCCTTTTGAATGACACGTGAGTGAACACATGTCACAAATGATTTCAAAAGATGGTGATAACAAACATTCAGCTCATAATTCACTAAATTCATTAACTGCTGTGATGTCATGGTGGCTACATCCATCTTTCATATACAGACTGTAGTTTTTGCAGGGTATACCAAAAAGCGCTTGAGCTCCATCTGATGGACGAACCTTCAGAGTATCTGAAAAAGGAAAGTTGATGTTTGTGACACTTTCTGTTATAAAGGGAGGATCATAGCACCGAAGAAGGCTCAAGTGGTTCAGCAGCAGAAGCTGAAGAAGGTGAGGAGGACAAGTGACAGGAAATCAGAGGAATTTAACAGTGAGTACAGGTCTGAGCTTGACCCGCTTTAACTTGTCTCCAACTCTGCTGAAGGGTCTAGAGGTTGCCATCAGGAACAAGATTGAGCAGGAGGTGACCCAGAAGGCCAGCTCCTCCCTCCACAAGCCGCTGAGTGTGATTAAAACTCCCGAGGCTAAAGGAAACCCTGGAGCAGCCCGTCCTGGAACCAGCTCCAAATAAAACCAGCTCGCTCGAGACCTGAGTCTTCTGGTTTTATATTACAAATTGATTAAAATGAAGTTTGAATGGGTTGCAATTAATATCAAATGTTACATGTCCTATTTTGTTTTGTTTTTTTGACTGCAAGCTGACTTCCATGTTTTTAAGAAGTTAATCCAAAACATTTAGTGATTACACTCACTGGACAGGTTACATCAGGCTGTCACAGGATTTTATCTTTTCCTGCAAAGATAAAATCGACAAAGGAGACAGATTTTTGGTATTCTGTCAGATTATTCTGTAGTTATCACTGTACAGAAAAATTGTATTGTAAAATGTATAAATGGGCTTGATTTGTTTAATCGTTTGTGTTGATAAAGTGTTTTGTCAGCTTGCCTTATAAAACTAAAGATGATCAGTTCACTGTCTCTCTCTAATCTGTTGTGAGAATGTTTACACACTGCACTGTCAATAACTATGAAACTATATAGATATATTTAAAAATAATAATATATATTATATATATAAATAATAATATTTAAAAATTAAAAAAAACATATTTAAAAATAAATAAATAAATAAAAAAAAATATATATATATATATATTAGGGGTGCAACGATATTCGTATCGATATTGAACCGTTCGATACAGTGCTTTCGGTTCGGTACGTATATGTATCGAACAATACAACATTTGTAATTTATTTTATCAACTTTCCTTCTGACGATGCTGTCTGTGTTGAGCGCTCAGTGAATCTGCGTTCGACTACTCCGCCTAGGCTGCACTGTCAAGCGCAGATCCACTGAGCGCTCAACACAGACAGCATTGTCAGAAGGAAGAGCGCAGGGCAAGCTAGCAAGACAGAAGTTAAGCTCTACTTGCAACATTCAGATCTGGCGTTTGGAATTATTTTGGTTTTCATGTGACGTATGACCCTGAAGGTAAGCGAGTCATGGACTAAAGTAAAACAGTATGTTGGATGTGCCATGCAATGCTCAATTACATGGGTGGGAACTAGTGTGTTAGCGCAGTTAGCTCGTTAACGTGTTGGCCGTCTAGCCCCATGCACGGGGCGATCGGCGGTAGCTCGTTAACGGAGATTTGCCGTGTTGTGGCGTTAAGGTCATTTCAGCGAGATCAACCTGAAAGCACTAGTGGGAACACAACGAATATGACTGCACATTTACGCCGACATCATCCTAGTGCAAAGACAAAAACAACAAGCATGCTACTAACTTTAGCCGAGTCATTTAGACAGCTGTTAGCACATGATTCTCCTTATGCTGCTGAGAATATAGCCCAGAAGAAGCGGATAGTATAGCTTTTATTTTGGAAAGAGACATTTCTCTGTAATAAACTCTCTTTTCCAAAGATGAGTGATTCCTCAATCAGATACAGGGCTTGCAATATCGCTAGCCCGACGTCCTGGAGCTAGCGATTTTTTCAGTCGGGCTACCAAAATCTATCTCTTCCCTGCCCGTCGGGCTATTGTAGGAAGGAAAAATATATGTCAATGCTTTTGCATTCTTTCAGAAATGTAGCTGGGTAATTATGTCATTGGCATCGGTGAGCCACTGTCAATATGTGACATATTGTAGTCGCGTTTGAATTTGCGCTTGTTTTTTTGCTTTCACTTTGCAATCACGCGAACTGTGTATAGAGAGCGACAGCACTGATCTGTGAGTGATGATAATTTGTGCACCAATTCCTCTGACATCGTCTTATTAATCGTTAGCTTACTATGCAAACATGACAAGTGAAATCTCCCGCAGCAAGCTTAAACATGTGAGAGGTTGATCATGCAGAGAATCGCTGAGCTTATGTGAGTGCGTGTGTAAAAGCAGCACGATATATATTTTAGTTCTGCTGAGCCAAATAAGACAGGTCAGGGTGAAGAAGTGACAGCCAAAGAAAAGCTTACCACAAAACGGAGAAGTTATGACAAATCAGACTATAAGGCAAAAAGAAAGTGCAGCTTTATGGTTTCATGGACAAAATAATTTCTGTGGCTGCAATATGACGAGCTAAATAACCAGGGCTGCACATAAGTGGTCCGCAGGTGCGCATTCGCTGTCAAAATAAAAAAACACGCACAAGGGTTAGGGTTAAATTTAAAAACTGTACTTTTGAGTTAAAATATATATTTATAATTTTAATAAATGACAAATTAAAAAGGCATGAACATTTTTTTTGTATCGAAAAAATATCGAACCGCGACACCAAAGTATCGAACCGAACCGAACCGTGAATTTTGTGTATCGTTGCACCCCTAATATATATATTAGGGGTGCAACGATACTCATATCGATATTGAACCGTTCGATACAGTGCTTTCAGTTCGGTACGCATATGTATCGAACAATACAAAATTTGCAATTTATTTTATCAACTTTCCTTCTAACGATGCTGTCTGTGTTGAGCGCTCAGTGAATCTGCGTTCGACTACTCCGCCTAGGCTGCACTGTCGAGCGCAGATCCACTGAGCGCTCAACACAGACAGCATCATCAGAAGGAAGAGAGCAGGGCAAGCTAGCGAGACAGAAGTTAAGCTCTCCTTGCAACATGGCAAATTGAACCTCCCCCACCCTCATTCAGATCTGGCGTTTGGAATTATTTTGGTCATGGACTAAAGTAAAACAGTATGTTGGATGTGCCATGCAATGCTCAATTACATGGGTGGGAACTAGTGTGTTAGCGCGCAGTTAGCTCGTTAACGTGTTGGCCGTCTAGCCCCACTCAGGGGTAGCTCGTTAACGGAGATTTGCCGTGTTGTGGCGTTAACGTCATTTCAACGAGATTAACGCTGACAGCACTAGTGGGAACACAACGAATATGACTGCACTTTTACGCCGACATCATCCTAGTGCAAAGACAAGTGGAAGCAGACAAAAACAACAAGCATGCATGCTACAAACTTTACCCGGGTCATTTAGACAGCCGTTAGCACATGATTCTCCTTATGGGGACCTGATATGTTTAATATTGTGGCGAGCTCAGACAAGGAGGAGACGGAGGTATCGTTTGGTCTTGCTTCCCTAGCCAGGGAGCACAGCCGTTTATTGACATCTGCAGAAGAACACTGCCGCTAGCTAACTGCTCAGCGCGGCAGCCGCACAGCAACAACAACACACAGAGCGCCCTCTGACCCCGGAAGGACACACCGTCGCAGCGAGAAGGCGTCACCCGTCACTATGGCAACATAAGCAAAACATAACTGTACAAACAGAACCCCAAACAGCCCGGACCCGCTACATAGCCCCCACCTAAGGGGTCAGTCGTCCCCGACGACCCCATTGCCCCACACAAAGTCCTGCAAATGTCCAGGTGCCTTCTTTTGGCGCACGAAAAGTCACTCGGGTCAGAACATGGGCTGCCACCATCATCCCACTTCTGACACCAATGTGGCGAGCTCAGACAACGAGGAGACGGAGGTGTCGTTTGGTCTTGCTTCCCATGAGCTAACCAGGGAGCACAGCCGTTTATTGACATCTGCAGAAGAACACTGCCGCTAGCTAACTGCTCAGCGTGGCAACCGCACAGCAACAACAACAACACACAGGGCGCCCTCTGACCCCGGAAGGACACATCGTCGCAGCGAGAGGGCGTCACCCGTCACTATGGCAACATAAACAAAACATAACTATACAAACAGAACCCCGAACAGCCCTGACCCGCTACAATATGCTGCTGAGAATATAGCCCAGAAGAAGCGTATAGTATAACTTTTATTTTGGAAAGAGCCATTTCTCTGTAATAAACTCTCTTTTCCAAAGATGAGTGATTCCTCAATCACAGTGATATATTTATTTTTTTTAATTACTTTTGTTTCAGCAACATTAAATTTAAAAACTGTACTTTTGAGTTAAAATATATATTTATAATTTTAATAAATGACAAATTAAAAAGGCATGAACATTTTTTTTGTATCGAAAAAATATCGAACCGTGACACCAAAGTATCGAACCGAACCATGAATTTTGTGTATCGTTGCACCCCTAATATATATATATATATATATATATATATATATATATATATATATATATATATATATATATATATATATATATATTTATATATTTATTTATTTATTTTTAAATATGAACATTTTTTGGGTGTCACTTGTTTTCTTTCCTTTGATGGTACTTGGTCCATGCTTTGTAAGGAGTATAAGAATTTTACAAGGATAACAGAATCTCTCCTGCTCACGCTGACAACTTTAAATATGATTGCCAGGTCCCCACACCCTTTTCCAAATCACAGTGAAAATATAAACAGGTTAAATAAAAGCAGCAAAATCATTTTTAAATGCCTCGGCTCAGACTCCAGCCATGCTGACAATAGCTGTATGATCGGACATGGTTGCAAGTTTACTGGTGCTTTTCTAACGTAAGCACATGCGTTGCAGTGATTGGAGACAAAGTTAGACAGGCAAGACTGAAATGGTTTAGACGTGTGCAGAGGAGGGATGGACAAAGGATGCTGAGGAAGACCGCAGAGAAGGTACAAGAGTTCTCTGTTATGAGGTATTTATTTAAATCCTTTTGCTGGATTTAATTTGTAGCCATGCAGAGGTGCAACATCTACATTTAAGTTTGATAATTATGAGGTTACAACGTTAGACTTAAAGCTTACTGATAGTATACTGTGCATATAAGGACAGCACTACCTTATGGTTAACATGATCATATATGTTAGATTAATTGCTAAAATACAATCAACAATTGAAGCAGTACAGATTCACCAGCACTTATTTCTAAAGCAGGTCTAGTACTAATCTGAGCATGTTTAAAAAGCCTTAACGGCCTCCATGCAGTGATGTGAGCGCAGGAAACGAGGGAAGGAGTCCTTGGCCATCAGACTGTAGATCCTCTGCTGTGCTTTGTTGAATGTGTTGGGACATGGAGAGTCCATCACACTCAGCAGAGCCTCCCGGGTCTCAGCATCCAGGTTTACCTAACGAGGGAAAAGTTATTTAAATAAGTTTTGTTCTTCATCATTTGCTGTTTAGTTATGTGTGCTCCTCTCTACCAACCTCCAGTGGAGCGTCAGGGTTGATAAACTGGCTGTAGATGCTGCAGGCCTTGTTCTTCTGCAGGTTTGAAGGGGAAACCCTGTAATCTTCGCAAGCCAGCCAGAACTGAAGGTTCTCCTCACTGAACTCGGAGCGCAGGAACGCCCGAAAGGCCTGCAAACCACCTGAGAGGAAGAAGAAAAGAAGAGCTAGAAGAACAGTTCAGGTTTGACACAAATTTCAACTAAACATCTGAGCTTTTCATGTTTTTACTTGGGTACAAAAATTCAAAAATACTGTTCTAAAAGCCATTTTTACACAGTTCCTATGATAAACTGTGCCACTGGAATTAACATTGAGTTATGTGAGATTATAATATTATTTTATGCCATGTTAGACCCTTAATTAAAGATTGTGAATTATTATGTAGTTTTAGTTTGCATTATTCTCCTGAATTAGAAGAAGGTGATAACTATTGCATTTGTTAAACTGATTTGCATTACATTAGACTGCTGATTTATTGTGAATGAATGATATTGTTTTATGATGCATTATACTGCTGAGTTATAAGAAACACTGTTCGCAGAAAGTCATCGCCTTATTTGTCTGATTAGAAAAGAACAGAACATACTGGAGTTTTCTGCCCCATCTCAGCAGGAGCAGATAAACAGGGAGCCAAGGTCGTAGCTTAGGCGCCGTGTGAGAGAAAGCATGTGAATGTTTAGGCTTTTATGATTAGGTGGGGGCCACTAGAGGCTATAAGAGTTTGATCAATGCTCCACCATTTTGAGATCTGATGCTGTCTGTGTACGGTGTCCATCTCCCACGCGTGTGATCATTAAAATCATCGTTTGACTCAACCCGGCCGGACCAGTGTGGTTATTGTGGTTTTTCCTCTTGTATCCATCCCCAATATTTCAATCCGTAACAGTTATTTCACCTTAATTCTCCTTATTGAAGCTTAAATAGTACAAAATATGCAGTTGTCAAACACAGCTGACTGCCTTTCCTTTGATACATACTGTTTTAAATATTAAGTTAGCATTAACAACACTAAAAAATAAATTAGCCAACAGTAATATGATGGTTTTCACCATCTATCTACAGTATTAAGAATACAGGAGATGTGTATAAAAGTAAAGGTACTTTTACTTTACAATTAATTCTATAAGAATTAACTCAGTAAAAAGTAAAAAGCAGTTCAGTTAGGATGCACCCTGAATAAACATTACCATGTCACATTTTTAAAAAGGAAGAACACTATATGTTATTGATAATAATGCCTAATGTCTTCAGATTTTTAGCTGAAATATCAGTGTGCGTTCTTATGTACAAAATAAAAGCACTTTGCTGCCAGTGCAAACGACTGATTAACCTTTCTCAGTAAAGATGTGCTAGAATTAACCAGAAAAAGGTCAAATCTCCTTACCCTCAAGCAACATTGAGCTGTTTTTCATGTTTGAATATTAAAGTGGTGACTGAGTTCAGAAGCAAAATAAAGTGAATCTTACTTTTGCTGTTCAGCAGAGTTTCCAAGTCTTGCAGAATTCTTCCGTCCTGAGTCCTGATAAAAGGGGCACAGGGAGTCAGAAATGTAGCTTCAGCTCCTCTGATTTACTCCTTATTCAAAATACGGGTTTCAGTGAACTTACTTGTTCTTGTGGTGGGTCTCAGCCAGGTGGCTTAGCTTCACCCGCATCTCTTTTGCCCTGAAACACAGACAAAAGAAGATGTAAAACAAACTCAGGGTTTCATTTATTAATGTAAAACATAATATCAAAAATAAACACGTACTTCTCCAGACATGAGGAAGGCAGGTAGGAGAGCCCCCTACACATTGAAGCTGCTAGTATTAAATGATCTGCAAAGGGAAAATTAACTGAGCTGTATTTGAAGAATTATTCCGAGCCAGTCTCCTGGACTAAAGCGTGCTGCTCTTATATACAGCAGTCCGCCCGTGTGCTATCTGATCTGTCAATCTGCTTCGATTAGAACAGCAGGTGTGGAGATGGGAAGTGAATAGAGATTAAAACCGTTGAATGAGAGGCTGTATACGTGCTCAAAGGCCATGTAGTCCTGTCAACAAGAGATACAAACACAGTCAATATATAATATAATAGTAGGAAAATCACATGTGTGAGTGTACATGAGTGGTCAGGGTACACCTGTCATCTTAAAAGTGTGTCATAAACGAAACACAGAGTGGGCTGCAGAGTTATATCACAGAAGATTAAAGTGATGAGGGAGGAGCAGGTGGACAGGCACAACCACTCATCGCTGGAGAATGTCTGAGATCTGCAGGCCGGAGATGATGATGGACAAGCTGGTGGACAAAATTAGAGGAACATCTGGCAAAATCATTAAATAAGGTTCAGCTTTTCTTCTCCATTTCTAATTTGTTAGTTGGCTGTTTTATAACCCTCGTATGTGGCTCTCTGCAGACAGTGCTTATCTGTATGTCACTGCAAATAATGTTAAAAAGAGAGCTAAAACTTTGTGCCAAATTCTGATCAACTCCACATTACTGTAAATTTGTAAAAATCAAATCAGAGACACATAGAGACAAAAATGCTTCTGTTGAATCATAACTTCCATTGTTTGAATAATGTGACGTATGGGAGGCCTGCAGATTATGTCGTGCTCCTCCTGAATGAAAAGATGACACTGATTGGTTAAACATTTGCACACATGAGTCACCTAATTTTTAAATACTGGTGTTTCATTAGACGCTGTGAGGAAAATCCCAAATTATCTGAGATACTCAGAAAGATCCCCAGCTGTGTTCTTGTTCATTGATGTTCCTGTCTCACCTGGAGAGAAATATCATTTATGAATACATATCAGTGCATTCGGTTATCTTCACTGTTTAAATTAATGACTTGAACATGCACGAATATCCTCTCTACATGTTAGTGATTCCTTTTTTTCCTTCGACCTTATGCTTTTGCCAGCTGTGATAGGTTATAAAATCTCCGTGCTCATCTTCAAGAGCTGCAGGGAAGGAGCAGGAAATTTGTGACATAACTAGTGTGGAAGCCAGTCACGTGTGATTTGGAAACTTGAAACCTCCAAACACACTGAAAATAACGAAGAAGGGGACACCTTGTGCCCAACAGCGGAATTGTTGAAATACCTTGAATAATTTTAGGTAATATACTGTGTTAAAATAAACAGAGAGTGGTTATGCACGTGAATACTCAAAGTATTTTAAAAAGTCAAACTAGTATAGTTAAAATCCAGCATGCACGAAAGTGTCCAGCCTTTAAAAACCGTTCGCAAAGTACATTGAAGGTGAAGAAGCTCATTTAGCAGAATGTCTTTCAGTGATATACAATTCTGTGCAGGCTTTCAGCTTTAAGTCAAGGGATTTCACAAAAGTACTGCGTTAACTGTTTAGGAAGTGCCGCCATTTTTAATCATATTGCTCAATAGTAAAGGGACAAATTAACATAACTTTAAATATAAGGAATTTGTACTTTAATTACAGCATGGCTGTTTGAAAGGCCACTGTGGTGGTGAACAGAGGCAAAACTAAGAACACTGTCACTGTCCAAATACTTATGGACCCAAATGTATTAGCCTATTATAAGCATTAGGGAACCATGGACTGATGATCTTAGTATTTATTTAGAATCTGGCCCAGGGGCTCTAGCTGATGTCATGTGAGAAGTCCTTGTTGTAAACAATTAATAATTCTTTTTATTGACGCAAAATAAATTGCCGGCTTCACACTTTGAATACACTGCGGACACACACGGATCGGACACTTCTCCACCAGAAGGCTTCAGCAGCAGCAGCAGGAGGAGGACGACTGCGTGTTTCTGTCGCTTCCTGCTTCCTCAACAAGAGTGTCTGAGAAATCTGCAAGACGCAGCGCCAAGCACCGCAGAACACGGAGACCCGCTGAAGCCAAGGGAAGCCCGCTTGTGTGGTTTCCAGTGCTGTTTTAGGACTGAGCGGACCTGCCGGTTTCTCCTGCGTCCTGATCCTCCGCATCCGCCCGAGCATGGGCGGCGAGTCGGTCTGCAGATAAACACACTGTGAGTGCGCCTCAAAATGGTCTCGTAGATGTTATAATTAGACCGTAACAGCGTGCGTAACGCTGTGAGGATCAAGTGAAAGGGGTTGTCATGTATTTAAAGGATAAAATGCTGTTGTGTATGTGGATGAACATGTGAGCCGGGGTATTTCATGGCATTCCCAGTTTACCGGTAATAACCAGTAACTCAGTTACTGGAGAGTGTTCGAACACATCAGTATTTGGTTACAAATTTAGTAAACGTTCCACTCGATGCCCACATGCCCTGCTGCTTGCATTCATTTTTCAAAATAGGCTAATCGTAGCCTATCAGATTAACAGGGTGGGCACAGTAACAGCGCCTTACACAACTCACACTACGTCCTGTGCTGCAAACTCAACTACAATACACACTCTGAATCGACTACACATCCACTATGAATAATAGCGTTCAACTCTATTCATTTCAAATGGTGTTTTATAACAGGAACACTATGTAACAGCTACAGTACACCCAGTTTAACCCTGCCAGATGTAATCTCTACCTATCATCAAGGCTTTGTAAACAAAACTGTGACTGCTGCCTGTTATCAACAGATACAATGCACACACACAAAAAAAAAATATAGCGAGTTTACATCTGAAGCTTCCTCCTCATGTTATCTCTGCTCAGGGGCATCTAGTTTTGGGTTAAAGCTCTTCGGTGGCAGGAGGAGCCTTTTCTAGCTTGGAATGAAATGTTTGTTTTTCCTTTGCTGTGTTTCATCCGTAAGTAAATCAGTCATAATTAAATTGCCTGAATGCATCAGCTTGGTGACTGAATTTTGATTTCACAAAAATAGTGGAGGCTCTAATAGAAGTGTAGAGGTGCTACATTCACCTTATACAAATGAAGCTGACCTCCTTGGCCTCGCTTTTACACCACTAATTTATTGTATCTAAGTGACAGCTAATGGCATGAATCAACAAAGGAGGGAAGGTAAAGTGAGGGGAGTCAGCTGTTAACAAAGGTTAGCAGAGCACAGATAACAGGCTTAGGATGGTTTAGCAATTGTTAAAGACAGTGAGCCAGTTTCAGATGTGACATCTACCAAAATGACCCAGTACAACTTACAACCAACAGTATGAAACACATGGCCTTTCATTTCAGAAACAGTCAGAGTGAGTGAAGCAGCCCCAGGCCCCTCTCCAAATGATCCGCAAAATGTAACACAAACTGAGTTCACGTCACGGCAACTCAGAGTTATTCCAAACAATCATTTCTATCAGGAATAGTTTCAACTGAAAGCTTAGCCACACTAATGCCAAGTGTCTTCATGATATGCTGGACCAGTGACTCTCAGCAATTAGACAGTGAGATTTTCAGGCTGATGAAACAGCATTTTTAAAATACCACAGTGACACTGCTTCTTATTTAAAAAAGAAAATTATGTAGACACTTTTATGGGTGCGTTTATTCAGCTTTTGCTGTTTGCTGTACACCAGCACCTCTTTGTACACCCACAAAGATTGTCATATGTTCCAAAACCACCCGATATATATCTGCAAAAACAGTAGACTTCCTTATATGATATATTTAACTTCTGCTTTAAACGTGAAATAAATACCAACAGAAAGTGGCTGTTATATATTATTTTATCACATATCATTAAATTGAATGGATTTCATTATTCTGTTATTCAGCCTACACAACCAAAGGACTGTAATTGTAGTTATTTCTCACTATGTGGAAACGCCCTCTGGTGTGACTAATCACAGAAGCTCCACCACTACCACGTCTATTCAACAGACCAATCACTGCAAGGACATGAGGCCCCCCTTTATTACAGTCACTGGCCCCACACAAGGTATTTTCGCTTTCTTCCAAAAGAGCTCCTTAGCGGAAACTGGGAGACTTATTTAAACTTTCACAATTATCAGGATAATCACATTGTTACAACTTCTAGTGTGTCTCAGTGGTCTGGGTAGACCTCTAATGTACCTTAGCACTAAACAGGCTGAAAACAGTGTTAGGCTGTAAGAAGGTTAAGAGGCTTATACAGGCTACGGTATGTTACGAGATGAGGATCCAGACATGGGGAGATTTTAAGGTGGGCAGACTATTGGACATATCATAGTTTTGTTTTTCGTTTTTTTTAATCAAATGCAGAATATGAACAGTTAATTATTAGCTACACTGAAAGATACAGATCAAGAAAGGAAGGGGGCCCACAGAGACTGGTTATGATTGGGGTCCGGGGTCCTGCGCTGTGCCCCTGTTTCTGCTTAATATTACATTTGCTGCCTCTGCAAAACCCGCCAACCAGATAACAACTGTTTGCAGTCAGTTTTAATAATTTTCTCGATTGTTTTTGGTCTCTTTCTTTGCAGCCCATAAGCTTCAGTTTACTGACCCTAATGGGTTGCAATGCTCTCATTAACAAAACTTAACTGAATAGTTTGTTGTACAAATGAAAGTTTGAGGTATTCACAGATAAACAGACATACCGTTCTGTGTCAGGCTGTGGATACTGAACTGGTGCCCCTGTATCTTATCAGCTAACTCTGACTGGTGACCAGTCATGGGAACCCAGCGGACTTGGTTCCCCTGGGTGCACTGCCAGGAGAGTGAATCCTCTAGTCCAGACGAGGAGCGGGAGCAGCGCTGGGCTGAACTCTTTGAACAGCTGGACATCAACAAAGATGGACACATTGACATCCTTGAACTGCGGAGAGGGCTGGCAGACCAGGGGCTTTCCAAAGGCTCAGTAGAGAAGGTAATACAGCAGCATACGGTGATACTGTGCATTACAAATGGGTTCATTTTCTACAGATATTTGCCAGTTCACATTAGACACCTCCCAATGTCAGTGATCAGACTGTTATGGTCTTTAGGAGCTAGCCGTCTGGGTGGCTGTAGCTCAGGTGGTAGAGCAGGTCACCTACTAACTGGAAGGTTTGCGGTTTGATCCCAGTCTGCTCCAGTCTGCAAGCCAAATATCCTTGAGCAAGACGTTAGCCCCATGTTGCTCTTCGATGCATCCATGGGAGCATGAATTTCTGTGAATGTTAGATAGTAAGCGCTTAGAAAAAAGTGCTTGTGTGAATGTGCAAGTTGTCTAAAGTGCTTTGAGTGCTCAGATAAAACAGAAAAGCACTATATAAGAACCAGTCCATTTACCATCTGACACAGTTTTACCATTAAACAGTCAATAAATCATTCCTTATCTGCCCTATGCTCTTTAAAAATCTTGTTACCTAACATGCACACAAATAGTGGGCAATTTTGATAAACGACCCTACACTTCAACCTTCCACGTCATTCAGTCTTTGCGAGCTGCGTTGACCCTAAATGTAGCTACATTTCTTGGGAGGTGCACATCAGATTACGTGGAATGTTACACCGTAGGGTTAAAAGGAGTTTCCAGTTACATCATAAATTATGAAGCAGATTTCCCGCTGAAGCATAATTTAAGCTCAAAATGGTTCCTAGCACAGTGGGAGAGTCCTATTGTCTTCCCAGTCTCATTACACATTTCCACCCAGCTGAATCCTGGAAAAAGGAAAGTTGAGTTCCCAGAAAGTTGATTCTGTTTACCCGGACGTTGAGAAATGCAGTGTCCAGGTAAACAGGATCAATGTTCTGGGAACTCAACTTTCCTTACCTTTATGACTGAGCGTGCAATACATTTATTCAGGGTGGTTATAGCGAAGATTTTAAACAAGTAGACAAGAATGAAAGTGAAGACATTTCAGCTTTGTATTTCTTTTATTTTAGATAGTTTTGTAAGCCTGCAATTATGCTTTTGTTATTTCTTTTGTTTTTCCACATCTAATTTTAGTTTTAGATGATAACTTTGGTCCCCAGGTGGCCTACTGTCTACAGCAGATCACACTCGAGAGAGAATATATCCACCAAAATCCTCCAGCAGGCTTCTACTTTTGGGCTTTGCCATTTGCCATTTTTGTATATTGAAGTCAAGGTGCATTAGAGGACTCATGAGGGCTGGTCTCTGTAAATGGCAAACATAAGTAGAGGGCACTCTGTAGTACCAGCAGCCACTTCACATTAAAGGTCACATCAAGTCAGTTTAGTTGTAAAGAAAGATTTTTAAACCAGATGCTGGTTTCAGATAAAACCTCAGTAATTCAGCTTTTCTGTGCTTTTTTTGCCATTACTTGTTGCTCTACTGTTGGAAGGTCATTGTTTAACTCAGTGGTTTAACCTGCTTATGCATGGGTTTTTGTGGGAAGGAGAAACTGTGTCTAAATTTCACCTTCCTGCACACTTTCTATTCATAAAGAACAGCGCCTCATTCATCTTTCCTCTTCTCTTTACATTAAACAACCAGGAAAGGCAAAATCTCTGCCCTTCTCCCTTTACCTTCTAGTTCCATCTTATCTGCATCCTTACTATTTATGCAGCAGCAGCAGCAGAGAACATCAACAGCATGGATTTGTATTGAGAAAGCACACACGATGTCTCTCTCCTCTCTCTTTGAGTGTTTGTTTTGGTAAAAAGTGTCTCGGTCACCAAGAGAACTCATCAGTTCTTCTAGTTCTGCTTCTTCTCTCGTCTGGACTGTGTGAAAACTGTAAGCTGAGCCTTGCTCCTCTTTGTGAATTAAGAGGGCTGAAAGCATAATATGGTTTATTTCAGAGTTTGAGGCTTATGTTAGGGTAAGATTTAATGTGTGAGTGTCTGTCTTTGCACACATGTAAAGGGCAGCGGGATGCTATTTTGGTCGAAGGAGCAGGACTTTGTAAACTGAGATTAGTAACCTTTTGCTCTGTCATATGCTTGATCTCTCTACACATGGATAATTGTCCAGTTTCTTTCTCTCCTGTAACATTTATCACTGCTTCTGTGTAATTCACTCTCTACTTTCAGTGTGTTTTGGCCCCTGTTTTTCCAAGAATATTTCTGCGACAGAGTTACTTTTTAGGTAACTAGACAGGGATTCTTATTGTTATTTGAGCCACTACATAAAACAGAGGTGGACACCAAAGTTTTGGAAAAATGGGGTGTAGCTGTAACTGTAAGGAGAGTAAGGGTTGCAGAGTGGCATACTAGTCATCCAAACCTTTTGTGGACATTCATAACACACATGGCCAAAATTTCAAACGATAACATCATGGTAAAGTCAGCATACATAAATGTGTTCACTGTAAGTCATACAGCTCTTACAGTGAACACAGAAGCGACTACTGTTTTCTCTTCATGAGGGGCAGCCAATCAGAATGAAATGGCTTGTTTTAGACTGAGGAGCTGCACACAGATAAATGTCATACAGTATGTGAAAAAGTCCAAACATTCTTTTTTCTTTTTATGTTTTCTAAAATTTCAAAACTTCTAGATTGCAAACAACAAATGTGTCTATCATTTTTTAACTTGATAAGATATGAAACTGTGTCAGTTCTGACAAACGTAAATACTCAGCAGATAAATGATTGTTTATAATCAATTAAAATTCAGATAAAAACTCCTTTACATTTACATGAAACCGTTGATTGATTACAATCCACATAGTGTCATCGCCACAGGCTAAAGATGAAAAAGTTGCCGGCATCACTAAGGAGGTAATATCCACTAATAGATTTAAGGCAAATCGGTGCGTTGTTTATCTGCAGTTCATTCATTAGAAACTGTTTATTAAACTAAATTTTGGACACAGTTTCGAGAGATATTAGTAGACAGTGAAGTTAACAAACACTGGAAATATTGGAAAATCCGACTGGTCTTGATCGCGTCATTGCTTGGCTGTTTTTGTGCAGCTGGGATTCTCAGTGTACGTCTTTTGGACCCTTTACATGTGCTTCTAATGGAAAAAAAATGTAAACTGTGAATCATGCAAGCTACACTAATAGAAATAAACATTGAAGTGGCCCGTTAAATCTTCGAGTATGGTGAATACCTTAAAAATGATTCTCTTCACAGCTTAAATTAACTATTAGCTGGATGTGTAAAGTTCGATTAATAGTTTTAGTTTATAAAACAGCCTTTTTGACTTTTTAAAACAGGTGAACCGATCCTTCTTGGGAGAAAAGCATTTCATTTAACACATATTTCCTTGACTGCACAACACCTATCAGCCATATTTTTCCAACAGATTGCAAAGTTTATGTAAAGCCCAGAGGCTGCTGGACTTTTGTGAGGAGATATTTCTTTGCTGTCAAGGTCACCTCAGCTCTGTGTGCTCTGATAAGCTGAAGCAACCTTATGCTGTTGTGGAGAACTACAAACACACTGTCTTTGTAGTAATGTGTAGACAGGCTAAAGTCCATTTTTGGTCCGGATACTTTCAAGTAAAAGTAAAAGTATACTTTTAAGGACCAAGCAGCACTGTGTAATATAAAGCAGGTATTACACTTGTTTAAAGACCTGTTTTTTGTTCTTGACCAAATGTTGTTTTACATCACGTCCTTGCTGTCAGATCGTGGAGGCCGGAGACACCAACCGTGATGGAGTCCTGGACTTAGAAGAGTTCACTCAGTATCTTCGTAGCCATGAAAAGCAGCTTAAAGACATGTTTCGCAGCCTGGACAATAACAACGATGGTCTGTATCAGATCACAACATGATAGTTTTTGTAATTATCTCACTCGTCTCTCACTCAACCCCTGTGACTTGTGGATATCTGCAGGTCGCATAGATGCAACAGAGATCCAGGTCTGTCTTCGCAACATTGGTGTGAATATTAGCTTGGAGGATGCCAACAGGATTTTGTTAAGGTATGTTATCAATCAGTAATCCATATTGCATTAATAATTCCTACGATCCCTGTATATCATCAAAAATACTACCTGCCACCATTTCTAATAGGTTGAGCAGCGTGACACTTTCAATATTAAGCCACTGACTATGCTCTATAACCAAACTGGGGAGAATCTTTAGAAGCAGTTCAATCACCTCAGTCACTGTGACCCATTGTTACAGGTTTGTTAGTTACTCTCTAACCTAGAGATTTAGTTTTGTGGAAGATATAATGTCAATTTTTGCTGGAGTCAATCCTCACTCTGGCCCAGTGATGGAGAGGAGGGAGATTTGTAGTATTTACAAAAGCTGTCTTTTATCCATAAAACTTTGATTTTAGCCTCATATTTAAAAAAAAACTAAACTGATTGAATCAGTGGATTATTTTAAGGGGATATTGAAAACATGATCTGAAGAACATTCAGAGAGTTGAAAACGTGAATATGAAGAGATCTCCACACTAATGAAACTGAGTCTTTAGAATAGATTTGAATAGCCCTTTATTGTAATTGTACATTTACAACAAAATTGTAGGTGCTCTACACCAACTGTCCTGCTGGGATAAAATATAAATAGTAGACAGCAGGAATAAATAGAAAACAAGAGAAAAATATACAAAAATAAGAGAACGATTGAAACATTGGACAACAAAATAGTTGCAAAGTGCTCAGTAGTAGTGCAAAGAAAAGACTTGGTCTGAAAAGAGCCCATAGTGATGAAGGTTACTCCGACCATGGCTCAGACTAGGGAGGCAGGATTGGTGGGCAGGGTGTATAGTGTTTGTTGACAGTCTGAATTGCCCAGGGGAGGAAGCTGCTTGTGAGTCTGGAGGTGTGAGACCTGATTGACCTGAGGCGCTGGCCAGAGGGCAGGTCAAACAGGGGGTGGGTTGGGTGCAAGGGGTCACCTGTGATGGGCCTGGTTTTCCTGAGACAGAAGGAGCTGGCGATGGCCTCAAGGGGTGGCAGAGGGCAGCCAATGATTTTTTGGGCAGTGTTAATTACCCTCTGCGCAGCCTTCCTGTTCTCAGCTGTGACCCCTGCATACCAAACGGCCAGGCAGTACTAGAGCACACTCTTCACTGAGGAGCTGTAGAATGCCAGCAGCAGGTTCTGGTCCAGGTTATTCTTCCTCAGGACATAGAGGAAGTGCAGCTGCTGAACTACTAATAGTAGTAGTAGTAGTAGTTAATAATAAGATGAACTTTTATCGATTTACATGAACTTACTGTGGTTTCAGTCCTCCCAGCTGCAGTGAATCTGTGCTCCACCAGGGGGTGCCCCTGCCTGTGATGCCTGTGAAGCCTGGGGATGCTAGTGTTAATGTATCAAATTGGTTTCAGTTAGTCAAGAGACACAAAGGAATATTTGTGTCTTCTATTTCAATGTAAACATTGACTGTATATAAAAGACGTAAGGTGTCTGAACCCTGCAGACATTCTAACCAGAGGGTGATGTCACTGTGGCTGTGTCCATCTTTGTTGTACAGTCTCTGGTGTTTTTCTTTATATGAATTTTATGACCTTTTTATCTATTTATATTATCTATTTTTTAATATTTATTTATATATGTGTTTCCACAGTATAGATAAGGATGGTACAATGACCATTGACTGGAATGAGTGGCGGGACCACTTCCTGTTTAACCCTATCACTAACATGGAGGAAGTGGCGTGCCATTGGAAACGCTCATTGGTAAAGTCGGAAACAAAATTTATCATACAGTATGCAGTGTGTTTGACACCACTGTTAAGAATTCAAAATATTTTTTTATTCCCCACTCCTTGTTACTTTTTTTTTTCTACATCTTCTGACCTGCATGGCTTCAGTAGATGGTGGACATCGGTGAGCAGCTGACAGTCCCAGATGAATTTTCAGAAGAGGAAAAGAAATCTGGGTTTGTCTGGCGGCAGCTGATGGCTGGAGCCATAGCCGGATCTGTATCCCGGACTGGAACGGCCCCTTTAGACAGGCTCAAAGTCTTCCGACAGGTCAGACTGGTGCACTTACTGCCTTATCTCTCTGATCACTCTGAATTCATCCATGTGTTACTGTTTATGTATAAAAAGTCTTTTTTGAGCTCTGATGCTTTAATATTGACTTTCTTGCTTTACTCTGCCAGGTACACGGCTCCTCTGATTTTAAAGGGAATGTGCTAAGCAATTTTCAGACGATGGTGAAAGAGGGAGGAATCTGGTCTCTGTGGAGGGGAAATGGAATCAATGTCCTAAAAATTGCCCCGGAGACTGCTATCAAGTTTGCAGCTTACGAACAGGTGGAGAAAACTATGAACACACATTCAATTTTTCACCTTACACTCCTAACTCTTTCAAGGCTTTACCGTGATTCATCATTCTCTTATTATTATTATTTTCCTTTGTCCAAATATTTAAATCGTTCTAAATGATCTATTTAGATCATTGTGAAAAATAAACATATTCTCTTATTTATTCTCTCTGTATCGAATATGAATCCAAACCAGCAGCAGCTAGTTTGGTCAAGATATCGCGGAAGTGAGAAACAGATGCAGGACTTCTCAGGCTATTATTTCCTTCACTGTATTCTGGTTGCATGGCAACAAGACTGCACAATGTTTTTAACCTTCTGTGGTACAAATAAAAAAAAGATTTAACTAATGAGAGGTGCTTTCCTGAAAATGCTTATTAAATTCTAAAACATGACAGTGTTGTTTCCTCATTAAGGATGTCACCCAAAATGTTGACTTCCTCATTGTGTATTATTATACACAATAAACGCTTTCCCCTCGCTCGTGCACCAGTTTTGCGTGTAAATTTTACGTCTAATTTTGTTTCATAACTGCGATGTAAATATACTGTTTATACTGTCCTTAATCATTAATTATATGAATAAATAAACATTTGATTTTGTAAAATTCTGTTGCATTTTAAATTTAAAATTATTGCTTTTGTTTATGAAGGCAAAGGTTTTTTTTCTTTGCCTCAAAAGAAAGGAAGTGTTTTTACGGGGTGTTACGCAGTGGCTTTACTGGTCTGTAAATGTTGCACCTGATCTAAAACAATGGGACTCCAGTATTAGACTAACAGGCATTCAGCTTCCGTTACCTACTGATCTACTAGAAATTCTGAGAACCACAAACCCTCCAAATCCTGGAGTGCTCACCACTGACCCAATCTGAGGCTCACTTTGTGCTATTTTTCGATTCTATTACTCTCTTTCCTTGCTGTTTCCATTACCAGGGCTTCAGTTTTTGTTTTTTGCTTTTTTACCAGGTAGATTTTCTACAAGTGTTTTAGTTGTTCTAGCATCCAATATTTCCACTACCTGGGGAAAGCTGCTGATAGCTACCAGTCATCTTTTTTTTAAATTTCACAACTCAAGGCTTGAATTTCTAGGACATTTTGTGCTTGGTGACATCTTAAAAGCAAAGCTTGCATGGAACAGATGTAAAAGCTGACAGTCATGTTATTCTTATTGTTCAGTTTACTTTTTAACGATACATTAACAATAATTGCCAAAATAATTTGTCTTTCTTCTCTGATTGTACAACCATTTCACATTATTAACTTAAAAATTATGTATTTCTGCACAGATCAAGAAAATGATGCGTGGCAGTAATGAATCTAGGACTTTAAAAGTACATGAGAGATTCGTTGCCGGTTCTTTGGCTGGAGCAACAGCTCAGACAGCCATCTATCCAATGGAGGTAACAGACATAAAGAATATTTTTATATTATTGAGAAAACACATTTTATAGACTTAATGAAAATGAACAAGTTCTCTCCTTTTGTCTGCTTCTGTTTCTTTTCCTTCTCTCTTTCTTCCCCTCAGGTGTTAAAGACCCGTCTCACACTGAGAAAAACAGGTCAATACTCAGGAATAGCAGACTGTGCCAAACAGATCCTACAGAGAGAAGGCGTCGCAGCCTTCTACAAGGGCTATATACCTAACTTGCTGGGTATTATCCCTTACGCTGGCATCGATCTGGCTGTCTACGAGGTCAGAGAGACATGAAAACCGACAGCTCCCGCTGTGTTTTCCTTAGTCTTGACCTTCTTTTCATGCCTTTTATTCAACAGACTCTGAAGTTTGCTTGGCTGAACAGGAACAGAGGTTTAGTGGACCCAGGGGTCACGGTGCTGGTCGGATGTGGTGCCGTGTCCAGCACTTGTGGACAACTGGCAAGTTACCCTTTGGCGCTGATCCGTACCCGAATGCAAGCGCAAGGTGAGGATACACGTGCTTGTACTCACAGTTACAAATAAGTGACAAGTGAGAGGAATTTCAACACATGCTGGTGTGCAAAGAAATTCCTTCATATATGAATTTTATATTTATAAGATTTGATGTGACTCTCCAGGCGATATATATGGTAAAGCATCATTCAAAGCATCAACTGCACATAATCGCATAAAGTAATGAGGGCAACTGTTTTTATTGTGCTAATACAGCTGAAATGGACAAGTACTACAATATAATCTGATGCCGTCTCGAAGAAATATTGTCATATGCTTTGGTTATTGACAATTACGGTTCTGAGGGGTTGTGCACTTTAGTCGAATAACTGTCTTACGGCTGATTTAGCCTTCTGCTGTAAATCTATGTAAAGCCTACGATGCAACCTACGTAAGTGGCCGAATCCTTTAGCAGAATTCATGCTTTCGTGGGGTTTTTTATGGGTTAGTTAGTTATATGTTGCCCCGGCCATAATAGAAAGAAATAAAGTGTTGGGTCCTTTTTCCTGTGTCCTGTGTCCCTTCTATTTGTTCTGGTCATAGGGAAACAAATTATTTCCATTTGTTTGGAAATCCACAGGAAAAATTAACAGTACTGAAAAGGCCAATCACAATAGTCGCAGGTTGCATCTATGCATCTATGTCATTAGATTTCCAGGGAGATGCAAATCAGGTTACAGTGTACTTATGGCATAAATTTAAAACATAAATTTAAAACAGAATCATAAACTGCCTGTTAGCAAGATGTCGAGCCACCACAGGGCTTTTAAACAGTAGCTTGACCAAAAAAAGGAAACAAAGAACATCTTAGTCCAAGGTATATTTCTTAACTTTTTTCCAGAGTCTTTAGCTCAGTTTTCTTTCAACAGAGTTTGCTTAGTGTTTATAACAAGTTCAGAAATATGTAGGATTGACATGTTCAGCTCCATCAGATGAAGACCATATTGTGCCCCTTGTGTTAAAATGATCTTGATGTGGCTCATCTCTTTACTCTCCCAACAGCTTCAGTGAAGGGAGCCCCTAAAGTCTCCATGCTGACATTGCTTCAAACCATTTTGAGCCAGGAGGGCATCACTGGACTTTATCGAGGAATTTCTCCCAACATGCTCAAAGTCATCCCCGCTGTGAGCGTGTCCTATGTCGTCTATGAATACACAAGGATATTCCTTGGAGTGGATATAGAGGGTAGGAGGGTAGGAAAAGGAAAGGGGTAGCAAAAGGAGAAACTGTGGTGCTTTTTACCTGCAAGCTGTTGGAAGTGCATGGGTAGACAGGCTTTTGAATGATACAAGAGAATGTAAGTCTTGAATTTTGAAGATAAGGATGAGAGAAATCGACATATATACTGTATGTTATATATACAGTAATCTGTTTGAAATTCTAACATTTAGGTGACATGTGATCTGTAATTGCTTTGCAATGCATGTCAGCAGATGTGTGAAAGCTAACAGACTGACATTTTGCTGCTGGAGTGACCTGGACATATGAGGATTTGCATGAACTTGACTGAGAACAGGTAAAAGGTATAGTCGATCTTAAAAACCATATTATATTGCTACAACATTATTTTTTTTCTTCCAGGTGGTACTTAGAGAAGATGGAGGGCTGATCCAATTTCCTCATTTGTAAGTGAGAGGAATGATTGGTTACATCGTAACCAATTCTCTCTAAGTAGAGAGACTTACAGGGTCTCCCAGTCCCATATATTTTACATGTAAGGGGTCTGATCTCCATGGGGATACTCTTTAAGAGACATCACTGATTGGCTACAGAGTCAGAGAACCTAGGTTACAAAGTAACTAACTGTTCTCTTATGTATCAAGGCTCTCCTTTTCCATGTATATGAGGACTCTGTAACAAACACAGTTAGGAAACGAAGCAAATGTAGCACAAAATGGCAGCTGAGTACTAGTGTGATTGTAGAGTTCTTCTACACATAAGCATATGCTCATGGTTTTGATCCAAGATGCTACCAAAGGTTAGCTGCCTCTCCCAAGCACTACGCCTACTTGCAAATGTAAGGAAAGCCACTTGGCTACAGTGAAAAAAACAACATCATTCTCAACCATATGTGAGCCATGTGCTACAGAATCTAGCATGTGTTTTTCAATTAAGTCACTTTTAGCAGTCAAATCTGGTAAAAGTGGACAAGTTCGTCCAAAAGGACAGCACAGCATAACACTACGAGCACTTTTGGCAACCAGGCAATACAGGTGCTAGTTTATGACGACCAGCAAAGGTTGTTTTCATGGCTGCAATCAGTCCCCTCAAAGCTAACAGGGACTTGTAGAAACTGGAGAATATCAGGGGCTGTGCAGATGAGGGAATCCACCTGTCTCACATTGAACTCTCTGTTTCAACTTTGCTTGAACTACTACGTAGTCATACGAACACACCACCCTGTTTGATCAAGAGCCTTCGGCAACGCTGTGGCTGGAAACTCAGAGGCCAGGCCTAAAGCCTCAGCCTCTGTGAAAAGAGATGATAAAGGTTGCTAAGATACAGACCTGATGACCACAATGATGAGGGTCACTCAACCTAAACTCTTTGCAGGAGGATACGGAGGAGGGTAAAGGGAGGCAGGTCAAATAGAAGGCCCCTAAGGCCACGGATGTGCCACTGTGCAGATAGCTGACTGAAAACACAACCCAGCGACACAAAGCTCACATCACCTGAGTCCTCTGAAACTGGCTGGGCTGGTGTAGCCTGTGGTGTCTTTAGGATACATTCTTCACAGCCTTGTGGGTGCATCGTTAACACTTCCCCTTGAGCTTGCGGTAACATCAAGGTTCCATTTGACTTGAACAAAGCCGGGTGTACAATCCTTTGGACAGACAGACCTGTCTTCACATCTTTTCTTACCAGCAAGTGGAAACTTCTGCTAATCAAAATTACACAAACAATAGACACAAACACTCAATGCAAGTTGAACAAACTGTAACACAGTGATCACGGGAAACACACCACACAACTCCAGTCTCTCAGTTTCAACTGTGCAAACCCTGTTTATTCTCACAATTAGTGATTTAGTGGTCACACTTTACATTGCCCTTTCCTCCGTCTGCGTCCCTCTGATTTCTCTCTCTGCTTCACACTGCCGATCCCAACGTCCTACTGTGTAAATAAGGGAGGTCACGATTAGCTGATGACTGGCAACAGTGCCAGTCAGACCTCTGCCCCATCCCTCCCCTGCCGCTGCACCACAAACCGCACCCCGCCACCATACTCATGTTTTCTGGACTCCATGGAAATCAAGTTAGTAAAAAGCCCTGCACACATCGCACCTACACTGCAGTATTGCCAACCATTGTGTGTACACTACAGGTGATGTCTTAAACAGTATACACAGTAACTGAGCTTGGGGGATCAGTCCTTGTACATGTGGAATATGTAGGGTGGAGGTACACTCCTGACTTAAAAGGGCCACAATTAGTAAAGCAAAGCAATAGGTATTGAAAAAAAAACTACTGAAGAGGCACTCTGCCATGCATTTACTAGAAGAGTTACAACTGAATAAAGCACACCCAAAGACTTTATGTTTTACAGAAGATGAACTGCCAAAGCCATATCAAGGAGCACAGATCGTTTCAGATAACTTCTTTGGTTAAATGCTCATGGGTAATGTCACTGTTCTTATGCAGAGAGGTATTTGAATGCTTTCTTACCACATGGGCCAGTGCCATGTACAGTATTTTCATAAACACTATACTAAGACTTATCTTTGTCTGTATCATGAAACAATAATAGTATTTAATGCAAGTGAACATTTTTTCTCAATATCAAAATATGTATCAATGAGAAATAAAATGAAAGCAGTGAACTAAATAAACTTTGTAATTTGTGTTTATTGAATGCTCCTTGTATTTGGTGACAGTGTGTTAAAAGATGAAAGTCAGACTTTAAGAACACTCCTACTAAACCCCAGCTTGTTATTTTTACCTGACATACAGCAATTATGCAATTAAATTCAAATTTAATGAATGAAAAATTGTTTGTGGGGTTTGTACTTACCGTTTCCTATGAGAAGTAATTATTTTGTGAATTTCCAAATAATTTCCTGCGGTTATCCAGGAGAGCACTTCATTGCAGTCTAGAAGCTGTCGAACGTCAGTGAAGACTGAGTTTTTAAATGTTTCCAAATCTTTGAAATTGTCAGATTTCTCTTAATTTGCAATACAATATGAGGATTTTTTTTTTATCAGAATTGTGGCCCTTACCATATATAATTTAGTTCTTCTAACGGTCAAGACTGTTCAATTGGGAACAGTTGATAATAATGAAGAAATAGGAAAACCTCCAAATTCTTCAATTTCACTCGGATCAATAGCTACACAGTTCAAACTTGGACACAGTTGGGTGTTTCAACTAGACACTGATCCCAAACACACATCGAAACTGGTGCAGGAATGGATAAAGCAGGCAATAAACATAAAGGCAAAAAATAGACTCAACAGAAGCTTCTACCCACAGGCTGTCAAACGTGCCCTACCTCCAACCTGATTGAAGGTTAACTGCACTGACAAGACTCATGGATGTTATATATATAATATATATATATATGTGTGTGTGTATGTATGGGTGGGTGTATCCATATGTATGCATTTGTATGTATAACTTATACATATCTTTCTTGTGTAAATGTTACGTTATTGTGTATTACACACAATGGAAAGATGCCAAACTGTGTTTCATTGTTCTTGTAGCAGTGACAATAAAAATCTATTCTATTCTACTCTATTCTAAAGCTCCTTGAATGGCCTTCCCAAAGTTCTCAACACTGTTGAAAATGGATCTATGCCAGGAAACCAACCAGTTTAAATGAACTCCAATTCTGCCAAGAAGAGTGGTCAAATATCCAACAATAATTGTACTAGAAGCTTGTTGATGGCTACCAAAAGTGTTTGGTTGAGGTGCATCTTGCTAAGGCACTTAGCACTGAGCCAAATATTATTGGTGATATAAAAAAATGAAAACTTGTACATCCAGTTTTTATTTTTTAAAGTCATGACAGATGTATGTTTGGAGTTTAGTCTGTTACTGTTGCTATTTTTTACCATTTCTTCTTGGAGCAACTGTAACCCACATAATTTCCTAAGGGGTTAATAAAGTATTCTGATTCTGATAGTTTCAGGCTACATGCCCTGCCATTATCCAATGACACATCTGCTTACCTGTATCTTTTGCTTGTTTCTCCTCCTCTTCTTTTCTATTTTTTCTAAGCTGAGGACTTGATGGCTTTGAACTTTTCTTGTCCATCTTGGTTTTAATTTTGCACTCCAGTACGAACACCCATTCCCCAACCCGAGCATCACCACAACATAACCTAATAGACCTACACCTTAGTTCACAGATTCACTTTGTCTAGGGTTTATGTCTGGGATTTCGCACAACCCAGGATTCAAATCATGAATACATAATGGGCTTGGACTGACAACATTATGAATGAAATGTGCTCTGGAAGCAGCCGGCCGCCTGCCCTTTCGACGGGTTGTGTGTGAGACTTTAAATCATCAAACTATAAATTTTAAATTTTAAATTGTTATTGATCCCTTTATCCCTAGTCGTAAAGTGTATATTTACTTTCTTACTCTTCTTATATTTATTGTTTGTTTACTTGCACTGCTGTAACTGGAGCCTCATCGTCTCGTCTCTCTATATACTGGACTGTATGTTGCGGTATGTATGCTGTATGTAACGATGCCGCCCCGGGCAACCGCCCGTATTAAAAACCGCTACTGGTTGTCAGGTCCAGAGCCAAAGGGTATAATGTATTCTGAATACTTTGGATTACTTAATATATTATCATGCTTTTTACAACTACATGAATGTACTATTGCTGTGTGATTTATTACTATTTATTACTATTTATTACTATTACTGAAGGTTACTCGCCATACCAATACCAACTAGATTTTTAAATCTTAATATAAAATGAGTAACAGTAGGGTGGACATTAGGTAAGGCCGCACTTTTTGCAGCGATCTCATATAGAAAACTATTCGCGCGTATATAAAACAGGTTTGCGGCTCCGAGCCGTCCTAAAGAAACTTCTGGCGAGCTCGTAGCCGAAAACTAGCTACCCTTAACTTGTCTGGGTCAACTTTGCCAGCGAGACAGAGAGGGGCGTTGAAAGGTTGTTTCGGAGGAAAACAGAACACAGTGTACAGTCGAGTCTTAACAGCTTACTTACAACTGGGCTGGTCAGGCACTCTTTTTGGCTGCAGTGGTTATTATTACATTTACATGCTTCCATCTCCCGATTCTGCTCGGTGACAACTCTGACTTTCCACTCCAGTTTTTCTCTCCCTTCCTCGCGCTCACACACACACGGGTATGGCAGTCCATTCTCCCTGCAGCATGGACTACACTGCCCATCAGGCTACATTATTTAGGGCTATGCCTGTAACACTCTGCCTATTGCCTTCATATTAAATCATTTTTGTGAATAACTTTTTAAAAATATTTCTTCACGTCATTATGCGGCCGCAAGTAGGGGTGACATGGGCCGCGAGATTGAGACGCAGGCATTAGAGCCTCTTAATGCGTGTTTTGTTTGGGTTTCCCTGGCGTGGAATTACCAAAAATAGAGATGTCATAGCCTAACACGTGAAACAGGAAAAGACCACCGTGTAATCCATTTATTTAAAAAAAAAAAAGCTGTATTCTGAATAACACCCTTTTAAAAGGTTACTGTAACGGAATACAGTTACTCATATTTTGCATTTTAAATACGTAACGCCGGTACATGTATTCCTTTACTTGCAAACACGTCTAGCAATTACATAAACATAAATTTAAGCATCCATTGCAATGTCTTCATGGTGTATCTCTACATAAGGAAATTACATATGTGATATAATGTTATTAAGCTAAAAAATACAGTTAAAAAGCCTACCATAATACAATTACTTGAACACACTGAAAGAAAAAACATTGAGATGACTAGACATCGGTTTCTGTGCAATTTCAGTGCAACTACGCTCCAGTCCAGATGGAGGCGACATTTTTTATTGTGTTTGAAATTTTTAACAATTTAACCCTCAAAGGTACAAGGAAGAGGAAGAAGAAAACCCGGGGTCGAACATGCATTGATTGGTTATTTCAAGCAGGGAAGTTTGCCGGCGTGGTAGGAGATCTCACACACATCGGTGTCTCCCTGTACGCTCCTGTTAACCTTCCCGCTTCTGCGCAGCTCGACCCGGCCAAAGCTGTCCAGCCTGCCTGCCCCCCCTGTGTGTGTGTGTGTGTGCGCGCGCGCGCGTGTTTGTGTTAGCCCTCTGGGAGCAGCATGTCTGATTACAGCTCTCTGCCATCAAATGGAGTCGGAGCAGGAATGAAAAACGACGCTTTCGCAGATGCCGTTCAGCGAGCCAGACAGGTAATCCAAGCGCTCGACTACGAGAGGAGTCAGCCGGCGAGCTAATTAGCTGCTCTGAAACCGCAGCTAGCATAACGACCAGTAACGTTAGCTTTAGTTAGCGAGGTAGCACACTAGCTAATAGCAAAGCCATTCATTTGCCCTACTTTCTGTTCAGATCGAGGCAATTGAATTGTGTGTGTTAGCATGGCTGTGTTACATAAATGAAATGTTTGTCCCTACCGCGATCCTTGAGGTAAATTTAGTGAACTTGGGCTAAGTAAGCAACATTTACTTATTACCCGTTAGTTAACGGTTAGCTGTTATATGGGGATCATCTCCATTCATTTATGAGGCATTTATTAGGTAACTGTATTATAGCATTATGGCTGTTTTGTTTCATGTAGATCATTGACTGAAAAGAGTTCAGGAGCCATCGTTTACTTTTTTTCACTGTAAAGGGTTATTTTTCAGCTAATGACTATTTTCATTAACAAGTATAGTTGTTTATTTCAACAAAATAAAAAAACACATCGTATATTTTATCTGGTGATAGTTATATTTTGAGATGTTGAATATAGATAATATTAAATTAATATTTTTTGATAAATTAAGATCGTTGAAGGTTATTTGTGATACTTGAAGGGACTGCTAGCATTGGATTATAGTTTCTTTGATATATTAGATTTAAATTAGTGTGGGGTTGTCTGACTGTCATGCTTCCATTAATTTGGGGCACAGTCACAATGGCTCATGTTTCAAAGTGGCTTCTAATATTATACTAAGTACTTAATATTTGATCAATTATATGTGGATAAGCCCAGGGAGTCAGAACAAACATTTATACAACAAGTGGTAGGATATTTATTATAATGCATAACACAACAAAGACGAACCAACAATAACCAATAATAAAAAGAAAATTAAACTACACCTTCATACAAAACGAACCTATTAAGTTATTCAGTTAGAGAAGAAATAAATGAACATACTGAATAGACATAGAAATAGAAACGAATAGACTTACTGAAAACATAATAAGTCAAAAACAAAGCTTGTTTAAAACAGTGATAAAATGGACATTTAAAGATAATTTATTCCAAACAGAAGCCGCTTGACACATGAAAACTTTTTTTAAACCATTTCTATGTGATACAAAAGGGACATTAAAAGACCTGGGGATCACATCTTTTTAATTTAAAATGTGGAGCAGAACTAAACATTGTTTTGGACTGTAAGAATAACCAGAGTTAAAATGATAACTCATTTGTACCAGCAATTCTTAAACAAGACAGTGTCCATATCAGCACTATGCAGTGAAGGGTTAATGAAAAGTCTGATACAAATCTGTAGTCAATTATATATAATATTAAGAGAATGATGATCAGTTTTGTAGGGATTCAATGCACTGCAATATTATCATTAGTTTATTCTTCCCAACCTGGCACATGCTCACATCTCTCAAAATTTCTACTCTTTCTTTGTAACAAACAACCCAAACCCCTGAATGCCGTGGGAGCATCATTTATTAGCACTACATTATCTCCTCATAATTAAACATATATTCATGTGTCTGTTGATTTGCAGTTTTAAATGTGAAGATCTTTTATTTATATGACATAAGCTGAACATGTCTGAAAGCTCCAAGCAATGTCAAAGATTTCTTACCAAAATAGACACATTTCAGATGTCTTAATGGTGTCTTTGCAAAGGTTTCTGGTTTAATCCAGTATTCACGTCTTTCCAGATTGCAGCTAAAATTGGTGGCGACGGTGTGTCCCCGACAAACAACGGAGGAGCCGAGAGCTACCCGTTCACATCACAGAAACGATCCCTGGAAGAAGGAGGTAGAAAATCTGATCAAACTTGGACTCTGTCTACAGTTTCCTTTACTCCACTTTGAAGGCTTACTATTATTTTTGTTTCCAGATGAACCCGATGCCAAGAAGGTAGCATCACAGAGTGAAAGAGATTCTGCAATGTGTACGTTAAACAATTCTCTAGTTACAATAACTCCTTTTTGCTCAGTTTCCACCTGCTCACCAGTTTTGAATCTCTTACAGCTATTGGAGCTCAGCTAGCTGCTCTGTCCCAGCAAAGGTTTGACTTTTATTTTTCTTTATGTAAACACCTTTTGCTGTTTATTGTTGAAACACTGTATGTCATTAATTATTCACGATCATGTGTCTGCAGTGTAAGGCCCTCCACAATGACAGAAGAGTGCAGAGTGCCTGATAGCATGGTTGGGCTCAGTGAGTAGACAAACCCTTCATAAACTGCACAAATTATTCCCGTGTTGCTATGTTACACATGTTCAGACTACACTCAACATTCTTCTGTTTTCCTTAAAGTCATTGGGCGAGGAGGCGAACAGATTAACAAAATTCAGCAAGAATCTGGCTGCAAAGTCCAAATTGCACACGGTGAGCTGTGATTAGTTAAGTAAACGGTGCCTCATTGATATACCATCGTCCCTTTTGATTTATAATTGTTATCATATCAATCCACAGACAGTGTTGGTCTGCCAGAAAGAAGCATTTCCCTCACAGGATCACCCGATGCCATACAGTAAGTTGGTCCTTTAAGTCTTTTAAATATTGGGAAAAGCTGTCAAGAAGTTTGGTTTGTGGTAAATTTTATTTCATTATTAATATCTGTAGGGAGAAATGGTAACAAGAGATTGATGGCCAGCCTAGTTAAATGATAGACAAACCTCCTGGTACAGCTTTAGATTGTGTGAAATCTTTATTTCCTGTGTACTTGTTAAGTTTCAGTGGTTTGCACTATTGGGATGAGTTTGGCCTCTAAGACATGACTCTGTGTTGTCTGTGTCCTATATTAAGCTTAAACCATAAATATGGTCCTTAAACTAATCATGTTTGCTATTGTATGTATACCATGAATCTTTAGGTGACTGGAGGAAGTTGGCATGCTCTCAGGGATTTGGACATGTTGTGTAACTGCTTGGATACTATAAGATGTCAGAAGCTTTATCAGTTCTAAGGCACTCTGTGCAACATAGATATAATGAAACTTGTCTAGGACAACAAGACAGGTTGACTGCATGGCGATTTAAAAAATATTGAATCATGGGCTGTGACTCTGCTGTAGCTTGTTCCCATTCTTTGTCGTCCTTGAGGCAATCGTTTTTGTGTTTTTTTTTGTTTGTTTTTTTTGGATCAGCGTGTTATTTCATGCAGCATTCCTGTTGGTTGGTCCTAGGTCGTACCTACAGTCACATTGGGAGATAGTCGTTATTATAAACATTTGGCAGGGTTACCTGTTCAAATCCTTGCAGCTTTCTGAGGCAATGCCATACTGTGTGCTGTAAAAGTTGCTTGGACTTTCTGCAGTAATGGTGTGAAATGTTAACTAGGTTGCGTCTGTGCCACATTAACCTTGTGTTCTTCAATCATTTCATGACCTTGATATGAATTTGCTTGCAGGAGAGCCAGGGCGATTCTAGATGACATTGTGTCCAGAGGTCACGAGTCAACCAACGGTCAGTCAAGTTCCATGCAAGAGATGATAATCCCTGCTGGAAAGGCTGGCCTTATTATCGGCAAAGGAGGAGAGACTATCAAACAACTGCAGGTGACACATGCAGCATTCAGTTATACAGATGGTGATGATTATTTATTTAACCAGGAAGAGATAGCCAGCAACACTGCTTTTGTAAGAGTGCAGAGATCAGTGGTTGCATAAATTAGTAACGCAAACAAATGTGCGCATAAAATGCACAAAATTAAGTATATAATTAAAGTAACAATCAAAGTTGCAAACTTGAAGCTGGGGAAAACTAAAACAGCAGAACAGTTAATTGTTTTGATATGTGCCAAGAAAGGCCTTAATAATCAGGAGTAACATTTAGAACCTGAGGTAACTCAAGGTCATATAAAGTGACTTTAAACATTTAGACCATCTCCTGAAGGTTGTTTTTAATTCCAAGATGAGGGAGCTGTAGAAATTAAAGCATAAAAATATTTGGAAAAAAATTATTATTACAAATAACACCTGACATATCACATACATAGTACGAAATCCAAGTGCAACAAATGAACAGTCTAATGTGCCGAAGTTTGGTTAATCTGCCATGTGTCTGTAATATACCTCTTCCTTAATTCTTAGGAGCGAGCTGGAGTCAAAATGATTCTTATCCAAGATGCGTCGCAGCCACCCAACATAGATAAACCTCTCCGTATCATTGGAGACCCATACAAAGTCCAGGTACCGTTTTGGGTTGAGTGGTTTCATTTGTGCGGGAAATATGTTAAGCTGCTGTTGGTTAAAATTTTTCATTGTGTTGCCTTTCTAGCAAGCTAAGGAGATGGTTAATGAGATCCTACGAGAGAGAGAACATCAGGGTTTTGGAGAGAGGAACGAATATGGATCAAGGATGGGAGGAGGGGGCATAGAAGTGAGTAAAGACAGTGTGTTTGAATTCGACCAGCACAGTGAGACACATCAACTCTGAATGGTTAAGTGTTTATTTAATGTTACAGATAGCTGTCCCGCGGCACTCTGTGGGAGTTGTGATTGGTCGCAGTGGAGAGATGATCAAGAAGATCCAGAGTGATGCTGGCGTGAAAATACAGTTTAAACCAGGTACACTCTCACTCTACTTTCACTGCATGTAATAAAATTGAAAAATATCTTCACCCCACTGGGCAGGTGGGCGACGTGGACACTCAAGTTTGGGAATACGATAACTCGAAAATGAGATGACATAGTTTTGAAATTCATACCATAGGTGCATCTGCTACAAATCTTGGATGAATTTGAATCGTGACTTTGACCTTGAGGTCAAGGTCAGAGCTCAAATTTTCTGAAAGTCTTGTGGGTGTGATAACTGAGAAGGAAGTCACCTAGGATGTTCACATTTATACCATACATACATCTACTCAGTATTGGTGGCTGGAAATTTTTGTTTGTTTGTTTTTGTCTCAATGTGGACTCTCATCAATAAACCCAACTGTCATTTTCCTACTCTTTACAGATGATGGTACAGGTCCTGAAAAGATTGCTCATATTATGGGTCCACCAGACCAGTGTCAGCACGCTGCCTCGATCATCACTGACCTGCTACAGAGCATCCGTGCCAGAGAGGAGGGTGGGCAAGGGGTAAGTACACGCTGAAGAGACGGGCAGGGGATGTAATTTAAAATGCTCAATTTAAACTCCATATTTTTTCTTCTTGGATTATGCTAGAGTAGCTTTGCATGATTCCAAATAATCCTTATTTATTGCATACTGGGTGTTTATGCAGACCCTCAGGTTATGTGTATGAAACAGATCATTTTAGCTCCTCTTTTCCTCTCTAGATAGGCTAGCCATTAAACAGAGAAGGTGCAAACACAAAGTGGGTGGGGCCAAAGCTGTGTGGCTGAGATGACCATTAAGTCAGTCTTCAGCCTGAACTTTTGGCACCCAGGGATAACTGTTATAAACACTGACCTCATTATTTGAAATGTTACACATGTTTATTAAGGGCCTCTTTAAGAAATTTTAATGTTGAATTTTGTGTTAATTAAAAAGAATGTGGCATGTCTCTTTCACAGGGTCCACCGGGTCCCGGTGCTGGTATGCCACCTGGTGGCCGAGGGCAGGGTAGAGGCCAAGGGAACTGGGGTCCACCAGGAGGTGAGATGACTTTCTCCATCCCTGCTCACAAATGTGGGCTTGTTATTGGCAGAGGAGGAGAGAATGTCAAGTCCATCAACCAGCAAACTGGTGCATTTGTGGAGATATCTCGTCAGCCACCTCCAAACGGTGACCCGAATTTCAAACTGTTCACCATCAGAGGGTCTCCACAACAGATTGATCATGCAAAGCAGCTTATAGAAGAGAAGATTGAGGTAGGTTCACATTACTTACAAAGCAGAGAATGACTTTAAGCAGCTGCCTAAAGATCCCATGCAGTCTGAAGTTATTGGTATAATGATTTTTATTCCCTGTTTTTCCAGGCCCCATTGTGTCCTGTGGGTGGTGGTCCTGGTCCAGGAGGGCCATCTGGTCCAATGGGTCCCTATAATCCGAACCCTTATAATGCAGGGCCTCCTGGTGGAGCTCCTCAGTAAGTACAGTGTGTAAATAGTTGTGCCAGTGTGTTTTCTTTCAGGGTTAACTCATATAAGTAGGTGGTTTATGCTTTAACTGTCCTGTCTCTCTGCAGTGGAGCTGCACCAGGTGGTCCCCAGTATTCTCAGGGTTGGGGAAATGCCTATCAGCAGTGGCAAGCCCCAAATCCATATGACCCCAGTAAGTCCTTTATTTATTTCTCTTTTGTTTGTTTCAGTACTTGATTTATTCCTCAACTCAATTTCATCTTTCCCAATTAGATAAGGCTGCAGCAGACCCAAATGCAGCATGGGCAGCCTACTATGCACAATATTACGGGCAGCAGCCAGGGGGGACAATGCCAGCTCAGAATCCAGGAGCTCCTGCAGCAGCAGCAGCACCAGGGGACCAGAGCCCGGCAGCCCAGACTGCTGGGGGTCAGCCAGACTACACCAAGGCTTGGGAAGAGTATTATAAGAAGATGGGCATGAGTAAGTTGGAACTAATTTTGAGTAAATAATGTTTATTAAGTCTGTAACTGACAGCCTTTAACAACTTCAAATATTTAATTCTTAAAGAATTTAAAAAGTCACAACCGTCAAATGTGCTGCCATCTCACAAGTGACTTTAATGCTAATATATTATTCATTCATCCATATGTGCTTGTAGCATGTAACTGTACATATATAATGTATGTTTGCACTTGTTTTTCTTTTCCAGCTCAGCCAGCAGGAGGGGCAGCAGCTGCTCCAGGCACAGCAGCAGCCCCCACAGCAGCTGCAGCAGGAGGAGCTGCACCTGGTGGCCAGCAGGACTACAGTGCAGCCTGGGCTGAGTACTACAGACAGCAGGCTGCCTACTATGGACAGACAGGCCAGGCTCCTGGACAAGCAGCTGCTCCACAGCAGGGACAACAGGTATGGCTGATGTTTAAAACTGACCTCATGGCTGCTTGGAAGGGGGTAAATTAATTAATTAGCTATATGTTTAATTAATGAAAAAAAAATTAATTTGGGAATAATCCCCAAATTTTGTGTATAGAATTCTGTAAAAATGGATAATAGAGTGATCCTCACAGCTATGAGATAACATTATGGTAGGCTACAAAACTGTTCTGGCAGCAGGGTAACAAATGGACACCGCCTCGTATAAAGATGGAGTAAAAAGCAAGATCTGGATATATGTGATTTGTAGTTCAGTTGGAATGGTAACATGCAAAAATGTATATGCATCTATGTCAAAGTGGGTTGGTCAAAAGACCAGCAATGATGTTTCCAACCATCACAGGTATGAGTTCACCGATGAAGTTAAGCTCAATTACACGTAGGATTTTTTTATATGAACCAGGGATGTTTTATCTTGGGTTAAGCTTCTCAACCAGTAGCTTAAATCAACCACATCAGTAGTTTCCATATTCTTCTGTCTAAAGATGGAAATGGCATTTACGTTGAATTATTTATTTGGCACCTTTCATGCAAGTTACCTTCAGTTCAAAGTATTTTACAGATAACTGACAAGAAGATGGAACAAAGCAAATAAACATTTATGAATCAAAATTTAAAATGACTCTTTGGTACCATAAGGGTATATCAACTGAATTTGAGAAAATATGGTAAAACTTAATACTAAAAGAAAATGGTTAAAGAAAACAGAAAAAGCCTTTTAAAAAAAAAAAAAAAAAAAAAGTTAATACCAGGAAATCGACTACATCAACTGTTGATTTTGATTGTAAGAACATTTTTGTCTTTTATTAGTGTGACTAGATCAGTGCTTCTCTATGACATCTTTTCTCTTCTTTTCAGGCCCAGTAAACGTGTGACGTGTTCTGTTGGGCGGATGTGTTGAATCTCCGGGCTTGGTTTTTTTTGTTTGTTTGTTTTTTTAAATTCCCAGTTTTTTGGGCTTTAATAGGACAATAAGCCTGTGGTTAACTCATCCTCTCAGACATTTTGTATTCAAACCTTCCTGTTTGTTTAATTTTTTTTTTTAATGAAATTCAAAAGGGAATGCGTTTTGCAGATGTATTGAAAAAAAGCACTAACTTACCCCTTCACCTCACCTTCACCTTGTAATACATCAGATGGTTTGGAATTTTTTTCTTAAATGTGAAATAATAAGCATCTTTGCTTGCAAGCTAGCACAACAGCATCTCAACAATGACTCACATGTCAGTAGTTTTCCCCTTCTGTTTGCTGAAGGTAAAAACTGTCTAGCAGTATTTTGAATATATTCAAAAAATTATGTTTGTATGGCAGAAGTTGTTGGTCCTTTTTTTTTTTTCTTCTTCTTCTTCTTCTTCTTGGTACTTTTTTAAACTTCAGTTTTTTTACAAAAAAAGATTCCAGTGTTTAAGTTGCAGGTGAACTTCTCCCTGCTGTCATAATTTCTTATTTTTAATTACATTCTTTGTGATTTTCCTCAAGCGGGCAAGTCTTGTGTGTCTGTATACAGTGTATGCTACTGAACAGAAGACCGTGTGTAAGTTGGCTGTAATAAGGCACTAACTGTCCTGCAGTTATGTAGGCTGGTTCTTTGTGCATGTATGTGTTTGTGTGCTTGACTGCCCTTGGTTTCATTTCTACATCTTTACAATGAAAAGAATAGTCTCTTTTCCAGTAAGTTCTCTTATTGTATGCTGATTTTTTTTTTTTCTTTTTGTTTGTTTTGTTTTTTACAGCTTGTTTTTAAATACTTAAATAAAAACATTCAATTACCAGTCTTGTGTGATAATCCCCTGTGCTGTTTGTAATGCCACATTAGCTAATATGCCTAAAATTAAAGTTATTCTTTCAAGTTTAATGTTTTTTATTCATATTTGAAAGTTTTCAACACTGAGATAAAAACTATAGCCTCTTTAATAGTATTGTAGGGGATACAAAATATTACCCCTGACAAGTAAGATAAGATCAGATAAATAAAAATAAAAAATCCAAGTGGACATCACAATCTCACTAAACATCTTCGTATATATCATCTCATTCTTAATGTCTTGACAAATTTTCCCAGGTTATTTTTTTTATATCAGATCACTAAGAAGAATTTTCACACCTGCCTATTTGTAACTAAAATCCTGGGCACGTCAAAAAACAAACAAACGCATGCATGTCTTCCTTTGTGGTTGCTTCCCTCGGGATGTTCCCCTTGTCGTGCCTTACTTTTGTTTGGGGTTTTGATGGACGCGAGTACTGGCGAGTGAGGGCCGCCCCGTGCAGCCTGTGAGCCAATCGGGACGGGCCTCTGACGGGCAACGGGGAACAGTTCAGGGGGAGATGGCGCCCAGCTCGAAATCTGAAAAGGACGACAGCAAACAGAAAAGCCAAAGAAAACACAAAGACCATGTCGTGAAGCTTCTTATGCGCGGAAAGGTAGGCATGCATCAGCAGGACCTGAAGAGAAAGGTTTAGAATGAGCCGTCAAAGAGAAGGCCTCTACGCTTTCAGGAGCTTCTGAGGCCAGCTAGGAGCTAGCTGCTAACTAGCACCGCGGCTAACTTAATAACAGCCAACGGCTGGCAGGTGGCTAATTGGCTAATGCTCCAAACTGTAAAACAATGCAGCTTCCCTGCTCTATGTTATGATATTTATCCATTTTACTTCCCAAGTTGGTTTGCAGATGGCCCATACACATTTTAATGCAACCGAACCGTGTTAAAGTGCTAGCCACTTAAGCCACATTTGTAAAGGTCTATTTGATCTGAGTTTTAACTTTACCAGTCAGCTTTAGCGTTTATTCAACCGCAGCAGCACACCTCAGATTTAATGGCAGTCTTTGTGCATCAAGCGTAATTCATGTACTGTTCGTGTCGTCTTACTGTGCTGGGCATTACACGAAGATGAAGCACAGCAAAATTGCAAAGTATTTTGGGCTTTATGTTACACCGTGTGCTAATTAGCTATATCTACCTCCACTGTGGTTTCTTTCCTGCAGCTGTCAGGGCAGTTTTCTCAGCGCCTGTTCAGGAAGCTGCCACCTCGAGTGTGTGTACCATTGAAGAACATCGTAAGCGAGGAGTTCCTCAGAGCAGGGTACGTATGTGTTTACTGCATTGCTTTACTGTGATTAAAGAACCTTGACTGGCACAGTATGCTTCATTACATTCATGTATACCACACTGGCTGCATCTCAAATAGACTGGGATTATTGGTGACTGAATCAGAGCTGTTGACACTTGTGACACATGGCTGTCTCTTGAAGCTATGAGGGTTCAAAGATGCTGGAAAAAATTTGTTAAAAGCACCAAGTTTCCACCCGCCTCTGGTGTACTTTCAGTACCTGGTACTCAGAAAATATTCATAGTATGAAAATAAAATTTTCCATATGTTCTTTGAATATGATAACATTACTGTATTTAAAAAAAAAAAAAAAAAAGGAATTAGCAGATTCTGAGGATGTCTGGTGGGTAATTGTTGTTATTTTGTATTGTTCATTGTGGAGCATATATGACACCAGTACTTTATCTTTTTGTTTTCAGGCACATCTTTCTTGGCTTCACAAAATGTGGACGCTACGTTCTGTCTTACACCAGTGATTGTGGAGAAGATGATGATTTCTCTTTCTATACTTATCATCTTTATTGGTGGGAGTTTAACCTGCACAGCAGACTCAAGCAGGTAACAAAAAATCTAATTGTAATATATAAATATAATTGTAGAATTTATTTTTATTTTCTTTAACTCCTTTGGTTTCTCTTTAGGTCCATCATGTGCGACTGTTTGCAGGAGAGGAAATCTACAGTGACCTTTACCTTACAGTATGTGAGTGGCCAAATGATCACTCCAAAATTGTCATCTTCGGCTTCAAGTAAGGAATGATAATTATTTTTATGAATGGCAAAAATAACCTTATTGCAAGCCACAGGTAGTGATGGCTAAATTATGTGTTGGTGTGTATGTTTCTGCTAAGTACACGCAGCTCCAACTCAGTCCTGATGAATCTAATGATGAGTGATGAGAACAATAGAGACATCTACATCACCATCGCCTCCATGCCGCCTCCTAAACCTTGCGCTCAGTGCTGTCCTGTTCCTTCAGTCACTACTATACGCACAGGTTAACAAAAAAAAACATACAGAGCTACTACTTCACCACTCTCATTACGTTTTCCTCTCTCACTCTCATCAGACATTATCACTTTTTTCCACAGGAAGTGGTGAGTGTCTTGAACACGGATATGTGCTCAACAGCAGGTACCAGGTGGTATATCCGTTCCCCACTTTTCAGCCAGCTTTCCAGCTTAAGAAGGACCAGGTCATTCTGTTAAACACTAGCTACTCTCTTGTAGCCTGTGGCATCTCACTCTGCCCAGGTAAGACACACACAAATAGTAAAATTGCCACATTTCTCATCTCTTTATAATGCGTCAGATAAGGTTTTTATGGATTTAAGATCACCACATTATGAATTTCCTTATCAATGAGTCCACAAGGGTTTACGCAGCTGAAAAGACCACCCAGACTCTGCAGACTGTGCACATACACAGACTGGTAATATAATGGATGCAGTTTCCGAGCATAAAAGAGAAAGGCAGTGTTGGAAGATCCTCAATTCTGCATTCATTCTGTTTGCCAGCAGGCAAGTGATTTTGCACTGGTTGCAAAATCACTTACGATTGCAAATAGGGAAATTGCTCTCATCTCCCCTAATCTGTGACTTCAGTAGACACTTAGGTTATGAGTCACACGTTTCAAGTTCTATAAACCGTGATGTTGAGTTTGTAGATTTTGGTCTGTTTTTGAGTCGCTAAGCGGGTAAAAGCCTGTGAATGTGTGGTAGTGCTCGGTTTCTCAGATGTGCACCTTGCTCATCACATCTCATTGCAAAACACTGAGATGGTGACAGTGAAAAGACTCACCTAGAAGTTTTGGAACCAGAGGGTCATATCATGCTGGCTATATCCCCCCTCTTTAAATTCTATCCAGGTAAATAGAACAAAAAGAATATTTTATTTTTGCTGTCAGGATGTTAACATCAGTTGTTTTTGCTTTTTTTAATGCATAGGTGCATGGTGTGTCCATGTACAAATATCTTCTTTTTTTGTTTGCTTTGTTAATTGTAGGAGCATATATGTTGATCATATCCAGAAACATGGCTGTTCATAGACACACCTTTAACAGCAACTCACTCTTATCTCCAGATAGGATTAGAAGGAACAGTGCTACACTGAGTAGAGGCCTAAAAATGTTTGTGTCTTCAAGAGTAAAAAACCTTCACAGTGATGTTTTGCTGTCTGATTTTATCATTATTAGTTTTTTCATTCTTTTTTTCTTTGTGTTTGCTTCAGGTAAACAGGGTCAGTCATCGCAAATCCTTTACACAAAGAGAGCAGCCCTGTCAAGTCAAGCTTCGACGTCTTTTTCCTCCTCTTCTTTGGTCCCTTCTTCCTCACTACCTCAAGAATCTCCTGAACATCGACTTCCACCTAGCAGACCCACTCCAGTCCCCTCATCTCCTAGCCATTCACAAGCAGCGATGCGAGCCCGGGAGTTTGCTGCTGACCTTTTCAGGCGAGCCCAGGGAGGAGGGAAAGATGGTGAAGGCCAGGGGGAGAGGAGAACGTCTGATGGTGGTGTAAAAGAGGCAGTACAGTCAACTGGAGACAAAGGGACCATTGCAGAGACTGTGAGAGAGGAGGGTGGTTGTAAAGGGTTGAGCGTAGAAGAGAGAAGGACTAATTTACTACAACCATTAACCTCAGGTGTTAGCCATAGTCTGCCACAGGTATCGGAACAAGTGATGTCTCCCGCCTCTTCTTCCTCATCCCCGTCAGCCACTCCAACTATGTCTTCATGCCAGGAAGCCAGCCCCAGTGAGCCTGGATATGTAAACTACTCACGCCTACACTACCGCTTACAACAGCCAGGGGCAGCAGAGCAGAATGCAGGAGGTGCAGGAGGTGAGAGATGATAAAAGAGAGAGTCAAAGAATGTGTCCGGTCAGATCCAAAGTATTTCTTCTGACTGGTATTTCTTCCTCATTTGTTTTTCTAGGTTATGAAGATGATAAAGTCCAGCTGCCTTTCACAGTCACAGATCTGAAAGGACGTAACCTCCAGCTGGTTACAGGGCCACACAATGGACAGGTAGGTGTTGGTGCATGTGACTGTAAAGTCAATGGAGAACATGTATGGAAGTAGCAGTAAGGAATAAGTAAGAACTGTCCTGGGGATGTTGGAGTTACAGGGCTGAGTAACCAGAATGGACATGAATTAGACACTTTGAAGACAAAGGTAGAGAGGCAAAGCTGAGATGGTTTGGACACGTACAGAGTATTTTTGTGCGTGTGGTTGATCATGAATTTGTACTTTTTGTTTTGCAGAGTGTTTGTGTTGAGCAGCTGACTCTGGATTTTGAATATCTAATCAATGAGGTGATCAGGAGTGATGCTGCCTGGGCCACACAGTTCTGCTCCTTTAGTGACTATGATGTTGTGATATTGGAGGTCAGCACACACACACACACACACACACACACACACACACACGAAGCTCAGGACACTCGCATTGTCTAATTTACACCCGACTCAAGGTTGCTGTAGCTTTTATGAAACTTGTCATATATGCAGACTGTTTTTATTGTGTTTATTATAAAGTCTTACAGTATTAAAACAGTACTTTCATGTTGCATCACGGCGTAGACTGCAAATACCAGTTCTCATTAAACCTTTGGGTCTTAAAAACTAAGCTGTGTAACTTATCAGTCAGCTGACGCTGCAGCCACTAGCTGGTTGTTTTAGTAAGGTATGGTGACTGTTTGTTCCAAAATGTTACATCATCATCTGCAACTGCAAACAAAAGCAAGAGAAGTCCATAGACTAGTTGTTCCACTTTTTTTTTTTTTTTTTTTTAAATACTGGTTGCTAGTGACGGGACACAGCTACAACATGTAGACAGCATCCTGCAAAACAACTAATCTGATATTGAGTGTGAGCAATATTATGCACAGCTCAAAGTGTACGTTTCAGCGACATTTAAAATATGATTTGATTTTTAAAGAATGTGAATCTTAGTTTTAAACAGTCCTCCGCTTTCTCTCCTCTGAGTCAGGCTGGTGTATTGCATTGTTTAAAGTTGATTCTAATAGTTTGTTTGTTACTTTCCAAATTGTAATTGATCTCAGATCATGTTGGTATTTATATCTTGGGACTTAATTGAAAAAGTGTCATCCTAAAAATACCTGCCTTTGTGAATCTTAAACTCAGTTTTAGAGAACATATTGAGCCCTAAATGAAGTAATTGAAGGTTAAATTCGTTTTTTATTATTGTAATATGGCCTGTAGTAATTTGATTTTGGAGTTAGGAAGACACTTGCACATGCTTCATTCCTAAAAGAGCCTAGTTATGGTTACACTTAATTACTGCAATGTTGCTGCCTCTACAGATCATTGTCTAGACCAGGGGTAGGCAACGCCAGGCCTCGAGTGCCGGTGTCCTGCAGGTTTTAGATGTGTCCTTGATTCAACACAGCTGATTCAAATGGCTAAATTACCTCCTCAACATGTCTTGAAGTTCTCCAGGGGGCTGGTAATGAACTAATCATTTGATTCAGGTGTGTTGACCCAGGGTGAGCTCTAAAACCTGCAGGACACCGGCCCTCGAGGCCTGGCGTTGCCTACCCCTGGTCTAGACTCACTTTTGCATCTAATTTATTGTCCAGTACACATCACAGTTTGACTAGTATTGGCAGGGATAGCTCAGTAGGTAGAGTGGTTGCCCCACGATAGGAAGCTTGTGGGTTCGACCCCACTGAACGCCTACCCTGAGGTACCCCTGAGCAAGGTACCGTCCCTACACACTGCTCCCCGGGTGGCTGCCCACTGCTTCACTTAAATGCAGAGGAGTAATTTCCCTACGGGGACTAACACATACACATTATTATTATTAATATTATTTGTATATTTTTAACAACAAAGCCAAATGGAGTAAAGTCTTCCTGATTTGTCACAAACCTACACTTAAGATTTTTCCCTCGTTTAGACCTCTTAAGGATACTTGTATTTTTGCAGAACTTGGAGGCATAGTGTTCTCTTATTTTGCACCTTGGTCACAGAGTAACCTTCATAACAACAAGAACTAAAGGTTAATGTTTTTGTTTCGCTGGTGGGTTTAAAGAGCTTATAAATGATTCTGTAACTGAAGAGTGCAACTGTTGCTCCAGAGGTGGATTTTAGATTATGTGTTGCTGTCTGTTTATGGAAAATGCAGCTTTATCATTTTTGCAGGCTTTTGTTTCCTTGGTTATGCTTCCCTTGAAAAAAGAAAAGAGATATTAATCTCAAGGGACTTTCTGGTTAAATTAAAAATAAAAAAGCAAGGCTTAAATACACACAGTCAGTGTTTAAGCCTGTTCAGTAGATTGTATGAATTTTTTGCAGTGTTTTTTTTTTTTTTTTTTTTTTTTAATTTCTAGTCCACTAGTTTTCTCCAACTAGGAAATTTCTGATTTCCTTAATTTTAATTTCATACATTTAGTGCATGAACCATGGAAGAACACTTTGCATGTAGGTAACATGTTTTTGATGTGTATCAGGTGTGTCCAGACAGCAACATTGTGATGATCAACATTGGTCTGCTGTTACTAGCATTCTCCAACTCTGACGAGGAGCACTGCAGGTACTTCGCCTGCTCTTTTACCCTAAAGCACCTCGACCCTCACCTGTTTGACCCGCCTTGGATTTTTGACCCGGTGGCTCTTTTTGTTTTCAGGCCAAACACATACCATTCCAACCTGCAGGTTAGCTGGGACCTCAACACGGGTGTATGTCGCACTGTGGGTGTTGGCGATCTCACAGAAGTCAAGGGTCAGACAAGGTGAGCCCTGCAAGCCTGTACCACATACACAGGTTCTCTCTGCCTCCTGTTTCTCGTTAGTTCAGTTGTATTGAAAGGTTTTGTCTGTCCGTCAGCGGGACCGTCTGGAGTTCGTACAGGAAATCCTGTGTGAACACGGTGATGAAGTGGCTTGTCCCCGAGAGCAGCTCCCGTTACATCAACCGCATGACCAATGAAGCTCTCCACAAGGGTGAGTATATAGACACAGAAACAGATGAACATAAATCCTCCCAAATAAATCTGTCAAAAATAAAAACTGCCAAATGTTAAGTCCTTTTTGGAGAAATGAGGCCTTAGTGAGCTGTAAGATAGAAGATCAGAATAAACAAGAGAGCCTTTGACTTTCTAGTCCCAAAAAAATACTGCACTTTCTTTCTGTGTTTAGGACCAAACATTTGACAGCAATAGGCTTTCTGTGCCCCCTGTTTAGAGACCAAAAGCACATCAAAAACATTAAAAGATGAGACTTCTCAGATGTTAAGGACCTGTGTATTTGGACTAATGTTTCTGACTGATTGAAAAGATGAATTGATTGCTTTGTTTTTTAAGTATATGGGATGAGTTTTTATGTTACCAATGATGAAATCACATTCCACCTCATCTATTAAATTACTAAGCTTAATACTAGAAGTCAACTGAGAAAAAAGTAAAGACTGATCCCCTGCGCAGCTTTAATCCAAACTAATGTTTCTTCCTTATACTGAAAAAGAAATAGAGATCTGACTTCTCTTCCTTAACCCTCTCAGGCTCAAATTAAACTTTTTGTTGCTAATGCACAACAAAGTCCTGCAGTGGTACTTCTGAGTAAAAAAAACTCATAAAATATGTATGTGGGGTAATCAGGTTGTTAGTTTTTAACTGTTGCAAATCGGCAACGCCTGCCTCCAGAGGGTTTAAAAACTTCTTTTTTTTTTTATTTTTAGTTTTCATCTTTTGTATCAATAAAAGAAAAAGAGAGAGAGAGAGTTAAGTCCCGCTCTTTTCTCACCTGCAGGCTCATCTCTGCAAGTGTTGGCAGATAGTGACCGGTGTACCTGGATTGTATTGTGAAGGAAGAAGAGATCCACATGTGTCCAAACAACATAAAGAAAAGCACACAGAAGTACACGTTGACATGAGCTCACCTGCAGTATCGACCTTAATCGGAGGCTCCGTTTGTAGCACGTGTTGCTAAAGCCGAACAAAGAACCAGATGAAATACTGTAAAGGTTTTTGTGTGTTTTTTGTAATTGTGTACTGAATTGTTGTAACAACCAAAACCAAGAGCTGGACTGAACAAAGACTTCATTTTTACTTTTGTTTTTATACATTAAGGCAGTTTTATTGTCAGTGAGTGTGAGTAACTGAATGTATGTGATATCTGTACCTGTGTGATGTGCACAAGGTGGGTGTGTGAGAAATTTAACAGATTTTGCTGCTTCTGAACTCATTTCTCATCCAGTGTGGACCAGCTCTGTCCAGCTGTGTGTAAGGCTGCAGTATTTGAAATTTGAAAAACTCTACTGCTTCACTTGATTTCTGTTTTTGTTTTTTTAAAACCCTCGTCAGTGGAACCAGGAGTCACCTGCTTGGCTGGCTGCTGTCGTGCTGTATGAGTGACAGCATGGAATACAGACTGTATTCTGCTGGGATCTTTTGTTTAAATAAAATGTTCAAAAGCGTTATGAGTGTGCTGTGATGATAACTGGATACATGAAAATAATCCAACAGTCTGCAGAGAAGATCTTGCCTGGAGGGGAAATAATTACCACAAAAGTTGTCATGTGACTTCAGCTGAAGCAGTGCTGGTTCCCTAACTAGAACCATTTATATACAAAACAGAACAGGCCCAACATTGGAACAGACCACACTGTCTAGTACTAAAGTTACATTATAAAGACGCAAAGAGCTGGTTTCGCTCAAGGAAAACATGCACAGAGAAGAGGTAAAAGTACTCCACATGTTTAACCGATTAACATACAAATAAAACACAAACGTGTTTTGTTTTTCTTTAAACGTCGTATAGTCTTGTCAACGTGTGAGATCTGCATGATCCATAAATCAACTGAGTTTTGGGTCTGTTAGGGTAGTACTGGGTATTTGCAGTGAGGCTAAAAAGGTTCCATGAGCTCCTAACCGTCAGAATTTTTATTCTTTGTTAGATTTTCAGTTTGGTCGTCTGAAGCCTAAAGACCTTTTGGACTTTTTATCAGATTTTGTTCATCTCCTTCTACAGCCACAAAACATCTGTATAATTAGACATTTATACTTTTTTTTAATTTTTTTATTTCACTAGTTGAATGTATTAATAGAACAATTTTGTAGACTAATTAATTTTAATACTACAATGTCCCAAATAATTTATAATTTAAGTACAGAGAAACTTAAATTTAGGTTTACCTTTTACTGTTCATTAAATGGTCCCTGATCTTCTGTCTTTTAGCTGAAGTAGACCTCCGGGCCATTCATCAGGTCTGACTTGTACAACCTGAGCATTAATTTGTATAAGAACCAAAGAATGAATGAGGGACACGATCAGTTCTGCAAACTCCCACCAAACCAAACCTGAATCTGAGGTTTAACTAATGGATGAACTCCCATCCTCTGTGGCATAAACTTTCCCAGCCAAGTTGAGGATCATGATCCCCCTGAAATGACTATATGATCAAAGGTCTGCTGCCTTAGTTTGCCAATCCAGAGGAACTGCCCCTGACAGCCGATGTTGCGAGGGGCATCAGTGGCAACATCCCCACAACATCTAGAGCAGGTCTTCTCTGAGCCCTTAGGTTCTCTTTTCCTGAGTCTCCGTTAGGTTTAAATAAGTCAAAGAAAAAAATATTATGAAAACAAAGGTGGTCATTTTTTGGGACAATTCCATTACAGCCTTTGTTTCATTTTGAGGACTCCCAAACCAAACTGCCCATCCCCAAACCAACCTCCAGTTGGAAAATGTGGTTAAGAAAGAAATTCCAAGAACAACACAGGGAATGAAGGAAAAACAGTCTGGCACAAGTTTTGATAGCAATCACATCTCTTTAGTTATAACAGTGAGAATAAAGCTACAAACATTGATCACAGGTTTAAGTACAAAGGTCTTCAGAATAACAGCAAGAACCTCGTTCAGAAATGGTTCTGCAGCACAAGCAAGGGACAGAATCCACGGCACAGTTTGTATGACATCGCAGTTGGCGGTTAATTTTAATTCGAGTCAGATTTTTGTAGCCTGCTCTCACATATATATTTATATATAAATGTAAACATACTTTTTTTTCTCCTTTGTCATGTTCTTTGGTGACATCTTTGTAATCAGGTGGTCCTGAGGGACATCCCACTACCATTATAATATTTTTATTTCTTTTCCCCTCAGTCCCACACTCACACATTGCTGCTGGTTGAGCGTGTGCTCTTTGAGGGGGTTAATCTTAAGTCACCATACTCACATGCTTGGTCCATCATCACAATAAAAATATAGCTCAAGACTCTGGCTGGTGGACATACCACGACATACTTATTAAGGCAATAATGGTTAAACAACATACGAATATTTTGGATATATTACGGCGTTCACAAAAAGGTACATAATATAAGTTATCTACAAACGTCCAGCATACACACTTTCTGAAAATAAACATCTACTCTTACACTACAAAAACTTTGAGATAGCTGGTACATCTAGCTGGTACAAAGATTGCAAAATATGTGGAGCTGATCAGGTGGGAAAAGCTTGGTGGGGGGGGTTGCACTCGAGTCATCTGGATGTTTATGTGTGAAAGAAAGATGTTGATGATGAAAGAAAGGATGGATGAAGAAAAACAAACCAGGCAGAATCATCACAAAACTAGACTATCTTTTTTTTTTTTTCTTTTAACAGCTACAAAAAGTTCATGACAACACCACGACTACTTCACAGGACCTTCATTTATTAAACCACCGATACAGAATATATAGAGCACAACCTTTTTTTGTTAAGCCTAGAAATCTCTCAAAAGGCACAGCGTATCAGTTAGTTGGCCAAATGAATAAGGAGTCACATTTATAAAGCCAAATACCTTTCACTCAACGTCCATGTGCCAACAAAAATTCATGATGCAGTATCATTCTAGATGCTACTCTTAAACAAATATATTTTTCAGACAATACCATTCATTCAAGTCCAGCTCCCCTGCATAGTCATTGTGTTAAAGGTAATTAAAGTGATATTTGAGTTTAGAGGACAATGAATCTCTCCACAGCAATCAGGTCAGTGGTTAAGGCGGGATGGGAGGGAATCAAGAATATGCGTATATATAATTCAGGCTGGGCAGGAGCAGCCACTGAAAAGGCAGGGAAGGCACAGGGAACGAGGGGGGGGGACTGTGAAATGATCAAGTGAAGGTAAACATAAAGGCTGCAGCACAAACAGTACAGCAGAGAAAATTTGGCAAAAGGCCCTCCCACTTTCTCACCACAGACGACCAAACATGCAAACCAGAAGCTCACATGGTGCGACAGAACGAGATGACATGATTTGAAACTTAAAGCAAAGGCATGTGTCAAGCATTGTGCTAACCGTACAGGTGATTAGCTAAGGTGGTGTGCTGTCGGTCTCATTGAGCGTGTGCAGACTTAAGTTTGTCCTGGGCTGTTTGACTGGCGGCTCCATCACCTCCTTCTCATCATCAACCGCGCTCAGAGAGCTGGACTGCAGCACCAAATCTCCGGTGTCCTCCTCACTATCTTCATCGTCATCCTCCTCCTCTTCTTCTGAGACATGAAAGACAATAAGTAAATACCACGGTGCCATGCTGAGTGTTGGCCTGTTGCAGCAGCTACTGTGCACTTTTGTTTTGTTTTTTGTTTGAATCTCTAATGCATACATATTTCATTTGTCTTCTCTTTGTCTCACCATCTTTTTCTTTTCTCCCCCTAAACATGAGTTCTTCCTCCCCACCATCTCTATGTGATAGTGCCTCAAGCTGATTTTATTTTGATTAAAATTGGATCAAACCACCAAATTTAAAAATCAGTAGAAAAAACAAAACAAAAAAACCCTTTATATTACCCACAGTTTCTTATGGATGATCTTCAAACTTGACAACAATATACTAAACATTACATACTAAAGTATACCATTTTAGTATGTAAGGTCAAAGGTCAGGGTAACACAAATAAGGCAAAAGTTCAGCACTTTCGTTGCTTTAACTTAAAACATGATTTCATGACTTCACAATGATGCAAAATATACTTTGCTACATTTCCATATTAACAATACTGATATCATCATAAATGACCTCTAAAAACCGCTGATGTCATCATATTGTAATAAAAACTTCTCCTCAGTGGGGACCTTGTTATTGTTTGCATTTAAAAAAAAACAAAGGTGTGAACTCTAAATCTGTAACGCAAAGAGTTTCATAAAAGATGGACGAGTGTCTGAAAAGTGAAGTCAATGCAGAAGTGCATTAATTCAGCATTCTTTGTAATGGCCAGCAGGGGGCAACTGCTGTGGTTCCAAGTAGCAAAACGGCTAAGGCTGAGGCTGGTGCTTATGGGGAATCCTAATAAAAGACTATTTAAGGAAAACCATCCTCATTTACCTTTTTCAATATCTTGAGAGGTCCGGCTCTTGACAGTACTGGCAAACTGCGTCCATGGCAAAGAAAGCACATTTATAAATGTTTGTGAAGGTTCTCATTTATAGACATATTTATAAACTTAATTCAAAAGTGGAATACAAGTATGAGTGTGTGTTCAGGTACATACTTCTGCCATGACTGCTATGGGAGTTTCTCCTCTAGCCTGAGCCACTCTGTGCTCGATTAGGTAGTACATGTACTCATCATACAGCAAGCGGATCAGATGAAAGGACCCAAAACTTGCAGCACTGCGCAGAGTCAAGTCCCGGATTACCATAGAACTGGTGAAGAAAAGAAAAGATTCAGAAAATGTTTCTTTAACATAAAACTGCATCTTTACAAAGCCCATTTTTTCCCCATTTCCCCTCACCTGTAGAAAGACCAGTTGAGCAGGAAAACCTTTGCAGCCTTTGGCAGGGCCATAGGGTTGTGCTCATAGGGCTTTAGGACCTGGGACACCACACTATCTAGCCAGGTAGCCCACTGTTCCAGAGAGTTCTGCTGCTGCAGAGTCGCTTTAAAGTCTTGCTCCAGCCTCTGGATCAAACGGTCTTCACACTGACAAACCCAGGATGCCTGTTCCTGAGGGGGACGCAGGCAAGCACAGTGAGCAATCTGCTGTTTTATTTAAAAAAAAACACTGATGTACAGCAGCAAGTAAGCGCAGGAGACACAGACGGCAGTACTGGCAGACCTGTACGTTATTGAAATCAACCCGATTGAGGTCAGAGAGCATCTGGTTGATCTGAGCTGAGTTCTGGAGGACGGCCCGGGCAGCCTGAGCCAGGTGGTTCAGACTGGTGTAACGACGCAGCGTCTGGGAGAAAGAGCCAATGCACACCACCTGAAAGTAAAAGCGAGGAGAAATAAAGCACCATTGTCAAAAAGAGCCATAAAGAGGACAAGTCACATTTTTCCATCACAATATGGCAGCTCTAAAAACCACCAAGTCGGAAAATACATCACTAATCAGCTTACATTTGGTGATGTAAGGTGAGCTAAGTGCTAAGGGATGCACCCGTGTATTAAATAAAAAGCTCCAAATTAAAACACAGATACAGAGTTCAGTGTAAAAAAAATAAATAAAAATACCTTTATGCGAACCATCTCCTCTGGGATGTTCATCATGGCACCTGTCAACCAGTTTTCCAGACTTTTGGCAAAGTTGCGGATGGCCTGAGTTAAGGCACCTGATGGCGGTGATGCAAAGAGGAAAGACGCAATTTACAGGGATATACAAAAACACAGGAACACTTCTCTCCATTTTAAATGAGCCGCAGTGTATAATTCTTACATACAGTATACATCACTAAAACAGCACTGAAACGTATTCAGGTGGGTTTCGCAGAAAATTAAAACGTTTATACATGACATTATTAACTTACTTGGAATGGGTCTCAGTACATCAGGGATGAGGATCTCCACCAGAGTCTGGTACAGCAGGTTGTCGCACTCTCTCGTCCAGCGTAGCACTGGCTCAAACTTACACAGCACCACCAGGCACGATTTGGGCAGTCGCTTCTCAGACTCGTTGTGTCTGGGTGGGCATGTGAAACAGCTGATCAGCTTCAGTTTCAGCAGGGGATGCTTGGGTGCACACATTTGAGTGTGTTTGCAATACTTACAGGTTGAGCGATTCTGCATCATTGCTCTGGCTAAACCTCCAGAATGATTTCCACAAGGTCTCAACGAGAGTGAACTGAAGGTTGACCATCACATCCAGAATAGCCTGTGAGGATCACACTTAGCATCACAGAGGTGTTCATGGGACCTGTATGTATAACACTGCACTGCTGGATGCTTGTATTTATGTTAAAAATTTCAAGTCATAGGCTCAGCGAGTGAAACCCGATGCTAATTTACACAGGATAGAAAATTAGAAGAAACTGGGCTGGATAAACTTAGGGGTTGCATCAATGTCCAACATAAAATAAAGATTATTTTGAACTGTGTGAATCATCCAAAACTACTTTGTAAATGAGCACAACTTCACTTCAGTGTTTCTGTTTGCATTTCTTTGGAAGCTGATGTTACTGTGCTTTACAACAACTACAAGAACCTTGCTTTTTTCAATGACAAAATGAAATGGCAAGAGAAATAAGTAAATAATGGCAAGAGAAATAAGTACACACACATGGAAAGCATGTCTATTATATTCAGTCTCCATGTCATTTCTTTTGTCTCAGCTGCATACCTCACAGTGTTCTCTGTACAGAGTCTGAAAGGCCTTGAGGTGCTCTAAAAGGATCCCATCGGGCAGGGTTCGATCTTGAAGATCAATTTCCACAAAGTCTGGCAATTGCTTTGATGCCTCTGCACATGATAATGCACAGGAAACAGGAACCACGGAGAGTTGATTCAGTATCATTTGAAATAAAATCATATCCATCCATTTTTTAAACTGCTTATTCAATAAACTAAAAAAGAAACAATGATGAACAATGTGCAGGTGTTCCTCACCTAGGAACTGCTGGTACTGTTGCACCTGGGCCGAAATGTCACAAAGTGTCGAGCCCTGCTGTTGACCTATCCCGCCTACTGTGCCGTTGGTGATCCCCTGTGACTTCTGAACTGGCTTTACCCTATTTGTCACATCATTCACACAGAAACAGAGCCAGAGTTAATGAATATATGAATATATGTGTGCATTGTTGTATTTTTACATATTTTTGTTTGAGTGGATCTTTTCACACAAGGTGTTCAGTTTTGACAAAATAACGTAAAACCCGACAGGAGGACCGGTTGTGGATAAGAACGAAATGTCATCCATGCATAGAATGAAATCATAAACCACAGGAGGAATATTTTTCAGCAATGATGTACTCTACTAGTATTTCATACTATATTTAGAAGCTCAGTACCTGTAATGGCTCAAGGACAAGTTTTAGAGTGCATGGGTGGCTACCTGTTTTTCTGTGAGAAAGGCTGCTGCCTCATCGCCATGTGCTGTTGTTCATCCATCAGTCTGAGCAGAGGTGACCCGGATTTGATCCTCAGACCATAGTAGTGGTACTTAGAGTTCCCTCTGAAACATACACAGGAAAAAGTTATGATAAACCCTTGAGAGACTGGTCTTGCACAGTTCGTGTATGTGTGTCTGTATGCGTGTTTTTGTGTACCTGGTTCCTAATCTCCGTGTACGCAGCCCCATGAAGACAGACCTGATGAGTTTTCCAAAAGATGCAGCATTAACAGGTTCTAGTTTCTGTTCCTGGCAGTGAAGCAGGTAGTGGTAGTAGAGGGTGCAGCGAGGTAAACTCACCCCCTCAGCCCCCTCGTAATTATCACAGAGCCACTGCACCTGGGGAAAAAGGACGTCACAGTATTTGAACCTTTGGGTGGTAGGCTGTCACGGATCATAGATGTGCTTCACTTTCAACTTTTCGACTCACGGTAGCAGGTGGGGCACGAGAGTTGGGGCTGGAGTAACTCTGTCCTCCTCCTCCTCCACCTGCTGTTGGAGTTCCTCCTGCTCCTAAGACATAACCTCCTTGAATAACGTAACCACCTCCACCTGCAACAGCTGCTGTGCTGCTGGCTCCTGCTGTTGCCACAGAAACTGGCTGTGAAGTCACAGATCCAGTGATGTCTGACTCAGAGCTGGGCGTGGCCTCGTAAAAGGTGGAGGCGGACGTAGGAGGTGTCTGGGAATACAGGGGCGACTCGGAGAAGGGGTAATTGTTCGGTCGACTGGACAAGAAAAGACACAGACAATGAAATATATCAATGGCTCTGTGACGAGCAAAGTTTCAGAGTGTGTGTAACTGAACGTGTGAGCATAGAGCAAACAGACAGATAGATCAGGTGCTTTACTACTTACATGGTGGGTGTGGTGAAAGTTGCATCTCCTGCTCCATCCACATATTGGATCTGGCCAGAGTACACATGCTCTACCTGAAAAATTAGCAAAAAGGAGATTAACACAATTAAAGGGTTGCAAGAACTGAATGAAGTCCTCCTTTAGCATAGAATATATTGGACCATCCTCCTAAAGGAAAGGAGATGGCACCCCACATCTCACAATTTAAAGTGTCACACTAACAGACTGTGCTCAACATGACTAACAGTTGCATTTTCCACCTAATGACATAACTCAGCAACATGCAGATATGTTTTGAATGTCCCACTTTATTAAAATCTGCTCCTTATGATGGTGTTGCATGAACAACTGTGAAAAGCACTCTATAACTAAAGATAAATAATGTAATTAAAGTGTAATTGAAGTGAAGGGTGCAGTGAAACTTAGCGTGCATCAGTTATGCTCTCGATAATTATTCGTATTTTACTTATTAAAGCAGATAGTAAATATTGTAATGACGGAAAGACAAATCGACTCTTTAACCGGAACATAAAATATGTGTGGGCACAGTGTGAACAAGACTGCTAAACCTTTTGATTTCACATTTGTGACTGAAAAGCTATATTCTATTTTTTTTTTTTAATTCTAAGGAGTTACTATACAAGATGCACTTGTTATAGTACATTTCAACTCAATGAAATGCAAGCTTAATACATGCTATGCTGGTGTGACTACTAGGTAAAAAGCTGCAAAACTGTTCTCTTTCTACACATCCACTTGGCATGAAGTTATCTTTCTGGCAATTTCAAATTGGTTGCAAAAATATTCCTTAAAACATTTATACAAAAGCAATGTCTTAATCTTCATCAGGCATTATGAAGAAGACAAGCAGAGCAAGCATTCGTTCACCAAGTTCAATATTTGATTTGCTTTCATCGAGTCCTGAAAAGTAACTGTCTCTTTGACTGCCCACGAGGTTCTCCCGGTCTTCAGTAATATCATACTGTGCACTCAACATGTTGATTACACATTAATTAAATCCAATTTGTTAACTTAATTGTATGATAGCAGGCTATTAAGGATTACAACTAATGAAACAAAACTGGCAGCGGTGTGCTTTTGCAGATCAATGTACGTGGTGTGGCATGACTGACATGCTGATGAAGTGATGAGAGGAATTATCTTCCTTACCTCTGGGGTTATATGCACAGACTGTAGATTGTTGACGTGGCCTGTCTGATTCCTCTTGGCTGCCTGAGACACGGCTTGCAACACTGACCTCTGTTGATGTATAAAGCCAGAGCGTCAGATTGAAAGTTGAAAATTTCTTGTAGTGTTTCGTGAATGTCATTCCAGTAAGTCCTGATCAAAGAGCAGTCCCACAGTATGTGTGGTGTGCTCGTTGGTGTCCACATTGTCTCCAACATACAGGGGGATTCCCATCATAATGAATATATGTGTGCATCTTACCTGTGGGGTGGTCTGCACTGATTGGACCACCTGAGTAGGTACACCAGGGGCGGGCGGGCTGGAGTCTGACAAACTGTCACTGGAGGGCACAGAGTCATCTGTGGATGAAACACAAAAGGTAAAGGAGAAAGGTTTCATTTGACGATCAGGCACATTTAACTGAAAACCCATCCACCATCGCTTCAAGCGAAGCACTCACGACAGACTGGTTCCAAATCGTAATAACAGCCACCACAGAACATCTCGCAATCAAGTTTCTTTTTTTGCTCTACTGAGGAAAGATGGACAGTGAGGAGGAGGAGAAGTGTGTCTGTCCAATTCTCATTTCATCCTTATATCTTGTATGCAGAAGGGACAGCCTTGGACAGCTAATCTCCCCAGATGGAGAGAGAAATCCCTCCATCTTGTAAACATGGAGATCAGATGAGAGGGGAAAAAAGAGAGATACGTGTGGGTTGACAACAGCGGGAGAAAATAGAGAACGGAGGTTGGGTGGAGGAGAGGGCAATATTCTCTTGTTTTTATTTTTCAGGTGAGAAAACGTTTTACTTTAACCACCTGTACTGTTGCTCCTGTTGTGATGCTCTTACTCCAACCAAGGTTGAACACTGTGGAAATAGACTACCAGTAACTACACTTTGGTCAAGTCATAGCTGACTAATGCCCAATGTACCACTCAGTTGAATTTTACATTATTATAGCTAAACGCTCTGGCCTAGGTGCTTGTAAATGATAACTCTGATCACAATTTCACCTCCCATTTTACAAGAAAAAGTTTTTTATTCAGGCAACAACATCAGTCTGACAGCTAACTAGTCACCTGTGTTTGGTGCAACAGTATAAATCCAGTCTGTCTGTGGTTTGGTGGATACATTTATACAAGATTTGTCAATCCTGTGTAAAAAAGGATGGCTTGCGTTGTTTAACCTGGTTTAGGGCTTGTTTGTAACCCCAGCCCAAACACACCACTTTAGAATTCTATTGTTTTCATCAATTGGTATAATTAGTACAGTTGATAAGTCAGTTATTTGTTAGAGAACTTTGCTTTTATTTTTTCAATCACCTACCAATAATCCAAGCCTATACAACCTGAAGGTTACAAGGACCATAAATATTTTTTTCTCATTTTACAGCTATATTGTTAACTATTGAATAATGAAAATGTAAATGTTATGTTCTAGACCAGACTGAAGCAACATTTAAGAAACACCATCTAAACCTTACAGTGCAAAACAACATCTAGTCGTATATTATGACTCATAATTATTTGGACAATGCCAAAAGTTTTGTAAATTTGCCTCTGTACTAGAGCAGGGCGATATGGCCAAAAATATTTATCACGATATATATTTGAAAATTTGCGATAACGATATAACCGACGATATAATTGATGCGAGACAAAATACAACTCCACAACATTACTAGCGCAAAAAGACAACCTTCCATTTATTTTCACTTAAACAAGAAGCTGGTTTTTATGTACATTAAAGCTTTATAAAAGTTTAACAGTGCAAATGCAAATTCCTTGCTGAAAGTTTAACCAAAAGGCATTTCCAGTAGAAATTGGCTGACATATCCTGAGTATAACCATGTATAATATCCACTGAAGTTAAAAAGAGGTGCTTTGCAACATTAAACTGCAGTGTGCAGTGCGTATTTTTCGGACCATAAGGTGCATGGGATTATAAGGCACATTAAGCGAAACAAAGCAGTCAGATAAATCAAACTTTATTAAACTCATTCTTCTTGCTTCCTCCACTTCTGTACCATTGATTTATTAATGAATGAATTCTGCTCTATTCCCATGTTGTTGCAGTATATTAATGACTAACCTTGTATTGTGGATGGATGATCTCAGTTGTTCTCCTGACTGAAGTTTGGTCCGTTTACAGCATCCTGCCATGCGATTGCATTTGTCTCTAACTATCAGGAACTTTAACGTTAACTTTTATAAGTGGAAAAGTGTTAGTGTTCGTCCTCCAGCTTCACTGTTTATGTTATGCTAACATAGCTGTGTCGCTAGCAATCACGTAGCACATCATTATATACCAGCTAGGCCAACTTCAGTAACCCTACAAACGTCACTGCTGCTTAGTTTCCTGTCTTCATTTATGTTGGAAGTGATAGCAGAGCTGTACGTTTGAATTTTTCCAGAAATCTCTGTCAGAACATGCTATATCATGCTTAGGTAACTAGCGAGCTAACTTCCGCTAGCTTCCTGCTAACTTCTAACTCCGTTAAATGTAATAAATTTTGTTTTCATGGATGCCTGGAAGTTAAACTTCATAGTTTCACCTGGTTAAGCAGCAATGCTGATCGTTTTATTAAAGATGAAAGAATTTAGACAGTTTTTAACTCTCAGTGATGCTGCAGCGTTCGTTTGACCTGAAACATAGGAGTTTAGGACCCAAATTACTCCCAGATTTAAGAGCATCTTAGTCCGACAAATACGACAATAACGACGGCCGCTTGCATGTTCTGCAAAAAAATGTGCTTTGTCGTGTATCTGACGGACAAACACCAAACCAGTTCCACATCACTGAAGTTGCACCATTTTTACAAACCAATTCTGGTTCATCTGTTTCACTCAACAATCGGCCATGTGCGTATGAAAACAAAGGCACTGCGCATGCGCGTTTTACTCATATTCTATCGCGATATTTCATTTTCCTATCGTTGCCTAACATTATACCGGTATTACCGTGAACGGTATAATATGGCCCAGCCCTACTCTGTACACCACCCCAATGGATATGAAATCAAAAAATCAAGCTATGACTGAGGTGCAGATTTTCAGTTGATTTAAAAAAAAAAAAAAAAGTACTGTATTAACTGTACAGCCATGACTGTATAAATCATTTTCAACACCTAAAAAAGAAAAGTAATTGGACAACTTGGAAGCAATTTAATGGAAAGGTGAAGACAGTTCCTTGTTATTGCATGACAAATTCATTAAACTGTGCTGAAACTGCTTAGGCAACTGTTTACTGGAACATTCAACATGAGGTCTACTTGTCAATCTAAGCATGGGAAGCCATCCTTAACCTGAAAAACCACAATAAACCTATCAATAAACCTATCTGAGAGACAGCAAAAACGTTAGGAGTCATCAAATTAACAATCTGGTGCTTTCTTAGAAAGGAGGGCTGATTTTGCCAGGTCAGCAGCAACAAAAGACCTGAAAGACCACTACAGTGGATGATCACAGAATTCATTCCTTGGTTCCAGCTTCAAAATATCTAACTCAAGAGCACTCTCAAAGAGTAAACGTCTACATTTAAGAGAGCTTACAACAAAGTGCACACCACAAAATACATTCAAGAACAAGACGTCCACATTAAACTTTGACAGAAAGCAAGCGCCTACACAGTTCTTTGGACAGATGAGAGACCGAGATTAATGTGTGCCAGAATGATGTGAAGAAAAAAGTCTGGAGGAATGGAGAAATAGCTCATGTTCGGCAGCTTACGACATTATATGTTAAATATGGTGAAGATAATGTTATGGAATGGGGATCTATATCAAACAGTGGAACCCAGTCATTAGTGTTTAGTGATGACGTGACTGCTGAGAAAAGTATCAGGATAAATAACGATGCATACGGGGCTATAGTCTCTGCTCAGATTCAGCCAAATGTTGCAAAACTAATCAGACGGGGTTTCGCAGTGCAAATGACCATAGTGCTGTGGATTATGACCCAAAGCATACTGCAAAAGCAGTATGAATTTCTCAAGGCAAAGAAATGGGTTATTCTTCAATGATCAAGTCACCTGACCTCGACCCAAACAGAGCAACCTTTCTGTTATTAAATAATGAATGCAGGGAGATCCACAAACAGCTGAAGGCAGCTGCAGTTCCAGACTTCAGGCGGCCATTGGCAGGATAGGATCTCATCCAAGTATTAGAAAACAGTCCTTATTTTTAAAACTGTCTTAGTTTGTCCAATTACTTTTACGCCTCTGAAGATGTGGGGCTGTGTGAAAAAATGGCTATAATTCTCAAAGAGTTAATACGATTTTTGTTTTGTTTTTTTGTTAAATTACAAAAAATGTGTCAGTCACTAAATACTTATGCCCCTAACTGCATAATATTATTCATGTTATAGAAATCTTAAACTATAATTTCCAACAAGCTATCAAAAAATTGAAATACAGAAAACAAACATGCACAAAGTCTGTTCTTTTTACTGTAGTCCATGTTCTAGATACTGTTACATTGTGTACTTTGTATTCCTACTTTATGAGGCAGAGACAAGCCCCAGGCAACAGGCCTGTGAAACTCTCACTCTGGGTGAGAGGGCACAGCGTCACTTGATACTGGCAGGAAAAAAGATCTACAAATAGAAGGCCCTAAAATAAACATACAGATGGGCACTGACACTGGGGTCTCTTTTCATTTCCTCTAGTTAGCATAACTTTTTAAAATACTGATTAGGTTTTTTTGACTAAGCTTTTGTATTTATTTAATAGAATACATTTTAAAATAAGCCATGGCTGATTGAACTTTTCCTAGATAAGAAGTACTAAGTTCAAAAGTGTTATTAATCCATCTTACGTCAGCTACCTTCATTTCTACGATAATGTCTAATTTTGTACATTTGCTACTATGATTTGCAACTTTTGTGGCATCCCAACCCAAAAATTTCTGGTTTTGTTTTTTTTTCTTTTCTCCAAAAGAAATTCAACAACTGCTAGGCAGAAATTTAAAGACATGTTGATGTAGAATAAATATTCTTAAAATCCCCATACGAAGATCTATGTATAACAGTAAAAGCAGCAGAAAAGAGGTTCAGTGAAGTTTCATTCATTGGCTACCCATAGTCCCTAGTTCCCGACTATTAAGGCAAACAATCCAGTGCACATAGATTGTCATCATAACGCATCACCATCACACCGCACAGGTTCAGTCTACATCAGTGGGTTTTCTTTCTTTTTGGTGGGACTTTCCACCAACAGACTGCCTGTGCTGAGATAGGTTTACCTTGGTGCCTTTTTGAGAACCATCCCACATTTGGACATTTTTGAAGACTGAATGTTACTTAGTGTCACTGGCGAAAGCTTCCATTGCCGACACAATCTGTAGACTGCATCTGTGAATCATCAGTAAAGTTCTTATGCTTATGGTAGTCCCTCCAGTAGCCAGTGGATTCAACTTTTGGGAACAGGAATTATGTAATGTCTTGCCAGTACTAGCTTTTTGGCACTAACACCTTTTTATTTTATTTTTTTTCCCCACAGGGGAAATGTGTGGAACCGGTTCTACAGTAGGCACCAGTGCTGCTTCGTTGGAAAAAAGGTATTAGATATCGGTTTGACTTCTTCTTTCTTAAAGAGATAGCAAGAGATGACAGAAATCCTCTGTAATAAGACTGATGGGTGATCAGGAAACATCAATGCAAAATTATTATTTATTATTATTAATAGAATAATTATTATTACTTCTGATATTATGCTCTAGGTATTCTAATTGAGATTGAAATCTCATTTTCTGTGTAAAAACAAAATGCTTGGATATCCAAGCATTATGTTTTTAGTGTTTGTACAACACACATGCACTGACATCCCTTCATAGAAGTTCTGTTTTTCAAATACCCACGAGCAAGCCAAAGTTTGCCACATATCTGGGCGGTTCTAGCCCGGGAGGTTAGTGGTTTGATCCCCGGCTCCTCAACTTCACATATCAAAGTGTCCTTGGCCAAGATAGTAAAATCCCAAAGATGCATCCATTAGTAGTCTGTGAGTGTGTGTTAGGTAAAGAGCTCAAAGTGCATAGAATATAGTGCTGTATGAATGCGTGTGAATGACTCAATCTGGCTTAAAGTGTAACGAGTCTTTGAGGAGACAGTGGGACTAGGAAAGCACTGCATAAATACCAGATCACGAGCATGAGGTTTGCGAATGTAATGAGCTTAAAACATTGATTTGAAATGCAAAAAAAGGTGAACAAGGCCTTGTGTTTTACATGCCTCACCCAGCTATTCATTTCTGTGGAGGAAATTCCCTCTTTCTTTCAAGTACAACAACACAGTTCATTCACAGAGTGACAAAGTGATGCGTCTTCCCCCACAAACAGCATCTGGGAGAGCGCATTTAAAGACAAGCAAAGAGTCACTGTAGTTGTAAAAAAACATTAAGTGTGTGATACAAAATCTAGTGATTCTCAGTGTTTTTTCAAGGAGTAGTTTTTTTCTGTTAATAAAATGTGTTTTGAGGATCTAATTGTCTTGTCAAAATCAAAAAGCTTGAATCCAAGCCAGTATTCATCTGAAACATTAGGGACAGATTTATGGGATAAATACCTCTCCTCTGATCATACAGCCTAGTGCTCAATCTAGAATTGGCTCCACACATTTCTACAAAACAAAAAAACAGCTGCACCCAGAGTCTGAAGTAGAGATGCCAGTAGGTACAAGAGGGGCTGCTGCAAGAAATTTATCACCCATTTGCTTCCACATAAGCATATTAATCCAGTTTCTGGTAGACAAACTATGTAACACAGCTGTCTAGAGACTTTATCCAACAGACACGTGGCGAAAAAAAAAAATTCTACTAGTTTAATCTAAATAACACTCAACCCTGCATGCTGCGCTAATCATTGCCAGAGAGGGATGGAACACTGCTGTCAGCCTTCAACAAAGTTTACAAGAAATCTGTGAAATTTATACATTTCACAACTATATAGTAAACAGTGTCTGCACACAGACAGTTTTCATTTTCATTTCATTTCTTCACTTCTTAATTCAACAGTGGTTTGACTGTGTAAAACTAACTGCCGGTGGATGGAAGTAGAGCAACAGATCACTTTCCTTTGCATTTAAACAATTTTATCTTCATTTTCAACAAGACTTTTGTTGGCATTTTAACATAAAGATACTGACTGTGAGAAAAAAATACTCATTAGTGAAGCTTCATTCCAGCCAGTTATCCAAACATTGGCAGCTGACCAGTCAACATGCCTGGGCTACGAGTTCATTGGTAATGTTGAATCCTGGTGTGTGTATGTGTATGTGTGTATCAGTCACTCCTAAGGTAGTCTCTCACCTGGAATTGTTACTATGATGTACTGAGGTGAGCTGCTTTGACCATTACTCTCCTGGACTGGAGAAGGCTGAAGATTAGGGTTCACGTAGTGCTGTGTGGGAGTAGTCAGAACCACAGCCTTCTGGCTCTGGGCTTGGGTGGGCGGAGCCTGAGAACAAAGTGCATCCTGTCCAGTTTTAGAAGCAGCAGTTGACTGGTTAGCTGACGAAACGGTTCCAGAGGCTGGTGGGATCTCGGACAGGAAGTGTGCAGTCTTTGCGGATGAGGGTGTGGTGGAAGCAGGTGTTGCTATGGTTACTGTGTTGGCCTGCTGAGGCTGAAGGTCTTCGGAGTATCCAGAAGTTGCCATGGCAACCAATGCTTTGAGGCACTGGTTTTATGGATACAGAAAAAATAACATTCATTAATGAAAGTGCTATGGACATACACAGAAATACACTTTGTGGTCCTATTATCTCACCGTGCTTTGACCACTCAGAGTGAGTGAGCGCTTGTGTGTGTGTGTGTGTCCTTGTGTGCCTGTAACATAAACCTTATGAGGAAGTAGGGCTTTTGTCTGAGACTAAGCAGTAGTCTAAAGCCTTTCCTGTTTTGTCAAAACGGAAAGAACCAGTATGATCTTACAGCATAACAGATAACGCAATTAATCAAATTTTCAAAATGTTTCTGACTGACCATGGCCATGACATTTCATCTCAAATAAAACAATCAAAACCGCTGAGCAAAAAAGCAATTAAATTTACGGATTGTGAATAGTCCCGTGATTGCATAACCTGAAGAAAAAATTACTAGAGGCCATCCTACTGCGCGAGAAGCCACTGCTGCGTGAACCAACATGCCACACAACATAAGCATGAGGCACACCGTCCTCACGACAGTCACTTCCACTGGATTCAATGTCAGCGCAAGAAACTTTTTCAAAGTCACTAAATGATTATGAAACATACTGCAATCATCTTGTGTGCGTTTAAAACTCATTAAAAACCCATTGGTGCGTGTGTAGTTTGGTGTGCGTTTCGGTAATTAATCTCTTTAGTCAGCTTTTGTTTGAAATGTGAGTTGAGAAAGTGATAGCTCCCCCCTCTCCAGCTAGGAGATCGCTCACGTTGAGTTATGACGTTAACGCAAGCTAGCCAACTGCTAGCTAGTCACGTCGATAGCGAATAAATCTACGACCACGTTACAAATCTCGCCTCGTGAGTTTCTCGGTAATCGAAACTGTGACAAACAACCTGAACATTATGACAAAATAGCAGAAAAAAGTACGACAGGCGCCACAACACACCCGCCATCTTGTGCTCTTATCAAAGATCTGACATCGCCATAACAACGGTCTACGTTTGGAAAGAAGCTAGCAACCACTTTCATCACCGAAATGCTCGAGCGATTTTGCGCGAGTGTTCGCGACTGCACAAACACACGCACACACACAGTTCACCTAAAATTAAATGGAAATTCAGAGATAGTTTACTTTTCACCTGTTTGTTCCGGTTTTGTCCTTTTTAGGCGTTAAAGTTTTTTCCTCTTAGATTTAGGTTGTTGTTGTTGACTCCCGTTGCTTAGTTCTTGTCGCCAGGACTACCGTGACTATGGCGCCGAGCCTTCACCGGGGCAACTGTTGCTACCCTCTTGTCGTTACCCCTCCCTCTGCTAAATGTTGATTGGCTCTGTAAGGAGGTGGTCGAAGCATCGGTTAGAAAACTCGACCGTTGATTGGCTGGTTACACCTGTCTATCACTTTCGCTAGAATCTAACGTCAAATGAACGCTTGTAATGTTACTTTTTTTGATTGCCCAAAATGTCACACAGATTGGAAATGATGGGATGTAAATTCATTCTTATTCACAGAAAGCGGTGGTTATCTCTGTCCCCGTGTTGTCTCTCTTATAAATAATTAGTATTCGATGATGATAATGGGACGTTCACAACTGATTAGTCACTGTGGGGTCCACTGAAATGTCTCTTTAGTGTAGTGTGTGTGTGTGTGTGTGTCAGCAGTGAGCAGCACCCTTCCTTGGGGTACAAAGATAGTGATATTAGTCCCATGGTAGGCAGAGTTAATGGTGATACTGTGCTAATGTCAGACAGCCCAATCAAAATGATGTGAGGGACAGAAAGGCCACTTAAAGGTCACAGGTGATGAGATTCCCAGTGGCACTGTTGACATCACCTCTGGTATCGTTCAGCATTTTAATCACAACTTTTCTCTTCCTCTGAGTGCATTGTTGCCCGTAAAGGTCTCCAGCCTTATCTCGAGGTATGACGAACACTGGAGGTGAGTTCAGGTCCTCCTCGCTGATGCTAGGCCCTATAAAAGGTGGAAAGAACATCCAAAAAGAAACACAAACCACAGAGACACTTAAACATACCTTCGAGATACCTTCAGTATTTGTTCAGCATCATGTGGAAGGCAGCGCTCTTGACCCTGGGCTTGTTGGTGGCTCTGGTAGACAGGGTGCGCCCCAATGACGGTCATCCCTCTTTTTATGGGGTGAAACTGTGTGGAAGAGAGTTCATACGAGCTGTCATCTTTACCTGTGGTGGTTCTCGCTGGAGGAGAAGCGCAGAAGACTCGGGTAAGACGGTGTGATTTTGTGTGCTGATTTTCTATGATGTGCTTTGTTTTCAAAGAATTAAACTGCAATATTGACAGATTTACTTTTTATTCTTTTTGTCAGCATTTATTGGAGAGAAGACCTATGATCCATGGAAGGCAAATCCCATCCCTCAACTTATGAGCGAGCAAGATCCTGCAGAGTCCGAACCATGGAAAAATCCAGCATCTGTAGCAGCAGGACTCAGCCGCTCAGCTCGCTCACCGATAACAGAAGAGGTCCTGGAGGCTCTACGGAGCGCAGACAGGAAAGGACGGGACGTAGTGGTTGGACTGTCCAATGCTTGCTGCAAGTGGGGCTGCAGCAAGAGTGAAATCAGCTCTCTCTGCTGAACTTAAATTTTTCTAAATATACACCCTGTTCTTTTCAAAATGAAGAACTTTACTCCCATACACAATTTCTTAAATGTCCACTTTCGTTCAACTACCTGTCCATAATATGAATGTCTTCTTGATATTTGTTTGCTCTGGTCGATGTGGTTGTTTAATAAAGCTTTGCTTAGTTGATTATGAAATGTTTTGCTTCGTTAAAAAGAAGAAAGTTATAATAAAGATACTTCATGCTGTTAGAGCACTTCCCATTTTCCAAAGGACTGTTTCACAGTTTTGGTAAGTATTTCAAAATTAAGGAAGTGGTGATGACTACGAGTACATGGTTAAGTACATGGCCTGCGATTAACTGAATTATATCGAAATCATTTTCCTTCCTTAAAATGTAGTTGCTTACTATGATTCTGCAAGGGCTTACAATGTGACAGCCCTGCAGCATATTAGGCTTATGATGCTAGAGTTTTGTTTTTTATTTTGGGAGGGGGGGTCTTTTTCGAACCTAGGACCTGTGTGGCAACAGTGCTAACCACTGTTCCATCTTACTACGTATTACTATAGATAAAGCTAAAATTAGTCATTTAATTAAGTAGTAATATGTGAAGCATGAAAGTGTACATATTGATTAATTAATATTTATCATCCAATAATATCACACATATCATATGATAATGCAATAGTGGATACGTTATATATTTTAGACATGTTTTGAAAACTTTAGTACTATTACTTATGGAATTATAACTTTTACTTAAGTAAAATCGTCTAAATACTTGTCTAAGCACTTTACAAAGTACTTAATTTGAGTGTAGTGCCACTCTTCAAACAATACATATGTCTGAAGGCACAGGAGCACTTGAATGTATACACAGTGTTTTCAGTGCCAGTTTTAACACTGTATTTACCTTGCTCATATCTCCTCTGTGCCATACCGGTGACAAAAATCACGGAGACGCTCATGATTGTGATTGTTGCTGGGCCATCATCTCTGGTGACAGTGTTTTTCTGTCAACGCCCTGTCTCACTTCATACACATAGCTAACAGGCTAGAGGCGTTGAATATGGCTCCATCTAGTGGAGAAAAATGAAACCGCACAAACCGACGTAGGTATATTGTATAATCTGCTCCGTTCACGGAATAAAATATTATCATAATTTTATAATCATACATGCATTATTAATTAAGCGGCAAATGCTCATAAATGCTGAACACAGACTGAAATAACAGTAATACTTAAAGTTGTTTACGTCTCTTTCACCTCGCTCGAATACGGAAGCCGAACGTGATCATACAGATCACCCGGCTTGATTGCAAGGCATGCAATCTCTGTCACATACCAACTAGCATAGCAACCACGTAGATCTACTGCGATTAGAAGTTTGTATTTACCTACACAGACCGCGGATATATATATTATTTAATGTTAGTTGGTACATTGCATCTGCGCGGTTGTCTGTAGGAATATAGATCTACCACATCGGAGAAACCAGGTAAAACCTTTCGCGGTACTTTCAGGATGCTGTTAGCTAGCGGTGCTACTGATAGCTGCCGGGGGAAAGGGGGGGTTGGTGTGCGGCTGCCTTGTTATGCATATTAATTGAACCCCTTTAGCGGCTTTTGTGGCTTGGATTAAAACATAACTGTGGCAGCCGGGTAGTTGATGTGAGAAAGCGTTTCGGCAATCAGTGAATCGTTTACCTGTTACTGCGACGCCAGGCTAGCTTGCTAGCTGATGGAGCGAGACATTTGCGCCTTTACCGTCTGGGCCTCACGTAGAAAAGGTTCTTAGGGTCACGGTTGATAGTTGTTGATGTTTGGCTACTTATTCGTGAAGCCTTAAATGACCACTGGTTGTTGGTGGTGCTCGCCAGAAATGTCAAATGTTCATAAACGCCACTGCTTCCGCAGCACTGTTTTGCTACGCTATACATATTTACACTGACTCCAGCATTTTGTCTCAAATTACGATTCAAAGAACCGGTTTTGAGGCTATTTTAGAATTTGATGTTTTTAATAAGTCAGCATAATTCATTTGTTCTGTAGTCATTACATGGCGTTTTGATTTGTAAGATTACAGGTGCTGCAGTGAGCCCCTAAACGGGTAACGTGTGTGTGTGTTCTGTTGTAGGATGGAGTGGCAGCCGGATGAACAAGGTCTGCAGCAAGTGCTTCAGTTACTCAAGGATTCCCAGTCCCCAGACACAGCAACACAGAGAGCTGTGCAAGAAGTATCCTTACATCTGGCTCTGTATGTGTGTGTGTTTGACAGTTAGGGTGAGAGGAGAAGGTGTGAAATGTTGCCTCCCCCATGAGAGCTGGTGTGTCAGTTTGGAGGACAATGAGAAGATACTGTTTGTTCAGCTTGCATCAAGTGTCTGTGAAATGAAGGTCTGTGAGGATGTGTGAATTCTTGCTCTGTATTTATAGATGATTCAACTCCTTAACAGACTCTGCAGAAACTGGAACAGCTTAACCAGTTTCCAGATTTCAACAACTATCTCATCTTTGTTCTCACAAGCCTAAAATCTGAAGGTGAGTTTGTGCACATCAAATTTATAATTAAAAAAACAAAAAAAAAAAAACGCGTACTAGATTGTTTCATCTTTGCTTACCTCTCTGTATCTCACCACCTCCTTTTGGGTTTTCATGTTGCCTCTCTGCTGTCTTCCTTCTCAAGATGAGCCCACTCGCTCTCTGAGCGGTCTGATTCTGAAGAACAATGTGAAAGCTCACTACCAGAACTTCCCTCCCAATGTGGCAGACTTCATCAAACGAGAATGCCTCAACAACATCGGAGACCCTTCACCGCTTATCAGAGCTACAATCGGTGGGTGTTTCAGTCAGAGAGGGAAGCTTGAGAAATAAAAGGTTTAGTTAGATGGAGTTTTTCAGCAGTGTGAGTCAGATTATTATGGAGGTGGGTGAATTTTTGCAGGTAATATGGTTGTGTGGGAGCAAGCGTTGTATTTTCAAGATCTTTAAATGACAGAGGGTGAGTTATCAGGCTGGGTTTTAAAGCCTAATGTACTAGTGTGTAACTTTTTAACTCTTTATTATAAAGGCATTCTGATCACGACCATCGCCTCCAAAGGAGAGCTGCAGACCTGGCCAGAGCTGCTGCCTCAGCTCTGTAACTTGCTCAACTCGGAGGACTATAACACCTGCGAGGTTAGGGTTACATACCTTAAACACATGCACAGCCTTGCAATGAAAATTTGGTACTATTTTGGTGATAAGGTTTGTGTCTGTTTCTTTTGTAATTTGTTTCTGATTTGTTTGTTTTTTTTGGCAGGGTTCTTTTGGAGCACTGCAAAAGATCTGTGAGGATTCATCAGAGTTGTTGGATAGCGATGCTTTGAACAGACCTCTTAACATCATGATCCCCAAATTCCTCCAGTTTTTCAAACATTGCAGCCCCAAGATCAGGTCAGTGAAATCCAAGTCTCAGTGTCTGAATCTTGCAGAATTAGCAGTTTTCCTTTCCTCCTCATCTAAAATCTCCTCGTTAAAATTATCTCTTGTTTCTTCTTTTTCTTTTTTGCCAAGGTCCCATGCTATAGCTTGTGTGAACCAGTTTATCATTGGCCGAGCTCAGGCTCTGATGGATAACATCGACACCTTTATTGAGGTGAGCAATTCAACATTTTTTACTTTTCCTTATGTTTTTACGAGGATCGCAAAATTTTGCTCCATGAAGGTATTTTTGTTGTTGTTGTTTGTTTGTTTGTTTGTTTTTTTTTTTTGTGAAAGCCTCTTTTTGACTTCAAACGGAAGCTGCATGAACACAGCACTTTTTCAGCTTACTGTGAAAACACCATTTGGCGCCGCACCACCATCTGCTCAGCTGTGATATACTCTGCCACATGTGTTGCAGACAGTGCTGACAGTTTTGTAAACAATGAAGTCTGAGCTGCTCTGCTGGACAAACTATGTGATGACATAATTTCTAAAATGTTCCAAGCCGGTTTTTTTGCCCTGTGTTCTGTAAAACAAAAAAGAAAAGGTTGCATATTTATTCCTGTTGAGCGACATGTCTGCTGTGTCAGTGATGGGCCAAAATGTTCCTAGACTCTAGTTAGTTTGTGGATGTGGGTAGATTGCCAGCACATGTAAAATAATTAAACAGACCTGCACACGTTTTATAGTAAAGGTGTAAAGCCTCATAAAACCTCTAGAATAATAAATTAATAATAAATTGTTTTTGTTCCTTCACCTTTGTTGACCCTACCTGTCTTTCCTTCCCGTTTTTAATTTGTTTTCTTTCTGTTGTTTGTTTATTTTCTATCCAGAGTCTGTTTGCTCTGGCTGGGGACGAGGACAGTGAAGTGAGGAAGAATGTGTGCAGGGCTCTGGTCATGCTCCTAGAAGTCCGAATTGACCGTCTCATCCCTCACATGCACAGCATCATCCAGGTAAAGGCCTGACTCATCTCGACCTTAAACTATGTTTGGCTGTCGCTTTCTCATCTTCTTAATCACTTGTTGTTGGGGTTTTTTTTCCAGTATATGCTCCAGCGGACGCAGGACCCAGATGAGAACGTGGCCCTGGAGGCCTGTGAGTTCTGGCTGACACTGGCTGAACAGCCCATCTGTAAAGAGGCCCTTTCTGGCCACTTGGTCCAGTAAGTGCTCACTTTTTCCCATAGCAAGGACTGGTTTAATGATGAGATAATTTCATCTGAGTAGTAATGTGTTTCCTTATCTTTTTTTTTTTTTTCCTTTTCAGACTGATACCTATACTGGTGAATGGGATGAAGTATTCTGAAATAGATATCATTCTACTAAAGGTTAGCATCCTCTGGACAAATCTGGCATCTCTTCTTGTGTTTTGCTGTTTACCTGTGTTCTGCATTCACCTTGAGCTCTGATCTCCTCCAGGGTGATGTTGAAGAGGACGAGACGATTCCAGACAGCGAGCAGGACATCAAGCCTCGCTTCCACAAGTCCCGCACTGTCACCCTGCAGCATGAAGGAGGGGAGGGCGAGGAGGGGGAGGACATCGATGAAGATGAGGACGATGATGATGACACGCTGTCTGATTGGAACCTACGTGAGTTTCGCATGCAAAGTTAGAATTAAAGTTAGATTAGATTTCCTTACCAAAACAATTCAAATGGAGCAGAACAGCACAAAAAATTAAACGTAGAACTAAATTATTAATAAAGAAAAGGTTCTTGTGAAATCTTTTGTGACATAAAATAATCTAAGCATTAGAAGGAAAGAGGTAGGACTGGGTGATCTTTTGAACATTATTTTAAAATTAAGGTTAAAGTAGAATAGAATACAAGGATGTTTGATTGAAAAGGGATCCTGTAGGTTTTTTTGAACCTGTGTGGAAACTGCATGATGTCAAAAACGTCTTTCAACCTAAAACCTATTATATACTGTTTTGTTGTGTAGTATTATTATTAAAAAAGTGCTTCACTTTTTTTCTTCTTCTATTTTTTTCTTCAAAACAGTACATTTGAAAATTCATGGACAAGGTTTAGGGTTAGCATTCAAAACGGTTTTTGGTTAAAGAGTGTGCACATACCGGTGAATTACTCATTACAGAAACATAAAAATGATTTTAGCAATTACCGATACTGTTAATTGTTAATGTTTAATTATTAACCTTCATTGGGTGGTGGTGTAACAAATTTGTTAAGCGCCCCATGTGTGTTTGCAAGAGTGTGTGCACGCGCAGGTATGTGAGAGATATGAATAGAAATGGATTGATTTCTCTGCGGAGCATTTACCAAAAAAAACACACCTACTTATCCTCTTTATTATAATCATTATAACCCTGTTGTCGTACCTTTTATTATAACATAGTTATCCAACACTGATCTTGGATTTTCCTCTTTTCAGGGAAGTGCTCTGCTGCCGCTCTGGATGTTCTTGCCAACGTGTTTCGTGAGGAGTTGCTGCCTCATCTCCTCCCCTTGCTCAAAGGCCTGCTTTTCCATCCTGATTGGGTCATCAAGGAGTCTGGCATCCTGGTGCTTGGGGCTATTGCTGAGGGTAAGATGAGGCAGAAGCACAGTAAAGGGGACTTGATATGTTTATCTATTTTACCTGAGAAAAAATAAATTTCTAGTTTTAATCTGGGCTTTTTGTGGTACCCCAGTTCATCCACTACTGAAACAAGCCATGTTAGTTTTCTTGGCCCCTTCTTTTAAGCTAACTTGCCTATTGCTTGAACAGAAGGTGGATGGATTTTTTTTTGCTACAGCCAGAGCTGTGTATCTGAGATTAGAGCAGGGCAATATGACCAAAAACATTTATCGCGATATACATTTGAAAATTTGCGATAACGATATAACTGACAATATAATTGACACTAGACAAAACATTTGACATATTTTTGAGCGCCGTGTACCACATAAAATCGTTTCGAGGTCAGTAAACACAACCAGAATTCATACAGAAGGCACACGGGATTATAAGGGGCACTGTCGATTTTCAGAAAAATCAAAGGAGTGATTTTGCATTTACACGGTAATAACGACGGCCCGCTAGCACGCTCTACCAAAAATAGTGCTTTGTTGTGTATCGGAGGGACGAAAGCCAAACCAGTTCCACACCACTGAAGTTGCAGCATTTTTACAAACCAATTCTGGTTCATCTGTTTCATTTAACGATCCACTTTCGCCCTTCTCATTCTCCGTCGCCGCCATGCTTTTTCCGCCATGTGCGTATGAAAACAAAGGCACTGCGGATGTGCGTTTTACCCATAATCTATCGCGATATTTCATTTTCTTATCGTTGCCCAACATTATACCGGTATTACCGTGAATGTTATGATATGGCCCAGCCCTATCTGAGATCACATTAAGGATATCTGCTCTCACTGACCAGAACCAAGAGTACAAAAACTGCCTGAAACAAAGCACTTAGAGCAATCTGAAAACTGAACCTTTGGCTCCTAGGGATTACTTTTGTATATGACAGAAAACGGGTATGTGTTTACCTAGGTCCCCTCTAAAGAAAACTGATCATAGATGATAAGTTTAAGACTGTAACTATGGGGAGACCCCCCACATATTGTGTAATCTTTTATAAAACATTTTTTAAAAATTCTTTTTTAAATTTTAGAAATATCAAAACAAATTGTTTTCTCATTTCCACAATAGTGATAAATAAATTATGTTTATCCTTCCAGGATGTATGCAGGGTATGGTACCTTACTTGCCTGAGCTTATCCCTCACCTCATCCAGTGTTTATGTGACAAGAAGGCCTTGGTGCGCTCCATTGCCTGCTGGACCCTCAGTCGCTATGCCCACTGGGTGGTCAGCCAGCCCCCTGATGCTCACCTCAAACCCCTCATGACGGAGCTGCTCAAACGGATCCTGGATGGCAACAAGAGAGTACAAGAGGCTGCATGCAGGTACAGATCTTCCCTTTTCTTTGTTTTCTGTGTGCTTTCTAGTTTCTTACTAATAAGTGGTTAAACAAATTGCGTCCTTCCTCAAAGTGCATTTGCCACTCTGGAGGAAGAAGCATGCACAGAGCTGGTACCATACCTGAGCTTTATCCTGGACACCCTGGTTTTTGCTTTTGGGAAGTACCAGCACAAAAACCTCCTCATCCTCTATGATGCCATAGGAACACTGGCAGACTCTGTGGGACACCATCTCAACCAGCCTGTGAGCCCGAACGTTTTAGACACAACTGCATGCATTTACACAAAAATGACAAAAAACAAAGACAAAAATCTCCCTCTTGTTTTGTTTAGGAGTACATACAAAAGCTGATGCCTCCACTGATAGCCAAGTGGAATGAGTTGAAGGATGAGGACAAAGATCTCTTCCCTCTGCTCGAGTGTCTGTCATCTGTTGCCACAGCGCTGCAGAGCGGCTTCCTTCCCTATTGTGAGCCCGTCTATCAGCGCTGTGTCACCCTGGTCCAGAAGACCCTTGCTCAGGCCATGGTGAACCAAACATGCATATTTAATTACTCACAATTTATGCTTTTTCTGCTTTACATAAATGACACTCGTTTTGCGTACATCTCAGATGTACAGTCAGCAGCCAGATCAGTATGAAGCACCCGACAAGGACTTCATGATTGTGGCCTTGGATCTTTTAAGTGGCTTGGCAGAGGGACTCGGAGGCCATGTGGACACACTCGTGGCTCGCAGTAATATCATGACCCTGCTTTTCCAATGCATGCAGGTGAGGAGAGCCTATGTTTGTGTGAATGCCTTTCCAGAGATCATTCAGAGTCAATGCTGTATATGTCTAAGTTTTCATTTTTAATGTTGGTGTATGAATCTCTGAGTCTCTCTCTGAATCAAATTAGCTGCATGCATGTACATCGGTATTAGTGTAATTTCATGTTTTTTTAAATCCCTGGTTCTTTGTATCAGTTGTATTTAGAAATGCTCATGTAAACAGGATATTTTCCACTACTTTTCACTCTGCATTTAATTTTAATGTGAAGTAGCCAGAGGAAATGTGCTATATTTGTAGCAGAGTGCTCAGCGCTTGCAGCCATTTGATCACAGAAGGTTTATCTGGAAAGAAACACTTTTTTTTTTGTTTTAAACTGCTCATGTTTTGCAATGTTTTATTTTTTTCAAAATCGCAGAAGAAGGAGGAGGACAACTGCCACGACGTGTTAGATGTGCCAAATTCTTTCAGTCATTTGATGGTGTATATTCACATTACTCCTTGTCTTTCTGTCTCTTTTGTCCCAGGATACGATGCCCGAAGTAAGACAGAGTTCATTTGCTCTGCTGGGTGACTTGACCAAGGCTTGCTTTCCTCATGTCAAACCCTGTATCGGTAAACATTTAGCTGTCTGTTACCCTTACACACCTGTACATACATGTACGTATCCCATAATTCTGCTTTAACATTTTGTGTCTCTCTTAGCTGAATTCATGCCAATCCTCGGAACAAATCTGAACCCAGAGTTCATCTCCGTCTGCAACAACGCTACCTGGGCCATAGGAGAGATCTGCATGCAGATGGGTACGTGGAAGAAGCCCAGTTTTTGTTCTATGTATTTATGCTAACTTTTTGATGTACGGCTGTACGGTGTGAGATGTCGTGTGTCTCATTTTATTTTTATTTCTCTGTCAGGAGTGGAGATGCAGCCATACATTGCTATGGTTCTGAACCAGCTGGTGGAGATTATTAATCGACCCAATACTCCCAAGACCCTGTTGGAGAACACCGGTATATGATTTCACCGATCATTTTATACATGCTTTCAAGGGGAAGGGACTTGTACAGATACAAATACGCATTTATCTAAGAGCAGGTTTGACTCATCTCTGTTCTCTTCCAGCAATCACCATTGGCCGGCTGGGCTATGTGTGTCCTCAGGAGGTCGCGCCCATGTTGCCGCAGTTCATCCGACCCTGGTGAGAGATGGTTTGATTCTGAGTCTGAAAAGTGAGGTTGAAGTGAAAATGCAGACTTAAGATACTTTGTTCTAATGGATGCATTATCATTTATATAACTTCATTCTTTAAATGATTTCCAGAATTGTTACTGAATTCCTTGAGGAATAAGAATTCTTTTCTTAAAGCCCAATAGAAAAATAAGTCGTCTTTCACAGTGACACAACAGTTTGCATGTCTCCCATAAATTTTTGATTTGGTTTATCTCTTATTAAAATGGGACTTGTGAACTCACAATTCTGGCAGCATCATGCTTAGCGGTCACTAACTGGTTAATAATTGCACAATGCAGGTGTACGTCTCTCCGAAACATCCGAGACAACGAGGAGAAAGACTCCGCCTTCCGAGGGATTTGCATTATGATTGGCGTGAACCCTGGAGGTGTGGTGCAGGTGAGACACTGCTCCTTGCAGTCATTAGGATTCACAGTGTGCGTATTTGGCTGTAAATTAAATCAAAAGATAGTGTTGAGGTTGATCTCTTCCTGTGTTTGTTCAGGACTTCATCTTCTTCTGTGACGCTGTGGCCTCCTGGGTCAATCCTAAAGATGACCTGAGAGACATGTTCTACAAGGTGAGGGTCCACCTCATTTTAAGGGGCGAGTTCTTGTTTCCACAGCTAGTACCATCCTTCTGTCTCCTCTCCCTCTGAGAGTGACTCGGTGTGAGGTGCAGTGACCTTAGGCGCAGCAGAGTGTTAACTATGAACCTCAGCAGCACAGACAGGGATGTTTCTATGCAGAAAAACTGACTGCACACATTCCCCTCAGGGTCCATCACATAAAGTGTGATCTAAGACTAGACAGACAAACGTCAAAGCACAAGGATCCATTCAGTAATGTTTAATTCAGTCTAATGTATCAGTGTGCTGGGCTTCATTATAAAAGGAACCCTTAATATGGATTTGGATCAGACTGATTGCATTGCAACAGAACTTGTGTAGGACCCTTCCTTTGATGCATTTGATTACTGACCTGTTTCATAATACCCCGTTCCTCTATGGCGAACAAAATGAAATTGGTAAATCTGCCTGGTCTATAAATTTACCTTTTATACTAGGGCTGTGCGATATGACCAAAATCTCATATCCTGATATAAGACATTTATTGTCCCGACAACGGTATGTATCACAAATGTTACATTTTCTGTAAATTCTGTGAATCTCGACTTGCGTGAAGTGTTTTCAGCTGGGCATCGTGTACCTGGAGTCGAGTGTTACATAAGTTGAAACGGCCGCAATTTTCTTTGTGAGTTTTTATTTTATGGCGTGTCTAAGGTTTATTTTTTAGCACCTGACGGCTCTTTTTAGCTTCTTGTCCGTAAACACTCTGCATGCTATTTCACGTAATTCAGTTTATTTTGAAAAATCTCAACAGGATCTTCAGATTTATTTTGAAAGGTTTATGTGGAAAACAAAGAAGCGGACAGCGGAGCCACGAGATGGTTTTACCGTCGTTGTTGCTAACGGCAACGCATAAAAACTGTCGCTTGTCCGTACGTGGTGTGGTTATATTAAGAGAAAGAGAGAACTTTAAGAAATTCTACAGTGACCATCAAAACGATGAAAAAATATTTGCGTAAACAGTTTATTTTGCGACACCACGAAATAAATGATAGCGTAAAATGAAACGATGGACGTTTTCATATTGTCATCCGATACGCATCGTTATATCGAACAGCCCTATTTTATACTATTTTGATCTAAGCTGATTTTGGCCTAGTTTATAGTATTTTGATACTATATGACGTAGGTCTCCAGAAAATATTGGGTGATGCTTATTAGTTTCACTCCATGTCCCTGAAGGAAGTAACCACTTACTGGACACTGTTTTGCACACACATACTTTACTTAGGCGGGGCTCTCTCAGCTATATATGGCTCCTTATTTAAGTATTTGTTTTTTATGTTCCTCTAAGAGAACTATTGCATTATTTTGAAAGTTGAATCACTGCTAACCGGCTACCTTCAGCTGGATTGCTGGCTCGGTTGTAGTTGTGGTGGTTAAAATGTGACCACAAGTGACACATTCAGTGGGTCTGTAATGCAGTAAGCAGTGGTTGCAGCATAACATATAAAGACAAAGTGGAAATGTTAGAGCAGATAATAACAGAAGATCCCGAGGTTGTAATTATGCTTTTTCACTGGACTGTTTCTCGATCAGTCCACTTCTCCTGCCTGCTTGAGATATTGAAGAGATGCCATTTTTCTGTTTCCAAAGATCTTGCATGGTTTTAAGGAGCAGGTTGGGGAGGAGAACTGGCAACAGTTTTCAGAGCAGTTCCCACCACTGCTGAAGGAGAGACTGGCAGCCTGCTATGGGGTTTAGATTCTCTACACCCACCTAAGAGGTAATGCCACATCCAGCTTCATTTAAACTGCATTTTTAGGCACAAACTGCATTTGATTAATATTAACTTATTTGTGTCCATCTCTCTCTCTCACTTTTCGCTCCTTCCAGGTGAGCCAGCAGGAGGAGGGTGAATGGGAAACTCATCCATCTGTGTATTGCACTGCCCTGATCTGGGGGGAGGGAGAGGGATGCTATTGGCCGCTCCCCCTGATGGACGGCCCCCACGCCCTATGTGTTTGTCCATAGAGGGAGGGTAGGCGGGTGGGAGGGAGGGACAGGGAGGACACCTCTAGATTAACTAGGCAGGGACCTGACACAGAAAAACTAACTGGTAGGGACAGATAGAGAGGGACAGAGAGGAGGAGACGGAGGAGAGATGGAGGGAGAGACAGGATGGGAAAGAGGAGAGGCAGGGAAAGATACCAGCATAGAGTGAGTTCAGGGAAAGAAACGGAGGGAATTCAGTAATAAGGAAGGGAAAAAAGAGCCACAGAAAGGTCTGTTACTTGGCTTTGAGGACAGGGACAGCTGAGATTTTAATGGGATTCTTAAACTTAAGAGTAATTCTTGACCGACAGAGACAGACCAATGAACACAGACTCTCACACTTTAACTTGCACATGCTGTACATTCAGTACATGTAACAGACTGTAGGTGGCACTATAATTTAGACTTTTTAAGACCTACTACATGTAGTTAGGGACCGACAGGTGTCTAAATTCTGTTCATTTTCTGGGTGATACATTTCTTTTCCGGGGAATAGGATTCAGTATAAATTACTTCATCCATAGTCACTGAAACAATACTTAACTGTAAGATAATCTAGCTATCTTCATCTGTGTTTCCTACCTTCATTTTTGACCAGAGTGCTGCTTCACAGAGCTTTCTATCTATCAGACGTATTCCTGTCACATTTTCTACCTGATCAAACCAGAGTAAGAGAGCAGGAGGGAAAAAAACTAAGCATCTTTTCCTCTTGGCTTCACAGCAACCATTCCTCTAGGAAGGGAGGATTAGGGCTAACACATTTGTTTTCTCTCCAGAGGGGGAGGAAATATTACCAAGAAAATCACATTTTTAGTTGTCTCTGTGCAGTTTTGTGCGTGTGAATGTGCACGCGCGCACGTGTGTGCATGTGCAGTTTATAAATCCTTACTTCGGCATTCTGTGTTAACAGTCCGTGAAATGTGTATTGTTTTTGATATGGTACCGAGCTAAAACTTGACTCCCACCGCGATGTCCTTTGGCACCTGTTAACTGTGACCGTGTGTGTGTGTTTGTTTGTTTTTTTTGTATGTGTGTGAGTGTGTATGTGTTTGTCTACATTCGTACTGATATCCATTTGATGCCATATCAATATCTTAAGTAAAACAGTGATTGGCAGTGTCATTGTGATCTTTATAATGTTTTAAAACTGGTCCTTTTTTTGCTGCTACTGATGATTCTTGTTTTTGTTTTTTTTATATAGTGGATTTAAATTCGCACACTTAACACAAAAAATGAATTAATGCTATTTTCAGTGACTGTTAAGTTGTTTTTTGCACTTTTTTTTTAAATTTTATTTTACCTATATTTTGTTTTTGTATGGATTTTTTTTTTTAACCTCACCCATATGATATGTTTTGACCCTAATGTCAGTGTTTGTCATACTGTGTTGCACTGTGAAATTAAGTGTCTGTGACTGGCAAAAATATCCCAATACTAAATGGCAAATAAAAATAACTTTGTGAAACTGCGACTAATCCGCACTTTTACAATGACTAACCTTGCCATATTGCTGAGTGGTACGCGTGTGAATGTATGTGTGTGTGTGTGTGTGTGTGTGTGTGTGATCCTGCATGTGTAGGTGCGCATGAGTACCTTTTTTTACCTATGAGCATGTTTTTGATAGTTTAGTTATGATGTGTGCACAGTAGGGATGCAAATGATATTTTCTTTCTGTATTTGGAAGGGTTGTAGCCTGCCCCAGCATACTTTGTGTGCATGCTCAGTGTCGGTGTTTTCACTTTGCGTGCGTGTATGTGTGAAAGTGTGTGTGTGTGCGCAGTTTGATGGATATTTTAGAATAAAATGATTGCCCTTTACACACCAACACACCACCTCAAATCACAATAAGACAAGAGCACAGTACACTTAAAATAATAAAAGCTAGGACACTGCCAAAGAGCAATAGCCACTGAAATTTGAAAAGCAGACAGTGATTAGAGGTGAGCTGCTATTTCCAATAGTCACCTTGTTTGTCGTGCTGGTGTAGAGTTAGACGCACAGTGGGGCTTTTATGGATAATCGTTGTTAAGGTTTTTCCAGCAAAATTGACTACAGGGATTTTTTTTTTTTCCATTTGATAATCTGCCAGTGTTTTGCAGCATGTTGACATTTGGAAACACGCAGTGGTACTTGGTTTGACCTAGACTGTGACCATAGAGATAATCAAACCGATCCTTAGTTATTTCAAATATGCGACAATCTCAACCCCAGTTTAATTCTCTCGCCACTGTCTCTTAGTTCAAAGCTTGAAAACGCATAAAAATGTTTGTGGTTGCTTGCTTTTTGCTTTACTGCTATTTTTTTTTAATCTTCATGAGCAGTTTTTGTATTGGCAAGGTCGGTGTATTTTGTTTCTTTGTCTTCTTCAGTGCCAGTCAAGATTATGATGAATTTGAAGTGAAAGTGGGGGCGTCACGGCTTCTTTAAGAGGAGAAGAAGCAGTTTATGTGTCCGTTCTGTTTATATAATAAAAAGCATGATAATGTTGCAGTTTGGCAGAAAGACTTTGGTACTTTTTGTTTTTCTGTGAATTCCTCTCGCCAGTCGTGTTCCCTTTTTTTGGAAGATGGGAATAGAAATAAAAATGCTTTCAGTCTATTATATGATTTATAGTTTGTGTGGAATCTCAAAAGTCCAGATGGATAGTGGAGTCGTGAAATAAATCATGACGTGCATGCTGAAGGGTGATTGTTACAGTTGCCAGTCCAGTGTTTTTTATCAAAGGATGACGGTTTGGCGTGAATTCTTAACTCTTAAAAATCCTTAGCCCTTAGGGCTTAAAAGTTTGTTTGTTTTTAAGCTGTATTTTCTGTTCATGCAAAACTGAGCTGCAAACTCCATCATGTTCAGCCATGAGTTATCTCTGGAAATATTAATGTTACCAGAATTTCCTCAGGTCACCTCGTCAGGAACTCTACGTGGCACAAAGGTGGATGTTTTACAAAAGCGCACTGCAGGACTCTCAGGAAATAAAAGTAACATCGCTTGCTCTGTTTAGTTTTCACAGCAGACCTGGCTCTTGTACTGAAAAGTAATGATGCAAATGTCCCAGCTGTCCCGCTAAACTGTTACCTTTATCCCAGAAAACATTACAGTGTCTCTTAATCTGCAAGGGTCACTTATAGATCTGGAGGAACAGGAAGAACAGTTACTTTAATGTGTAGGTGTTCACGGAGAGAAAATGTGGCATATTCAGATGTTTGTATCTTGTATCTGCAGTTTATTTACTTAATTTCAAATATGAACTTTGTATATATTTCACACATTTTTCACTGCTCAGTGTAGATTTTTTTTTTAATATACCAATTTCATTTTCAAAATTAAGATGTATTGTTTTGATCATTGTAGTGCATTTTGGGCACATCTATGGAAATGCGTTTATAAAATGTTATGAGTAATATGATCCACCGCAGACTCCTCAGACTGGGTCAGTGATTAAACACATTCAACATAAAAGTAACATGGTACATGCATAACATTACTTTCTCAGCTACTTTTAACTGTGAACTAAAATATCTTATACGAGTGTATATAACAACAGCCTTTAGTTCATGGATTCTGCATTTGAAGCCTCCATATTAGCATTTTGTAGCATATAGCATTAGCATGTTATACTTTTAACGTCAGTAGTGACTCCCTAAATTGCACAGCTACAATGCACAGACATACATAGGCTACTTTCTAATTATGTTGATAAAATACAAGAATTTCACTCACCAACAGTGAACCACAAACATCTGGGACGTATAATTTCTCAGAGCTCAGAACTGTTTCCAGGATATTTAATGGAGATCTTTCAGCCAGTTGAAGAGGTTTGTGGGAAATTAAAAAATTCTATCAGCAATAAAAAAAATTAAGTACTAGAAAAAAAGGAGAATTCAGTGACTTTTAATGACTTATAACGTGCACGAACATCCAGCTTTCATATAAACTCATACACAGTAATTTAAAGCAGCTGCACTCAATCACAAGATTTAAGGATGAGGTAATGGAGCTAATAAAATGTAATTTATACAGAGTGTTAGAGTTGAATAACACTGCATCATAAAGCTTTGTTTACAGTTTGCAAACTAGTCGAGGTACATGAGAGGGAATCCACTTTTACAGTGATGTAACGAGGAAAACGAGACTGTTTTTCACAAAGATCATGATCTCCTTATGGTTGCATTAACATGGAAATACAATTTCAGAATACAATACAGAATATGCTGCTTTCTGAAAATAGTGTAAAGATACAGTATTTGTAAATGTTAACACACCAGCCTAAATGTTGCAGTTTATAATTAAAGGCCATATTTATTATGTAAACAACTGAAGATCTGTGAGAAATCTCCAGGACCGTATTACATGCGATTTCAGATTTCTGCTATGCAGCAGAGCTCCACCTCAATATTTAGCCTGAAGCTTGAGGTGACGTTTGGGCAGAGAAAGTTCAGGGAAACCCCCGAGTTAAGCTCTTTTCTGTCTGATCACTTCTCTCCCAGTGTTTCCTTCCTTATCTGTCCCTTTTTCCGTCTCTGTACTGAGACACCATCACACGTAGATCAGCACACAAAATCTGCATCCAATGCAAAAACTGTGAGAAAGCTGGCTCGCTCGCTTTGACAGATAAAAATGTAGGCTCAGTTGTTTCTGTATGTGTTTGTTTCAGCTGTAAACTGATACAAACAGGCTTTCATCTTCTGTTGGTGTCCTTATTCAGCTTTTTGTTCAATTTACAAAGTTCACAAAGAAGAAGGGAAGAGCTGATGGTCCCACAGGGCCAGATATTTTTGCCATGACCTCATGAAGGCTTTAGTTACAGTTCACTCTGGTCTGGTTTTTGCTACAATGCTTGAAGAACAAACCTACAAATATAATTTCACCTGAACAGAATGTTTTGGTTGTTTTCTGCACTAAATAATATCTAACAAGACCTTTTGGATTTATTTTTTAAAATAAAATCCAAAAGATTGTTGACCTTTAGAATTGCACATGTACACACCTTCATACTGAAATCATGTAGTTGTTTCTTTCACTGAGCTAAAGCACTTAATTTTTAAAGTTTCTCTTACCAGCAGTTCTGCTAACTAACAACTTTTGGTGGGATTAATGGAAAAAGATGCAAATGGTGGTTGGTGGATGGTGGTTGAACAGCTGAACGGGTCATAGCGTTCATGAGAAACTGCCAGTTGAGCAACCTAAATGTTTCAGATCATCAAACAAACTTTAATATTAGACATCGATGTGGAAGAATTTAGGTTCTTCTTTGCAGATTTGTTGAAATTCAACCACAGTGGAGGGTTTGTGAGCATAAATGGCCCGTTTAAGGTCACGCCAAAGCACCTCAGTTGGATTTAAGCCCACACTTTGACTATGTCACTCCAAAACCTTCATTTTTTTTCAGAGTCGTGCAGAGTTTGACTTGCTGGTGTGTTTTGGATCATTGTCAACATTCCTCCACAGCAATGATAGTTGTAGCTGCCAGACAAAAGGAAAAGGGCAAATACGAGGCTTGTGGAGATGATGAGAGATGGCGACGTGTGCGACAGAGGAATATGACAACAGGAAGTGTTGGAAATGAATGATCTGCTGAGGTGACCCCAAACAGGAGCAGCTGGATGAAGGTTAGGATTGGCCTTGCGCATAAATGCTTGTCAGACCTGGATATTACAACACTACTGTCGCATTTTGCTCATATTATGAAAGTTTATTTCACACAGCGAGAAATAAATGGGCACATTGACAAGAAAATAATTTACAAAGCTAAAACAAGTAATCAGAGGCTACTTAGTCTAACTTTTAAATATTTTCTGGTGTAGAAATCACTGTGGACCATTTAAGAAAAGTGCTGAAGTGATTAAACATCATATATAACATTGCCCTGAATTCACATTTAAAAGTCACATGGTACCTAAGCTGAGATATTGAACACATATGGTGACTACCTACTCCAGGATGCCAGTCTGATGGCTTCATTTATAATTGAAAATAATAATAATAAAAAAAGCTTTATCTATATATATCTATATCTATATATATCTATATATCTATATATCTATATCTATCTATACACACATAGATATAGACATAGATATATACAGAGGAAAAAAAGAAACATTTATCTACAGCAAATACAGCAGGTACAGATAAAATCATAGAGACATGAGAGCACTGTGCTCATGGCTGTGAAATTGCTATGATTTAATACACTCTCTGTGGTCTGGGCACCATAAAAACAGTAAATGGTCTGCCAATCATCAAATGTCATTGTTTAATACAGCCAGATTCCTGACACATCCACAGGGCATGTCTTGGTCCTTAAAGACACTGGAAAGTAGACATATAGACAATATTATGCAATATCTTAAAATGATTTTATACACAGAATAAAATTTAAGAATATTACCACAAATGTTCCTTTCCTTATACAGTTTATCTTCTTGCACCTCTTTCCTTCCACATGCCTTTGCAAAGTGAAGCTATGCTCTTGCAGCAATAATGATATCAATCCCCACTTTGTTTCAGTCTCTTATTTTACCCCTTACTGGGGTCAGAAGTTGCTGAAGATCTCTTGTTTCTTGCTCCAGTCCATAGGGGGTGCTCTTTTCCTGTTGCGGCTGCCCAGGACCTTTTGCTTAGCCTCGGCAGCTGTTGGGCTAAGACGCAGACCGCTGTCCATAAAAGGGTCTGGAATATGACTGTCATCCTCATCAGGGATCTACAGTACACACAAACACACTTTCTTTAATTACACTATCATTTTCAGATCGTATTGTTGATGTCGCACATCATTTCTGTGTAGGTTCTGACTCATACAGGTCACGGTAGTCTTAGGAGCTTGAAAAGAAGGTGACTGTGCCTAAAAATCAAAAGGCTGAGAATCCCAAGGTGAGGCCTATTAGGTCACCAGATGCACGGTGTGGATTCTCATCAGGTGTGAGTAGGGGTTGAGGCACCTGGAAAGGGATCTCAAGAGTGCATTATAATTGCCTGAGAGTTGGTGTTGTAAGCCACGCCCTCTGTTCAAAGAAGTCCAGTCACCTTCTTTTTAAGCCCTAAGATGGGTCTCATAAATAATTCCTCTCTCACCTGAAAGCTCATGTCTGAGCTGCTGATCTCTGACTGGGTGGTGGAACTTCTGGAGGACTGGGACGCTGAGCTGCCATTGGTACGGGACTTGGGAGACAGTTTTGTAATCAGGGAGTTCGTCATGGTGACGTTTATTATCGGTGCCTCTGTGGCAGAGAATTCAGTGGTTGGAGAGGGCGTAGGTGGCTCACTCTCAGGGGCTGGGTCATCCACACACACTTCTGTGAAAACAGAAACAATAATAAGCATTTCCTCTCAAGAACAAAAATAACTGTGTCTAATAGCACAGGCACTATTTAACCTTTAATGTGGGTGATAGTAGGTATGATTCCCAGTCTGTTAAAGAGCTCGTCTGTCTCCTGGTCCACCACTAGGAAGCGTACTTCATCCCCTGCTGCTCTGATGAGGCCTACGACTTCTGAGTGCCTCAGGCCCTCTGTGGTCACTCCATTCACCTGAGACAGAAAACAAAAACAGAACAGCATTGGAGACAAAAACAGGACAATTAAAGAGCCTAAAGGCACGACACAGGACAAAGAATATAGAGTGGCTTTAAAACTACGTGACAATCAAAAGGTATGAAAAGATCAAATCCAGAATGATTTGCATGAATTCCCTTCCTGCCTCCTCACACTTCCTTTACCCAACACAGAATAAAAATCTCTGTCCGCGAGTATCCCATAAGACTTCACTTTCTTTTTGCCAGTAAAAAACATCGCTTTCCCACACAGACTGACAGGAGCTGATGTTTTTATCCCAAAATTAACGACAAATAAATGAAGACTTCCAATAATCACCAGGTATTTAAAAAAAAATGACTAAATGATTTTAGTTTACCTCCAATATTCTGTCTCCAGGACGCATGCCTGAACTCTCAGCAGGTGAGTCGGGATCCACGGCACGTACAAACTGTCCACGCTTTTTCTTATCGCTGTGCAGATTAAAGCCATAGCCTTGCTGTCCCTTTACCATCTGGCACAGACGGGGAAGGAGCTGAACGGCTGGCTCTGGTGAAGGCTCGACCTGCAGCTATAAAAGAATGAAAGAGAAAGGCAAAGATTACTTTTACTTTTAACAAAAAGTAATGTTTAAATGTTTTCGATAGCGATGGAGAAGATACACATTACCACAACACTGGCCAGTTGAAACTAATGAGAGGTGAAGTCAACCAAATTAAATCTATTTCCCCTGAGTTTGTGTGTTTATGTATTAATGCAATATAATCCTTAACATTTAACTCAATAATGTTTGATATACTGATAAGGCTTAACATTTAATAATGTTATAAGATGAATAATGTACAACCTAAAAATTTCCATTAGAGAGAATAACACCAATACTGAAGGGCAAGCAAACATTTTGAAAAGGTCTGAGGACTCTTTATAAACTTTACAAAGGATTTGGATTTTACAAAATAGCTGTCAATAGAAACCATGCGGTATTTAGTGTCAACTAAATACCGCATGGATGCCGTTTGATTTTGTGGCAATTGTTGCCTGGTTGTTATTATTTTTACTTGTTAAAAGAAAAAAAAAAGAGCAGAAATGAGCTCTACCATGAAGCAAAAACTACTCAGGAGCCGTATTTGGGATACCTCCTCTTTCTCCTCTTTATGACATCATACAGAGCCAAGAGTGGGGAAAAAAACAGCCTACTCTTGTCAGTCAGAAATCTGAGACTTTGGGTTACTTTTACATATGCTGATATCACTGTTTCAGACTTTGTCCATGTTTAACAGAGACATTGATGATGAACCTTTGATTAAATACATGAACGCAGATTCGATGTAATAGACTTAAGGAGTTTATAATCATGTGAGACTCAATGCCTGGAAAAGAAAACGTCGACTATGTCAGCGTAGTTTGCTGTGATATGAAGTATACTATAAACACATTATATTTTATAGCAAATTATGTGATAAACACTTAATACAATATAAGGTTCGTAAAGATCCTTTATCTGAACTTACTCCACCTCATAAACTGGTGACTCTCAGTTTACAGCAATTAGCCACAACATTGAAACTGGTTGTCTGATAAAATGGGAGGTGGGTTTAGTATTTAATTCAAAAGAACATACTAGTGTCCTGTAAGAATTAACTGTGTGAAGAACTCACTATTCTTTACATATTTATCAAATATGTAACGTTTCACGCTGTTATACAATAAGCAGCAGCTCCGAGTTCTTGACACAGAGGCGATCCTTTAAATGTGCAATATGTAGAAATTGTTGGTTAGGTTGATATTTTGTTTTTATCCAATCCTAATCTAGTTTGATGTCAAAATGTCTTTTTTCTAACAAGAAACAAGCAAAAACGTCACAGTACAGCTGCCCCAAGATATCATTTATAACAAGGCTCTTGTATTGGATTGCAACAGATTGTTCTGGGCATTCATTCATTGTGGTGTGTCAGCTTTCAGTACAATGGTGTAATGACAATATGATCATATCAAATTATTTTTTGACATAATTCAGTTCTAATAAGTTTCACACGTACATTACGAGTCAAAATGAACAGAACAGACGTTTTTTTTGCACACTTAAGATATTTTGCTACATGCAGTTTTACATTTCGTGTGCAAACTTCCACAGGTGTGGAGGTGAGAGTGTTAGGCTGTCTGTTTCTCTGGGTTAGCTCTTTGATGGATTGGCTATCACACCGGGGATCAGCTACAGTTGCCTCCACCTTTCGGTTGGATAAAAGAATAAGGTGGAGGTTTACCTTACACAATATTGCGGGTGCACTAAAAGTTGATCAGAAGGTAGTGGTTGCCAGGTTGAATTAGTAGTCTAAGTGGATCTGGCGAAAACACATTAAGCCCAATGAAGGGCCTAATCTCCTGTGACAAGAATTGGCACAGCGTATGACTCAGCTGCTGCTCAGACCTTGACTTTGGCTTATAGTACTAGGTACATGCTGGCTTTGTGTGTGTGTGTCTCTGTGTGTTTTGCACCAGTGACTTGTATTAGTCCTTGTCCTGAGGGTAGCATTTAATATTGACTGTTGAGTGACGCAGTTCTGACTACACCTTCGTGGGTAAGCTGGCCTGAGGGCATTGTGACAGACCGCTGTGCTCTCTGCTCAAACAAAAACTGAATGCAAAGCACTCACAACTCCAGGAGTAGCAAACATATATGAATAACTACAGTGCGGAAAGGTTCATCCCTGACTGTCAGCTTTAGCTAAGGAACAACACAGCAACTGTTTTTAAAGATCTCTGTTATATTATAGACGGATTAGCTGTATTTGTCATGTTGACCCAAAATAGCTGACACATCAAAACTGCAGGACATGCTTATCTGGAAATATCTCAACTGATCCATTTGAGGATCTAAAACTTTTCCTCTGTAGATAAAATATTTGCATATTATATTAATGATAATCAAATAGGCAGGTCAACACACAGAATTAATTGCCTGCAATGGAAAACACTGTTTTAGAGTCTTGCTTCAGGTTTAAAATATCTTTGTATTTTTGCTCTAATTGTCAGACAAAAAGTCCTTTTTGGGCTCTTGAAAACCACATTTTAATAATTATCTGACAATAAAAACAATTAACTGAATGGTAAACGCAGAAATCTGCACATTAACAGATGCTTTTTTCTATATTCCATAATAACACCACGGAGCAATGAAAATGTGTCTGTATTTACACGTACCATAACGTGAATGTCAGTCACAAGACAAATGACACAGAAGTGGAGAAATTAGAGCGACTGTGTCTGTGTATGTGATGTGCTCGTCAAGGGCATAAAAATTTTGTCTCTCGTGCACATCTGCAAAAAAGTATATGTATCATATACACAGAATTATCCTTCTGTGTAAATGATACAGGCAGCTGCAAAAAAAAAGTTCAGGTCCAAAAAAAATCCCAGATGTAACTATAATATAGAAAATCCTTTAGCAGCAGCATCCTCCATCATATGTTTCCTGTAGCTACTCATGAGACTTTTACAGCAACAAGTAAGAATTCTGGAGCATTCCTCCCAACAAAACTTCATCAATATTTCTAGGATGCCAGGATTGAATACGCTTCTTCTGATCCTGCCACACAGTGTGTTTGGTTAAGGTCGGGACTGTAACATGGTCAATCCAGGTTTATTTTTCCCGTGGCATTGCCTCTGAGACCAGTGGGAGACACAAACTAAGCGTCTGGTGGTCACAAGCTAGTGCCCAGATAAATCTGTGCCGTGGTACCACTTGGGTAATAAGTACTTTTTTAAATCATCCCTGACATTCTCCTGTAAAATTTAGATTTCACGGTTGCTTCATTATTTCAAAACATTTACGAGCTGAGGTAGCAAACAAGCCTTGGGAACAGTTGGGATAAAGTTCTGATGATGACATTGCTACATTGCTTTGTGTGTGTGTGTGTGTGTGTGTGTGTGTGTGTGTGTGTGTGTGTGTGTGTGTGTGTGTGTGTGTGTGTGATGTCTTTATAACACAACTTTTAGAGATTTTGTTCGACTGGAAGACTTGACAACAAAGACTGTACGAAGCTGTATTGATTTTTGCAGTTGTGTTGCTGTAGGGTTGCTCACTTATTTTAGGTCTCCACAGGAGGTCCACAGTAGCAATAATTTGTCCCAGTTTGTTCTGGTCTTTAAAAAGATTTATGTAGCCCCTTTCAGCTACAACTCTATTGTGCTTTTCAGTTTTTGAGTTTTTAGACTTTTGAGTTTTTAGACTTTGAATGAATTTGTAACTATCTTGTATCTTTAGTTTTAGTTGTTGTGCTTTGTTGTTTAGAGTCTTTACTTTAGAGTCTGGGTTCCCCTTACTTATGTTAGCATTAATCTCGTATGGTTTTATGCTTTGAATATTTTGTTTCTCATGTGTTTCTCAGTTGTCTGTACTCTTCAGTAATTACCCCTCTGTGTATATATATTTGCGGGCTCCTTTTGTCTTTTGTGAATGCCTCTGTTTAAAGTCCCTCATGGCTCTCAGTTTATGTTTTAGAATTACGTGGATTGAAGTTATTTTCTTTTCTATATTTTTGCACCTTGTGGAGTTTGGCTTCCTAGTAAAAAGTTCATTTTTATGTTTACCTGGTTTACCTATGAATCCTGGATTTGGGTCCACTTCCTGCACTGCGTCATATTTTATTTTGTCTTGTATTATATTTTCACACTAATTATGTGCCTACAAAGCAACTTTAAAACATCAGAAATCTAAAAGAAAAGGCCCTTGCAAATGATATGTTAGAGACTCACATTGTTCCCTGCAGAGGGGGTGGCCACAGTAACACCTGCACAACGTAATGTAAAGCTTAGTTAACTTTTAGTTTGAGCAGCTGTTGGCTGTGGTGTAACATTGATGTAGAGAGATTTCTTATATTTCATTTTATTCTTTATGCAAACCTTTTCCTAAAAATAAGCTGCTGTAAAGGCCATCAAAGCAACAGCCGCTATTTGCTCTGCCTTGAGCTAAACAGATGGCAGTCTGGCGTGAGCCACTGGCCTTAAAGATCCTGGTCCTCTTTGTTTATATCCCAAACAGTCAGCTAAATCTCTGACAGCCAGTTGCTGTTTATTTCTGCAGCAAGACTGACATTACAACGTCACATTGAGGTCTGGTGGGCACTTTTGGAAATTTTGTTTTTGCTCCATCACACACACTGAAATTTAGGACTTTAACCCTCTCAGGCTCAAATTAAACTTTTTGTTGCTAATGCACAACCAAGTCCTGCAGTGGTACTCCTGAGTTAAAAAAAATCATAAAATATGTATGTGGGATAATCAGGTTGTTAGTTTTTAACTGTTGCAAATCGGCAACGCCCGCCTCGAGAGGGTTAAATGATTTTGTGTTTATTTTGTTAACAAAGAATTTCCAACAAGAATTTTTTGCAGGCAGATGCAGTGCAGACTCTCACTGAAGCAAAATAAGAACTTTGCTAGAAGGCTCACATTTTTCGACTGTTTTAATGTAGCCTGTAGTCCTGCTGTACTTCACCTCATTATTCTCTGTATATAAACCAGAACAAAGTTTCAAGAGTATTTCAACTACAACTTCACACTATATTCTCAAAATAAAAGTCTGTCTAAACAATAACTATTGTGTTATGCACTGTATTTGTCACTGGTGTTCAGTCAGGTGGGAAGAACCAGATTACATCAATGAGAGGTGATGATGCTCAAAGAGACAGCACTCTTTAATTACAGCTAAATTCTGTATTCTAAATGTTCACACCTGTCTGAGACAACAGTGGCTTAAAACTGATGTAACAATGACCTTTCATTATATTTAAGCAGATTCCTGAATCACAGGAAATGCTAAATATAGAGCAGTAATATTTGACAATGCATTTTGACTAGAGAGGAAAGTAACAAGTGTGTTTCTGCAAACCTGTGTGGGTGTAAGACTTCTGTAACACAGACTGAAATTTCAATGCAAACAGCCTCTATGTTGCATCATAGTATATTCCCTTACCACGCTACCCATGTGGCCCTATTACTGCCAGGCAAAGCATGCATAAAATGCTTCAAAATAATAGTTTTTCATTACAAAAATATATAATTATGATCAAGTTTTCAGGCATGCGGTCTCCCTATTTTTTACATTGATCCCCTGCATAGAAAAAAAACAAGCAATGAACCGAAACCATGGGGTGGAGCATTTTCACTTCTTGTGGATATCATCTCTGTCCAAGGCAGCTAGCTCAGTGAAACAGAAAGTGATTTAACCTCCCAAATAGTCCCCCCATCCTTTTACGCTTATCCAGTTCAGGGTTCTGGGGGGGTGGAGCTTATCCCAACTGCCAAAAGGTAAGAAGCAGGGTACACTCTGGACAGATCACCAGTCTGTCACAGGGGTAAGACAGACAACCATTTGCACTCACATCCAACCTCATGGACAATTTAGAATTACCAGTTAACCTAACCAACTGCATGTCTTTGGGAGGGATATAACCCACAGGAACACTTTTGGTGGATTTGAACCCAGCACCTTCTTGCTGTGTGGCGACAGTGCTAACCACTGTGCCACTGTAAATGTCAGTCCAAGACACCTACCTCATAATTAATAATAATTATTTAAACTCCCACATACAATTTTATATTTTATGAAGAAATTCATGTACCTTCATCTTAATGTTTTAACCCCATTTAAGCGAGTTTCAGGAGGGCAGCCTTGTGATTTGTTATTGTTGGATTTTTTTCAGTCTCACCTGTTAAGACAAGTCAACAGGCTTTCTAAAAGTACTTGTCTGAGACTGAATCCAGGCAGCATGCCAGCCAAGTACAGCTTAGTCATGAGAAACATCAGGTCTTACACACTCTTAGCACATTAACACATTGGTTCACAGTAATCAAATAAAATTATTTTGAAGACTCAACTGTTCCTCCGGTGCTCATAAAAAGTGTCTTGATGCTCACTCTTACCTCCGGGTCTGTCACTATACTTGAAGTCACTGAGGAGCTCTTGACCTTGCCTTGTGTGATCATGCGAGTGGGTGACTCTGCAGCTGGATAATGAAACACAGGAGTGTAGCTGGGCGTCATGGGTGAATTAGCTCTGGGAGAGATGCAGGGTGTCTGCCCAGGAGAGGGACGTGGGGAGAGGGTTCCCATCTCAATGGCCAGGTCCTCTGTGCAGGCCAGGCCATGGCTGCGGAAGTAGTCTTCTGTTTCTCTATCCACCACCAACAGTCTGGTGCGGTGGGGCACCTCACGGATCCTGTTCACTACCTTCAGAGAGGAGAAAGGAGTGACAACAAGGAGTTTCATATATATTAAAATGGTTAGATGTGTCATTCAGTCTAAGCTGTTTACAATGAACTGATCAGCTCATTACATTTACATTACATTGCACTTTTGTGTTATGACAAAGGCAAAAAGTCATTCCCATCACAAAAGGCTCACACTGACCCATTTTACAACCCCACTCTCTCCTACTCCTCAGGCAAGAGAAAGTGGTCTAACAGGTACTTGTTGTATATGTAAGGGTTAATGGGCATTCCTGGATCATTTCAACCAAGCAAACACATGAAAATAACTATAAATTACCGAACCATCACTCACTTGATGATGAGTTTCATTCTCTACATTCTCTCCGTTCACCTCCACCAATCGGTCACCTGGTCGCAGCCCGGCCAGGTCAGCCGAGGAGCCGGGCTCGACTTTGCGGATAAATTGTCCTCCTCTATTCCGCTCGCCATGCAGATGAAATCCATAGCCACGCTCTCCTTTGACCAAAAAACAAAGCCTTGGTCTCAGCTCGATTTCCATCCCAGTGCGTCAGTAAAGGAGGGAAACAGGTTAGAAGGTCTTGGGAGAATAAGCAGGTGCTTTGCCTAAGAGCTGTGGAAACGCACTGGCTTTTAATCCAAAGTGGTTATGCGCTTCAGTGACCAAAAGATCAGCATCGCTTGGCATCCTGTGAGCCTTTAACTAATCCACAATTGTTCTGATGAAACAAATTAAAATGTAGGCTAAAAGTAATGAGTGCTTAATCCATCGTGAAATATCCAGAGCTGCAAATATGAGCGCACAAAATTGTGCACAGTGCGCGTAAAATTGTGGTAAAAAAACAAAAACCCCAACAAAAAACAAAACAAAACAAAAAACCACGGACAAGGACTAAGTCCCGTCCGTGAAAGGAATAATCCAAGAGATCAGAGATTAGAAAGCTGCTCCTGGCACGCAAAACTTAATTCTCTTCGACAGCTGGGCGTGTGTCCTCCTGTCCCACCCGGTGAGAGTGAGGAGGTGTCAACGGCACACGGACTATCCCCCTTAGCGCACACCTGACGCCGCGCTCTCCAAGCAAAAAAAAAAAAATATATATATATAGCTTGAAAGGAAACCTTGTTTAATCAGTGAGATCAGGCGTGTGAAACATGCTCAACAAGTACTGAAAGAGTTCTTCTGAGGGCATTTTTGTCTTTTACAGCCTCCCCAGGGAGACAGAATCTTTTCCAAGTAGGTGGAGTTGAAACACGAATAAACTGTGACCTGAGAAAGGAAATCTGCCTTATCCGTCCTTTAGCCTTATCTTTGCCGGAGATCTATAAAAAGAAAGTTGGGTAAAAATGTTTCGTGAAATATAAGCTGTCCTTGCGTGACGTGATAGCTGGTGCACGCGCATTTATCTCTTTCAAAGTGAGTCTTTAAAGAAATTCAGGACAGTTGACGTGCAAGGACTGAGAACCTGATCGGTAAATATGAGACACTGACATGGTAAATATTTGCATAGGCAACAGTTTATCTATACTAATCGTGTAGGTTTGCATATAAAATCATCCGTGACAGACATAGGTCGCTAAAGCAGATCTTCCCTTGAGCAATCAAGGAATAGAACATTATTAAATCCCTCACACGACATATCTGAAGATAGACATGTCATGTGATGGATGCATAAAAAGAAACTGCTTTTAATAGTAGTTTTTTTTTCTGGTGTTTTTGTGTGTGTTTTCTCTCATCTCCCACAAATAAACCCCACAATTTATGCACATGCACATTTTTAAAAGCTTTGATGGATCCGAACTTCCACATTCCCGTTTTATGAACTAGAAGCAGATTCTCGTCTCAAGTGCGCATCTTAAACTTAGAATTAAAACGTTTAACTTTCTCAACAACAAAAAAGCCCCAAGAAAGCAAATATTTCTGCACAGTAACGATCAAACAGGCAAAATAAGTGAACAAGTGAACTGTAGGGAGGCTTCTGTAAACACACCTGACTAATAATATAACTGACCCTTAAGCAAGATGCTCAGCCAGCTCTGGTTGAAGACATCAACTAAATCACTAAAACAGACTTCAAAGTAGCTTCGAGGTACGTGCATATTTAAGACTTACATAGTGTTAAGTTCTTACATTTTTTAAACCTTCTGCAGAAGAAATATTGTTACACAGGTGTAACTAACAAGCAAGTCTTTTCAATTTAAGCGGTGAGTTATGGCATGCAGCATACATACAGTTTTATCTGGGTGCTCTGGTTAGGTCATCTATGAGCAGGCTGATAGTGCAGTGATTAATACTGTTATTTTACAGCAAAATGGTCCTGTGTTCAAACCCATAGGGGACTTTTTTATTTTTCTATTTGGTTTCTCAGAAAAATGTTGCATATAAGAGTTTCACTTCCTGCTTAAATAAAGTTTAGCCTGTATAGTTAGAAATAAAGCTTTCATAGGACTCTCTGCATTCATGCGAAAAACAAAGTACACCCCATGTTTCAATAGTGTGTAGATCTGCCTTTAGCAAGAATAACATGAAGGAAGTGTTTTCTGTATAAATGTATCAGTTTCTTTCTTCTTGTGGAGAAATTATGGCTCACTCTCTCTTTTACAACATTCCTGCAATTCATTGAGGTTTCTGGGCATCCTTCGATGCACATCTCTCTTAAGGTTCTGCAATAGCATTTCAATTAGGCTTCAAAGTTCTTTGACATCAACATCTTCTTTTGTTTTTCAGCCATTCATAGATTTGCTGCTTTGCTTGGTGCCATTGTCCTGTTGCATGACCCAATTTGGGTCAAGCTTTAGCTGTTGGACAGATGTCCTCACATTAGACTCTAGAACAGCCCACTTTGATATACAGATATGTTTATAGTCAACTCAATGACTGACAAGTGCCCAGGTCCTGTGGCTGCAAAAGCAGCTCAGATCACCTTCTCTCCACCACCACGCTGTTATTTGGTTTTTTACAAAAGTGTACATTATGGCCAAACATTTCCACTTAGGTCTCATCTGTCTGAAAGACATTGTTCCAAAAGTCTTTAGGTTCTTTATGTTGCAACATACCTAAGAGTGACAAGGCTAAAGCACACCTGAATGTGCCAAATTAGCCATATGTTAAAACATCTTGTGTATTTAATTAGTAGCACCTGGCTCCTACTTATCCCCTCAAACAGAAGCTTACTTTCTTACTTTCTAAATGTAAGTGTAAAGGCCAGTTTATTTCCTTTTCTGTGCAGGATAAATTGAGTATGAATTTTCAGGTATTTGCTTAGGTTTTTTAGTCATAATTTATATCCTGTTCATATTAGACTCAAAATGTGAGTTTTAAAAACAATTTATACTGCATGCTAACAATATTAGCATGCATAATAATACAATATTTTTAGGTACAGTTTATAGCATTTTAATTAATATTAAAATGCTATAAACTGCACGCCTCAGAAAATGTAGTTTATGACACCACACAAATAAAACTTACATAATTTTTGTATTTTATTTTCTTCTTCTTAGACAAAACTTTACACAAAATATTAGTAACATGTTTTTTATTTGGTAAAAAAAAGAAAAGTATTAAAAATATTTACCCTTTAAAGGTGCTGTTATAGTGTCAAATATATTCTTATATACATGTTTTTAAATCTATCTGTATAAGTAAACACATAATATGTCTTCTTGTGCTCACTGTCTGCTGAAATCACAAACATCAGTAAAATTTAAACATTAACCTTGGTTTTCAGCCTTCTCTTTGTGGTGTGGGAAACAGATGTGGGTAGTAACTCCTTATTTATCATCTCATCTTTAAGAGCTGCTTCCTGTTTAGGTTCAGTTTTTATTTTTGAAGAGGAGGTTGGACTTGGAGACCGTGGTGATCCCGATTTAGGTCTCTTTGCTGGAGAGTTCTTGTGGGCAGATGGACAGCTGTGCTGGTTCAGACACACAGAGCAGAGAGGGTTGACGGGCAGACAAACCTGCTGTCCAAAACCCACAAGCAGCCAGTTGATCTCACTCCACAGCTCCCTGCAACAGAGAAACATCACCTGATGACTTTACAGAAGTACTGCACTTTGAAACATATTTTTGTAGTAAATTAAATGATATCACTGCACTCTAAGAAGAACACACTGGTGCTGGTGTTAATATCACCATATCAATACATTTTTATAAAAGTGTCAAATTTCATGGATTGAAAATGGGTCACCATGACATCTACTGCTCTCTGGCCTGAGGATCTCTTTACTTTATAAGTGACTGCTCTCACATTTGCTAATTAAAGCTGCTTTCATCTGTTTTTTTTATTAAAAGAAGATAAAGTAACTTTTAATCAAGAAATGCTGTCAAATTCTAATTAAATGAAAAAAATATAATTTCCTGTTTATTATTTGGGAGTAGGTCTCTCACAATATCAGATGTATAATCTATGACCAAAGAAGTGTAGTATTATATTGTCATTTCTGGTATATCGTGACATCAGAAGAATATAGTGAGATCTGCATGTTGTTGAGCACTGATTATTATTTTGCATTCTAAAAATAAATTCCCAGATTTCCACATTTTGATTTTCATTGCTTCCCACTGTCAGTCAAACGTTAAAGAGTCAACATTAACCACTGGCAGCGCTGATGTATGGTACGTATCTAAATCAATCCTGGACATCTTTATAGGTTTGTTGATCACAAGTTAATCAGGTTTTGCGGATCAGCAGTGAGTTGTCATGCTGTTACCTGGGTAACCACTCCTCAAGGGCCTTCCGTGTTTTCTCTGGGTTTTTGGTCGCCTTCCTGAGCCAGCCCAGCCTATTAGATATACGATGCACATGTGTGTCCACACCTAGACAAAAATGATCAATACAAATGAAAGCCTAGTCTCATCACAATACTTCTAAGTTGCCAGTTTATTCGGTGCACCTGAATAAATCTAATGCAATCAAACAGAAGAACCCTGCAACGCGTCGTAACTACACGATGAATATAAGGCTCATTTTTTGTTTTAAAGCTGTGTGATACCAAAGGATGTAATTTCTGAAGTTTCTCAAACGTAGTGCATACATCATTTTACAAACCAATGATTTCTCAATGCGGCAGAAACATCAAATATGACGACACATCAAAACCACTGATGTGTCTTCACTTATTAATAGAGGTAAAAATAAGGGAATTAGTAGACTGGTCAATCAAGAGAAAGGCACGAGCCCCGGCTTGGACAGTCTCAGTCGTTGTGTCCTTGGGCAAGACACTTCACCCGTTGCCTACTGGTGGTGGTCAGAGGGCCCGGTGGTGCCAGTGTCCAGCAGCCTTGCCTCTGTCAGTGTGCCCCAGGGTGGCTGTGGCTACAACTATAGCTTGCCTCCACCAGTGAGTGAATGGGTGGATGACTGAATGTGTAAAGCGCTTTGGGGTCCTTAGGGACTAGTAAAGCGCTATACAAATACAGGCCATTTACCATTTATTACTGTGACTCAGCTGCACTACCTTTACGGCCCACCAGGGGGCTTCAGCCTACACTTTGGGAATCACTGATTTAGAATTTTGCTTAATCAGTTTCTGGGAGGTTAGCCAATTGTATCTGCATGTTTAAGAGATGGAAGTCCCTACCAATGCCAGACACCTGGTCCCAGGCGATGTCCATAGCCAGGTGAGCCATTTTGGGTCCAACTCCCGGCAGACGGACCAGCCCCTCAACACTGCTTGGGATATCCCCTCCAAACTCCTTTTTTAACATGGCTGATGTCAGCTTCAGATACTTCACCTTACTCTAAAGAAGAACAGGTAAGAAACCACGAGGACACAACAAAGAACACAGCTGAGAAACCAGGTTAATATTAATATTAAACTTTTATTTACTGAAATTTGATTAAACATGCTAACAGCTATGGACACCATCTGTTTTACCCTCCAGAAGCCGACAGGATAGATGAGTTTTCCCAGTTTTTCATCATCTGTAGCGAGTATGTTTTCTACAGTGCAGCCGTGTGCTCTGAGCTTCTGCATAGCTGCTGCTGTCACCTGGTCCTTTGTCTGACTGGACAGCATGAGTGACACCAGCACCTGGAAACGTCTCACCTGCAGATGGAACAGAGGAATTAACAGGTTCTATTTAAGGGGACTTTTAAAATATCCATCCCACACCTACATGCGCAGGAGCCTCCATGTCATAGCATTTCTCTGCTCCCATGTTATCTACAGGCGCATCACGGCCGCTCCTCATCTCACGAATGAATCCTAACTGTTTCCTCCAGTCGGCAGGTTCCCAGTGCTCAGTTTTCATGGGAGAAACACGTTCATCCTTCTCGTATTCCACCTTTAACTGTCTCCTCCTGCGGCTGTGTGGATACTCCGTTAAAGCTTCGGTTTTTGGTTGCACCGGTGCCTCGTGGAGGAGTTCACGACCTGAACAAGAGGAAGCGTGGCACCACAGTAAACACCATAGCTAAAACTTAAAACACAAATGATATCTAATATAATCTAATTAATCAAAGACTAGTTTTGATGTAAAAAAACAAACAAACAAACAAAAAAAACCAAAAAAAAATCACAAAAAAAAAAAATCACTATAAATAAGATATTTCTCCAACCAGTTCAACATCTAAAGATGCTGAATGTTGGAATAATTTCACCATCTTGGTTTAAAGCAAACAAACAAAAAACCCCTATAATCTTCGCACACTGTCTTTTTATCATTATTTTATAAAAGCAAAACATTTTCAGTCCCATTCACCTTAATTGGGTCAATGTTCATATCATGGTTCATATGGTTGCTATGACAAATTATTTACAAAATGAAAATCAAGTTGTATTTAATAAATTTTGAAACTTAACAATTAAGAACAAATGTTTATTAGGAAAAAAAGTTTATTTAGGCCATAAATCAAGATAGAAGTAAAGTGGTTCTCTCACAGACTTTTATATAACCAGACTCTTTTTTTTTTTTTTTTTTTTTTGCAGTTAGGAGTCACCCCCTGCTGGTCATCACAAAGAATGCAGGTTCTCTAATAACTAATCAGACAAGCAGATTAGCTTCATGTTTTTGTATAAACTCATTAAGACTGTCTAAAAACCCTTTAAAGAAAGAGACTTGAAATACTGAGCCCACTGTGTAAAATTTACACTTATTTCTGAACAAGCAAATTCTGTCTTTTTTTAATGACATCACAGAGTCAACAGATCTCAAGCTCAGAGTAAGAGACTTCCAGAATCTTAGGGCCAATGTTGCAAACACAATCTCCTTTAGTTCACACGCTTATATGATCCACAGCCAGCAGGGCCTGATCACATGACCTCAGGGACCTGATGAACACTGGTGCTCAACTATGCAGAGCTCTAAAAGTCAAAACCAGAATCTTAAAGTGGAACGATTTTCACAGAGAGCCAGTGCAACTGAATTAGTAACGATGTGATAGTTCAGTATTGGCTCAGGGGGTTGGGAATCGCATCTGTAACTGGAAGGTCACCGGTTCGATCCCTGGGCTCTCTGTCCTGGTCGTTGTGTCCCTGGGAAAGACACTTTACCCTACTGCCTACTGGTGTTGGCCAGAGGGGCCGATGGCGCGATATGGCAGCCTCGCTTCTGTCAGTCTGCCCCAGGGCAGCTGTGGCTACAACTGTAGCTTGCCTCCACCAGTGTGTGAATGTGAGAGTGAATGAATAGTGGTATTGTAAAGCGCTTTGGGTGCCTTGAAAAGCGCTATATAAATCCAATCCATTATTATTATTATTAGCCTTAGTCAGAAGCCTTGCGGTGGAGTTCTGAACTACCAACAGATGTGAGTAATAAACAACAATGAATTCTAATTCAATAATTAACTAAAAAAAAAAAAAAAGATCAGACCTGATGAAATAAAGGCATGAACAACAATTTCCAATTCGGAGTACAAAAACGTGTCTGCCCAAAAAAGTACATTTTTTGAATTTCATCTTGTGGAAACAAATCTTCTCGAACAGAGTTATTCGTTTCAGCCTTCAAAGAGGTGCAACAAAGAGGCTCAAAATGTTCATATAGTAGGGCAAATATTACAGAGACATGCTTCAGAGCAGGAGTGCCAAACATAAGGTCCTTGGGCCAAAATTGGCCCAGCAAACACTACAATCCAGCCCACTGGATCACTGTTGATGGCTGTACTTTTTTTTTTTTTTGTTACACTGTATGCACAGTAATAAATAAAAAAAAATGATAAAAATAGGAAATTTCCTGTGAAATAACCAAATGTTTCCACTTTATTATGATTAAGGGTAGTCTGGGCAATGAGCTACCAAAGTGTAGTGTTGAAATGACTCTTCTTTTTCTATAAATGTATAGTTAAATATCTTTACACTGACAGAAAGGGTATTTTTTACTGCTCTGGCCCATTTAAGATCAAAGTGGGTTGTGTGTGGCCCAAGACGTAAAATGAGACTGACATCCCTGCTGTAGAGCGACCTTTATTAGTGTAAACAGGGTTTTGTGCAGGATAAACTGAACTCCCTGTTTATTAGCACAGACTCAGTCGCAAGTACAAAATCTGTCTCTTGAGTGTAAAGGTCAGTTTTCTCTTATGGATGCACAAAACCTTATATCCTGCACGTTCATAATTCTGTTTCACCTGTTTCACCTATTTCTATTTCACATTCGCAGAACAAAAGAAACAACATCTTTCACTCTGTGCCCTGTAGTGTTCATTGATAACTCTTGCACACTGGGCGAGAAAGATGATGACAAAGCCTGGTTTTCACCTGCCAGTCGCTTTTTTAAGATGTAAAGGTGTAACTGTAGAATTGGTAAGCAAAGCAAATCAACCTGCTCCAGAATATGCGCAAGCGCAATAGCCTTCTGCCACCAAAACAGCTCAAGTTAATTAATTTGTATCCACGTGTACCAACGTACGTGGTCAGTTTGTGTGGTTAGCGTTACCGGCTGATAAAGGAGTAGACGAAGCTCTTAGTTCTGACACGCTCTTCTCCTCCACCTCCACCTTCACTGGCACAGCGCAGACCGGGTCCTCGTTCCTCCGTCTGTTGGTGAGTTTGGTCCTGAGAGAGGCTGCAGGTGTGCGGCCAGCAGTTTGACTCGCACTCCGAGTCATAACAGACCTGTTCTCCATGAAGTAAGAAGAAGTCATTATAACACCTCGGACTACATAACAGACCCGCGCGCTGCAGCGGACGTGAAGCATTGAACTGTTGCTGAAGTTAGTTTCTCATTCGTAGTTTTTGGATCGCGGGTGGAGCTGACGAGCTGAATTCGCCTGCAAGAGGAAGAATGACATAAACACAAAGACTCGATTTTATTTTGAAGATTTAAAAAATAAATCTTCCGCTCCGTTAATAAAACAATATTGTTTTGATATATGAGATTACACTTACACTTCCTGGTGGAATTGCCAATTTACTTTTAAAATCTAAAAAAACAATAAACAAAAACCTACACGATACTCAATTGCGACTGAAAACGGGTCAGGGTTATATTATTAGTTTAACTGTAGACTACTGAACCCCCCCCCCCCCCCCCCCCCAATATAACTGTCTTATAAATAGAAGTCGACAATGATGTCATAAGAGAGTCACTAAATAATTACATTTTATTCAGGACTGCATAATAATAATAATAATAATGATAACTTACAAAATCTGCTAATTTCCAAATCCATGTTTTTATTCTTAGACCATACTAAGCTTTATGTGGCTTTACATGAGTGACAAATGAAACATAATCCTTATTTATCTTATACTGGGTCTTGATAATCTTCCTTTACTCTCTTTTAAGCCAACCTTCCTCTGATTGGCTGCCCCTCACAAACAGAAGGTTTGAACAGCTGGATGGACTGAAAGAGAGTGTTTAGAGCAGTGCCTTTGACCCAAAGGTACCACTTTACCATCAGTGTGGAGCCGATCCTGTCATGGTGTCTACATTTTGATAAGTTTGAGAACCGCTTATCACAGTAGGGTTAATGGAAGCTGCTAGTTGTATTCGCCAAATATTAGAGAATTTCTTGTGGTAGTCCAACTTCTGTCCTAGAAATATAGCCAGGTTCTTTTTTGTGTGTTTTTTTTTTTTTTTTTTTTTGTCCAGAGCCCAAAAATAAAAATATTTGTATTACCTTGTCCATAAGCGCCACTCACAGGACCCCTGGCCACATTGCAGCTTGTAGCGTCAAAAAGGAACCAACTTCACTAACAGCAGCACGGTAAGCTAGCTGCTAGCTTAACAGCTAAAACCGTCTTACTTTATGCTAAATTTTGACGGCTAAACACTTTTATATAGTCTATAGGAAACTTTACCTGCGCTTTACTTCTTTGTAGATGTTGTGCTTTCCCGCCTGTGCCACAACACAAAAACTCATACTGCTAACAAACGGACTAGCATACTTCGTATTTAGTCTGCCCTTAAAAAATACATTTCCCGCGAGGCAGTGCGGCAAACGTGTTTTTGTAGGAAGTCCCACTGTCAGAGCATTAGTGTGTCATCCGGTTGAAGAGTAGGGGTGCTGGGAGCGAGCCTTCGGCTGCAAAGACAGAGTTATATCAATGCACAGAAGCGGGCGGCTCGGCTGGCTGCAATCTGACGAAGCAGCGACTGAATGAAACCAAAACCGACTCAACTTCACTGAGGTGAGATGAGAGGGGGAGACGGTGACCGGGGGTAGGAGGGGCAGGCGCTGTTGTTTTATGCTACTAGACCTTCAGTGCCACAACAGAGAAATGCTAGCTTATTACAACCACTGTGAACCGAAGCTGAGAGGGTTTAGCAACGCCACACTACGTTTGTGCTGATATGAAGTGTTTAGGCTGACTTGTGTCCGCAGATATATCAACTCTGGTTCGAGCCTACCTTGCACCGTTGCTGTTGTTGTTGTTGCTGCTGGTGTTGGACTGAAACAGACCAGCCGTTGTCCGTCTGCTCACCTCCCCTCCCCTCTATCTCTGTCAAGTCCACATGACAGCAAATTCTTTAAACGTGCCCCATGGGTTTACATATTTACAGGCTGCAGTGTCAAACTTTACTCCTGCTTAAACAGTGGCTTGTAGTGCTATGTGGACCCACCTGTAATGTCATAAACTTGTTGCTCAAGTTTATTTTGCTGCTGTATGGTCTAAGCTCACATGTACAGTACAATAATATGCAACCCTTTAAAGAAATATAAAACACACTTCATTACAGATATGGACATGGATAAACTGGAGTCGTTTAGCAATCTCTTATTATCAGCTTCTCCACCTGCTAAGCACAGACTTCATATAAGCTAAAAATAAGTCTTTTTGGCCTTTTGACCTCACTTGTGTTTTTAACCTTGTGCTAACAGGTGAAAATCCACTGTTTAACCCATGTGTTAACCTTCATTTTACTTTCCAAGATGGACTTTTTCACTTGAAATATGACTTGACTTAATACACCTCATTATATCTGGTCTGAACAGTTTCCAGAGCCCAGCTCCAGCTTAGACAGTTTAAAAATATGCTGACAGGTTACTGTTGGTAATCTACTGGTTGTGAAGTTATGGCCCAGTGCTGATTTTTAAAATAACTATTTGTTATATGTATTTTTGGTGTTACCATTTTTGTGGCGAGGAAGCAAAAAGAAGTTATTAATAGGGAATAACTGAAATGTTTAAGCTTATTTTTTTAGGTTTTCATCAGAAGACTGTAGAACAGTTAGCCGGCACAAAGTTGACAGGACAGATGGACAGTGCCATGTGTAAATCTGTACTAATTCTCAACATATATACAGTCACGTGAAAGGGTTATCACACGACTCTACAGACTCATGTGAGTAGTAAGTGTATATATAATTTTTCAGTAGCTAGTAAAACCACTCTTGAAGTCCTTCTACAGCATTTCAACTGGCCTGAGGTCTGGACTTGCAGCACTTTAATTCTTTTCTTTTTCAGCCATTTTTTGTTTGGTAGATTTACAGGTGTATTTGGACTCATTGTCTTTTTGCATGACCCAATTTGGGCCAAGCTTCTGCTGTCAGTTAGATGGCCTCAAGATTGCCTCTAGAATACTTTGAGCCAACCATGAACTTCTCTGTACACCAAAGAGTGACAGGTGTCCAGGTCTCATAGCTGCAAAACAAGCACAAATCATCAGCTGTCCACCACTGTGCTGACAGGTGGTGTTAAGTACTAATATGCTATGTTTTGTTTGTTTTTTTCCAACATGTGCATGGGTGTACATTATGGCCAAACAGCTCCACTTTGGTCTCATCTGTTCAAGAAATGCTATGATTTGTACTGATGCTACTTTGCAAAGCTAAACTGTGCTCCCATGTTCTTTTTGTCCCATGCATGTTGTTTACCTCAACTGTAATTTCTATACCTGGCAATACATTAAATCTATTGAAGGAAGGTTTACACATTTCCATAATAATATTAGTTAGGTGGAGGTGGGGGGGTGGCATTTATGTTATCAGCAGTGAATGACATATGAATCCACATTTAGAATCCACAGGAAATGATTAACTAATAAGCTTAAAGGGGGGAAAAAAGGTGTGACTTGCTCTGTGTCTGGTTCCGTGACAGGCAGCTGCCAGTCCCTCGCCTGTGTTGTGCATCACCCTTTCAGGCTGGGCCATGAATAAACAACCAAGCAAGGAGAGTCTCAAGGACAAGGTGAAGGGGATCTTTGGGCTCGGTACACAGCGTCCTCCGAACAAACAGAGTGACACTAAACCCTCCGAGTTTATCATTACGGCTGACATCATCAAGGTCTGCAGAAGCGACTGAGTGTCTGTGCATGTTCATTGAATGTCTCTCATTCCTTTCCCAGCATATCTTCCACTGTTTGACGTATTTTTTTGCTTTGGTGTGTTTCAGGAGCTCCACCCAGATTGCGGTCTGAGCAACCGTGTTCGCACTATGAACCACATCTGTGAGCTTGCCAAAATGAAAAAGTTTGAGGAGGTGAGTCTGCTGACTGCGGTCCATTTTTGTCGTTGTTTGGTGAACAGTACGCAGTCTTCTTTATTTGTTAAAATCTGAGTGTATATGTTGTTCAGCATGCAGTGGAGGCTGTATGGAAAAATGTGGAAGACATGCTGACTCCAGAGCAGCCACCAGAGGCCAGACATGCTGTCCTGCAGCTGCTCAGGGCCATTATACAGGGGCAGGTATAAAAACACAACATACACGCAGACACATGCAAAAAGCTTCTGTATGTTTTTTGTTTTTAAAAAAAAGTCTTTTTGTGTGAAGGGTGAGCGACTCGGCCCTCTGAGAGCCTACTTTTTCAAGGTAATCAGAGACTACCAGCCGTGCAATGAAGACCTTTCTGACAGACTGGAGGTGTTTAAGGCTTTAACAGAGAATGGAAAGGATATCACATACCTGGAAGAGGACATAGGTAAAAACAGACTAATCCTCTTCCTCTTTCTTTATCAGTTGCAATATTTGTGTTTGTGCATTTAAAAAAACAAATCTGGAAAATAAATATAAGGAATTCTGAATAAAGCAAAACTTCAGCTTTGAAATAACCACTATTAATCACTGATAAATTTCTGGCTGTGTCACACCTCAGCTGATTAGGTTCAACTCGTGTTCACTGTTCCCTTTTTGTGCATTGACTCTATTGATATTATGTAATACAACAGTTTGCTTTCTTTTTTTTAATCACTTGTTTTTCATTTCGGGTGCAATGATGACAATGGGTTTTTTTTAAATTCTAATAATAGCTCTTTTTTCCGCACACAATACCCTCAACTGTTTCTTTCAGGATTTTTTTTTCAAAGGTGGTAGGGAAACCTTCCATAGGACAAATACCCACATCCAAGATAGTTTGATCCCAGTATTATCTGAGAAATGTGACATCATATATTCAGCCTTATTTGAGCTACTTTTTTAGTAGTATTTTTAACTGTTGTGTTCATACTACTGTGAATAGTTTTATTTGCCATAGTGTATCGACCTGCATTAATACTTTTCACATGAATTTTTTTTTTTCTTTCTATGTTATTTGCTTTCCTTTCTCAGCACGCTTTGTCCTCCTGTGGATGGATATAGGCCTTACATCTGACTTTCTCCATGTTCTTGTTAATCTGGTGAAATTCAATAGCTGCTACTTGGACCAAAATGTTTCCATCATGGTCCAGTGAGTCAGAGAAATACACACACACACACAATGATTCTCTCTTACTCAGCAATTGGTCTCAGTGTCTCTTTTTCCTACTCGTTCTTCTGTGCTCTCTGCAGGAAAATTTGCCTGCTGTGCAACAGAACGACGTCTTCGACTGATATTGAGGTTGGTATTTCAAATTACTTGACAGTTAAAGGCTTTTACACACTGGACAGCAAACATTTGTGCAAACATTTTGCATGTTAAAAATATTTTTGGGGACTTTTTTTTTTTTCCAGTTGCAAATAAACACATCTGACCGCTTAAACCATTGCATTTGGCAAGATGGACACTTGTAGCATGGAAATGGTGAAAGAGTACTGTTTTACCTAAGAGACACAGTTTGATGCTATTCAAGATCAATTTACTCCTGAAAGTATTTCTCTGCCTCCTCAGACGTGTTTCCAAATGTGCCAACAAAAGCTCAAACTGCCCCACTGACATCCTGAAATATGTAGAAAAGCAGTCGTGATACTGTTTTAATCTCTGGAGCAAAACATTCAAATTTCCTTGTTGCTGCTCAGTTTCTTCTTTTTCTGGTTTAGAAACATTAGGATCAACATTGATGCCAATTTCACTTTATTTATTTTTTCATCAGTCTTTTAGTTTTTTTGTTTTTTTGCAGTTTGAGGAGGAATTTTTCACAAAAACACAAAAACTTTGCAACAGTTTTTTTTTTTGCAACACCCTCAGTGTGTAATGGCCTTTGCACGGCATGTTTATGATTCCTCTTCAAAAGAAGGTGCAGTTTTTGTTTAGTAAATACATAACAGGCCCTTCACGAACCTGCAGGTTTAAGAAAAATTATTGAATAACTGTCCAGTGTCCATATATTTATTATATGTGAAAACTCTGTACGCCAAAGCTAGAGATGGTTTTAATCTGATGTATTAAAGTAAATGTTTTTGAGTAAATCACAATCATTAGCTTCAGTTAAACCTACCATTTAGACAAACCCTACCATATTTTTTGATTTGTGAACCTCAGACTGTTTTGTAGCGCTGGTGGTCACCAGTATTTCCAACCTTTGTATTTTTCCAGGTGGCTCTGCAAGTGCTCGATGCAGTTGTGTGTTACAACTGCCTGCCCTCCGACTCTTTAACCGTTTTCATAATCACACTCTGCCGTACGGTCAACGTCAAAGAGTTTTGCGAGTCCTGTTGGAAGGTGAGGCAAGAACACACCTGCATATATACAATTCTGCCTCTTGTTTGAAGTCTATGATTTGAAGGGACATAATTCATAACTGTGTCCTCCTCTGTGTCGTTTGTTGTCCCTACACTTTGTTTTGCTCTCTGGTTCTTCAGTTAATGAGAAAGGTTTTGGGGACTCACCTCGGCCATAGTGCAATTTACACCATGTGTCGCATTATGGAGGAAAGGTATTATTGGTTAAATATACAATATTTCTGACTTTGTGTGAATGAGCATATATAACTTTGGAGGTATGGTGCAGTTCTTCTTTGATCTGTCCCTCCACCAGGGTGTATATGGAGGATGCACCGTTGTTAAGAGGAGCAGTTTTCTTTGTTGGAATGGCGCTTTGGGGCGCACACAGACTGCCTGCACTCAAAAATACACCGACGCTTGTTCTGCCATCTTTCTACAAGGTAACTCACATAAATATACATGCAGTTTTGCAATGAGATTATAATACTGAGGGTCAAGTCCACATCTCGTAATCAAAAATTTAACTGATAGGATTTTATGGTGGTAAGCCTGTCTTGCACACTGGAGTTCTTAATGTTTTATAAGGACTTATTATACTTTTACTTATTTTCTGCTCCCCTGGTCTTAAATCTGTGCAATGTCATTCAGAGCAAATTTCCTTAAAAAGGATGGGAATTTATAAGAATTTGCTCATTGGGTTCTCACTGGGTCCACTTTGAGAGTGACCACCATTGCTGTGCAGCGTATCAAAGACATTACATTCATGCAAATTAATTGCATGCTGTGAGTCAAATGTATGCTCATGTTGGAGGTATTTCCCATTTTTGTTGTGATCAAGGTTGGATCATTACTAAAAAAAAGATTTCACAGAACACTTTTTTGTAATGCAGTATGGTACTTAATTACCCCAAAGAGAAAGTAATTCATTATACTCCTATATTACTTTCATGTTACTCTGTAAAACAGCTGAAACACACTCTCATAATTACTATTTAACTATATAAACCTGAGGCTTCAGCCCCAAACACCAACACAAATCCCTATCCTAATAAGGACTCACATTTGATCTTTCTCTTACTAATTAGGTATCTAACTTGGTGTTAGCATGGTGTTTGGCTAGCTTAGTGTTAGCATGCTGCAGTCTCTGTAGATGCTTGCAATGAGCCAAAATTGTGCTACCAGCATAATACTGCAGTTTCTGTCTTGGATGCAGTTTCCACTTTACTATCATGTCCTCGTCATTTTGTGCAATGAAACGAATGTTCATATCCATGCTGTAGACTGTGCCACCATCTTCCACCTCCGACCCGCAAACAAATTGGCTGATTGTAGTGCAAGTGGAACCGATAAGCGGGCTCGATAGGCAAGCAGACTAACAGTTCCAGGGAACTAGACTACTCGGAACTTGTTGTGTACAAGAAATTGTTCTTGATTCCCATCGCTAGTCGTTCTTGTGGTCATTTCAAGCACAGGGCTCTGTCTGTGAGCACAGCAACCCCACTCACATGGTTTTCAAATGTTTTTGATTGCAAGGAGGAGCCAGTAAGTAGAAAATTGGCTTAAAGAAGTGGTTTTAAATTCGGGATAATATTCTACTTTGTGGCTTTATTATTGTTAAGAATTCATTAAAAAAAAAAAATCAAAGAATTATGAAACTTTTTTTGTGCTTCTGGATTGAATGAGGCCTAAAATTGCTTGTTTTAGACAGCGGACAAAAGAGGAGCTGCAAAAAGGTCCGTTGTAAGATAAATGAGGATAATTTTGACACAAAGATGCTCTAATATAGAATAGCTTTGCTTTGCATCAAAAATATGGAGCTGGAAATCTGCACAATAGGGTGAAAAGAACAGACTGTCTGACTTCCAAACCCGTGGCATAGATTTTCACTTTTGTGTTCAAAGTCATACAGATATTTTCTTTCATGCAGGATGTAGTCAAACTTTAAGTTGTTGCCATGTGTTTAGATCAAACCTGAGGTTGAAAGATTATACGGGGGTAAAATGACTGCACTTGATATGATGACTGTGCTGAATAAGTGACTTTTATTTCTGTCCCTCAGGCCATGTCATGTGCCAACGAGGTGGTCTCCTACGAAATTGTTCTTTCAATAACAAGACTCATCAAAAAGTACGGTAAAGAGCTACAAGTGGTCACATGGGACATCCTACTCGGCATCATAGAGCGACTGTTGCAACAGATTCAGGTACTTGAAAATATATTTCACTTGTGATTGACCATGCTTCATAGTGTAGTAGTTAACACCTTTGTTAGGTAAGGTGTTTTTGTTTGATTCCAGCTGGAGACCCAAATCCCATTTGGCCTTGTTTTAGGAAGGACTTTTGCCAAATTAAATATGCGGAGCTGTAGTTTTTAATTTTTATATTTTTATCTGGTTGAGTATACAGAATTAAAAAGTAATGGTTCTAGCTTGACCAAGTGGTGTGCCTCTTGTTTTCACAGACAATAGGCAGTGCGGAACTAAAGGCCATTGTTTATGAACTGTTGACCACCGTGGAAGAGCTTTATGAACAAAACGGTTACCACGGCTCCACTGAGAAGTTTTTCAGCCTGGTGGAGAAATGTGCTGATAAAAGACCAGTTAGTGCTTTGATTATCTTCTGTCCTCCTCCAACTTTTGCTGTAATTTAGACCTCTTACACTGCGTTGCTCCCCCCCCCCCCTCTAATCTGAATCTTATCTTTTGCAGGATGCATCAGTGCTGACACTTATCTCCTACAGGGCTCAGTCTATCCAGCCTGCTAAAGAAGGCTGGATTCAGAGCCTTCACCGGCTCATGGAGAAATTCTTCAGGTAGGACACACACACTGACACACGTATATATCTCAGGGAGGTTATAGTATTATCCTTGTGATGTTCGATCTCGTTCTTGTTCTATCTCTGAAGTATCTTAATCTCCGCTGTCCCTTTCTGTTATCTCACCCTTTTGCTCTGTGAAAGGAACGAGACTCGCAGTGTGATAAGAATCAAAGTGCTTCATATCCTGTCCTTCGTTCTCAGTACCAACCGGCAGCTCTATGAGGTCTGTGCTCTCTCATACACGCTCACATCAGAAACCTGTGTAATTCCAGTCCGCTGTCCAGACTGAAAAGCTTCTGGTGCATTTCTCTTGCCATAGTTCCAATTTTTACTGAAGAAGATATTTCGATAGTAGCAAGCACCACTCAGATGCTGACATACTTCTGAGCCTCCCAAAATTTATTTACATGCAATTTATTTTTGAAACTGAGCTTGTACAAATGTTTGACACATTTGTACAAGCTCCGTTTATGATTTTCAAAAAAATCATACCTTTTCCTTTTTGTGTTCTTTGCTTATTTTCTATTTTTTTCTCCAGGATGAGTTGATTGAAATGGTGGTGATTCCCCAGCTCAGTGGGATTGCTGAAGACCGGGACTTGGCAGTTAGAAAACAGGCTACTCAGCTATTAGTAGACCTCGCTGAGGGCTGCAACACGCACCACTTCACCAGCCTGCTGGACATCATTGAACGGGTACAAAAAGAGTACATGCAATCACACAAAACCGCCCCATTTCTGTCACAATGTCATTACTTCTCTCCATTTTATAATTATTTTTTAGGTGTCTAGCCGCTCTCTGGTGTGTTCAGGGCCCCTAGAGGTTTCTGAGAGAGACCCCACAGCAGAGTCTCCTATGGAGGACGTCAGGACTGCTATTCTGGGCCTGCTTGAAATCCTGCAGGTATACATAAAAATAGTAGATGTGAAGAGTTGTGGGTGAGTTAAAATAGAATATTAAGACATAGTTTCTTCCACAGTGACTTATCACAATGTAGGGCATCAAATGACATCAATCAATGGAGAAATCCCCCTCCCCCCAGAACAGTTCAATACACATTAAAATGGACTAAAATTGGCTTTGTTGACTGCTGTCAGACTGTAAATGTCATTTTATTTGGCGACATTTTACCATTAAGAGCTCAAAGATCTCTTTATGGCACAAAACGCTGAGAATATAACAAGCAAAGAAAATGTAATTCACAAACAAAAAATTGGACAATTAATTTGTCCAAATTAACCAAACCCAAAACAGTTTTTGTTATGTTGCCTCACTGCGTCTTTGCATTGCTGTCATGCTGCAGTGACTGTACTCTGACCTGGTTATCTGACACATACCTATCGACTGCCCTCTCCGGCCTAAAAATGTATTAAAGGAAAACTTTTTTTTTTTCCAACTAGTGCTAGCTGCTGCTTACGTAACTTAAAAAAATCCTCTTAATGAAATGAGTCAGCAGCTAAAACTTTTAATGTTGGAAAGACTAAACTAATGCTTAATGTCGCAAGCTTAACAGACCTGCCTGTCAGCTTCTCAGGTGTCATCCAATTTTATTAATATAAATCTAATGTAAATTGATGTATATACCTGGACAGCTAAACATGATTTATCTACGGACTAATACAAATGTTGTATTTTCTTAAACAAAGTTGATTTACAATAAAAATCGATCCTTGGAACAATGTGTGAAGTTTATAAAATCTTAAACATAATCGCTCAGACTCAAGACTTGCTTCTTGTTCTGGCCCGGCAGTTATTAATCCCATAATTAAGCTCTAATCATTAACTGTTGATGACGATAGATTTCAGCCTTCTTGGTGACCACTCTGCAAAGTCTGTAATTATGTTGTGTCTGTAATTACTGTTTTGTAATGTTGGATATTTTTGCCAGTGTGGTGTCATGTGCTTGCATTTCATGATACTTAGCCAACTGTTAGGTACATGGTAAGGGTCATGAGATGGAAGAAAAAAAAACAAAACAAACTATTAGAAGTGAACTATTTATAGTGTGTTAAATTGATATGAAATGTTGCATGCTGCCTAAGACTTTCATTAAGCTAGCAAAACTAAGATTATCAAGGTTTATCAAATAAACTAAACATTTATTATATTTTACCTGGTGATAACATGTTATCCTTTTTCTTCTGACAGAGCAAACTTTACAGTCTGCCAGCCAGCCATGCGAGTCGTGTTTATGAGTTGCTTATCAGCCACCTGCAGCTTCATTACAAGAACAAGTACTGTTCAACTATCGCCTCCACTATTAGACTAAAGGTAGGTGATCTGTCACTACTCAAATGTTTTTACCTCTTATTACATCATTTCTTTGTTGACTCCTCCTTTTTCTTCTCAGGTGTTTGACTTCTTCCTCATGATGCGTGCAGACTCTCTTCACCGTCTTGGGGTCCCAAACAAAGATGGTGTCATGAGATTCAGCCCTTACTGCTACTGTGATATAGGGTGAGAACACAAACATTTCCTTTACTAAAGGTATTAAGCTTACTGACAGCTCTCTCACATTGTGTCACTTGCTTTTGTTCTTGTTGTTTTTCAGGGAACCAGAGAAACGTGTTGGTGAAAAGAAGCCAGCAGGTTCAACCTCTCCTCCTGCTGGCAGCCCTGCTCCTCCTGCTGCTCCTCCCAGTTCAGCAGCCTCAACACGCTCAGCCTACCTTCCCTATTCACCTGCCTTCAGTGTCCTCCTGCAGTGCCTCAAGATGGTACACACAATAATTATTGTATCAAACAGCATTGTACAGTTCATACATACGTTCTGTGGTTAAACAGTTGGCCTCATGCCTAGTTTTGTATCTTTATTCTTAGACTCAACTAGAGTTGCTATACATTTTAAGTTCAGAGTAATCCTTAGATATCTTACACTGGGGCTAGATGCACCCCCCTGGAACAAGCCCATTTAGCTCCTCTTTTTAAGCCAGGTTTCTTTTCTGATTGGCAGACAGTATTGAATTCATATCAGAATTAAATCATAGGCATTGCAGCTGTTAGAATGCAGAAGCAGTGACCGATAATTGCAGTGACTTCCCTTTTATCTGTAAAAGGTTCGGATATGATTTATCTCTCTTACAGGAGACAGATTGGAAGGTGCTGAAGCTGGTTCTTGACAAGCTGCCATGGATGCTGCAGTACAAAGTGTTGCTGCTCACATCACCATGCAACTTAGATCAGCTGTGTTCTACACTCTGCTGCATGGTAGCCTGACTTTATGCACATAAATACAGATCCATACACTGGATATTATGTTGTGAGTGAATTCAATCTTTATTGATCTCTTCTGCGTGTGTAGGTGACAGATCGTCTCATCTCAGAGCGATTGAAAAAGACTCCAGAGGGGTTTTCTCGCACAGATGTTCAGCTGGCAGTGATTCCCGTTCTTACAGCAATTACCTCCTACCACAACTACTTGGAGCAGTCAAGACAGGTACAAAGACTAGTCTGCAGAAATCAAACACCTTCTGTGCTATTTCTCACAGGATACTATGATAAGTTTTATGCTAGCATCTACAAAACAACTTTAGGCTATGTTGAGAAAACTAGGTTGGAACCAGGTTGCTTGTCTTCACATGCAGCAAACAACAGGATGTACTCTGCTTTAGATAGAAATAACATGGTTTTGTTGAGAGTACCGGAAGAGGCAGGACATGAAACCCACTTTCTTGCTGTGAATGATCAGATTAGCTTAATCATATACCAGACAGACTTTGCATTACAGAACTGGCAAATTACATGTGCAGCCTGACTGTGTTGTACATTTGCATTCTATTACTGTTATAACTCATATTTAAACAAAATTCATGCACGTACACACCAAAGTCTCCATGGTGTGTACGCTGAGTCCATGGAGTGTTAGTGACACCCATTCAACTGCTTGTGAATGTAAATGTCTAATCAGCCAATCACATGGCAGCAACTCAATGCACTTAGGCTTATAGTCCTGGTCAAGAGGACAGCTGAAATTCAAAACGAGCATCACACTGGGGAAGACAGTCGATTTAAATGTCTCTGAACATGGTGTTGTTGCTAGTGCTGATCAAAAGAGAATGGTCCAAATAAGAAGTCAGAGAAAAATGGTGAGACTGCTTTGATAGGAAGGCAACATTAACTTAAATATCAGTTCTTACATCCATGTTTTACAAAGCATGTTGAAACTTGAAACAGCCGTCTACAGCAGCAGATGTCAATACTTAGCTAATAACAGGAAACTGAACCTACAATTTGCACAGGTTCATCAAGATCGGACAACAGAAGACTGACAAAATGTCACCTGGTCTGATGAGTCTTGATTTTTGCTGACACATTTGAATGGTAGCGTCAGACTTTTGCATAAAGAACATGAAAGCATGGATCCATCCTGTACTCTGTCAATGGTGTCAGATGGGGTTCTCAGTTACTGGACCTCAATCCAATAAAGCACTTTTGGTGGTGGTGATAGAACAGTGATGGATGTGCAGGCAACGAATCTGTAGCATTTCTGTCATTTTGTCATGTTAACAACCAAAATCTTTCCAGCACCTTGTTGAATATATGCCACACATTAAAGCAGTTCTGAAGGTGAAGTAAAGTCCAACCCAGCAGTAGCAAGGTGTACCAAATGTAGTGACTGGTGAGTGTATATGGAAACATACAAGTGGAATTACATTCATCCTTTCATTGATACATGCAGAGAGAACTGGTTCAGTGCCTCGAGACTGGGCTCATTTACCGCTGTGCCAAGCAATGTGTGGTGGCCCTTACAATGTGCACGGTGGAGATGCCTGATATCATGATCAAGCTTCTTCCTGCTCTTATCGTCAAGCTCACTCACATCTCTGCTACTGTTGCCATGGCATCTCCTATGCTCGAGTTTCTCTCCAGTGAGTACTTTTCTCTTTTCCTGTATTCTTTTATATTGTTGAAGGCCAAAGTCTTCAGTTGTTTTTTTTGACTGTGTTTCACAGCCCTCGTGCGCCTTCCCCATCTGTATGCCAACTTTGTAGCTGAGCAGTATGTCAGCGTGTTTGCCATCTCACTACCTTACACTAACCCCTCAAAGTAAGTCCTAGCACATGTGACATTTTGTATTCCCTGATGCAGAGACTCACTCTGATCTGAGTATTTCTTCAAATCCCATCAGGTTCAACCAGTACATTGTGTCCCTGGCCCACCATGTGATTGCCATGTGGTTCATACGCTGCAGACTACCCTTCCGCAAGGACTTTGTTCAGTATATCACAAAGGTACACCACAGTGAATGACAAAAAAGAGCCTTCAAACCTGAAGCTGAATTTACTGTTACTCACCTGCTCATACACATGAACAATATAAGGAAAAGAAATAATGCAGTACTAAGAGAGAGTACAGATGCGTAGCTCCTACACTGAAATCAATGTCGCTGAAAAGGACCTTGTCCTTGCTCACACATTTATAAAAGAAAGTGTCTTCCTTTCAGAGACTTTTAACGATAGTTTAATTAAAAGGCAACAACTTTTACAAACTCTTATGCAATCTGAAACAAGGCTCTCTGGACTTCCTTCAGTTCTTGAGAATAACTTGTTGTCCAGTAATTATCAGATAACACGTTTATGTTTGATTGCTTTCTTGTCAGTAGTGGGCTTAGAATGTTTTCACCACCCTCATTTCCACTTGTTTTTTATGCTTGGCATAAAAACTCAGATGAGAAAATGTTAAAGTGACCCTGGTGTATTTTCTCCAGAAAGAGATGGAAAACAACAGAGATATAACCCTCACATTAGAACAGACCAGCTCTTTGTGTTTATGCTGAGCTAACAGCTTCAGACTGCAGCTTTATATTGTACAGAGAATTGAACTCTTGACAAAAAGGCAAATTAGCATATTGTAGCATATATTGAAACATTCTTTTAAATTGTCCTTGGATATTTCCACTGGATTTGTCAGTTCTACTTATTACTTCATGCTTTTTATTCATTGCATTCTGATAGTGTTGAATTGCATTGCACATAGTTGTTCCCTTCTCTTTTGCAAAAAGTTGAGGTCTCAGCTTCTTAATGCACTTTTGGGCATTCACTTGGATTTATTTGCTCTGGCAATGGTGGCTTAAGTAACTGCACAACACACTTTTAACCTCAAATGTCTCCAGAGAGATGTTTCATTGAACTTTTGTACTGTTCAGGAGAAACATGTCCAGTTAGGTGCATCTGGATGCTTGTGAAGTTTGAGAAACCTGTAGCAGAGGGGGCAGAACTGGTAATCATCTGTAAATCTGGGTCACCACTTTTGTTTTGCATATCTGGTTCCTTTCTTTGTGTTCCTTCAGGGTTTGCGTTCCAACGCCCTTCTGCCATTCGATGACAGTCATGAGCAGAGTCCGTTTCGTGCCCGAAGCACCAGCCTCAATGAGAGACCCAAGAGGTAAACTGTGTTTTCACTGTCAGTCTCCAGCAGTAATGTACAAACCAGCAGCACCGCACGCTGCCCACGTGGCTGCTGTTGTGGTAAAGGGTTGGGGGTAGCCAAGGTAACAGGGGACTCAGCATGATTCGTACTGATGGTTGCAGTGACACCTCTCAGGTTGCCATGGTGATCATTAGTTCATTTTATCTGTTTATGCTTTTTTTATGTTTTAAAATGTGTTCTTATACCACCACTTATTTTTATTTTGTATTTTTCCAAGAGTCACCTCATTTGTCATACAGAGGGTGGACAAAATGGCATAAACACCTGTATAATGTTATGCCTTTATTTAGTTTATATTTGTTGTGGATTATTATATATCATTGTTCGGGTGTTTGTGTACTGCTTTCACTACCTGTATCTCACAATAGTACATCCCTAGCAATAGCATGAGTAAGAGGTACAGGGTGTCCCTCCCCCTGTCACACTGTGCCGTCTGACTGCTGTTTGTGACCACAGAACATGTACACAAAGAGAAATACACGCCATCTTTCACACAGAGGGAGAAAGAAGCTTTTCTCAGCAAGGTGCCATTCTCATTCGTACAAAGTGTGAATGTTGTTTGGTTGTCCACACCTGGATTAGTTGAACAGTGTACATTTAATTAAATGTACACAAGTAACTTTTTAAAACACTCTAGACTGTAACACAGAGAGAAGGGTACTTAACAGGGGTCTTTTTGCATTAATTAATAATACTGCTTTAAATTGTGCCACCGCATATGCTATGCTGTAGTACCCACCAAGAAATGTAACTACAAAGACACAGATTGTTGTCATTCCACTTGTAAAGTGTTTTACCATGTAAAGATGGTAAACCATTAACAAAATGCATTAGGCTGTGATAGTTTTTACTTTGCTTACTATGCTAATGTAATAGCCAGTATTCTGTCAATGTAGGCATAAGTTATTTTTTCTTATTTCCAAAGCTGTCATAATCCCCAACTCAGTTGCTACTAAAATGTTCTCTTTCCCGAGTTTCCTTAAAAGTAACTTTTGTTCAGTAATTATCGCCAAGTCCAAACTAATCAGCTCAGTTTTGCTTGTGAGGGTAGAGCAATGCAGATCACACATGCACACAAGTACAAGTGCAACTGCTGTGTAGATTCTGCAAGGAGTCATCGCAGAACTGAAGCTCAAACTTGACTACTCTGTGTCTTAACTACACTTTTTCTGCAGCTCTCCTTTGTGAGAAAGTTAGAAGTGATAGGTCTATTATTTTGTTTGGTATGAGTGCTGTAGCTTGCTGTTTTCTCACACGCTGAACAAAGCAGGAGGAGAGAGTGTGGAGGCAGTAGCAGGAGGGCAAGACATTTACAGGCGAGACAATTCTGTCTATAGATGTTTTTCTAAATGCAATAAATAAATATGCTGTTAGAGAGCTATAAAAAGTTGGTAAGGCAGCATCATAGCGAGAGACTGAAGTGTGATTGCACACGCTGATTTATCTAAAAAAATAATTGAAATGTGCACTTCAAAAATCAAAATCCAGCTCAAATAGTGAATATCCAACTAGGTAAATATTCAGGCACACCAGTGGTTGTCTCTTTTTGAGTCAGCAACTAAAATTGCGTATTACAAAACTGTAGTTATTTAATCTTTTTCTGATTAATCAGGTGTTTGATTGTGGACGACGTCTTAAGAAAATAGAGACACCAATGTTGCCATACACAAACAAATACATGTTTTAAAAATAAGTATTTGGTGTAGAAATCCCAGTTAAACCAGAATTTACCCAGTGAATTTCAGAGACACTATAATATTCATCTTCCTCTTTTCCTAATGTGATCTCTACTTTTACTCTCACGTTTATTGTGGCATTTTTTTTTAATTAATTTTCCATCTTTTCTTAGATTTGTGTTAACAAATTGTCTTAGATTTTTATGAAGCCCTTCCAGTATTTTTAACTTGGTAATTAAAAAACAAAACAGCAAATCCTTGTTGCAGCTCTCCACAGTAATCCAAAAATGCTTCTGCTAACATTAATTCTTCCATAATAGTTACAGTTTTCCATATTCTGGTATCACAGTTCTTGTGCTGCTCATTGCTCATAATGAGGTTGGAGTTCCTCAGCTCAGTTTCCACCAGGATGATGGTCAGAATGTCAAGTTTAAATTTATTAATTTAATTCTTAAAATGTTCTTGGCAAACGTTCCACTGTGTCCAAACATTACCTTTGCATACATAAAAAATGCATACATTATTTGGTGATGATACTAAACTAGTATTTGGTCCAGTCCGAGGCTGCTGTGCTTCAACCCTCTGGTTTCATCCAGCTTTATGTTTCACTTGTGTTTTAACTTCTATCATAAAGCCTGTGCTGAGTTCATCCCTACGGTTATACTTCTGTACTAGTCCTTGGCTTCTCTACAAACCTGCTGTGTGAAGTAATGTTTATTTTGTTGCTCTCCTGAATACTTTCTGTGTATTTTCTTTTCTGAATAGCAGAAGCTGTTTCCCCCTCTGCTGTAGCTTCTCTGTTTTCTGTTTAGTTGGCGTGTATCCTTTTATTTTTTTTTAACCCTCTTTTTTTTCTTTCTCCACTCTCCTGTAATCTGATTCATAATGTTCACTGCTGTTAATTTTCACCGTGTTTTGTTTTTCCTTTATTTGACCCTTCCCCCTCTCCACTGCCCCCTGTGTTTGGTGTGGTTGTGGTTTTGGGGGTGGTTGTGTCATCCTGGATCCTTTCTACATTGCTCCTGATCCCTCCCTCCTCATGTGACGCTGCCCTTTGACCTTTGTGGCCCTCTCCTTTGTACCCTGCCCCTCTCCATGTGTGGCGTGCGCTCCTGATCCACCTGCTCATGTTGCTCTGGTTCTCTGGTGATGATTCCTGCTGTCTCCTGGTATACTTTTACACCACACTTCCTCCACACTCCCAAACCACCACCCTCACGATGACCCCGTCCTCTCACTGCCCCAACGCCACCGTTACTCCATCTTGGGCCCAATCCCCCTCGCCCTTTGCCATGGACACTCCTCACCACTCAGCTTGCGGGCAGCAAAAGTGGCAAAGGCAGCAGCAGCGGTAGCCAATAGCAGCAGCTCTCCAGTTAAAGAGCTGAGGGACCTTTCAGCCATGGACGCTTTCCGCTCCCGCAGCATCAGCGTCTCCGAACATGCGGTCCGCAGGTTAGACAAGAGCCTTCTGGGTAACAAAACAAAAACCAATAACAACCCAAACACTTACTGCTTTCTTCATGGGATTGATGGGGTCTAGGGTCATTGTCCGTCTTTGGGGGGGTGTTGCTGGGGAGATTTGTTGCCAGGGGCACCTGGAGTGGGTGGTGCATGCTGGAGGAAGGTTTATGTGTCGACCTTTTTGGTTTGTTTTGGGCTGTGTTTATATTTGTGCTGGTTTCAATGTTGTTGTTTTTTCTGATTTGCTTTTGCATGCAGTGTTTGTTGAAGATGTGGGAAAGCATCTTTTCACTTTATTGATGTTTTTCACTTTGCTCTAACACAGATTTTGCTTTTTTGTTTGTTTGTTTCTTACATTTTGCTTTGGTTCGATTTTATTTGTATGTGTCTTTTATGTGCTGGGTGCATTGCTGACTGATTTTGATTCGCCTAACAACAAATGAATGGCAGAAGGAACTGGTGCAAAGCAGTGGTGGGATCTTTATAAACTTCACTGTAAACAACTGCAACCCCCTACTTTGGCTCCCTCTGTTTGCTTTGGGAGCACATCTGCTTCTTCGACCAGTGACTCTGGCAACAGCAACACAACAGCTTTTGTTTGCTTGCTTGACATAATTTTAGTTTTGTTTTGTTCCACTGAAACATCCACTGTACTGCTATGACCATGGCAATCTCCTAGTGCGGGATTTCAGAACTAGCTGGGTTGAGATGAACTTTTAACAGTTTGATCAACACATCATTCACATCACGCACATCCACACAAACACTCTTCCTCACTAATCGTCATATGCTTATCTGTCCTTGGCTGACTTTCTTGGGCATCTGGAAGAAGTACAATGCAACATTGCAGTTGTTAGATGAGGCTGCTCACGCCAATTGATTGTCATAGGTCATACTAGTATTGCCACCAGATGGCAGCAGCAGCTCAGTACTTGTATATGCTTAAAAGTACTGTTTAATGTTCAACGACAAACACAAAATTAGTGGGACTAAACAACTGCAGTGTTGCTCTCTTTAACCTGCTTTAACTGTTGACTGGCTGATAATCTGCTTTTGCTCTCAGAGCTGATTTTTGTGTGAACTGGGTTTAAAATTCACCTCCATGTGGACACTTACTCCATCTAGCATAACGTGACCGCATTCAAAGCTTTCAGTCTTCAAGGCGACATTTTCATTGGAAAAACTGTATGGGATTAGATAAGGTTACATTTGTTTTTCTTTACTTTAAATTGGGTAATGTCAGTGAATTGAAGTACAATAGCATGTGATGGTATGACAAAGCAGCAAACCTCGTACTGCTTCAGTCGTGAGTCTGTCATGGTCATGTTTTTGGAGTATGTGTCCATTAAACACTGAAATGAAAAATAAGTCATTGTCAGTAGAAGAATAGTAGTTATAAAATGTGATTGAATAGTTGCTGATTCACATTCTGGGACTTGAGAGATTTCTTTGAGCCTCATACAAAAGAGCTACGCACCAGTATTAGTCTGTATGTGTGCCTATATTTTCATGCTCAATACATTTAAAGTGAAAACACTATTTCTACATAAATCTTTGAAATTCTGAAAATATAGTTGTATTCCTACCAGCCTAGACCTTCCCTAACCTTCATAGAGTATTTAAATTTGACCTATAGGTAAGAAGAATGGAGGCTTTAAACAAAAACAAAACAAAACAAAAAACTAAGGACCTCTTGCTCTCTTTTTTTAATCCATTGCATCACTACTTTCTTGTTTTAATATTTGATGTTTTCTTTCATTTTTGCATTTCTTTATAATTTGGCTTTGAAAAACAGTCCGCATGTCTTTAATACTCCCCGCTGTGAGGAGAAGTAACATCTGGCAAGTAACATGGGCTGGAGTGTTGCTGTAAATTGCTCATTTTGAGCATGTTTACTTCTAAGCAGCAAGCTTTCAAAACACGTCCATTATCTCCCTTGAGCTGATGTTCACATCTGTAAATTTGCTTCCAAACTGGTTCTTGTGTAGAGCACGGAGAAATGCTTCTTGTGAATACAAAAAGCTGCTGCACAGTAAATGCTAATTGAAAGATTTGACTTCAGTGGAAACATTAACATACCGTTAAACACATCGAGTCACACGTAGCTTCTACCTGCTGGTTTTTCTGCATCAAAATATTACAGATCCTTTTACCCTCGCAGAGAGAGCTTTTTTACATTTAGAAGGAGAATCAGTGTGGTATCAGGGCATGCAAAGCTATGTATTACTTGTCCCAGCATGTGTCTCTGCGTGTGCACTTAGAGAAAATGTAATCATCATATGGGGGTTGAGCATAAGAAGTTGGGTCCGTAAATATTTAGACAGTGAGTGTACACAATTTTGCCTCTTTACATTATCATATCAACTTGCAGTGAAGCCGTCAGGAGGTGATAGACGTCTAGACTTTCAGCTTTCTTTCAATCAACTGTTTTTTGCATACTCTATACTATAACTATGTAACTCTGCACATCAGACTTATTTCTGCTACTATTATCAACGGTTAAAACTGTATAAACACTAGTGACCCTGTTCCACTGGGATATTTACATGCTTGCACTGTCAAAAATTTCTTCACGGTGTTTGATAAATGATGTGAAATGCTTTGGATCAATAAATTCTGCCTCTGTCTTTAGTTTCATATGTCCACATAATCTTGTTAAAGAGTGGAGAGTGTGGAATAACTCAGTTTTATTTACCTAGCATAACAGTAGTTATCTCTGGGGTTTTTTATGTTGTAAGGCCCTACAATTAATTGAAACTTAAGGGTTGAAGTTAGGATTTGGTTAGGGCTATGGTAAGGCTTGACGCTCACGTTTTATTGTTAACCTTTGGGTAGAAGGCTGGGGAATGCATTAAAATCATTAAACTTTCCACATACTGAGTTCCCAGCAATAGATACCAAAGTTTTCTTCTGAGCCAATGGCTGTAGTTCCTAAACAGTGCAATATTTTGAGGTACTAGAGTAACATCTTGATTGCTTTCTTTTAGTACCGATGTGATGGTATACAGAGGCAAAAATGCAAAATTTGTAATCCTTTCCAAATATTTATGAACCCAACTGTAAACAAATGAATGCACGTTTCCATGTGTGCTTGTGATGAATGTGATCTAGGCACGGACATGAGCACGAGTGATTGTGTGATTCTTCTTGCAGTTTTCTCTGCACCAATAAATCAGAACCTGCATGTTTCTGTGCACTTTACACATTAAATATGCGAGGAGCTTGCACCTTCAACTCGCTCTTCTCCATCTTTTGCTGTTCTTTATTTGTCTCTTTGTTTCCACCTTTTAGGATGCACACCTCAACCACCACATGCAGTCTGGGCTCTGCCGATGAAAATGCAGTAACTCAGGCCGATGAGGGGCTGAAAACTGTCCACTTAGAGCTCACAGAGACTTGTCTTGACATGATGGCCCGATATGTATTTTCCAACTTCTCTGCACTTCCCAAGAGGTTGGAAGAATTTTTTTTTTTTTTTTTTTTTTTTTTTTTAAATGCTCATATTTTGTAAAAAGAGTTAGAAAAAGCAGCAAGAGTGATGATTTTGGCCTCTGTTCTCTTAGGTCTCCCATCGCAGAGTTCCTGTTAGCAGGAGGCCGCAGTATGACCTGGTTGGTGGGCAACAAGTTGGTCACCATAACAACCAGTGGAGGGGTCAGAACACAAGCGCTGCTGGGCCTGGACATGGCTGATCGCCTGGGAGGAGGAGGAGGGGAATTGACCAGGTGATGCATGCTTGCACACATACTAAAAGGAATTTGTCTGCTTTCAACTGCCAGACCTCACTCTATCTATCACCCCTTACTTAATCAAAGATGCTCCACTTTTACTTTCTTCCCTTTCTTTTTCTTTTTTTTTTTCTTTTTCCTTCCTGGTGAGCCGGTGGGCCAAAAGTTAATTATAAGAGCATTATGCTGCTCTAAACACAGATTTTCTTGGCTCTGTGTAATGTCAGCATAGAAGCCCCACATACCTGCTGCTGAGACAATTTGTTTCCGAAGGCAAGCTATTTAAAAGGAGAGTGACCACACACACACACACACACACACACACACACACACACACACACACACACACACACACACACACACAGAGGTTGAACTGAGTAGCTGCCTAGAGGCCCAGAAGAAGATGAATATAGGATTATTTTGAAATGGGAATCATACAAAGCTACTCTATTAGTCCAAGAAGTCTAAGAATGAAACGATGGAGCTGGAAATAAACACAATAGACCACCTACCACATGGCATTTACCCTGTAGTGCCACCATGGGGTTGACATTTATCCTTCTGAGTAAAATATTTTGACATTTAGTGGATGAATAGCCATGAAATATTGATCTAGACCACTCCCCTTCAGGACAAATTGCAATCATTTTAGCTTAATTCTTAAAGACAAAATGTCTAATAAAAAAATAAATAAAAATTAAAAAAATTGTGACCTGCAATTAAGAAAAATAGCAAAACTGTTGACATTAAAACTTGAACTTAAATATTTAACAATTACAAAATTAACAAATTCCAAAATGATAAACTAAGTTCATCAACAGTGTCACAGACGGAGATGGGCAGTAGTGCGTTAACGCGTTACTTGTAACGTGTTACTGTAATCTGATTACTTTTTCAAGTAACGAGTAATGTGAGGGATTACTATTGCAAAAACGGTAATTAGATTACTGTTACTTTCCCGTAAGTACGCTGCGTTACTGCGTTACTAAAATTGTGATATTTTTTTTTTTTTTTTGGATTTTTTAAATTTTTTGCGAGAATGTCTCATGACAGTGACGTAAGCGAGTGCGACGTTCGTGACAACAGCTGTGTGCAGATCAACAATGGATAATATATCAAGTGCGGGAGAGAGTATGAGCATGCAGCGTTTAAAGCGTGGAAGTACTGACCTTACTTTGAGTTTGATTCCATAAAAAGTGACAAAAACATTAGCGTCCATCGTGCGTGGAAAGAAAACTTCTTTTTACAGCGAAAAAAACCCCTAAACTTCCAAGCAAGCACCGAGTGCGCAACGACGTAATGGGAAATTCACAGAGAAACTCGCGGATAATAGAGAAAATAGAGCAACAGGACCGCTAGTCTTTGATTTTATTTATTTTCTGCTGTGTTGTACTTGCATCTATTTGTAAGACTGAGTGTAAACACAAAAAACTATTTTATTTTATGTGCTGGAATGTGCAGAAAATTGGTTTAAATGTTAAACAAATTTCTTCCAGTCAGAGAATGTTGCATATAATTAAGTTTTTGCTTGATGCATAAAGTTAAAAGATTAAAACTGATAAAACAAGTTTTAAAAAGAGACTTTTCCATTTGATTACATTTTGTATGATGGATTATGCAGAAAAAGTAGAATTGGGCTGAAAGATCTATCGCTTTATCTCCTATTCAGGTTGTAAATCGTGTTTTTAAAAGTAATTAATTACTTTTGAAAATAAGTAATCAGTAAAGTAACGGATTACTTTTTGGGGAAGTAATCAGTAATTAGTTACTGATTACTTTTTTCAAGTAACGTGACCAACACTGGTCACAGAGCAGCTAGCATGCCTGCAACCACTTTGGATTGTTAGCAATAATGTTGCTCTCCTGTTCCCGCAGGTCAGACCCATCACTACACACCCGAATGACCAAAGAGGCTCCAGCCAAATTGGAGTCACAGTCAAGCCAGCAGCACAACAGAGCTGCACGCATACGAGTTCGCTCCATGTCAGGTAGAAATAAAAAAAACAAATATGTAATTTTTTTTTTTTTTTTTTTTTTTTTTTTTTTTTTTTTTTTTGCTGCTTTTGTAGAAAAATTATACGTTGCTGTCTATATTTCAGTTCTAAAAGTTATTTCTATGTTACCATCCTGTTGCTTTCTTTGACTTACAGTCTTCAATGTAGGAGTCTTGGGAAGTAATAATGTTGTTGTGCTTTCTCTGATTGTCTGACTTTACAATAAAGAAATCTGGCTTTGACTTACAGGTGGTCATGCTCTACGTGCCGGTCCAGCTCAGAGTCTCAGTCCTCTGGTGTCTCCCTCTGAGGGTGAGTTGACTGCTCCACTCTCTCCCACCTCTGGTCCTGCTCTGGATAGTTTAGGTCCATCCTCTTCCACCTCTGCCACTCCATCTGCGCCTCCTACTCTGAAAGACAACCCCACCTTGGCTGAATTTGCCCCAATGCTCACACAAGGCTGGGCAGAGATCTTCATACGCAGACCGTCAGGTATGTCACCATTAAGAATGTCCCCTCTACAGTTATTGTAGAAACTTTCTGTGTTTCGTTATTATGCGAATATTGTCAGAAGGTGACTGTTGGGGAACAAAAAAAAAAAAAAAAAAGAATCATCCACATACCTTTCAGTGCGCTTTGGTAAATGATAGGCATTCATTTTAAAGATACTTTCTGCTGTTTGTGTTATGTGCTCCCTGACACTCTTGCTTTCTGTGCTGGGCTCTAATACTGTCGTCACAGGTAACACAAGCTGGCTAATGTGTTTGGAGAACCCACCTAGCCCTTTCTCATCTGAGCTTGGCAACATGCCGCTGCAAGAGCTCTCCAGTGTTCTGATGGCAATGGAGGGAGTGAAGGAACCTCCCACTCAGACAGCCAGTGCTCCTGCTAGCACAGCTGTCCCTGCTCCAGCTCCTGTCTCTGAGCCCCTAACCCAAACACACAGCAGTGTTGGAGGAAAGGCAAACCTGATTCAGCGCTCCAACACAGGTGAGAAATGGTTTGTCTGGGCATAGAAAGCAAGAAATATCAGAAAGTTTGTGACGTTTTTCTCGTGTTGAATAAGAGGTTGTATAAGTGCTGATGAGTTATTGGTCCTGAAAAATGTGGATCCTGCTGTTATCGATGAAATTAAAAACAGCATATCCAGATTAGGAAGCTACAGTATGATGTAATGTTACGCATGAATGCAACCCTTCTATCTGCGTGACTGCATGTCCTTGATACCCTTTTAATGGACTAAGTGAAATGCTAAATTGCCTGTAAGTGCTGGATTTGAGCCTGAAGGTGTTCAGTAGCCCAGCTGGGATTCATTCAGGTTATTGATTGTCAGATATCACTGCCTTAAATCACATGTTCTTTTTGTTGCAGGTGCCTCTGTTTCAGTGAGCTGTTATTTTAGTCATCTTATTTGTTTTGGGGATCCATTTCTTCAGGACATCAGCCCCCCCCCCCCCCCCATTCTTTCTTTCATCCTTCTTTTCATTTTATTTTTAACTGCACTTAAGATTTCCTACCTTGTTCTGATTGGTTTCTTTACATGTTTCTTCATCCTCATCACCCATGCTGGTTTGTGATTGGCTGCGGTGTGTTATGTGGCTTCATGTGCCACTGACCTGTCCTCTGGCACTTCGCCTGCAGTGGGTGGCTCTCTCTGCTCTCTGGGTATGGGCACTGCCCCCCCAGGCCCACCAGCCCCTGGCAGGTTGCACAGGAGCATTTCCTGGGCAGGTACCGTCCACCACGTGTGTGACCCCACATCTATCTACCCCCCCCTCCAAAAAACTCCTGGTGCAGTATATTTCTTCTCACTTGCACAACACAGCAGTCTGCAAGCACAGATTAGGAATCTTTCTTTAATTATATTCCCTGATTCATTTGAGTTAGATGAGAAGCTTCATACCAATCTCATATCTGTCTATTGTTTCTAGTGAGGCGACTGCTAGCAAAAAGAAGGGAATGCTGTTGATCCTGCTTTTAAGACCAGAAGCATTGGCGCTATGCAGAGTGAAGATATTAGATCATTACAAAAGCTGAAATGTAAAACAATTTTTTTTTTTTTGTGGCTTTATGGAAATTAAGTGTCAGAATTTTCTTTAATCAGTTAAATTGGGCCGTGGTTATACGCCCTGATGATGCGGACCTTATGGATGCAATTGAGCATCCATACTTGCAGGATGGCTGCATAGTTTCTGCTCTTTTTGTAGTGTTAGAGCAATTTAAGCAGCAACTGTACTCTGCTGCAGTCTCCGTCTGCAGCAGACACCACAAACGAATAGTCACTGTTATTATATTCATCAGCTTACAGTCCCCTGTAAGAGTGTGTGTGTAGTTAGTCCATTGTAGTTTTGTGTGTCCAGATGAGTCTGAACAGTTACAAAATTACTGGCAGAATATCCACGCAGAGCCTCACGCCAGTGATGAATTTGTCTCACAACCTTAGAGTGCACTCGTGGAAACTATAACATGCCTGTTAAACACAATGCCTTGTGTTTACCAAATGCAAAGTGACGTTTTTCTTTGCATTACTCATGCTAACACAGTGACTAGAGTATTTTTGGACCATTTTCCAACCCAGAAATATTTCCCCCTACAGCTACTTTCTATAAAAAAAATACAACCACTAGCTGAAATAAATTCACTGTAACATTTTCAGAACTTGGTATTCTTTTCTCCCAGTTCTCTATTTATTTATTTATTTATTTATTTAGCCTGTCTCTATGTAAAAATGAAATTGAAAGATGCCCTCAACTGGTGACGGTTTTCTTTTGCCATCTTCAGGAAAATCCAGTTTTTTGGGGATTCCTAGGAAATAGGCTTTTGTCACACAACACCTGTGTTGTTGAGCAACTTTGAGTTGTTGCTCTCATATTTAACAATTGACAGTTGTACAGTGTTTTTTTTTTCTTCTGAAAGTCATTACTGTAAAGTTGTGAGACAACTAATAAAGTCTTCCATTTAAAAAAAAAAAAAATGCTGCGGTATAAAGCTTTTGGCAGTAGTTTTCGCATTTAACAGATATGAGAGTGAAATTGGTTTTCTCATCTAAGTTTAGACAAGAAAATTCCAATGTTTTCCAAAAGGTCTCCATTTAATTTTAAGAAATAATGGGGAGGACCATCATTTTCCATGGATTCTCAAGCACACCAATCACATTGTGTTATGCGAAAGAACTGCTGTTGCTTCCTTAAAGATTGTGCAAGTATAGATACTCAGCATTTCTGCTTTACCATTAGTCTTCTATTAACACGGGGCAGGGGTTTCCCTTACTGCTAATGAAAACATGTCTGCGCTGGAATCAGTCAGCCAAATGACACCTAAAGATGAATCATGATTCAGGTTTTGTTTTTTTTGTTGTTTTTTTTGTTGTTTTTTTGGACATCTTCTGCATTATATTTTTTTTCTTCCTGAATAAGTTTTCTAACCCTTCTGTTTCTGAAATATACTCCCAGGTTTTGGCCTTTAACCTCTGACCCTCTGATATTGTCAACAGAAAAGCCCAGACCTCATCTAAGCAACATGATGCACTTCCTTGCTTTACTGGTTAACCAGTAGGGTGATGAAGACTTTTTCTGAGCTGCAGTTTGGGGGTCTTAAAAAAATCAAATGTGCCTGCTTCTGATTGTGTTTCTCTTCTTCTTCGAATGTGTTGTTTGGGAGATGCAAGACTGGTCTGGGCTGCTGTTGCAGTAGCTGCCGTGCGTTTGGGATGAGATAACCAGCAGCCAAAACGATGCATGCAACTTGATAGAAAATGAGTAAATGAACTAGTGATGCTGCCTGCCGCACTGATAAATCTGCCTCTGATCTCAGTGATTTTTATGTTGATGTCACTGTAGGTCATGATCTTGCACATGGCTTTGTTTCTTTTTTTTGCCTGAGATTGGTCATCAGAGAAGATGTATATGATTCTGTTACAATGACTTATTTGAATTATTGTGTGTTTAACCTGAATTGAGATTTTAGAGAGAATGTTTGTGAGGTGTTGTTGTCATGATTACTACTGACAGCTGATAAAATCTTTAGTCTTACCACCTGCATATTTGTGTATCTCTGATCGTGTGACTAACAGTGGACAAGACTGTGATTTGTGTGTCTGTGTGCGTGCATTGCTTTCATATACCTGCATTGACTTATAACCCACATGGTTGTGGCTGTATCCTCCTGTAGACTCTGTCGTGGTGCTGGAGGAGGGATCAGGAATTGCTACAGCAAACACGCCGCCTGAATGGCTGGGGAGTGCAGAGTTTGAGCCAATGTTGTCTGATCCAATCTTCATAGCTGCTGATAAGTTTACAAAGACTCCTCCTGAAACACTCAGCAGGGTAGGACCATGTTCACCAAACCACACACGCAGACTTAATGATGTCTTGTGCAGCATTAAACAAATCACCATGTGCACATCCATTAAAACACTTGTTGTGGCTTTACTGTCAGTGCCTGCACCTACAGGCTGTTTATTCCATCATTTGCGTCACCTGTGCTATTTGATTATAAACTGTCAGCTTTTTTTTTTTAAAGTGGCTTTCCTTTGCCACTGCTGTAATGGGTAGCAGCCAAGTGGAGTGCAGCTTCTGATGACTCACTTAGCAGCGCCTTTAACAACCCATGCTGTGCTTTGGCAGCATGTTAAAACCATAGACTGTGTATATATATATATGTATATAAAAGATGGAAACAGCTTGCAGGTTCTTGTTGCAAAAGGAAGTCTGATTGTGTCATCCTACTGCTCACTTCTGTGACCTCAGAAAGGTCTTCAATGTTTAATGATTCAAAACAGCATGACCTTCATTTTCCAGATTATTTCAAGGAGGAATTTTGTGTCTCATTTAATGTCAAAAAGATGACAAAAAAGAGATGAGTTAGGGTATGGCTAATATGTGATTGACATGGTGGTTGTAGCTCAGGTGGCAGAGCAGATCAGCCACTAACCAGAAGGTTGGTGGTTCGATCCCAGGCTGCTCCAGTCTGCATGCCAAATATCCTTGGGCAAGATACTAACCCCATGTTGCTCTCTGATGCATCCATCGGAGTGTGAATGTGTATGAATGTTAGATACTTAAGCTTAGAAGTGCTTGTGTGAATGGGTGTGATTGGGTGAATGAATTAGTTGTATAAAGCACTTTGAGTGCTCAGACAGAGTAGAAAAGCGCTATATAAGAACCAGTCCATTTACCGTTACATGGCTATTTAGCTCACACCCTCCCTCTTTGTAAATGCTAATCAGGAGTTAAACTGGTGGGTGATGTCACAGTGGGGTCTGTGGTTAAAACTTGCATACTTTCATTGCAGTGCTTTAAATAAACAGCTTTTGTTCCTACTTTCAGTCCTCCTCCACCTCAAGTCAGGATGATGAAAAGTCAACCCTGGAAGAAGTAAGTGAGGGAGCAATTCCAATCGATCAGCCCCCTTTTGGACCATCCACTCCAGGAAGCCAGGGGCCTGACCTTCCCTTCCAGACACACACTCAGTCCCAGGGTCATGGACTCAACAAGTCCAGCTCCTCTCCTGAGCTCCAGACATTACCTGAAGCTTTTGCCAAGGCTGCTATGGAGTCAGAAAGTGCGATGGTTGACACGTCACGGCCTAGAGCACCCTCAGACGGCATGCCTCAACCCCAGCAGCCCCAGTTTGCGAAAGAAAAGGTAGAGGGAAACACTGGAGTGGACACTAATGTAGCGGGAGGTCCAAGCCCAGCAGGTGAAGGCCAAGCTGTATCGTCATCTCAGAGTGGAGGAGCGGGGATGAGGTTGTCTTTTCCACCAGCACCAGTACAATCTGCACCCATCTCCCCCAGTGGAGGCCACCGGCCCAGAGGTCACACAATCTCAGTCTCAGCCCCCTCCTCCAGGAGGGAGAGGCGGGCGGAGAGGGACTCTTATCACAGTCGACCTGGTCCCAGCAACACTGAGAAAATCTCTGGACTGAGCCCCAGGTATTACACGATTTATACAAGAAACTGCTGCAGCTTCTGTGATGTTTCTGCTAAATTAATGATGCAATATATCAAGTAAAGTCAGTAAGCTCATTTTGACTTGCAAGATCAAAAGTGTCACCCTGTTAGTGAGCAAATTTTTATTTTTTTATGTCCTGCAGCTGTGTTTTTAAATAAATTTTTTTTTAAGGTGATGAAAAATCAGAACGTGGACAGAAACTGCAATGCAGCATTTGGAAATAGTTATGAATACCTTCTAAGAACAGAGGCCATGCATAGAGGTGTATTTCCAACCCCAGCTCCAAATAATTTGGGACACTGTTTAAAATATAAATACAAAAAAATTTAAGGATTTGAAAATCTCATTAACCCATATTTTATTTAGAACAGAAAGCATGTCAAATGTTTAAACTGTCATTTCGAATTTTATGGCAACAACAGGCCTCAAAGTTTGGACAAGGCCATGTTTATCACTGTACAGCACCCCCCCCCCCGCCAACCCCACCCCCCCTTTGTTTTTGTTTTTTAACAAAAGTCTGTAAAGGTCAGGGATCCGGACTTCCCATTCTTTTCTGAGGATTTTAGCTGCTCTTTTTTGATGCACCAAAATGTTTTCAGTTGGCAAAAGATCTGGACTGCAGGCCAGTTCAGCATCTGGACTCTTGTACTATGAAGCCATGCTTTTTAATTGATTCAGTATAGGGTTTCTCATTGTCTAGCTAAAATATTCAAGGCCTTCTCTGGAAAAAGGCTGAAACCTGTGTGTATACCTTTCAGCATTGACTGTCCCTTTCCAGATGTTCACACTCCTAATTACATACACATTAATGCACCACCAATACCCTAATCAGATATTATGATATTTGAAGTGAGTGCTGCTAACAAGCCGGATGGTCCTTCTCTTTAGTCTGGATGATGCCTTGTCCACGTTTTCCAAAAAGAATTTCAAATTTCCATTTGTCTGACCACAGAACAGTTTTCCCCTTTGCCTCAACCCATTTTAAATAAGCTTTGGCCCAGAAAAGATTGTGGTGTTTTTGGACCATGTACACATGTGGTTTCTTCTTTGTGGAAGGCACTATATTCACAGTGATTTCTGGAAGTGTTCCTGGGCCCATGCAATGATTTCCATGACATAATCACACCTGTTTTTATTTCAGTGCCACCTGTAGGGCCTGAAGATCACGGGCATCCAATGTGGACTTTCTTCCTTGTCCTTTGGATATCTATAATATCACAAATTCTGAAAATCTGGAGAAACCTCTGTGCACAAAGTCTTTGGTATTTTATGCCGAGGACCATTATTTTGAAATTGTTCTGCAACCTCATCCATATAAACAGATGTTTGAATAGAAATGTCTAGATATCTCTTGGCATGGAAACAAGATATTTGGTACCGGAAGCTGTGTTGCTTTTATTTGGTTCCTTAAATTGTGTTTGTAGTCCAGGTTCTGTTGACCAGTAAACATGAGGTTCAATGAAAGTAGATTGCCTTTAATTTACATATCCATGTGTCTAAACTGACTTTCTTTCTTCTTATATCTTCTAGCTTTGTGTTTCTGCAGCTCTACCACTCTCCTTTCTTTGGGAATGAAGCCAACAAGCCACTTCTGCTGCCCAAAACTCAGGTAACCTGAATTCTCTCCTACACCTTCTTCTGGATCATACGGCGTGGTTTACATTGTGCTTTCTGTCGTAGGTGATTGACCGTGCAGTAAAGGTTCTGGACCAAATGCCCCCTTATGACACCCATAAAATTGGGGTGGTGTTTGTAGGAGCTGGTCAGGTGAGCATGTGCTGACTGTAGTTTTGCTAATCACTGCCGTATAATTTCTATATTTTCTGGCTTAATGTCTTGATCCTCTTCACTTTCTTTAGGTTAACAATGAAGTCGCCATCTTGTCGAACGAGTACGGTTCGAACCGCTACGCCTCTTTCCTCACAGGTCTTGGCAAATTAATCCATCTGAAAGACTGCGATCCAGACCAGATTTTCCTTGGAGGGCTTGACCAGTATGGAGATGATGGAGAGTTCACCTACTGCTGGCATGACGACATCATGCAGGGTTAGTGTGTGTGAGGAAAAACACACAGTATTTTTTTTTATTTTTTCTCTACAGCCAGTCTGTAATTTGCATATTATAAATGAAATTGTGTCCCTGCAGCTATCTTTCACATAGCCACACTGATGCCAAACAGGGAGAGCGACAAGGGTTGCTGCAACAAAAAGCGACACATTGGCAATGATTTTGTCATGGTGGTGTACAATGACTCTGGAGAGGAGTACAAACTGGGCACAATTAAGGTAGACACACGAGCACAGTAAAAGAATCTGAAATTTGCTGTTGATATTCTGTCTTTTAATGCCCATTTTCCCTTCCTTTAGGGTCAGTTTAATTTTGTCGAAGTCATTATAAAACCACTGGATTATGAATGTAACCTCGTCACCCTCCAGTGCCGCAAAGGTGAGCTAATCACTTCTTTTTCGGATCCTGTTCTTCATTTTTGTCAGCTTTGTTTAACTTTAATGATTTCTTCTTTATACCCTCTTTCAGACCTCGAGGGATTAGTAGACACAACGGTGGCAAAAATTGTTTCAGATCGAAACCTTCCCCTGTTAGTCAGGCAGATGGCTCTGCATGCAAATGTAAGTCTTTTATCTTCTTACATCTAGTCAAACACACTTTGCAGAGGTGACACACAGTCTCGACTTTTCTCTCTCTCCTCAGATGGCCTCTTTGGTGCACCAGTACAGAGCCAACCCCTCTGACGCATACGCCTCTAAGTGGCTAGCAAGGTTACGACACATCAAGAGGATCAGGACCAGGGTAAGACCAACATACAAAGTCTTCCTCATCACCACTACTTGCACTTAATTTCTCTAATTTCAACCCGTTTTACCTCATTGCTATAACTTAGGCTCAAGAAGCCATCCAGTCTCGCTCAACTCCCGGGATTTCACTGACCCAAGGGCAGAGCAAACCTTTGTCACAGAGCAGTGCTCCAACAAATGTGGAAGCCACCGGACAACGAAAAAGACTGGTGTCCACTGTAGACGATTTCACAGATTTTGTTTAATTTCTTGTCGAGAAATTAAACAAAAGACGAGACAAAAGTATATGAAGTGAATAAAACAAACTAAAAATTTAAAGTGGCATTGTGCTCATTTTTGATCCACAAAGAAGGAATGAAAGCCCAAATGCACCTTTGAGCATTCTTAAGTCTGAGTCAAAGCAGGTATAATTATTTTTCTAACAATATACCTAATGGTAATGTAAAAGAGTTTACTCATGAATCAGCTGTCCCCCCTCAGCGTTGGAGTACTCTGTAGTGAGTTTCTGCCCATTGTTTAGATGACTGTCCAGCTGTTCTACTGCTTTGGGTCAGTCTAACTTCTCTAAGGGAGCTGTTTTCAGCAACAGCGGGGAGCTGTTTTTAGTGAGAACAGAAAAATCCTCCGTACACAAAAGACAAAGGGAGAAATTTGTTCCAGAAAATTTTCCCAGGAGTTAGTGAAGGCCAGAGACAGAGTGAATTTTAGACACTAGACACTATAAACATGATAAACTGTTACTGTTGTTTATGTAACTCCTGGATGTGTAAATAAGAAACTCTTTTTTTTCTCTTCTTCAACTTTTCAACCTACACACTGATTATAGGATTGGCATCGACAAGTACCAAACATTGCGGCTAATTTATCAGCAAATCTGAACGTACTGCATTACCTACAGGGTGGAAACCAAGTACTTAAGCTAGCATTTGACATTTTAAACATTTTTTTTTTTCATTTTGCAAGAAGTTCAGCTGTCAAATTCTTTATTTGACTTTGTCAAGTGCAAAAGCATGAGAAGTGCGACAACTGCAAAATACAAACAAGAGCATATAGACAAATCTTTAACGCTGCTTTAAACAAAATGCATTTTACAACAGAAGACAACGGTGAGCTTTGGCACTAAACTGTTACACGCAGAGCAGGAATATAATGCTGGTGGAGGTGGGAACTGCCGACTGCTGTGCTGTTTGGGGTTTTCTATTCGCCGTCAAAGAGCAAACTGATTAAAAGCTTTGGCTGTAGTACTTCGATTACACCAGTGGAACATAAAACTCTGAAGTTTGCAACACCAGTGCTCGACCTATGTGTACGTTGCTGCAGCACAAAAATGACTGATCACGAAAAGCAAAAATATACATCACAAAGCGCTAATATATACAGAAATGTACACGCAGAAGAAGAAAAGTTCCCTTTTTAATTTCTTTTTAAGAGCACCTGTAAGTTTGCTTTATGCTCTTTAACCGTGGTGTTTTGTATGAAAACAGAGGGGAAAAGATGTAGGCTAAATTAAACTGACATGGCTATAAGTACCTTTTTAACGTTATATATTTTAATTAAATCCAAGGCAAATTCGATGATGTACAACTTCTAGAGCCTTGCTGAGAAAAGGGAGGGAGGGAGCAGGGGTCATGTTGACCATAGTTGCATATTTTAACTTCTACATATCAGCTTTTGTTTTTCCTGGACTTCCTTACAGGTTTTAAGAAAAGGGTGGGTTCCCTGAGATCTGCCCGCTGGACACAAGAAGTGCGCATGTTGAACAAAATAAGGCAAAAACATCATCACCACAAAGAGCAAACAAAAGTACAAACAACTGCAAGCTACTGCTTGATTACTTTGATAATACTTACTAGGACGTTTCTATAATGTTGCTGTAAAGGCATGACTTGACACACGAGAGTTAAATATGGGGTTTGATATCAGCTCCATTAAAGAATAAAGTGCAAGTACAAGAATGAATGAATTATTTAACTGGTGTGGTTAAAATCTCAGGATGCATAAATGATACAAAAGCTTTGGCAATGTTTATAATTAAGATACAGTATGAGTGAAGCTTTCTCTATTGGTTTGGATACCAAGCTTATTATTTAAACCACACCTCATTACAAAAACAAAACAATACTTCAGAACAAAAGTGCTTTTAAATTGCTTCCATATGGAACAAAACACAACAAAAAATAAACAATTAGGAAAGATAATCAGACTGGGAGTCATTATAGCTTTATAATGGGAGAACTTGTGTAAATGCTCAGTATTGTCTGTTTCCTTGTCTACAATTAGACTTATCTGTTCAGTATCATTTTCTTCACACTAACCTTGCTTTTCACTTGCTACACCTCCTTGTCATTGGCTCCTCTGACTTCATCTCTCTTATCTTCAGTCTCTCCAATCATCTCTGGAGAGGACGGATATATTTGCGCCCTGAATAACTGGCTGCTGGAATCCCAACAGCATTATGTCTGTGTGTGTGCGTGCATGCATGTATGTGTGTGTGTGTGTGTGTTTTCACCTGTAACCCAGTGGGCTGAAGTGTACCACACGTTCCTATTTGCTGATATGTTGTCTACAGTGTTATTTCTACACATGTGTACACCTGCATGTGCGTATATCTGTGTGCGCCTGCATGCAAATTTGGGACAGGCCACAGGTACCCATGGTGACCAAAAATAGAAAACGTAACAGTATGTAGACAGGTAACATAATTGAGAAATCACACGTTCTTTCTGAGATACACAAAAGTCTGATTGCATAGAATGCTTTCAGTTCATTGAGTCTTATGGTGAGCACTTTTCTGCGCTCCTGTCAACGACCCCAGGTAACCTCCAGGGTCACATGGGATCAGGGGGCAGTTTTGGTCCGGGGAAAACAATGAAAGGAACTTCTTGGTTTCACTGCTGACTTTATGTCCCCTTAACCAGCTCAGCTAGCATCTGGTGACCTGCACCTTGAGAACTGAGTCGGGATTGAGACGGATCACTGCTTATAAACCTGCAAAGTCTTATTTTATTGCTCTTTTCGTCTTTCAGTACCCCAAACTCCTTGTTTGATCCTTCTTGATTCTTTCCTGTAGCTCATCCTTGTACTTTCACATCTATTAGTTTCTGTCCTTTCCTTGGGTTTAGAGAGTGGCATCTGAAGACAAAACCTGCTGCCCATGAGCGCCTCCTCTCGTCCTTAACCCATCATTTTAAGTGCACATCCTTTTTCTCCACCTTTCACTTCTTTCATCCGATCTGCTCATATTTATCTAAGTTGGGTGCACTTTGTTTTTGAGGGATGGGGGTTTGCGTTTCCGTTTGTGTGTAGGGATCGTGGTTGTGTGAGCTGGGTGGTTGAACAGGCTTGAGGAAGGGAGGGTCTCTCTCTCTGCAGGAAGATCCCAGTTGCGTGTAATGGGCGTAGATGGCAGGGAAGGGGTGGGTGCACGGGTGGATGGAAGAGCTGTAGGTGTTTTTGGTGGCGGGACATGGGAAGATGATGTGTTTGCTGATGACAGGGGGAGAGAGGAAGAATCGGAGGACTTATCTGTGACTGGTGTGGGTGGAGGCACACTGATTGAAGGTTTGGCAGACAACTGGGGAACAGGGGGGTTTGTAGAAGCAGAGGAGGGTCGGGGCTTCAAAAAGGGAACGGGTGTAGCTACAGGAGTCTTTTTGGGGATGGCAGCACTGCTCCCACATTCTTTTGGAAGTTCACTTTTATCTACCTTTTTCCCCTTCCTGCTCCCTTTGTTCTTTTCCTTGCCACGCTTTTGTTCTTTCCAGGCTTCCCCTTCCCCTCTCTGTCCCCCTTCGCTCCTACATCCCTTAACTCCATCGTCTCTCTCCCTCCCTCTACGCCTCCTTTTCCTCTGGGCTCGCTCCAGTTTACACTCAATGTGGTACAGATCCTCTGTCGTCACAGTGACACGGTCAAGCTGTTGCAGCAGAGCATCCAGGGTGGGGAGGAGTCTCCTCAGAGAAGCTTCCGTCTCTGCTCTCTCTCTCCAGCTGTTACCTCCCACCACCACTCCTGGGCCAAGGCCCAATCCAAGCCCCAAGCCAAGTCCCAGGCCGATACCCGGGGCTTCTGTGAGGCTGCAGGGGCTTGAAGACGCTGGACGCCACGAGGCCTCAGAGCCAGCATCAACACTGTCTGGGGTAGGTGGGGAGTCTGGACTGTCCAGAGGAGGCAAGCACAGGGACTTGCAGTCGCTGGTCGAGGATGAACGGGACGGTGGGAGCTCCATACCTTCGAAACGCACTTTGTGGCGGAAACTAAGGAGAAAAAACACAGGATACGATTTTGGGTAAAGCATTCAGATTTTGTTTTGTTCCAATAGTATATATGAAAAAGTTAATCTATAAATAAAGCAACAAAAATTGTCCTTAACAGCTGTAGATATGAATTAGAATTTGTACCTCTTTGGCCCGACTGAGTCCCATCCACATTTTGAGTCTTCTGAGGAACAGTTCGACCATCTCGTAGTCTTGGAGATCCACTGCTGGGCGGTATAGTTCTGCCCGTGCACGCCGGTAGTTCCTCAGTAAAACAGAAGTGACCAACCACAGCAACACCAGGCGAAATATAGCAAAGCTTATGTGGAACAGCAGTGCAGAGAAAGTGCTGGGACCAGTAATTATCCAGGCAGGACGCCATGACAACAAGCCACACCAACCGGAACCCAGTAAGGACAGACTGGCTGAGATCACATTGCTGTAGCCGTCCAACACAGAGTGGAAGAGCTGGAATGGGAAAAAAAAAAAAGTTTCCTTTTTATCAATATTTGAAAAATAATAAATGTAAACATTACTGATGCAGTATGAGGAAAAGCTACTGATCATTTACATGTGATGGGCACATGATGAGTGGTAGGCAGTACATCTTTTTGGAATAGGGAACTCAAACCAACCGGTTACCAGTTGGTTGTATTTCGGTTATATCCCTATATAAAAATTTTATTTCAAATCTATGAGGTTCTGGCTGATTCTGAATGTAAATATTCAATATGAATTTAAGATGACAACAGAATAGAATAGCCCTTTATTGTCACATGTACAATGAAATTGTGGGTGCTCCACACTAGTTGTGCAAGAATAAAACTGAAATAGTAAGATGGCAGGAACAAATAACAAACAGGAGAAATATATACTAAACAAGAGCAAGGCACACAATAGAGGAGGGGTTGCAAAGTGCTTAGAAGTAGTGCAAACGACTTGATGTAAATAGAAGCCATGTCTGAGTGATAAGGGTTACTCGGACTATGGCTCAGATTGGTAGGGTGGGTGTGTGCGTGTGTGTCCGAATGGCCCAGGGGAAGAAGCTGGTTGTGAGTCTGGAGGTCTGGCACCTGATTGACCTCAGCGGATGGGATGCAAGGGGTCACCTGTGATGGCCCATGGGCAGGAGGAGCTGGCAATGGTCTCCAGGGGTGGAAGAAGGCAGCCAGTGATTTTTTTTTTGGGCAGATTTGTACTATTTAGTGAACTGCCACATCATCACAAACAGATTCCATGTAATTATTATGACCTCAATCAAACACAAACTGATAGCAAACCAACTCCATCTTACTGCTGTTTTAACACAGTCTTGACACACCAAAGGCCCTGTGAACCCAACTGTGAGTGGTCGCAGATCTGGTCTGTACCCAAAGTCACTCTTTCAAAAGCAACAAGAGTGCAAGATAACTGCACACCTTTTCAATAACTATGATCATGCCATGGCATCCAACCACATTTTTGAGCCAAACGGTTTTTTTTTTAAACACAGACTTCATTAAGAAGAATGTAGGCATACGGTACTTCTGCAGTGGCTTCACTTTTCAGACCCTTAAGCTAATCGATCTTTTAAATACAGTCCATGCTTCTAGCAGCATGAGTAATTACACAAATACTCTTGGATGGCTTGTTGTGAACTGTCTTAGTCTATTTGTATTGCTGTGGCCCTCTTCTCACCTGCCAAAGCAGTGATTGCTGGTTGATGTAAAACTACTGGCACACCTAGTAGGAATGTGGCCAGAGACTGTTAAACTATGAAGTTCAAAGCATTTAACTGATGTTGACAGACTTCATCAGTAGTTGCAAGTTTGTTTGGCAAGAGTGTAAATGATGTTAATTTGTATAGCTGTGCTCCACAAAAGAGCTTAATAGTTTGGCAGTTTTTGGCTCTTTTCTTAAATATTATTAATCATCTTACTCTTCTATCATCTGGAAATGTCATGAAACACAATTATACTCCAGTTCTGAAGGGCTCTCTAAAAAAAAAAGAGAATTGAAGGGAACATAATGTCTAAATAAAGAACAGTTAAGTCTCTTGGATGAAGCGATGCCATTTACACAGCAGAGACATTCTGCAGGTCATTATTTATTCCGTGCTGGTTTGAATAAATGATTCAAATATTGAATAAATGCTATTGTCATAATGTTCTTGTTCAGTAAAGCTGTTTGGCAGCAAGGAAGCACAGATGCTTTCATGGTGTAACAATAAGAGCAAAGCTGTATTATGCAATCTGTGCAAAAGAGCAGGTTTATTTGAAATTCTCTAAAGAAAGTGAACTGTAGCCATGACAATGAAAGTGAACAGACCAAAAACAAGTAAACTGAACAACCTCGTGGGCGGACACACTTTGACAAGGTTATGTGCTGAGACAATGTGGACTGAATTTACAGTTTATTTGGTGTGCGCACATGTGTGTGCGGGGGAGAAGCCGAGCCAGAGGAAAACAGAATGAACAGAGAAGAGAAAAAACTGACCAGGTGTCCCGTGTGTGAGTAAGCCAGCACCAACAGCAGTAACGCCAGAGCAACTCCCAGCAGCTCCCAGACTGAGCGCCGCAGAGCTCTGCCAAATACGGCCCACTCACGGAGAAACCGCAACTGGTGGGACGCCTGCATGAGCAAGGACACAGAGAGAGGGAGAGCAGGGAAACAGAAAGCAAAAATATGTGTTTGGAAAAAAAAAGTTATCTTGTAATTAAATCTAATTTAGCCAAACGACACAAATGTTTCTCCATCACAAACACATTTGGAGCCATTTTGAGTTTGTAATATAATGATATGTGTGTAGAAACAGTCGTACCTTTCACACAAAATAAGGGCGAATGCAAAAGTACCAGCAAATTAATAAAATATTGAGAAAAAGAGCTTCCTAATAAAATATGTTATGTAAGAAGTGTTTCCACATTGAGCTCCGGCTTCAGCCTACAGTTTATCAGACACTATTTTGTTCTTTACATTTAATTTAAAAGCTTTTTGCTTACTTACGCAGTTCTATAAGAACTCTTTTTGTTTCTTTTGGTCTGGAAAACTGGAAATAAAACTCATTTCTTTTAAAGATGTTTACATTTTCTAAGCCAGCCTCATTCTTAGTGCGTACACACGGTCAGAGTTCTACATTTGTACTGTAAGAAAATACAGATTCTGGGTTTATGCAAAACTTTGATTTGTGGTTTAAGCACAGTTTTGTGTATATGTTGTGTTTATGAATGTGGCCCGCTGCATTGATCACTGCCAATCAAAAACAACCTAATTAATGGATTTAAACAGCCATCACAAAGCAACAACAAAAATTAAGCTTAACTGCTTCAGCTTACTTCCATTTAGTTGTGTTTACTTTAACAACTTTAACATTCATGTTTTGCCTCTTTAAAAATAAAAAGGGCAAAAGAATATGCTTATTATTGCATATTGTTAGTTATGCTTTTTGTTCCTTATTTCGCTTTGTGAGGCATCTTATCTGTCACACACTTTGAACTGTATTATACATTTAAAGACTATTTAAACTATTGTTGACACAAAACAATTGAAAAATTGAGTTACATACTTTTTTTTTTTTTTTTATCCAGGCTGTACTCCAACTCTTGTCCTATGACTGTTGCCAATCCCAGGCCCATATGCCCTATGACAGTGGTCCCCAACCCCCGGGCCTCGGACCGGTACCGGTCCGTGAGTCGTTTGGTACTGGGTCGCGAGAGTTGAGGCTCGGGTGTGAAATGTATGGTTTTCAGGGTTATTTTGTTATCGTTTTTATCGTTAACTCTGTGTCCCTGGGTCTTTTCACGTGTGTTATGAATAAATCTTTTTTCGGTACCGGTACTAGTTTTATTTTGTTGTATTTATCCGTGACACCTTAAAGGCCGGTCCGTGAAAATAATGTCGGGCATAAACCGGTCCGTGGCGCAAAAAAGGTTGGGGACCGCTGCTCTATGACACTGGGATAGGCTCCACCCCCCTCCAACCCTGATAAGAATAAGCGGCAGAAGATGGATAATACTGGGTTCGTTTGTTAGAGTCTCAAGCCTAAGCATCAGTTCTTCTCATAAGCCTAGTTTATGGTCGTCACATTGGTTGTGATGTCACTATAGCCTCGCCACTGCTACTTGAGGGAACGCCGTCTTCTCTGCAGTCTCTCAGAAACTTTCGATAATCTGAAAATGTCTGCTGACACGTCAATGAAATGTCTTCACTCTGGCAAACCACGTCACAAAAGCAAGAGCTGAAACCAAAATGACACCAAATCGTGGTGCGCCCCGGTGACGTCACTACTGTCAAATGAGTATAAAACAGGCTTTAAGTTACATGTGCTGATAAATCTGAACAAACTGTCACAGGTTAAAACACACTAAGACATTTCCTGTATTTCCATTATAGGTTATTTTTATTTTGGTTAGATTTATGAGCAGAAATTAATTTTTTCTCATTTAAAAACAAAACTTTACCTACAATGGCCTTGATGTTACAGAGATCGATTGGTAATGAAGACGTCGCAAATGTTAAATGTATACGCTCTTTATTTTCCTGCAGCTTTCAGCAAACATCGCTTCATCTTTAATAATCAACAGTGTGCTTGTTTGGGACTATTTTAGCTGTGAATTAACACAGACTTAGTTGATTAGTGAAGATTTACAACAGCAGCATTGTGTCTGTGAGAATGACTCTGTCAGCCAGAGCAACTTAACGACACACTGATGCTGTTTTTAATTATTTCAGAGATAACAAAGGAGCGCTACAGCGATAGTGATAATTGCTTCCACAGACAATTATTGATATTAGATTCATTTCATTGCTGCTTTTTGGTCTTAGATTGGATTTGTTGTCAATAATAAGAAGTCAAAATCATTACAATTGTTTCCTAAAACGTGAATAATGTTTATCTTTCCTCTTCAACGCATTCCCAGATCGTTATACAAGCAAAAATGTCATAAACAACATGCAACATATTTCTGTAAAATTACCCTGGATTCCTCTCTTTCTTTCTTACCTTGAGTACCAGTATGAACAACAGCAAGGCAGACATGACGGTGTACATCTGAGTCTGTCTGGCCAGGGGGTAGAAATCTGTGAAGGTATCCCGAGGGTGCTTCAGGTATGATGTCCATTGCTGTTTAGCTATTATGCAGCGGCACAGGTGTATTCCGAATACAGACGCTGCTAGAGACAGTTTACAGATACCCAGGAGTCTCCAGGCTGACAGCAGGTACCTATAGCCTTCTCTGAGGAAGCCCAATATGCCCCGAACGAGGAAATACAACACCAAGGCGAGGAGGATGATCTGGAACCACAAAGTGCCATTTTAAAAATGATACTAAAGGGAAAACGAAACAGCTGTAGTTCAAGGATTCATGGTTATGGGAATGTTTACCATTAGAAGAAGCTGCAGGTCCAGCCCTGTGATTGGCCACAATGTGATGACAATGAGGTCAAAGCTGGACTGGGCACGCTCGGAGACTGGGAACTCAAACAGGAAGGAAAAGACGGCCAGCAGGTTTGTGTTTACGTTATAGAGAGAGAATTCCACAAACACGGCGCGAGTCCTATGAACATGAACACAACAAAACACACAGTTAGTGCACATGATAAGATCAGGAGCCCACATTTAAGCTGATAACAGTATTTGATCATTTAAATTTCTGATTTACTGGCCCCACTGATATATCGGGCTCTAACCAGGAATCAAAATATTTCACATAGTTTCGGTCAGGTATCTGTTTTGATACTTTGATACTTCGTTGAGCTGATTATGTTATAGGTTTAGTTTGGTAGAAGAATGACACTAACAATTATTGACAGATTTACATGAAAATTCTTCCAGATGTGGGTCTTGGCCCAACTTAGAAGTGATTAACTTCTGGAATTGATCTGGGACCATAATTTTTTTGGAAGGATTTGTTTTCCAAGCGTGAGTGCTTAGGGACATTTTAATGTCTTTGAGAAATTATCATCAATATATCAAAGCAGACCAGAACCAGGGCCTGAAATCATGTCCGTTGAAGGGATTTTCTGCCTTGGAGGAGGTATGTAGACTGCTCTCGTATTTTATTTGTGGCAGGAAGTTTTATTTCAAATGAGAAATAAAGGGTACAAACAAAAATGATTTGACGCAATTTTACTGGCTTTCTCCCCTGTGTATATCTGTACCCTAACACAAAATGTGCTGGGATTAAAGAGTTGTTTATACCACGAGTTATCATTCTTAGAAACGGTTGTTAAATGTTAGCCAACATTCTCAGTGCATTCAGCACTGGATTGTTTTCTATCTTATTTTGATGTTTCATGTTTTACTGATTGTGCAGTGCTTTAATTACTGCAGGCTCCGGGGCAAATTGAGAAAACGGCTCATGATCTGACAGTAAACCTCCGCTCAAGATTTCTAAAGCAAAGGCCACAGTTGTGTTTGATTCCAAACATTGTGAAATTATTGCCCCTAAATTTTGGAGCAACCTGGTCAATGAAACCAATGAGCATGACCTCTTTCAGGTCATATTCTCACTCCCTCACTGCCAGATGATCTCACACTTCGCTGGACCGGAAAGCATTTGTTTTTGTTCTTGGGCAAGGTTAGCATACGCACCAGATGTGCAGCATGCCAACATCCAAGTGAACTCCACGTGGGCCAGAATATGGCATGTTTAACTGTTTACTGGACTGAACCAACTGGACTTTGCAGGTCAAACTGGCTCAGCTCAGTCCACAGCCACTGGTGTGAGTACATGTTTAAAAAATGCAAAACACTGTGCTGTCCTGAACAATACAAAGGAAAATGTGTTTTAATTATTTTGCTGTAACTCAGACTTTACATGTCCTACTGCTGTAGTCATGTCTTCACATGATCACTACCTAGAGTCGAGCCAGTGCAGCTGTTGCAGCTGCTTTAAGGAGGAGGAGGCTTCTTCCAGGCTTCTGTTCAGCTGGTGAACCACATCTCTGCTGTTATACACCCCCATCAGATCCAAACGCCACACCCTTGGAAAACGTGTGGGAGAAATTACAAAAGAGAAAGAAGTGAACAGGGGACATCAAAGAAAGCCAGGTGTTAAAAACAAAACTATGCAGAACATTAACATCCACCAGCTTGTCGTCAACCCATTTAGAATTAGATTTTGAGTTCATATCTACACCTTTTATGGATTTTTGCCTATTTGGCATAGCCAAATGGAAAAGCTCATAAAAGAAATCTGCAAGTCCAAAATGCATGTATGAGACTTTATCTGAAAAGTAATATCTTCTGTTTTCTCTTAGTCTATCTCTAACGCTAAACAGGTTACCAATGACCTGCAAATTAACAATAGTTAATAACTTTTAATAGCCACACAGACACAAGCAGGTTTTCAATAATTTCCTTACCGATCCGAATCCATGGCACCAAAAACTGTACTATTATCCTCTTCTTTACTTGGAGATATGACCAAGTGCTTTCCCCAGTAAGATGATGTGTTTTCTGACCTAAGAGAATCTGCTAATGGAAAAGTTTTGAAAAGATTACAATGACGTCCATCTGCATTTATTTCATCAGTTTACCCAGAAAAAAAGAATGCAATCATAAAATGCAATTCAGATAATAGTCAGGATCTTGAAATATTAAACATTATGTCTCTGACTCAGTAGTACTACTGAAGAAAGCTACACAAAGAAGCAAAAAATAGATTCAATAAGTCTGAGATGTGCTCTGTCAAAGAGCTCTGATGTAGCTCCAAACAAGTTCACATCTCAGTAAAGGTAAAGATAGTGGCCACAAAGAAATCTCACCCTGTGCGTCACGGATTTGTCTGAGCCTCAACGTGCCGAGTAACACGCTTCCTGTGTCTCTCAAGAGGGCAGACTCATCCAGGAGCCGTGGCAACATGGAGTCATGCAGCCACGCTAGAACATCTTCTCGGCTAAAAAAAACAAAAAACAAAAAAAACACAAGGAAGGTTATTTGTCCCACGCGGACAAACAGGCTGAAGAGGAACATACAGGATGGTCGTGCCCACTCAGTAAGACTTAACACTATAATAGAAGACACTCTAGAGCTGAGCACAGGTAGTTTGTGATAGAATTCCACATCTGATCTCTTTTATTTGAAAGAAAATGACAAAATCAGGTGAAATCCTGAGAGAAAATCTGCTGCCATAAAATCCTTCCTAAGACTTCTCAGTCTTATGAGCAAGTCAGCCTTTACAAATGAGAGCAGCAACAAGGTTTCAGAAACATTAAACCACGGAAATATTCCAGCTCTATTCATGTACATTCATACCTGCTGATGTTGTGGTACTCGGGTGTGTGTAGGGCTCGCTGCAGCTGAGTGCGCAGCCTGAGGCTGTGAGTGTCTTTGGCCGAGTCGGAATAGTTGAGAAGCACAACGACCAACAGGAAAAACATATAGACCAGAAAATTCTGAAAATAAGAGAAAAGAATTCTGTTATTGATCACCATTTAAAGATTTAAATATTGAAAGGAGACTCCAGCATCATCTCTCTCTAACCCACTATATTCTCTTCTTCACTGACCTTCAGCATCGTGTGCAGCATGTGGACCTTGCGGGCCTGGTGTCGGGCCTGAGACAGAGCAAAGCCCTGTGGAGGTCTCACCCTCGGTACCCGCTGGACCACTCTCTCCACCCTGGGGAACTCCACCAGCACATCCTGGTCCTCAGGACGCAGCCGGCGCACACACAGTGCGTAGTAAACTGCTTCACACAGCACCTGTGGGGCACATGGCAGATAACTTGTTATGCTAGGCAACCAATTTCAAAGTCCAGAATTTTGATGTTGCATTTACTCAACCCAAAGTCAAATGTGTGGTCCAAATCGATCCACTCTAAGGAAAATTGGACAACCTACTATTAACACAACCACAGCCAGATGGCAATTTAGTGAAAATGGGTGTCTGAGACACTGAAAAATATAGAAAAACAATCAACTTGTCCTTTCTGAACTCATCTCAAACATTTTAAGGGTCCAAAGTGGTGCAATTATACATTCTCTAACCCTGCTTTAAGTGTGTTTTTGACACTTAATGGTACTGTAACAACATAACATTTTCAGGTTCTGAAGATGGTGTGGTGAATGTATGCCTTTTTAGATTCACAGCAGATATATGAAACAGCCTCAAGCAGCCAAACTGGCTCTAAAAGCGAATCAATCCCCATAGACGCCCACGTTAAAATCCCCAACATTACTGAAGCAAGAAAAAATGTTTAAAACATCTTTAAATACTCTAAAGTTAAGGACGTGCGTGCTTTGACTAACACGACCAAATAAAGTACTTCTGGATCAAGAAAAAAAACCAAGACAGCAGTGAGCAAAACACTAAAAATGAGATTTCACAAAGGACTCTTCAAAATAATGGCTGATGTCATGGTGACCACATCTGTCTTTTATACAGTGTATGAGCTGCTGTCTTCATTTGGGGGCACTGTATCTTGTCACTTCACTTTAATTCAATTGATATAGGCCCAAATGACAACAAGAGTTTTATATTGTAAGTTAAAGAACATACAATAATACAGAGAAAACCCCAACAATCAAACAACTCCAGTGACTTGGCATGTAGTTGGGAAAAAAATGGGAAGAAAAAAACTCTTTTAACAGGAAGAAACCTCTGGAAAAACCAGGGAGAGGCTGTGTTGGGGGGTAAGGGAGCTGAGACAGGACAAAAGACACACTATGAAATCTTTGCAAAACCACGTGTCTTTACCTTAATTGGCTCCAACAGTAGAAATGAGCAGAAGAAACTAGCAAAGCAGGAGATTAACCACATCATGGCAACATTCTGGCTGAACCCATAGCCGGCCCAAACTGAAACACCATTGGCCAGAGCGATTCCTGCCCAGCTGCCCCACATGGCAGCACGTCCACACCAAGGTGGAAACCGTCTTGGACGACACACATCTGTTACAACTGTGAAAAGAAGAATACGGTGCCAAAGACAAAACAAATACAAATCATCAGGCACTGAAAACTTTAGGAAGTATTTAAGCGTAAAACTATTTAACTGAAAAAAATGAGCATTTTAATGATCCTTTTAGACTCTTTGAAGGTTATTTTGCACTTTGCAAAAGAAAGCAGAGTTCTTGGAGACTTTGAGTCTTCAAGGACTTCAAAGTCTTTTCGATTAGTAACGTAATTAGTAAATATATCAAGTTTCCAGAGAAAGAATAAATGACATTGTAAGTTTGGTGCCTTTTCAATTTACCTTTTCTATCGCAACCAAGGACATGTGTCACTTATTAAACATTGAGACTGCAAAACGAAAGCACAATGCACACACACGCTGGTTTCACATCAAAGCACAACTATAAAGGCTCAGTCACACATCTGGCAGTACAAGACTGATTACTCTGTGAAAGTAATAGCCTTTTTTCTTTTTAAGAGTAATCACCAAACTTTGCTTTACCTAATGAGAGTTATAAGCCTTCTAAAACCCTTGGATAGGTGATTTATGTGTCCTCTCTTACTAATCTAAACAAAGAGACAGCAGGACACTTTAAAAATAGAACATCTATGGGGGCAAATAACTTCTGGATGGTCTTTTAAAGGGACAGTTCAAATCAAAATGTAAAAATTAAATCTGCACATTTTTTCCCTGGGCTGTAGTACTATTTATTATAAAAGTCTGCCTTCTCTTAATTTCTATTTTACAAGTCAGTGTTTTACAAATAAAATATTTAATTTTGAGAATAATTTTCTGAATAAACTATGAATCTTTAAAATTTGGTGAGACTGTTTAGTGCATTCCTAATTGTAATTCTTCAAAGTTTAATCAGTAAATTTGAATTTTACTAGATAATTCAAACTGCCTGCACACACACCTGTGTTTGAGGTGAAGGCTGTCTTTGGTGGGTCCCGCCTCACAGATTCCAGAAGAAGAGGGTCATTCAGCTTTGTCAGGAGAATCACTTCAGTCTTATCTTCAAAAATGCTCGACCTGCGACACAAACAGTGGCAACACAAAAATCAGGCGAATCTACACAGGTCTCAAATGATTCTGGGGAATTCCTTGTCCAGAATATAACTTACAGGTCAGCCATCTCGCTTTCATCTGCCTGAGGAAAGAAGTTCTGTCCGTCTGCCAGTATGTGCTTGATCAGATCTTCATCTGTAAGAAGACAGTGTGAAACTGGATCATCATACACATTCATTAAATTCATTCACTAAACGAACTCGCTGCCATGTCTTTCTGGGGTTTCTGAAATGTAACGTGTTAACTTTTCTCAGTTATTAACATGGTCATAACCGATCCAACTACTCAGCTATGACAGAAAACCGCTACTGAAGATGCGCTCTATGATTACAGACACAATTTGTGTAATTCTGCCTCTCTGCACTACCTCAGAGGATTTTAAACCAAACAATCAATTTGTGATTGAAGTGACTTTAATCTTTAATTCAAGGGGCTTTAAAGAAGATTTGCATGAACTATTCAGGAATTACAGCAATTTTTACAAGAGTAAAAAAGAGTCAAGAAGCAGTTTCATGGCCTGTTTTCTTGTTATTTCATGACAAATCAAGCAGAAGATCAATATCTGAAGCTGATTCAAAGCACTTGAATTGGTATTTTGTAGTTTTTCAGTGTAATGTTGAAATGTAATGTTTCTACTTCCTTTAGGGTCTGTATGATCCTCCTTTGTTGCACCAAACCTCTTCATATGCTTCTCCTGAGGCCTCTTTTCCCCTTGTTTGGCAGCTCCATATTCATACATCATACACACACATTTTTCTAGTATATCCACTGTCCCTCCTCTGTACATGTACAAATCTTAGCCTTGCTTCTCTAATTTTGTCTAGGTGGCTGCAATAAAACCCCGGCAGAGCATCACAGTGGAGGAAGTACAGTCCCTCGCTATAACGCGGCTCACTTTTCGTGGCCTCGCTGTTTCGCAGATTTTTTTTTTTGTGGAATTTTGCATGTTTTTGGGGGTTTTTTTTTTTTTGTTTTTTTAACAGCGCATTGTGTTCTGCATCCTGTTTGGCTGTGGACCATTGTCAATTAATCTCCTCCGTGCCGTGTCACCTGTACAGTACAGAATGTGTTCAGCTTGTCAAATTTACATAAATCTTCGATCCCTAGCAGTGTGACTCTGAAGTGCGGTACTGTATGTTTGTAAGTTTTCTCCCCAATAAACAACAATGTCGACGAAACATTTTGCACCATCAAAGGCACCTGTGGTAGCACCCAAAAGGCAGAGGAAGATGCTAACCATCGCACAAAAAGTTGGACTTCTGGACATGCTAAAGAAAGGTAGAAGTTACCGTATTTTTCAGACCATAAGGCGCATTAAGAGAAACAAAACAGTCAAATAAGTCAAACTTTACTGAACTCATTCTTCTTGCTTCCTCTACTTCTGTACCATTGATTCATTAATGTTGCATTCTCTGGCAGCTGCTCTATTAACATGTTCTGGACCTGAAAACAGGGTTTGATCTTTGTTTTCATTCTATAATACTGGACTATCTGTTCTATGAAGGCTTGAAAATTATAGTTGTTTTAAAACAAGAGAGAAAAAGTGGAAAATGTTCATGCCCGTGTTGTCATGAGAAAAACTGTCTAAAGCACGTGTGTTTGGACGGGCCGCAAGTCGTTTTGTACCTGTCCTGGATTTAATGTAATTTATCCAGTCCTTAAAACATCTATAATAATTGTAAAAAATAAAGTTGGCTACTTTAATTTCACCTATCACGGGTTATTTTTAGAGCGTAACTCCCGCGATAAACGAGGGACCACTGTACCGCATTTGGTGATGTCCACTGATTCTTGATGTCAACTAAAGTGCTTTTATTCAACAATCAAAAACACTCCTTGTGTTTGCATTACTTTTCCTAAATCCCTTGAATTCAAACTGAAAGTCCGCAGTTCAATCACATCTTCATTTTTTGGGCATAAAATCCACTGTGGTGTGATGCAAAGACAAACCACCAAAATAACTTACTGTCCAAAAACAGTTAGACTATATGAAAATAAATGAATGATTATTTATTGTGCATTTTGTGTGTAGTTTATTTTCCTAAAAAGAAATGAAAAACAAAAAAAGATGAATCTGACATTACTACTATAGTTTTTAATGCAATATTTGCTTTTATAGCCTTATTGTTTGTCTTTCTTTAGATTTTCTGCAGATATTGCTGTACATTTAATTCCACAACATTCATCAAGTGAAAATCTGCTTTCATCACATTTAGCTCAGGCCATTATGAGACACTGCATAAAACTTCTAACGATCGGTTGTCCATTTATGGCCTTTTTAAGAAAACTAAATTCAGTATTTCTGAAGTGTTTTCGCAAATATCCCACTTTTGCTCAGAAAACGTTTGATTTAATACTGCAGCCTGTTTGCTTCAGTTACCTGAAGAGGTGAAATATTTGTTGCGTTGCTCGGCGCCTTCTTCATCATCAGGGTTAAAGGCCATGTCCACACCGAGGTGCCTGCTGCCCTGACCCCTCTTCAGCCTGGGCATTCCTGCCCCGTGCCCAGCGCCTCCAACCACCGAAGTGTCACTCAGCAGCTCTGGCCAGTCCCTGTCCTCTGTCTCCTCCTCTACCATGTCCCAGCTCTCCTCGCTAAAATGCACAATGAGAAATGTTTGTGACTCAGACTAACTTCAGCAAATAATTCATTTGCTCTGAAGGTCATTCCAACAAAACAAGTTTGTCAGAGAAGAATAACGTTGTTGTCATTATTCTGATAAAACTGTTGCTTTCGAATTTAGAGTTGTTTGGTGAAGAAAATGTTTCGCTCACTTCAAATTCAAAAGATAGTTATTTTTAAAAAAAAAAAAACGTATATTTTTTAAACTTTCACATCTCTTGCAGATCACAATAAGATGAGCCATTTCCACTTTATTCGTTGATTCTCACAGCTTGCTATTCCACTACATCTGTTTTCCAACAAACAGGTCGTTACCTGAAATAAATATGCTTACCTTTTAGTTGATGGAGTGGGCAAGTCCACGTTGGTCTCCTCTGAGTTGGTCTGAGGAAACAGAGATGATGGATGGAGAGAGAGACAAACATTAATGACCTGAAAAGGTGAAAGTAGAATCTTTCCCAAATGTGACTTTTAAACCCCGTGTTTTCGTGACAGACTTTACCTCGCCATTAAAAAAGAGGAAGGAACTTCCAGCCATGGAGTTGTCCAGGAAGTCATCGATCTCCACTGACTCCTGGTCCACTTGTTGTGGCACCTGCTCCACGGTCACACACTATTGTTTACAGATACACAATGACAGAGGAAATATTCTGCTTTATCCAGGGCCTTTGAAAGACAAGAAAGCTTGATCATATATCACATTTGGTAAGGTTTGGGTTACCTTGCTGCGGCTCATTCTGAACAGCGTGAAAACAAGCAAGTAGAGAGGGTAGACGATCAGACAGGTGACCACGCCTGCTGCCACTGTCTCGCCGTTTAATGATGAAGACCTTGACACAGCCCTCGGGCTGAAGGACATGATTGCATTCATTAGAAGTTGCATGGTGGGAATTTACAAAGAGAGACAGACAAGACAAAAAAAAACCCGTCACACCCATTCACGCACCCGTATCGCTTGTCCACCACAATGCTGTACCACAGAGTGTTGGCCAACAGGAAGAGCTGGAGTAACAAAGCACAGCACGTGGCTCTCTGCAGGCGGGTGAACGGGCTCCGGGTGGGCCTCTCCCACAGCGAAACCCACAGGTGACTCTCACACAGTGCCCTCTGCAGCTCATACCGCAGGAGGCGAGGCAGCTGAAGAAGCACAGCCTCCTCTGGGAGCAAAAAATAGAAAGCGATACACTGGAGTGAACAAGCTTGGATTATCCATCGAGCAGTTTTTTTGCTACACTCAATCTTTAATTATTTAATTACACGCCACCTAATCGCAGTTCCTTACCTGAAGCCTCCACCTCCATCTCCACCTGTCCATGAGTTCTCTCGTTGTCCACTGACAGCCAGTCTTCCACTAGAAAATAGTGGCTGCTTCCTGTCTGCAAGTCTTTTACCAAGACATACTGTAGCTTCCATGCTGGAGACAGACCTGAAGAAGGGGCAGCAAATAATAGTTAAATGATGGATAAACATTAATATACAGACTCTGCTTGGGCTCCTTCTGTTGTGTGTCTCTTTACCTTTATTGTCATGCCAAATACGTATTTTCCAGACATTGCCCAAGCTGGTGTCTGTCGCAATATGAAAGATGTCGAGTGCATTGCGGGCAAAAGCGCCTCTGCTGTCGAGATGGCGATGTCCGCTACGGCTTTCACGCCCATATAAACTGATTCCCACGTGAGCCGTGGTGCCTGGATGGAAGAGAGAGGCAGTTTGCATGAATTCTCTTCATTTCTTGATGTAGGAATTGATTTTATTGAGTTAAAATTTGAAGTTGAACTGTTATGATTTGCCTTATTTTCTGTCATACACACACTGTTACAGTGACACGTGACGCTCATATTGAACATATTGGCAAAGTTTCAAAAATGACGTCAAAACGACATCTACCTGTTACGTCGTTTTATCTCACCTGCCCCTTGGTTCCAGCCAGTTTTCACCTGGACCTCATACTTAAAGAGTCCATCTAGGCCACAGAGTGGAACCACACCAGCACGCCGTAGATCCAGCTGGTCCAACTTGTGTAAGATAGCCGCTGCTACAACATAGCATATTAAGCCCAATAGACACACCAACAGCACGACCAGGCTTGGTGCCCCTGAACGCTCCTGAAGGAGGGGGGAAATGGTTTAAGTGGTTTTGTTTATTTAGTGCACATCCACAAATAGTGACTGGTATTTAGTGAGATACTGACTGGCAGTTTAAAACTGATGGCATTGGTTGGCACAAACAGGCCTGCGGCGAAGGATGTGAGGTGCTTGGTACGGCAAACCGCCCTGCTGGCGTTGGTCTCTGCTAATGGCACCATGCCATCTGTCCGCCACTGCTTTTCACTCTCACTGAAGTACTGACACAGAGAAGCAAACACCCCGACCTCCAGACGAACATCCACGGGCAGAGACTCAGAGCTGCAGGGCGTACTCACGTTGATGAAGTAGTCCAGAGTGGTGTCGTAGGTCCTATTTAGCAACAGTGACATTTTTGGAGATAAACAGGAGACAAGGACAGGAGATGCCAGCCATAGCAAAGTTACTGCATATTTAATGCGCGCTGTATTATAACGCTGCAAATGAACAGAGTTCTTACTCTGGTGACAGGAAGAAGGTGTAGTCCCTGTGGTCAAGATCTTGCCCGCTGGTCATATTTAGAGTGATACGTTTTGTGTCTGTGCAGTTGAACTCATTGGGTTGTTCGTGGGAATGGAGGTAGGCGGTGATGAATGGCTCCTCTTTGTCATTCTTTTCTCTTTCATACTTTTCTTTTAAATCTAGAAAAGAAATGAAAATAATGACAGTAACACCAACACAAAAATACAGTCAGTAAAGAAACAAACAAAGACACAATTTACAGTTAGAAGTACAGACTTAGTCACCAAATGACAAGACCAGACAGCTTTACAATATACAAAATGAACTCAAGTTCACTCGCCCTGTTATTTCATCTATACTATATAAAGTACATAATGTTATTGTCTGGCAATTGACATAGCTGTATGTTCGCAAACCCATTCAGAATCGATACCGAGGCATTCATATGCTGCAGTTCAGTACTGCACAGAGTCAGAATTATATATTTCTGGCAATATAATAACATATGTATCTTTTAATTTGAACTATAATAGATGCTAAAAACAACACGAAATCCTTTTTTTCATTCATTCCTAAAGAAAAAATGATAAATTCCAGTTACTTGGACAATAAATATACATTTAAAACACCTCCAAATGATTATTAGCTTAATCATCAAGCAGCTCAGACTGAGCAGTGTGGAGACAAAGTCAGAGAGGCAAGGCTGACACGGTCTGAAGATGCACAAAGGAGGATAGTCAATGTATTGGACAAATCAGGAGGAAAAGAGGAAGACCACAGAAAAGATTCATGGTTATAGTGAAGGAGGACATGCAGAGGATTGATGTGACAGAGGAGGATGCTAGGGACAGGGTGAGGTGGAGGCAGATGATCTGCTGTGGCATCAAATAAGGGGACAAACCAAAAGAACAAAAAAAAAGAGATCAAACATATTTTTGTATTAAAGAAATTAATTTGCTCAGTTCTACCTACTAATGTTTGTGATAAATGTGAGTGCTCACCTTGGATGGTGAAGTTGAGCTGCACAAACAGCCCTGCCTGTCTGTTGCTGTTTCCTGCGCTGACCCTAACGATGACAGAGTCACAGTGGCTGATGTTAACGGCCCCCGCTGTGGGTACTCCTCCAGTACCAGAACCTTCAGAACCCAGCTCTCCAATGCTACTATTGTTAATGGCAACTGTGATGGCCAGACTATCATCAAGACCAGAGATTGGGATCTGGGTTCCATTTTCAGTGCGAAACTCCATGGATGCCACCTCGGTAGAGATGGTGTAGTTGGCAACATAGTTGAAGGGGAACGGGTTGGACTCCACCTGGATGGAAAAAGTTAATAAAGTCAGTAAAAGTGAACGTGAGGATCTTTTATCTGAAAACAGAATTTGAAAAAGACCAAAGAGAAGGACACAGTTCAGGCAAACTCTTTCAGTGAATGTGCTGATGACAGACTTCGGCACAAACAGCTTTCATGCTGCCAAGTTCTTTGACAGCCATCTTAGGAGAAGGTTCAAAAGAAGAATTTTGTACTTGACTCAGACGTTTCTGCTCTTTTAAGTGTTTTCTGATGTTCAAAGAATGATGTCAGTGTATGTACAAGTAATCCCTGTAGGGCCAAAAGCTCGGATCTCAGAAAGCTGCTTGAGTTTTATTCTACTCGAGTGTCTGGTTGACAATAACATGAACAAACCTGAAAAAGTAGCTGCATGATGCTTTTTCCAGCAGCAGCTCTGCCCAGACTTTTATTGAAAGCTCGGGGGATGGAGAACAGCTGGCACTCTGGTAATATGAAGAGAGAGGAAATTAAACACTGTCATCATGCACATGATTCTTCACAGTTACAGTTTATAATGTCCAACTTTCTGCAGTTTATAGTGAAAAATTCCAACCTGAGACACTAAATGCACAAACAAACCTGGACTGTTGTTGCCATGGTAGCAGAGGAGACTCTGGGGGTCTGCCAGTTTTCCCGTAGCAGCTATCTCAGCTCCCCTCAGAACGAGTGGCTCCTCGTTGAGTACGCGGCCGTGCATGAGGATCAACATGAGCACCGAGGACAGACTGTAAGCCTTTGCTGCCACACGCAGAGGGTGTGGCTCCAGTGTGTCTAACACGGCGTTTCCATACTCTTCACCAGAGGAAGAAGGGGTTGAGATGGACGGGGGCGAGGAGGAATCCAAATAAGCATGGAGGTACGAGTAGGAAGCTGACTGACTGACTTGATGGATCAGATCACCTTGTAAAAAAAGGAGAAAATATGACATACGATAAATTAAAAAAAAAAAAAAAAAGACAAAACTTAACTAGTTTGTTCTTGAACTGTTGGTGCGCACAGTATCGGTGACTGCTCATTTATTTAAGGAAAAATAAAATCATAAATAGATTTTTGAGAGCAGATTCATTCAGTTATGTAATCTACTCAACAACACCACTTACTAGAATTTGGAAGCGTTGTGTTAGTGAGCATTACACGGCTCTAGTTTAGCTGAATTTACACAAATTCACTGCTTTTAGACCAATAAATAAACCAATTTTTAGTTCCTTTATAGATCAACTATGTTATTTAGTCATAAGTAAGAGCAGTTAGAAAGCTATATCCTCAACTTAACAAAAAATACACAAAAATATCTGACTGGGTAGAAGTTCCTAATTAGTGCTGCAGTTAGAGCCTCATGTAGAAATGAGCAACACTGTCCTAAAAATGCATTTACAGTGACACAGCAGTTTCGTTCTTACCCATGATGTTCAGGATGTTGTCAGCTATTTCAGTCGGCGTGACGACGCCCTGCTTGGTGTCTGTCTGCAGAATGTCCAGCATGGACTCCAGCTTGTTCAGAGTGCTGTTCTGACACTCCTCACAGATGAACTCTCGACTTACCGCCTGGAAAAAAGATGCATGCACATTCACTCGTAACTGATTTGTTTGTATTCTTGGCTCTCCTCTTCTGTTAATAGCCTTAATAATTTCCTTTAAAAATGACCCCGTTTTCTCTCATCCTGCTCACCGTGCACTGTGCAAGAGCAGCGGAGGTCTGCTGGATATCGCTCACAGTTGTCAGATCCAGAGCAGTCAGAGCTCTTGTGATGTTGCTGCGGACTCTGACTCTATAATTGCGCTCATCTTGGGATACGCGTGACGACCGACTGGTCTGCTCATACTGGAAGAAAGTAAATGCCGATATAATTACTCCTCATGTGTTATCAGCTGTTGTGTGACTTGACAAATGATTGCATTAATCGCTGTTTTATGGCTAGGCCTCTCTTACCTCATTTAGGACTGTAATAAGAACCAATGATAACTCTCTGACCCTCTGGGAATCTCCCTGCTCCAGCAGCTTTTTGAGTTTGCTGTCTGTCAGATCAGAAAGCCAGTGGGGAAGACTGCTGTATCCAGAAGGTGGATCTGGCAGTACAACCTCAATGGTCCTGGACACAAACAGGAAAAAAAACAACTGAATATAGAATTTGAAACTTCACTATATGCACGTGGAACAGCAGTCACTGGTGAACAAGAAGAGCAACAATAACAGCAATGTTGCTTCTAGATGCCATGAAACTCAACAACTGAGCAAATACCTTGGGGATTGTAGTGATTCCTTGAAACATTTCAGTAATATAACACCATGGTAGCTAAAAGTGACTCAAAAAGATTCAGACTGAAATCTCCTCATAAGTGAACTAAACCGAGTAAAGTAGAGTTACTTGTTAAAAGGCATGATGGCAGCTCCCTGGTGGTCCTCCACTGTGATGTACACGTATACATGATGTTGGGCTATGCTGAAACCTGGAGGCAGGAAGGCCGAGTGCTCTGGACTGCTTCCTTTGTACACGCAAAAGTCCTCACAGTATTCTTCTTTGCAGCGTGTCACTAGCAGACTGTACAGCAATGTAGTTTCAGAGTCACCCAGATCACTGTAACCTAAAGGGTTAAAATCAATGCAGGGTCAAAAGTCAACAATCCCTATAAAGGATATGATAATTAAAAAGATTTAAGTTACATTTCCTTCTTCCTACCAGAGCAGTTGAAGTGTACGCGGTCCAGCAGTGTGCGTATCCTCCTGCCTTCACCATCAAGATCCGCGTAGGCCACTCCTGCCTCCCCTCCAGCTCTCAGGTGACATTCCCCACCAGCCGGGGCCTTGTTGTGATGCAGTGTGATAGAAGCAGCGCCCTCGCCATTTAAGCTGCTGTCAGTCACATGCAGGGTGAAGACATAGGAATCATTATGCCGCAGGACCCCCTGCCGTAGCACCAGATTCATACCGTCGCTTCCTGTCGTGGTGGAGGAGGAGTCTAGGACCAGAGTCTCATTCTTTAGCGTCATGGCACTCCAGCGCTAAGACAGAGAAGGAAAACAGCCTATAACTCTCTGTTCTTGATATTAGTGACATCAGTGTGCTTTTTCCTGCTTGAGTTGCAGTTGAAAAGATGAGTTGGGAATAAAAGGCACACCATTATAAAACAGTTTGACAGTTGGCCGGATAATCAGATGAAAATTTTCAAGCGGCAGGTCATTTCAAAACACAACTTTTCAAACAGCTCAACCACCACACAAACAAACTGTTTCGTATGGCGTTATTTTTGTGCCACTATTCTGAGCGCACGTAAAAAAAAAATTGCAGGTGCAAGTGTTGCATTTTGAGGAGACATTTATTTTGAAATGCAAATGCAAAAACTGAGCAACAGGGGCTGCTATCGTGTGTGTGTATGGATAATAGCAAACACTGAAATACATTTTTTGCACGCAGCAATGAATTTTGTTCACTCAAATTGAGCTTTTCTTCGCTCAAAATAAATTTTTCCTCAAAATGCAACATTTGCACCTGCAAATTTTCTTTTACGTGCGCTCAATTTTTTTTTACGTTCGCTCAGAATAGTGGCACAAAAATAACGCCATAGTTTCGGTGTAGTTCTTCTCAAAACTGAGGAGCTAAATGTAAATCTGCGAGAGGAAAAAAAAAAAATGTAACAGAGATGGAGAAATATGTAAGAAAGAGTGGACAGGAGACTGAGATAAGAGATCATTTTCAAAAGGTAGGAACTGCTCAGCGAGTGGAAACTTTAAAGACTAGAATGTCCTCATTTATTTCAGATATTGTATCCAGACATAATGCTTTGATGAATTATGTTTTTGTGAAAATATCGCAAGTACATTTTCACACTTTTCTCTCTTGTTTAAAGACTCAACGTTCAAACCTTTGTAGAAAAATAATTATAGAATGAAACCAAAGGCACTCGTAGGTGCAGTTGACGGTACAAAACGTTTCACTGACATTTTTGCGATTGTTGGAGAAAACTTACAAACATACAGTACAGCACTGCAGAGTCACACTGCTAGCGATAGAAGATTTCGATAATTTGATAAGCTGAACGCATTCTATACTGTACAGGAGACACAGCGCAAGACTGACTGACAATGGTCTACAGCCAATCAGAACGCAGAAAACAATGCAGTGTAAAGAACAACAACCCCAAAACAAAAAAACACGCAAAATTGCACAAAAAAATCCAGGAAACAGCGAGACCGCAAAAGGTGAACTGCGTTATAGCGAGGGACCACTGTACTCCGATAAAAGTTTACAGGGACACGCTTTGTTGGACTGGTTACATCTAGAGTAGTGTTACTAGACATGAGGGAGGCATTCTGATGTAACTCTCACCAATAAGTGTATTCCTTAAAATGTCAAACTATGCCCTTTAAAGATGGATAGCTTTTAAATCATCATGATAATAAAATAGGTATTCTTAAAGTGCTCAAAAGAGGCGTAATTTTAGCTTTTTCCTTATTAATAATTTAGTTCCTCTTGAGAAACTTTTTTCCTACAATTTATGTGTACAATATTTCTAAAGCTTCCACATGCATGACAAACCTGACATTTTTCTTAGGAGACAGACAAGTTAAGTTACTTATAACTTAGAATTGCAATAAGTACTGTATAAATGATTAAACGTTAAAACTGATGATGTGTAAGTGAGACAAAACTTGCTAAAGTTTTTTCTTTTCAAGCTGATGGATATCTTTCCCTTTACTAAAGACATATTAGTATGTAATGACTACACATATTGAGTCAGATATGTGTAGAGAGTCCAAAATTCAAATATACTCCAGTCAGTATGGAAAGTATAGTGTAATCCTAACAAAGTGACATTGGTTATACTGCAGCTGAGCAATGTCAGCTGGTAGGTGCAGTTCGAACTCCAGAAACTCAATGATTGTTTTGTCTTTCAAATTGTTTCCTTATGTAAGTTCAACACAACATATTCTCTCTGGCTCAGCTTAAGGGATGACCTCATTCTCACGCCCACACACTACTGCCTGCATCACGAATCCCAGGGAAAGTCTGAATTAAGGAGAGAGGTGGGGCAGCAGAAGAAGAAAGAGAAGAAAGGGACGTGGAAACGTTGACTTCACTGTTGCTTCTGTGGTGCCGTGACCTCATTTTGCTGAGACATAGAAAGACATTTTTAGCCAGATTCTGCCCTTAAAGCTTGACGTCAGTGTTTGTGTGAGCTTTTACCACACGAAGAACGCCCTTGCAGTTGGTGCAGGTTCCTCGGAGGTAGACATACGAGTTCTGGCTGACCTCGTAAATCGACTGGGCCTTACAGGACACACACTCAAGATACACAATGGGAATGTGGCCGCTTTGGACGAGCACCTGTTACAAAAACAGACATGCAGGGATGCAGTCACCAAGATCTGAAAAGAGAACGTTTAACCACCTGAAAAGAAAACGTTATATATGTGCACATTTGGCTTAAATCTGATGTATGTATATGAATGTGCACAATCTTTAAGGAAAAAAAAAAAAAACTGTTTCCCCCAATTGTTATTGAACTATTATTTAAAGAAAATTTCGTGTTTAATCCTTTTTTATTTACTTGCATTTCTAAACAGTGATCAGCACACAGAACAAGAAGTCTTGGACCACAAATCTGCAGTCTGCACTGGAACCCTCAAAATATTTGCCATGGTTCATTATTACAATAGGAAACACTCGTGTCATGCCATGTTATGGTTGGATCACAACAGCTTTTTTGTTCACATTTCTTTTCTTCTTGCTCTGCCTTACACTTTAAGCTCCGTTTCCCCTCTCTTTAAACCACTTCTGATTGGCTGCCCCAAAGTTAGAAAAGCAGAGGGCTGTACGACAAAGTGAGATGAATTTCTTACAGAGAAATGTTGAGCTTAAATGTCCTAAAAGTAGCCCTACTTTTACCTCGCTAAATCACTGTGGTAACTTGTGCCGAACACATAAACTGGAAACAGTTATGTTCAAAGTTTAAAATCGGCTGGTAGCGTTTTGTTGTTTCTTTTATTATATCCACCAAGAAGATTGTGTTTTTGAGGTGTGTTTGCAGCTGTGTCATTCTTACCGTCTGTAAACACAATAGCTCAAACAATTTTAAGAAAGTACTATATAAAGATTTAAAATATCATGTCCCATCTGACCTCTCATTCAAGGTAAACAGACTGATCTCAAGGTGAAAGTGATAATAATACTATGCAGAACTATTTACTATTAAAACTATATTTCACACTTCCATTGTTTGTATTAATAACATAGAGGCATATGGGGAGTGATATATAGGAATTCTTAATACCATATTACGTATGACCTCGCACCTCAAACTTATATAAAATGTCTTTTATCTTTAAAATTGTACTTAAAATGCTACTGCCTTTGTTTGTATTGGCAACATTTAGGAAATAATGCAGGTATATGTGGATTCTAAACATCACATTATAGTTTGCATCCAGCCTCTGAAGTGCCTTTCTTTCAAGTTGACCCCAAAATGTTTTGTATCTTCAAAGAAACTATTTATATCCACATTAATAAAAACTAAAATCCCATATTCAAAATTATGTCAAGTATATTAAAATGGGTTTCAGCATTGTAAATAACAAAAGCCTGCCGCTTGCACTTGTTTTAACAGCACTACAAACATCTTAAAGTATGTTTAAAAAGAACAAAGTAAAGAAAATGAACATAATATAATGAATATATAAAATGAAATACACTTCAAAGTAAATATTGGCCAGACACTGAGCTGTCTTGGCGAAGGTTTGCACTCTCTGATTGCTTCTTGTTTACAACATGTTTTAAATGCAACGTAGAGTCTCTGCTGGGCGAGTGCATATTATATGTGCAACTTGTTAAACTGTACCTTACTAACATCACAAATCAAGCCAACTTGTAAAGATACAGCTGTGGAAACGGTGTATGCCAATGTCACTGAAACATTCATGTATCCATTTGATAATGCAGAACGTGTGTAAATGTTAAAGTTTAAATGTATCCAGTAAAAATCTCAGAGCTCCCATCTGCTGTCATCAATTTAAATAAGCTGTTAAAATAAAGAGCCAAGATCTTATTCAGCATTAAAACAATTAACTTTAATTAAAATGTTTCGTTTTACCGTTCTATACACTAAATCTCTAAAAGATTAATGATTTTCTGAGCATTAATCTCTTGTTTCATTTGCAACACTGTTGTATTTTATTCCTAAATCTTTATGTTATTTATCAATCCTGGATTAACACAGCTGTTGATAACTGCTGTTTTGATACTCATCATCTTTAACTAGGGTTTTAGATGTTGTTGAGCCAGCTCATGCAGAGAATATTCAGAATAACATTCTGAATATTCAGAAGTATTCAGTTTTAAGCTGTCTGAACGCTGAGCATTTGGACTTATAGAGACTACTTGCAAACTTTGGTCATGTTTAATATGTGAATCAACCATTTCAACAGTACATATGGCAAAAAATTAAATTATTTTTCTAATATAACTAATTAATATCTTTCACCGGTGATCAATTAACCAAAAGTTGTGAAACATTTTTTAGAAGAAGCATTATTAATAAGTATTAATAGAAAGAAACTGGGAAAGCTGAAAATATAAAGACCAAGAAAAATCTGTGTATAACTTAATGACAATTGACTTTTCTGATGCTATTAATATGTATTTAATATGTATATAAAAGGAGACTTACAGTCTGTGTGGTGGACTCTGGTGCCAGGCCGTCTTTGCTTATGGTCAGTTTGAAAGTGTATTCAACCTCAGCCTCCAGCTCTGAGCCAGAGATCCCCAGCACAGGGCCGCTGGAGCCCAGGCCGAAGTTCAGGGTGGAGCAGTGCTCTGGACCCTGAAAAGAGAATTTGCAGCAATTTTTTATTTATGTTGTCTGTCTGTCAAGTTGTACAAAATCCTGTTCCACACAGTCTCAAATTCATTCCAACAAACACACTTGCATTTGTAAACTATGGCCCAAAATAATTGGGGAGAGATTAAGTGAAAGCCGACCTACAAAAATAAGTTTCCAGTACTTGTTTCAAATAAATCGCCGACCCGACAGCATCAGGAAGGCTGTTCCAAAGCTTGGGTGCTACAGCAACAAAAGTCTGATCACTTTTGGGGTTGTAGCAGAACATGGTGCATGCAACTATTAAGAGATCTCGACCAGATGATCTGAAAATCTGAGGCCTCAGTAGCTCCTATAAATAAGCAGGGGCCTGTCCATGTTGTCAGTTGTTAATAATGGGATGTTAAAGTGGATTCTTAAGCTCATTAGAAGCCAGTGACGGGAAGAGAGAATACGTGTGATATCAGAGTGCTGCCTTGTTTTTTAGCAGCCTTGTTGCTGTGTTGTTCACCAATTGGTGACGAGAGCTCTGATAGATACTTGTGAAAAGCAAGTTACAATAATAATGGCTGGAATAAGGGTAAGAAACACACCAACGTGGTCAATTATTAATTGGTGGAGAGTGTTAAGAAGTTTAAGGCTGAGGCTTGGATTTTTCAGTAGTACTAAAAGAGGCTGTATCAGAGGTTTGTGCTGCCCGTGGGTTCTCATCAGCACAGGCACGGACAGAGACCGGGTAGAGCAGCAAACAGACTTTTATTGGTGAGTGTTCACACATACGGCATAAACTAAAACCCTGTGTGCTCCACTGGAGCTTGCCTGGCATGGCGAGGCACACTCAACTCTAAGCAAAGCTAAAGGAATATCTTCTCCTAAGTTTGGACAAAAGCCCACCATCATCTATGAGTCTCAGCATGTGTGTCATCTGGTTTCAGCATGCTACTGCATAAAAGGAGAGGTTGATTAGCCAGCTTGCAACAGGTGAGTCAGTCACCTGGCACTGCTCCCGTACCATTCTGCCCAACCTGTTCTCCTGCAGCTGAGCTAAAAACCACAGGCCATTACCACAAGGATAAAATCAATCAAATACTCAGTAAATACACTTCCTGTTAACATTAAAATGAGTCCCTCTGTTTTTTAAAGTCCAACCTAATCTTGCACTTTCATGTATTTGATATGTATAAAATTGCTTATCCAACTTTTAAGTCCCAGAGTAGCTTAAAAAAAACATATTTGATAAGAGTTTAAATATATTTGATTATTTTATCTACAGACAAACATGGGGAAAAAGTAAAGAGGTACCCGCAAACGACAAAGTTACATTTAATTTTTAAATGCATCCAGTTAAACGTTTCAGAGCTCTGATGTGCACCCACACTTTAGAAACACATGTAAATAGCAGCACTGTGAGCACAGTCGGCACGGAAATAACTGACGTGAATTGAAATGTTTATTTTAAAACTCTGAGTGACAGGTCCCGAGATTACTGATTTTCTGCACCATTAATATTTTTTCTTATTTGCAACAGTGTTGGATTTTATTTTATGGTTATTTTTTATATTCTTTACACCTTCTCGCCATTTTATCGTCATCATTATCTGATAACATCTCTGACTGGAGCAGGCAGCACTCATAAAGATCATTTTGTGTGCCCGAACAGTCGCCTGACGTGAAAAACATCAGTTTTTATGTGAGCGTGCACAGAGCCTGAAGCAGAACTTCATTCGTTGTATACCACTCATCGCTTGCCAATCTAAAGACAAAGTGTGGATAACAACAGTACAAATGTATTCCTATAGAAGAGCAGTTCAAGTTTAGTGTTTAGTAGACCCACACAAGTTCTCCTCCATGGCTGAAAACACAACATCTTTTTAATGACTGTAATACTGTGTGTGCCGAGTTTATTTCCCATCCTGTAAGCAGCACAAACTCCTAATTTTCACAACTGTAGTTGTATGGTAAATTTTGTAACACAACTTCAATAGTCACCAAGTGAACAGCCAAGTAAAAATGGTCACAGACGTTATATTTGATTTTGTGCGCTGTATTTAAGAAACAAAGCAAAGATCCGCTGCCATGTAAAATGTAGCTTATAAGATGATTTGTCAGTTATTTCATCTTTTATTAACCACCTCTGTCATCATGTTCAATTGTGTTTGTATTCAAGGTCAGGAATGTTGTGTTGAACACTTCAAGACCTGGGATCTTGTTAATTCCTCTTTCAGTCTTTGAACTGAGTGTCTTTTTTTAATCAATAGTACTGCACAACTGTGTGTGAGTGTGTGTATGTGTTTATGTGAACTGTGTAATTGTCAGGGTGGGGAGCAAAGCACCAGCTGTGGAATGCATAGTTTATCTCTAAACACTTACATAACCCTTTAAATGCCTATGTGCTCAGATGGACACCCGTACATCTCTGCACAACTATCTTTGCGATCACCTCGTTGGCCCTGTACTTCTCTAACATTTGTCATATTGACATACTGGCCTGGCCCAAATATCCTCACCTTCAATTGTCTCATTCAAAAGTTCTCCACTAAAACTGGTCCTCATGAAAATGGAAATACAACTATGCACACAAACTCTTCTGGACACTCCCATCCCACTGGGTCTTATATTGCGGGTTTTTTTGCTGCTCCGGCAGAATGTGTTCCCGCCCAGCCAAGAAAGCACTAAGTGTGAAAAACACTAAATGGACACACACATCAGCATACACTCAACTCAATTTAACACAACGCACACAAACTATCCTAAGAAAATTTCTCTTTTTCACACCAATCCTGAAGGTAGTTGCAGTGTTTGGGACTGTTATGTAATCCCTGTTTTATGAATTCACTCTTAAAAACTGCAATAAAAATTTCTGAGAGCAAAGTTTGTGTAATACTCTTTAGGGCTGTTCGATATAACGATATATATCGGATGATGATATAAAAACGTCTATGGTTTCATTTTACGCTATCATTTGTTTCGTGGTGTCGCAAAATAAACTGTTTACGGCAATATTTTTTCATTATTTTGATGGTCACTGTAGTGGCTATATTAATTTCTTAAAGTTCTCTCTTTCTCTTACATTTAATATAACCACACTACAGATAGACAAGCATTTGTTTTTATGCGTTGTCGTTAGCAACAACGACGGTAAAACCACCGCGTGTCCGCTTGTTCCACATAAACTTTTAACTCAAGATCTCAAGATCCTGTTGAGACTTTTCAAAATAAACTGAACCACGTGAAAGAGCAGATTATTTACGGATGAGAAGCAAAAAAAGAGCCGCCAGGTGCTAAAAAATAAACCTTAGACTGAAACATTAGAACAGGCTTTTCCCCGCAGCACGCTGTGTAATAAATACTCACAAAGAAAACGGCGGCCTTTAGAACTTATGTCTAAAAATTTATCGTTTCATCAGTTAAAACACTCGACTCCAGCTACATGACGCGCAGCTGGAAACACTTCACGCAAGTCGAGCTGCCCGAGATTCACAGAATTTACAGAAAATGTTACATTTTTGTGATTTATATCGTTATCGGACGATAGATGTCTTAATATCGGGATATGAGATTTTGGTCATATCGCACAGCCCTAATACTCTTACTTATTAGACTAAAAAAAAAAAAAAAAAAGGCAAAACAAAGAAACCTAAGAGACATGACGGGACACTGTTGTCTGACCAGCAGGGCAAAGACAATTGTGTTTTAGACACAACTGTAATGCATGACACTAATACCTTATCTGCTACAATAAGGTTGCTCCACGACATGTCAATTGTTCTCAACAGAATGACCAACAACAGGCCAAAGCAACCTAGTTACTCCCTGTCCTTACCTTTGAGGTGTTTTGACATTCCCAGTGGTAGTGGAGTAGTGATTGTCTGCTTTGGTCCATGTTGGGGTCATACGACTTTTCTGCACTGAGCTGCAGGTCTTGTGTTCTTGACCACACCCTGTAGGTGCCTCCTTCTATAATCGGCACCAGCCTAAAAAGAAAAAGGGTTCAAATTAAGCAAGAAATTCCTCGCAATCTCTTATGCTGAACTGAACTGATTCTGCATTTCATTGACACAGTAAAGTTAGAGCTATGTTTCTACAATTAATGCATATAAAAATACTTAAGTAGAGAAATGTGGAATAAGAAACTAATAAGAAAACCTCAACAGTACGTTGTGCGGAACTACATGTAAAGCAAGTACTGTATTTTTTTCTACTGTAAGTTTTTCTTTCGCAGTTTAGGTTTACATTTCTGCACTGTTAGCTTACTTCTTCTTAGTCACACATTTTCCTGCTGTTCTCATTTCTTTGTCACTTCCTGTGATGTTTAAGTCACATCTTAAAATTACAATATCAGTACTCTTGTGAAATAGTCAATGTCCTCTGCTCTCCAAGCCTCTAGTCCCTGTTCTTTAAAGTCCTTTTTTATTATTATATCACTTTACCATCCATCTCTCACCTTTCTGTTCTTAACCTCCTCTGGGATGTGCAAATTATTTCATTTAAATATCAGCTTAGTCTGTTCTACCATCAACAGCATCTAAACTCCTTTATACCAGCCACTATCCCCAACCTATCTCCAACACAGTGAATAGATCCCCATATTTGATTTAGAAGACAGAAGAACGAAAGAAGAAAATGGGAAATTTAAGAGGGTTAAAAAAAAAAAAAACCTCCAAAAACATTTTCATTTTATGTTCAGGGACCATATCGCTGCACTTTTCAAGGATAAATTGGAAAGAAATTCACATATTTGAACATGTAGGATCAATAACGCATAAGAGACAACGTGAGCAGAACACCAACAGCACCTCTCTCCAATCATGCTGTGAAGGGAGGAAACAGACTCGTTTTCAGTGAATGTCACAAAGACATTCAAGGAAATATTAATGGAGTCATTTCCTTAAATTTGGTTATTAAATTTGATTTGAGATAGACTGTTGTATTTATTTATTCTTGGACTCTACCAGAGTAGCTTTGCACGATTCACAGTTCAAAACAACAGATTTGCACAGCAGGTACATGGGGCAACTGTACTAACAGCCAGAGCTGTCTCACAGAGACAGAATCTATTATAATAATAATATGTTTGGAAAACATGTCACATGCTGAAAGGTAAATAATGAAAAAAGGATCGACATCACAGAAAAAACTTATATGAATGCTTGGTTACTATTTTTTCTACTGACCTAGTGGAGACGATGCTTAAATGCAGACAGGCAGCCTTCCTCAGAGGCACACCTTCATACGACAGAGAAAACACTAATGTGTAGTTCCCTGCTGCCAAAGCCATCTTAGGCAACGACAGCTGCAGCCGCCGCATGTCCACCTCCACCGGCAGACGAATCGTAGCTCCGGGGGTCACTGATTGGTCCTTCATGATTTCACTATCGCAAGAGGATCCTGAGAAAATCTGCCAGAGGTACTGAGCTCCGTAGCGTATGCAGCCTTTCAGATCCACATTGGCCTCTACCAAAGCGGGTTGGAAGCGCCAGATGGACAAGCGTGGAGCTTGAACCACATGGACTTCTGGTTCCTCACACTCTAACACACTGATGTTTACTTCCACCTGCGCCAACACCCAGCTCACCATGTTACTGCAGTTTACCTACCAAGGAACAGAAACAAGCTCATAAAATCACAGTACTTAGGTTTATTTCTTTAAAAAAAAAATGCTGTATCTTCTAACAGATACAGATAGAACGGAATTCAAAGAAACATACTTGCACCAGATAGTGTCCTTTGTGTCTGTACTCATATCCCACAGTTGTGGTGTTTGTGCGAACGGGAGCAGAGCCATCGCCAAAGTGCCACAAGCACACCACAGGATTAGATACGGGGAGGATGTAGGCTCTAAATTTCACCGTCTTATTAATGAGAGTATTCCTTGGCACAGCATTCAGATCTGCAGACTTCAGCACATTCTGTACCAATATCCACTTGGTGACTTCCTGACCTTGCAGACTGTTGAAAACCTTCAGGTGAATGGTCAAATTACCTGGTTCTTCTGGAGTGTAGTGTGCCTGGAATGATGCGATTCAGTGAGATACAGCAAACCACTGCCTGTTATACTGTGATATTTATGTCGATATTATGAAATTTTTAATATGCAACCAAGTTTACCTCTTTGCCGATATGTGATGACTTGTGATGGTGCAGATCAAAAGTCCACAGATAAGTAACAGAACTGCCCGCCAATATTTTGGCCACAAACATTTTATTTTCACCAACTGCGATTGCATCTGAGATTCCTTCAATGGAGAGCCCATGTACCAGCTCCATCACCTCAACATGGAGATTGATTCTCTTAGAACTGACCTGGACATAGAGACAAGGCAAACAAATATGGGAATTGTGCCGATTTGATTAACATATTTAATAAATAATTAGTGCTGTCAGCGTTAATCTCGTTAAAATGACGTTAACGCCATAACTGCATTAACGCGGCAAATCTCCGTTAGCGAGTTAGTGCGGATCGCCCCGTGCATGGGGCTGCACGGCGTCAACGCGTTAGCACGGTTAGCTCGTTAACGCATTAGCACGGTTAGCTCGTTAACGCGTTAGCGCAGTGCAGCCCCATGCACAGGGCCATCCGCACTAACTCGCTATCAGAGATTTGCCGCGTTAATGCAGTTATGGCATCAACGTCATTTTAACGAGATGAACGCTGACAGCACTATAAATAATTTATTTCTTATTTCTGCATGAAATCAATACATGGTATTAGTTTTAACATAATGCTGGTATGATATATGTTTCTACAGTCCAGTTAGCATAAGTAATTTTGATTATTCTACTTTGCCCCTTATAGTGCAGCGCAAAACATTCAAAAACTCCCTGATAAACATGAAAAAACAGAAAAATGCTGTCACTGACTCTATAAAGGGCACTATGTTGAAAACTTATATGATATACTTCCTAGATGAACACATTTGGGACATTAAAAAAGGTGATGATGGGGACTGAATTTCAAGTGACAGTATTTTATTTAGTATCTGTTTAAATATATGTTTTATCTCATATGTTGAGTAAAACTGACTTGTTCTTACAATGTACATTATCTAACTTTTTCCTTTACGTTACCTGGTTGTGAGCAGTGAGATTGGCATTGTATGTTCCCACCCTGCTGAATACGTGGCTGTAGTTCTGATTAGGCTTAGCGTAAACAGTTGCATCGCCGCTGATGCTGAGAATCAGTTCAACGTCCGAACCTGCTGCCATGGAAATAATGAAGTCCACCTTTTCATTCACTGCTACAACGTTCTTACTTGCCTTAAAGTCCAACTTATCAATCCTTTCCTGAACAAAGAATTCCTTTGAAAACACTTGCGAGCTGACACCATTGGTGGCATTCAAAGTAACAGTGGCTATCTTTGGCTCCTGAAAAATTACAGATGTTTTCTTTCCCGTTTCTGTTTTTCCATCCAGCAGCCATGTCCATGTCACATTGGTTCCTGTCACTACCTTCCCCTGTAGAAAGATGCTGACACCCGTTGCTATGTAACTGTCCTGAGTCCCATTAGTGACTGAGAAGATTAGGCCAGAAATTACTTCCTGGACACTGACACGCTTTGACACAGTCTTTGAGCTAACTTCATTAAAGACCTCAACAGTTACTTGTTTTTCCCCAATAGTGTTGAAGGTGTGGGTCTTCCCGGGCATATTCCACTGCAGAGCATGCCCATCTACAGACCAACGATACTGTAGGTCTGAGCCTTCTGTAGTCAGTACTGTGAGATTTACTGAGACATTGACTGCCACTGGGTTTTTGCTGATCTGAAGGTGCACATCTCCGGCTGGTTCTAGAAAGCGGATGGTTCTGTTGATAGAGAGCTGGCCCAGAAGGTTGGCTGCCCAGAGTAAGATGATACAAGGACCAGGCTTGGGAAAATTCAGTTGAACTGTTTTCCCAGTTTTGTTGAATGAGCTGTCAGGATCTAGCTCTCTGATGATGTTCCAAGTAAAGGTCATGTTGGTGCCCTCCTTTAATCCAGCTTGAAGTTTGAGACCTCGGTTTGTAGGGAAGCAACAACCATCCAATCTGGTGCCTCCCTCTCTGCCAGTCTCCTCTGCCAAAATCTGCAGCCCCTCCAACTCACGTTGGACAAACAGGAAGATATTTGCTTGTGCTGTTCCTACATCATTCTCTGCCGTCACAATGATGTTGAAAGTCCCAACTGAACGAAAGGTGTAATACATCTTGTAGGTCCCTGGGATTGAGGTACAGTGGTCACACAGTATCCAAGAGAACCGCGCATTTAACCGATCGCCGTCTGCCATTTGGGCTTCAAAGGTGACTGACTCGTTGAGAGGGACTTTTACCAAGCTTGCATTGACTCTCAACCCACTGATTGGTGCAATCACAATAACTGTTAAAGTAGTATCATTCTGACTAACTGTGTTGGCTGCTTTCAACGTGATATTGTATTTTCCAGAGATGTTGTAGGTATGAAGGACATTCTGTCCTGTAAGCTGATTTCCATCTCCAAAGTTCCAGGTGTAAGTGACATTGGAGGCCAATGAAGAACTGATAAAAGTGTATGGTGCTCCAAGTGTCAAATTATTATACTTTGTGCCATTATGCTGAATGACAATTGGTCCAATGGGCATCAGAACCTCAACGACAGCACTAGCATTACTGCTGGAGATGTTATTGAAAACATTTACCGTCACCATGTAGAGACCTGGGTTCTTAAATGCTGTCTCCATACTCCCTGAACCATGAATGAGCACAGGGTCTTCCTCTTTACCAAAGTCCCACTGATAACTGTAGTTAAATTGAGGTTCAGCTCTAACCCAGAATTGTATTTCGTCTCCCACAGCATAATGGGATTTCTCAGGGGTAAGGCTGATGTTGGTCAAAGCTGGCTGCACACACACCCAGGTGAAGAAATTGGCCTTGGTGGTCTTGTTCAAACCAGTGGAAAGGAGCAAGGAAAGGTGGTAATTCCCACTTGCCAAATAAGTGTGAGAGACTCTGGGGTTGCCACGGTGTGTCTCGTTGGGACTTCCGTCCCCAAAGCTCCATTCGTAAAGGTGAGCTGATGCGTTACCAGACACCCAGGCTTGAAAGTTGACAGTGGTCTGCTCTCGGACACATCCGGAAGGCTCCATTCTTATAACTTGGAAGACAAACACCTGAACTGGAAGGATTGTCCATCCAGAGCTTACAGCATTCATAGCAGTCACATTTACTGTATAGTTACCATCTATCGTATAGGTATGTGACACGTTAGGCTCAGATTGAGTATAAATTTTTCCATCACCCATTGCGAATGTCCATGTGATGTTGTTACCCGAACGAAGGTGTGCCCACACCTTTGTAGGACTGTGAAGCTCTGTGGGAGAAGTGCTTTTAGCTGTTAGATCTTCAATCTCCTTATACACAAACATCTCAGCACAGGCACTATTAGAGCTGATGGTGTTGTTTACTGAAACACAAACAGTGAAGTTGCCCGACTCTGTAAAGGTGTGCGGCACACGGCGACCTATTTGAGTGACAGAGCCATCTCCAAAGTGCCACTCATAGTGAATTCCATACGGTGTGGGCAAAGGGTGAGCCTCAAAAAAAGCTGATTTGCCAGCGAGGAGAAGTGCTGGCTCCGTCTGTATATTGACATGAGTGAGGATGCTGTAGACGCTCATGTTGATGCTCTTAGTGATGTTCTCATAACGATTGGAAACTGATACCAGTGCGGTGTATATTCCTGAAAAAAAAGAAAAGAGGTGGGAATGGGAAAATCATGAAAAAAGAAGATATTTTCTGTACATGTTTGGATCATAAAGTTCTGTTACTCTGTCCACAAACAAATAAAAACATGCATGATTTAAATTTAGCTCAAATTTAACTTCTGGACCTCTTCCAGCTCTTCAGTTATTGTTTTGGATTTTGCTCCACTGAGCTGGCTCAGAGGTCCCAATCTGACCTCTTGCATTTAGGTCTGAAATTTCACCATGCACCTAAAATTTGCCAGTCAGTCTGATAACTTTGGTGTAAAACAGATTGGACTTTGATGTTGAGAATTAAAAAACAGTCTTCAGTGGAAGAACTAGCAGTGTAACGGTCCAGGCGCACAATCAAGAACATGCTTCTTTTGATGTATTCAAAACAGCTGTGAAATGTCCAATATGCATAAGGAGACAGCCCTGAAGGGGAGAGAGGCTTCAACTTATTCAACCTGATTATCATAACTTGTAAGCTATTATCTACTTTCAGGCTTAAAAAAACAAAACACACAAAAATAGGCTTTTTTATTTCAAAGCTGTTATTGTTACCTGGCTGAGAGTAATTATAGGTAATATTGTTGCTTAGGAGGACTTGATTAGGTGAGTCTTGACAAAAGAGGGAGGAAGAGTAGGGAGGCTTGTATTCAAATTCCTTATATCCTCCATCACCAAAAGACCATCTGCAACATGATACAATGCAAAAACATTATCAGAAATCTACAAATAAAAAAAAGCAACATTCTTTATGCCGTTTACGGTACCAACAAAGTGAATGTGTAAACAAGGTTATAAAGACAACACGAGTACTACCAATACATGCACACAAACACAGGCGCACTAACTGGAGAGATGGAAAGTGGGAATCTTTTCTGACGATGCAATAAAGGGTTTGGATGAGGCGAAGTGGAAACTGGAACTGAGGAAGCCTCTCAGAACCAAAAATGGTGAGAGTGCAGAGAAACTAAGTGAGAGAGTACTCCTAAGTTGGTGGGATACAAAGAGTGGAAGAAAAAAAATGAAGAAAAAAAAAGTAGAGGGGAAACAGCCGCACAGAGGGGAAAATTCTTGTCAGCAATCTTCCCTAACCGCACAGTTATAAATCCAAGGCTTCTCTTTGACTTGACTGCTGCAGTGCTATTATGGCACACAAGAAGAGAAAAACAGAAAAGAAGAGCAAAGCATAAGAGAAATAGAGAAAACAAACAAACAGTTTTTCACTCAGCCTTAAAAATATAATAAAAGTAATAGAGATAGAAATGGGCAGTTATGGGATCACTGTAAATAACGCTGTCCATCTATCCACCCTGGTGTTCATACCGGAAAGTGGCAGAAACTGACATATCCATGACCACCGAGGCAGTAAGAGTCTGAGTGGAGCCCTGGGGGACCACATTTGGCACTCCCCTGACTGTGAGGTTGACCATGGGCTGGAGCCGGTCTACGGTTACGTTGAAATGGTCTGTGAGCGTGCTGACATGGTTCATGGCTGTCACCTGGGAAGATAGCGCATAGTCAGTATGACATTAGGCTTGTGTCACATCTGCATAAAAAGCTGTTACAACGACAACCGCTATGTTATTCTGATAACCAATCACACAGTTCATTTCTCAGTTTGAAATTCATTTCCCAGACATTTATTGGCTCCATATTCGAAAAGATGACTGTCTTCGTTCTCTGTAGCTATTTTCACACATTCACTGCAACACACTACACCTCTGAATTTTTCTAGACCTTAATGACAAAGGTGCATGAGCGAACACAGCCTATCTGATGCAAGTGGTATCAAAAACAGATGTTTTACATATTAATTTATTTTTTAAAAATTGTCATAATGTGTCCATATGTAAGCCCAGGTGTGACAACAGTTTGACTTCATAGATGAGACAGAAACTCACTGTAAGTTTGTAGATAGCAGCATTCTGGTAGATGACATTGAGGACAGTGTTATAATAAGTGAAGTAGGGCTTGTCATCCACTGTCCATTTAAATGTGGGGTTAGAGCCTTCAAGCACTGACGCTGTGTAGCTCTACAATAGACACAGAGCATAATGCAGGGTATAAACACGAATTATGATCTCTTCATAAAACTGTCATTCAAATAAGCCTATAAGCAAAATAACTCACCACAACTGACTCCATCAGTACCCTGCGTGCAGGATGTGGCTGCACCACCAATCCTCTCAGTGGCTTTTCCAGGTGAACAATCACTTTCAGGCTGGCCTCTATTACATTATTGTGGGCTTCCAGCTCCACCTTCACTGGATCCTTGTGTTCCTCCATTTTCAGACTAAGATCCAGCACTGCAAACTGGCTGGGCTCTCCAACCACACCACCAGATCCTGGGTTTGCCCCCAGCTGACAGAGTGCTGGATTGGACAAAAAATCCAGGGGACATTCAGACTTGAAAGTGGCGCTATGATTACTGCCATGCCAAGATACCGTTGTTGGGTCGCGAGACTGCACACGGAGTAGAAGCCGGGTGTCATTGGACTGAATGTAGAGGGTGCCATTCTGCACAGGGGGATGGAGGATTGTCAGGCCCAGTGGAGCCACCACCCGCAATGGGCACGATGCAGAGACTGAGTACGACGGTTCAACAGAAGTCACCTGAAATGTAAATGCATTTTATTTAAATTATTACTATTAAATACAAACCACTCTAATAAATGTGCTAAAAGATAACAGCCAAAAACTTCCTCAAATGTTTAAAACCTAAGTATCTTGCAACATTGGTGTTATAGGAAAAAAAATACTAATTCTAACACTTCAAACTCCTTACTACAGGTTCCATCTTCTTTAGTGGCCTCCACCTGCATGTAGAAATCTTTCACATGCATGCTGTGTTGATGGCTTACCAGCAGGCTGTAGTTTCCAGGTTGAGGAAGCCCAGCAGACAGCTGCGATCCCTGCAGCTGAGTCGTACTCCGTTCCATATAGAGCACTCTGACAGGGCAAACCACTTCCTCCAGCCAGCCTGCTTCGCCAGTCTTCACCAGTGTCTCTATGTCGAGCTCCGGGTCAGGCAGAAGGTCAGGGTCATGGTCAGGTGAACTGTCTGCTGGGAGTCTGGTGTTATTGATCCAGAACCACTCCGATCGTTTAAGACCTAAAACAGGTTGTCGCCATGGTGACTGTGGGGAAGACTGGCAGTGAAGCAGGGAGGATGGACCGGCATCATGCTGCAGAGCGATCACATCACCACGTGAAACCAAAATGTCCTCCAATTGGTCTTTTAACTGTGAGAAACAGGGACCAGAAAGGTTTAAGTTAAAGGCAGATACCAATTTGTCTTTAAATACATGTCTTTACTGAACACAGTTTTAGTAGTGACCTAACAGGCATTGCACAACAGCAGCAATCATTTGACTGTTTATCTATTTTGATTGTATACATCCTCAAATTAAGTCACTGATATTAGAAGCAAAAGCGAATCCTCTCACCAGCACATGTAAAGCTGATCCTGCTGGCAGACTGAAAACCACCTCGTCCTGTAGGATGTATCGGGGCCTAAATGTCCCAGCTGTCAGATGCTGAACAAGGGTGCAGTTAGGACAGGAAGATGGTGGGCAGGGGTTAGAGAGGGGCAGGCACCGACCCTGGAAGGGACACCACTGCTGTAGTCGGGGGCAAGAGGATGGATCACTGCTCTTGGTGTCAGTTGAGACACAAAGAGCTACCGGGGCACATGCTGGGCCTCCGCAGCCTAAGACAAGAAGCTTTGTGTTATTTCTTAAAAATGAAATTTGTACATGCAGCAGTGTTGTTCAACTTCATTTCTATTGAATATGCAGATGGGTAGTTATATAACAATAATGATTTTTCATTAGCTGCTCATATAGGTATGAAAGTGCAAAAATGTAGATTAAAGGAAAGAATTACTGAATGAGAGAAACTAAATCAAACAAGAAAATCTCATTAAAGCAAGTCAAAAATTGTGCACTTGTGGAACAGGAAAGTGAAAGATGTGTGTACATGTACGTCATGTACGTAGACTAAAATTTGCCATCAGTGTGATTAATACCAAGCTACATTATCCTATTATCTCCTCGATCTCGTCCCCTGCCTCACAGGCTTGAAATCAAAGACAGGAAGCGCTCAGAACTGAGATGACCTTGTTTGTTTGATTTCCTTCGCCTTCATGTTTTACTATACTTTCTGTCTCCATGAAAATTTTATTTTCACATTCACCTACCTAACAATTTAAGACAAGCCTGGTCAGTGTGTCTGACTAGAGGTGTGGGATCAGGTGGCTTATATGTTTCTTAACACCTGGCGAGTGTATATTAGTGAGTTTCTGTGTGTGTGTGACTCACTGGGGAGCAGCAGGTGTGTGCCGTGATAATGACAGTGAGGTCTGTATATCTGAAATCGGACGTTGACTTGTGAGCTGAGGTTCTGAGTGACAAATTCCAGGGAGGACAGACGACCTCCCTGAACAAAGCTCAGTGCAGGGAACAACAGCATCTGAGAAATAAAGCAGAAGCAGCTTAATGAAATAGACTCTGGAATGAGTCTGACGCATAAAAAAAGAAAGATATTAAGCTGAGATATCTCCTTACCTCAATGACACCGCTGGGAGGTTGTGAAACAGAGTGGAGTGAGGGTGAAGCACTGTGGAAAGGATTATGGGAAGGAAACACAGCCATGCCAACCATGTAGATCCCGGCATCTGGAACACGGACTGGAGAGGCAGAAGAAGGATGCATTCAAGGTGACAAAAAAAGCACAGAGGATAGAGGAAGTAACAGATTTCAACAGGCAATTTTTTTGAGATTTCCAGGTACTTTGCTTACTTAAAAAAAAAAAAAATAATAATAATAATAATAATAATAATTCACCATAGTGTATGTCTGTATGTTTGCTTGCATGTTCTCCATCTCCTGTGCATAATGCAGGGGTCTGGTAGTTTACGGGAAAAAAAACCCTCTAAAAACCTTGAAAATTGGCATACCAAGCAAACATGTCCATGTGTGCCCATAGTGGGTAGCTGTGGGTGAACTTGGACCTGTGTGGGCAGGGCAAACCCATACTTATCCCATGTGGGCCCCAAGTGGATGTGCCCACACAGGGCCCACAACAGTTTTGGCGCTTGGGGCTCCTATGTGGAACTAGGGGCCCACTGCACTTTCTCCCTTTGGGCCTCCAAGAGGGAAGCCCACTGCGTGCTGCCCATAGAACAGCTAGGTGGGCCCCTGGGGTTACTATGGGCAACCAAAGACCAAGTAAATAATTTGACAAAATTTGAGGGAGCATTTCTTTGAGTTGGTAGCTCCACACTTTGGTGGTTTACACATTTGCATACCAAGTAAACGTGTAAACCAGCCTTGAAGGAGATACATATCTCTTTTGTGGTTGTGTCAGGAAAACAATACAATGAATATCTTGCAAATCAAATGTGTGGCATTGCTCTGGTAACCAATTCTTAAACACCTTGTGAATAAGCAACATTTTTGATCGACAGTATGCTCCAACCTCCATATCAGTTAGAGGCAGTAATGCACCATAGGGCACATATGGGCATTGGTGCGCAGCCCACTGTGGGCCCACATGGACCCCTAAAAAACAAGCTGTCTGGGTGGTTAGGTAGGTAGGAGGGAGTCGGGTATAAAATGCTCTTCACTTTCTATAAGTGACACATGAGTTTGGTGCCCAGACACAAATGGTAATTTTATTCTACTGAGGTAATAAATCATTTAAATAGGAGACGTCTGGCTAAGCTTAATTTGCATACAATTCTAGGCGCAGTGGGTAAAATTGCATTAAATCTGTTCCTCAGTTTTCATTTCATTTCTCTAATCTAGTTATGTGGACTGCTTTATATTTGGATTATGAGACAGAATGTCAGTGAGCTTACCTTCGGCAGTGTACTGGCACATATACGGCCGCTTGGCATTGCATTGGTATTGACTGGTGTGACCGCGTGCTTCAAGGACGACGCACACATTGCCACGATAGCTCGTCAAGCGAGGATGAAATATCTCCTCTCCCTCCTGCATCTCTGATCCGTTCACCCAGTGCAGCTTGCCAGGGGTGTCTATATCAGTCAGGCCCAGCCACACATCTCGCTCCCTGGTGCAGAAACAAATAGATAATGCACAGATTAACACTGAATGATTGACATTTAGCTACGTAACTTGAACCTCGCACCATCTTTTCAGAATGCACACAGGAAGACACATAACAAAGGTGAGAAAAAATGAAATGCAGGAAAAAACAGAAAAGTTGTAAAAACATTCAGAAGTAAATGAGTTTGACTGTTAACAATTGAGAATGAAGTCTGCCAATTGTGCTCTCAATAATCAATGTTTGCAGGGCACAGAGACTGAAAAGTGGTTTTGATTGAACCCTGGTGGGATAATACGGAGATACTATGTTAGATAAATTGGATTTTGGCTCAATGTGTCCATTAATGGACCTCGCCGCTCTCCACTTTGATTTTCCTTCCTCCTACGCACAGTTAACTGAAAACAAAATGGCCTTCCCTCTAAAAGAGAAGTCAGCGTGATACTCACCGTGATCTAAGGACAGGGGGAAACAAATCAAACATTTTAGACATTTTGTTTGAAGCAGGTTTAAGCCATTCTCTGACATTTTCCAAAAATCACCTGGATAAAAGCAATTTCCTTTTCTTTCCTTTTCTTTTTTTTCTCCCACTTTTTGGGATTTTTCAAAACACCTTTGATAATGACATCAGAACGAGTGACCAGCGGTTACACAAAGGCAGAAAAAGAACAAGAAAACGTCTTTGTCGCACAAAACAAAGACAGATTCTAAAAAAAGAAAGAAAAAAAAGTTCCTTATATAAGAGAGGGGTGGAGGAACACACGAGCAGAAGAGGATGGCGGGGATAAGCTCCATCTGCAGCAAGTTTTTTTTTTTTCTTCTCATCCCCTTTGGTATACGAGTCCTACACTCAAATTAGCACACAAATGTACACACACAAAAACCCAGATTCCTACGGCGTTAACGTTACAATGCAGCTGTGCTTTTACAGATGTGTTTTTGTGACCTTCTTACACTTAAACACAAAACACCGAAAGCCTTCAGACCAGTGCGAGAGCAGAATACTTTTACAAAACCAAAGCAAAGCCAAATCCAGAGCTTTGTTCATATACATGTACAAACGTACATGCAGCAAAATAGTGTATCCTATCAATGTGAATGAGACAAAAACACATAAGTCAGGGGTCACATTCAGTCAAATAAGGATAAGTTCACACACACAAACACACACACACACACACACACACACACACACAGAGGAGGGGAGAAAAAAGACAAACACATTTTGCATGCACCCTTTTCCAAACCATGTAATTCTGTGAGTGTCAGTGATCGAACGTTTAACATCTGTTTTCAGTATTTTTGTCTGTTTTGATACTTTTTGGCTGTCGTTTCAGCAAACAGACTGGACCATAGCTTTGTTTGAGTTTGTCACTGAAATAGGGAAGACGAAATGTGTGAGCTGGCGGTCCCTCCAGTGACACGATTTAGATACTTGCTTAGAAATAAGACCCGTTTACACCTTTAACACATGACATGACGTTTCAGTCGCTGAACTTAAGCTGGCTACAGAAGAGGGGCAAGCAAAGATTTAGTATTGTTTTTTAAAATTGAAGCTTTAATTTAAAATGGAGCTTTTCAAACAGCTCAACAATTTATTGCAGTCTGTTACAAAACTCTGTGAGCTAAATGCACATTTCCCAGGGTGGGAAAATTAGTAAGGTCTGAGACTGATAGATGGAGAGAGATGTATGAAAGAGAAGGAAAGGAAGGTGGAAGAAGAGGAGATTATCTTCAACAGTAAGGACTGCTCAGAGAGTGACATTTTATAGACTGAGCTGAAGATGAGAGGTGAAACGTCTTCAAAAAACCTAAAGAAGTCCAGTTGCTTTTCTTTCCAAGCTCCTTAGATTACCATTCCTGGATGAATGACAACCTACCGGTACACAGATATTTTATAGACTGAAAGTTAAATCTTAAATGTAATATCCTCATTTATTTTAAGGTCTTTAAATCAGATAGTGGTGATGTTCTGATAAATAATGTTTCTGTGAAACATCTAAAAACAAATTTAAGTATACTGTAAATTCTACCTTTTATAATAGCTATAGTGTCTATAGTCTACTTTTATCTTCATGTGTATTCAGTTAGCTAAATCCACAAAGAGCAGTGAGTATTGGAATAGCTGCACAGGTCAGCTGATCACAGTCCCTACAGGAAGAAAAATTTATTGCTGCTCACAAAACAAATTCTTATGTGACCAGGCTGTACTGCTACACCTGCTCTTAGGGTTCCCTTGGTAACAATGCACAGATACATTATTTCTTGAGGAAAAAGATTAACTGAAATTATTTTCCTGTTTCAGTTTGTGAAACTTGCAGAAAGAGTAAACACTCACTGTGTGACTTTGGTTGCCAGCAGGTTACGCAGCTTGTCACTCCTGACTATTGCCAGATCCCCACCGCGGTTCAAACACTGTTTTCGAGCATCAGTCCAGCTCAGCTCTCCTGGAAGGATCTGGAAACAGCTTGAGGACTCGTGATCGTGCGTCGCATCTACTGGACAGAAAGGAGAGGCTGGAAGGGAACAGAAACATGAATGTTGTTTAACAAATACTCTGAAGGTATTCTTTCTAGAAAAAAAAAAGTGCAGCTACTATTTCATAATTTAAAAAAAAAACAACTTAAAACATGCTGAAGTACAAAATAACAGTAAAGTTAGTAAGTTGCATATGATTGCAAATCAGTGTGATCAAATAATAATTCTCATTAGGAATGTGTTTATTTGTTTTATTTTTTACTGGCCTCAAATATTTGTTGTAGAACATGCAGAATATGTCTCTCAGTCAAAGTCTTCGTTATTTACGATATAAAAAGAGCTACAAAAATCTGTAAAAAAATTTGTTTAGAGACTTCACAGTGAAAAAAAAAAAAACAACCTGAAGAGTTTCAGGCCTCAGACAAACAGGCAAAAAATGTAGACACAAGAGATGTTGATATATGGGTGCAAAGTAAAGCACGAGGGGGGAGACAGATGAAAGACGCGGGGCCTGACTCACATCTCTAATGTGCAAACACAAACACTCCTTGGCCGAGACAGTAGAAAAAGGAGTACTGGCATTTCTTTCCTATCATGATGAATTTGTCCTTCAGTAAATCACATTAGTTTCATAGACTCTTTGGCACTTTGTAAAAATTCTTTCTCATAATATCTCAAAGAAACAAACCAGTGAAATGAGCAAATAACAGTTAAATATTACATTGTGAGAAATTGTAAGGGAGTGTCTTAGAAGAAGAGAACGAGTATAACAAAGGTGGAAAATGGAGGAGAGGGACAGTACTGTGCAAAAGTCCTCCGTTACCACGCTTTTCTTTATAATTTGCTAGGAAATGGGAGATAGGTGCAGCAATTTATTGAAACGGGTTCCTTTTTATGTTTTTCTATCCAGGTGTACGATTACTGAATATGCAGTGTGTTTGGGATCATTATCATGCAGAAAAATTACGCCAGCCAATCAGAATTCAGCCTCAAAAGTTAAGCAAAGATTTTGGATCAACATCTGACAAAATACTTTGGCAGTATGTTGTCATAATTCATAATTTCTTAAGGGCGTGACTTTCAGACACTGTTAATCTACAGTGGACATGTTTTTGGCCTTGCTTTTGGCCTCCATTTGTCAAATTCCCTCTCATATTTTAAGGCCACACTACACACCTTACAGAAATGAAGAGTTTTTGGCTGATAAGTGATGCAAAAATACAACCCTATGTCTGCCAAACTGTGTTATTTTGGGTATTTTTCAAAACTTCAAGCAAAGAAATGGGGAGAAATTATTTGTTCTTGTGACGGGCTGCTGGTAACAAAGTTACTGACAACTTTAAAGCACAGGAATGTCTGGCACCCTTGGAAAACAGAATATAAAAAAAAAGAGATCTTTCTCAAGACCTTTGTCCAGTCGAATGTATTTAGTTTATAGTTTATATAAAAGTTGGTATGTCTGTGCGAAAAAGGAAGGTGAGTGAATAACAAATGCATAACTAAGACTAGACTGAACAATCACTTGAATGAGAAAACTTTGAGCTCAGATTGTAGAGTGCAGACACAAAGCTACAAAGTTTAAACCAATTTTATACAGCTGCTTTGGCACCACAAAAACACATACATATATATACATTTAATACTAACATGCTCAGTGCAAAAAGGCAAAATCCGAAGACAAAGTTAACAACTAGCTGTAAAACTTAGTAGGTCGTGCCACAGCTGATTCCCATCAGATGGCTACAAATATACAGAACAAGTGCTACTGTTACACCTGTTGGCTGGATGTACCATACAAATGCTCAGCTACAGTGTCAGCGCTTCATTCATAACTGTGCATAACTGGTTTTTGCTGTTCCCAAGTGCCGAAAAAGAAATGCTTTCTGGAAATGGTTGTGATCGTGCAATGTTGATCTTTTATTACTGCCAAATTTCTAATTACAAAATATCAGCAGATTAAACAATTTAATCTTCCAACCAGATGATGGTAACTCCTGTAAACATTTATCCTTCCAGTTTTCCAAATAACCCCCACAGAGAAGCATTAAGCTAATGTTCAGATTTAATCAGCAGGGGAGAAAAAACTAATTGGATGTTGATGATCACGAGGAGCTCGAAATGTGTGAAATTTCAATAACTGAGATTGCGTGTTGTTATACTTTACCTTTGGCAATTTGGACATCATCTTTCGTAATCTTCCAGTCTACATTCAAGCCAACTGAGCCCCAGCTGACAAGTGTGAGCTCCAGACTCCTATTGGCCACAACAAGAGTTGGACAATGCAGCTCTAGTTTAGGAGGAAGCATTATAGTCACCTCCCCTCGTGCAGACACCTGAACACACACAAGTAACATTTTAAAATCCAAACACACACATACACACACAAAGTTTCTTTCTTAAAAAAACCTCTTTGAACATACATACAAAAATGCAGCCTGGATAAACAGAAGGTTTAAAATCCTGTTCTTTTTTCCTCTCACCTTCTTATGTCCCGCCAAGGCCGTCAGACTGACTGTATAAGATCCTGGAAGTCCGTATTTGTGAGCTGATGTGGTGCTAACGGTTCCTGTGGTGTTGGCACGGGGTGAAAGGTCACCAAAGTCCCAGGACAGCGTCACAGGTGTGACAGAGGAGTTGGCGGTGAAAGTGACGTGGTTGTGAACGCTTTGCGGCTGGAGAGGAGTCAGCGAGACCGAGAACTCCACGACAAAGACTTCGCGAGCCAGAGCCCACCCACATTTCTGTGAATTAAAGGAACCCATATGAAGAAGAGCTGGTTTTGGTGTTAATACATACGCATTTAAATAAAATAATAAACAATTTTTCCCATTAATTGTTAAGATAACTGTGGTTTTCCTATTATTTCATAGTTCTGAATAAAATCTGATTATATAGAAACTGTTCCAATTTAAATAAACCATTATTACATTTTTATTTGGAGCTTTAACTAACTTCTATTCCAGATTTCCTCTGCACAGCACTCTTCAGGATATAGGGAAGTCATTCAAACCACAGAGGGAAGTTGTTGTTTGGCTATTGAAATTTACAGGAAATCCTGAATGTTGTATAATCAAATGAGGAAAGAGCAAAGAAAAGGAAACTGGATCTCCAAAACTTTCTTTTTAATCGAGTGACGGCTGACTTACAGAGAAAATATAAAAATGTACATAACGGAGCACCAGAGGTTATAAACAGAGTCTGACAGAGCAATAATCTTTACACAAACCTTCATCACATCGGGGTTCGTACAGGCAGCAGAACACTGAGACGTGCTGATATAGTTGGGGTCCGAGTTTTTGCTGCAGAGGCATTCGTGCTTCTCTCCTAAGCCCCCATACCGATGCGATTCATTGAAACACACACTGTGACACTGTTCCCGTGTCAAGTTTCGGAACGTGGAGTAGGAGAAGATAACAAGTTCACTTCGTCCCAGTCCTCCACTGTTGCTATCCTCAAGGCACGCAGCATACAGACCTGAAGTGGACAACACAGGTTTAAATCTCACAGGCTTATCAGAGATATCAGAGCATGCTCTGCCTTTATCATAAATAAAGGCAGAGATTTTTTATCATAAATCTCCATAAAGTCTGCAAAATACTAGGGGTGGGGGAAGAAATCGATACTGTGTAGTATCGTGATAATAATGTATCGATACAGGGACAGCAGAAATCGATATTTTGTTACAAAAAGGTTTTTGTGCTCCGACTTCAGAGCATGTTGATCCTTTTTCTGAATCCTGACATTCCTTCACTGTCCAAATGTGTTTAACTTTTTTTATGGCAGCAATAAATATGACAGTTTCCTTATTTTAATTTAAGACATGTTTTATTTTAATTAAGTTTAAAACTTTTTTATTTAATGTAAAATTATATTTTGTTTTAATTTACTTTCAAATTCTTCAGTTGCTGAAGGGGCTGCATAGTTTTCATATTGCATAGTTCAGAATAGCTATAATTGTACCAGATGGTTGCATTCAGTTAAGTTGGACTAGACTGTAATACAAACCGTTCAGTTTGTCAACAATATAACTGACTGAAATGAGAGAAAGACTGAGTGCGAGACTTTGATATTAGATAAAATGAATATTGATAAAGTTTACCTTTATGTACAGAATCTGAATATTGCAAAATATTTTTAAAAATTGCAATAATATCGTATCGTGCGTTAAGTATTGTGATAATATCGTATCGTGGGATGTATGGTGATTCCCACCTCTACAAAATACTACACAATAATGTTTGTTTTGTCTGAGGTAGAAAACCAAACGGACTAAGTATTTCACCTTTGTTGCAACTTCAGTTCATCGAGTTACTTTTCAAATATAAGTCCATGAACTATTTATTGTATGATGTATAAGCACTGAAAAGAGCAGGAAATGATTTCTGGTGAATTCTATAATGTGCATGTTTTCTTTTAACTTCACGAGATGATGAGTATATTTACCTGTATTTGTTTTCATATCACAGGTGGGCAGTCTGACATTGAGTAAAGGCTGATCTTGGAGGTCAAGGGGGTGGCTGCAGCGCAATTCATTTGAGCGTCGAACCTGCACCCCTTTTTGCTGGAGACAGCTGACAAATCGGAACAGCTTACAGTCACACTCAAAGGGGTTACTGCTTAGATCACTGGAGAAGAGACGGAGACAGACAAGGAGACCGAATCATTGACTGTTAAACATCTCAACAGTCACAAGGTTGAGCACCGTGGTTGCCACTGCTAAACTGTCATCATGCGGGGATGACACATTTATAAACCATTAAAGCTGCATTAATATGTGCATAACCAACAAGTAGCCTCTCTCTAATAAATTAAGAACTCTCTCATTTATATTTGTGTGTTTGTGTCTGTTGAAAGCCTTTCTCAACCTCATGGTTGAGAAACAACAAACCTACAGATGATATGCCATCTCCTTAAAAAGGCTAGCTCATAATGTGTATGAGTGGTGTGTGTGTATTCAGCAGCTCAAATCATAATTACTGCTAATTATTGCCTGATGTGAATGTCTTATGGACTCTGTAATTTAGGAATCATCAGCCATCTCTTTATCTTTTTTTAATCACAGCAAGTAACCAATAAAAGTGACATTTCAGTTTGATTATTTAACAACACTTAGCCACTGCTTTCCTTTTCAGTAAACATCATATTTTAAATCTCTTATATGACTTAATGCTAGTTTCAAAGACATATTTAACATAGTTACACCTATAAATTTACAGAGCCAATGCTGATATCAGATGTCGGCCCAGTAATAACGGGACAGCTTGAGCTCAGCTTTTCTTTTAGTGTTGCTCTATTAGAGACAATTCTTGTATTCTATATTATATTTACGGATTTATATCCACATACTAGATATTACTACATGTGAGCATGTGCAGGCAGAACCATACATTTTGTATTCTGTTTGTTTTTTGTGAACTATTTTATGATTTCATTGAGATTTAACAGAAAATGGCGCTCAAGTGGGCAATGACCCCACAGGTAGAATTATAAGAGATAAACTTGAACTGTTATTATCATTATAATCGATTTTATAATAATTATTCATATATATTTATTTTGTTTGCATTTATTTTATACACTGTGTATAAGTAAGGGGGATTTAGAGTAAAACATGTAATTATGACATATTTGCAGGAGCTGGATGGTCACAGGTAAACTTTCTCTACCTAAAGAGAAACTCTGTCTTTGTGAGGGAGACAAAGCGTAACTGTAACTGTGTAACTGTTACTGTGTAACTGTGCTCCTTTAAGCCACTACAATGAGCATAATAAAAGGATCATGAAACACATGCTTAATGGTATTCAATCTGTGTTTTTATGCTTCAGTTTCTACAGAATAAGGGTATTTTTTAAAGACACGTGAGAAAGGGAAATGATGAAGAAGAATAAAAATAACAATACTGGCAATGACAGAAAAGAAAGAAAAAAAACACAGAAGAGACAAAAAAAGAGAAGGAACTGAAAAGATGGCGCAAAAATGACTGCAGGAAAAGAAGAGAAGGCAGAAAGAGAAGGTTATGTAACATGTGCCTCTCATTTAGATTAGCCTGTTATTGATTAGTCTATTTACAAAGACTCTGCACAAGAAGAAAACTTTTCTTTTAATGTGTTGTGTTTAATATGTTGAAGTTTAATTACTAATGTAATCAAAACCTTCCATCCAGCTTTGGTCCATGTACTGTGTATGTGTCCCCTGCACAGGGGACACCTGCTTATTTCATAATGTGCCATCAGGTATGAGAGACAAATATTCACAGACATAAAGCTTACAGTATACAGTAAGTGCAATTACTTACATCTGAGTTAGATTACATAGGTCGTCACATATCCTTTCTTCAATGGTGGTGATTTGGTTGTTGCTCAAATCACTGATGGAAACAAAGAGACAAATCAAATGTCAATATCTTAAAACAAGAAAGAAAAAAAAAAGACTTTTTCCTTCACATTTTCACTAATGTATTCCAATTACTATCATTTTGGCAAGATTTATGTGACTAAAAATCCAACAAAAAGGTCATATAATGAATGAGTTTGCAAACCCTGTTTCTCCTACATTGTTAGATTAAATTAGTTAAAGAAATTAATAACTAAAAGTGCTGAACACTGACTTTTGCTATTTTACTTTGTCTCATTTCCATCTGTCTGTATGGAAATGCGCTCTTCCTCCTCTTCATCTCTCTCCCTTCTTCTCGTTTCCTTCTCTACTCCTTTTCGCTCCCTCCCTCCCTACTCTATCCAGAAGGCTACATAATGGAGCCGTTGTGTGGTGGTTTTGGAAGGAACTGATGGAAACCATCAGTCCTCTCTCATCACACACACATACACACAAACATGTGCTTAAACGCCCATTCAATGGGTGGAAGAAGTAAGGTAATGGATGGAGGAAGGGGGAGACCGACAGATGGAGAGAGGGAGGTAGTGGGAGCCTGGAGCAGTAAGCTGTAATTGAAGTTAATCGTCCTGTGATTACTGTGTGTGTGTGTGTGTGTGTGTGTGTGTGTGTGTGTGTGTGTGTGTGCGCGCGCTGTATACACTTCTTTTGGTGAACTTGCTCTCGTTTACCTTACTCCTGGGATTTCTGCCTACTTTAATCCAGACTAAACCAAGCTTTTGTCTTTACTGCTCTCTTTTCATCTTCCTCATACTTCTCTCTTCATAACATTGGTCAACATCTTTCCTGGACTTTCTACTCACAGGACTGACAGCAGGCCGCAGCAGAACAGTCCTCCGGGGAGAACATTGATCCTGTTCCCTTGAAGATGTCTGAAACATTGACATTTATTTAGCCTGATAAATTATAACATGTATCAGAGATGCAGTTAAATAAAAAGATAAATTAGATTTAAGTTGAATTACACAAACACACAATCACATAATGCAGTGTTTACTTACAGTTCTTGGAGGCCAGTGAGATGATGTAGCAGACTGGTATCAAGGGAGGAGATGTGGTTCTTGGACAGATCTCTGTGGGAACAAATATAGCCATATTTAAAATGGGGGCAAGCTGACTAAATGCACACGCCTACACACAGAACTATTTACAATGCAATGTGATTGCTCAAGGACTTGGAAATGAAATGCAATAATAGAAAAGGAAAGGAAGGGAAATGCTTAGGTCATACAGACACTGATGGAGATAAATACAACCAGAAACACTTGGAGGTACTAAAGAATAACACAAGACGCTCCAGAACACAGGTTCTTTAGAGGATAAACCTTGGGTTTTTGTCATAGCTTAAGCTAGAAAACTACTTGGATATATGTAGAAACGATCAGAAAGAAGAAAAACGCCTTCGCTGTGCATGCGGCCAGGCTTATCTAGAGGTAGAGACCAAGTCCAGTATGAAGAATTGAAACTGTCAAAGAAAAATGAGTAAAGAAGAAGATTAAATATGAAAACTGGTTAATAAAATATGGATATTTAATAGGAAAACAAATAAATAAAGGAATTAACGGAAAAAGGAAAATAAAGCCCAAAATATTTATGTCACATTTTATAGATTAATTCATGCCTACATGTATTTTATATTATATCTGCTGCATAAAAGGGTTAATTTCTAAGTGACTGAGTAATCGGTTACTTTCAGTAAATGATGACTCAAATCCACAGTCCAGCTAACCTCATTCGCTCTGCAGTAAGCCACCACACAATGGGTGACCTATGATTGGCTGCACACCATTACCATTATGTTTTACGTAAATACGAGTAGGAGGAGTCTGCACACCAAACTGTGTCTCAGCTAGCACACATGCCAGATGTCCTCCTTGACTTGATCTATAAAACGGGTGGGCATACCTACCACCAACACAAACGCAACAGAATAATTCTTGATGCAAAGCAAAAAAGCCAATCTTAAACGGTGAAGTCTGCCTAATGCCAGTATATTTTTTTCTCTGTGGCCTCATTATCTAATCAGCAACTAATGACTCAAAATCATAAATGCTTTATCAGACTATTGCTTAATCTAAAGTGACGCCTCCTCCCACTGGCAAATGTTTTCCCCTTTTTTAAAGACAAATCCTCCCTCAGGCCTTGTCATCACTTCTCATCGAAGTCGTCATTCAAAATATTTCAATGGCTCAATGGTCTCGCTGAGCCCCTAAAATAATATCTGCCAAATCTCCCCGCTTGCCTTACAAATGGTGTTCTTTTCTAATTCCATGTACTTATTTTGTAACACTGGTGTCCGGACAGAAGCCCAGATGCCAAAGATGTTGACATCAGCGTGGTCAACTTATTTGACTTCAGAAAGCATGATCAATAAAATAAGCATGTGTGCAATGACTGGAGGGCCTCTTTAAACCCAAGTCAAGGCCCAAATCATGCCTTGGGGGAAAAGAGGTTTTGAATTATCAAACAATATATGAAAAGTGATCTGGTTTTAGGCCTTCTGCAAGAATGAGAACATGCTTATTGATGTGAGACTGTTAGATCTGGGAGTTTCATAATTAATCGGATACGGCAATTTGAAATAAAAGCCTGTTTTTAAGCTAAAACCATACCTCTCTTACATTCTTAGATTTATAGATTGGAACTGATAAGGAAGGAATTGCAATTTAGACCACTTCAAAACAACGCGTGTGATGCTGGTTTTTGTCTTTATATCTTTTTGTGTCTGTCAGGTCTCCCCTTCCACAAATTAGGCAAACCACTCACACATTTTCACACATTTTTCTCTCCTTTATTGCTGAAAAAAATGGAACACGTGCTGACGAGGAGCCAGCAAGCCTAGTTGAGTGTAGCAATGTGAAATTTCCTAAATCAAGACATCTATTTCATAATTGCACAGATACAAATTTGCCAAAAGTTTTCTACTGTATTAACTATTTTATGATTTCCTCGTAAGTCCCTGGTACAAATGCACACTAGAATCTAACCAGTAATGTGTTTGTTAATCTGAAACTAATATACTGGTTAATAACATAAACAACTAATGAATTACAACCAAAAAAATATTAGTAGCCCATTTTACAGCTAAAATGTGTTATAGCGCTCTAAAGGAAAAATACACAACTGTGAAAGACGTAACCTAAAATATTTGTTTATTTTTTCTTATTTAACACTGATTCTCTAAAATCCTAAGCATGATTTATTGATTAAACTGCAATGATAATAGTTCAAATTCACATTTACTATACATTAAATACACACTGCTAGCAATACATTCTATAACTAAATCCTTGCATGCCACACTCTCTATACTGGAGCTCAAATTAGTGAGAAACCATCAGATAAATTACTAAGGAAATGAGAAAATTGGGTTGGTTAAGCAGTGGAGATGGGCTCAGTGAATGGCTTCAGTCCCCTTTGCATTCCTTCAAAGCAAAGCCACAGCTGCACGTGAGAACAGCGAGACAATCGGGAGACAAAAAGACCAAGGAGCAGGAGACAAAAAGCCAGAGGCTGTAAGAGAACAGAAAGCCCTGTAGCCTATAGGGATAAAAGAAGAAGGTGCTGGACTGCAGGAAAGCTGTAAATTAAAACTCATGAGGTTCAATCAGGGTGCTGATCGATATTTCTATTCCCAGCTGCTACGAATTCAGCAAATACAAATAAAAAACAAGACGATCTTCCGCGAGGGAAATCTGAATTGATATGTGCGGGACTGCGCTCCACTCTCTCACACTCTTTTCTGCGTGTGTGTGTGTGTGTGTGTGTGTGTGAACAGACCAGGACGCCATTCCCAAAAGGAAACATCTGTACATTCCAGACAAGCTGTGTAAGAAAGATGGAGACAGAGAGAGAGAGACAGAGAGAGAGAGAGAGAGAGAGAGAGAGAGAGAGAGAGAGAGAGAGAGAGAGAGAGAGAGAACTCTCCTCTGCTAAACCCATCAGAGGATGAACAGGACAGCAGAAATAAGCTCCGCCCACTAGCTGATCATTCACACATTAGACGGACGCTTCACCTTATGTAACGTGGTCGACATCCATGCCACAGCAGGAATGTGTGTGTAAAAATTGGCGTGTACGACATCTGAAAACTGTCTTTCACACCTTACGGGTAAGACCGCACAGACAAGAGCAGGTTAAATAGAGACAGTCTGTATGTGTGCTTAACATGACCATATAATGTGACCTTCAGCATGTCTATTAGCAACAGACTCCCGTTCTCAGCTACCTCTGGACACACATGGTTTTACTTACACATACGCAAACACACACATACACTTTAGGTATAGGCCTGTGCACAAGTGCGCACACACACACACACACACACACAGCACACATATGGTTCTGTTTTACTAACGGTGTGGCCAGTGATCTAACAACTCCTTATAAGGCCTGTCTGGTGCCACTTATTCTGAGTTGGAGGATGAGAGCGCACACAAAAACACACACACACACACACACACACACAGCCCTCATTGACTACACTGTGCTTGGGCAGAGGGAATGACACAGGAGGAGTGGGTATGTGCTCTGCAGACAATATGAATACAAGAAAGGAAAGATCTGAAGTGAAACAGAAAGGGATGGTTTTCTTTTTCTACTAAAGAAAACTGAAATCTGTTTGAATCTGTCTTTGTTCCATCTGTTGAGAATTGAGAACAAAAAAAAAAAAAAAAGTCTTTAAAGCATAGTGATAAAAACTGTGTTCAAGTCAGATCATAGACAAACTGGTTTCTGCAGGCTTGTGGTGGTAATGTGGTCCAAGTCACTATGATTGAAGGCCAACGCTCCACTAACCCACTAAACACAGACTCCTCTGTGGTTGCTTTCATCTCACCTCAGCCTCCCTTTCCTCTGCTGCCCCCCCCCCGATTTCTCCCCCCTTTTTGGTTCTGCTTCTTTGTTTATTCCTGAAGTCTGCACGAGTCAGATGAGAAGGGGAGCAGGACAAAAGCTGAGAAAGCAGTAAAAAACGATGGAGCTGGAGAAAAGGACAGGTGTGAAGTGGAAGCCAAGGGGAAGTTGGAGGTAGTAGCAGTGAGTGACACGGGCCAGGTGTGGAGAACAATCACCCCACTGTGGGCTGCTTCGTTTGAGAGCTGCCAGCCAGAACCTCATGCCTGCGACAAGGGGTGAGGAGGTGGGGGAGATCGGAGTAGTCGGGTACTTTCCCTACTGCAAGAAAAAAGGGAGCACGAAATTAACAGGAAAATGGGGCTGAAGACGTTTGGTCTAAAAAGCCTGACTTTCTACTTCACAGACTGGCTCGCCTTTCCTCTTTAGAACATTCTGTCCATTTTTCCAGCTGCTGCTGCCTGGGTTGTCTGGTGTCCAGCTGGCAAGTTAAGGGCAGCTGTGTGCAGCAGTTTAACACTCTTATTGAAAGAATGATACACTGACATACAAACAAACTCTTTGACATACTACCAATCCATGCAGGAAAAACAAAACTAATTGTTCTTTTCCTGGTAAATGAAAGTGAGTCAGTGCCACATATTACAAGTCATTAAATATGGGTTTAAAACAAAAATGGGTCTCTCAAGCATCTAATACAACTGTGGTGAGACAATAAAAAGGGAAAAAAAACAAAAAAACAATCAATGCTTCCAGTAAACCACTAAAAATTATGCATCATCTTGCAAAAGGCTGAAAAACCTCTGTCTGTGAGTCTGACTGTTCTTTGTCTGTCTCTACAACCATTCATCCGGTCCACTTCAAGTTTGGCAGGTGTACTGCTGTGTGCAAGTGCAGTACTCAATTTGATGAGCTGTTCTCTTACTGTGGCTAAAAGTTGCTCTCTACCACTACTTACTGCTCCACTCTGTGTGTTGGCTGTTTGTTGTTTGTTTAGCTGTCTTTGTATACTAATTTTTTTAACGTCTGTGACAAATACCCTAGCTTAATCCTAACTTTAGACATAAACCTAACTAACCCGTAACTCTCAAACTGTTCCTTGAAAACATAATTGCAACATTTCATTAACCTGATGGTTAAAACTCAGATGATTCTAAACATCATCTGAATTAGCTGGACATCTCATATTTATTACTGCATTGTGTGCCATGTCTGTCCAGTTGGTATACTTATTCTCACTGAGAAAAGCTAAGAAATTGTGGTGGTTGATGTTAATTATGAGCTAAATATTGACTTTTAGCACGTTACAAGGTGGTTGCTAGGCAACCACATTTTAACTTTTGTGGATAGAAATCAATACACATAAATGAAAGAATCCTTTTATAAGTTTAAGCATTAAGGCTTAAACAGGTAATTTTAGGGTCTTACAAGGTTTGCCTGACAAAAAGTGACGGCATCATAACATATCATGTATAATTCAATTTTTTGAAATTGAATTATACATGATATTAGGGGTTATTGTAGTAACTCAAAAATGATACACTGTTTTTAAATGGTGTTATAGGTGCAAAAAATTCTAGGTAACCACAGGTGGTTGCTACGCAACAGAGTACATTGTATGATCTGATATAGATAAGAACCTTCAGGGACATAAGATCTACCGGTGTACCAAGCTTGGTCGCTCAACTTAATAATAATAATAATAATAATAATAATAATAATAATGTATAGCTTATTGATCCCCGTGGGGAAATTCCTCTCTGCATTTAACCCATTCACTCAGTAAAGTGAACCTTCTGATGGTCTGAGATGAGTTCCTGGACAAAGAAACAAACAAAGCACAGACAGAGATTTTGCGTGTTATAGTACATTTTTTTCTTAGATTTCCAGTAACAACCAAAATTTCCATCTTCTGCATGTTGAAGGCACAATCAAACATATATTTATCAAGTGTATCCTTAGAGCTGTCCTCTTCAAAACGGTAACTTTTACAGCTGCCTTAATGTCATGTGTTTGGGGGGGGACATCTTTGAATTGTTGCTAACAAAGAATACCGAGTCACACTCCAAAACAGGCCTCTGCATCAGTTGATTTTTAAATACAAAATCTTACAAGATGTTTGGAGATGATTGTGCTTTGAAACACAGTCGGTAAAGATCTCTGAAAACTTTGCAACAAATGCAAACAAATACTTCTTCTACTACTTCTCATCCTGTTATATTTCCATAAACCAGCCACACAACACAGTCATTTTGAACAAATGCGTCTGCCAAATAAAGATGTGTGACAAGTGTGATTAATCGAGTAATCATGAGCAATTATTTCTCCATCATCAACGTCAGCCTCGATCATATTAAGATATTAATCTCATATTTATCCATATTTAGTGATGCAGTGAAATAATTTTTCAAATGCAGCACCACGCAACATCAATTCATCATTTCTAATAACTGGTCCCAACAATTAGACATAAAAGCATAACGAACTTCTGCTTGTCCCCTTCACTCTAAGAAACATGTGTGGTGTCTGTTATATAAGCTGTGATGCTGAAAATGTTTTGTTGCTGACCTATAAGGCATTTTTCCATGCATATTTTCAGATGGTGGATTTTTTTATACAATTCTACTAGAGTTGAATTTGTAGCATTAAAGTGAAGAAGATGTGTGACTCATAAACAAATCCATGAAACCTCCAAAACGACTCACAAACTGCGCCAGTGCACACTGGAGGTGACAAATCTCAATCTTTAGTGTTATATGTACCTAAGCAGAGCATTTACTTGACCACAATCTACGTGTTTTCAGTTATATTCCTGTCTGCAAATGAAACACAAACACATGTGCTGGTTTGTTGTAACTGTGCCAAGTAAAGGTAACCCACAGACTGTATATAAAAGATGGATGCAGCCGCTATCATGTCACAGACTGGTTAATGAATTTGCATTTTTAAGCCACGAGCTGAACGTGTTGTCTGTTATCTTGGTGTTTTGAAACTGATGATGAGTGAGGGGTTGATTTGACTAAAAAGGAACACTGTATGCTGACATCAGCCCACAACTTGCCAATCACAAGGTATATTGACCCTGCTTTATCATTCCTCTTGACTCTAATAGGGACCATAATTCATAAATTAAACATCCTACTGTATTTAAGGAGACATGAGAATACTAAAACCACGCATACTCATCAGAAAAGCGTTAAGTGAGGTAACAGAGTAGAGGAAATCAGACTTCTTATTGTGATCAGAGTAGTCACCTACTTCTGGCTATTACAAAACATTTAGGCACTTCCATAATGGTTTCATTTTTCAGACCCGGAAGCTAAATTCATGTCTTATATACAATCTCTAATTAATTTAAAACAGGGGAATCAGATTTTTCTTGTTCCATAATAAAACTTTCCCTACCTAGTTGCAGTTTTAAGGCATCATGCAGGTTGCATTTAGATTTTGATCATATGTCTGAGTGTACATATTTCAAGCACTGGGCTTAGTTCTCATGTATTGATAGCCTAAGGCAGGGGTCGGTAACCTGCGGCTCTTTAGTCCTTATAGTGCGGCTCCGCGTGGTTTGGGAAAATAAATTAGAAGTATTTAGCTTAAGTGTATTTTATTTATGTTAGTTATTTTTTTAACTTGTAGTTCTAAATTGGAAGATTGTTGTGACATTGTAATATAAAAATAAAATTATATTTTATTATTTTTTTCATCGCTCAAAATAAGCGTTACACTCGCGGAAGCCGGTGTACCCGCCGAAACGCCGTGCATTTATCGAGATTTTCAAACCCAGATAGCCCAATTATGGATCTTCGGATCCACATTGTCAGCAGCTCCACCGTGAACTATGTTAAAAACAAACACCGCTCACGCCTCACAGATGGCAGCTTACAGTCCAGCGTAAAGATGAAAGTACAGCCCCATTGTAAACATATCACGGCAGACCCGACGATGTTTCCATGAACATACTTTTCAGCATCTCCTTATTGACCACTTTTCACACACTGTTGCTGTACGCATACAGCCGGCTGTAGCTTTTCAGCTCACAGCCCGACACATACCAACAACAGCATAGATAGCACAGACGTTAAGGTGGCGAGGCGTGATTGCGGGTGCCGCTCAGGTGCGTCCGCCTCCCCCGCAGCGGTGCTGCAGACCGCACCCCGCCACACACATTAACCTGGTAAAATACATATTTAGACAGAATTTTGCAAATATCTATTTTTCTTTTTTTAGCAGCATAGTGCTTTCCCCCCCCCCAATTATTTTTTAAAAGCTCCAAAAGCCCAAAGGCGATATAAGGGTGGCGGCTCACAACAGTTTTTGTTTGCTGGATCATTTTAGTTCAGCTGGGTGTCTTTCCTTTTGTTATATTTCTTTAAGAGTTCAAAATGTGTTAATTACATAAATAAAATGTGATTTTCTCTGTAGCACTTCATGGATTTCATAAGAAACACATGAGAGTGTACATGGAGTTGTAGAGACCAGCATTTTTGTTTAATTTATCTTGTTTGTAAAATCTGGAAGCACCACATAAACTGATGCAACAAGTGAAAAGGGAATGGTAGGAACAAAAGAGAACACAAAAAAATGATGTCTGTCACCTCCAAAACCATAGAGACAAGCAGAGCTTCAGCAGCCCTGACAACAGAGGCTGGCTGCCAGCACAATCTGTGGTGAAGATGATGACTACTTCAGCTGAGTCCTCCACACCATCATCTGGCAGCCCTTCATCTTTTATCTTCTGATTGGTCTCTGTTACTGTGCTCTCTGCTTGTTGAATCAGTTTCAGGTTCATTGGCATGAAATCAACAGAGTGCTCAACACTGTGCTCACAAATGACACAATGCTTTTGGTTTATTTTCTTTTTCTCATGTCTCTGTTTTAGTTTCATTTTCCTTCAGTAATTTTGATGAGGTTGCATTGAAAAATAAAAAAAACAACTCGAAGGACAACTCATATTTCTTAACTAAAAAAAATGCAAATTGGCTTGTTATGAATTTTAATCATGTCCTTGGATTGAATGTAAATGAACCACTGTGCTGATTAGCATTTCATTACAGTTCTGGCAGGTTTGTAATCCCAAGTTTAGAGGCCAACAATTCATTTTTCAATTTTCAGCCTCATAGGCCCTTATTAACATTTAGCCCATGGATTGCAGCGTGTTATTCTGGGATGTCTTGAAGTCTTTGACTCTCTGCAGCATAGGCTACACAAACAGGATGTGTTTCTGCAATTCTCTCATAAACACACAAAGACATGCACAAGCAACAGCGATCATTATGCTCGAGCTACACACGTAAACACTCGCGTTTTGGCTGTTTATATCTAGAAGCGGGGAACAAAATCCAATTATTGCAGTCTTTTTTTTTAAAATGGGGTAACAGGAGGGAGAAAAGTCTGCTTTTTAACTGGGGTAAAAGATAAATGTTTCCTATGTGATCAACACCTGCTTTTTTCACTCTAGAAATGTAACTCAAAAAAGCACCTAGTTTATAAATTAAAGATATAATCTATACATGTACCCCTTTAGTCATTTTATATTCATTTTCCATCCTTCAATTTTCACATTAAAATTCAATGCAGATGTTACTATATTGCTGAGGTAGAGTGTGCTTCTCTTAAAGAATACATGAGTCAGTCTTTGTAAGTGAAAGGTTGTGCCAAAGTGAATCCATCCATCTCCTCTGATTGGAAAAATAGTGAATGAATCCCTAATGTAAAAAAAAAAAAAAAAAAAGCTTGAAGCATGACTTCATAAGACATTATGACATTATGCATTAGCCATACCATGAGCATACAGCATGTTATGATAAATTACTTTAATTAAGAAGTCATGCTTTGATTATCAAGGGTATTCTAGTGAATTTGAACACTTAATGCATTTTTTGCCCTTTCCCCCAGTAATCTCTAACATGCAGTCTCTGTTCTGTGTGCAATTGTTGCTGAGAGTAGCTAGGTGTGTGTCTTTTGTGCAGCAAGACATTTTCATTTTTCTGCATTTTACACATCTTGAATGCCCCTGCTGATTTGATAAGTATTAATTGATTGGTATTAATTATGCTGCAAATCAAAAATAAATAACACTTGTTCTACATGAACACTGTCCTCTGTCCATCTGTACAAATCAAAAGTGCATTTATTTCTGCATTTCCTGAGACAGTCAAAGCTACACAAGTCCTATCGATACTTTGGTGTCACGGTTTGATATTTTTTCGATACAAAAAAAAATGTTCATGCTTTTTTAATTTGTCATTTATTAAAATTATAAATATATATTTTAACTCAAAGGTACAGTTTTTAAATTTAATGTTGCTGAAAAAACAAAGTAATAAAAAAATAAATCTTTGGAAAAGAGAGTTTATTACAGAGAAATGGCTCTTTCCAAAATAAAAGCTATACTATACGCTTCTTCTGGGCTATATTCTCAGCAGCATATTAAACATATCAGGTCCCCATAAGGAGAATCATGTGCTAACGGCTGTCTAAATGACTTGGGTAAAGTTTGTAGCATGCATGCTTGTTGTTTTTGTCTGCTTCCACTTGTCTTTGCACTAGGATGATGTCGGTGTAAATGTGCAGTCATATTCGTTGTGTTCCCACTAGTGCTGTCAGCGTTAATCTCGTTGAAATGACGTTAACGCCACAACACGGCAAATCTCCGTTAACGAGCTACCCCTGATCGCCCCGTGCGTGGGGCTGGACAGCGTCAACGAGCTAACTGCACTAACGCAGTAGTTCCCACCCATGTAATTGAGCATTGCGTGGCACATCCGACATACTGTTTTACTTTTGTCCATGATGCGCTTACCTTCATGGTCATACTTCACATGAAGACCAAAATAGTTCCAAAGGCCAGATCTGAATGAGGGTGGAGGAGGTTCAATTTGCCATGTTGCAACGAGCTTAGCTTCTGTCTTGCTAGCTAGCGCTGCGCTCAGTGGATCTGCGCTCGACAGTGCAGCCTAGGCGGAGTAGTCGAACACAGATCCACTGAGCTCCCAACACAGACAGCGTCGTCAGAAGAAAAGTTGATAAAACAAATAAAAAAATTTGTATTGTTCGATACATATGCGTACTGAACCGAAAGCACAAACCTCCTTACAATTGCTCTGGTCACTAACAGATTCCCATGGTCATGGACAGAAGATGCAAACTACGCTTATATGACAGACTCTATTTGTTTAGCTTTTTAAATGTTTACTATGCAAACCATAAACACAAAATGTTTGCCTTCAAAATAAAAGCTGTGCCTTTTGAATTATAGTTTTTCAAAAGGCACAAATTTTACTGTTTTCAGTTTGCTTTGCACTTCTTTAAGTTTTACTATTTAGGAGTTTTTGCAGATAGGCTGACATGCTCCCTGTAAACTAAGGGCAACTGCAGCAATCTGCTAGTGACCAAAGCAATAACAAAGATTTCTGGTACAGCACCCACTTTGCAACTTTTGTCACCAAGCAACAGGCAGCAACCTTCATAACTACTCATCAACCAATTGGGGAGTAACCGTTTTCCTCCTCCTCCTGTGTGACTAAGGTCTGAGAAACTATGCATGCTCCTAAATGGTTACAAAAGCATACTTTGACAAGTTCTGATAAACTAGTCAAACCAAATAAGACAACTGTACAAATTATACCTGTGCTCACTCTGCTAAGCGCACCAGTGTGAGATTGAAGGTAATTTACTAACACCACTCCACTATTTAGAAGCAACTGCAAAAGTGCAAAACCAAATGAAAGGACCTTAGAGAAAAGGTCACACATACAGCTTTTTCTCTGCACTATTTGTTAGATTGGCAAAAAAAAAAAAAAGTGCGGCACTTTAAAAAACAACAACAACAAAAAAAAAAAAAACAAAAACAAAAAAAAACAGGAGGGCTGTGAAAATAAGGTGCAGAAGAAGACCCAGACAGACTGGATTTGAGACACAGCAGCACGTATCACTCTGGGAAATAGGAATTACCAGATCCAACTAAGTTACCATTCAAAACAGAATCACTGAGTGTGCTGTACTTGCAGAGAGGGAGTAATGTGACAGAAACGATGAATAAGATGAAAAATTGGTAGCAAGGAAAAAAAGCAGCTTCAGAGTGAGTCATTATGACCCGAGTGCATTCAAGTCTAGATAAGTGTGATAGAAGTTTGTGTGAAGAATGCAAGTGTGAGAACTCCAGGAAGACTAGAGGTATGAACATCAAACTCTGGCTATTTTTTTTTTTTTCTTAATTTATAGGTGAGCAAGGATGCACTGATGCAATCACAATTCTGGATGCAACTTAAAGAAATCACCCCAAAAAATCTTAACAGAAGGATAAAGTGTAATGGATAAAGATCCAAGCATGCCAGCAACCTACTGAAACAATATTCTCTTAAGAAGATAATGAAATAATCATTTTGATCCTTGTGAAGGATCACAGATACGGTTACATGAATACACTGAAGGCTTGGGAAAAGGAAAGCTTTACCACAGCTATTGCAGAAATTATTCCATGCCCAGATGATATCCAATTTAATAACAAACTACATATTAAGCCACAAGTGTGTTTACAAGAACTTTCTCTCTTGCCCATTTTTAACTATACATCTGTTCTGTTTTTTACTAATTTAAGACCAACAAATGTATTTTTCTAGAATATTATTGCTATTGTTTCTTTACGATAAACACCACCATCTTTAATGCTTTTTAGTATTTAAATATTTCTTGGGAACACTGTAAATCCTGAGTGCAGTATAACTTTAAAGACACTAGTGCCATTTTTTTCCTTTTTTTTTTTTTTTTAGCATAGTTATTTCTATCAAACCCTCTCTGCATATTAACAACCATGATCGGTGTGACTGATGTGACGGAACATCTCATTTACTTGTTTAGAGGGATTTTGAAGATTAAAATGAACTCTTTCAGGAAACAGTTTGTGGTGTGAGACTGCTGTTAAAATAGTTATCTCAATTAACTTGATTTATGAGTAGTGTAATGGACTATAGAATTTATTTATAAGCGAAAAGTATTTAAAAATTAAGAACTTATATCTTCTCAAAAGAAGAAAATTGTGACTATTAAGTAAAAACTGTATTGTGTTCTTTGTGTTACGCTGTTACTTCCTAGTCTGCATGTGTGCATTCTTTTTCAGGCTTTTTTCTCTGTGAACACAACACATCTGGCCGACGTTTTGCTGGATAAATTGCAGTCAACTATGTGAACGATGCCCACATGTGTATAAATAAGCCTTTGAGTATGACAGAGCAGTGTATTTTGGTGGGAACTTGTGAGAGAAAAAAGGCCTGCAGTACTACAAACTAACATTTTAAGGTGCTTCTTGATTAGTTGCAATCAGTCCGTGCAGTAACATTCCCTCCTCAAGTACACTTTCATTATCATCCACAGGACATTTGTATTATTGTATTTACTTTGCGATATAAAGCGCCTTGAGGTGACTGCTCCTGGGAATTGGTGCTTCATTGATCATCAATTGAGGTGACTTGAACTGAAGTCGTATAGAGTAAAATGTCGCCTTAGGAGAAGAGCGGGTCGTTTAATAATCAAAAGTTTAGTGGTTTGATCTTGAGCTCTTCAATCCTGCATGTCAAAGTGTCCTTGGAGTAAAAGGAACTTCAATTGTCCCTGATGCAATACAGTGTGCATGTGTGTGGGTGGGTAAGTATGTACTGTAAAAGCACTTTGAGAGGTCAATAAGTCTAGAAAAGGTACATAAAAATGCTAGCCTATTCACAATGTTGATACAGTTTTTACAGCTACTTTTACTATGCAGACTTTCCTAATGCTGTTTTGTTTTGTGTGCACATATGACTCTCCACACAATCTTTTCCATTTGCAAAACTCGTGTTATTCAGATGTGAGATAAAAGATCGACAAGGATATTTTTGAAGAGTCAAAAAAGGCTTCTTGCTACCATCTATGTTAAATTATGTTTTGTTTTGTTTGTTCACAACAAAACTTTCATTTCTGATGGGGAGTATAAGTCCACCTCTTCCAAACAGACCTAGGGTTAGATTACCATATTATAAAATAAATATGTGCATAGCGATATAACATACCTGAGCACATTGCAAACTTACAATTGAGAAAACACCCTAAGAAATCTTCACTGCCAAAACATCAACATTCAGATGCATGACTTTCTTCTCCAGCCTGCCGCCACTCCACTAAGTTAATGATAAACCAAGACATTTCTGGCACCCCTGGTAGAAAAGTACTGAGTGCATGAAGGCTGAGACAAGCTACACACTTCTTTCTTTCTGCTGATATGAAACATTAAAAGCAAGGTATCGTTAATTACGAGCGCTGATAATTTCATTCGCCAATTTAAGAACCGTTAAGGATTTGGCACCCATCATACATTGCTTTGAGTTAAGCAACCTTTATTCTGAGGATTTTTTTTTTAGCTAAAGGCATGGGCAGGCATACACAGTGAAAGGAAGGATGGGAGCTGGCTCTTCTTCTCTCCCTGGTTCTTTCCTCATTCTCTTATTTATAACTGCCTGGAATGTCTGCACTTCTGTTAGTGATGTCATCAGTTACTTTTGCCATGGTAACACAACAAAATCTCCCCTGCATATGGTCAGTACATTCAATCTTTCCCACACAAAGTCACTCAGTGTGTGTGTGTGTGTGTGTGTGTGTGTGCGCGCGCGCGCATGCAGGTGGTTGTAAGACCGATAACCACCTTTTTGATTTTATAGTCTCACCTGTTCAAAAGCTGTCTCGAAGCCCCAAGACCCATACACAGCCAACACAACCAGAAAATAAAGTAGTTTAAAAACATATCGGCCTGCCTGCAGTGGGGCTGTGTGTGTATGTGCATCTTGCTGTCATGGTAACACCACAAAATCCTCCTTGGCAGAATAGATAGGAGAAGGTATGCATGACCACAAGTGTGTTTAAATTTCAAACAAACTATGCTACTGCCTAAAACACAGTCTGTAACGATGTTGAAGAACTGAAGAGCTACTTTACATGTTACATGGCCCGAATAATAACTACGTTCTTTGTTTGGTGCGCTGCGGTACCGTTCTTCAATGACAATGCCAGTGCGTGGAGCCTACAGCTATAGCTACAAACATCAGTGCACAGCATTTATTGCAGCTGAAACTGAAAAGCAAAGTTAACGGAAAGTATTTTGTGCTTACTGGAGTGCAAGTACGACCTAACGATGTCAAAAAGTATTGCATACCCACACAGTGTATGGTCAAAAGAGCCAAACGTTAGTCTTCTCGTGTGTTGTTTTTTTGTTTTTTAATAAAGGCAAGTTTATATTACTGTCTGATCAAGCTATTTACAGAAACAACACACACACACACAAAAACTTACAGTACTGAAAACATTTCCAGTTCACTTTCTCTGCCTTATGTCCCGGGACTCGTACAGCAATGTGATGATGTGCGTCCCAAGAATATTCAAACAAAACAACGGCACTTAAAAAAAAACTTAGTTTCATTTTACAAGTATGTCCCAGAACTGCAAAACTCTCCGTATGAAGTGTTAAGAGATTTTATTATGTGTGTGGGTTGGAGCAGATGGACTGATGTGTAACGGGAATGCTTTTCTCCAACTGCACTCTGCAGTATGTTAAAATATTTCACAGCCACTGGATTTTTTTTTTTTTCCACCAAGGGTGTGTCTAGAACATTTAGATTTGGGGCCAGATAGGGGCATAGACAGAATGGAGAGGAGCTGGTGTTTAATGGATGTGAAATGAGTTTTATTAAAGTCTCGGTGTGGCTGACGTATTTTTGCTTCAGTTATTTTGCAGTAATGTGACACATTAGAAAGGACTGGAGAAGGCAAGGAGAAAAGAATTGGTGGCAAAAAAAGCTCTTTCCTAGCAATTTCTTCAAATGGAAATGTGGTATTTTTACTGAAAGAAAAGTAGAAATTAAACAGGGAAAAGGCACAAAATCCATTTAGACCTACAGCATGTGTTCAGGGTAGCATCCCTACGCCTATAGCTTGATCACAGAGACTTTTCCTGCATCTCTCTCTCACAAAGCAGAGAAGTTGTGAATGCTCTCTAAAGCCAGCCACAGTTAAATTAAATTTCATGGTGAGACACTACAGCATTACACTGGGTCCTATCCAGTTTTCCCACAGCTAAATAATGTTAATAAATGTGCACCGATAGAAAAGTGGATGCACAGTTATGCAAAGAGGACTAAGGACAATATTACTAAAGAGTAAAATAAATAAAAACACGCTTGCTCCGTTATCTACTAATCATTTACAGCATCGCTCCTTGTGGATGACTAAAGGACAGTCATTTACTGTGAGCGCTGAGTTCACATCTATTCAAGCTCAAATCTGTAGTCGGCTCCTCCAAGGTATCAAATTCACATACAACAGTGACAATAAACTAGCCTGACACCGCTTTAAGACAGACAAATCATTCACTGCCTATTCATTTTTGTGGTGGTTATTTACTCCAAGGCTACATTTAAGTCTGGTAATAGTCTCTTAAATAGAAAAGCTGTTTATTTCTAATATAAAAAAAGACCTGTAAGACCTGCTCTGCATGCTGTAGAGATTCACAGTAGCCTTACTGACTCTTCTCTGCATCTACTAAAAGATGTTAAAAGGACAAAGATGATTTTAAGAGAGCTAACAATCCAGACCTGAACTGTCATCTCTCTGCCTCAGACAGACCAAAGGCCATTATTCAGAAATCGCTGCAAGTAAATGACCTTTATTATTCTTTAAAGTTCAGCCTGCAGCATTATTAAATGAACACTACCAAGTTCTCCAGCTGAATGTCTCAGCCTTCTGTGAAATCAGATTTAACTTCGAGTAAAATATTTGCTATCAACCACATGTGTCTGCCTATTGAGTAGGACACAAGTAGCTGAATTAGTAAGGACAGTTAAGTTCACAGCCAGCCGCCTTTACGTATGACTTCCGCTGGTACAGTAGGGTTAAGGAGGTTTATCTACTTTGATGCAATTAACGCTCCAACAAATTCCAACATGAGACATTAACATTCAGATAAATCACAGACAGACAGTGCAGCAGAGTCTGTCTCTAATTTATCTGTCTCTAAACAAGCCACTTTTCTTCTTTTATGCAAACATTACCACTAAAGGTCAGGTGATAATAGGGGATCCAACTGAAAGTAGAAGCCCTCTATACAACAAATACAACCAGTGTACCTCCAGAGTTTTATTTACTTATAAAACTCTGTGTAAACAAAATTATAGCGCTCATTTTGTGTCCTAAAGCAAGACCTGGCCAACACAGAGTGCACTGATTATGTGCCTGGTATTTATAGTAAAGTCTTAAGTTAAATACTGTAAAGAAAGGTAGTTTCAGTAAAAATAAATAATGAATAACATATGGCTTCCATCGCACAGAACAGAATGTTCTGCTGCAGCTACACCAGAGGCTCAAGTCTGATCTGCTCCACCTTTGGTTTCTGGTCACCAACTTATTAATACCAACAAACGGGGGGAAAAAAAAGATGCGCGCACGCAAAAGCACGCACGCACGCACACACAGTCACCAGCAGTCAGTCCTTCTTTTGACATAAAAAGTAAACAAAAATTGTATTAATTATTATTATTATTCTCATTATTGTCTGATTGCCTCCACATAGTATTTATTTTTCAATCAGTTTTGGGTTTGTTTGTGTTTTTACTACACTGGTGCACCCTGAAGACCATCAAAGCCAACTTAATCAAATCTCCACATCTGTCAGCGCACTTATACGTTCAGGACGCCACAATTTATTCATGTTTAATCTGCTAATTACTGTATCGATTACTTGGATAATTACAAATGCTAATACCATAAATATTTTCATGACGTACCAAGGGGGAAAACAAACAAACAACAGAAACTTAAAGACAAAAGTAGTTAGTTACCAGAATTTTTTCCACCAACAGCCCAAAACAAAGGAAATGACACATTTCCACTGAGTTTAATAAGCAGAAGAGACACAAACGCTCACATTTTAAAAGTTTTTTTGCTCGTTTGATTCACAACGATTAAGTCTGACTATTTTCCAATCAGCTGATCTAATTGATTAAACATTTGACCCCTTTAATTACCTCAGAACAGCAGCATAAACAATAAATCAAAAACTCACGTCATATTAGCTGTTAGGAATAATGGGGTACACGCATATGGGGATGTAACAAGCGGGCTGATAGACAAGAACTCCAGATGAATTAAACTTTTACGTGTGTTACGCTTGTTTTCCGGAGTGATAAGTTTGGTCAAACTGGGTGAAAAACTCTCCACTGTGCATTCATATCCTGTGCAGCTTGTTTTGGTTTCTTTACTTACAACACATTGGTGGCCAGCGGGATCTCTTCCGCCGCAGGGGCCCTTTCCAACCCGATGTTGGAGCAGTTGACGACGCAGGACTGCTGGGGCCCCAGTGGACAGCTGCAGTTAACGGGACAGGGACTGCAACTCTTGCCGCCGTCCGCCTGCGCCGCGGAGCCCCATACTTCCAAGCAGCAGAGCGCCACAAGCAGACTGGAAAAGAAACTAAACCTCGGGAGGCAGACGCCATGTTTTCGCTTGGATAAAGTCTGTCCATTTCCACAAGGCATAGCTCACTCACATCTCATCGCCTCTGATGGTGTAAGTCCTCACAGTCTGGGAAGGAACAAAATGCACGGAACAAAAGCAAAAACACGCGCGTCCTTTTTCCACGGCTTTCATATAAGGAGACAAAAACAGAAGAAGTCATTAACTTTTTCACACCGTTATCTGTCTTTGTTTTCCCAGCGTTGTTTTTTCTTTTCCTCGTATCCCCTTCCCCTGAAAATGTAACGGAGCTTTTCCAGAATCCTTTGAGGAGAAAAAAGTTTTGGAGAACTTCCTCCCTCCCCCTTTTTCCATATCATGCAGTTCCACGAGCCGCCACTGTGACCTGGCGAATAGCCTACTTTTCCTTCTCAGTTGAATGAATACAATGTTAGACTGATTACCACTTTAAAAAAGGGTAAACATTTAAAGTGAAAGTTACTGAATAAAACAGCTAGAAATGGCATATATAGTTTTTTTCAAGTTGCCAAAATAATCGATTGAAATAAACACATGTAACCAGGCCTCAGATTTCTGGTAAGTTTTCTCTGATGAGGGTTACTCCTTGTTAGAGGGCCTGGGTAAAAGATTCATGGGTATTCTCTTTTTGTTTTTCCTGATAAAGTAAAAAGTCGACTGCTTCTTCACTTGCCCAACTGGCAACACAGCTTCGATCAATCCTACATTCAAAAAAGTTGAGATGCTGTGCAAAAGGTAAAGCAGAATGCAGCCACTTTAAAACCTACATTTGGTTACAATTAATAGAAAGAAAGTATAGGAAACGCTGCGAGTAGGAAATGTTATTGATTCTGTTATCGGTTTTTGAGGGGAGAATATAGGTCATTTTAAATTTGACGCAAGCAAGACATTTGAAAACATTTGAGACAGAGGTAAATTAATGAATAAAGAAAGAAAGAAATGAAAAGTCAGTACCACCTTCTTTGTGGGCATTTAAAAAAGAACCTTCTAGAGCAGAGCTGGACTGGCCATCGGGCATACCGGGCATTTGGCCGGTGGTGGATTGGCCAATTGGTCGTGATCGACTCTGGGCTTACAAAACACTCGTAGGTGAAAAGGAAACGATTTGTCCCCTACTTCAGCTAGAATGAAAAAAAGACACAAAGCTGGACTTATCCTGCGTCTTTACGCTGCACAGCTGCCTCTTCTTCTCTCCCCTGTTGCTACTTCAATCATGAAACTGATCAATGATCAGCTGATCGGGTTTTCTGTCTCGCCCCGTCTCTCTTGTTTGTTTATCGCCCAGAAAGAGGAAACCAGCTGATGTCGCGCTAAACAACAGCAGCACGTTTAAGCTTGATAAGCTGTTGTTAGAATTAATTTGATATTACTTTTGTAGTATCAGCTGATGTTTGCTGGAGCCACAGCCGTAAAGCTGCTGGTCATGTTATCGTTTTGGATATCTGGTGAGGGGGAAACGTGAAGATGAAACCATGAGATGTCCTTAAGTGGTCATCTGATGCAAACTGTATAGAAATCATACATATATACCAACAAGACAGTGTACATCACTGTCAGAACAGCGTTTGTTTTCATTCAAAGGCTTTATGGTTTTTCCTATAATACCTGGTGGACCGGTCTCTACTTCAAATACCTGGGCCAATTTCTTTTGTCTCAGTCCAGTCCTGTTCTAGAGAGTCTGTCAGAAGTAGACGCAGTTTACACTCTGTGAAAGACATGGACAAGCTGAAAACGGTTTTCATCACCTGTAGTAGATGATATCATTGACAGATCAAAAGTATCAGAACAAAAGTGCATGCAAAGGACAAGGCCCTAAAGAAATACTGAATCACCTTACACTCATAAACAGGCACAATCAATATATCAGCTCAGAAATGTTTCTGAAAGCTGCTGTGGGCCTGCGATATATATGTGAAGGACTGAGAAATTGTCCTATTATTTATTTAATTGCTGTAAGTTCACCCCATGCACCTGGCATGTGGAGGCCTGATTATTGCCAAATAAGGCAGGCTCAGAAGCAACATAACATGATATGCAGATGGCATTTTTTTTTCAATGACAGCCTTATTTATTTCAGAAACACTGTGCAAAATTACAGTCGATCTACAGTAGCATTGAGGGCTAGGTTCATGGCACATTGAGAAAATTTGCTGCTTTTTGAAAAGAAGATTAGTCCTATATAGAACAAAAATGGGAAAACACTTGCTTACACTACACCACAACCTCGTCTTATTAAAAGAACAGATGATGTAAAACACTGGTAAACATGCCCATCTCCCAGGAAACACGTTGCTGGTATCAGCTTCAAAGTGAGGTTGAAATCTTTTTAATACAAATATTCAAATCATTCAGTTTAAACATCTGTTGCATTTGTACTGTTATTTTATTACACGCAAGCAATTTAAACAATTTCCAATTTAAATTCTGTCTTTATGACATTGTACTTTTTTGAAAACAAAGTCGAGATAACAGCCAGTAATTGAACTTGAGCCATAAAAAAACCCGTAAGCTGAAATCATAAATAATAAACAGCTTAAAACAGCGTGACTTTTTTGTTATTATGAGTCAAGCAGGAGCGAAATGAAGACATATTCATGGTTCTTGTGATGAAGGCGGGCATAAAAACAGTTGCTGAAAAGATAAAAGGAAAAATTACATGATGAAATAAGCAATTTTGTTCAGATGAAAAGTGTTAACTATGAAGCAGTCACTGAGTATTCTTTCACCTTGAGGTAGAGATATGACTGTTGCAAAGCCTTCTTCACTCACAGAGATTGAAATTTATCATCTTGCTGAAGTTTAAGAATGAATCTGCTCTGCTGGTATTCCATTGTCAAATGAATCACTTTCTATTTTTCATATTTCTCGTCCCTGCAGTATTTCCTGAAGCAGTGCATGGCACGTGTTAGAAGTGTTTCTCGGGTATTTGATTTGGCCAGAGCGCACACATCCTTCCTGCAGGCATCTGGTGCTCTGTACAAAGAAGAGCCCCACAATAACTTGCATACTTTCTTATTCTCATGAGTCTTTGGCAGTTCTTCACTGTAGAGCTTATATTTGAGAGACAAAAATATGCGTGAGTGAAAGACAGTCTGCACTCAATATTTTAGGGGAAGTTAAAAAATAAAGAGTTATGTGTACAAATCTATACATACACCTTTCAAAACATAGTTTGCAATGCGCTTTGGCAGATAAGTACGAAGGAGAACAATCAGAAGGTAAATTCAAACAAAAAGCCAAATATTAAAGCCAAAGAACACAAGATAAGGGAAAGTTGAGACAGCGTTTTTAAAAAAGAAAAAGGAATGTACAAAACAAAGCACAAATTGGTAAATAACAAATACTGAAAAGAATAGAACCGATAATAACAGTACAGTAAGAATAAACAAGAGGACAAAAGTAATAAATGCTCTGCATCACATAAAAAAAAAAAAGATTTCAGAAGTGATTTTGGAAGGAATTCACTGATTCTGAGAGCCTTATCTCCTCTGGAGTCAAGCCTGAGGATTTAAGGGTGGTGGTTCATGTGGGCGTCAACAGTTTTTGCTATTTACCTCGAAGCCAGATCCAAGCATTCCTTGAAGGTGATTAGCAGAATCTCAAAATCAAAGACATGGAACTGGTGGAAAGAGGTCAGGAATGGGGTGATGTGATGCTGACTTCTAAACCCGAGTAGTGACTTTTCAGAGTATGTACGACCCAAAAAGGTGCAAAAAGTTGGGACTCAGTGTAAAATGATGTGCAGATTTTTCTAAACTCATATTTTATCCAGTTGGTGAAATTTGTGATCTATATGCAGACCAGTTCAGCATCCAGACTTCTCTGCTACTAAACCAGGTGTAGCATTTTTTATCTGAAATATGAAAGGCCTTCTCTGAAAAAAGACATAATCTGATTATGAGCATATGCTGCTTTGATCCTGTATATACTTTTGATCATTAATGATCCATTTCTATAGGGACTAATGCACCCTCATACCATCTGAGATGTAGGCCTTTGAATTCGGTCCGTTGAACAAGGCAGAGGATCCCTCTCCTTTTTAGGAAAAGCAACATCCAGAAAGAATTTCAAATTTTGATTTGACTGCCCACAGAACAGTTTTCCCACATTGTCTCAGTCCAATAATCTTTGGCCAAGAGAAGATGGCAGACTTCCTGGGTCATGTTCACATATGGCTTCTTTTTATATTTGAGGATGGCACAGTGAACTGTGTTTACAGACAGTTATTTCTGGGAGTGCCCCCGAGCCCGTGGATTGATCTGTATGACAGAATTGTGCCTGTGTCTTCCCTTGTAAGGCAGAGAACATTCTTCTGAAGTCATTCCACAATGATGTGTATAGACACAATTAATTTGCAGGTTGACAAACCTCTGCCCATCTTTACCTCTGATAAACTCTGCCTCTCTAAGATGGTCTTTTTATATCGAACCATGATACTGACCTGTTGCTTATTAACCAAATTAGATGCGAAACGTTCCTTGAGCTGTTTCTTTCTGGCACCACTTACATTTCCAGTCTTTGGTTGCACGCATCCCAACTTTTGAGACGTCTTTCTGCCATCAAATTCAAAATGAGTTGTTTTTCATGGAATAGTAAAATGTCTGACTCATATCCTCACAGTGCACATGTTGTACATGTGCATTGAAAATAAAGAGCTATTCTATTCTAAAAACATTACAAAGAAGTTGGTAATAAAAGCTTTCATTTAAAACAAATATTTTCACAGTATCCAAAAATTTTAGATCAGAATTTTAAACCAGTTTGTGTCCTGTGGAGTTGAACATTTAACCTTAGAAGAACTGTTATTTCTTATTTTTTGCTGACAGATGTTTAAGAGTGCTTTAGATACCTCCTCGTCAGAGAATCATTTTTATCTTGAGGCCATGGCTATAGGCTGTTGATCCCCAGGCATAGCTCAAGCTAGGCTTTGCTGGAACGAGAGCAATATATATAAATTTAAAAAAAAAGCTTTTCAGACAATTTTGAAACAAAGAGAAACAAGAGTACAGGGCTAGAACACAAAGAACAAGTCTTTCAATGTCAAATTCAACTTGATGAAATATGTTTGCAGTTAAAGTCTCAGAGGGATTCACGGCTTTCTTGAAAATAGTATTTCAAAGCAACAAGGAAACCCCCCACCTGAAATTTCTGATCCACCAAGGCACTTCCTGGGAAGAAATAAAACAAAACAAAGATTTTTATAATGTTTTAGTTAATGAACATAAGAAACAAACACAAAATAAAAACAAAAAGAATAAAACCCAGAGATTGGTATTATGTTGAAGCTGATAAACCTTGGTTAAATGTAATAAGTTAAGCGGTTCTGCATATCTTATTACACATTCACCAGCCACTTTGTTAGGTACATGTGTTTAACTTGTTAACCACAGTATCTAATCACCCAGTCATCTCACAGCAGCTCAGTGCATTTATGCATGACCTGCTGAGGTTCAAAGTAAGCATCAGAATGGGGAAAAAGGGATTTAAGTGAGGTTTAACGTGGCATGGTTGCTGGTGCCAGACGGACTGGTCTGAGCATTTCAGAAACTGCTGATCTACTGGGATTTTCCAGCACAACCAACTTGAGGGATTTACAGAGAAAGGTCTGATAAACACAAAATATCCAGGTCTTGTTGGTGCCAGAGGTCAGAGGAGAAAAGCCAGACTGCTTTAAGCTCATAGGAACTCAACAGTAATGTAATGGTTTTGATGTATACGTAATGAAGATTCGGTTTCTTACTGTAGTTTGTTGCCATTACTTTAGAACATCTGAGTTTCTTTTTTATTGATTTAATGTGAGTTAATTATAGAAGAGTGTATTGAACATCATTGGCTGGTGTGCTTGTTGACTTTTGATATCCCTGAAAATTTTAGGATCTACTCTATTTCATATTATTATCTCTCTCCAAATATCTTTTTGTAGCTAATAGTTTTTCTGGATTTTATCCTTGGCAGCAGACAAAACAAAGACAGTGTTTTCCTGTATTTATTAGATATGAATATCTCCAAATTATCTGGCAGTTTCTTAGTTTCTCCCTTTTATACAATAGAAAATTAAGCATTGTTTTCCTGTAAACTTGTACACATCTACATCTACAAATAGAGATTTCAGTTATTTTCTAGAAAACTAGAACCAGTGTTATCTAGTTTTGCCAGCTTGATCTGATGTCAAGACAGAAAATGAATGCAAGAAATTATTACAGTTTCTAATGAGTGAGACATAGATATATGTGGCATTTAAAAAAAATGAATAAATAACACACTGCAAAAAGCCAATTCGTTTTTCAAACATTTCCACAAAAGTGATGCCATGCTGAAGCTAAAGGAAAACAGAAAATCCTCAGTGGCTGCCAAATTCCTAATTAGCCATCAAGAAACTCTGTACAAAATATAATGGCAATATTCATTGTCTATTTTAATCCTTGGACCCACATAGTTGGTCTTGATCTGCCCTCTCTGTTGACTATATTGGCTCAAGGAGACAGCCCGCAGAAGCAGATGGTCCAAATGTATCAAATGAAGTATTTTGTGTTTGTCTGTCTTCACACAGCCCAGACTGGTCCAGTCTGGGCTGTGTGAAGGTAAAATAAGCTTGGCTCCTGTTTAGTTATGGGGAGGGTCCTCCAGCCTGGCCAGGAAAACAGCACTTACTGAGGCCTCTGTCTGTGTTTTTGTAGGTCTGCAGGAAGAGAGGGGAAGTAGGGAGTTACAGAAGGAGAGAGTGAGAGAGGTCTGGAGATGGTGATGGAGATGGAAGCACATAACAGTGAAAAATAGAAGAGCCCAAAGTAGAGGAAGCTGACAAAAAAGATAGAAGAAAGCGATAGAAGTAGAGGCGGTATGAAGACAAAATTTCATATAAGACGTGAAACCCCCCCCTAAAAAACAATGAAAAGTTGCTTGTCTTCTTTGTCTTCTAAGCGATATAGATGGAAAATAGCATGTTCATTACATGTAATATAAATACATGTATGACTTGATTTGAGAAGGAGTGACTTTTAATATGTATTTCATTCTACATATTAAATGGTTTATTTACTTTTATTCCTAACAAAGTTACCAAAATTCCACCTGAAAACTATTAATTAGTCAATAATTAATGGAGACATGATGATACACCTGACAGAAAAAGGCAAAAAACAAAAGTTGTTTAAAATTGTTTCAGTTTTTATCCAATCCTGCTGTATCAATAAATTATTTTTTCAAATGAGCAACACGACACCATTATCTATTCTACTTTTTATATATATATATATATATATATAGCAGGCACATGTAATAGAAAGTAAACAATATTTTAGGTCAAACCCCTAAAACTCTTTGGATTACTGTAATTACAAGGCAATATCTCTTTAATGTTTTGAGGGAAAGAAACATTCACTCAAGAATAAAAAAAATATATATTGTGGTGAAAGATACTGTGATCTTATATCTTTCCAATTTTTGTGTAAGTTAATGACAATCCACTTGGACTTAATGATGAACTAAATAGGGTCTAGTGGTCAAAGGTGAGCGCGACCGCACAATTCAGCTGTAATTTAGGAACTCATGTTAAAACTAACTTTCCTAAAAAATGCAGAATAAATCATAATATTTTATTTTACACTTTATAGGTTCAAAGGTCAGGTCTGGATAGACATGACCTTTAATAAATACATCTGATAAAAATCCAAGCCAATCAAATTTAGGATTGACCAAGAGCCAACTGCTGCTTTGCATCAGCAACAGGAATTTTACATTGTCCCACCACCTGGTGCACAATAACTAGAAAGCAAATCAGTACAACGCCTAGTGCAGCTGTACTGCTGAAACCTAACAGGGGAATATGACTCCTGAAAGAAATCTGTTTTGTGTAGCCAAAGGCTTAATCTAAAAGCTGCGTGGAAACAGCAAACTATAAAACTCTCACCAATAAAACTCATCTATATATAAATAATCCAATAAAACCTACAAACTCTTCTGTTGACAATGTATTGCGGCTCCTCCAACCAACGGCCGCGGCAGGCTAAACATGAGGACACAGATGACGCGCAACAATAAACACATAAAATACACTTCTGCACCATTTGCTCCTTTTATTCCACATGCAACTGTCCAATATACAAATCGGCGCCTGGGATTAACTATTAAACAAATGCACAGACTGCACAAACAAATAACTGCAACTCAAAAAGAACTGTACTAATTACTATGCCAAATTACAACTTGGCCTAAGGCATCAATTAGTGCATAAATATACAAAAACCATCAAGTTACAGTCAAAATACATCAAACTCATTCAAGCTGCGCTCAACAGAAGGTTTTGCCTCATGCTCACCCGACCTTTCTGCTCATCAACATCAGGTGTGGGGAACAGGTGAGTGCAACCACATTTATCATCTATCATCTGGAACAAATCCTGGACACCTGGAGGTAATTAATAGCTTTTTACTTGATCCATAATTTTGAAATCTTTTTATTTGGGAAATTTTAATATATTCAGCAGAATACAGAATATGTTTGTTGCATCATAATAATTTGCTCTGCATACTATATTAATAGTTTTTTGTTGTAACAAAATTACTGCTTTAGTAATTGTTTAATACACATTTCCCCATACTTCAGCATCACTATGAGTGAGCAGTACTGTATATAAAGAGAATCCCGATTTACAAGTTCCTTAGCTTTATGCAAGGATGTAATTGTCTTAGAGATTTCTGCTGTGATGTGGAAATCATTACGATCTGTGGTGCAGAGTGTGCATGACTTCTATGAGTGAGGAAACAGTAGTAGAGAAACTAAGTCGACAGCATGTTAGCAGACTATTAGATGGCAGAGAGGCAGAATGAAGTGGCAGCAAAAGCTTTAAAGTCTGCGTACGCAGGGCTGAGGCGTTCCCACTTGACACTGATGAGCTCCACCCCACCAACCAGCAACTTGGAGCACGTGCAGAGGAAAAGCTGAGTTACAGCCCAGGGGTTCGTAAAAGACATTTATCTGAGGTGCCAGTCAGAATTGTAAGTCGTCAAACCATGTGGGCGGAAATAGTCAGCAATTTCAGTACATATTAACAAAAAATGTTCTTTGAGCAATGAACTGATGGAAAAAACAATCTTCCAGGACTTTTATACACTCAAACATTCTTCCAGGACATTTTTGTTTTGTTTTTTTCTTGTGAGAGTGATGAAAATTACTTCCACAAAGCAAAAATAATGAACATGTAGAAAAATGAATTCATTCAGCTTGTAATAATGTATAGGTATTATTGTGTACCAAGGTCAAATAACAGGCAGTAGTGCTCTCTGATAGACTTTATTGCCACAGGAAAGTGCCTTACCTTCAATCTTAAGCTGCAAGGCCACTTTGGACCCAATCAAAACAGTGAACACGCACCACTCCAGTCCAGCATTGACAAACAAGACTTAAATAAATACTCACTTGGCAAGAACTCAGAGAGGTTGTAGTGAAACACAGGGCATCCAATAATCTAAAGGAGCATGTTTTAATGTCATACTGAATATATAGTTTAATTGTGGGAAATTGTTGAATGAATTTCACTGCTCCTGTATTTAAAGGACACAAAATGATAGATGCCCAAGGTCAAAAAGGAAATCTGTTCAGTCTGATCAAGGGAAAAGAAAAGTCCATTATACCACAATTTCTTTGGTCTTACTTTTTTCTTATTTTTTTTTTTTTTTTGAAGAAACATTGAACCCGAAGGACAAGGAAAGTGAGAGAACAGAAAGAAGCACGAGACACTGTCTCCTTCACCACAGTAATTATCACCCAGCTCTGACTCTCCCTGTACAGTTCTCCACAGTGTGGTGTGCTTTAATGAGGACACACTTCTTTGTTCTGTCAAGGAATCAGCTGCTTCCTCCTCGCGTCCCTGGTTTTGCTATCCAATGAACTAATTGTCAGTTCTCTTTGCCTAAGGGCTAAGGAAACTTGGTGGTGGGCTGCCAATACTTAAATGTCAGCACGTGTGCCAGTGAGCAGCTGTAGCTCAGGTGGCTGAATATGTTTGACTTGAATTATATGGTTGCTGGTTCAATGCTGAAATTCTCCTGTTTCAAGGGTGCGTTTAAAGCCCGTTGAACTCCAGGAATGTAAAGATGTGAAATTAAATGGTAACAGTAGCAGCTGATTATGTATTTTTATTCTTGTTTTGCACAAACATACCCAGCTTAATGGGTCACATGATTTCAAAATGTCTATAATTTGATATATAATGCAACTTTAGATGTAGCATATATAAAACAAGCAAATTAAAAAGACTCAGTGGTTCATATTTCATCTTTCTTGCATTTCAAGGCTTTATAGGTAGAACTGGTTTATTATAACCATCTGAACCCACGTGCTTATAATGAGGCGATCTGTATGGATCTGACATGTTGTGAAAGACTTTTTGCTGGCAGTGTTTGGGTCCAACTACTTGGTCACCTAATCCTGATTTAAACCATGTAAGTATAGTTTTTCTTGTACCATCTACACTTCGATTATCTGCCGATTAACCAGACTCTAAATAAAAGATAATGTTGCTAAATATGTTATACAGTAACTTTAAGCTGACAACTAATTTCCACTGCCCCCAAGTGGTCAGAAAAAGACTGAGTTCAAGAAGCATTTTGGGAAATACTTACAGTAATATAAATAAATTGAATTGAATATGAGAAATATATATAATATATATATATATATAAAAGTCTTGGCAAAAAGATCCTTTCCAGATGGTTCTGTATGTTGGATCAAAATCTGATGGTGCTTTTCTGTGTTTATAATTCCATCAAACTTCCCTCCGTTTGCCTTCATTAGGAATGGCTTGTTTGTGGGTGTGATCACCCGTGTGTACACCTGTGAGCATGGACGCGCTTGTTTTTTGTTTTTTTTTAAAAGGTTCCTACCTCAAAGCACACTGTGTTCTGTTGATCTTATGAGCTGCACAATAATGTTTAATATTTAGTATTTACTGTCATATTCCCATATATCATTGTGATGTTGTTTATTCTATTACTCTTGTTCTCTTCTGCTTGTTTTCTTTTTTCTTTCTCAACAGGTGATCCAGGTGATCGATAGATGCATTTTTTTTTTCCTGCCCATGCTGTTGGTTTTTGTTTTTTGCCCTTCTCCCTCGTCGTCCCTCTTCTCAGCTGTTTCTCTTTCCCTCTTTCTTTCTCCCCTACTTTCCCCCAGTCAAGTCTGTCCCGTATTCAGCAAGTGAAAATAAAATAAACAATAAAAGGTGAATCAAATGGACCATTATGGCAAGGCTGAGATGGTCAATTTGGTAAAGTAAATCCGTTGGGCATCTTTCTTTGCCTTTAGACAATAATTCTGATGGCAAAAGAGCCAAACGGGACAGGCCAAAAAAAAAAAAAAAAAAAGGAATGGCTTCTTTACTTTCCGGCTCTTTGAAATGTTGCTGCAAAATGTTGAGGAAAAGCACTGAGTTTTTTAAATGGACTAACAATGAGGTGGAGTTGTTGCTGTGAGTAACACAAAAGTACAAAGTTGCAAAAGCGAGTGAGAGTTAAAGAATTTGAAGAAAAGCTATCTGGAGCATGTACAGACTGATATTAATATTTAATAGGGCTGTCAAAATTGAGAGCAAACAAAACAACTGCTGCATCACATGACTAAAATGCATCATTGTTTTCGAAAGTCTCCGTTTTCGCTGTCAACACTGCGACGCGAAAGCACCATCTTCAAATGTATTCGTTTTCGAGAGCGTTTTCGAAACGCTGCGTTTTTCTTCCAGGAAAACGCCGTCTCAGTGAGGACGGGAGGCCAAAACGGAGAGAAAATGATGCGTTTTTGTTTGAAAACGCATTAGTGTGGATGTAGCCTAAGACTGGGGAAACCTGCAGTCAGCTGAGACTGAAGAAGTCACTTGGATGAGTGAGTTTCTCCCACTGAAAACGCTACGTCCAGATGAACAGAATCAAACTTTTGGGGATTTACTTACCTGGATGATTGAGCATGCATCAAGACGAAATGGAAAATTAAAACTACTCAGTGGTACATCAGACAGTATTAAAGGTTATTAACAGACACAGGTCACACCTGTACAAAATAGATTTTCCTCGGATTAGAAAGGATGAGATTTAAGATTTTCTGGAGCAGGCTGACTGACCATAATAGTTTGAAAGCTCCACTAATGAATCTAGCTGCATGTAGAAGGTTAAGAATTATTTGCTGTCACTTCTGACAGCTAACAAAGCACAGATTTGTAGCGCTAAAATGAAATGATTTCCTTTCATTTCTAATACACAGACATTAAAATAGACAGTACTGTGCAGTCCTCTACAGTTTTTTGCTATTTTGTTAGGACAATGGGAAATAGGTGAACTACAATATGCTGTATAAGGCAAGAACAGAGTTTGTACAGTTTTAACGAACTTGAAAATAGTGCGACCACCTTTATTCTGCAGCACAGTCTGAACTCTCTTAGACAAACTTTCTTGTAATTTCTTTGAGTAGCCTTCGGGAATAGTTCTCCAGACTTCTCGCAGGACATTCCAGGACTGATCGTGGTCCATTGTGAGTTTTTATATCCAGGTATGCTTCTGCTACATTGGTATTGTGCTTGGGATCATTGTCATGCTGGCAAATTAAGCTGTTCCCAATCAGATGCTTTCCAGATGGTACTGTATGGCTAAATGAGATTTGATGGTACTTTTCTGAGCTCGTCTGAACATACTGTTGACAATCTGGAACAAAAATGTCATGTTTGGAGCTGTTTTCACTGATTTTCAGTGCAGTTCTTGTGTAATTTGGTAATCCACAGCTTTTTCTCCCTGTTCCTCTCCTTAGAAATGACTTATTGACAGTCACACTCCCACTGAGACCATTTCTGATGATGCTTTGGTGAACAGCAGTTGGATTAACTGAAGGGTCAGATGCATGTCTGTGCATGTCTGTTTGTTAACGATATAACTTTCAGATCTGCCATAAATTCAGGAGCTTGGAAAGAAAGCTTCACTGGCCACTGTGCTGAGATATGCCAAGTTTTAGGATAAAAGCTCTTTAAGAATAACCTTGTCCATCCAAAAATACAGTTTTATGCCTGTCAAGCTGTGTTATGTTTGGCACTTCTGTTTCAATTCAACAAAAGAAATGGGAACAAATTTTATGTTTTTGTGACAGGTTGCTGGTAACAAAGTGCCTAAAGATACCACTTAAAATTGGCCCATTGTTTTCGGTTTTGTGTAGTAATAACACTGGTTCATCCCTTGTGTACCTCTTTTATGCTTGAATGATTCACTGGTTAGTGTTAAGTGGTTTAACAAATAATGAAGCATTCTTCTGAACAACTGGACTGAAAATGAGTGAAAAAGCAGCCAATATGTAAAGAAAAACTTTGACAGCCTGAAAAATGTTTGCTTAAGACCACGTTTTGCAAGAGAGCCTGGCTTAGAAGCAAAATATGGTCATAAGGTGTGGCTCAATGCTTTTGCACAGTACTGTGTGTAGGGAAACCTGAAAAACCAAGGAGACCTTGTAGTGTGTTACTGAACGATAAGTTAAAAATATAGCACATGATCATCACACTGAAAAGGATTAATTTTCCTGATGAGCCTTATCACTGATGGTAAACATGACGACCAAACCGCTTCATGTGTGAAGACAAATCTTTAAGTGAGGTGTTATCAGATGGAAGAAGGGCTGCATGACATTTTTGTGTATTCAGACTTATCTAAACGGTAAAGGATTTTTATTACATGTGTGGCTGACTACAAGTTTATTTGCAAACTAGAAACTATTTTGTAGTTTTTTTTCAGTCATTTTAAGAATAATTTATTTGTGACATTTTGCCATCAAGAATAAATTATTCTTATCAACCAGCACAGTGGAGACATACAGGTAATTGCATATCAAAAAGTGGGCTGTCATCAAACCGGGGATATTGCATATCAAAACACCCGGTCTAATGTGTTCTGGCCCTTTTATCACATTACACCTGCTCCTGGAAAAAAGCAAGCGTGATATGGCAGACAGGCGAGAGTTGGATGAACCATTCATGAGTGTGAGAGAAGTTAGTTAAAGTCAAGAGAAAAAGAGGCTACTGGTCTGTGTCACAGTGAACAATATGGCTGCTTAAAAATACATGAGAAATAAATAAATAAAATAAGCCTGTGGATTACACAATATTTTGGTTTCAGGGACTCCAGTTGCTTTTCTTTCCAAGCTCCTTGGAGTAATATGACCTGGATGACTGAGACCTACACAGATGTTTCAAGGACTCAAAAATATTTCTTACAACTGCTAGTTTTTTTAATCTGTTCTACGGTGTCCATTGTAAGGCTCATGGACAAACTGGCACCCTTACAGCATTTCTACTTAAAGTAAACACAAAAATATTGCAGCAATAAGTGCTCGGACTATAGCTTGAACATGCTCTCTGTATTTTTGTTGATATAATGATGTGCTGCAGTCTGTCCTACTACACAATAAAACTCTGAATGTCCCCGTTTGAGACCTTGAGAGTTTTTCTGTGTGGCTGCATGAGACTGTGGAGTCCTTTGAGAATGCTTTGTGGTTCATGGCCAAAGAAATAAAGCACACAAACAATTATTTATTTCTTTTTCTATATTTAGACTCCTTCAGCTTCTGAAACATGGCTGCAAGTCTTCCGAGTATCCATTGGGTAGAAATGAGTTGCAGTTTCAAAAGATGCCTTTAACATGTTACAAGAAAAATGTGCAAAAAGAACACTGCAACAGCAACACTGTTGCTGTCTGGTTGCACCCAAGGCACTTCAAAGCCCTTTTTGAAGATGCAGCGTGAGTGTGGTGTGAGCTTTGTAAGATGGCTCACCAGAAAGATTTCCAAAGGAGCCATGCAACCGTTTCCTGGACACTTCTTCAAATGACAGTAGAAATTATAGCATCTAGATACATTGTAACTGCTATATTGTCACAGATCGTAACTCTAAAGTTCATAGTAATTTGTATGAGTCAGTGAATTATTATCACTTCATTAATTGTGTAACATTATAAAGAACTGTAATGTAGAAGATGTTAGAGCTGCCTCTGTATAAATAAACTGAAAAAGCTTTGTCATTCTGTTTTGTCTGTGTATCTGTAAATGTCAGTCACCTGAAAATGATTTAACACACAAGCTGTTACTCTCTTTCTCCCTGAACAAACCCAAACAAGGCCAGCCATACATACCACAAGCTTTATATGTCTGACTGACTGATAATGTTTGTCTGTGGCTTCCAGTACTCTCTAACTCTGTTACCTCTTTTTCTATGTATTCTTTCCTTCTCTGCAGGGAACATAAGGAGCTTCTTATCCCCGACTACCTCATAAAGATTTTGTGGCAGTTTTTAGTTAATAAATGTATCTAGGGAAAGAGGGGAGAATATCTGTCCATCTCCACAACAATCCCCCGGAGTGAAGCTTTCACACAGCCCGAGGGCTGACCTTACCAGCCTGTCAAAGGACATTAAGGTCTTATGGGCAACATGCATGTGAGAGGGATAAAATAAAACTGAGAATCTGCACAGAGAAAAAGACAATGCCAACAAAGCAAGCAGCTTTATACTGACCTATAAAAGATGCCAGAGTTCAAACATGTTGATGATGTGAATCCAGCTTCTTTTTCATAATAAATTTAAAATACCTCCAAACAGATTTATGAAAATTCTGATGTAAAATTGTACTTTGAATTTTTTTTTTTTTTTTTTTTTTTTTTTAGTTGTGGTGGCATGTTTGAGCTGAAGAGATTTATGAACAGGTCTGCGGGCAGGAAATAATTCATATTAGCTGTGAGTCCCATTTTTTTCTACACAAAACCTTGAAATGTTTTAAAAATCTCATTGAAGGGTAAGAACTTTTTCAGCTCGCTCAAGCCAGGAAAGGACTAGCAAGGTCTAATCCATCAAATCACATCTTGTCACTTTTACTCTTACCTTTGTGCTGAATAATATACATCATATATATTAATCAATGAGCTAATGTTTTGATAGCTGGACTGCATGTGCTTTAGACAGAGGCTAGGTTTCCATTATTTATGTTTAATTAAGATGAACTTGACAGCTGACTGTAACTTCATGTTTAAAATACAGTACTGTGCAAAGTCTTGAGCTGCTCCTCAGTTCTTATATTTCGTTTCCAATGAGCCAGACTTTCTTGTAATTTTCTTAAAGTGGTTTCTGGAGGTCTTCTAAAGTTTTTTGTTGGACATTACCTGCTTTTTTACTCATTTTCAGAAGAATGTTTTGTTTTTTGATTTTTGTTGAAGTCACATCGCAGTGACTGATCAGCCATCTAAATATAAATAAAGGCACCAAACGCAAGGGATGAACCAGTGTTGTATCTACACATAGCAGACAACTTAGCAAAATAATAATTTTAAATTGCATCTTTCGGGACTTTGTTGCCAGCAGCTTGTCCCCAAAATAGAAAAGCTGTTCCTATTTCTGAAAATGCTTCAAAATGCTGAAAGCTTCACATGATGAACAGTGTGTACCTAAAAATTCTGAGGAAACTGGTCAATTGATGACAAACGAAGAGGTGACAAACTTAAAACTATCTGTTGCAGATGACAGGTATGTAATGTCATTAAAAACTGAAAAGAAAAAAAAATCCAACTTAACAATGGACCCGAGAGATGCATCTGACCCTTCAGTTAATCCAACTGCTGTTCACCAAAGCATCATCAGAAATGGTCTCAGTGGGAATGTGACTGTCAAAAAATCATTTCTAAGGAGAGGAACAGGGAGAAAAAGCTGTGGATTACCAAATTATACAAGAACTGCACTGAAAATCAGTGACAACAGGTCCAAACATGACATTTTTGTTCCAGATTGTCATCAGTATCTCTCCAAAAGTTGATTCCGTTCATCTGGACGTAGCGTTTTGTGGGAGAAACGTTTCGTCACTAATCCAAGTGAGAATTTGAATAATTAGGATTAAGGAACTGACCTCCCAGCCCATTGTTCATTCAGTGGGCTGGTTTCAGTCATTATGCAAATGTACTGTTTATAAGATTGGGGAAACCTGCAGTCAGCTGAGACTGAAGAAGTCACTTGGATGAGTGACAAAACGTTTCTCCCACAAAACGCTACGTCCAGATGAACAGAATCAACTTTTGGAGATTTACTTAGCTGGATGATTGAGCATGCATCAAGACGATTGTCAACAGTATGTTCAGAGGAGCTCAGAAAAGTACCATCAAATCTCATTTAGCCATACAGTACCATCTGGAAAGCATCTGATTGGAAACAGCTTAATTTTTCAGCATGACAATGATCCCAAGCACAATACCAATGTAGCAGAAGCATACCTGGATATAAAAACTCACAATGGACCACGATCAGTCCTGGAATGTCCTGCGAGAAGTCTGGAGAACTATTCCCGAAGGCTACTCAAAGAAATTACAAGAAAGTTTGTCTAAGAGAGTTCAGACTGTGCTGCAGAATAAAGGTGGTCGCACTATTTTCAAGTTCGTTAAAACTGTACAAACTCTGTTCTTGCCTTATATATTGTAGTTCACCTATTTCCCATTGTCCTAACAAAATAGCAAAAAACTGTAGAGGACTGCACAGTACTGTCTATTTTAATGTCTGTGTATTAGAAATGAAAGGAAATCATTTCATTTTAGCGCTACAAATCTGTGCTTAAATAATTCTTAACCTTCTACATGCAGCTAGATTCATTAGTGGAGCTTTCAAACTATTATGGTCAGTCAGCCTGCTCCAGAAGATCTTAAATCTCATCCTTTCTAATCTGAGGAAAATCTATTTTGTACAGGTGTGATTATGCCTATTAATGCTATTCTATAGTGACTCCTGTAGAACTGTTAATAACCTTTAATACTGTCTGATGTACCACTGAGTAGTTTTAATTTTTCATTTCGTTTTCACTGTGTAACAAAAGTCTAAAGCAGTCTCTAATGTGCATTTACTTGTATGCTTATAGAGCTTTCAGGTACTTCTAGGTTCATGCTGAGTGTGAAATGCTCAGGGAGTCGTGAGAAAGAGAACATTTTCTGAAATCTCTAAATTCTGATTTCATTCATTATTTTTTTAAAATCACACTTATACCCTAGAAGCTTTCTGAGGGATACCAAGATTTTCCTTGTGCTTCACTTTCAGTGTGTTTTTAAATTGCACTCAGCACTATGTCGTGCTGACATCTAAAAGATTAATAATAATTAATTATAATAATAATTAATATTCAACCCAACGTTTTGAAGTCAAAAGCTTATCATCAAACATGTTACTCAGACATCTCCTCCATGCCTGCTTCATGCCCTGGGGGACGGGGCTATGGCTCCCTACACCTTCTAGCAGATCGTTACATGGAGAAACCTTTAATACAAGCGCGCTCATCCACCCAGGTGTTCACTGGTGTTCACTGTTCATAGACACAAACCACACCTTTCTTGGCTGCTACCTCAAAGCACATTGTGCTACACAACAACACTCAATATTTAGTATTTACTGTTATTTACACTTAGCTAGATTAATGCGATGGTGTTGTGCTTATTATGCTGCTCTCTTTTTTTCCTTGTTTTCTCTTTTTTTTCTCTCAACAGGTGATCCGGGAGATCTTTTTTCTTTTTAAGTGTCCTTTCTCACGGTCCCTCTTCCCTGTTTTTCTTTTCCTTCCTCTCTTTTCCCTTTCCTATCCCCTAGCCATGTCTGTCCCTTTTGCAACAACTGAAAATAAAATAAAATAAAATAAATAATAACAACAATGGTCAATCAAATAGACCAATACCGCAAGGTCGGGATGATCCACTTGTTAAAGTAAATCCGTTGGATATCTTTGTTGGCGTTCAGACAACAATTCTGACGGCTAAAGAACCAAATGTGACAGACAAAAAAGAAAAGAAAACAAAAAGACATGTTACTTAAAATCTTGCATAAAATGTGTACCCTTTGACCTCTCTGTGTGTTAGAAGAAGAGAAGGCAAAAACAAAAGCAGTCAGTGGATAAGTTTTTGGTCTCTTTGTGGTGCAATCATCCTTAATAGGACTACAGAAAGCAGAGACTCTTTATATTTGACATGTGATTAGTACAACAGATTTCATTTATTTATTTTTACAAGAAACTTAAGAGGTGTGTGTTAATTGGAAGCATCATATTTGGTGTGAGGTGTGGATAGCTGGAAGATTCTGCAGCACTGACTGAAACCACCCAGAACAGCACCGATACCCATTTACAGAGCATCAATAACACTGGGGACTATTAGAAAATACCCACTGTGGTCTGTGAACCCTGCTGTCATCTGGAGACAAGTATCTGCTGTTGCTCCACAGGTGAATCTGAGGGGAAACATCAGAGCATGTTTCTTTTCTCAGGTTTAGAGATTTTTAAACTTATATTATATTATATTACACACACACACACACACACACACACACACACACACACACACACACACACACACACACACACACACACTCTCACTCTCACTCTCTCTCTCTCTCTCTCTCTCTCTCTCTCTTTCTTTATAAATCCTATCAAGCAAGCAGCAGAGCTGTGTGGGCAGAAAGTTGAAGAAAAAGCAGCAGAGCTGCTTGCCAGTACATTCTGCTCAGCACCCCAGACAGCGAACAGCGAAGAGAGCTAGAAAACAACTTTCAATCAATACTGGACAAATACTCAGGAATCGGAAAACAGACGTGACTTTGTTCGGGGACTGATTATTTGAATCTGATTACAGAGAGACTCTGACTTTTCCTCTTCTAGACATAGTAAGCCCGTTCTTGTCTTGATCTCTGCATAAATCTTTACTCTGCGCGATTTAAAAATGTTCTCCTCTAAACGCATCGAGCCTTTAAACAAAGGCTCAAGATATTCAACCTTAGCACACACATTCATTAATGACACATTCATAATTATAGAGCGTGTAGTCAAGAAGATGTGTCGTGCGTAAAAGCGGTGGCACCATTCCCAGCTTGACGCACAACACGCCGGATGACTTGTGAGTGGTTCCAAAGTCAGATCAAAAGAGACGTAAACAGTCAGATCTATTTAAAAAAAAAAAAGAAGAAGCAAAGATAGAGCTGACAAATACAGCACATCATCATCTGTGACTCAACTGCTTACAGTCTAATTCCTCATACGACTACACTACTGTGAAGCTACGTGTATGATACGCTAGGATGTGGAACACCTGCCTCACTGGAGTTCGCTCAGGGCGCACGGGGCGCACACAAAGCTTTAGAATTATCGGAGGAGTTTAATGTAGTGATTATTGGTCTTTCTTGTGCACGGACTGTTGATTGAGACAAACTGGATTGTTCCTTTTTTATAGTTCAAAATCACCTTTTCATCGCTTTACTTCACATTTTAAAGCGTGGGGGCTGCTCCGGCTTCTGTCTCGAAAGCATGGGAAAAGAAGAAGGAGGAAAGAGTTTCTTCTAAATCACTGGAATCAAGCCACCACATGGACTGTGAACAATGGAGCAACAAGACCAAAACCTCTGGCATCCCTTTTCATCCGAGCTCAACTCCTCTACATCCTCACCTATCCTCTTCTCTTATCCTCGCCTTTTCAACATCTCCTCCAACATTTCCACTCAGAGTGTCCCCTTTCAGGGCAGCAGCACTCTGATGACCGCAGTCATATCCCTCACAGTCTTCGTGGTGGGTCTGACCGGCAACACTTTGGCGATCTATGTGGTGCTGCGCTATGCCAAAATGAAAACAGTCACCAATATCTACATCCTAAACCTGGCTGTGGCTGATGAGCTGTACATCGTCGGGCTCCCCTTTCTTACCACACAGAATGTACTCTCCTATTGGCCCTTTGGCTCTTTCCTGTGCCGCGTGGTCATGACTGCAGACTCCATGAACCAGTTTACGTCTATCTTCTGTCTCACAGTAATGTCCATCGACCGTTACCTGGCTGTGGTTCATCCAATCCGCAGCACCAAGTGGAGACACCCCCGCATAGCGAAGGTAGTGAGCGCAGCTGTGTGGGCCGTTTCCTTTGTGGTGGTCCTGCCAGTGGTCATCTTCTCTGATGTGCAGGTATACAATTCAGTCGTGTGCCAGTGAAAACTTCAGATAGGACACCGAAGCATGGTAATATGACCGCTCCTAAAGCGAGAATTAAGCACTGGTTTAATGGCCATATTGGTAGTTGTTACAGATTAATTACTACGTTCCTCTACAATCTTTGAACAAAGGTATTTTTTAAAAGAAGGAACAACTATAAACGACAAATGTTACCAGTACAACAAAAACTGTAAATAATAATAAGAAGAAAAAGAAATAATAATAGTTACAAAAATCCAAGCTAAATGTCACAAGAGGGTTTTTGTGAAACATGTTAAAAACACTGAACTTTCAGCACTGTTAATGGTACTATTTTTTTTTTTTTTATAAAGTGTGTTTGACCTTCACGACTGTTTGCTAAAGTAAAAAAAAAAAAATTGACAATAATATGTTCGACTGTTCTTTTGGAGACTACTTGGAGTTCTAGCTCACTCCCTTGTATTTCTGTATTTGTGTTAAGATAAGCTAAACATAATTCCCCATTCTTTGAAATATTCATTCACATAATGCAGTGCAATGCATTTCGCTTTAGCAATGATTCTAATTGCAGTATAACAAAACAAACAAAAAAAGCAGGAATTTGATGGAGGTACTCAAATCAAGTGGTTCCCAAATAGTGCGACCAGTGCACCATGAGGCACCATCATATTTTTTCAAAACCATATGTTATGATTATGCAATATACAACTGCACTTCAAGTTGAATGAGTTGTTATATTATCATGTCAATCTTTTCTGTACACTCACTGAGAGGTAAATATAATATCCTAAAAATTCTTTGAACAAACGTGTCTGACGGTGCACCTTGGATGAATTACCAGATAATGAGAAGCATTACAGTCTAAATATGCCCTGAAAGCGTGGAGGTCAACAAATAAGAAAACTAATTCCTTTCCAGTATGGTCCAAACCACCACATAATATCTCAAATGTAAGATGTCTTACTGCTTCAGCTGAATCAATGGTGTCAACAGTCTACATGTGTTATCTGTCATGAGAATCTGGCTAATGCACATTTGGTTCCATGCAAGCTAAAGAGCCACGTGCCAACTTAACCTCCTTTCCGAGAAAATCTTTTACTACTTCAATCAATATTAACTGAAGGCACAAAGAACATTTGTTTATGGTCTGGTAAAGTATCCAGTGAGTCAAGACAGCCAAATCAAATGCTAGTCAAGTGGTACCACCACACCGAAAGTGTGATGCTAGGTCTAAGTGCTGGAAATTGGCAGTCAAAAGTGCCTTCATTTGATGATACAATGTGAAATAAAACACTAACAAAATGCCAGCTGACATGGAAGCTGTTTATTCCACAGACATGAATACAAGTGTATTTGCAAAGATGCACTTGTGTAACATTTATGAAAAAGAAAAGTGTTTCTGCAACAACAATTTAAATGAGCAGACATTGTTAAGCTCAAAGACAGACAAAGCTGAAATGGCTTGGTATGTGCAAAGGAGGGATAGTGGATATATCGGACAAAGGATGTTAAACAGGCAGCAGTCATGCAGGAAGAAAAGAGGAAGACTAAAAGACAAGATTCATGGATATAGTGAAGGAGAACATGCAGAGGGTTTGTGTAGCAGAAGAGAATGTGAGAGGAATAGGGTGAAATGTGGGCAGGTGATTTGCTGTAGTGACCCCTAAAGGAGGAGGAGGATGAAGATGAAGATGATGATTGACATTTAAAATTAAGGGATGTGATGGAAAGCAGTGGATTAACTTCCAGATTTTGTTGTTGACTGTCTGACAGATTCCGATTCAATTCTGAATTTACTTTATTTGTTCAATATTCATTTTTCTTTAGGATACATTTAACTCCTGCAACATGATCTGGCCAGAGCCGAAGGATGTGTGGTCAACAGCCTTCATTCTCTACACTGCCACAGTGGGTTTCTTTGGACCACTGCTCATCATTTGCCTCTGTTACCTTCTTATTGTCATCAAGGTAGATATTTCATGAAGCTCATTAAAAAGCACATTTTTAAGTTGATATTCTTTTCTCAGTCAACAGAAAGGCACGATTTCCATCCTCGTCATTATAATTCAAATCTTTTTATTGTTATTTTGCAGGTGAAGTCCTCTGGGGCACGGGTTGGTTTCTCTAAACGCCGACGCTCAGAGCGCAAAGTGACCCGAATGGTGGTGGTGATTGTGGTGGTGTTTGTGCTCTGCTGGCTGCCGTTCTTCATCATCAATATGGTCAATCTGGTGGTCATCATCCCGGAGTCCAGTGCCACTGCTGGCATCTACTTCTTTGCTGTCATCTTGTCTTATGCCAACTCATGTGCCAATCCGTTTCTCTATGGTTTCCTATCAGACAACTTTAAACAGAGCTTCAGAAAAGTACGTTGAATTTCTTCTCACCATAGCAGTGCTGTTAAAGCCCGCTAATTAGCATCTTACATCTTGTTTATCTGATCTCAACACATTGTGTTTGTTAACTGTTGAACTGTTGCGAGCAGTGATTTTTTTGAAGGTAACATCAATTTCTACAAACTGCATCAGTTTGACAGTGCTGTATAAGAATAGGAATATAATCATAGTTTAGAGCTCTATCTATTGCAGCTTCATTTTACTTTAAATTATGTTTTCATATCAGTTTTCATCTACCAATCACAGCAGGTGATTCAACACTGCTCAAAACTGTGGTTACTAAAACGTGTCCACATTTTTTTTAAAGAAAAGAGATGTTTGCCTTTAATTTAAATGTCATTAAATTCATAAGAAATGTTTCTCCCACATTTTGTGAAAAACAATCATTTTAAAATTATTAATTTTTTATTAAAATAGTTTTTTCAGCAACCATCAGTCTGGAGCAAAGCTGGCATGTATTGTGGTATCCAGTTTAGATGTCCTGATAAATGTCTATCATCAGAAAAATATATATATATCAAAGTTAAAGTCAAAATATCCAATAAATTAGAGTTCAGCAATAAATAAATCTACAATATGATTTTTTGTCATTTTTTGGATGCTGTCATATTGTCAATAAATTTCCCAAAGCTGATCCAAGTGCAGAGAGAACATGCCAGACTGATGACAAGAGAAACAAAATCACTAACTAAATTAAAAGACCAACTCCAAAAACGCCAAAAAGCAACACATAGAAATCCCTGGGAACTAAGGGAGAAGAAACAACAACTTGAAAAAGTGTGAAGCAAAATAGGCTGAATTTATACATGCTGGAGAAAGTGGCGATAAGACAGAGGTGAACCGTATTAAGATCAAAACAATACTGAGCGTGTGAAAAGGAATAAAATAGCTAACCTTCAAATTTAAAAAGGAAGTTAATCAGAAAATGTCAAGAAAACAAAGCAGTGAAGAATAAACTCACACAGCTGGGTGAACACAGAAACACAAAAGAAAAAGCAGAAAACGAGCAACTTGACAGACACATGCCTGTCAGCTATGATTATTATACACCCCTCCTCTAAAACCTTAAAGAAATTAAAGAATATACATGACTAATTTCACATAACTAGAATGAGTTTGATGGTTCAGACTATCAGCACAAAATAACAACGTTATTAATAAAAGTATTGCTTTAATTTAGAAACAAAAATAAGAAATTAATTTGGTTTAATATCAGTGTTTTCACTTTGTTCTCCTTCCTTTGGGCTTGGAAAAGGATAAAGGCTTAGTTTGACACTCCCTACTGAGTGTCTGTGTCTGCAGTTGGTATGGACACCTGTATGCACAAGAAGAGGTTTACTGTTCTGCTTTTTTGTCTCTCTGTTTCCTAACAGTTGCTGCCACTGAGGAAATGTTGTTGTTTTTCACTATTACCTTGCTTATTGCAATTCTCTTTCTCACTGCCTCGGAAGCCTAGACTACAAATTATGTGACCATGTTGTTAAAATGTTTTGTTGCAGGATTAGTTAAACTCTGTCTCCCACAGTTATTAAACAGTGAAGCCATGAAGCTAAACTCAGTATTAATATTTTTCGAATACAGAAAACATGAAAAAATATGTTTTAGTGAAATATGTGTAAGTAGAAAAAAAAAATCAGTGATATGGTTTCACTTTTTGGTTCATTTATGAGAGCCTGTACCATCCAGTGCTGCTATCTAGGATTGTTTTACCCCTATGGTTGAGACTCATCTTTAGCAGTATTATTATTCTGGTTATAGAGTGCAACATTTTTATTTCAAGTGTATTACAATCCTTTTTTTTTCTGAAAAAACAAACCTGGATCCAGAATACTCTTATTTTCTAGTCTGTACACCTTCAACAGTATGTTATGTTGCAGAGAAGGCTGATGTGTAGCAACCCTCTAAAGATAATAACAGCACTAATATTGTCATGACCCTTCAGGTGCTGTGTGTGAGGACCATGAGGTGCGTTGCCAATGATGTAGATGATGGTGACCCCAGTGTCCCGCGCACTGAGAAAACCACAGCACAAGACTGCATCCTGCTGTCCCCGCGTAACCAGGTCTATCACGATCCCCAGAGCAGCCAGGTAACCAGTGTGTGTGCTCATGTGGAGCTGAGGTGATGGTATGTATTGTATAATGGGAATTAAAGGGATTTGGAAAAATAAAAAAGAACAGAGATTTAAATCAATTTAGTGCAGCACTAGATCAAAAGAAAGGCATGTGTTATTTTTGTTTCACTAATATTAGAAGAACAGTGGAGACTCTCTGCATCATAAGTGCGTCACTTCTGTATTAATCAACAGGCAGGTGTGTGCATTTGTGTGTGAGAGCAGCTAATTGAAGGTTTGTGAATTAATGCTGCTGCAGAGGCAATGATTAGAAAAAATTCTGAAAGTGCCAGCGAAAGTGATTAGGTTTAGAGGAGGGAAGAGGGAAGAAAAAGCTCTGACTCAGTCTGTGCAGTGTGGCGCTTCATGGTGTCCATTTAGATAACTAGTACAAGAGCAGTGAGGTGCATTAGACGACAGAGTGGCTCTGATGAGGCTCTTCCAGTGCTTAATCAGCTTTTCAAGGTTATATAATGCCAACTTTCTCCAAAAGTCACAGAAATTATGGATGCGCTTTGTGTAGGTCCCTTTGATCCAAAAGAGGAGAAAACATAAGACTAATAGGTATGAAAGGAAAATACACGGAGGCAAAATAAAGGGAGACGTGGAAAAGAAAACATAAGAAACAAAAGTAAACGGTTAAAACTGGAAAACAAAAGAAAAAATGTTATTTAAACCACACCAGGGACCAAATACATAACAGAGTGCCTCTGACTGAAAGGCGGTGTTTATAGATTTTTATGTCTCATACAGATGATGATGATGATGATGATGAAAACAGCAGATCTAGTGTGTCATATAAATCAATGATGACAATTGTGAAAAATAAATCGCTTACAGTTTTAGTCTTTAAGCGTTTCTCGTGGCTCATAATGGGCCTCTGCACACATAAGCACGATCGGTCTGTGTTGCTTGACATATCTATATATTTTGAAGATTTTGACCATTTTACGAATAAAAAATCTATTTAGTTTCAATAAGTAAGAACCCACTGATTTTTTTTTATTGCAGTCTTGGAGATATTTCATTTGGTTGAGTAAATAAAACCCCACTTACAAAAACAAAAGATCAAACATCCACTGCGTGCATTCATGTCATGCCTCTTTTTTTTTTTGTAATTTCTCTATTGTCTTCCCCTTTTTCATGTTCCCATCTTGCTCTTTCTTTTGTTCTTCTTCTCTCTGAAGATCTCACCTCACCCGCCGGGCTCACCAACGACTCACACTGCAGCAGACCTGCACCGCTCCACCCCTGCATGTAAGTTTCAGTCCACTTACCCAGGAACCGGACCGGCCACTACCACAGCAGCCTCGATGCTAAACTCTGTTGTAACTGCAGCTGAACCTCCCACAGTCACTGCCCTGACCACTAGCTCCTCCTCTGGTTAATTAGGGCCACATGAACAGTAGCAGAGAAACTCACAGATGAACTGAGAAAGAAAAACATATTTTAAGGATTAAGTGATCAAAGTGGCAAAATCGATGCTTTTCTGCCTTTTTGTCAACTATTTTATTACTACCACACACACTCATTCTACATCCATTATAGCACATTGGTGGAAAAAAAAAATCACAACATTTTTGTTTATCAAGACCAATTTTGTTCCTTTCAGCAGCCTGACATAAGTGCCTTTCCAGCTATAATCAACACAGCTCCTAAAATAAACATTTACACCTTACTCCTTTCATTTTATGTTGGTCATGTAACACTGAAGAATGTATTTACCTATCAGAACCAAAAAGCCTCTTAGGACTTATTTCATTCGGTGGATGTAATTTCCTGCAGGTAGCAAATATGAGGGGTTTATTTGGGCATTATAGGGTCCTCTCTACAACAGCTTTAATCAAACAGCGCAGTAATTCATCATATTTTCTCGTTTCCAACTGCTGCTTATTTCTGCTTTCTTACTTAAGTGGATAAATTGTGATGATTGAATCCGACGTCTGTATTTGATTTGCGTAAAAGTCTTTTGTGATCTCATTTGCGTACCGTTGAGAAGTTTAAAAGAAAAAGGAAACAAAATGAAAAACGGCTTGCTTGTCTTTTCTCAAAGTAAATGTGATGCTTTGGCAGCTCTATGCTTCTCTGTAAATATGTAGCCCCCCTTAAAGCTAAAACGCCGGACATTTTTGGATATATGCTTCTTGCATTTTGTTTTTGTGTTCATGTGATGTGTGTGCACAGTAAAGATAAACTTTATTTGATGAACTGGCGATACAAGGTGTTTTGCAAAAATTACCAAAAAGAAAAATAGAAAATACACAAGAGAAAAAGAGAACAATAGCAATATTATTCACAAGAAAGGGACACATTTAAACATTAAAAAAGACCTTTCAACACATTATGCAAATATCAGTCTGTACAAGTGGGTTTTTAAAAGCTTCTGGATTTGACACAGCTGATTTGAAGGAGAAGGTATAAAAGTCTGTTCCATATTTGTTTTAAGCCCTTTTAATAGGAACTGATTCTCTGATGTCAGGAATCTGGGCACAGAATAATAGGTTAGCATGTAAACAGAGCCATTCCAGGTAACAGTCTGGTTATTTGTGCCTGTTTTACTTTGCTCTACCCAGTGTATGTATTTATTTTTTGTCTTTGCAAGAGTTGCGATGTAGCAGCATATGTTGTTATCAGCGCTGTTGGGTGTAAAATAAATGCTAGAGTAAATCAGATGAGACAGGAGACACTGTGTCTTTGGCCTTTGCAATTGCATCTAGATCATCTTAGGTACAATTTAAACGCTTAAAGCAAACTTTAAAGAACAAGTTTGAGCACAGCTTCTCCTTTAGTGGTAGTATGTCTAAAGTATTGATGTATTATTATGTATGTATTGTTTATACATTTTCTGGCTGCCATGTCTGTAAAGCCAACAACCAGTGACTGAAAATCAGTATATTGTTGAGAATATTCATTAATGCAATTGAATACTGTAATACAATAAAATAACTCACAGTAATGGGATTAGTTTACTGCAGTAGACAATCTCGCTGATGGATTGTGGGTGTTTTCCAGTCACTTTTTCATTATGTACAACGAAAGAAAATTCATATTAGTGGCACAAAGAGTGTGAGTGTAATGGAGTGGAGGCAGTGAATAATGTAAACTAATAGAAGCAATGGAATAACAAAAAAACCAAGGCTGATGAAAAAGGCTTTTACATGCAAATACAGCAAATGTGATGTATATTTCAACTGATATTTATAGCTGTTCAGATGTGTCATTGCTATGTGTTTTTGGGCTTCTTTTGAATAAAAGATTGTGATTAAAAACAGAGAAAGAGAGTCTGTTGTTGATACTCAGACACACTAATTACACTCGGTTATATTTATAAAGCACTTGTTCACAACAGGAGGCAGCACAGTAGTGCGGTGATTAGTACTGCTGCCTCACAGCAAGACGGTCCTGGGTTAGAATCCACCATCTGTGGGGAGTTTGCATGTTCTCCCTGTGTTTGCGTGGGTTCCCCCTGGGTACCCTGTCATGCAGGTATTGGGTTTAAATTAACTGGTAATTTTAAATTGCCCATAGGTGTGAATGTGAGTGTGTATGGTTGTTTGTCTCTCCGTATTAGCCCTTTGTTACGACCCGGCTCAAAGCCGCAACATAAAAACGGAGATGAATAACAGAGTGTTAGTGTGAAGAAGCTTTATCTTAAAATGGCATAGCAGGTTGGCTCAAATGGCTGGTACCACCAAGGCAAAGACTAGTGAGCTCTCTGGACGCTTGCCTTAGGTATGCTTTTATCCACACCTGACTAGGTGTGGCCAGCACCAGCTGAACACACTGAGCAGATTAGAGGCTGCAGAGGGACGTAACAACCTTAATGAGCAGATGATCCTTTGCAAGCAAAGACATGGTGACAGTTGGGAAGAAAAACTTCCTTAAAGCAGGACGAGAGGTCTAAAAGAACCAGGCTTGTAGGTCTGCCATTTGCCATGAGGGTAACAAGAAGACAGAAAAGAGGAGCATAGAGAGACTCTGACAACCGTAAACCTATTAGTTTATGGACATTATGGAGAAAAATCTGTACTTTTAAGCAGGCTATGAGAACCCCATCAACTAGAGTCTTTACAATCTTGTAGATTAACATTTATCTAAAGCTTGGTCAGATTTTTACACCCTTCATGCCACACCTGAAAAACTGCCACAAGATCTGTATTTCCATACTCTGCACAGGTAAATGGCCTGTATTTGTATAATGCTTTACACATCCAGTCATCCACCCATTCACACACAGGTGATGGCAAGCTACATTGTAGCCACAGCCACCCTGGGGCGCACTGACAGAGGCGAGGCTGCCGGACACTGGCGCCACCACCTCTGACCACCACCAGTAGGCAACGGGTGAAGTGTCCTGCCCAAGGACACAACGACCGAGACTGTCCAAGCCAGGGCTCGAACTGGCAACCTTCCGATTACAAGACAACCTGCCAACTCTTGAGGCACGATCGCCCCATCATGATACATTGCATAAGTATGATGATAATATAACCTCATGTTTAAATAATGAAGAAATGGTACAAATGATATCCTTGCACTGAACAAGCTGAGCTCGTATGTGCAGGTATGTGTCTTCTTTCCCTGAAAGGTCTGTGGAGACAGCCCACCTAATGACCACAGACTGAATGTCAGGTTAAATCTCCTTCACTACTTACAGTAATGCCTCTGACTCAGTACCACAGCCAAACGTACAATCTCTTTATGGCATAATTTTTTTAATTAAACATTATTCTAGTCCCCAAGGACATCACAGGCATGACTGTTTGTGTGCATTTTGATGGCAGGCGATAGCCGTTTTTTTGTTTTTGTTGTTTTGTTGTTTTTCTAATCTGCTTCATTATCTCAAATACACAGCTCTGAGACGAAAGAAGAATAGATGAACAGTGGGCATCGCTTGTTATTCACAGACCCATTTACTAAGCAATATCAAGTAACAAGCACCATAATATTTATAGGGTCTGTATGTATTATTGTAGGGTCTACCTTACAATATAAAGCGCCTTGAGGTAAATAAACTCGAATTGAACTGAAATCTAGAAAATATCTTGTTTTTTGCAGCTTCCCATTCTAGTGGTTTTTTGATTTATTAGTTCAGCTGTGAGCAGAGTTTCGTTCAAAATTCACTAATTTACATCAGATTTAATGGGCAGACCTGCTGCTGGCTATAAAATAATTAATACGATTTTGGTGAGAGCTGATTCCAGTGGGAGACAGGAACATGAAGTAAAAAGAAAACTGTTTCCAAGGAGAGATGTGTAAAATTTAAATATAAACTGAATTCACTTGTGAAATTGGAAATGATTTAAATCTTAGATTTAATTAAAAATGGTCAAATAAAACATAAAGGCAAAAAGCCACCAAACCTTTCACGAATGGCTATGGCCCAGGGCTCTGAGATTGAATTAGGAACACTTAGGAATTTTAATTGATGACTGGCTCTCTTTTTTTCTCCACCTCACATTCAGCAACAGGGGAATAAATAAGTCTTAAGAGTCAAGTCTTGTCTTTGTTTTGTGCCATTATAGAGACTTGTTGCTTCCACTTTTGTCAGTGCTGCAATAACAGTTTTATTTACATGAATCTTTGCAATGCTTAGATATGCTGGTTTCAGTTTCCCTGTAGCATAAAGATTCATCACATACTGTATCTTAGTGGCCTTCTGTGTTAGATGACACTGTCTTATCCTTTCAATTCAGCCATGGATTCAGTTTTGTATTAAATTTAGTTTTAATTCAATTAAATTCAACACAATTAAATTTTTCTTTACATAGCGATAGCAATGCTTCTACTGAAGAAGTGCTTATATTAATGCTTATATTAAGTCCAGGTTTTATTGTAAGTGGAAATAAACATTACAATTTACAAAGTACAAATAAATTCTTATATTGCCAGTCTCTCTTAATACAAAAAATTAATACAAATTCTAATAAAAATAGAAATAAAGAGAGAAAAATACAAAAGGAAGTGGAAGTAATAATAATAATAATGATAATGAAATTCATTAAAAGACCTGAGCCTGATTACTTATGCCTGTGTGCAATTTTGCAAACAGATAATCAGCAAATAGCCGATAATAATAGTGCACTAACAATGAACAGTAGTGATGTGGTGGGATAGGAGCACTGCTCAGTGTCTTACTCGTGGCCTGTGGGGAAAAGCTATTTGAGAGTCTTTTAGCTTCTACTCAAGGCCAGAAGTGTGAACAGGCCATGTTAAGAGTGTTTATTGTCCTTAAACTACCCGTTTCTCTCTCTCTGGTCCGAAATACCAACTTATGTCATGTGTATAAGTGTAAGCATGTCTTCATTGCGTTTTATGTATTCATGTTAATGTTCAGTGAGTGTAAGCTGTTTCTTCATTGCCTCTGTATGTTATAATCAGGTTTAATTCATGCATCTTTTCACTGAGTTCTGAATTCAAACTATCTCACTTCTGATTCTTTCCAAAAATAATTTCACATGTAACAATTTGTGTATGTGTGTTTTCTATTTTTTGTTTACCTCTTTGTTGTGATCTGGTGGACATCTCTAAACCATCATGAGTTCAGGCTTCAATTTCAACCCAATTATACCCTGTATTCTCGCAGTCGAACTCCTCTGGGCTTCACCTCTCACTGGCCCCTGTGCTCTTCTCTTCACAGTGTCCTTTGTGGCCTTAAATCTCCAGCAAACACAATCTGTTTCTTCTCTGTTTCTTTTCAGTATTTTCCTTTTAGATTAAGTCCCAGCCTGGCAAAATATCACATTCAGTGCCTTCAAACAGTCATGTCACACTGTCCTTACCAGCCTGCAGTTCACCGTGCATGTTTTCATCACGTGGTTTCTTCCATGCTGCTGCTGGTGTCGTCAGTGTGGTTTCAGTGTTAATGGTTCAGTTGCACTGTCTTTTGCCTGCTGTTAATTCTTCAAGTCCACGACGTTCTGTCGGTCTTCATCAGGAGATTAACTGTCCTTTGAGCTTCTTCTCAGGATGGGGACAAAGTGAGAGGTCAAGCTGTAAAATTTTAAGCCAAAACCTGGCCTGTTTTCCTCCCAATTCTGTTAATCTATGGTTTTGCCGCTGTACTCAAGGTTCCAGGTTGAGAGAAGTCCACCTGTATTGACACACTAAAGCATACAATTAATATCCTTTTCATTTCTTTTCTTAAAACTTCCATTTGCTTCATCTGCCTAGAGTTTAACTCGTCTGTTTTCTCTCTCTGGGTGCTCACTTGTCACAGTGAGTCTCCTTTTATGGGCATGTAAAGTTCCTGTCACACACACCAAAAGCAAAAGCCTGCGCTTCGTGTCTACTTTGCACAGAGTGTACTCAGAATCAACAGAATCAGCACATACACACTTAAGATTATAACAAGCATTCAAAAGCATTTAAGATTATAGATTCAACTCAACAGTTTAAAGTGGTTATAACTGCACCTGTAATAAAGGCTAATTGGGTGCCAATATGTTTAAACATCTAACTACAATATCAATGCTGTAGATTATATTATTAATGCAATGGTAATGATGATGATTATTAACAATAGCAGCAAAATAATTTCCCTGCTCTCCACAGTACCACAGAGGTTGTAACACAGAGGTTTGGCCTGCCTTGGATCTGAGTAAACAAATGCCAATGTTGCACAAACACACACACACAGACACACACACACACAGCAAATCTGCATTTATTTGTCCCACAAGTGCAAAATCTGCATTGTCATTGCAAAAAAAGTGGACAGTGCAAGACAAAAGCAGCTAAATAAAAACTGTACAAAGAGCACGGTATAGAAAGTGCACTATACAAACAATCTGGAAACATAAATATGGACACGTGTATTCAAAAATATTGGTGTGTGTATACACACACACACACACACACACACACACATATATATACCTATCTATCTATGTGTGTGTGTGTGCGTGCGTGCGTGCGTGTGTGTATATATATATATATACACACACACACACATCTATATATATGTAGATATAGATGTGTGTGTGTGTATAACTAGACTTTATGCATATTATGTAAGGTGTGGCTATATAAATGTATGTACAACTCTGTGTATATGTTTATGGACAGGTATGCAATGTAGTGACAAGGATTGACAAGAACTAATATTGCATATCAGAAATATTGCACATAGAAACTAACATGGTGTATTGTACGCTGCAGGTAAGGAAGGAAAGTAGCCTTGCAGGGAAGGAAAGACCTGAATCTCTCATGGTTGAGGGTTGGGGGAGGGTGTGTTTGCACAACAAAAGCAGGAGAACAATGGAGCTGAAGACCTGTGAAAATCTCAGCGGGGTGCCAAGAGGTGTTAGGGTCGGGGGAATTTATGCAAATTTGCGCAGGGCTAGTAAATCTAGTAGTAGGGACTTGCACCAGGGAAAAAAAGGCTCAGTAATTCTAGTGTTAAACTGAAGATTAATGAAGTAATTGAGTTAAGTCTTCTTGACTTACTAGGTCTAGTAAATGATTTTCCTTCAGGGATGGCATCCACTATACAGATTCTTACACCCTTGCAACACTTGACAGCTTTCCTCCAGGCTTAATCCTGTGTGGGTAACTGAGGGTCCATTAGCAGTGTTCCAATTCTTCTTTGAGCTTTTTTTCATTTGTCATTTGTAGTTTCAGGAGGTCTTTCTTATGAAGGTCCAAGACTGATCAGCCAATACCTGACTTTGCTTCTACCTTCAGTGTGATGGTAGGTTCAGAAGGGTGGTTTCCACAACTTTAATGTAGAAGGAGGTAAGTCTCCCATTTTACATAGGTCATTGAGTCAAATAATGCCCTATCTAAAACTGAATTTCATGAACTCTGGGACAACACTGAAGTTTGCTACATTGATACAGGCCACTACTAATTGGTTAGATGCAATTATGCCACTCTTTGTATAGGGAAACCACTCGTTGTATCGGCCGATCTCTTTCTGTTACACCTGAGCAGCATCAATTTGCAGGTTATTAGCTTGTGTTACAACTGTCTGACATTCTACACTCTCCTTCAAGCCAGAGCACAAAGTCCACCAGGTTATAGTTGCCATCTGTAGAGGCTGAGCAGGCAATGCCGCTCTGCAGGAAGTTTAATTAACAAGCCTGTACTTATGAAGCACAGCCTAGCTCTAATTCACAACATGGACACAATGTGACCAGATGTCGTACCTTTTTTAAACCACACACAACAGTTAAGGGTAGAAAGTTTGATTAGATATCTTAAAAGAAGCCACTTCCTAGTTTGAAAGGTCCTCTGTTTGTCATTTTGTCTATTCCTGCTGAGTCCCATGAACCTTTTACAAGTTCAAAGCGAAAATACTTGCACAAAGGATACATCAGTGGATCCTCAATTATAGTCCCTCCAGACAGCCTTCTCTCTCATCTCTCCTGCACCACTTTAGGAATGGAGACATCCTTCAGTGTGGTATATTGAGACTGAAAAAAGTACCTCATCTTCCTGTTGGTGTGTGTTAGTCTGTTTTCCAGTTTACTTCCTGCTTTATTTAATATAATTTCATTTCATTTCTCACTGTTTTTATTCCCACCCTTCAGATGTGCTCTATTATTGCTTTGCCCACTATAAATTATTAATCCTTTATTTATCCAGGTAAAAAATCTCATTGAGATTAAAAATCTCATTTCCAAGAGAGACCTGGCATCATGGCAACAAAAGTCACATACCACATAGGTATATAACATTTAAAAAGTGATGTTTGTAAATATGATGTTTGTAAGTTCTCCTGTAGTGTTTCTCACCTTGTAGCTTTCCCTGTTTTCTTCCCCTCTTGAGTACCTATGTTTGGTTTGTTTAGTTAGTTTATTGGATTTTTCTGTCCATCCATCTATCAACTTTTCCTCTACTTATCCAGTTCAGGGTCTCAGCAGGCAGGAAGGATATACTCTGGAAGGGTTTTAAGGCTAACACAGAGAGACTGACAGCAGTTCATGCTCTCATTCCCTTAATGTCAATAATTTAAACCTTTAAAATCCAAAGGAAAAGAACTGTTGAATGTGTTCTTTATTTAGAAAAACACCCTAAATAAAACAGCATCACAGCTACTAAACAAACATTGTCCTTGCGGTAATACTGCCTTTTTTAAAAATGTTACAGCAGATACTTGACCCAGCAGCAAAATGCTAAGACTCTAAGAAAACTGGACTAATGATTTACACATGTTACTGATAGAAAAGATGGTGAGAAATACATTTTACGGTTTCTCAGTCAACTGGAGACTAATTAAGTAACAGGAAAGGATGCTATGTTGCAGGAGGTGGAGATGTAACGGAGACTGGCAGGCAGTTTGAGGAGTGAAATGTGGACAAGGATCTGGAAAAGCTTAAAATATAAGAAATGCACACAAATGGAAAAACAAATAAGCACGACCTTTGAGTGCAGCAAAGGCAAATAGACAAACATCCTGCAAAATCAAATACAGAAATGTGATGCAAATAGTAGAACTAATATGGGAAATGTTTGCCCGGTGAATCTTCACATTTTAACCATTTCCAGAATCACTAATGAGTGGATGACTTCAGTGATGTCAAAACTAACAAAAACAACACTTTTAGATTCGTCCGGTATATCTGAGAATAACATATGTTAAGTATTGGGACACAATAAATACTTTTTAGGTTTAATATATAGCATTGTATTATGAATTTCACTCACAAATAAACAGGAAGAGAGCAGGAATCGCTCAAAAAAGGTAACACCTATAATTTGTGAAACAGCATCTGCTGATTAAAATTATGTGATGTTTTTAGAAGCTGCAGAAAAGCTACCGAACAACTGAACTTTCAAAATCTGCAAATCACGGACAGTCTGTTACCAAAAATCACTTTCTCTCATGTCGGCAGAATTTGAAAAAACAACTGGACAAAAAGCAGGAATGATGAAGGCTTTTTAACATACAGCGTTTTGTACATAATTAGCATCACAGTAAGAACAGATGGTGAAAATGTCATAAATTAGTGAAAGTGCTGCAAGAAATCAAAGCAATTTAAAAACCATTCATAACAAAATGGGTTTCATAGTTCTCTTATATTGGCTCCAGTCTCACATTACATTACATTACCATAATGGCATACCTCTTGGTGGAAATGATAAAACTGAACACCAGCCACCTGAAGAGAAGTTAATGAATGATAGCAAAACCTTAACTCACCCATAGCCATAGTTTCTCTCATCTCCTACCTTTTGTTTAGTCATTCTAAGCCTTATGCCTCCATGTTTACACAGTGGCCCGTGTAACCAGACAAATACTCTCACAATGAGCCACGACGCAGCTTGAAAATTATTTCCTTCTAAGTAGCATCAAAATGAAAATAACACAATAGAAGCTCCTTGCCCTGCTGGCACTGTTAGCACAAGAGGGCCGAGTTGTTCTGTACGCTTGATTTGCTTGACCTTTTAGCTCTGCTTTTCTAATAACAAACAAGCTTAGACACCCACACCAGCAAACACACAAAGCAGGAAAGGCAAATGACACACCGAACATCTCAGTATGTAACTGATAGTTTTGCAGCCAGTATTGTGCTCCATTAGGTTTCTGATAGGCTTTTTGACTGAAGAAACATCTCAGAGAGAGATATGAATAATATAATATAAGACGGCGTGTTTAATATTAAACAAAGCGTGTTTGTATGTAAGACATGTTGCGTATGGGTTTAACAACAGATTGAGATAAAGGAGTGATGAAATGACACTCCTTTGGTCTTTAATGTCTGGCAAACTGACTAAAAAATTATGAAAAGGTAAATACAAGTGCACACAAAAACAAATGTGCACAGTTGTTCCTGATTTTACCTTTCTATCTAAGCTCCCTTTTAGACTTCACCTTTCATTTTTAGCTAAAAAAAGTGGCACTCTGTCATCTTCCTAATACTCCCATCTGTTTCATCCCTCTCAGTATCCCTTCCTTACCTCTCTTTGATTTCTCAATTCAAAGAATTGTCATCTTGTCTTTTGCTATGAGCTTCTTCCTCCCCACACTTTCTGTGGCATTCACTTCTATACTTGGCAGCATGGAAGTTCCAGCTCCTGCCACAGAAAAAAAACCCTCCCAATCATCAATAAGTGAACAGATGTTGTATGAAGTGACGGACACAAAGGGACTAAGAGAGTGTGCAGTTGTCAGAGATGTGACAAAGAGAGCATATGAGTCATCTTCTGTGTGGTCTCATTTTTCTGCACGTCATGTAGGCTGATAGACAGGTAACATCGTCTATAGTTCACCTATCTGTCAATTAGTAGTTGTGCTGCTGTATTTTACTCACTGAAGCACCAGCATAATTTATTTTTAATGTGTTTGCCATAATAAACTTTGAAACAGAATAGTGCATGTGATGGACAGACTGCACTGCAATTCCTGTTTTTTGGGGGTTTTTTTTATGTCAGGCTGCATTTAAACAGCTTTAAATGTCAAAATCAGCTTGTTTCACTTTGAGCAGGGGATTTCCTGATTACACATGTGACATGCAATTATCTCATTTAAATATATTATATATGATTAGGGTGGGTCTTCGGTGTAAACCACAGGAGAGGGGTAAACTGGTAGTCCTTCCAGATTTTGCAATAATTTTCCAAAAACCTCCAGATGACATTTTTTGAAGACTGATCTTTCTGTTAAATGATTAATTATGTTTGACATACAAGTCTTGCGGAGACAATGGGCTTTTTCTGGGTTCAAATTCAAATTGAAGCAAAGCATAATGATTACAAGCACTAGCAGTGAGTAAAAAAACAACAACACGTGTATATTAAAGTCAAACACAAAAAAGAACTAATGTCCTGTTCCTCATTACAGCTAGGATATTTTGTGGTCTGCGATCTATAAATTACTAGATGACAAATATGGTTTTACAGATTATTCAATGACTGATGGTAAACTCCTTCCAAGAAAAAAAAACAAACAAACTCTACAAATGTTTTGCTCTATGTAACATTTGTGTCGCCATTGAAATGGCTGCACTCACAGGACCTCTGGGCTTTGAATCCGGAATAAATTTCTGTCCTAAAATTGATTAATGATGGTCCAGGGAACTCGGTGCACCATTACCCTTGATGGGCGTATTGCTGAGCACCAGAGTAAGTGCAGGGTTGGCACTGAGGTTTTCTGGATAAGAGGTGGTCTAATGTTTGACCCCAAACATGACAGACATACTTTATAAGCTCACAGATGTTTTCTTTCTGTTTTATTATACAGCAGAGACGTTTACCCAAACGATCACATCAGTTTTATTTTTTTTTTAAATCACGAAGGCTTTGGATACCTATCCTTCACGGATGTAGTGAAGGAAGGAATGTAGAGGGTTAGTGTGACAGAAGAGGATGTTAGGGATGGGAAGAGATGGAGACAGATTATCTACTGTGGTTATGGTGACCTCTAAAATGACCAACTAAGAAAAGGAAAAACGGGGGAGGTGGAAGCTTCTTCATCTAAGAGCATATGGGGAACAATGTTGAATTTAAAACCACTGAAAACATTTCAAAGTGGAGATAGAGAGAGAAAACAAGGTAGTACAGCAACTTAATTTAGTGATCCTGGCTTCCTAACAGCAGTTTATTGTCCCCATTGTGTTCCTATGTCCCCAGGCTTCTGGCAACACCACTTTTCAGTTGGCATCCTTATAACAAAAACATTAGATGAATGGGATAAATCTGTCACTTTTTGGTGTGATCAGACCTTTCAAAGTGATGAAACGTCTCACCGAGTGTCATGTGTCTCAAAAAATAGAAAAGAGGAACTGAAGCTGAAACTTTTAAGTTTAGTGAAGAATTTCTTGTGCCTGTGAGAGTAACGGATGGATATACATATAAACATATAACCTTGGACATTAAATCAGAAAGTAACTTTTTTGTGTGCAATTATTAATAGAAGTTGTTAGCGTCACTGTGGTGTTTGCACTCTTTTGCAAGTTGTGAGATTATGCTGTGAGAAGGAGAGTGGGGAAGAGAAAGTCAGCCTGAAGCCTTTGCAGACATTCTGTTTATATTTGTGTTACGATGTATTCTTGCAGAATTGTGCCCTTGTTTGTTTAAAAGCCGAAGACCTCCTGTTGAGATTATGAGTTTTTTGTTCCAGACAGCGAGGTCTGCCAGGGAACAAAATGAGGAGCAGGTGTGTTGTGATATCAAAGGCCACGCTGTCGGTGGTCTGCACTTATCACAGCTTCACAGCATCAGCTTCTCTCTCTTCCCCTGGAACCTCATAGCAATCTCTACTGGTCCTTCTACGTCTTTTCGCTGCTCTTCTCAGTCCTCTCCACTTTACCCGGCATCACGCTGATCCTCCTTTCTTCTTTTCCTCATCTCATTCTCTGACAAGAATTGAATTGTGCATTTCCAGTAATGATAGCCTCCAAAAGGGTAATACAAAGTCTAAACGTGCCAGCAAACACAGGCTCCTAATATATGATTCATAAACATTTCAAAAACATGTTTTCTCTCTACTTAAACTTAAGTAAAAACATGATTCAAAAATTAAATTAAATTAAATTAAATTACATTTTACTACAGTTTTCTACAGGTGCTTTACACTGTATGGTAAATGACCTCCAATGCTAACAATCATTTGATCCCCTATGAACAAGCACTTGGGGGTGGTGAGAAGGAAGAACTCGCTTTAAACAGGATGAGATCTCAAGCAGAACCAGGACCAGAACCGGGATTAAGTATGGGTAAGGCTGAGGGTGAGGGGGGAAAAAAGAGAAAAAAGGACAGCACAGAGAATAAACAGGAAAAAGACAAATTTTGGTAAAAATGCTCAGTGCATTATGGAAAGTCCCCTAGGAACCTGAAAATAGCTAGATAAGTAAGGACTGGTTCAAGAAACCACAGACTAAGCAGAATTAATACACTTTTTACTTTTTCCATACCATAAAAAAGTAGTGAATGAAAACAAGTTATATTTCATGTTTCCTTTCCTTGTGTACTGCAAAAACAATGATCAATAAGTAGTTTATGTTTTCCACAGTTGGTTTCTAAACACAAAGTGCTTTTTTGTTTAACTGTATCCAAGCCAGGTATAGTTGAATCACACATCTATAATCCTGTAAAGCTGTTTAACCTATTTCATGTGAATTCATGCACATTAATAAGTCAGCAAAAATAATACATTTCAATTACTTAGGTTAATTTACCGAGCAACAGAAAAATGCAGATCATTTGTAAAATACTGAAACATTGCAAATGGCTTGAAATATTTCAATATATTTTATTTAATGATTTTTTTTAATTAAGTGTTTAAGTTAACAGCAGTTATAACATGGAAGGCTACAACTACACAACAACAGACCATTAAACCATTAGTAATTAATTCACCTGCTCAGTCAGTCACTCCAGTCGTTCACAGCACAATATCTTTGCATTTTTTATATCAGAAAATATATAAGTGATTAGTAGATAGTACAAATACAACAAACATAATTATGTTTTTGTTTGCTTTACACATTGTCTAAACACAACAACAACCTCTTAACCATTCGACTAAACATCATGCAATGCAATTAGAGTCTAAGACAGACAATTTAATCTAATTTGGCATATTGCCCAATTTTTCATACACCCCTGAAGCATGTTTTGTGTAATCACTCAATATCACTGTTCCTTTTCACTATTGAAGGCAACATTATGAAAATGAATGATTTATTTAAAAAATAATCCAGAAAAATATCAGGATTCAATCTGAAATGAAAATATCTTTTACTGAGACGTTGCGTATGTTGTTTGGGTTTTTTTATGGTTAAAGATTAATATTTTTGCTTGAAGTTAAAATTTTCATCGCTTTGAGCAAAAAACAGATTAAATGAAAAAAGATAATTTATTTATGTTCAGAAGAAACTCATTCCTGCTTTTCTCTCTCTTGCACATTCCTAGACAATTACTGGCCTGTTATTGCAGTTAATGTAATTTCACACTATTTTGTAAGCCGTAATGAGCCTCATATAATCTCTGCATTGAATTATTCCTCTCTATCACAGCCATCTCTTGTTGACAAACATTCTTGTCAATAACAGGATTTTCCCTGCTTGGCATCTAACTGTGTTCACGCTGCAGAGCTGGAATAAGTACCTGATTAGATGGAATATGAAGTCAGCCTGGTGTATGACCGCTAGACTGTGAAGCATGGCCTCATTGGAATGCACTGGATTACTTTCTCAGGATCAGTTGACTTAATTTGGTTTCTGTCTTCTGTCTCATTCAAAGGGCAATATTTATGTAATGATGATTAAAGTGCGGTTCACTCAGGGTGTGAGAAGGTTGGTCTCGAGCCATGTTAATTGCCTCCCAGAGCTCCTCTGCCTTTTTAAGATTAAGGCTATGTCCAGTGGCGTGCACAGACATTTTGGGGGGCAAGTGCTCCAGGGGGAAAAAAGGGCACTTTTTGCATATGTGGAAAACCTTTTCTTTGTATAATAAAAAAATCGCACAGGTTAAATGCAATTTGACTTTTATTTTCTCCTTTCTCAGCCTCTCTTTCCTAGGCATTATGCTTGCTGAAATTAGTAAATAAATAGACCAAAATGTATGAGAACGAATAAGACTGACTGTGGTCATTACAAGAACAGGGCAGAATGGTCGTTTTCACAGGCAATTGGGAACTGCCTATTTTTCCTTTAGCAAATTAATGTGTTAATGTTGCCAATATGTTACACCAAAAAAAATTAACATGTCTAACCAGTGCTTCTCAAAACTTTTAACATGCACCACCCCCAACACCGTACCCTTCAAACTACCAATAACAACGTCACTGTTCTGTCACAATCAGGTCACAACACAGTGCGTAAATGTCTGCGAGCATCGCTGAGTCAGTAACAACCAGTTAGGCTAAAGACTGCATCTTTAGACAGTTGGACGGTGTTCTAACTTTCTCACAGGAGACACCTACTAAAGACAGTCAAAGACATTAATTTCAATCTTACCAAAGTAGGACAGTAGTTGACGTTAGTTATGGAAAGGCTAATCCACAAAAACGGAGAAACGTCCATAATTCTATTATTCATAATCATGTCAAGGTTTTAGGTTTTTCTGCAGTTCCATCTCTAAAAAGTGTGATGTCTTCCCGTCACTGACTTCAGTTTGAAAACTTTGTATTTATTCACAGATTTCCGTGAGATCATCCTAAAATTTGTAACGAAAAATGGGCTCAAAAGAGCCCTCTGCCTAACGGCATGTAGCCTATAGCATAACGTGATATTTTCAATAGTGTGTGCAAAAAGGTCGGAATTGATGGAGAGTGGGGTTGCCTAAATGGTTTAGGTTACATTTTAAATGTGTCGTTTTTTTGTTTATCCATATGGATGGATGGAGGGGGCAAGCTGGCAAAGTTTGTCATGTGCAGTTTCTGACAGGCTACTTCACAACAAAACAATTGCAGGTTGGTCTTAGAGGGCAAACAGAATAATTTCACTCGATTCATGGGTTACCTGACTGGTTGGGAAGGGAAAGAGCTGCCGTGTTGTCCGCCGTGGCTCCCAGTCGCTATAGTTAGCCTACTATGCCTACTCCAAGTAGTCCTATGTCATGCCGCTGCTACACGCCTCACAACAAATGAACTGCAAGCGTGTTCACGTGACACGGTGACAGTGAAAAAGCGACAGGGTTCGGGTGTCTTTGAAGAAGGGGCACAAATCAAGCCATTATTTTCACACCTTTTTAAATCGCGCAGCTTTAAAAAAAAAAAAAAAAAAAAATCACGTCTTTCAAAAGGGCACTTTTTTGGACTGAGGGCAAAAGGGCAAGTGCTTCAGCACCACCTCGTCTCTATCTGTGCACGCCAGTGGCTATGTCCACACGTATTTTTGAAAACGCAGATTTTTCTATGCGTTTGCACCTTTTGTCCACACGTAAACGGCGTTTTCGGTCACTGAAAACGGAGATTTCTAAAACGCCTGCCAGGGTGGATATTTTCAAAAATACCCGTGTATGTGTGGACGTAGCCTAAGATAGCTTTCAAACATGACATCTGACTCTCTCTTTGGGCAATTTACATGCTCTTTACCTTTTTCATTGTAGCATTCAGAAATGTAATGTCTTCTTTCACTGTTACTGCTGGTAATAATTTCTAAAATATAACCTCATGTCACTATATAAATCACTGAATCGTTACTAATGCAGCAGCCTTGCAGTAAATTGTCTTCATCATTTCGAATGCAAATGTTTTTTGATATGTTTAACCTTGATATGCTTTAACATTTTGAAAAGAAGGTAAACATATTTGCATTTACTATCAGCATAACAAGAAAATGTTTTAATGTTTTTGTACACATGTTCATACTCACTAATACTGCATCACTACACTACTTACTTTTACTATGTTCAGTCATTGGGTGAGTACAAGAAAAAAGTTTTTACTTGACTGTAGATATTTGGTTTTGTGCTAGCATAAGGGAACAAACTAATATCTTCTATGGGTGCTGTTCTGCAGTTTAATACAGTGGTATGTACTGCCTCAGAGCAAAAGCTCAACTTTTATGTGATATCCAAATATGTACCAGCCAAAGTACTTAATTTATCACTGCAGGAGGTAACTAACTATGATTTTTCCACAGGCCTTACCGATGTAGCTGTGACTGAAGCATATCTTGGATGGGGTGTACCTCATAGCAGGGTACTGTATTTTTCGGACCATAAGGTGCACTGGATTATAAGGCGCACTGTCGATGAACGGGTCTGTTTTCATACGTAAAGCCCGCCGGATTATAAGTGAAACAGTCAGATAAATAAAATTTCAGCTGCCCTATTCCCATGTTGTTGCAGTATATTAATGACTAACCTCGTATTGTGGATGGATTATCGCAGTTGTTCTTCTGACTGAAGTTTGGTCCGTTTACAGCATAAGTGTCAAACTCTGGCCCGTGGGCCAAATTTGGCCCACAGCCTAATTACATTTGGCCCGTGAAGCCATACCAAATTACTATTAGAGCTGGCCTACTGGTATTATACAGCTAATATATATATTGTTTAGTATTAAGCTTTGCTTGTTCCATATTCAGTTTTTCAGCAAAACTTGTTTGAGTCCATAAGAAAAGATTCATTCTTATATCTGGAGGAATAAATATATTTCAATAAATATTAACGTTAGCCCGCGACTTTGTTCCAGTTTTGAATTTTGGCCCACTGTGTATTTGAGTTTGACACCCCTGGTTTACAGCATCCTGCCATGCGATTGCATCTGTCCTTAACCATCGGGAACCCTCTCATTAACTAGTGGGGGAAAAAAAAATTAGCGTTCATCCTCTAGCTTCACTGTGTTTGTTATGCTAACATAGCTGTGTCGCTAGTGATCACGTAGCACATCATTATATACCAGCTAGCCCAACTTCAGTAACCCTACAAACGTCACTGCTGTTTAGTTTTCTGTCTTCATTTATGTTGGAAGTTATAGCAGAGCTGTATGTTTTAATTTTTTCAGAAATCTCTTAGTCAGAACATGCTATATCATGTTTAGGTGGAAACTAACGAGCTAACTTCCTGCTAACTTCTAACTCCGTTAAATTTAATAAATTCTGTTTTCATGGATGTCTGGATGTTAAACTTAATTGTTACACCTGGTAAAGCAGCAACACTGATCATTTTATTAAAGATAAAAGAATTTAGACAATTTTTACCTCTCAGTGATGCTGCAGTGTTCGATTGAATTTGAGACCTGAAGCTGACTGAGTTTTGAACCCAGATTACTCCGCGAGGCTCCTGACCAGTGTTGCCAACTCCTCAGTAAGGAAAATTGCTATTGGTTGTCCTAAAAGTCGCTAGAAGTCGGTAAATGACGTCATCGCCTAATTTGCATAATTGGTCATGCTAATCTAATTGTAACCTATGTTGTTGGAGAGAGAAATAACATCGTGGAAGAGACATAAAGTGAGTAAAAAACGTCCTAAATGCATTTAGTTTATTTAGAACTACAAATTAAATTTGTTTTAGCAATTATTGTTTTTTTTAATGTCACAATTCCAACCCTGCTCCTTTACCTGGGCTTGGACTGGCAAAAGTGACCCGAAATAGGCACTCTGGTGGAGTTACTTTGTGTGTGTGTTTATAAGTAGTTTTAAACCATGTGATCCACAAAACAGCATAAGAGTAAAAGAAGAACTGACTGCGTTACAGCACCCACTGCTTTTTGAGAGTAAAAGCGATACGCGCTTTCATGTCTTTTTTTAGTGACTTTTTTTTTAGAAAAAAAGTCGCTAAGGGGTCTGAAAACTCGCTAAATATAGCGACAAAGTCGCTAAGTTGGCAACACTGCTCCTGACTACGGTAGCCGTAATGCTCTGACAATCCATCAAGCGGTGTGGCTTCGTAGCTTACCAAAGTCGTACTAAAACATTTTCTGACAGATTTTGAGTGCCGTGTACCACATAAAATCGGTTCGAGGTCAGTAAGCACAACCAGAATTCATACATAAGGTGCACTGGATTATAAGTCTCTAGGGGCCACCGCATATATTTATATATAAACATATATAAATAAAACCACTTTTTTTTACGTTAGTAATTCCTTTTGTGCATAATTTTATATTATTGTTAATAATAAATTAATTAAAGCAACAAAACAACCTGAAGAGCCGGTTCGGAGCCGAAAGAGCCGGCTCTTTTTAGTGAGCCGAACCGAAAGAGCCGGATCTCTAAAAAAGAGCCGGAAATCCCATCACTACACTGAACTGGACCTCTGGACCACGAATGTGCCTTTTGGAGGATTTTTTTATATACTGTATTTTCCGCACTATAAGGCGCACTTAAAATCCTTTAATTTTCTCAAAAATCAACAGTGCGCCTTATAGTGCGGAAAATACAGTATATAAAAAAAATCCTCCAAAAGGCACATTCGTGGTCCAGAGGTCCAGTTCAGTCAGTGATCGAAAAGCCTAGCCCACAGTGATCAGGTACAACCAGCTGCTCAAATACTTTTAATCAAAGCGCACTCTAATTTTTAGCCATAACAATAATAAGAAGAGCAAAAAAACAGAAAAAAAACCCAAAACATAAAAAAATCCACATACAGTTTTTACTGTAAGGTAAATTAACTTTAGCTTTGGAACTAGACTCTAACATGTTATTTTCATGGCTGAAGATGAACATTTTAAAATGGGAGTCTATCGAGATTGGCTTACTTTTAGAGCCAGTCCCAAGAAATTGCAGTTTCTGGCTCTTCTGTAGTGGTTTAATTATTCAGCCCCCAGAGCATTTGACTTGACTCCCACTTATTTCCAACTGATTCTTACTCTCCTCTCTTCCTATACACTCCAAACTGCTGCATGCATGCCAAAAGAGTATGCCTGGGTGCCAGATATGTTTGACATGTACCAGAATCAGATTAGACTTTGTGCTTGTTAGCCTGTTGGCCTAAGGCAATATTCATGGCTGCCTGCAGACTTTTTAAGAATTGCTGTAGCAGTTTCATTGATTAAAAGACAAAGAAGAATATTGTTTTTCTGCACATTTGGTAGAAGAATATTAACTTAAGGTGTGGTGCACTTAAAAAGTGCACCACACACCAAAACTCTAAATAGATATTTTATATTTCAGAGGTTTTATATTGAGAAAATTAATCCCTGACCCTTACAGGATACTTTGACTGACACTTCCTACAGAACCCTGGAGGGAGATTATATCAAGTTGAGCTTTTTTTTTTTTTTTAAGTTGAATGAACATAGATCCTATATCAGTAGCATCAGTCCAGTTCCAGTTGAAGTATAACTTATGGCTGAGTTTGTGCTAAACTAGGAAGTGTTTCCATATGTAGGATATAGTGAAAGATACTCAAGACTAAAGTGAAAGAATCTGTAAACCAAAATGAATCTGGATGCTAGTTTGAACGACTCTGAGATGAAAACTTACATATAGTCATGTTCATTGCCTCTCAACAGTATTCAAAAGGAGGGATTTAATCATGTTCTGTAATTGTGTTTCTTTAAAAGTCATATATAGTCATAGTCATTGTAACGCTAATCACTGACTACTGTCGTCAGCTGTGCAGATAAAGATGGTTGTAAAAGTCACAGCCAGAGTGGCTCGAATGATTCGAGAAGTTGTGAGCTTCCTGTTCAGTGTAGATAAGAAAGAAGGCTGCAACCTTGAAGCTCGAAAGAAAAAGTGAGTTTGTTATTTGAGGTAATACGTTTTCTGAAATTAAAAAAGAAAAGACATGCTGAACTAATTCAAATAAGGTTATGTAACCACAATGAAATGAGGCAAAATAACAATTCAGTGCCATCTAAAGCTTTAAGAGGAGAATATGTATACATAGAGAACAAATAGTATGCAACATGAAAGGGGTCACTCATAGTGATGAACCCACACAGAATTACTATCACACTAAACAAGAGGCATTTCAGCTTTTTTCAGCTCATACACAACATGCAGTTTTACTGTTTTGGTTCTGCTGTCGTCTGTGTTGTTTGTATTGCAGATCAAGAAGGAGTATGAACAAGTATAAACTGCAAAAGCTGCACCTTATTTCCGTAATGCAGCGCTCTACAAATATCCAGCTCTGCCACTTCTGCAATGCCAGACCACTTCAGTCTAACCTTCAGGCTTTCTTCTTTTGCAGATTGCTGTTCTTCTTCAGACAATCATGTATTGCCTATATCTTGATTATTCTTGCATTTCCCCTCTCTGTCTGACTCCATCCTCTGACTTCCTTCAGTTTACTTGGGTTTTTTTTTCCTCTCAGCCATCACCAAAGCCTCCCTCACTGCTCTGCAGCCTCATCCGCACTCCATCATCCTTTGACACACAACTTTTCTTGTCTTTTCTGTGTCTACTCCTGCAATAAGTAATTCAGACCCATTTCATACAAATGAACATTCATTTGTTCTCAGATGTTCTCCTTAGGAACTGAAAACAGTGACTTCATTGTATAAATGAAACAGTTTCCATGTTTTAAATATAGGAACAAAACTTCTGAAGTGAAAGGTAGAGTTCACAGCAAGAGTTTCCTCATATATCTCATGTATTTCTGTATATATCTGTTCTTTCTGTGTTATTTTTGCTTCTGTCCTGTCAGCCTGAAATTTTCTGTCTGCAACCTAAGCAGTATCATGTGACTGTGGATGTACAGTAGAGAAATCTTGAGCAGCCTGCATTTATGTGCACACTAACACACAGTTTTTGTTGCATTTATTTTGCTTTGTGTGTTACATATGTATGGAACTACATCTGTACACCAGTGTCAAAAATTATAATTAGACCTGCGTGCTCACAGATCAACCGCTTATTATTTGTGAAATCATCCATTTTGAAAATTTGATAAAGACTTGTACCAGCCTGTGCAAACTCCAAAACTAAACCAAAACAAAACCTTTTGAGATTATAAATTCATTTTTGAGGCATAACAACAAAATTAATGAAATCTTATCATCTTCTGTGACTCTGTGTAAACCTTGTGAATTGTATGTGTGTGTGTCTACTAGGTTTACATATTTTTGTGGGGATCAAAAACTGGAAGTTTACTTTTTTTGTGGGGACCAGCAGGCCTTATGGGTACAAAATCTGCATCCCTGAGAGTTTAAAGGTATTTTTGAGACTCAAAATGTATTAGTGTAACAATTAGGTTATGATTAGGGTTCATTCATTTTTTTAATGAATTAGTGTAAGCAGCTAGTGTGTGTGTGTGTGTGTGTGTGTGTGTGTGTGTGTGTGTGTACAGTCACAACAGTTTAAAGGTTTGAAGTTCAAGTTCAAATCAGACCATCCACATTTGTGTTCATGGCTAGGATCAATGTGAACGTTATTGTCTAGACAAGGAAAAGAGGCAGATTATTGGGATACAGCCAACACCGGGTTTATGGAGTGGGTGGGGTGAAATGAAACAGTGCCTTCAGTGAAATGCTTTGATCATTTTTAACACTCTCGTACTTAATTAAAAAGAAGTTCTTTAATGAATCTGTTTTTTTTTAAAGGTAAGGCGTGGCCTACATTACCAGCTGATCCACATATTTTTGACACATCCTCTACGTGACAGTATGCAGCTGCAACATGGAGATGTGGATCTCCAAACTGTGTGGCAGAGCATCCAAATTGAAAGTAAATTCAAGTTAATAAGCAACTTCAGCTCACGTTCATTAAAGACCCATATAATGAATTGTCGATTCCATCTCTTCCCTGACATTTTGTGTCACCTCCATTCTCAACAAAGCAGAATATGTTTTTGTAAATTCTATTTTCCTAACTGGATCTCACTCCAAAGGTAATTAGCTTTTTGGCCTGTGTTGGTATTAGGTCTTCATTTTTCATAATTAGAACGAACCAAGAGGAGCACACACAAAATAGAAAAAGATGCCCTGGAGTACAGCAGATATTATTTTATTTCTATTCTCTTTTATACCAAAGGCAGAAGCAATGGTGCTGTCTCCTCAAAGCTATCATCTTTATATGCTGAAAGAAGACTGTTTTTATTTCACAAACACACTGTTAACCCTTCAACAAAATACAAACAAAACCTTACTGGTTAAAAAGTGATGACTAAAATATCATTTTGTGTCCATAATATTCAAGGTTTATTGATACAACATTGGTTGTAACATCTTTTATTACTTACATTTCTTCTTGAGACACAAATCCCTTTGGGTTCTGCCAAATCAAACTTGTGGAGCTACCCACTGTGTTGACCCCCCGAATAAGGGAGCAGCTGAAGGTAGCTTTATTCTGCAATATCTCAGCTATGACCGCTATATCTGTACTCTCTATACTGAGAGAAAAAAAGGATTTTTTCTCACAGTGTCATTTTTAAATAACACAAAGCAACCTTAATGTGTGTCAGCCACAGTTTTTAGAAACCTACATTTGTGACCTGTCCTGTATGTCTTTGTACAATAGAAGGAAAGCCTCTTTGTGACAGTCCTAATGCCTAATCCATTGTTCCAACCTCTGATGTAACTGACACATCATGACTGCAGAAAATAGCTCAAATAGATGGCTCTGCAAACTCACATTAAATTTTGTCATGAGGACAAGAGAGAAAGAATTTCACTGCTCACTCAGAGAAACTTTTATAGAAATACGGGTGCAGGTGAAACTGTAACCATGCTCACTTTACCCAAAAGACTAGACACAAGTCCTAGTGTACCTTGGCTTTCACCCTATGTCTCCATCCTCCCCCAAGATTCTGAGTTGAATAAGTGGTTAAGTGGTGAGTAATGTGTAAACAGGATTTTAGTGTAGTTAGTCAAGAGGAGGGTAGATGCATCGTAAGATAATATTTGGATTATTGCCCAATCTTTGTGGTCCTGTCTTGTAGCAGTGCCCTTAATTAGTGTTTACAACGAGCTCATATAGTGCCCAGCTTTAGGCAATCATGTTCTAATGTAAGTTATTGATCTATAAAGTAATTTCTCTTAGATGCAGTGGCGTAGGAGTCGTGCACAACAAGTGAAGATTGCCAATACAAACTGACGACACTGAATGTACTTAATTGTTTCACACCTGGGGTACTGGCCATGTTCCAGCAGCATATCTCTTTGTCCACTGCTTCTACCAAGTGGACAGTAAGTAATATTGCATGGAGTAGCTTTCAGTTATTTCTCTCAGCTGCAGGCTGTTCGCAACATTTTTATGGGAGCTACGATGCAAAACTTGCTTCAATTAGAATATAACATAAAAGTAAATGACGAAAATAATTTCTAATAAAGATCAGCAATGTGGATTTAATAATGATTACTTTCATTTCTATTTCATTTCACTTAATTTTCCTGACAACTTCAGTCTCTTTCACACACCTGTTTCACTTTTGCATGTGGTAGCCATTCTGGATTTTATGTCACTTTTCATTTCTCATCCTGCTGTGTTAGTTAAACTAACAACTTCATTCGTCATTATAAAGTATTTGATCTCTAAGGACGTCTTTTACAGTGATGGCTGTTTGATAACTACCACACCGAAACTTTGAGAATTTGGTCAAATTTGTCAACATAACAATCACGAGGATGCTTGTTATATGTAATTTGTTGGACAAAGACACACTTTTTTGTAGTTTTGCCTCTGTACACTACAATTAAAAATATAACCAATCAATATATAAAAGAAGTGCAATCTGTCAACTTTAGTTCAGAGAGCATTACAAAAATGTTTGTGTTTGTGTAAATTGCCCATAGGTGTGAATGCGGGAGTGAATGTGAGTGCAAATGGTTGTCTGTCTCTGTGTGTTGGCCCTGTGACAGACTGGCAACCTGTCCAGGGTGTACCCTGCCTCTCGCCCTATGACAGCTGGGATAGGCTCCTGCGCCCCCCGTGACCCTGAAAAGGATAAGCGGATGGATGGATGAAAATCCTTTGAAGTCAATGACTTCCTGAAGACTAGAATCCATAAATATCACCAAGTGCTATGTTTTCTCTATTGTTAGGCCTTTACTGCAGCCACCTTCAGTTGTGTCATATTTGTGTATCTTTAGCATTCAGTTTTGTATTTAATAACTCAAATCAGGCGACTGATCATTGAAGAATATCAAAGTTCTTTGCCTACAGAACCTCTTGGGCTGCTTTTACAGGATGCTTTATATTCCATCCTTCTGGTACAAGTACCTTGGTTACGTCTGTCCAAAGAATTTATAAATTTTTACTACCACTACTACTAATAATAATAATACTAATAATGATACTAATAATAATGATAATGAATCTTCCTCTTAACCCCTGTGCTTGGTACCAGACAACTTTGGTCCTGTTAGCTGTAGTACACTCATACCTCTATGGATCTGGTGCTTAGGCCCTATTTTTGTGCTGCCATGATCAGAGCTTTTGTGCTGTTCTTCAAGCAGGCCTATTTTAGCCACTGGTAGGATATCTTGATACCAGCCATTTCCTCTATCTGTCAATGGTACAGCCCATAAAGGGATGGGACATTGATTCATGACAGTTCCTCCTCTTGTTCCTCTTCAGCGTCTGTCCTCAGCTGCCTGAGGAGCAGCCCATCTCCATGTGTTTCATTCTGGATTGTGCCCTCGACACTTACTAATTCTTGCACTTCCTCTTTCCATTTCTTACTGATAGGGAGTATGTACTGATTGCTTGGATCTTATTCCTGATGTTCAGTGTATTCTTCAACGCCTGTTCTGCCTTCTGATCTGTGGGATACACAGGCACACAGGTTACCCTGCGTGTCTGCAATTCGGCCTTCTGACAGTTCCACCCCTGCAGTCCTGATCACCTTCCCCGTCTCATTTGACCACACTTATCCTGTCTGAACAACATCTCAGTGACCTCTTTGTAGAACATTTCTAAATCTACAATGATTCCTTCTGGTTCCAAACTTTGAACATCCATGACTTTGGAAAGAGATTATAACACATTTAAGAGATAACAGCAGTCCCACTATTTTCCTTTTTTTTTTTGGTCATTTTCATTCTTTTTTTTTTTTAATATCTTCCTGGAAACCTAGAAGATGTCCAAATCTCCTGTAATGCTAAGAATACTTGTTGTTAACCACCATTAATATTTAAACAGAAGCTGTTATTATTTATTATTTAAGATGAATTCTCCCTGTTCACCTGTAAATGAATATGCTCCCTGTATAAAAATGCCGGAAAACCAAACTTCATATCTTCAAAAAGCTGGAAACAATGTGCGAATGTTTCATGCTTTATGTGTGTGTGTGTGTGTGTGTGTGTGTGTGTGTGTGTGTGCATTTTTGAATATGTAAACAGAAATACCTGTCTACTCACATTGTTGCTCCACCTTCTTTTTGTAACATTTATTTGTTCATCCCAGTAACTCTCATCAGAGAAAGCAGCAGGATCCCGTTGGCTCACATAAACGTCTCACTAATTCATCAAGGTAAGGACCGTCTGATCTCTTCTGAAATTATGAAAATACAGAAAGAAAAAAAAAGAAACAAACAATAAAAAACGGTGCTAATACAATATGAAACAAAAGGTTTCTTGTTGGTATAATATAAATAACAAACAGAACAAAATTAAATAAGTTTAATATAAATATAACAAGTAAAAGATCATTCTGTTTGTTATATATGAAAACAACTGATCCAATGCATGGTGGCTTTCTTTGTTTTTGAAAAAAAAAAAAAGACAGAGAAAATGGAAGAATAAAAATGAATAAAATGTGTAATTGTGTTTACTTTTTACAAGTGCCGTTTTATACTTTGCTGTGATTTATAAAACCATTTAACATCTGGTGATGGAATGTGTGTTTATACCACTTTTAAAGAGGCACTGGCCCCTCGCATAGGAAAGTTTTAACTTTTACATTTTTATCAACTCACTGACAGGTTAAATAAGATCTGTTTCGGTGGTGTACACTTTTACATTTAGTTCTTTGTAGGTGACCCATTTTAGCAAGTGCATTTTCTGGATTGCAGATGCCGAAATGGCACAATAGGTGCAGTTATGAAAACATATGCAAATAACACCCTGATCTCTGTGACCTAAAAGATTTAGGATTAGATTTAGGAAAACACATGGTAAGAATAAATACAAGTCAAACAATTATGTTTGGTGATTTCATGAATGTATTTAATATAAATATATACTCATAAGAAATAATTCTTTGGGGATGTTGAAAAAGTTTTTGAATTTTAAATGTAATTAGCATAAAAGGTAATTTGTATCTTTGGAAACAATAGTTTGACAAAGAAAAAGGAAACGTAATATATCAATAATTTACATGCAATGTAAAAAACAGAGAGTAGGAGATGAATTACACATTATCACCATTTCATGCTACCATGATGACGGTTTTCGTCATCTTGCCTGCCAAAGCATGATTGACTTTTGTTTTTTCAGTGATAAAAAACTACTGCATTCCATGCAGGTGGTGTATTAGTTATGCATACACATCTGAATGAAAAGGATTGTTGTAAGACAGGTGCATTGTGTTTCACCCTTTACTTTTGATTACAACCAGAAGAATTCAAGTCAGTGAGTCTATTTCAGCTGTCATTGGGCAAGAGGGAGGGCACTTCCTGGACAGGCTGCCAATCTAAAGCAGGATCGGTGCATAGAGACAGAAAACCATTTATGCTCATATTCATACCTATGGCCTGTTTAGAATCATGATGTCCTTTGTCTGGAGAGAGTTCTCTGGAGAGAACCCACAAAGACACGGGGGGAAGATACACATTCCACACAGAAAGGCCCAAAGCTGCTTTACAATATTTCAACCTTGTTGCCAAGTTTTCACTCTTCACTCTATTTCATTTTCAGATTACAAAGCTTAACTGTACTTTCTATTTAATTTTCCCCCTCCTCCTATAAACAGACACTATGGAGGTACCCAATACAGGTTTCCCAGCACCACCGTACCCCGGTCCCCCTTTGGACTACAACGCTGTTCAGCCTGTTGTCCAGCCTGTGGTTCAGCCAGTTGTCCAGCCTGTTGTTCAGCCAGCTGTTCAGATTGGTGAGAGATCAGAAGCTACCAGTCATTTTATTTAAATAGTTCGCCTGTATTGCTCTTTTATGATTTGCCACTTTAGTCGGTGTGGTTGAAGGTTTTCTTCAGCTTTTGTTAAGATTGTTTAAAGTTAAATATCTTTTCTTTATGTCCAGTTCAACAGCCTGCATACCAATACAATGCACTACAACCTCAGGTTGTGCAGCCAGGTGAGCGTCTTTCTTCAGTTCAATATGAATTTGCAAAATTAAGCAAAAACTGAGATAGTTCCAAATCCAGTCTTCATGGTGTTTTAGTGAGGAAGTATTATTGTTATTAAAGTCATCAGAAGAGTGTGCTTTGTTGTTTTTGCAGTGAGTCAGGTGGTGGTGATGCAGAGTCACCTCCCAAAAGATGTTCCTGGACAGATGAAGTGTCCTCATTGCCAAACCGATGTTGTGACTAAAACCGAGTACAAAATTGGGATCCTCACCTGGTTAATTTTTGGCGTATTACTACTTGTAGGGTGAGTCAAAAACCCCAGCACACAGGACCAAAAAACCCCATCATACACGCTCCAAAACGTCATACAGGAGTGGTTACTCAGCAACACATAAATATATTATAAATATTCTAGTAAAAACTGAGACAGTGAAAAGCAAACAGTTTGCATTCAGATGTTTCTACAGAGTGTGATGCACCTCAAATCCATTCAGGTCTACAGAAAGCTTTTAAAATTAAACAAAACAAAACAGAATTTGGTCTACGCTGAAGTTTCCTTTTTTAGTAAACTAATTAAATTTAGGACCCAGAATGGAATATGTGTACAAAGAAAATATTCCATTGTATATTAGATAACTCAAGAGCAGTTTATGTCAATTCCTGTTGTTCTTGTTATATAAATATAAATGGTGTAATATATATTTGAAAAGCAAAAAGCAAAGGAATTACCATAATATACGTGTTACTGTTGCTGAAAACACCGACAAAAATTACTTAATATTATCACTACATACATCATAGTTACAAACAAAACAACAAATCGTTGGCAATATGGTGACAATGCAAGACAAAGTGAGGATTGTTATTGAAGTCAGTCTTCTCACTGCATGCCCATTAGTTCTGGTAAGCAACTAAAATAACAGATGTGTGAGTTCTGTGAGTTCAAGATATAGACTTGTTTATCGACTCTGCCTAATCTTTAACAAACATTCAGCATAACTGATCATTCACACGAGGAACTTAAGCTTTATGTTAAACCTGTGTAATATGTGATGTGATCATTATTTTGATGCCATTTTGTTGGTTCAAACCAGCTGCTGGCCTTGCTATGTGATCCCCTTCTTCGTCAAAGAATGCAAGGATGTGGAGCATTCCTGCCCCGCCTGTAACAGCGTAATCCACATCCATAAGGTCCTATGAAGCAGAACTACAGTTTACCTTCTACTGGACCAACAGCAGCAAGGCAATATATGTTTTACCTGTATATGTACTGAACATACTGATAAAAGCTATACATATCAGCAATAAAAGAGCTTTCTTGTTTTCCAGGTGAATACTTGAACCATGTTAAAAAATATAAGTTAATTATCAGGATTGTTTTTATTTGTTTCTTTTTTAAACTTGTAGTGAGTGGTGTGGTCTTGGTATGAAATACCTCAGCGATCAAGTGAAATGAAGGATAATATGTATTAAATGAACTCTAGGGGACTTTTTAAAAAAAAAAAATATTCCTACGAGTGAAATTTGTATATTTTTCCACCTAAAGTTATTATCTTGATTTTCTTTTTGATAACATATTGAATGTTTTTAGTCAAATTCATATTAATTTAATATAAAAAGACAGCAAAACTGATAACAATACAACTGAAGATAACATGTCAATATTGACCAGTGATCATTGTTTGCACCAATATTTTAGTCTTTTAAAAACACTGGACACTTTTCATGCAACATTAACTTTTTAAAAAAATAAATGTATTGTCACCCAATAGGTATTACCTAAATCACTCAAACAGTTTCTCTTGGCTTAATTCTGTTTACATTTAAGTCTTTTTAATTACAATAATACTTCACTGTTTGTAAGATGGAATCATGATCTACAAATAAATAAATGTTTAATTATCAGTGAAGTGCAACATTTCTTGACTGTATAACTGAAGACTGCAATAAAGTCAATAAATATTCCTTATATAAGAAAACAGGTAAATTTAAGTTTTAACCCAACATTTACTCTTTACTACTTTATTTGCTCTTTCATAAATGAGAAAACAGATAAATAATTTGATGGGTAATATTGGTAAAGTAAGGCATAAATGTAAAAGTTTTTTATTCAATAGAGGGATGTGTGTGTTTTTGTGTGTGAACTGATTGGTGCAATATTAAAATATAATTTATATGCGTGTGTGGTTACATTGATTGATGGAGTTACAATGTCCCGGGCCGCAAACAGCTGATCTGAGCGCATACATGCACCACCACCATTAGTCTACTATTGTTGCGCTGGGTTACCGTGGCTGCATGTCTTTTAGTTAACCGGGCAGTCAAACAGAAAAAGGGGTGAGAGGTATATTTTGAGCCGCACAGACGGTGGCCAACATATTTTTTTTGCTTACCTTTAATAAGGCCGGTTGCGTAGACACCTCGCCGTTTATGCGAGTGGTTATGCAAGCCGATGGTGTTCCAGGGTTCAAATAGTGGGTTCGCGTGCGCTTGGAAAGGTCATGTGAACTGCATTATTTTTGTTTGTGTTTTTTTGTTATTGTGAAACACTGTAGGCTGCCTGGAAGTGGCCATAAATGTCTATATATATATATTGTAGGAATACAGCTGGAAATAAGCTGAGGAAAAGGAGGTATTAATAGACCTCTCTGCATTGAATCATATCTGTTATTAACCTCTGTCTCTCTTCCACAGCATGTCTTTTATCCTGTCTTCCTTCTCTCACCCCAACCGGTTGCAGCAGATGGCCCCGCCCCTCCCTGAGCCTGGTTCTGCCGGAGGTTTCTTCCTGTTAAAAGGGAGTTTTTCCTTCCCACTGTCACCAAAGTGCTTGCTCATAGGGGGTCATATGATTGTTGGGTTTTTCTCTGTATCTATTATTGTACGATCTACTGTGCAATATAAAGCACCTTGAAGCGACTGTTGTTGTGATTTGGCGCTATATAAATAAAATTGACTTGAATTGATGGCAGGTATTAGAGCCATATATTACTGTAAAGACATTGTTCCTGACATCTTACCTGGATAAGCATGGCTGACTTTTGTTTTTCCAGTGAGTAAAAACTACTTCATTCCATGCAGGTGATGCAGGTATAAGTATTTTGTTATGCACATGCATTTGAATGAAAAGGGATTTCTGCAAGATAGGTGACTCATGTTTCACCTTATCGATCTTGCTTACAACCAGTTGTTGTTTTGACTTTTCTCGCTCATAGTTTTGGGTCTGAACACAGTACAGGAGACAACATGCTTAGTTTCCTGTAACATTCATTATAGACGAGTTTGACCAAAATTTACTCTTAAACCATTAAGTAATACTAAAATTCAAATCTGAAATATTTGAGCAAATTTGATAACATTTTTGATTTTTAAAATTGTGAGCCTTGTGTGAGGACAGGTGGGACTTGATAATAAAAGGTTATTTGAGCTTCACCTTTAAACTCTGAGTAACCTTAGCCAAATTATTTTGTACATTAGGCTAAAATAGTTTGATCATCAAACATTTTAGTGCAAAAATAACAAACCCACTGGACTCACAGTATTTCCATGCTTATTTACTGTCCGTCTGTTTTAGTTACTTAGACAAACTAGCCTGTTTGTCATGTTGTTGGGTTGTGGACCCAGCGTTTTATGTTGTTGTTGTTGTTGTCGTTGTCGTTGTCGTCGTCGTCGTCTGTGAAGGTTCTCAGTCATGTAGGTCATCGTAGTCTACAGTGTTGGGTAAGTTACTTTAAATTAGTAACTTAGTTACATTACTATTTACTTCTATCAAAAGCAACTCAGTTACTTCAAGTTACTCGTTACTTTCAAAGTAACTAGCTACTAGGGAAAGTAACTTCGGTTTTACTCAGAATTCTCTTGTTAATGTGTTTCTTCCATAACTTTGCCAGTCTTCTAGCTTGCTTACTTGCCACAAGTGCACTGTGCCACCTACCAATAGAAAGGAAAAAATAATGTGCATATTTCCACGAGAGAAATCCCACGCCTGGACCGTCATTGACCGCTGCCATGATTCCAGCCTACGTCACAGCATCACGTGCGCTTTTTACATCCAACACAAAAACTGCAGTCGTGGTGCTTTCAATTGTACTCAGAACTCGGAAATTCTGCCTTCCTAATGGGAAGATGTAGGTAACACCAGACTGCAGATGAGCTGCTTACAGGGCTGGACTGGGACAGAAAATTGGCCCAGGCATTTTGACTAGAGACTGGCCCACCATTATAGGAAAAATCATAAAGCCTTTGAATGAAAATAAACACTGTTGTGACAGTGATGAACACTGTTTTGATGGTATATATGTATCAATCTATCAATCGTTTGTTGTAAGATTCAGATAATTATTTTTTAAAAGCTAGATATTTTAAATGAGAATAAGAAAGAAAAGTATTTCTTTGTGCCCCCCTTTCCCTGTTAATGCCCTACATGCCCCCCTGGCAACACTTTGCTAGATCCGCACCTGCATAGTTACCAGCTGTCAGCTGCGTAGAAAACGGATCCTGGTGTTATTTGTCTCTCAGAAACAGTTCATAACTTCCCTTCAACTCATTTATGTCACCTATAGGGTAAACCTGTTTCTCCATCACCTGCTCAGCCCTGATGATTCAGTAAGGACATCTCCTGGTTTCATCTTCATGTTTCCCTCTCACCAGATAACCAAACCATATCATGACCAGCAGCTTTTACAGCTGTGGCTCCAGCAAACATCAGCTGATACTAGAAATTAATATTAAATAAATTCTAACAACAGCTGATCAAGCTTAAACGTGCTGCTGTTGTTTAGCGCGACATCCGCTGGTTTCCTCTTTCTGGCGCAAAGTGGGCGATAAACAAACAAGAGAGAAAAGTCGATCAGCTGATCATTGATCAGTTTCATGACTGAAGTAGAAACAGGAGAGGCAGGGGAGAGAATGAGAGAAGAAGAAGCAGCTGTGCAGCGTAAACACAGAATAAATCCAGCTTTGTGTCTTTTTCATTGTAGCTGAAGTACGGGACAAACTGTGCTCCCTTTCACCTCAATACGAAACGCATAATATTTTCTCTGAATATGAGACGATTCTGTTTTTTAGGGGACGGTTGGCAACTTTACTAACTAACCTTATGAACAAAATAAAGTTCAACATCACTAACATCATAGCACCCACCCAGCTGTATAGTAACTCCGTCATGCTAGCTAGTACGCAGTAGGAAAAAGTCAGCATAACGAAAATAAACTCCACCTAAACTTGGTTTATATCTGACCCAGATAGACTGCAGGTCATAACTTCTTACCTGAAGTTCAGTTCACACCGGCGGGTGTGAACTGAACTGACCGGCCCAGGATGTGGCTTACTCACATCCTGGGCCATCTGACCTCAGGAAAACGCCTCAGGAAATCACATCACTGATGGTGGATTCTGCTTTGTACAAACTCAGGGCCCTGTTACACAGGGCTTCCTAATCTGAATCAGAGTCTGAAGACAATGAAGAGAGGAGGAGGCTCTTTGTCTTTGCTGGCTCCTTTGTGGTGGCATCTTTACACTGTTCCTGCAGCAGGGCCTAAAAGCTGGTGCAAACCTCTTCTACCTCTCCCCTTGCAAGACACTTTAAATCCTCGGGTCAAGCACAGTAGCTATCTGGAGCCACTGATGGTTGAGTGTAGCTACACGTTGGGATACGTCCTTTGTGAAGGCAGTCTTAAATTTCATCATGTAGTTTGAGTCATCATCTGAGACATCCATGGTGTAATGCAGGTGGCAGAAAGCAGGTAAAATCACTGAACATGAGACATATGTCTCACCTCTAAGAAGTTCAGTCACAAACCTGTAGTAGACAGTTCAAGAAAGTAATTATTAATCTACACGAAAACTTATCAACTGTAGAACTTTTTGAAGAAATGGTAACAATAAGTTATAATACAATTTTTTATTTAAATAAATAAATAAATAAATAAATTTTTATTTATATAGCACCTTTCAAGACAGAATCACAAAGTGCTGCACATAAGATTACAAGTCATAAAAAGATTTAAAAAGAGAAAATAAAACAGGCAAAAAAATTAACCAAAAGCAGTTTTAAAAAGGTAAGTTTTGAGTTTTGAGTTTTGAGTACCTGCATGGATCAAGGACAATTGCCAGTTTTTGGAGTTTTATCAGCTCTGATGGATTTAAAATGACTAGCTTTTGATTTTGTTTGTCTAAAGCAGCTAAAACAGCCTCTTGATTCTTTAGTAGACGAGAAACCATAACCAACGTTCAATTCTACCGTCTGGAAACATCCTGTATGAGTGGCTCTTTCTGTTGCACAAGTCTTGTTTGCGCAAGGTGTAGTTCCTCCATATTAGCAGGGCTGTCTTTAATGCATCTAACTTTGCTTGCTTTTCAGTGTAATAAAGCTGCTGAATTTTACTCGGAATAGTCTTTCGGCACGGCATTTGGAATGTTGGATCACCTGACGCTAACTGTAGCACATTTTTTAACCCCCCTATCTTCTACCACTGATAGTGGTCTACAGTCCAGAGCAATCCATTTTGCGAGATAATTTGTAAGTTTGTCCGATGCTGACTTACTGATTTTGGTCCTGAAGCCAGTCATTTCATCAAGTTTGGGCTGCTGACACCTTTTGTTGGTACTTGGACTGCTACCGCTAACAGCTCCCACAGTTTCTCTGTTCGCTGCAACATGTTTTGCATTTAAATGCTACCGTAAGGTTGAAGTGCTTTGGTGGTATGCATACTCCCTTTTGTACAGTTTGCACAAAACCACGCTTTTATCAAGGCTTCCGTTGAGTAGTCTTTTGAAATGAAATTTACCTCCGATCAGTCCTAACAAGGCTTCTTTGTAGCTCAGATGTGTGCATCAGTTTAATTGGTATACCAGTAAATCGTGCATTGACAGAAGTTCCCCTTTGCTAGGAATGCAAAGTGCAATTAAATGTGTTATTTTTTCAAATTAATTAATCACAATTAACACATTAAATTTCCACCCTTAATTCAAACCCAGGACCTTCATGCTATGAGGCAACAGCGCTAACCATCGTAGAACCATGCTGAGCTTCACTGCTTTAAAATCCTTCAATGTTTTCACTCACTCGAAACTGTTCACTGTAAGCTAACAGTTGTTGGAAGAGATCGGAAGAAGTATAAAGCTAGTCTTACGAGATTCCCCACTCCTTTTTGAATGTGCCCGTAGTCACTATTGACACAGATTAGGATCAATGAGTTCCTTCAGCATGTCTCTACCCTGTTATCTTCCATCTCTGTCTTCTTTTGTCTTTTGTTAGAACACTTTCAATGCTTAACAAAATTATTAGACTACCACCCAGTGTAAGGGTTATGCCACAGCTGCGCACTGCAAGATGCCAAGTTAGTTATTTACTTCCATTCCTGATATAACCCCCCCAATTGTTTCAGTGGTTTAATATAATGCTTGATTATAAGCATTATATAATAATGCTTAAATTTGTTGAGCATTGTAAACGCTCACTGGGACAGAATAGGATGCACACATACAAAAGACAACATGGTTAAGTGCTGGTTTGTCAAACATTTTTAGGTCAGTGGCAAATAATTTATGTTCTCTATTAAGTTAAATTCAAACTATGTGATATTGGCGCTATAATGGCAAGGGGGATTTGTGACAACAAGCATGAGAGGGAATGTTTAAAAGATGGTATCAAGACATGATATGAATGTTTGGAAATGGCGGCATTAACAAAAAGACAGGTGGTGGAGGTGGAGATGGCAGAATTTAAGATTCTGAGATTTCCTGGTGGAACAGGATTAGAAATTTGTGTATCAGAAGGACAAGTGAGCAGCTTGGAGACAAAGAAAAGCAAGGTTTAGATGTGTGCAGAGGAGGAATAGTGGATAAATTGGGCAAACAATAATAAAGATGGTGTTGCCATGCAGAAGCAAAGAATAAGACCTTAGAGAATATTTGTGGATGCAGTGAGAGGACAGTGACAGCAGAGGATGCAACGGACAAGGTAGATGCAGATGACCTGCTCTACTGATTGCTAAAGAGAGCAGCCGAAGTTATATTAATAATAATAATAATGATAAGAGGAAAGGGTTTATATTGAACCATGAAGGGATTTGAAGGAAAGGTGTTGCATAAAACAAGCTAGCATGTAAGCTTTGAAATAGCAAGAGGTAATAAATGAATTAACTTCCAAAGTGAGACAATTTATCCTGTGAGCCACAAAGTTAAATTCATATTTTCATCTAAGTCATCAGAGATGTGGAAAATGGCTTCTTTAAGGTTTGATTTGCTCATTTTCGAGCTCTCTGATAGGCCATTATTGGATGTATTGACCAATAGATCTTCTGCTCTTGACGAAGGCGGTCGCACTTTTCTCCTCTCCTCCTCCTCCTCTCCCTTAGCTTCCCTGCTTAGCCTCTTATGTCCTTGTCTAATCTTGTGTTTTTTGTATTACTTTTCCCTGGAACATTCTCGCACAGTCTGTTCTCTAAAACCTAAAAGAGGAATTATGGATTGGATCAACTGGTCCCTAAATGCAATTGGCACCCCTTCCTTATGAAATTTCCCCTTGTGGGACTAATAAAGGTATATCAATCAATCAATCAATCAATACATACACACTAGTAGTGCAGCCCTGTCATGCATCCATACTTGTTGTAGTCTGTACTGAGTGTATGTTAAATGAGCTCACCTCAGTTTTTTCATTTGTTACTTATATTACTTATAATGGATATTAGTGAATATTTTTTTTTGTGTTAAGATTTATACTTGTTATACTTATTGTCTCCTAAATTGCTAATGTGCAGAGCGGCTACTCACATTAGTAAGCTAACCACCACATGGTTTGTGCATCCATTGTATACACCAAGAGATATGTAAATATGTTCATACTCTATAAATACAGTTTACATGTGAATGTTCTGTTAAATAACAGAGTATATTGTTGTAGGTATGAAGTTAAAACTTTACATTTAGGTTCATATGCATTTATAGTAGAGCTATAGAGTTTTTTATTGTCATTTGCTGTCCTCTAGTGACTTATTTAGAGTAAAACGAACTGGGAATTTTTTTTTGTATTGCAACCGTCCTACTTTCTATCTCAGTGATGCCTGCAGCAAGAGGGAGTGTCTAAAGTAGACATATTTTGATTTCCAAAAAAAGAGGACACTTGGTTCAGTCATGAAAAACTTTAATAATACTGTTTGTTTAAAGACATTTTTAACATATTTTAATGATGTCATCTCTGTGTGGTTAATGAATGGGAAAATTAAAAATGTCATATAGACTTTTACAAGTCAACAAGTGGAAAAAAAAACTTAAAAACTTCTGTAATTAAATTATGGTAAGGAAATAATGCCTCATCTGTATAAGAAAAATGACCAGTGAGCAGTGAGGTATTGTGCAATGGTTTCTGCATTCTTATTTGGGGTGTTTCTAACCCCAGTTCATTTTGTTTGCACACAGGGGCGGTCCTAGGCTGTTTGGTGCCCTGGGTGAACACTGCCTCGCCCCCCCCCCACCCATACTGAATTTAAGCGGATAAATATTTTATATAGAGAGAATATACAAATGATGCAAATGGCTAACAAACAGCCATTATATTTCATCATACATTGAGAATAGCAGACGAATTAGCAATACACCTCTTCCAAATAATGGCTAATTAATATCAATACTGAATACAGTCCAAAAGATTCAATAAGCCACATCTGTCATGGAAACAACTGTCATGTTTCCATGACAGGAAACACACAGGCTGTGTGGCAAGCGGGAATTGGATTCAAACACAAACTCATGGGAACAGAACTTAAACTCAAAAGCACAGCTTTATTGCTGGGAAACAGGCAATACAACAACAGGAAACTAAACTGGGGAAAACGAATTATAATATGCACAAGGAGACACAGAGAGAATCACACACAGCTATGAGGGACGACACGACACGGAATGGGGGAGACTCGGGCATAAATACCCAGAAGGTAACGAGGAAAGTGGAAGCACATGGGGAACACAGCTGGGGATAATTACACGTGACAGGACAGGAAAGACACGGAAACTGAAAATGCTAACACCAGACACAAACCTTAAATGCAAAACAGGAGGTACACAGAGGCAACCTGGAGGGAGAGAGAGAACAAGGAGCAGCACAAGGAACACAAGGCACCGGAACTAACATCCCAATGTAAACACAGTTACACAAAGGGAGGCACAGAGGGCAGCTATACGAGGGAACCCTATTAAATACACAGGGAACCAAACAGAATACAAGAAACTCAAACTAGGACACTAGGCTCTGAATAAACTAGGGTAACAAAGAAAACTTAGAACATAAATTTATAATGCTAAAACACTGAGGCACAAGAAACTCAAAACACTGGGTCTAAAGACCCAGGAGGACCATGACAACATCAGTGTCTACTGTCTATCTGCTGTTTACTATCATGGCCAAGTGGCTCACAAAGGTAAACAGAAGTTTTCCCAATCCCTACTAATGAATGTTATCTTTTTTCAGGACACACCTGCTTACCGGTATTCTTTTGCTTGTTTCTCCTCTTCATTTCTGTTTTTTTCTAAACTGAGGACCTGATGGCTTTGACCTTTTCTTGTCCATCTTCCATCAGTAATTGCACTCTAGTATCAACCCCATCCCCCAACTAGAGAATCACCACAACATACCGTAAACTAACAGACTAATAGACCTACACATTGTTGTTGTTTTTTTCTCCGGGCTTTCACACAGCCCAGGAAAAATAATTAATACATAATGGGCTTGGGTTGACAGCATTATGAATAAAATGTGCACTATTTGGAAGCAGCCCGCCCCCTCCCCTTTCGGTTGTTTGTGAGACCTCAGCACAGCAGCAGCAGCGAGCAGGCACACCGAGGGCCATCGCGCTGACTTTGGCAAGGGCGTAGATTTGGTTTAGGCATTGGTGGGGACAGATGATTCAACCACTGAACCCTGCCCTGTTTCTTATTTTTGTCCTTTTTGTCTTTGCTTCTTGATAAAAAAGGAGAAATATACTTGCCTACATATGCTATTCTGCATGCTTTTAAACCATTTAAAATTACAATTCATAGTTTTATATGTGAATTATATAATGTTAAATTACTATTAAACAAATGACTGACTAAGTATTTTAGGCTTTAGTTTACTTCAGCCATATTCCATATAAATCAGGTATCATGCTAAAATAAAAATAGCTTCAAATACAGTCATGACAATAAAAGAATATGACTTTAAGGACTTAACAACATTACTTCAGTTACACCAACATGTCTTATACATTAGCACAAAGGGAACACTGATTGACCTGGTGGTTTATGTCCATAAAACTACTCGTCTAAGATTACCACAAAGTAACAGATCTCTCAGCAAAATTATGCAACATTTTAGGCACTATTGCCCCGATCAAATCAGTGAGCTGGGATGTTTTATTCTAAACATGAACTACTGTTACAGCAACAGACATGGACTACATGTCCCACACAGCAACTCAACGTCCTCTATGTGAAGCAGCCAAACACATGCCTGCTCCTCTCGTTAACTGGGATAAACTGCTGGCATATTGGTTTTACATCTATACTGTCCAGTCTCTCCTGGCGGACATACAGCAGCATTGTTTAATCTCATTTGAGTCATTGTTGACCTTAGCCATGTTTTTAGTCTTCTGAGAGCACTGAAGCTTCTTTCAGCCTCAGTACCTGCGTTTTATCCTCAGATTAAAATTATTATTCTGTGCTTGATGTGTCTCACCTTTGGCCCTGGCTCTTCCCCTCTGACTGCACTAGGACATATTGCCACCTGATAAAATTGATTTGTGCCATATAAAAAGTGAGACATGTCAATTCAGATTCTTTGATTCATTAGTGTATGTTTGACAATTTACATCAGCAGCCTAACAATTGTCATGATAATAAATACTAGTTAATCTATAGCACCAAATCATCAGCCAGTCACCTGTGACCTCACCTCTTCACCTCTGTCCGAGCTACAACATGGCAGAGCTGCCTCTGTCACCTGATGAATAACAGTGAGACATTCCACATACACGCAGTCACACATGAGCTTCAAATACAGTCATGAACCACCAAGTCATCATCCAATTTCACCTGTGATCTTGTATCACCATTACTCTCTGAGCTTTGTGTTGGTTCTTCTGTCACCTGACAAATAGGACATACATGACAATAAGAATAAAATGTGGAGCTGCTTCAGTGTTTCTGTCACTTTGTGCAGATCTCGACTCGTCAGTAATGTTTGTAGTGTGAGTGCATTTTTTAAACAATTTGTGCAAACTGCACTACAAGGTGGAATATTTGCAAAATCATGACTACATGATATTTTGTCTCAAAAATTAACCCTATGAATATGTCAGTGCCATTAGGATGAAATTATTGTGTCACCAACATTTAACGTTAGACATATAATTCTAACAGCCTCTGTAAACTAATATCCTGGCTGCTCGAGGCTCCGTTTTCTCTGACAGTTTCAATCAAAATTAGAAATGCTGCTCTGAGACTGAGAGAACTGATAGTGCTGCCTGTTGTGCATTTAGTTTCCAAAACACGTTATTCATGGTTACATACAATTTTAGACTGATGTGGGCCAAAGCCTAGCATAGCCTGTAACGTTATTATGACGGACACATTTTATGAGTGAACTTGACTTTAAGTGACTTACAGGTTTCTTTGAAAAATACTTTCTTATATCCAGGTTCTTCCTCTTTGCTGGCGTCCTCCTCGCAGCGCAGGTTTGCCGCTGCTAAAACTAAACAGAGCTCCCTGAAAGGCTCAGCCAATCACACTGGCCATATTTGTCACATGACGTAGGACTCCAGTAGAGGACGTAATTGAACTCTTTCTGCTCCGCTGGGTGAATGAGACGCTGACAGATCGGTTTTTCTTTCTATCGGGATTGTTGTTCTTTACTCGAAGAGATCAAATTATTCGTGGGGACACGTCCCTTCGGTCCATGCCAAATCTACGCCCTTGGACTTTGGGTTAAAAACTTTAATCGTATAATCGTAACGACGGCGTTAACGTTGACAGTCCTAGTTTGTTGGTTTGTTTTTATTTTGGTTTTTTTCGAGCTGGTTATTCGAAGCCCCTCCAGCCAGCCAGAGAATCCCCCGCCGTCCCGCCCCTCTCCTCCCTGTGTGTGGCAAGCAGCAGGCGCACCTCGCAAACGGAGGGCGCCTTTGCTTCCCGCAAATGGGCAATAGAAAACCGATCGGTGCCCATGCAATCCCCGAAATGCGCTGGCGTGATGTCGGGGCAGCGTGGGTGCGAGCGACTTTTTTTTTTTTTGCCACCCCACCAATATATCAAAAACCGCTACTGTTTGCACGCCACTATTCTTCCAGTCAAAGTACTGAATTATGATTGGGAATATTTTCTCTGCTCCATGGTTACTTCCGTCTGTAGAAATGCGACAGTACTGGATTTCATTACGAGTGACTTTACTGAATGTGGCGCTATCACACCATTGACAAGAGCTTCAGTCTTGGTGCGCGCACTGCTGAACTTTTTAGCTGTGTTAGAGTCTGTAAATGCTTTTTTAAGCAATGCACTAGTGCAATTCATGGATCTGTAGATATTGTGATGCTTCACAGTATGAATTGCCAGTGCAATCTGCTGCAGATACCGCAGCATCCTCGTTTTCCCAGGTGTAACAAAGAACTCAGTCAACTTATAGATTTATTTTCATACAGCCTTTTTATGTTTTTCTGTGTCCACGTGAGCAACAAGATCTCCGGCACCTTTGTTAGACACACAAATGTATGTGCCAGCTCTGAACACGGTGCACTCAGCCTCCAATTTATTTCGACCAGGGACGGTACGAGGGAAATTTCTTTTGCAGTTCGTCTGAAAAGATGCACTTGCTCTTTGACATCTTTGAAACATCACCAGGCACACTGCTGCGCGCTGTCTGTCCCGTCTGTGAGCGCAGAACATATGGGTTCTCCATAGGCCTACAGAAAAACCCGGACATTTTCATCAATCTTGAAAATCCCCCCGGACGCCCCGGACAGAACGTGAAAAGTGGAGACGTCCGAGGAAAAGAGAGCGGCTGATCACCTTAGTCTAAAGGAGCCAGGAGATTTACAAGACCATATGTAATTCAAAGCTTTAGTAACCTTATTTTTCAAATTGAGATATCTATATAATATAGATAAATCATTTTTATAGTTAAAATGATTAATATATATATATATATATTTGCAGGCAATTAAAAGTATACAGCAGTCAGTAAAACTTTGGCCACTGAGCCGATACTGTTAGGCTGGACATTTAATTATTATTAACATTAATTATAAACATGATTGATTAACATCAACGTAATCAGAACTGCAACTGTTTGTCATCTGCAAGTTGCATTAACACACAGGCCAAACCACAGGCCAAACCTCGCTTCTGAGAATGTTGATATTCTTGCTTTTCTTCATTGCAGCCACCGCATTCCCCTTTAAACACACATACTTACTCATTCACCAGGACCATGTAGACACACACACGCATACCCATGAACGCACACCAAATGTATCTTATCCAGGAGATACAATGATACAACATTTAAGAAAATATTTTCTTCAAAATATGTTATTTTATTATGACTTTTTTTTTTCGATACATGTAGCTGTAATCAGTCGAACCATTAAAAACATTGCAATATCTAAAAGAGAAACCAATGAGCATTTTATTTTAAAAGGCTAAACATTTTTTTTTCTTTTTTGAAGATGTATTAGTGCTCATTAATAACTTAAAAGTATTATTTTTTTCATCTAATTACTTGATTAATCATTGAATAATCAATAGAATAATCAGTGTTGTATTTGAAATGGAAGGAGGAAAGACAATGTAAAAGAAGAACAACGTGAAGAAGACTTTCCCTCATAGTCAGAGCCCCCTCAAATTTCAAGACAAAAATCTCCCTCTGGAGAGGGTGTGGTGTGCCTTCGCCTCTCCCACCAGGGCGTAACTGGACTTTGCTTCCCCGCCTCTGAACCCACCCTCAACACACACCTGTGGCTCACTCATGCTGATTCTGCTCTGGCTTCTCTCACGAGTATTATTCCTTGCAGACTACTTAAGATGGCAGGAGATGTTGCTTCCTTGCTGGATCGTCGCACTACCTAGCGTTGGTGTAGCCTAGTATAGAGTTTCCTCCTAACGTGGTTTTCCTTTGTGTACAGGCCTACTGGATTCCCTGCCCGTCTCTCCTGCTGCATGAATTCCTGTGGACGTGTGTGAGTGAGCATAAGCATTCTGGATCGGACTGCCTGAGTGAGTCGCGACTGTGTAAAAGAGGAGCGTGTGTGTGCCTGCCCTGGACCTTCCCTCACCTTCGGACACCTCCCCCCCGGAGCCCCGTGTTGCCTGTTTACCAGTTCCACTGTATATATGTATATATCTTCACTTGGTGACACATTGTAAATAAATCCTTCTCCATCTCTCTAAACTTCAGAGTCCTGTGAGTGAGTCCTCTGCCTAACAGACTGTGACAGTTAACACCCAGGAGGTCACTATACCAAAAAGCATTTAAACACATACAAGATTTAAATAAGGCAATGGCGACAATGAAACACAGGTCACTGAAGTGTTGCTACCCACATCATAGTTAAATGCAATCTGGACCCAAGCAGCAGAAACTGTCAGCAAATAAATATGATAAGAGCGGATAAAGTTTATACCACTGATAATAACAAGATAATTTCACTTGAGAGAGGGTATCCCTCTGACATGTAATTGGTGCCAGCAGACCCTTTATACTTATGCATACTGGATCACTTATCTGCCAACCTGCTGCCAGGCCAAACAGATCAAACCTGTGCCCCACTCACTGGCCTTTGGTGAGAAGCAGCAGGCTGGAGTGGGTATCTTGGTATCCCTCAACTTGCTGCCTGTACGTTGGGGGTTTTCCGGTGGACGAGAGGGTTTGTTCCCTGCAGAAAACGGGTCCTCACTGTTGTCTGTGCTTACCATTTAGAGTACCTGGCCTTCTTGGAATCACCGGGTGGGGACTCTATCATTCTACTTGGAGACTTTGATGCTCATGTGGGCAATGACAGTGAGACGTGGAGGGGCATGACTGGGAGTAACAGCCTGCCAGATCTGGACTTCTGTGTAAACCACAGTTTGTCCATAACAAACACCATGTTCGAACATGAGGGTGTCCATAACATACTAGGTCATAAGTTAATGATTGATTTTGACACTCAGGTGAACAGAGATGCTGAGCTGTCAACTAATCACCACCTGGTGGTGAGTTGGATCAGGTGGCGGGGGAGGATGCTGGACAGACCAGGCTCGCATGAAAGTAAGGTCAGGATACACTTGGAAAGCCTGGCAGAGACCCTGGTCTGCAAGACCCATGTCCCTCAGAGTGTTCTGTGGGATGTGCTTTGGAAGTCTGTCCCATTGCTACAAGCCATTTGATCCTTATGTATAACCATTGCAAAAGCTTGGTCCACATAGCTGGTAATAAGTCGAACTCGTTCCCGGTGGGCGTTGGACTCTGCTAGGGCTGCCCTTTGTCACTGATTCTGTTCATAATTTTTATGGACAGAATTTCTAGGCGTAGCCAAGTGGCGCAAGGCTTCCACTTGGGCAGTCTCAGACTCTTGTCTCTGCTTTTCACAGATGATCTGGTTCTGTTGGTTTCATCAGGCGGTGGACTCTAGCTCGCACTGGAATGGTTCGCAGACGAGTGTGAAGCGGCGGGAATGAGATGGTCCATGGTCCTCAGCTGGAAAAGATGAGGACTTCAACCACCTGGGAGGGGCTCAGAGTACCGCTACTCTTCCACATAGAAAGCAGCCAGTTGAGGTGGTTCGGGTGTTACGGGGTAGAAGTAGTTAATAAAGTTAATGCTTTATTCTGTCTTTCATAGGTTTGGTTTTATTATATGAATGTTTGTATATAATTTGCATACATTTATTTTAAGGTTTTTTTTTTTTTACTTCCTACCTACACGTTATTCAAAGCAGCACACTGCTTACACTGCATAAAAAATGGGAGGGGAGGGCAGTCAGAGGAGTCACAAAGCATGTACAGAAGTACCACGAGTATGAAGACCCTAGCAATTCATCAGAGCAACAAGATGGATAAGCCAGACACAATCCCAAGGAGAGTGGTCCTGGAATGGTCTGTGGAACACTCTTCAAGGTTCAAGGTTCAAGGTTCTTTATTTGTCACATGCATAGTTATACAAGTATAACACACAGTGAAATGTAGCCTGACACGCTCCTCGACATGTGCAAAAATGGGGGGGGGGGGGCAGAGGAAGAACATTATATATATATATAGTATATACATTGGGTGAATGTGCAGTAGTAGCAGCAAGCAGGTGAATTCTGTACATTAATATGAATAGACATCTGACTATTTACAGGATAGACAATATAAACATATTTAAAATTAAAGGAATTGAAATGTACATTGTGCCTTGGTTTAGTGTCTGGAAGAGTCCTGTCTCAGTCAATTATAGATGATGTGAGAGGGCGGGTGTGTGTGTTTAGGGCACGGATGGCTTGGGGATAGAAGCTCCTCTTGAGTCTCTCTGTCCTTGCCCGGAAGATGCGGAACCTTCTACCAGATTGCAGAAGTTGGAACAGTTTGTTGCCAGGATGGGACGGGTCCTTCAGTATCTGCGCTGCTCTAGTCCGGCATCTCCTGGTGTAGGTGTCCTGAAGCGGGGGGAGAGCAATCCTGCAGCAGCGTTCTGCTGTACGGATCACTCTCTGGAGAGCTTTTTGGTCCTTCACACAGCTGTTCCCAAACCACGATGTCATGTTCTGTGTGAGGATGCTCTGTGGAAGTTCCACATGCAGTTCTGTGGAACTGGAAAGGGAAAGGGAGGGCTGGGTTCTCTGCTTAGGCTGTTGCCCCCACGACCCAGACTCAGATAAGTGAGTCTGGGTTGTGGGTCACTGATTTATCCTTATTTAAGGACTTCACTGTCTTTCAATTACATTTTTAACCTTTGCATTCCATGCCCATTCAGGATTTATGTTACTTTTAATTTCTTTCTTCTTTACTTTGATTAAGTAAACATTCACTGGTCAAAAATTACTTTAGTAAAAAAGATATGACAAAAAAATTCCTTACAGGCTTACTGATTTTGGGCTTCTGTATGACTGCCATAAATTAAAGGAGTAAAAGTACTGACTGAATGATCTACGGCAAATGCCTTTCTAATTCCTGCTCATAGATAAACACAGATTTTAGATCACTTTCAGTAGAAGTTTCATGGTTATTGTAGTTCACTAAATTTTGTTTACATTTCTTTTGAGTAACTAAAATGAAATTTCAACTCATAAAATTAAAACCAAACATGTGGTGGTTTGAGTTTTGGTATTTGAACATTTAGTTAAATTTGTCAACATAACAAGCATATAGGTGCTTTGTTGAATATGTTTATTAAAAAATGGGATGCAGTTAGATCCACAAACACATGGCAAAACATAGAAGAGCCACATCAACAGGACAAGACTCAACAGGACAAAACTGAGACACAGGACAAGACACTCTTTTGACGATGCCAATGTTCACATTTTGGACCGAGAAGACAGATGGTTTGAAAGACGAGTCCACCTATGTCCACTGTGAATGACCGTTGTTGAACAGGGGTAGTGACTTATAACATCAGCTATCAACCACCTCTAATGCAGTCCTGACATACTGTCCCAGGTGCTTGAACCTCCACTCGCACCTTGCATTAGATGACCTCAATAGGTCACATGATAGAACGGGCCGTCTCACAGTGGTTTCATCCTTATCTTCCACCGATGATAATGACCCACACCATTTTTCACCCCTTTGCTCATGTGATGACGCTCATGATTAGTAATTGGTACCTTTAAAAGTTTCACTTCTCTCTATGAATGACAGATGAAATGTCTTCGCAAACTTAAAGAACTCCTTTTGCCTTCTTTTCTCAGGATCCTAAGATCACAGTGTTGAAGTACATCTCAGTATGTGCATGTGCGCACTAAAGCAAGACAATGACATTTAGAATTTTACAAAAACACTGACACGCCCACCTAATCACCTGCCTATTCATAGTGTTGCTGCTCCACCTTCTTTTCGACGCAATGCAGTTGCATTTGTGTATTTAATACAGTCACTGTCACACTGAGAAAGAAGCAGGACCACACTGCCACCCATACACCTCTGACCGACTTATCAAGGTAAGAAGCATGTGATCTTTTCTCAGGTTAAGAAAAACATTCAATCATATAAGTGGAGAAAAAAAAGAGTAAGAAAAAATTAAGAAGCTATAATGTTAAAGCTATGAGCAGCGTGTTTTTTGTTGGTAAAATGTCCCTAACAAACCTTTTTTTTTCTTCTATTTTATGAAACAAGGTTATAAAATTTAATTCAGGTCAGTTATAACACAGTCTTTTTTTTTAGTCAGTGGTACATCTTTGGGCCAGGTTTATGAAACACAACAATAGGTGAAGGTTTTTTGTTGTTGTTGTTGTTGTTTTTTAAAAATAAAATCAAAAGGCAGGTGGCACGGTGATGAAGTGGTTACCATTGAGGTCTTTGGGGTGTTTCCTGTTTGGAGTTTGCATGCTCTCTTTGTGTTTGCATGGATTGTCTCTGGACACTCCAGCTACTTCCCACAGTCCAAAGATATGTGTGGGGTCAATTTTCAGTTGACTATGAAAAAAAAATGGATCCACAGTCCATTGAAAGTTGTTTACTTTGTCTTTCTGAATTGAAAAAGAGTCATCTACCAGGTAATGAGCGAGTCAAAGTATTAAAGCTGAACCTTTGCAGCAGATAGTCAAAAATAAATAAATCAATAAAATTAAAAACGATCAATTACTGAATAAGACTCTACTTGAATGCAACATATTTCAAAAAGAACACTAACATTCACAGAACAAGATTTGCATTTTTATCAGGGTATTTTTTTAAAAACACATGCAAATGAAGACAGCACCATAACAGATTTAACCAAACATATAAAACTCAAAGGCATTTAGTGATTTGATGCAGAGAAACAGGACTTTTAGTCATGTGAGAGTAGGTTCTACAATTTCCTGTAAAAATTTACAGTGCTACCAAACCTGCTCACTTGCATATGTTGAAAGAGTGTGATGTGATTCATTGCTTCAACCTGATAAGCAAGTTTTCAAACATTGGTGAGAAGGGATTCCAGGTTTCAGTCTCGACTTAAGCCCATTCCTCTTGACTTTGGTGGTTTAACTTTTTTTTCACTTTGTTTTATTCAGAGAAAAAAAATTGGATTTCAGAGCTTTACTGTAATTTCTATTTTCTATTTTCTTCATTTCTGTTTCTATAGAAAGACACAATGGAAAAGGGATTCCAAATCCCAGCACCACCATACCCTGGCCCCCCTCTGGACTACAATGCAGGAGTCTTCCAACAAGGTTACCAGCAAAGTGTCCAGCCTGTTGTCCAGCCTGCTGTCCAGCCTGTTGTCCAGCCTGTTGTCCAGCCTGTTATCCAGCCTGTTGTCCAGCCTGTTGTCCAGCCTGTGTTCCAGCCTGTTGTCCAGCCTGTTGTCCAGCCTGTTATCCAGCCTGTTGTCCAGCCTGTTGTCCAGCCTGTTGTCCAGCCTGTTGTCCAGCCTGTTGTCCAGACAGGTGAGAAATTAGAGGTTACTAGTCATATAGTATATTTAAATACTTAAATACAGTGCTCTTAATTTATGATTCATTAATGTTACTTTGAATCTGAATTTGGTGTCACAAAATTCCAGGTTTAGTGGAGTTTTAGTAAGGATGTATAATTATTAAAGTCATTTTTGGCTGTGTTGTGTTGTTTCTCGCAGTTAGCCAAGTGGTGGTGGTGGAGAATCTGCCAAAATGCGTTCCTGGACAGATGTTGTGCCCTTACTGCCACACCAATGTTGTGACTAAAATTGAGTACAAAATCGGACCATACACCTGGTTGGTTTGTGGCCTATTAGGAGTCTTCTTGTGAGTCAAAACCCCACTATACTCACACATACACATGAAGAAATTTGAACACACTGCAAAATGTCATATAAGATTATTTTCTCAGCAACATTTAAGTAAATATCACAGTTTTTTGGTATTTGTGTGTGACCTGTTTCATCAAGTCATCATTATACCAGATGGCCTGATGAAGGTAGGACAGAAAATCTGTGGTTTATCAAACATTTCAACAAAATTTGATCAAAATATTGATTTAGTCTGCCTCACAGAATGAAGGTAGTTTAATGGTAGTTTAAATTAATCAACACCCTCAAGTGATAACTGTCAGAATCTAAACAAAGTAATCCAGGTCAAAAACACTAGGAAATCAAAATTCAACTAATCTTAAAGTAAAACAAAATGCGAGGTAAAACACAGCAAAGGGTAAGGGGGAAACTATATAACTATTAAATAAACAGAGTATAATGAGGGAACAGGCAAAAGGTGGGAGGAGCTGAAACCGCTCACAAATAATTAGACACAGGAAGTAGAACTAAATACAAAAAGCTAGGGACAAGATGTTGTCAAATGAAACAGGAATCAACTAACACTGACCTGGACAAAGACTTGTGGATTTGAAAGACAAAAGGCAAAAAACAGAGACAAAATAGACACAATAAACACAACGGCTGCTCAGGAAAAAGCACAAAGACAAGACTAGGACATAAAAAAGAAGTTTCATAAGCAAGAACCCAGTAACCAGAAATATAGAAAACAAAACTCAAAAGCACCAGGAAATGCTGAACTCAGAACAAAATAATACAGAGAATGAGCTTAAATCATCTCTGAAATCCAAAAGATAAAACCGCAAGTCCACCACACTCAAAACTAACTCAAAACGCTGGCTCGAAGACCCAGGACCATGACAGAAAGTTAATAATTTTCTCAAAATGTAAATGATCGCACTCACTGCTTTACTCACACTCTGGGTCATGTTGTGCCATATGACATATAGTCTACAGTTAATCCAGAATGCTGCTGTGAGACAGGGACCAGAAAGAGAGAGCATATTTGTCCCATATTAGCTTCTCTTTGAAGAATCCCTGTTAAATTGAAATTAATATTCTTCTCCTCGAATACAAATTCTTAAATATTCAGACTCCGTCTTCTCCTTCTTAAGACCTTATAGTACCATATTATCCATATGTAGCACCTTGCTTTCACACTCCAGGCTTACTTGTGGGTCCCAGAGTTTTTAAAGATTTAACTGGCAGCTATCAGGCTGTTTCCACAAAACCAGTCCCAGAGTCAATTTGGAAGACCGACACTCTCTCTGCTTTTAAGATTAGACTCAAAACCTTTTTCTTTTTTTTCGGATAAAGTTTATAGTTAAGACTGAATCAGGTGATCCTAAACCATACCTTATTTATACTGCAACATGCTCAGATTGCTGCAGGACAATGACACACTGGAGTTTGTGAGGCACTGAGTATTTCTTATTCACTCTCCTCTCTTCACTCCCCAAATTATTATTAATATTCAGTCTGTAGAATGAATGAGTTGATGGGCATATGATAACCGTTTTGATGCTATTCTTGTTCACAACAGGTGCTGGCCTTGCTGTTTCATACCTTTCTGCGTCAATGATTGCAAGGATGTGGAGCATTCCTGCCCCTCCTGCAGCGGCATTATCCACGTCCACAGGCGCATGTGAAGCAGAACTGCAGTGTATGTTCTACTGAAGCAACAGCAGCAGTGCATCTCTGTGCAAACAGACATCCTCTGTAACCCTGTGCTCATCCTGTATACCTGTTTCCATGTTTTAACTGTATATAAACTGAACACACTGAATATGTAGCTATGTAGAAGAGCAACAAAGAAACTCCCTTCCTTTCCTTTTAACTTAAGAAATCACCCTTTAAGAAATCACTTTATATAAATTTACTGTGAAAATATGAGTTAGTTATCAGGACTGTTTTTTCTTCTTCTTTGTTTTGGTGACAGTGGTGTTGTCTCTGTATCAAATACCTCAACGTTAAAGTGAAGGAAAAAAGCCTTAAATGAAGGCGTGTGGGTTTTTTAAAATAACATACCCACAAGTAAAATCAAATTTAGATGTTTTAGCGTTTAAAGCTATTCTTTGATTTTTCATTTAGATGACATATTGAATGTTTTCATTTAAATTTCTGATGACAAGATTAAAATGTCAGTGCTGACTAATTAACATTAGTCATTGTTTGCGACATTGTTCCATTTTTTTACAAACACTGGAACCATATTTTCACATTTACATTAATAAATAAATTCACGTTTTTACCTTTTTTATAGTTTTTACCTACAACAATCATGTGATATGTCTTGATTTATCTGTTTATATTAAAAACCTTTACCGAAGTAACTGACTTGCTGCTTGTTAGATGTAATGATGATCTAGAAATAAAATTCAAATATTAATATAAAATAAACATAAAGGCATTTATCACCGAAGTGCAAAATTTCTCGACTCTACCACTGACATTTGCAATGGGTTTTAAGTCAATAAAATTGTTACTGAAGTAAACAAGCAAGGATATGTTTAGATCAAAATGTAAGTTTTTGAATATGCAAACAATGCAAATTATTGTTTGTTAAATGAGCAAAATAGAGAAAAATAATTAGAAGAGCATAATCATTTGAGTGAGGCATACATTTTTTCATTAAAATTAAATTAATAGGGGTATATTTTCACATTGACACCTATCACAGAGTGAGAAGTGTCAAAATAAATTCATGGTATGGAATATAGTGCCTCCCATCTGCTACATTCAAAGTTGTTTTTTTTTGTATAAGTTTATAACCTTGCTTGTTTACATCTGTAGACCTCTTAAACTTTTCTTTGGTAGCCCAGAAAGAAGAGCATTACAATGATCAATCCGTGAAGACACAAATGCATGGACAAGAACCTCTGCGGTGTCGCTTGACAAAACTTGTCTGATTTTGGCTATGTTACTGAAATGATAAAAGGCGGTCTTTGTTATCTCTTTTACGTGAGACTCGAAGAAGAGCACCATGTCGAACCACATGCCCAAGTTTTTTACCTTGTCCCTGCAATTTATGACACTGTCATCAATTTTCAAGATGAAATTTTGGGACAAGTGCTGAAATGTTTGTGGTCCGATGACCATCAACTCTGTCTTATCAGTATTTAGGAGCAAGAAATGATCTGATAACCAGCCCTTAACTGCAGATAGACAAGATTCTAGTTTAGAGACTTCAGCACAATTTTCAATGGTTAGAGGAACATAAAGCTGCAGGTCATCAGCGTAACAATAAAAAGTTACATTAAAAGAACATAAAAGAACACCAAGAGGCAGCAGATACATAGAAAACAGGAGGGACCCCATGCCTCACTGCACAGGTCTCGGGAGAGAGATCATTTTTAAAACCAGCAGTCTGAGAGCTCCCAGACAGGTAAGATCTCAGCCATGATAAAACATTTAGCAGGTAGAGGATCCAAAGAACAGGTTTTACATCGAGCTGCTTTTACAACCTTAGTTAATCCAGACAGAGAAATAACCTTGAAGTCAGAGAACAGTTCATCAGCACCAACAGGTAAAGCAGCTGAGTAGTCTAATGTACAGCTCGAGGAGGGAGTAATCTGATTCCTAGGTGTTTCAGCCCTGTCTCTGAAAAACATAAGAAAGTCATGAGCTGTCAAATTAAAACAGTAGAGAGATGACTTACTCTCTGTAAGTTGCGACACTATGTTGAATAAGAGTTTTGAGTTATGTTTATGACTCGATGAGTTTGGATTGAAGAAAAAATTGCTTCGCCAGACATCGCTGATTGAAAAAAGACATGAGTCCTCTGGAGAAATACTTCTAGTCTGGAAATGCCAGCGACGCTTGCTTTTCTACAATTTCTTCTCAAATTCAAGAGCTCTATTTAACCAGCCAATCCTTTGTTGAATTTATTCTTACAGGTGGGACTCTCCCAGTCTTAGGGACGTGGCGCGGTGCCCTCTGTTGGTTCCTGGTCTATTGTTTTGGGCTCTGGAGTCGGAATCTCCTCCATACTGCTTCCCCTTAGGACGGGGCTGTGCTCCCCCACTCCCTAGCAGATCGTCCATGGAGAAACCTGGAATGCGCTGCTGATCCCCGGATGAACAAACACACGGTACACAAGTTGACTACAGCTTTCTTGGCTTCAAGCACATTGCGTGTCTATTGCGTGCTGCAATATCGTTTATATTAGTACTAGTCTGGAGTTTATTGTGGTGCTTTGTTTTCTATTTTTAGTTGATCGTTGTTGTGTCTCCTCTGTTGTTGTTTTTTGTTGTTTTTCCTTTTCCACACAGGTGCCAGAGTTGTTTTTTTTTTTGTTTGTTTTTTTTTTTCTTGTTTTTTCCTCTCTTCCCCCCCCTCTCAGCTCTTCTCCTTTGCTCTCTTCCTCATTCATTCACCCTGCCTATTATTAAAAAAAAAAAAAAAAAAAATGACAAGGATGAACTGAACTCTGCATACGAATTGCATTTGTTTCTGATGCATTTAAAAAAAAAAAAAAAAAAAAAAAAAAAAAAACTTCTTTACAGGTGCAACAGAGTCCAGTAGAAGAAGTGTAATATTAACGTTCGCAGTCAAGGTGTCCACACATAACTCCTGGGTAAAAATGGGGTCCAACACATCAGGTAAATGTAATTTAACTCCAAGCAATGCTTCGGGGCTAATATGACGAGAGGATCTGAGGGGTAATTTTCCCCTTGTCAGGAGCTGAAGATTTAGGGATTAAAATATCAACTAAAATTACTGAGTGGTCTAAAATAGGTAAAACACAGTTTTCAGTCACCGATACATTCAGTCCGTAACCCAAGACAAGGTCTAGGGCAGGGGTCAGCAACCTTTAAGACCCAAAGAGCCATTTGGACCTAGTTTCCATGCAAAAGAAAACACTGGGAGCCGCAAATACTTTTTGACATCTAAAATGAAGATAACACCGTATATATTGTTTTATACCTTTATGCTTTGTGTGAACAACTAAGGTGTGTTGCTTATGAAATCTATGAAGTGCTACAGAGAAAATTACATTTTGAACTCTTAAAAAAAAAATAACAAAAGGAAAGACACCAACCTGAACTAAAATGATCCATGTAGCAAACAAAAACTGTTGTGAGCCGCCACCCTTATATCGCCTTTGGGCTTTTGGAGCCTTGACTTGACTTTTAAAAATAATTTGAAAAAAAGCACTATGCTGCTGAAAAATGAAAAATAGATATTTGCAAAATTCTGCCTAAATATGTATTTTACCTGGTTAATGTGTGTGGCGGGGCGTCGTCTAGGGTGTGGCCTTTACATGTTGGCCCAGACACAGATTGTGTGAAATTTGAGGAATCAATTACATTTAAGAAATCTTTGACCAGGGGTTTATCCTCACAACACAGATGAATATTAAAGTCCCCCCGTATAAGAATCCTTTCATAGTGAGCGATAAAACATGTCAAGAAGTCTGAAAATTCCGAAGGAAAAAAGTCGTTATATTTAGGTGGACAATAGATGACTATAATTAGAACCACGGGACAGCTTAAAGTCAGGAGTTGGGACTCAAATGAGGTAAAAACACCAGGACTTTGTATCTGTTTGCACTTAAAACAGTCAGTGACATCTAACGTAATGCCAGCATTTGACACAGTGGGTGTTGATAAAAGAGTATTTTCAGGAGGAGCTTTTAGTATCACCATTTAAACTCCTGCATACACACCATCCACCCGTGTCAGGTACACTCCTAGTCTCCTGACTTTAACTCCACTTCACATATTTAAACTTCTTCAATCAACTTGTTAACAAGCAGGTAGTTAACATTTGATAAGCAGGATGATTTGATTATAGCTGCCAGTGCAGAGCTGCTGTTGTATAATATTGGTGCATTTTGAGTATGCTTAAAAGATCATTTCTATCTTTTCTAAATGATAACAGCATCAGTGATAATATAGTATAGTATATTAGTATATTATAGTTCTCTGTCCTTATTATAGTATAATAAAAACTGAGTCCTTGCAGGTTCAATGCTGTCTTTTCATGTATGTTTTGATAGCAAATTACACTATTGATGGCCATGGTTTTATTGTTAATAATTACAATGTAAATCTGGGTTTCCAGCCATGTGTCCATCCATGCTTTCTTAGATGACTATATTTTTAAAGACAAACATATTTTGCCTAATCAATGTGCATTTTACGGCGTATATTGTAAGGATGCTGAAGATAAGACATTATGTCATTCCCATAGGAGCCCCTATATGAAACATAATACCTAGGGTTCAGTGTGGCTCTGGACTGAGAAGAGACCTGAGGTGGTATAAAGCTGGAATATGCCTCTTTTTTGGAATGTGACAATAGACACTCCTAGATTAACAAGATTAGGACTGATGAATTCTGTTAGCGCTTCTCCATTTCTGTCGTAAATGCTCAAAGGGACAAAACAGGAAACACATGCAAACTCTAAATATCAACCTGTGAAGGTTTGTCAAACATTTTAAGTCTGTGGCAAAAGATCTATTTATTAAACTGCATTCAAACTGCATGATGTCATCTTAATTATCATGAGGTCAGGACCAGTGTTGGTCAAGTTACTTGAAAAGGATAATTAGTTACTAATTACTGATTAACTCTCAAAAAAAAGTAATCCCATTGCTTTAATCATTACTTATTTTCAAAAGTACTTAGTTACTTAGTTACCTTTCAAAAAACACGATAAACAACCTGAATACGTAATAAAGCAACAGACCTTTTAGCACAGTTCTATTTTTTATGCATAATCCATCATATAAAATTGAATCAAATGGAAAGCCTCTTGTTAAAAATTGTTTTATTAGTTTTAATTTTTTAATTTTATGCACATTACATTAAGCAAAAATTAAATTATATGCAACAGTCTTTGGCTTGAAGAAATTTGTTTAACATTTAGACCTATTTTCTGCATATTCCAGCATATAAAATAAAATAATGTTTTGTGTTTACACTCGCTCTTTCAAATAGCTGCAAGTAAAACAGCAAAAAATAAATAAAATCAAAGTTTCAGGGGCATTAGGTCCTGTTGCTATTCAAGCTATTTTCACCTGTTTAGCAGGAGTGGGGTGGGTGCCCGGTGCTGCAACAGTCATGTCAGTGGGCGTTTCTCTGTGAATTTCACATTCCCGTGGTGGCTTGCTAGGTGCTTGCACAGATTTGAAGTTTAATTTTTTGCTGTAGAAAGTTTTCTTCCCACACAGAGTGTACAGTAAACGCTAATGTTTTTGTCACTTTTTACAGAATCAAACTTAAAATACACACAGCTACATTCACACCTGAAAATATCTTAAAAGTTTATTTTGTGACCCATAAAGACTAATATTAAAACTACGTAGCTGCCTCCATTGTTGGATACTGGAGCCGGCTGGGCCACGCTATGAATTCTGGAATAGGTTGGGCCACGACGGATACACCGTCTCGTCCTTCAACTGCGACCTGTGAAGGATGCAGCCTATTTTGCGAGATCTCGCATAAATTTAGCTTTACTGTTTTTTTCTCCAATGTCCCTTGGGGAGCTCCGTAGCAAGCATCTACGTCCCCAGTGGCATCATGCACTAACAGCATGAAAAAAGACTGCACATACAAGGAAGCAACTGCCTGAAAATTGGATTCATATTTGACACTCTGTCAAATGTAGAAAAATAAAATTAAACAAGCTTTATACAGCATATTGTGGTAATTATTGAGCTTTAAAGGCTTTGTATATATTATGCTGTAATGTGTCTGAAATTCAGATGTTTGTTTGCATTGTCACATCAATCAAAATGCCATTCTAAACTACACTAAATGACTGCAAGTTGTTACTTTGTGTTTACTGCACAGACATGACCTTTTTTAATGGTACCTCAAGGACAACTCATTTATTTATAATGTTTAGGGTAATGCCAACCTAGGTAATCAGGTATTATTACTATTTTATTCTAGTAACTTTTAATCATTTTAGTAGCAGGATTAAATGACAATGAGCTGCACAGAAAAAACAATTCATCATCACTCTATTCATCTATAATTATAAACTTAAGCTGCTGCTTGCCTGCATGTGAGGGCTCATTATCTGGATTACACTGACATGATCGACTCAGTATGACACTAGTGTGCATACTTGTTGTCCAGCACTGAAAATTAAGCTCGTCTAATGGCCACTTGAAGCTGTCTCCAAAACAGAGTTGATCCTCGTAGACTGCAGTATTAAATTAGAGCACAATAAAGAAATTCATCAAAAATAAATAAAGTTTTGATCTCGGCAGATAACTTACCAAATCTTAATAGCTGCATAAAGTTATTATAGTTATGGAAATATTACCTTTAACTGGCGCTTCCCCTCAGCTCATTCAAGCACAGAATCTTGGTGCCTCTTGGAACATTTTTAATGCTCCCTGCTGACCAAAGACAATGGCTTTCTATATTACCAGTCTGCTCAGGAGGTCTGTGCAACATTTCTGGTGAGCAGTATTTTGTTAATAGTAATAAGGAGGTATGTGGGTCTGTTTATTGAGTCTATGGATGCAGCTTGATAGCATTAGCAGACGACCTAGCACTCCACATTATGCTCACTTCCATGTAATCAACAAGGTCGTGACAGAAATCCTTGAATTAAGACTTCACAACTTTACAAATCATGGCTATGTCCTTTTTTTATACAGTCTATGCTTTACTTATTTGTGTACCACAAACCAGCTTTGTTTTTTCCTGCCTGCTCACTATCACTGAGCTCATACATCTGTCAGAACCAGTTTCTCACACACTAATCCAAACTGGCTCAGTGACAATGGTAGCTGCTCATTATGACTTTCCCAATGCCGTGTCCCTTTCTAACATCACATGCAGGGTAAAGGATTAATCCTGTCTAAGCAGACTTGGCTGAATCATGTCTTCCAGAAGATTATGCAACACTCTACTAGAATAGATACATGGCCACAAGGCTCACCTGTGTAGACTGACCACATGAGACCCATCATTTTATATCATGTTGACACATGCAAACCATCAATAGACATCTTGCCACCTGAAAAAATAGCTTTGGTATAATTTATTGATGAAAGATGAATCTATACCTCCCACAACTATGGGTGTGCAGAAGACTTTTACAAGTGGTAAGAGGAAGACGTGGGAGCTCGAATGTGCAAATTAGTGACTAATCCTGGGCTGACTGTGAGATGTTTGTGTACTGCACTTATTTCCTATCTTCTTCCTAGTTATACAGGTGCATCTGCAAATCATACTCAACATACTCCCAGTGTGTGGGTGAACGAAAGTAAGCTGGGATTGCATCTCTGACACCTCCACAGATTCAGCGTGAAGCAGGGAGAGAGAGCGGCGCAGACATGCAGACAGAATGGATAGAAAGACGACAGAGGGAGCGAGAGAGTGAGGCAGAGAGTGAGAGAGACGAGTGAAAGAGACAGAAGATATATTTGACTGTGTGGGTGTGTGAAGTATCAAGGCATGCATCATAATTGTGGATTCTTCTTGGAGCAGCTGGACAAGTCAGTGCATCAGCAGGAGATTTACTGGTCTTTCAAATTGTGTTATTTTGTACTTTAAAACAGTGGAAGCTGTGAGCACAGACAGCGACATTTTGAAAGACAAAATGGAAACCGACTTGTTTCTGCTGCCTCAAGGATTTCATTAACAGGGAATACAAAATTACTTCAACTAAGTGAAGTGATGCCAAAAATGATTTGTGGAAAATTATGATACCTCTGCACCCTCAATAATAGGAAATCAAGTGAAGACTTTATCTGAGGTGAGTTGGAGATTCTTAGAAAAATCAAACTGTGTTGAAATTTTGATGATGTTTTGTTTATTTTTTTTTATTTGGTTTGTGCTTGTGTTCATTATGTGTATTAACTTATTCTTGTATTTCAGTTTCAGACCTTAAAAGGACATTTCTGCCTTTGCTTGTTTACAGTTTGAGGGTTAAAACTTTTTTGTACAATGTTGAATTGATTGGGTTTATACTGTGATTGGAGTCATTCTAAGGAAACCTTTTAACCAATGTGATTCTCAGTAATCAGTACAAACACTGAGTCTGTGTGTGTGTGTGTGCATACTCCTATGTTTTTCTGTGATTTGGGGTACTGAACTCGACTTCTCAAAAGCCCAGTGTGCAATGTAGCCAGCCCACGCTGTTTCCCGTTTCCATGGAAACTATTGCCCAGTGCTAAAAGCAGGTCTGTCGTGTGGATTGAATGCGCGAGTATGTGTCTGTGTGTGTTTGAAACATCTCACACAACAGGTATATTGGATGTTAACAGATATTGACTGCTGTTTCTACGGTGTTGTGAGGATGCAGTAGGAACTAATATGCAGAAATTTACCTTCACACTCACATCCCTGCCTCCCTCTTCTCTGGAGCTTTCACCCCAGTGTAACCTTCCTGTACTTGTATCTTTGTCTCTTTCTTTTAACCCTTTCTCTGTCTCTTCTCACCAGTACACTGTTTTCTGTCTCTGTCTCTAAGATGGCTCTCAGCCACATTATCATCTGCCTCCTGCCACTCATTTGCTATGGGTCATCCCACCCCTCTCCTCCGCCACCTCCTCCCCGGGGATGTAGTGTGGATGTGGATCCTCCATACAGGGTGCTCTGCGACCTGGAATCAGTCTGGGGTGTTGTTCTGGAGACTGTGGCCTGCAGCGGCGGTCTCACATCAGTGGTCCTCGCTGTGCTCCTGCTAGTCAAGATGCGCTCCATTTCTGATCCTGCCAAGCGCTCCAGCCTGGGGCCTCTACTCCTGCTTCTGGGCACACTTCTTGGGCTTTTTACCATCTCTCTGGCTTTCCTGGTGGGGAAGAACCAGGCGCTCTGTGTGGTTCGAAGGGCCTTTTGGGGACCCCTTTTTGCCCTCTGCTTTTCCAGCTTACTAGTGCAGGGTGTGAGGCTCAGGAGGCTGGTAGCTGGAAAGGCAAGCCCATCTGGCAGCTCCCTTGCAGCACTCGGTCTGGCCTTGGCCTTGGTTCAGGGGATAATCTCTGCCGAATGGGTGCTGCTGACTGTAGTTAGGGAGGGTCACCCAGCCTGTGAATATCCACCTTTAGACTTTGCCCTTACCTGCAGTTACACTTTGGGGCTTCTTCTCATAGCCATGGGTCTCTCTCTTGGGGTGGTGCTGTGTGGTGGAGAGCTGGCAATAGATGGAGGAAGTGGCAATGACGAAGACAGAGAAGGAGATAGTGAAAAACGGAAATGGAAGTGTAACGCAATCTGGCTCGTCCTGTCCAGTCTCGCTTCAGCATTACTATGGGTGGCCTGGCTGGGGTTTTACCTTTACGGCAGCCAGACGTTAAGGGGAAGGGGGAACAGAGAGAAGGGAGGGGGGAATAAGGATGCAAAAGTGTTTGATGAGCCTGCACTGGCTGTCGCCCTGGTTATTCAGGGATGGCTTCTGCTCCTGTTCCACGCTATCCCAGAGACTCACCTGTGTCTCCTGAAAACTTCACAATCCGACACGCAAGACTTCTTTGACACCAGTCACACGTCTCCTCCTTCACATTACGGAGATGAGCTCCCTGCACATTCGCACCGATCCTTCCAAGAGAACCAGGCCTTTTCAATGGAGGAACACAGTGCAAGTAAGCCTATGTGACGTGTGTGCATGTCTATACCTGAGTGACAGAGATAACTAATCTAACAAAAAAGGGAACTTATTAGGTCATAGTTTCAATATGTTAGGTTGAGAGCAAAATACGTTTAGCATCTGAGTGTTTTACAGTAAATTATGAGACCACTGTTGCTAGGCAACTGGCAACAAAAATGGGGACCGTGACAACCTTATGAAGAGAAATGAAAAAGGAGAAAACAACAAAAGTAATTCATGTGGTTTGTCTTTTTAAAATCTCAGACATGTTACATAAAATTGAAATAAATCGTTTTAATTGATTGAATACATTTAATGTTACAGTTCCAAATTAGTTTTATTAATAATTTATAAAAGAATATTAATTAAAATAAAATTATGTTAGATCAATCTGAATATCAATTAGATATAAAAATTGGTATCTTATCACATTTACATTTTTCCCATTAAAACTCTTTGAGCCTCTTACGAGTTCATGAAAACACAAGGTTAACCAAAATATTTCAAGTCAAGCGGAGACTGAAAATGGGAAATTTATGTATGAAAAATCTGATGGGTACATGGTTATGGTGCATGACACACTACTGCCCAGGTCTTTGCTGCTTGTCAATCCTCTGCTTTTAATCACCTTCTTTTTTTTTTTTACAGTAATAACTGAACTAATCCTACTTTGAATTGCAGGCCAGTTTTCCATTCATCATACATGAAAATAACTACATCACCATCCAACCATGAATGGCAAGTAGTCTTGTTTACAGACAGGGAAGCTCAATTCTAGGTACTGTATGGGAAGAATCCAATTAAACCTCAGAAAATGTCTGATTTTTCAACAGGCTTTTACTGCAGTACAGTTATGAGTCATCTCACTTTGATTGCTCGCTATATTTATTTGAAGCGAGATGCACAGATGAAGAGCTAAGCCTCGATAAGCCAGGATAAACAAAGAGTGAAGGGAATAGAAAGGCACATGCAGTCTCCAGCATGATGATGATATTTGGTGATCCTTTTAGACTTCTTAATAGGCAGTCAGATCTAGAAGAAAGAGAAATTTAAAAGAGAATTTAATTTGTGGTTGAAAGCAAAAGGTAAAGGTTTCTCTTCGTTATATAACTGATAATGTAGTCTAAGCTATGTTTTAAAAACCGTGAGTTTGTAAGGGCAGCTGGTGAGTGTGTGTAATACCTAAAAATGATCCACTTCTCAGTTTATGAAAAAAAAAACAAAAGAAACCCCATACAAACAAAAGAACCAAACAACAATAAAAATACTGCTTGTGTCTCATTCCCATGCGCTGCTCCATATTAAGTCATGTTATGTAGACGAGTGTGAACTGAGCTCAGTCGCAAAATGGAAAAAAGAAAAACACCACCAACAGCAAACACTCTTGGACACTAATGGTGTGACTTTCTAAGTGCCAATTTATTGCATAATTGCTAACGCATCATTTAAATGAAAGATCAAAATCAGCAAAATAAATAAATACTGCTAAGCATTTTTGTGATTAAGACATAATATACTGAGCAATACTAACAAATCCTTTCAAGACAGTTTAAGTTACAGTGCACTGCTCTCATTTTTCTTTTGATGCAGTACTTGATAGTATGCGAGGGCTGGATGGTGACCTTCCGTTGTACAGTTTCTTGTGAGGCACTGTGGGATACGTGTACCTTTGCACTGGGGCACATGGGAAATACAGTTCCTAAAGGAGAATTTTGCTAAAAAAAAATCTCAGTCAAATGAGAAGTTTGAGTCTCATTGTATTGTTACATGTTTTATCATTCACTGTTAAGGTTAGTATATGTAGTGAATCATTCTGGAATTTCTGACACAGTCATAACATTTATTAAAAAATGATTCACAGTTTAGCAGGTCTTTACTCTCCATCCAGGTCTCCATAGACAAACTCTGCGCACCTACACATGTAACCAAATGACTTTTCAAAGTAGTATTACTAAATCTCTAGGTTAAACTATTGGTTTTGAGTTTAATTTATTTCCCCTAACATAAATGAAACAAATAAAAAACAAAAGACAATTCAAACGTGTAAAAATGGAACATACTGTAGACTAAGAAAAACTTAGATTCTTCTTGAATTGTTGCACTTAAATAAACAATAAATACAACATAGCACAGATATTTAACACAAACAAGTTGTGCATTATCTTATTGTGCCATAAAAATGATAACACAGATCTTACATTGCTGGGAAATGGGAAATGTTTTGTCATCTTTTTGTTTCAGTGTCCGTAATGTGGAATGTATTCATGAAGAGAGAAAAACATGGGATTCCACTTACTCTCTACAAACCCAACCAAAATGCAGATCTGCACATTTTATGGCTTATAAATAATACATAAGGACTAAACTAATGAGGTCACATTCCATGAGGAAAAGCTAAGTAGGAAGTGATTCAGTCATAACCATACAGGTGTTTTTATATACTCCAATCAGACCACTGCTCAGGTGAGGAGAAACTGTAAAAATGAGTGCAGACAGTCTAAACAATGGAAATAAAGAAAGAATGCAATGTTTGCGAAACATGCTGAAACTGAGAATTTAAAAAAAGTACATGCTCATTTTTGATTTGATATTAGCTACGCCTTTCAAAAACACTGGAAAGGGGCTTGTTTATCAAACCGTTCTTCATCAAGCACATGTCTTTTAAGTCGATACACGATACAGACACAAGACAGTGCAGACACAACACCGTATCTCCAAAAGTTGATTCTGTTCATCTGGACGTAGCGTTTTGTGGGAGAAACGCTTCATCACTCATCCAAATGACTTCTTCAGTCTCAGCTGACTGCAGGTTTCCCCAATCTTATAACCAGTACATTTGCATAATGACTGAAACCAGCCCACTGAAGGAACAATGGGCTGGGAGGTCAGTTCCTTAATCTTAATTGTGCAAATTCTCATGACCATTGATCAACAGCCACTGACCAAAGCCCACTGATCAAAGCCCACTGACCAAAGCCCACTGATCAATGGCCATGAGGACCATTCACACAGAGTTGGGGAATGGCTGCAATCACAGCATTGTAAGATGGTGACAGATGTACCCTTAGGCCCCTCCTTGATTCAGAGATGGTCTTTCCCTTTTCACGTAAATGGCCTCCTTGACTCCGCGCTCAAACCAGTGTTCCTCCCTGTCCAGGATGTGTACATCCTCATCCTTGAAAGAGTGTCCTCTGGCCTGTAGGTGTAAATAGACTGCAGAGTCCTGGCCTGACGAGGTGGCTCTTCTGTGTTGTGCCATCCTCTTAGCCAGAGGTTTTTTGGTTTTCCTGATGTATAATCCTGGCAGTCCTCCTGGCACTTAACAGCGTACACTATGTTACTCTGTTTGTGTCGGGGGACCCGATCCTTGGGGTGGACCAATTTTTGGCACAGCGTGTTTTGGGGTTTAAAAGCAACAGAGACCCAGTGTTTAGAAAAAATGCGTCTCAACTGCTCCGATACTCCTGACACATATGGGATCACTACAGGTTTTCGCTTAGGCAGCTGTTGTCCTTCTCTCTTGGATCGACTTTCTTTTGGCGCCTTCTCAGCTTTGACAAATGTCCAGCTGGGATAACCACATTTACTCAGGGCCTTCTTGATGTGATGTTCTCCTGCCTCCCTGGCCGCTGTGTCTGTGGGGATGCTGTTCGCTCTGTGTTGTAGCGTCCTGATGACACCCAATTTATGCTCCAGTGGATGATGAGAGTCAAACCTTAAACACTGATCCGTATGCGTAGGTTTACGGCACACATCGGCTTTTTAGATGTCCCCCATTACTGATGGAAATCTCACAGTCTAAGAAGGCTAACCTGCCACTTTTCATATCCTGAATTTGATGTGTTGGTCCACCGAGTTAATGTGATCCGTGAAATGTGGTACATCCTGAGATTTGATTTTCACCCAGGTGTCATCCACATATCTGAACGCTGCGCCAAAAATTGGTCCACCCCAAGGATAGGGTCAAAACGCTACGTCCAGATGAACAGAACCAACTTTTGGAGATTTACTTACCTGGATGATTGAGCATGCATCAAGACACAACACTGTACTTGTAGTGACTTCAGAAAGTTGCTAAGAGACTGAGGTTGGGCTGCTAACATGTCTGACTTACTAAAAAAATTCAAAACATGAGATCCTGCATTGCACAGTGAGAGATGTTAAAGTTGGCTGTTGTAATGGTCTCGCAACCAAAGATAGCCTGGGACAAAATTCTGACAGTGTTAGAAATCAAGGATAACTATCTCACAATTTCACGGTAGCTGTGACCTACTTCAATTAAATAACCAGCCAACCAGGAATGCAGCTGAAATGACGCACTAATCAACTCAACACCAGCAGTTCTTTATTTATTTTTTTAAATACAGCATGTCAACAGCTGCCTTTGTGAAAGCAACTAAGGGAATGTAGTGGAAACAAATAGCAAAGCGTCATAGCTCGTGACAGAGCAGTTTTCATTAAGCACAGAGTCTACATGAACCAAACTTGATTTCCAGCCCAGGTATATTAAATCCATGTCACATAGTGCGGCGTGAAATGAACTTATACAAATCAGAACGCCAGCAAATTTAAAGTGTTCAGTCTTTGCAGGAGACTTAATATGAACGCTAACAAGAAGAAACCTTGGACGTCACTTAGACTGAGTATGAGCAGTCATCTGCCTCAATCTATCTATAAAAGCAGAGTGAAACAAAGGGCACTGAGCAACAGCAACAGTATGTACTGAGCAGGTTTGTAAGTGACTGCAAATCAGAAACATGCAGGAAACAGAGATGCCTGTAGAAAAGAACAGAGGCAGAAAGGACAAAGACAGAATCAGTAGGCATGAAGTAACTGAGAAACAAGTGTGGGAAATAAATGCATGACATGAAAAGAGAACAGAACAAAGAAGGCAACAAAACAAGTGTTCAATTAATTCAAATGAGTCAAAATGTAGAACTGAATTCATTTAAATTGCTTACTGCTATGAGCAGTAAGCAATTTTGTTATGGAAAGGCACCCAGCTACATCTCACTGCATTAAGAATAAATAAATAAATAATAAATCTTCAATGGACTCTATGCAGTCCTGTGACAAACTAAGTACAGCTCATGATTCAATTACTGGTTGAACCACTTTTGGCAACAATAACTCACACACCTCTCACAAGGTCACACCAAAGCATTTCAACTGGGCGAAAGGCCTTTTGGCCAAACATCTTCACTTTAATTTTGTCTGTCCGAACGATATTATTCTGACAGCCCTTCTAAACAAGCCATACTTCTTGTCTTTTTTAACTGTGCTGTCAAGAATTTAAATATTTAGCAAGTTAACTGAGTGTTGTAGAGTCTGAGATGCAGCTGTTTGTTATTTTTTCCTCTAAGCACTACACGGCCTTACCTTGGGGTGAATTTACTGGGATGTTTGCTGGGAAGATTGTGGCACCTGAATGCTTCAGATCAACAAACCACCAACCCATGTGGTTGGTGCCACACGAACCAGTGATCAACAAATCAAGTGCATTTGATTAGCAGCAACCGGATGCCACTTACCCTTTTAATTCTTATGGAAGCAGTAAGGGTGTACTTAGTGGCTGACACAATGCAGAGCCCTCTGACAAGTTTCTCTTTCACATGGCTGTAGTTTATTCATCCAAATAAAGATCACAAAAAGGTATATGATCAGTATGAAAGTTATACTTAAAGTCAGCTGCTTGGACTTTCAAGGTTATGTAATAATTATAATCAGATGACACATTGGTTATTCTTAGTACCAAATGCATCTTTTGTGTGTGTGGGTGCCAGCTCTCCGAAGCGGAACATACCACGGCAGCCATGGAAGTATGCGTCCTGGTATCGCCTTCAGAGGGCATGTCTACCAACCTACCGAGATGGCTCTAGTGATGAACGGTGGTACAGTAAGTATGCCATAAACACAAACGTTGCGTTTTTGCCTCTAATCACTCTGGAATAAAATGACTGTACAGTAGATTAGATACAGTAGAATGCTGTACTTTCTCACTACTTGTTCGTGTCTTATAGATGCCCACAGCCCCAGTTAACTACACTGGACGACGGTTATGGTAATATACGGGGCAAATGTTGAAGAGGACACACTTCAGTCACATTTTTGAGGGAAGAAATATTAAAGACGGTACATATCACAAAGAAGCGACTTCATAAGAGATAGCTATGTTTACTGTGTTTGTGTTTTTTGCCACACATGTGCAGATTTGGCATTTTAAAAAGAAACTAGTGGTATTTTTGCCTACATTTTCCCGAAGGCTTTTTTGATGGATGTAAAGGAACAAGAGAGGGAAGAGAAAGCGACATCTCTCAGTAAAGTGATATTTTTCGATGATGCATTTTTCGATGAACAGGTGTAATCTGAATTATAATACATACACACAAGAACAAGAAGTCTATTAGCACAACTAAATGTTATATTTAAAGTGTTTTTTTAAAAATTATATTATATTAAAAGAGACATATTGAATGACCTGTTGTTAAACCATGACAGAGTTGAGCTTAGAGGAAGACTTGAATGTGTTGAGGTAAACTCTTTTGCCTGAGCAGCACCAAACCAGTGCTGCAACATTCTAACTTTTGTTTATCAACCATGCTTACTTCATAAAAATGCACTTTGTATGTCATTTATTATTATTATTTTTTTTTTTGTTTGCATTCAAGCTACAACTACAAATAAGCTGTTAGGATAGGTATGTAAAATACCTGCTTACACCCACAATGCTTGCACAGCCTCTGTTTTTCATCCTGGAAAGTCCCAAAGGATTCGCATAGTGATTTTCTCTCTATCCCTCGCCTTTCCAGTATAAGTACTGTTGGGCAGTTTGCCACATTCACAGTGTTTACTCATAAAGGCTTTGTATTCAGCAGATCTCGTGCAGGGCTGTGGAGGACTATCAAATAGATTTTAAAAGGTGAATAAAAACTCTACAGCTTGTGGATTGTTTTTTTTAAACAAGGTTAATTTTTAATAAGCCTATGATAAAAAGCCATTTAATACTGCAGCACTAATCCTGCAGTATTAGTAAATAGGGTTTACTGTTAGTGGCTGTAATTTTGCACTTTATCAGCACTGATTACATCTGGGAATTGTGATATTTGACATTACTGGACATGCATGTAAAAGCACAGTTTAAAGGTAATGTATTTTGTCAAAACATAAGTGTTTTGTTTTCTAGAATTTTAATAACTGTATACTAAAGAAAATGACCAGTTGTTTGTGTTTCTAATAAATTGGCATTGGAGAGATCATTGACAAAACAGTCTCACCCCTCTAAGCCAATAAGTCAGAAAATTTACATTTAAAAATAAAACAATTTCTGGACAATCAAGCAAATCCCGTTGCTGAGGAAGGCCAGGTATGTGTAAACCTAAAAGAAACAGGTAACAGTTTCTGTGGTCAGACTGTTTTGTCTTGCAGAGTTTATTGTGCATTATCAACATTTTTTAGATGTATGATAAAATCTTAAAAATGGCAGAAAAAGTAAACCCTTTGGAATTAAAAATCTAATTTTTTTTATTGGGTTTTTATCCATTAACTGGTGGTGAGAAATAAACAGCTGTCATTAGTCTTCATTAAACATAGTGAATATATATTGACAAAGGAAAAATAATGAACCTTGGATCTTATACCTCCCTAAACTGTCATATAACGATGCTCCTGGGTTCGTTTTAGGATTATATTTCACTGAAATCATTCTGTAGTACAGTGGTTAATAAATTCATTCCAGAAAGCCATAAAATGTATATAAAAGACGGCTGTAGCTTCCGAGTCTGATAAGTAAAGCTAGTGCCAAAGTGCCTTAAACATGGGTTCTTTCTAACGGTCAGCAGGGGCCCTTGATGTTGCAAAAAGAAGTCAAAATTTATAAAAGTCTGGGCTCCCTTGATTCCCACCTTTGTAAGAACTTCCCCTATGAGTTTAAGGTCTTAATCAGTTGTTTCACATTTTTTGACTACAACAAGACATTAATTTTGTGTATTATGGTCCCACCTCAGTCAATATGACAACAAAGCAGGCTTTATGGTATGTTGGCAAGACAGAGATGGTGATTTTACTTCAGGTTAGGCTTATTGTTCTCATTATTACCTTCTTACCTAACCTCTACTAGACTTCAGCTTAATACCACCCATCCTTACATTATACTGAAGCTTAATGGTGGTGATCACTTGGTGGAGTCCCAGGCGCAACAGAAACAAAAGTGGCCCAAAATGATAACACTATGTGTGATATCAAATGTAAGTTTACATGTAGGGTTATTTTGATAATTCCAAAGGGTTTTCTTGCATTTTCTTCCCACTTTACAGTTAAACTTTAAATTCCATGAAACAAAATGAAAAGATTTGGCATAACTGTAAATTTAACTGGAAACCTTTGATATTTTGGGCCAGATTTGCTGACGTATTGCACAAGCAGAAATTGGGTTTTGGTGTGAAAAAAAAGTAACATCAGTATTAACAAAGACATTGCAGTAACGAGATTGCATGTCAGAGGTGGGATTTCAGAGATTTTTGTGACCGATCCAGTCGTGATATTTTACACTGAAAAACAGCATATCACATTTTTTGCAATTGATATTATAATGAACTGAAAGTGGGTGTGTTTAGATAACTAACCACACCTGTAAGTGCTATTTGGGGATCGTGCTCACGCACTATTTTGTCCTGTTTAGTAAATCAAGCCCATTTAATTACAATGCTGAAAAGTTTGTGTTGAATTTAACCTATTAAGACTCAGTTAACTTTGAGACTGAATTCTGAATCCAATCCTGAACAAGTTAGTAAAATGAGGTTGAAAAGCAGGTCTCACAATGTTCTTCTCTGATCTTGAGACCATTTCTTCTTACTATAACACTAAACAACTAAACTGTGAGTGATTTTACTTTTGTGTAAAGCCGTGTGTTCTAATATAGTACAATGAAAATATGATCATTGTAGGATTTTTTTTAATGTATTAAGCCTATATAACTGATTTTTAAACATGTACTGTAGTTGTTCCAAATGTGAAAAAGCACTGGTATTTCTTTTTTGAGATCCTCTTATAATGATAGCTCTGTCACTGTTTTATGGCAGCATAACATGAATGTCTGTAATGTGATTTGCACAAAGTGACTAATACATCAGTGCACCTATTCTGTTAAATATACCCTGGTGTTGTTGTTTTTATTGTTGGGATAACTATAAAGTCAGGTACTACTACATCTAGTTCAGATGTATCGTCGTCAAGTGTTCAGTGCACTGTAACTGAATCACAAATAAAGAAAGAAATGGTGCAACTGTTTTAACACCAAACTGGTTTCCAAGCAACACTTCAAGCATATAAATGTATGTTTTCTGAAAAGATTATCCTTAAAATTGTTCCACATATTAGTCCACACATTCTCCTTAACAATCCTGATCTAGAGTGTATTTTAAAACTTAATATATATGCAAATCTGCTTATGATACTTAAGCTATATCATTAGCTTTGAGTGTTATTTAGTAGGACTGAAACTACTGATATGAAGGCACACACATCCGCCTTCTCTGTGTTATGTTAAATCACGAGCCAAGTCATATCACATAAATAGCCAAAAATCCTCACTGCATGTGGGAGTCTTCTAAAAATAAGTAAGCTTTCAGTAGTAAGAACGTCAGGGACTTGCAAAAGCATGGCCTGCTGGATGATGGAGATGGAGGAGGATTGCAGCTAGCTACTAGGAGCAGAGCTGGATTCGGATGCGGCCTCTTAAACGTCCATTTCCAGAATGAAAGCTGGGTGACAGAAAACTGTATGCTTGGTCAAAATGACTGTCATGCACATGGAAGAGTATAAAGCTAATGGCTGGATCTGCAATGGCTGGATACAAGAGGTTGCAGGGGGAGGGTTACATGTTAATAAAGGCATCGGAGACCTGTCGCTGGCTTCTGGCTTTGTTTAGACTAAAGGGGATGTCGGGGGGGTGAGCCTGTGTTTAGAAAGGCTTGTAAGAATGCTGGACACAAAACATGAAAAATTAAGTGGCTTGATTTTATCATGCGTTAAAGAGATGTAAATTACTAATTTACTTAAGGTGCCACATCATTTCAGACCATTTTAATCCCTGGTTGTAACAGAAGTCAGCAGGGTGAATTCACTGTTAAAATAACAGGGATTTCGCTGCCAAACTCCCAAAATTTCTCCTCAAACTATGTGTTTAAGTTGTGGATCCTGCTTTGAAAGATACCTGTTTTTTCAACACAAACCCAGCCTCAGGGATCACAAGCCTGAATAAATGGGAGGGTTACATTAGGAAGGACATCTGGTGTAAAATGCATCCTTCCCCCTGTGGTAAGTAAGTGGCTTGGAATAATTGAGCTGTTATTTGTGTCATGAACAAAGTGCATTTGAAGCTCAATGATATTATCTGCTGTCACAAGTGTATTGTCAATACTGGAATGTCACCCAAAAAGGGGGAAGTACAACTTTGACAGGGGCACATTAGGCTCATCTCACTCCCCTTGCCATTTCATAAGAAATTCTGCCACCTGCACAAGAAATTCAGCACACACAACCATATCTAAAATCCCATTATAAAAAGTATGCATAATAACCTTAAAAACACAGCATTGTTATTTATTTTGCAAGTTTCAAGTGAGATCATGCTTTAAAGTCAGCCTCAAATCACAAAACATGTTTCAAAGAGACGTCTGTTAGGCGTTGCTGACTGTTCATGGTCTGACTTTCCTCAATGACACTGACAGTAATAACTTGAGGGTATTTAACATTATCATAAGCAAATCATACATCTAACTACATACGTCTGTTTAAATAAAGACAAAGTAATTATGAGTTCTGAATTTGGTCCTACTTGGGTTACAATTGAAAATTGTGCATATTTTAGTTAAATTTTTTAATCGTTTTAATGTTGATGGTTAACACAAACAAAAACAGTGAAAATTAAAAATTAAACAACTGTCAAACTGTTTAGCAGCTCACTTACGTGCACGCTCGCCTCCGTTGCTACGGACTCCTTTCTCGTCTCTAGCAGGAAGAGAAAAATCTACTTCCGGGTCGCGAACGTAAAACGCTACCCACGTGAATTGTAAAAGTGTGCAAAGTAAGTAAATCGCTTTTGAAGTTTGTATTTTACAATATCCGATGCGCTTGTGCCAAAATAGTGTAATTGTCTGACTAATTAAACTGTTCAGTTCTGGATCGGATTAACTTTTTTTTTTACTGTAAGCTCCCTTTGGCTAATAAGCTAGCGTGACCAGTTACCTGTAGCGTTTTGTGCATAAACCTGGTCAGCTTATCTTGAATCAAATCGCTTTAGTTTTGTTATATATTATATATATTAGTTTGCCTTTAACGTGCATATTCAAACACAACACCTGGTGTTTTAGTAAAGCTTTAACTTCATTTTTTTCTAAATATTTGAGACCATGGACCGGTTAGCTTAGAGATGTGTCTGAATGGATGCTGATATTTCCCTTTTATGTTTCAGACGGATTCCGATGAGGACGTAGTTTTTGTTTCTGAAAGGTCCTGTCACAAGCCCATTGAAATCACAATTGATCAGGTACTGATCATCCAACCTAATCGGAATATCTTATTCTGACTTTTTAACGCTACAAGGCGACAAAGTAATCCAGACTTGAATATTGGTTGTAGGTCAGACTTCACATGTCAGCCTGTGAGACGATAAGCTGCCACATATCTGACAATTATAGCGTTAGAATTAGTAATTCAACGCAATGTTTAGTTAACTGTTCGCTGTGTCCTGTATTCCATTTGAAATTTGGTCTCTCAGCTTGACTTATACCATTCCAACATTGCTAAATTTGTAGTTTGAGCTTAAACAGTCTGTTTCAACACTTATAATGCCACATTTGTTGCAGACGAGGAGGAGAATATACTTATTTACTACTTAAACATTTGGATCAGAATTTTAAATCTGAAATGAAACTCTTAGATTGGAATAAGTGTCATGCTAACCAATACACAAAACAGTGTTGCGGTGGGGTTGTCCATTTTTATTACAAATATTTATGTCCAGTTCTGATTGGTTCTCTTCAGGCAAAGCGACTGGCCCTCCAAAGAGAAATTGATCAGCAGTCCCGACCCAAAGAGCCAGCCAAACCTTTGGTTAGTGTTTACTGCTCTGTCATTCACTGTTCCACAAACACAGAATAGAAACTTGAAGTAACAGTGAACTTTCTCTCACCAGTCAAGCAAGAAACCTGTAGCTGAGGAGAGGCACGCAGAAATCATGAAAATGAAGATGGAGGAAGAGAAGAGTGAGGAAAATAATATAAAGAAAGAGAAGAAACACAAAAAAGGAAAAGCTGATGATTCCAGCCTAAAAGAGGTGAGAAAAGAACAGAAGAAAGGCAAAATGGCTGATGCTGTGGGCATCGAAGACGGGTCTTGGGATGGAAATGGTGAGAAGGAAAAAAATAAGAAAAAGAAGGAGAGGAAAACAGATTCTCTGGATGATGTCAATGACTCTGAGGTCACTGATGGACAAGATGTCACCAAAAAGAAGAAGAAGAAGAGGCTGCTGGCAGATGGTGAGAGTCTAGGAGAAATTACACAGAGTTTAGTAAAAGAGGAGGAAGTGGAAAAGAAAGAGAAGAAGACAAAAGGAAAAAATAAGTCTACACAAATTAAACAAGAAAACATGGTGAAACAAGAAAACATGGTGGAAGAGGAAGAGGAGCAAGTGGGAAAAGATAATCTGCCCAAAAAAGTCAAGAAAGGGAAAAAACAGGTTTTAGATATGAGCACAGAGGAGACTGAGGTGAAAATCAAAGAAAAGAAGAAGAAAAATAAGGTGTTGGCTGATGGCGAGGCTTATGTAGAAACTACAGATACTTTAGTAGTGGATAAGAAACAGAAGAAGAACGTAAAGAATAAGTCTACACAAATAAAACGAGAAAACATGGTAAAAGAAGAGGAGGAAGAAAAGCAAGTGGAACAAGACAGTCTGCCCAAGAAAGTGAAAGATAAGCAACATGCTTTAGATATGAGCACAGAGCCGACTGAAGGGCAAAGAAAAGAAAAGAAGAAAAAACAAAAATGCCCTTTAACTGTGGAAGGAGCAACAATAAAGAAAGCTAAAGCAGCTGAAAATGGCATAAAGTTAGAAAAAATCGAACACGAGGACGTAAAAATAAAAAAGAAGAAAAAGAAAGAAACTGAGACTAAAGAAGAAAATGGAGTAGAAACAACAGAGGTTAAAGGCAAAAACAAAAAGAGCAAAGCAGCATCAGACAAAGTTAGAAAAAGTGAAAAGCAAGAGAAATCAACAAACAGTGTTATTGTTACTACTGATGATGAAGTAACGACAGAATTTAAGAAAAAGGTAAAAAAGGGTAAATGTAAAATAGCTACTGTGGAGTCTACCAATGCAGAGGAAGAAGAGCCGAAGAAGAAGAAAAGAAAAAAGGTAAAATGTGAAGAGGAAGAAGACAAACAGGAGGTTCAGGGGGATGAGCAGAGTGGCGAAGCTGGTGACAAGAAGAAGAGCAAAAAGAAAAAGAGCTCTGCTAAGGTGCAACGCGCGAGCGACTCTGGAGTTGAACCTGTTGCTAAAAAGAAGAAAAACATCAAACAAGAACGGGAAGACCCAGAGGTGAGTGCGCTTCTCTCAGGTTGTTAGCCGTGTGCCTGGATGCTTTTTATTTGAATGGTATGAATAGTGTATGAGCTTTTTATGAACTGTAGTTTCAGGAGTCTCCCCAAGTCGACGTGGTTTTCCTGTCAGAGAGGAGTGGAAACACTGATGAGATCACCATCAATCAGGTCAACAGAGCTCTCGTTACCTCTCCGTAGATTGATGTGTGAAACTTATTGCCATAATCAGGAATTGGCATGTTTCAAAATGCACGTAGTCCTTCAGAAATTTAGGAAACGCTGTTCTTCTACAGGCCACTTTTATATTAACAGCCCTTGTCACATCAAACATTCCCTGAGGGACATTATTATGTACTATGAGCAAGATGTGACATATATCACGTAAGGTCAAAGGAAACACATTCATTCAAGTTGTTAAACTGTAGTTTCTGTCTGACGTCACTGACCACTGAGTCAGTGGGTCATTACTTTCGCGTCAGCTGCACCCCTGTCCTGGCCTCGCTGCACAGGCTGCCTGTGTCTTTTAGAGTTCATTTTAAAATTCTTACGTTTGTTTTTAAATCCTTTCACAATCTTGCCCCACCTTCCCTCGCTGTACTTCCTGATCCCTGCACACCCTGTCAGTGTCTCAGGTCAGCTGACCAAGATCCAGTAGGAAGCGCAGAGGCGACTGGGCTTTTTCTATCGTGCCCAGTCGCCTCTGCAGGTGGAGAGGCCCCTTCACTGTCTACTTTTAAAACTCGTTTTAAAACACTTTTTCCTTTTCTTTTTTTTAGCTTTTGTTTTAATTATTTGAGCTTTTTTAAATGTGTTTTTTTTATTTAAATCTTATGTATTTTTATTATTTAGTTCCAATGTACAGCTATAGGTGTCTGTTTTTAAGCGTGTCCACAGTAAAAATAAATTACAAAAATAGGAAGTTTTCTGGGAATCAACAAAAAAAAAAATCCACTTTATAATTACAGGAGCAGCATTTTTTTTTATCATCTTGAAAAGCGGAGACAAAATGTTTAAATTACTCTTCTTCCTCATATATTGAGATATCTCAGAGATTAAATGTGCAGTTAAATACCTTTACACTGTCAGAAAGGGTATTTTAACTTAAGCTCAAAGTGGGTTGTATGTGGCCCACGATGTAAAATGAGTTTACAGAGCGAAGCAAATCAGAATGCTTTTTGTGTTTTATGCAGTGCAGTTTGATGATTGTTTTGTTTTGTTTGTTTTTGTCTTAAAGGAAAGAAGACAGGCTTTACAAATGGAGATCGACAAGGCCTCTCAACCTGACAAAACAGTCAAACCTACGGTCGGTATTAGTGTTGTTTGTTTGTTTGTTTGTTTGTTTGTTTTGTTTTTACAAAGAATACCACTATGCAATCTCCCCGTGTCTTAAATGCCTTTAAATGATCGAGCACTTGTTTGTCACAGCACGTAGCTCAGCATGTTTGATCTGGCAGAGTTTTTATGTCAGATGCCCTTCCTTGTGCAACACCAATGCATTTTAATGAATTAACATGGCAGATAGACTCAAAAAAAGGGAATGGTAAACAGAGATGAGACATAGGGGGTTATCTAAGGAAGACTCTGTTGTGGGTGAAGATAAAAATAAAAAAAAAAACTTCTCACAATGCTCACATACGTCTTTAAGATCAGTTCTACCTGCCAAATGCCCCCATCTTTTAAAACAAATAATCCCAAGTTTCTAAGGCTACGTCCACACTAGCCCGGATAGATTTGAAAACGGCGTTTTCGTCTGAAAACCCTCCGCGTCCACACTAGCGTTTTTAGCCGTTTTCACAGAGTTGTGCGTCCACATTGAAACGGCCGAAAACGGTTATGTTCCAGTACTGCGCATGCGTGAAACGCAAGACTATTCGACCTGCCTCATTTCTGTCTGCCGCTTATTTACTTTCCAGCTCTTTGAAACGTGGCGGCAAAATGTTGAGGAAAAGCACTGAGTTTTTTAAATGGACTAACAATGAGGTGGAGTTGTTGCTGCGAGTAACACAAAAGTACAAAGTTGCAAAAGCGAGAGAGAGTTAAAGAATTTGAAGAAAAGCTATCTGGAGCATGTACAGACTGACATTAATCTTTAATAGGGCTGTCAAAATTGAGAGCAAACAAAACAACTGCTGTATAATGCCCTCCGCTGTCTTTGTTTAATTGGTCACATGACTGCATCACATGACTAACATGCGTCATCGTTTTAGAAAGTCTCCGCTTTTGCTGTCCACACTGCGACGCGAAAGCACCTTTATCAAATGCGAGCGTTTTCGAGAGCGTTTTTAAAATGTTGAGTTTTCCATCAGCGAAAACGCCGTCTCGGTGTGGACGGGAGGCCAAAACGGAGAGAAAACGATGCGTTTAGTTTGGATGTAGCTACAGAATTATAGTCTTCAAGCAGAAGAAGGTTCTTAAATGTGGAAACTTTACTCCTGAATGCATTTCTAATGTTTATGAACTTTTGTTTCTGTTCTGCAGGGTTTGGGCCAGTGGAGCACGGCGCAGTTCAACAGCTCTGAACAACAGCAGAAGTTCCTCCGGTTGATGGGGGGCTTTAAAAAGGGTTTCCAGCCGGCGGCGACGAGCACTGGTGGAGCAAATATGGCACTAGGGAAGGACGCGCAGCAGCAGTTGCAGCAAGGCCTTCTGGGGGAGTTTGAACGAGCCCACTCGCGCAGAATGGACTTTAATAACAGGGGGGCGGGACTTGGGTTTACTGCACCGTCCAATAAGAAATTTTCAATTGATATCAATACATGTCGATCAGTTCGCTTTGATGATTGACGAGTGAAGATTTGGTTTTACAAAGCTTTTGTACATAGTGTTTTAATTGGCACACTTTTTCGTTTAATCAGCTTTACTGTAGAATTGATCCTGCAGAAAGTCAAATGGTGAAAAAAAGAAAAACACATTGTTAGTTGTATATACTGTATATTAAACATTTCTCCAACAGCTGGAAAACAAGCGGCTGGTTTAATGTGTGAGCAGCTCATTATTTTATAACAGTTTGTGGGATTTTATATAGATTAAGGATTACTGTTTACTTTGTAAAATAGTGAAACATATACGTTTGGATCACAATGAGACATCTACACTTACTGACTACTTTGTTAGATACACTTGACTGTTAATGCAACTATATCTAATCAGCAGATCACATGGAAACGACTCAACGCATTTATGCATGCAAACATGGTCAAGGCACCTGCTGAAGTTCAAACAGCGCATCAGAATGAGGAAGGAAAGTGATGTTGAGTGACGTGATCGTTTATGGGAATGACATGGAATTTTCCTGCATAACATTTCCTGCATCTCTTCAGATTTACAGAGAATGGTGCAGAAAAACAGAAGTATTCAGTGAGTGGCAGATCTAGGTGAAAATGTTTTGTTGGTTCTTGCTGCAGGCAGCAGTAACTCAAATAACCAATTGTTACAACTGAGGTATATATAAGAGCATTTAAATCCACAAGATGTTGAATCCTACCCAGACAGTCAGTCACTACCAGTCAGAATCTGGAGTAAACCACATGAAAGCAGAGATCCATCCTCTTGTATCAGTGGCTCAGGTTGAATGTGACCGTGAAACAGTGTGGGGAAATAATTTCTTGGCACATTTTGGGCCTCTTAGTACCAACTGAGTATTGTTGAACATGTCCAACCCTTTATGATCAGAGTGTACAAAGATAACAGCAGGCTAACACACCATTTCCAGAACTCAATCCAAAAGAGCACTTTTGGGATGACACGGAATACGGGATTCACCATCATGGATGTGCAGCAGAGAAATCTGAAGAAATTTCGTGATGATGTCATGTTAACATTAACCAAACTCTGAGGAACGGTTTGAACACCTTGTAGATTCTATGTGAAAAGGAATTAAAGCACTTGAGAAGCCAAAAGGGTTGATGAACCCAGTGCCAGCATGGCGCACCTGAGAAAGAGTTCGGTTAGAATATATTGAGTTAAATGTGTTAACGGTCTGTTTACAAAAGCATGGGCCACAAAATTGTAAAACACAGAATATAATAATTGTCAAATGATTTTAATTTGCAAAGCAATGTGGAAGTAATCAAAATTCTCATTGTGATCTTATGAATGTGTGTAAAGAGGAAACCTTGCACAGATGGTTTGGATAGTCGTTTTATTTCATTCTTGCACATCTTCTGTACAGTAAAGAAAGAATAAGAGAAGTCCAGTATATATCAAAGAAAATGTTAGTATTACTGCTTTCTTGTATTTCGCTTATAATCTTTGAGTTAATATGCTGGAAATCAAAAATATCTGACTATCGTATGCAGTACTTCAGTATTCCATTCTTTTAATCACATTTATTTTACTAGAAACTGAAAAGTTTTAAAGGAACAAAAAAAAAAAAATAGCTCAGTCTTTTCAGCTCAAAGTCTTTCACTTTTATGAACGTGGCCAATCAGGTTAGTTGCATGGATATCTCAGCAGAAAAACTACATTGCTACCTATGTAGTATTTCTGGTTGGATCAGGGTCCCTTTTCTCACCTCTCCAGATATAAAATGGATATAAAAGAGTCCGGTTTTGTCTTTACATCAAAGATCCATCCATTTATCGACTAACCAACCCGATGACCTGCCACATTTCTAACTGTAATACTTAACAGTAAAACTAAGTGACTCCTGCATTTGGCTAGTTGCTCGATTTGGTTTTCAGGTTTGTGACAGTTTGGCAGCTGCAATGCAACACGTTGAGTGAACTGATACAGTTCTAATATGATTGCCGTCAGAAAATTTAAAGGCAATTTTTCACACCCACATTTCTGGCATGTGGATTTAACAACACCTGCTATTGTTTGGAATTTAACCACTTTTTTCTAAGTTGTTCTGTTCAGTGGTTTTAATCCAACACAATGAAAAGATGACTAAATAAACAGCATGGACAGATGAAAGACAGCTTTCTTCAAAACACTTAAGACACGCGAATCCAGAAGTAATCTGTGAATCATTACTCAGATAGCATCGAAAAACAGAGCTGGGAAGCTACTTGACAGAAGTGACTGAAGGACAGACGGGCGGGGTTGTGCGTTCCTTGTGATAGGAAGGAATTTCCAGACTCATGCTTGTAGGTACTCGGGTTGCACTCGCGCTACTTTACGGAACTCTTTGGCGTGCGTAAGTGGGCACTGCATCTCACACCAGCTGATGGGAACCATCTGAGCACCTGGGATACAGAAAAACAGAGTGAAAAAAAAAATACATCAAGATTACATTATTAACCAACAATAAATTGCTTCACAGCTAACAGATTAGTGAATCAGACATTTTGATACACTGCAAAAAGCAGTGGTAGTTTAAAAGAAGACTGATACATGTTTCTCACATGTGTTGTCACAGTCTTCAAGTGGCAATAACAAACCTAACAAATGCTTTTCTGTAGAAAGATAATCCATCAGATAGCACCACCTTGTGGTCCAACAGGGTGCTAGTATTCTGTGCAGCACGGTGCTGGAATTCTCCAGCGCTTCAAGGCCAATGGCCATTTTATGCATTTGATATTTACCTGCTTCACTGTGTGCAACGACCACTCCCAGTTCATTTTCTGCTGTTGTCAACAGGTAGTTAGACTGAACATCACCAAGAGAAATCTGACACAGTCACGTCAAGGTTTATCAATGGATACAAATCAGGATTTAAAAATTCTTATTCCAGAAATGGAAAGGTGAATTTGTAAAGGCAGATGATGAAACGTTTACATGTTACACATCACGTTTTGTTTTTGTTTTTTAAGCCGTGTCTTGGTGACCTGATGTGTTTCCAGGAAGAAATAAAAGTTACATATGACCTGCATACTTTCCAGTCATTCATCGTTCACTCTTATTAACATTTTTGGCACAGGGGTTATTTTGACTGTGACAAATATTCTCCCTCAAGCACATTTTGAAATGAAAAAAGAAAAACTTGTTGTTGACAGTCTCAGCCTGGGGAATGAATTCAGAGTCCACAATTATGTAAATGTTGAGAAAAAAAAAAAAAAGAAGAAATGACAAGCATGCGCTGGTTCAAAACCACCAGTGACGGCATAATAATGTGAAGGATACAACTTTTGCCAAGACGATGTCACCGGGTCTGAAGCTTTTGTATGTCTCTACCTGTAACAAGGAAGAAAAACGGTTACCAATAAACATATCACCTTATTTTAATAAAAATTATTATATGCAGAAGAAACTAATGAAAGATGTGAGTGGAAAACAGGAATTCAAACAGACCTTGTCTTTTTCTGTTGCACGCACATCTTCTTTTCTGTAGAGAAACAGAGAGTGAGTTTGTGTTTAGGCCAGAATATTGTGTCCATAAAACCCTGCCTCACGCTGGAGTTAGATCTGTACGGTAGCGGCTATGAGCATTTTCTACAACCACCTCCTTAACCCTCTGGAGGCAGGCGTTGCCGATTTGCAACAGTTAAAAACTAACAACCTGATTACCCCACATACAGATTTTATGAGTTTTTTTTACTCAGAAGTACCACTGCAGGACTTGGTTGTGCATTAGCAACAAAAAGTTTAATTTGAGCCTGAGAGGGTTAAAACAGGTCCTGCTTTTGGCCGCCTCAGGCCCATCTCACATGATTAGCAGTCTGAAAGTTTGGCATACGTATATTGGAGTTTAAGTAGAGACTTTAATGAGTTTATTTCGTTGTTTTTAAATCAACTTATCGGTTTGAATTTGAATAAGACTAGCTGGGCAAGTACTGGTGAGAATTACAATGAGATGAATTTTTATTTTGGAAAAAAAAAAAACAGTAGAAAAAAATGTGTTTTTGAATTCATCTTAAAATCTGGAGGCAGTAATTACTATTTTTATGTATGTTTAAGTCCAATCATAGGATAGCAGCAACTTTAAAAAGGCTTCTTCATTCTTACCTACCTGGTATTTCTAACAGTTTCTTTACAGAATCAGCTTTAGTGAAGGTTACAATTGAGCTTCTTATGGCCTCTGACAGTGGACACATCTCTGTGACCATAACATTTTTTACAGCAGTTAGAGCATGCTGTAGGTATTAAAGATCCTGCGCTGCAGCGGTTTGAATCGTATCTAAAAGACTGCAATTTGTTCATGTAAATGAGAGTCCTCTTCAGATAGGAAGAATAACTATGGCGTTCCACAGGGTTCCATTCTAGAATTCTGTTTACATTATACATGCTTCCCGTAGGCAGTATCATTAGAAGACATAGCATACATTTCCGCTGTTATACAGATGACACTAGACTTTATCTATTCATTCATTTATCTATTAAGCCAGATAGCACACACCAATTTGTTAAACTCCGAGAATGTCTTAAAGACGTCATTTTTGACCAGGATATGTCCTTCAATGAACATATTAAACAAAAATGTAAGACGTCTTTCTTCCATTTCCAAAATGAGAAAGATCCTGTCTCAGACTGATGCTGAAAAACTAGTTCATGCATTTATTACTTCTAGGCTGGACTACTGTAATTCGTGATTATCAGGATTTCCTAAAAACTTACTGAAAAGCCTTCAGTTAATCCAAAATGCTGCAGCAAGAGTACTGGCATGGACTAGAAAGAGAGATCATATTTCTCGTATATTGGCTTCTCTTCATTGGCTCCTTGTTAAATCCAGAATTGAATTCAAAATCCTGCTCCTCACATACAACGTCTGGAATAATCAGTCCCCATCTTATCCTATTGGCCACCCTTCCTGAGCCTGGTTTTGCTGGAGGTTTCTTCCTGTTAAAGGGGAGTTTTTCTTTCCCACTATCACCAACGTGCTTGCTCATAGGGAATCATATGATTGTTGGGTTTTCTCTGTTTTCTTTGTGTTATTGTAGGGTCTTTACCTTACAATATAAAGTACCTTGAGGCAACTGTTATTGTGATTTGACTCTGTATAAATAAAACTGAACAGTCTCCAGTATAATATTAGACAAAAAATGGCTCAGTTTTTGTGGTTACCTGATAGTGCCTCTAAAGCGGTCCTTCAGCGGTGTGGAACCTACATAAAGGATGTGGACTTTGGCAAATCTGGGATTGATGCTGGTTACCTGTTAAATGAAAAATAAATAAAACAGATTGTAAACTGTGCACGAATATTTACTCAGAACATCCAGCGGTAGTAACAGTTTCTTATTCTATTGCATACCTTACAGGTGACTATTGCGCCTACATCTGGCAGCAGTTGTGTTTCTGTTTCCCTCACAACTGAAATGACTGGTAACTAAGGAGACAAAATAATCCCAGTAGAAGTTATCCATATGATGTACAAATCACTTTAGACATTAACAAAACTAGTTCAGCTCACTCACGTCAACAGACATTGCAAAAATACCTTTAGTCTGGCATTTGTACTTGTCTCACTGCTGAACAAACTTTCCCCTCCCCTGTCTTACCCACACCCCTTACCTCCTCTCCCTCATTCTTCCTGAGCACATAGCCTGCTAGTGACGAGTATATGTAGCCATGTCGCAGGTATACTCCTGTACCAGGAATACAGTCTTCCGCGCTGCATAGTTTGTCACCTAAGTACAAACAAAAAGACATAGATGTTGTGTTAGTGTTTGGGTTCTGGAGATGCACTGTTCCTTCTAAGAAAAAAAAAAGAATTAAAATAAAAACATCTTTGCATGAGTCATCACCAAAAATAATCTTTATCTTATGCTGGGCTTTGCTCCATATCTGAACCCAGCCTTTTCACATCTCCATCAACCATCTTTATCTGACATCTTTATCAGACAGATTGAACATCCTCCCTCTCTTGAGGACATAACAAAGATCCAGAAGTAGAATAAAAACTGAAAATGAGCTACTGGCTTACAGGGATGATCTGTACATATCATTATTTAAAACTTTGTCCATGTTTAATATAAGCATCCAGCATTGTAACAGAATATTTTGTCACAATTGTCAACATAGACTATATAATATATAACTAAAGAATAATAACAATAATAATAGTTTCCCTTATTTTGGTTATCATCTGCTAACTGAAACTGAGAGGCTAACTGAGGATGCTTTGATGTAACAGCATTGTGGGACTAACAATGTATCTGCAACCCTTAAGCACAAAACACATCATGGACAATAAGATTAAAACACAAAACAATTTATGTCATGTGACACATTACTACCCTTCATTTTTCTTGCACTACAATTAATTATCTTGCTACTTTGCGCTCTTTTAACCGTAATTAGAATGAAATTAAATGCTACTCCTGCTGACAACTCATTTAAGGTTCACTACTGCCATGCGCCGGATAGACATGCGGCTTTCCCACGGGTGTGACAAAACAAAGCTTAGGAATGCGTTATCTTGCCCGAGGAGATGGGCAGGGCTGCGGATTGGATCTCATCAGCAGTGGAAAGCCAAAGTCAATAACTCACAGCCCTGCAAATACGGTAAAAGACCATGATACGGTAGAGCTGAAAACCCCGACTCCATCTGACAGTCAGCTGATCCAACAGGTGATTGATTATAAAATAAGTTACTACAGCGTTACAAGTACGGAAAGCCAAAGCCCACTCCACGCATGGCAGCTGGAAATAATCACCAGGGTTTCACACGCTCGGAATGCCGTTTAACTTCCTTTTCTAATAGAAAATGACGCTAAAGCTGTTAAATCTGTTTACATATCCCAAAATACAATCTACACACCGGTATATTTAGTTTTTAAGCGCTTTTAGAGACAAAATTACGGGACTTACCGGGAACGCACAGCTTCATCGGCGACATGTTTTCGAGAGGTGTACGTAGGCAGCCTATTGGTTAGGACGAAGGGCTCGGGAAGATTCTGATTGGTCCGAGTCACTAGCGTCAGCGGAACAAAATGCGTTGATCCGCCATGATTGTTGAGCCACACATGGGCGGGTACATGATTGAATAAGTTATATATGGTCAGATAATTATGAAATACGTCAGTGAGATACTGCAGATTTTGGTAGCAATCTGATGCTAAAGTATCTGACACCAGTACCAGCATTCTTATTGATACGATCGATATTGGTATCAATCTACCCACCTCTATTATGAAAGTTCGCTACTTACAGTATTGGGATGTACTAGGTTTATTACTTCCCTACAATGTAAATTAAATTGTAGATTCTTTTATTGAAAATCTCTTTATCTGAGCATGGTTTTAAAAACATCATATGATCGGAAAATTGCCACCAAGGAGCCATTTCTTCAAAATAATCATGTTTATGATAGTCCTCTGTTACGGTGCATCTCAAACCTTCGAGAAAAAAAAAACTTGCCCCCCCAATCCCACAAACTAAAACAATCTCTCACATTTTCGATTGGTTGCAGTTTACAAAACTTGTTATCAGTCTCGTGTGAAACGTGTTGATCTATGGATGCATACAAGAAATACAAATGTGTTTAACCAACAGAACAGCTGCTGAAGTAGCAGTTACTGTGACAGAAAAGTGTGAATACAAGGACTATCACATAAGGCAATTAAAACAAAATTTTCATTTCTGCTAATTGCATTTACTTAGTGAGGGAACTGGATAAAGTGCATTTCAATATTTGCCTTTTACTGAGACAAATTTCTCAGTTACCATATAAAAAAAAAAAAAGTGCAGTTGTCCTGGAAAAAAAAAAATGACATCACACACAGTACACTGCATAATGACTCACAACATTTATTAATTTTTAAGCACAATGCCACAGCAAACAATATTCAGCAGTCTAGAGCAAGTCTGCTCACTCTTTAACATAGCCAGTGTAACTGTAGGTTTTTCCGCTGCGCTTCATCTACCGGTACATGGATTGTAAATTGGAAAGAATACTTGGGACTCTGCTGGGGTAGTGCGTTTGCTGGTCCCTAATTTATATTTGGTCAGTGCTTAAACCACATTACAACTTATATCCACAGTCTAATAATGAAATGTGTGTTTCAGTATGTAACAAAGTAAAGAGCAGTCAAATTAAACATCAGATTGTGCATTTTTGTGAAAAATGGGTGGTATTAAGATAAAGTGCACATTGTGTGTCTACCTGTGCTCAAGTCTGCGATGACATAAACAGTAAATGACCCTTTCAAAACTGGATGGGGAAAGAAAAAAAAAAAAAAAGCAGATGATTGATCTTTACTCCCAAAGGAAGGACAAGTCTATTTCTTGGCTTTGCCCTGAGCAGCTACAGCTTCCATGGCTTTCTTTACAGTCTCCTCATCTCCCAGGAACTGCATGGGTCCAATAGGCTTCAGGTTCTTGTCCAGCTCATACACGATGGGGATGCCTGTTGGCAGGTTCAGCTCCATGATGGCCTCCTCTGACATACCTATGAAACAATGACAGACACAAAGCTATAACTCATTTCCATGTAGCTGCTGCTGTTTTAGACCGCGTTAAAATGTGTAACAGCGGATGATAGCTTTGTAAGATAAACACATGATTGTTAAACTGTTACATTAAAATTCACAACTTAAGAACTAAAATAAACCTGCTTGGAACACAAAAATACTGCCTATCCCTCAGCCTGCAACTAGATCAATTTGAAAATCTTAGGTGACTTCCTTCTTGAGTTATTGCATTTACAAGATATTCAGAAAATGTGACCTATGACCTTGACTTTGAGTTCAAGGTCACAGATTCAAACTCAAAAAAATTTAATAGCTGCTCCTATGGTGCTGCTCCTGGTGACCTTTGACCTTGAGTTCAAGGTCACCAGGACTCGAACTTGCCTGAGATTTTTAGTAGATGCCTCTATGGTATAATTTCAAAAAACAACACTAACTCTCAAGTTATCACAGTCATAAACTTGGGTGTCTGCACTATTAGGAATGTGGCCACCTAGACCAATAACAATCTGCTAGTTAACCCACTGCAACAGCTAATAACTCTAATAACTCTACACTCTTGTCTATAAGTTAATTTCTGACTTCCCTAAAACCCAAATGGATGGATCAAATATTGGCCTTTATGAAGGTTTAGCAGTTACCCGCATGACTCATAGTAAGTGAAATAACACTGAAAAGTGTTTTTAGTGCTGAGAAATGTTTCACAAGTTTCTCCTCTACTCCTTACCCTCCAGGTGCTTGACAATGCCACGGAGACTGTTGCCATGGGCAGCAATTAGCACCCTCTTTCCTTCTTTGATCTGTGGCACGATCTCCTCGTTCCAGAAAGGAAGTGCCCGAGCAATGGTGTCCTTAAGACTCTCACAGCTCGGGAGCTGGTCCTCTGTCAGGTCAGCATAACGTCGGTCCTACAGGGAAAAAGAAGAAGTCGGTGTTGTCAAAATAGTTTCAGCAACGCAGGGTTACATTGATGCAATAACGAAAAGAGTCAACTTGTCATAATTTCCCCGAGCGGTTACCTTGCTTATGGTCTGATAATAGTCATGTCCCTCATCCATAGGTGGGGGAGGAATGTCAAAAGAACGCCTCCAGATCTTGACCTGGGCTTCCCCGTGTTTGGCTGCCGTTTCAGCCTTGTTCAGCCCAGTCAGACCACCATAGTGACGCTCGTTGAGGCGCCAGGTCCGGTGGACGGGCAGCCACATCTGGTCGATGCTATCCAGGACAAACCACAGAGTGCGGATGGCCCTCTTTAGGACAGATGTGTAGCAAATGTCAAACTCATAGCCAGCATCTGAGGGGAAATAGAGATGACATTTTGAGACGTGTATTTCAAAACAGTTTGTCATATTTTTCATGAAGGAATACTACTGCAGCTACCGTTCACAGGATCAAATAATAGATACCTTCATGTTTTATTGCCCTTCTTTTATCAGTTGCATGTGATTTTTCTTGGTCAGGGGCCGCAAGGCACTGGCAGACTTAACACTGCAAGATGTGCCTGTTTGGGATTTTTAGGTCATAAAAAAAAACAGCAGGAGTGTGTGTGTGTGTGTGTGTGTGTGAGAATCCAGCATGATGACTCAGCAAACAGTAATATTCTGCCCTCTGGAAACAAAAGCATCTTTGGCCTGGTTATATGCTCCAGTTTTAATTCATATGCTCATTTCTAAAAGCTATGGATTTTTATTATTATTATTATTATTATTTTGATAAATACAAACACACTTAAGATCGTCAAAGACTAAATTAATTATATTATGACTCTCCAAAATACTTCTGTGGTTAAAGAACACCACAAATAAGAATTGCTTTCTTTGAATGAAAATTAGAGGCTATGTTGCTGCACCAGGAGGCGCCAAACCGTCTGCCCTGGTGGGAGAGAAGCTAATGGAAAAAAACTCCAGTAGCATTTAATTTGAAGCAGTGACCGTGTGGCCCAGCAGACTGCGGGACAACCCGTGAAATGACTCCATCCCTTCTGCCGCACTGGGCCTACCACCGGTTTCCCCATTCAACCAAGTTGCATAAGCACCGGCTTGCTGTGGCTTAATCCAGTGACCGAGAGAAAGCCCGATTAGGCCTTGACATTTTCTGATACCGTACCTTTCAAGGCCTGTCCTCCCCTCTTTGCCTCCTGCTCCCCGGTCTCGCTCAGGTCCGCGTCGAACCAGCCGCAGAAGCGGTTCTCCTGGTTCCAGCAGCTCTCTCCGTGGCGGATCAGGACAATCTTGTACGCAGCCATCCTCACACCAATGTCCTCTACGCTGTATTTCCGGGAACTTCGGGGAAAGTGACTCCTCCTAAAAGGCAGCAGAAGCAACGGTCTCAGATTTAGCCGGGCTTCACCGAAACCCCAAACGTTCCTACAAAGCAACAGGCGGGTGATTGCTAAATGTGAGCTCGTGTGATGGAAGGTTAGCGAGTAACCCAGTTTGACAGCTCTCAAGATTTGAGTCCTCTTCCTCTCTTCCTGCTAGTTTCCACCAATCAGAAGGCGTGCTGCGTTCAATGGAGGAGGGGAGGCAGGAAGATGCGCACAGCGGCACGTCCACACCGGTGTTTGTGCATCATGTTAGCACGTGCCTGTAAAAAAATCACGAATGATCATTTTAATCGTTGAAAAAAAAGTCATATATCGCATTATCCTCACTAAGTTAGAAACATCTATTCAATTCAGTTTAATGAGTGGAAAGAGAAGAGAGCAGAGGGAGACACATGGGAGAGAGACGAAGTTTCAAACTTGTTACTGCTGATTAAATCCAGTTACTGGTTATTGGATTTATACACTACTCTGTAGTGGTGTATAAATACACGGAGAGCGAAAGATTGATCATATTTAAGATAGAACCATTAGTCAATGGTAGCATCTGTGAAACATGATCCAAACATAAGACTGTGCCATAATCTCAAAGCTAGTCTACATAGTTTCTATTGCCACTGTCAAAAATGCGATAATCGGTTACTTTCATAATTCTTTAGGTCACTGTAGACAATTTACTTAAATGCATTATGTTCAAAGATGTTATAGATATTTGTGCACTTTATTAACATGAAGGAGACAATTTTAGAAACACCACTAAAGCACCACTAGTATCATATTAATAATAAACACTATAGCCTCATCACATATTTAGACACATATAGATTACCAGTAAAAGTAAAAAATGACAGCAGAACTACTGTGTAAAATCTAAAACACCTGTTGGGTTATAAAAATCAATCACTGATACAAAAGGTGAGTCAGTTTTGTCACCTTTTTTTTTCTCTTTTAACTCCCAGACTCCCATTTGACAAATAAATGATTTATATGTGATTACATGATTTATTATTTATCATTAATATTTTAAACTTAATATAAAATCGTTTTAAACTGAGTATATTTAAATAAGGAATCCTTCATGGTTAGAAACCCTGAGATGTGAGTTGGGTTTTCCTGTTACTCATTGGAATTTTCAGACATTCATCACACTGAGACGTCGTAGTCGTGTGATGAGTATGCACTTAGCGTACCCGCATTTAAACCACACTTTGTTGTCTTCAAAATGTTCAGTGTGACTCTAAATTCAGAAAGGTTCAGATTTTAACACCCCCTACTCAAGATATTAAGCCTTCTTCTTATGATAGATAGCATCCATTCTAACAACAGGAGCAAAGGGTGAGAAGTGGCAAATGAGTGCACATATACCAGCAGATTCACATCACTTTTAATGGAAACTATAATACCATCTACAGGTAAAGGGACACACAGTGGACATCCCCCACCGAAAATTTAGAGCATATATATTTGTCTTTTCCAATAAAGCACGGAGAAGGCATCTCCCTGTCACCCCTGTAGGGGGTGCTATGTGTCTTTTTCTCAAGCCTCTTAGCCTGAGAGTTTGAAGGCTGTGTTGTATCTCAGCAGTTCTGAGACAGGACAGAGACCTCTGATAGAATCTGTTAGAGCCGCTCTTCCAGCTTGGAGTTTGTTCCAAATGCCTTTATTCTATTCTATCACTAGAACCACTTTGGACTTCCACGTCTGTTCCAGTTTTCCTTTAGCCCATGGTGCTTCTTTCTTTTCTTGTGCTCCTTTTTCTTGATGTTACTTTCAACCGAGATTGCCACATCTGTCACAGCTGCAGTCTTCTGTTCCTTGTCAACCATCACTATGTGTGGTTGGTTGACCAGCAGCTGTTTATTTGTCTGGAACTTGAAGTCCTACAGTACCTTAGCGCTGGTGTCCCCAACCACCTTCAGTGTCATCTCCCATCAGGAGTTGAAGACTTCTAATTCACATGTTTCACACATTTTCCTGTACACTATCCGTCTCAGTGTATACCATCTCAGCTTGCACATTACATCGTGCTATATGCTGTTGGATAGTCTCCAGGGCACCTTTGCACAGGCTATAACTTGGGTCTTCTTGGCTGTGGTAGACTCCTGCTTCCATGGATCTTGGTTCTGATGATGGCATGATCAGACCCTCTGTGCTGTCCTTTAAGTCAGCCTTTAAGCCACTGGTAGGATTTCATGATGTTACCAACTTCCTCTATCTGTCCATGGTACATCCCACAAAGAGGTTGGTCATCCATGATAGTTCCTCATCACCATTTATCATCCGCTGCCTAAGGCATTCTGATGTTATATGACTCAACAAGGACTGAGAACACTCCTACACACATGTTCTCAGTATAGATATGATGGCTAACCAACCAGACAGAGTAGCGGTGGCACAGTGATAAATGTAGCTATACCAAAGGAATCCCAGATCTTAGTCCAGGAAGGTGCAGTCCTAGGAAAAGCAAAGATACTGCACGGGACCCTCAAAGACCACCTGCAGGGTGAATGGGGAATCTGTGTTTGTGCATGCATGTATAATTGACTGGGGACAGGGCATTCTTGATTTTAGTTTTTTTAATATACCACAAGTATGAAAATAATTTATTTTATCATCGATGGGAACAGGAAACATATCTACATGTAAGCTAGGTACGTCAGCCCGATGTCACCCAGAAATGTCTCTAAGTGTAAACCAGAAAAAAATACAAAATAATGATGATGATGCTTTGTATAGCTGAATCCTTAATTGCAAGAGGTTGCACAGCATATGGAACTGTATATTCTCATTTGAAACAGATTTTTCCTCCGGATGCCCTGCCATCGGGTCTTCTGTGTGTTAGGTGAAGATGTTAACGAACTCTAGACAAACAAGACAGTAAATCATACATGTGCATGATAGTATAAAATAAAAAGAATTAAGAATAAATTGTTTAAAAAATAGTTTTAAAAATTCCATAGAGTCTAGTTTTGTTATATTTCAGTATCTTGAACTGTGACCCATTGCCTGATTGTTAAATGTTTTTTTTTTACATTTAAAAATATCACCAGAAATCATTAGAAATGACACGTCCAATTCCAACTTTCCATGACTCAACTTCAGTTTCCATAATTATATTATGACACTGATTTATCTAATTCTCTTAATTAAATTGAAAGCGCTTTCATGCAGTACTTGAATCTAAATATAAGTCCTTCTTTTTTATCAGCCTGGCAGAATTTACCGACATCTACAAGTAAAACTGTTATAACCCAGTCTGATAACATCCTAAAAAGGCCCCGTGATAAAAACACAGGACGTGTTTATCAAAGGCTTTTTTTGTGGGGTTAATTGATTGGGTTAACTTTTCTCTCACGTGCTTTCCGTGGGCGGAACTATTCTGTCCAATCACTATAACAGATTAGCTTGCTGAAGTGGCTATTTGCACGCTGATTGGTTACAGATCAAAACACTTCACGGGTCCCGCCTCTTCCCGGAAGCTGACGGTCATCTGATTTTTTTCCCTTTTTTCTTGTTCCTTGTTAGCAAGCGTCAGTGCTAGCTAACAAAACATCGATTCCACTTTCTTTTCGGTCTTCTATTTCCTCTCTGCATCCATTATTAGGAGTTAAAGGAACTTCTCGTCTACCTCCCAAGTCATGGACGAGACGAGTCCGCTTGTCTCTCCGCTCCGGGACTCGGGTGATTTCACCTACTGCCCCACGGAGCCCACCAGCCCCCGGGGCGCGTTTGGAAGCACGCCGGGCTCCGTGGTGCGCATCACGGCCGGCAGTCCGGGGCGCAATCGAGAGAGACAGCCGCTTCTGGATCGAGACCGTGGAAACACGCCACGGGAGGCGCACAGGAATGAATTCCCAGAAGATCCCGAGTTCAGGGAGATCATCCGAAAGGCCGAACGAGCTATAGAGGAGGGGATCTACCCCGAGAGGATCTATCAGGGTTCCAGTGGGAGCTATTTTGTCAAAGATTCACAGGGGGTAAGAAGACTTGCTAACTTAAATCTGCCTCTTAACTGACCGGTCATTTGAGGGATTTGTGAAACCCGCGAGGTTGTTGGTGTTGTCTGAAAACACTTAAGGGTGTTTTGAGAAGTGTTACTTGGTCCCAAGAAAGGCCTCGTGATGACTTTGCAGATACACTGTAAGTCTAGATAAACTAATTATCATCCAATCGAATAGCCAGATACTGAAGAGAATTGGAGGTTGGTATATGAATAATACAATGCAACAGAGAAAGTTTAAATAAAACATAGCCCGAGATTCCATAAGAGGGGCTTTAGGGTTTTTTCCTTCCTTCTCAGCTCAGGTTTTCTTCTCAGATATTTATTTTCTCTAAGTACTTTACCTCTATTTCACCTCCACTACCAATTTGTAATCACCTAATGTGCTGTGAGAGAAGGGTGAGGTGTCCACAGGAAACCCAGGCACAGTGACAACATGCGAACATGCAACCCCAGCTGAAGTTGGAACTTTGAATTGGTAACCAGTGCACCACTGTCCGTGCCAGTGTAGACTTAGTTCTGACTTAATTACTCATAATCACAGATGCCAGTGGTTCCAACACTAGGTCCAGTAATGCCAGGACTCTTTATGCACCAAATCAGTGAAAAATAGGGTTAATTAAAAAACACACACAGACACAACCCAAATGGACCTGGGGTATTCTTTTTATTTTACTGGCCACACTGATGCTGTTTTTTAGCTTATGCATTGCACATCAGCGCACCCTAAATAAGACACACACTGCAGGCCGCTTCCAACAAATATATCTGTCTTCAACCAAAATTATGAATGTTATATACCAATTGCAAAACTCCTATAACAAATTACTTGCTTTCTTCTAAAATGCTTTCATCACCATTGTTACTGTAAGTGTGTTGACACATGTTCATTATCTACATCCCAGCTAGTGTAAGTAATCTGTTAGCGACTCTGTATCTGACTAGCTGTCCCGGTGACAGCAACACATATTCAAATAACATACATGATTTTTAGGCTTCTTTTTTTCAGATGTTACTCTAAAGTTTCATGATTGGAGCCAGCTTGAGCAGCTCACTGAAACCTTCCTCCCAGTTTTTCCCAGTGTGTTAAGTTGTTTAAGAAAAGAGAAGTGTGCCTCAAGGCATCTGAGATGGATCCACACAAATGCATTTTCCGGCTAATCACACCAGCTTTATTGTGCTGCTTTCTTCGGCTTGTTAAGGCTGAATGTGTGAGGTTTTTATCCAGTGACCTGCTGCTCCCATTCACCTCCCATTCTCCACCTCTCCAGTTTCCTTAGTCACTACCGTGATTAGTAGTCATGTGCTTGCTCCCTGTGAGGATATAACTCTTCAGTGACCAAGGTTTATGTTGTAATTGCCGCATGAGATGCACTATACGCACCATGTAATGTAACATGTGACTTCTATAAAGAATTATAACCACCATACCAAAAATCTGCCTTTTGCCTATCCTGTGAAACTGTCATCCTGTGTAGCTTTTAAAAGAAGTTTAAAGGTTCTAGTTTCATTTCAGCCATAATATGGTTTCAGTATACAATTTCAGTTCATGTTGTTAATGGCTTTTATTATTTAAACTACAGGATAATTCTGCTTCCTGTTATTCTCTATTCTGTGTTGGTGTCAGATTTAAAAAACAAAACAAAAAAGAAACACATTGTTTTTGAATTTTACTGTTTGTCTCATACATATATTTAAACCTGCCCTTTTTACTCGATCTTCTCTGCATGGGCCACTTTATCTGCAATTTATTTTATTTTTCTTCCATTCTGTCTCCCTTTGCAGAAGATAATTGGTGTGTTCAAACCTAAAAATGAAGAGCCCTATGGGCAGCTGAATCCCAAGTGGACCAAGTGGCTCCAGAAACTGTGTTGTCCGTGCTGTTTTGGCCGTGACTGTTTGGTCCTGAACCAGGGCTACCTCTCAGAAGCTGGGGCCAGTCTGGTTGATCAGAAACTGGAGCTCAATATTGTTCCCAGGACCAAGGTATAAACTCTCAGGGCAGTGTCTTCACATTACAAAGGTCAGTTAAGAAAAAATTTCCCTCTTTTTAATCAGAATTTCTACTTTTAGGTGGTGTATTTGGCAAGTGAAACATTCAACTATAGTGCCATAGACAGGGTCAAGTCTCGAGGAAAAAGGCTAGCTTTGGAGAAGGTGCCTAAAGTGGGCCAGCGCTTTCACAGGATTGGACTGCCACCCAAGGTAATCTGGTACATTGGTTTTATGCAAGTCATTTTATTCAGTTATTAATTTCTTTATTATTCTACAAATATTCTTAAATGTATTCTTACATTTCTATGAAATGTTCAGTTTCTCTCATCAAGAGATTTAAGCTTGTTTCTCATGAAATAATCATGTTCATCATTATTGATTAGCTTATAAAATCAAATGCCGTTTTAGCTATAGTGGACACAATATCTATGTTTGGTCATCAACCCACATAAATATTAAAAAAAACCTCCCAGGGATAAAATGCCATTTTAGGTCATTTCAGATGAAGAGTTGTAGGCTTTTTAACTTTCTTGGGAAAATGATTTCGAAATCTATCAGAAAATCTATAATTTGCAGTACTTTTTCTGCTTCAACAGGTCGGTTCTTTTCAGCTCTTTGTTGAGGGATACAAGGATGCAGATTTCTGGCTGCGAAGGTTTGAAGCAGAGCCTTTGCCCGAAAACACCAACCGGCAGCTCCAGCTGCAGTTTGAGCGGCTCGTAGTCCTCGATTATATTATCAGGAATACAGGTACGTACTCACAACCGTAAGTAAACGAAGCAGAGTGAACTCATTTATCACTGTTGAAAACATTTATTGTGCTCATTGCAGAGCGTGTAGTGCTGTTTTGGTTAGGATTGAGTTTATCTGAATTTGAATATTTTTTGCATCCCAGACCGGGGAAATGACAACTGGTTGCTGAAGTACGACTATCCCATGGACACTGTTGGAAACCGGGTGAGAAACACACACACGAAAGCTTAAGTGCAAATACATTTAGAGTTGTAATATTAATTTTCAGAAATGCTAATTAAAATATAACTGTCAGGAAAAGCACAGGTAGCGATTTACATTTTTCCTGTAGGCAAAACATGTTTCCCACACAAACATCAACCAACCAGCTGATCTGAGCATCTTTTTATTCTTTTTATAAAATAAAAGACAATAAACTACTGCTCAGTCTAAACTACAGTGAGGCTGAGAACATGAATGTAGTAGTACAGGATGTGGTCTTAGTATTGTTTCATGTTGTAGCATGCAGATGGAGAAAGGCAGATGTCTCTTAAAGTGCTGTTTGATTATTGCAGTTGGATGCTACAACATTGTTGTAGTCAGGCAGACTTGCTGCTAACCTAAAAACAATATTATTTTTTAACTGCAGTTTCATTATCTTAGTAAGGACACATAAATAACTACACATAACAGATTTTATGGAAATCTGTCTATGTTTCATGTATCTGAAAGGAAATAAAAATTATCGATGTTGATATAGATTACCGATATATCCGATTTTTAAATCACCAAAAATCAGTATCGGTATTAGCAGATGAGCTAGCATTAGCTTACATTAGCAAGAAAAAAGACGTCTCACTTTTGAGCAACAAAATCAAGTGAAGGTCCCTCAGTGAATCAACCCTGTTAGAATTAAATGAGAATCTGTTCATATATTTGCAATAAAAAAATGAATCGTTAACATATGAAGAATGAGAGTGGCATGCTGTTGCCTCACAGTAATAAGGTCCTGGGTTCCAAACCATTAACCAGCTGTGGACCAGCCTGTTTATTGTCCCCGTGCCTGCTTTAATCTTCTTGGGTTCTCTGGCTACGGTCCAAAGATGTTTATGTCAGGTTAAGTGGTTATCCTAAATCAGCCGTAGGTGTTAATGCAACAGTCAGTGGTTGCCCCTCTCTTTTAGCCCTGCAATAGACTGGCGATGCATTCGGGCTGTACTTTGCCTTGTGCCCAGTGACAGCTGGAAGAGTTACAACCCATGTCTCAACAGTGAATTAGATAAGTGGATGAAAATGGATGGATGGATACGTGAAAAATGCTAAACATTGCAATTTTAATATTGTTAATATTTTTTTTTGTTATTGTTTTTGCTCATTCTGCATTGTGAAGGCCAAATGCTTTCTCCCGAAAAGGTCAGTAGTTAAATATGTATTTGTTATATTTATGTTTTTATCTGTCCAGGACACAGACTGGGTGGTAGTAAAGGATCCTATCATCAAGTTGGCAGCCATAGACAACGGCCTAGCATTCCCCCTGAAACACCCTGACTCCTGGAGAGCTTGTAAGCACCGTTTAAACCACTCATTGTTCAACTCAAGAACATTATTCTTCCCTTGAGAAAAAGAAAGAGCTTTTTATTTTTCCTTTTTATAAGTACGTACATTTTATATACATTGACTGTATCTTTGCTTGTTTCATTAGGTTTTAATTAATTTTCTATTCATTTTGATTTCACAAATAATTGCTGAGCTCTTTACAAGCAATATATTCAATTAGAATGTTTCCTTGTCCAATCACAGACCCTTTTTATTGGGCGTGGCTTCCCCAGGCCAAAGTTCCTTTCTCTCAGGAAATCAGAGAGATAGTGCTTCCTAAACTCAGTGACCCAAATTTCATCAAAGACCTAGAAGAGGACCTCTATGAACTCTTTAAGGCAAGTCATCATTAATTTTTGTGGCATAGACTGATGTAAGTGAGAGAAGTTTGAAGTGAAAACAAGGATGGCTATGGTATATACATGTTATCTACTGTGTCTCACAGAAAGATCCTGGTTTTGACAGAGGACAGTTTCACAGACAAGTAGCTGTTATGAGGGGACAGGTGAGTTGTCTTTTCTGAAATTGTCTGTCTAGACAGCAAAACCTAATGGTGAGGACAAAAAGTGGGAAATGATTCTTAATATATGTATGAGTTTAAGATGTGACAAACCTCTCAATTTGCATCCCAAGATCTTGAACCTGTGCCAAGCCCTGAAAGATGGTAAAACACCCCTCCAGTTGGTCCAGATGCCTCCAGTAATTGTTGAAACAGCCAGAGCTCCTCAGAGAGCAAACAGTGAGTCTTACACTCAGAGTTTCCAGAGCAGGAGACCCTTCTTCACCTGGTGGTAGAAAAGAAGCAGAAGAAGAGAAACAACAAGGAGCTGGAGCGAGAAAAGCAATGGAGAACATTAGTGTTTGGATGAAGGACACTACAGAACCTGAGGGCACAGGTTTTAATTTTTTTTTTTTTTCCTTGAAATGGAATTAGTCCTCACATCTCCCATCCTTTCCTTATGGATAATTCAGTAGCAGAGTGTGAGTTGGTGAATGTTAAGAAGAGGCCAAAAGAGGAAGAATTTCATAACGTATCTTCCCTGTTTTACTTATGTGCCTTTTGTGGAGGTCAGCTTAAAAACTGATGATGTGATGAAGATTTTGTACCTTCTTGTGAAAGATTTCAGTGAGGTGACTGTTCTGTTGGACTCCTGGGTGCACACAATGTTTGTTCACGCACACGCACACTTGTCAGAAGCCTCTCATGTTGTTGTTGTTTTTTTTTTTTTTATGGGAAGTGTTGAAGTCCATGTTTTGTTTTGTTTGCTTTTTCCCATATCTCTCATCCTTCAATATCCACATGCATATTCCCTCCCACAAAGTTCAAAACCCTGGGTTGGTGAAAGCAGTTGTGCCACTAAATCGTTATTTTATTTTACTTTATTTTTTAACAAATAAGAGAAGTGTTCATTGTGACCAAGTATGACAGATTCAGGAAACAGGCACTCAGTGGTGTGCATGCCTTTACACAATGAACATCGACCATGTGAACTGGTTTCACACGGTTCCTCCTAAGATCAGGATCTGCAAGTCATCTTGGTTGATGTAGAAAAGCTGAGGTACTTTTGGTTTAAGAACTTAACTGTTTGTTAAGTTAAAGTAAGTGTGAGTTTGAGTGGCTCGTCTAATGCGTCTACTCCCTCTGAGAAGTTGAGTCTTTGGTGAAGAAAACAAAATTACTGCATCTGCAACTAAACAAAGGGGAGTGGTGGTTGCTCGTCCATCAGCTCCTTTTGTTTTGGACTCTTGGTTAGAGTTGATTTTCTGTCTCCAAGGTGGACCTAAGTAAACAAAGAAGTAACTTTCTGCTGTACTGAACTGACATGAAATGTAATGTGGCAATGCACTGTATAATTTGTATGTAATATTTAATGACAGATTATAATTAAAACATATTCCATTAATACAGACGATTTGTGCGTTTGTGACTGTTGATTAGAATTGATTTTATTACAATAGAAAAGAATAGAACAGCCCTTTATTGTCATTGTACATGTACAATCAAAAAATAAGAAGTGCAAGAATAATTTGCTCGGGGGAGCTGGCCCCAGGGAGGGGTCACTTGCCCCTCCCTTCCTTCCCTCCCCATCTCCAGCTGCCTCCCTCTTCCCGCTCCACCACAACCACCCACACATGCAGGGCCTTGGAGTAGGGGTGTGTCACCAGGGTGCAGAGGAGGCTACCCCCCCCCCCCTCTGTCCCCTTCTGGCTGCCTCTGCCTCAATTTTATCCCACAACTTAGACATTCACATTACTCACACTCTCATTACACATACATATAGGATCTTGGGGGTGGGCACGATGCACGGAATCCAAATTACCATCAGGGTGTACACCTCACCCCTGGCGTCGTTGCCCACCTCTCAATTAGTTAGTGAAAATAAAATAAACAATAAAAGGTGAATCAAATGGACCATTATGGCAAGGCTGGGATGGTCAATTTGGTAAAGTAAATCCGTTGGGCATCTTTCTTTGCCTTTAGACAATAATTCTGATGGCAAAAGAGCCAAACGGGACAGGCGCCAAAAAAAAAAAAAAAAAAAAAAATAATAATAATTTGCTCATGTTCAAGCAGAACTAAAGTTTGTTAGTTTTTCAAAACTATACTTTCAGTTTATGGCTTTTTTTTTTTTTTAATGGATAGAAAATTTTTTTTAATCATGACTGAGTCATGAACAAATAATAAACTTTATTATTCTGTTGGATTTGCACTGAATTTTTTAACTGAACAACCTTTAACACCAGACTAGCACACTTTAATCTGACAACAGTTATTCATGCGTGTAATGTATGTTTGCACTGATTGCCGATCACGCTTCAACTGAGTCGTCCTCGGTCAGAAGGAATGGTACTCCACAGTGAGGTAGTTCAAATAACTTTACTAAGGAGGTGGCAGATGACATCAACAGGATGTACAGCGTTGGTAGGGAGGCATTACAGTATTCACATGCAGGTAAAGGGGGTGTGAGTGTGTATATGGGTGTGTGTGGTCATCTGTAAACAGAAAAACAAACATTTGTATTAACCACTATGGATAGCAGTGTACCCCTTCTACAGTACTGTGGGTTTCCAGCGTAACGTTATACAATCTGCCATAACCTCATGGCCACTAGATGGCACCCTAAGACCATAAATGAATTTCTGGCTCATATATACATTGGCAAACCAGACCTCTGCAGATTACAACGCTTCAGAGAATAAACATAGTAAATAGTTACATCCACCTACAACCACAATGCTTGACAGTAAGTCATATATGGAATGAAATATGGGCTGAACACAAGCCTGCCTGTAGTAGGTCAAAAAACGTATCTTAGCGATAGCAACGGGACTAGCTTCTTACGTAGCAAATTACACAGATAAAGTCAAACAAGCATCACTCTCATCTTACAATACTCACATAGTAAGCACGCACACAGTATTAACTCACACAGGAATGCAAGTAAATACGTTATCCTCCGACACACCTCTCATCTGTGCAGAACTGCGCTGGACACGTTCCCAACCGGAAGTACAGATACCGAGGTGCATCATGGGTAACGTAGTATAAACAGTTACAATGAACAAGCGGACTTTTAACAATGCGTATCGAGTTGCATGGAGAGGGAACCACAGGCAGCACTTTTGAAGTCTATTTTGCATTTTGGCCTTGTCTTTAAAATTGTTCCACCCTTAATTAAGACTCAGTGCTATGCTCAGTATCCTTTTCTGTTGACAGTTGATATAAAATCAGGACCACTTCACTGTTGAACTGCTTGTTAATGCAAATAACTAATTAGCCAATCGCATGCAAGCGGAGGACCAAAGCGGAGATGGATGGACCAAATCAAGGACGACGTGAAGAAGATCGAAGCCGATCTGACCGACGCCCTTGACCGACCCAAGTGGAGACGACTTTGCAGAAAAGCGGACCCTGCAACCGAGCGGGAAAAACGCTAGGAGGAAGAAGAGCCAATCGCATGCAAGCAACTCATTGTGCATGTAAACATGGAACAGACGACCTGCTGAAGTCCAAACTGAGCATCAGAATGGGGGATAAAGGTTATTTTAAGTAATTTTGAACGTGGCATGGTTGTTGGTGCCAGATTTTTTTCCCCCCACACAATCATCTGGGTTTACAGAGCATGGCAGTGAGCGGCATTTCTCTGGGCGAAAATGCCTTGCTGGTGCCAGAGGTCAGGGGAGAATGGCCAGACTGCTGACTGCTGAATCTTGAAGCCGATGGGCTATAGCAGCAGAAGACCGAACCACATGCCACTGCTTTAAAGAAGAGGAAACTGAGAGAGACAGGAGAAAATTGGAAAAATATTGCCTGGTTTGATGAGTCGCTTTTTCTGATGCAACATTTGGATAGTGGGGTCAGAATTTGGTGACTCAAACTTGGTGGTGTAATGGAGTGGGGGATCAGCCTACCTGAGTAGTGTACCCATCTTCTGTTGGCTGCTTCCAGCAAGACAACATCCCATGTAATGGAGTTAAGATAATCTCAAACAGGTTTATTGAACATGCCAATGAATTCACTGTACTCTAATATCCTCCATGGTCACCAGTTCTCCAACAAGCAACCTCTGCATTGCAGTAGAATGGAAAATTCACATTATGAATGTGCATGTAAAGCCACAGCAACTGTGTGATGCTATCATGTCAATACTGACCAAAATCTCTGAGGAATATTTCCAGCACCTTGTTGAATCTATTTCACGAAGAATTAAAGCAGTTCTGTAATCAGGTTCCAACCCTGGTGTGCATCATGGGTTTGTCACACGTAGTGACAAACCCATAGTAACCACCCAACTTTCTTCAGCTTGTTGATTTATTCATTGTTTTCACTGCCAGTTTTAATGATTTGGTTCATTCTCCTTTGTCCCCTTATTCTCTGGGTTAGCATCGCACTTGTTTGCAGAAAGGAGCACTGATCAACCCACAGTACACTCTCTCCACCACCCATCGACAAACACAATTAGCACCCAGCTGGTAAATATATTGGGGAATTTAGCAACTAAGATTTAGCAACCAGATAGAGAATGTTGTATTTAAATTTACCAGATGGCTAGAACTAACTGTAAATTCATGCTAGTGTGTTGTAAATAGGCAACTTTACAATATGGTACCTTTTTTTCTGTTGCTGAAAAGCTAATCCAGGGTTTGAAATGAATGTGAGTGAATTGTTTTATTATTTATATGTACATTTCAGACATGCAGTTTGTGGGGGTAGGTTAATTGATCAATCTAAATTGCCCATAGGTGTGAATGTGAGTGCGAATGGTTGTCTGTCCCTGTGTGTTGGCCCTGTGACAGACTGGCGACCTGTCCAGGGTGTACCCCGCCTCTCGCCCTATGACAGCTGGGATAGGCCCCAGCGCCCCCCACGACCCTGAAAAGGATACGCGGAAGCGAATGGATGGATGGATACATGTACATTTCACCACTAACTATTTATTTTAAATTTACGATTGCTTTGATATTCTTTGACACATTGAAATATCCTATCCATATAAAAGTATTTCCCTCTGTTCATTCAAAAATATTTTACTCTGTGTATAAGAATTGTAGTGTACAGAACAGCTCATTAAAAACCACAACAACAACAATAAAACTGTTCATTCTAGCCTCTTTCCAACAAGTCTCTTTGTGAGTAGACACACATTTGAATTTCCTATAATAGATTGTCCTTTAATTTGCATGCAGGTTTACCACAGTTCATAAAGTTGTGCTAGTGTCTAACACGTATAGTGCATGATAGCAGAAGCGCGTACTTCTAAACAAAATCAGACTTCAGTTTTGTTGCATCTTCATCCAAAATCTAGTTTTTAACAGAGGATGCGATGAAGGTAACGTTCAGAGTCTCTGGCGTCCTCAAGCCTTGTCACCCCCAACCTCCATGATGAAGGTTTGAAGGGATTTTGACTATCTGAGATGTCTTCCTCAGTTGGCAACAGAAATTCTCCTGCACTTGGAGCTTTAGTGGTTTCTTCATCATCAGCACTAAAGTCAGATAATGGCTCCTTAATCCTGGAACAAAGATAAATAACTCTTGGTTAGGCAGTTAAATACACTGTCACAAAGACACATTATAATTTGAGGATCTGAACATTTCATTTGCTGTTTATATTCTAAAATTCTAATTCCTTTGCAGTTGGCCTGATGGTTTGATACTAATGTGTATGGTACTCTAAAGCAGAAATATAGCCACAGACGAGCTATAATGAGAGAACAGCCATAAAGAAAATTTGTAGGTTGCCACATGGAAAAGAAGTTAAATTACAATGTAACAAGTAAAAACGTTATTGACGATTACTTCTACTTTATGGTTGTAGAACAGAATAAAGTTACAATGTCTCTTTATTTCTCCAGAAATAGAAAAAAAGCCTTTCAGCAAGTGAAATGAATATGTCATTTGTAGCATACAAAAAAGTGTCAAAAATAAATTGTCACATTAGACATTTAACATGAGAAAACAAGCTGAACTATACAGTCAAACAGAGTTTCACAACTTTAGCTCACAGCGTTGTCAAAGAAGTAACACTGAGTAATTCTGTTAATACTGCACCACTCTGTCGCTGACCTTCACCACGTTGTGAGACTTTATTATTACTCTAAGAACCCTTATTTCATCTCAGTGAGGAATGTAGAAACAGATGTATGACTCTGTGTGTGTGTGTGTGTGTGTGTGTGTGTGTGTGTGTGTGTGTGTGTGTGTGTGTGTGTGTGTGTGTGACAGAACGCAGGGGAACACACAGTCATGTGAGGTTAAAATGAGTTTGTTAGACACATGACAATTGTTTGCTGCATTTAGGCAGGAGCTTGTGTAACCCAAAGTTTAACTGGTGACAGTATTACTGATACGAGGGGGAAACAATTTTCTACAAATAAAATCTAAAATCATTATCTTCACACATCCTGTCTTTTCTTATTTTGTGTAGAAAAAGACAAAACAGACACATACCTGAGATATCCCAGTGCTCTGTTCCACTTGTGATCTTTCCGTCCCTCGACTCTGATTCCTGCTTTATTCCTTGCTCGGACTCTCAGTCCTACCAAGGCCTCGGCCAGCCCTGTTTCTTCCCCTTCTTTCTCATCCTTTTCTTCATTTGCTCCTGGCATATCGTCATCTATCCCCTGCCACACCAGCTTCGCCCGATGCTCAGCATTTCTCTCCCCTGACATTCTGAACAGCCTGTGTAGCTGATGCATGTTCAAGCCTGTAAAAATGTTAGAGCATCCAGACTTTCGGCTGCGTCGACTGGAAATGTTCCACTGCATAAGGAGACTTTCCTCACTGGAGCTGGATTCCAGGGAATCTGCCATGTCACACGGTTGGAGAATTTCTGGGTTGTTATATAAGGGCACGAGGATGATGATGTGAACCCAATGTACGGGCACTGCTGAGAGTCTGGAAGATAAGGTAAAAGAGAGAGAATTAAAAGGAGAGAGACTAACCTGGTCAAACTAAGGATAAGGATAAGGATAAAGAGATCACGACCACAAGCTTTTATCCAGCAGACAATTTCCATGACTGGAGCCAAAAAAACTATTTACCAACACCATCCTTTCCTATCTGACAAACTCTTATCTCATTACTCATGGGTATTGGGTTAAGTACAGTATGTAGGGAGTTTGTTGGGCACATTACAACTTACACATTGTACAAACTCATGTACTTGCACACATCCATGTGAAAACACTTATGTGGGACTGCAAATAGCAAATTTCTCTTACCAATATATTTTTTCAGTGACTTAACTGGGCCATAAAAAGTCAGATTTTCTAATTGTTTAATTGTATTAAGTAAAACCTGAAAAAGAATAAATCTGAGAAGACGAAAACGACAGAATTTTGTATTTTTTGCTAAATCATGACAACATGTGTTCAAGCCCCCTGTAGGCTTTCAAAAAACATGCATGTGTATCTTTAAAAAAAAAAACATTAACAAAACACCACCTCATGTTTGAAGTGGGTGACTTCAGGTCTTTTTGCTGTTTCAGGAGAAACTGGTATTTTTAAGATTAGGCTAGCTTTTTGCTTTTTTGCTTTTGTTTTGGCTGATGAGAACTGATAAGGAAATTGGAAGTTTCATAGGCTATTAACAGCCTAATAGTTCTATGCGTCACATTGTTGTGAGACAGCCAGTCTCCATGTCATATCTAAAGCATCAAAAGCCCCAAATCTACATCAAATAATTCTCCATTATCATCTTGACAGTGTATCCCAAATATAACTGTAAACTACAAATGCAATAATAAGGGTGCTTACCTTCAGTCTGAGTGAGACAACTGTATGCACTAGGCCAGTAGACAGACAACCTGATTAATGAACAGGCATCCAAAGTGTAACCTTCACACCGGCTAATGCCCAGCCGACCCACTTCACAGGGGCGCGTCAGTGGCACGCGGTGTCACGAGGGACGTAAAGGAATAATCAAAGAGTAGGCTAATCCATTAGTGACGTTAGTGTTTGTGCGCTCACCTCACAGCAAGAGTCAGCCTGTAGCATTCAAAAAGAAAAACAATAACCAACAGAGCAAACATTAACCCCACCACATGGATTTGTGCTTTTAATCTCGCACAAATCCATGTGGCGAGATTAAAAGCGGGGTTATTTTGTCTTAAAATTCTAAATAGCCGTCTAATTAACCTTACAGGTATCTATGCATGAGAGCTGAACATGAGTGCATTGCTTGAGCATGCGCTTCAGGATCTCCTGAAGAATATTGAATAGATCAAAATGGTCTGAGGCATCATAACTGTCTTATTTGATAAGTTTATTTCAAGCCTCTTTTATGCATTTCTCCCATTTCTTCCGTCAACGAAATTTCAGTGGTACTTCTATCTATACCTTCCTGTTATTAATGAGATTAATAAAGTGAAGTCGTTAATAAAACCCACGCAAAGCAATTTTACCTGTAAAAAAAGTGAGTGTGCCATTATTAACTTATTTTAGACAAGCTGAACTAAAGCTAATACCTCCTACGATTAAAGCCACTGAAATTACTGCCGTTATCCAGTCTCTGTTCAGACATTCAACATCATTTAATAGCACATACCACGTGACCCATTGTTCCTACCATTCGGCAAGAAGCCCGGTGGAAAGGTAGCAATTAGCAATGGCTGGTTTAGAGGTAATGTAAAGTTTTTTATTCATATACTCTCATACGGCCCTGACTTATATAAACTCATAACGCTCCATCTTTTTTTTTTTTTTTTTTTACCGTGTAGGAGGTTGATTGTAATTTAAATAAAACAGAAGTACGTCAAACTGTATATGCTTATAAACACTGATAAAAGGAAGCACTGTGACTGTGGAAGACCCAAACCCTGAATTTAGAGTTTAATGTGATCGTCAACAGGAAAAGGACAGATTTTAAAAGTTAACCATTTACTTAAGATAACGAGCATTTAGTAGATCCAAGATTCTATCTTAACTTGCTCGAAATACCTTAACTATTTACTTTCAGGATGTAGCTGACGTTAAAAAACAAAGCTGGTTTTCTACAGCAGGTGTAGAGCACCTAATTAAGACCAATTAGCAGGCGTGTGAGGAGATCTCTTTAAAAACTCATAAAACGCCTGGTGGTTATTTCTCTTGCGTGTGACCAGCGTTTCCTTTCAAGACCAAATATGCGTGGGCTTTTTGCTGGATTAAAAGCTGGCCGGGTTGTTATACCCGGGTCAGGTATTCAACAAAGAGCAACTTACATCCATGGCAAACCGCCCAAAGATAAAATAGGCGCTGTCGTAAGTAGACGCTAATTCCATGTCTGTTGAATATGTTACAAATTTTGACTGGTGGTAACAGAAGTAACATGTTGTTGTTCTGCAGCAATCTGCTTTTGTCTTGATGGTGATGTCTCTGGCCATCCTCGGGCCTTCTGGTTGGATTCTTTCCCGCCTAGGCCATTACAAAACCCGTGACTGATGGAGGACGTCCCAGGAGCAGCCGTTACACCTGTGCTTGCCCTTAAAAGAGCATAATTTCAGATATTTCAGTCGTTGCTGAGATAATAAACTTAGGTTTCTCAGTTGTACTTTGTCCTTTTTTTTTCTTTTTTTTTACCAACAAAGTGATGCACTTCGCCGTTTGGACCACTAGTTGGCACATAAGCAATTGTTGGCGGAAGTAAAACCTCTCACTTTGCTTATAAACGAGCTCCATCAGTACAAGGGGTCCATTATTGGGAAATCACGTGCTCATCAGGGGTTTTAATATTAAGTCATTGCACAGCGTTAGTGGGTCGTTAAACGCACCATGAAGCCGCAGCTGTTTGGGACCAAAGAGCGACCGAGCGTAACAAACAAAACCAGCGCGGACACTGAGCTGTCCTTTCAAGAGGAGCTTGTAGCTGCCATACACGGAGCATTTGAAGTGGCCGTGGAGATCGCGGTTCGCGAGGTGAAAAAGCTTGTGGCAGGTCAGGTGACGAGCGACATCTATGAAGAGATGCGACGAGAAAACGAGTCCCTCAAACAAAGGCTGCAGAGAGCCGAAGCTAAGCTGGACTCTGCGCGCAGAGAGGAGAACTGTGGAAGCCCTCTTACTACAAATCAGCTCTTCGGTGCCATAAAATACACCGATCAACCGCCACACCCCAACTGCAGTCAAATAAGCACAAGTGCTGTGGGCAGTGTGCTCAGCCGCACAGAGGTCAGAGGTGACACTACCCCTGCGGGTCACAGCGGAGCGCATCAGCCTCGTGACACCCAGGATCTACATTTGAGAAGACCCGACGAGCGCAGATCGTGCGAGGAAGAGAGAATAAATGACGCAGCTTCAGATCCAGAAAATGAGCCGAACGATGGATGCACTAGAGGTACTTGTGAGACTTGTTCTCTTTCATTACTGCCCCAGTAATTGCTTCAGCATCCTAGTTATATTTAGATCACGATGTGTGCACAGAAACTAACAGCTAAACTGTTAATGCATGGGGATGAACATTTTTCACACGTTTTGTAGACAAGTGTGAAACCAGTGATGCACAGTTGCCAGTTTTAACAACAGAATGTGTTACTAGCAGGATTGCTGAAGTGCAAACAGTCACCTTTTTGCAATTTTAATTTTTTTTTTTAACACAGTTAAGATTGCGGCCGATGCAAAGACTTAAACAGTATACCTGTTGGTTTGTGTGTGAATCCACCAAGTGCAAAGATCAAAAATACACAACACATCATCCAAGAATCATTAAAAGGTCTTTAGCTTGTCTTGATGTGCTCATATAACTTACAAGTGTTTCAAAAATAAAAATGGTGACATATGCCACCCAGGTTATGCATTGATGGGGTTGCAATATCTTGTTCCAAAAATGTGTATATTCAGCATTAATGGTGTCTTCACAGATTTGCAGGTTACCCATGCTTTGTGCACCAATTTGTTGCCACACCAGATGTTTGTGCACAGCAAAATCTCCAGTGTTAAATTAACGCTACAGAGTGTCTATATGGGGCCACACCTCTGAGTGTTAAATGCAACACTGAGTGTTAAATTAACACTTTTGACAGTGTTATATGTTTAAAAGTAACCTAGTCGGTTTTGCAGATTAACAATGGCTAACACTGAGCAGTGCTGATTTTCTAACACTGGAAAATAACTCAAAATGTTAGAAATATTCCAGTGTTAGAAAATCAGCACTGCTCAGTGTTAGCCATTGTTAATCTGCAAAACCGACTAGGTTACTTTTAAACATATAACACTGTCAAAAGTGTTAATTTAACACTCAGTGTTGCATTTAACACTCAGAGGTGTGGCCCCATATAGACACTCTGTAGCGTTAATTTAACACTGGAGATTTTGCTGTGTGGGATTATGATACGAAGGGCACCTCAGTGTGATGTGTATGTGTGTATGTGTGTGTAATATACTGGGATAATTATAATAAGAGCTATGTTGTTATATTTGTAACATATGGTATTATTTCATTTAGTTTATTTTGTTACTGTTCTTACTATCTTGGAGCAACTGTGACCACATAATTTCCTCTGGGATTAAAGTATTCTGATTCTGATGCTGGCTTTTGACCTGTGCCCTGATTACATGCCTGATGGTTTCAGACTAGAGAGAAAAGAGGCTAACGCTGTAATGATTTCCAAACATAAAGTTCTGGATCCTCACATCTGTTTTGAGTTCTGTTTTTAAAGTAACTGTTTTTGGAAATAGTTGCAAAGGTACTGTGCTCAAGCTCCATAGAAGGCTGACTTTAAATTTATCTTATAATGTATGGAAAAATTGTCTTAGTTTTCTAATTTAAAAGAAATCATTAAATGCTTGCATCTCTTTATTTGCAGAGGTAACTGAAGAGATTTCTCGCGTTTGTATGGTGAAGATCGAACGTATGAACCCAGTATGTCCAAACCAAGCAGCTCAAGATGGCATCTCACCACCACTTCCCAGCGTTCTTGGCAAATCCACTCGAGAGCTGGTTACTCAGGTTACTGTAAAGCAGGAGAAGCCAGAAGAGGAAACACATGGTTCCTCTTGCTGTTTGGATTCCTTTAAAGTGGAGGATTTTAGCCTGGAGTGTATATCTGGAGTCCAGTCCAAAATGTTGGAGGAGTGGAAACCAGAAGTGCAGGATATTCAGAGCCAAGATTCAAACTCTCAGCTGTCCAGCGATGGGCTCGATCAGGGTAAGAGCGAAAACTGCCACAAAGTATTCCCTCTGTTACAACAAATAAGGTTGAAATTAAGATCAGATTTGCAATATCTAACAATGACATACTCACCTAAAGTGGAAAAGTCTTTGAAACTGCATTTACCTCATGGGAGGGTAAAATGTTTGAGATTCAAGAGGGCTTAAAAAAACCCAGGCCTGTAAACACAGTTAACACACTGCAGAGCCTTCTCTCATGAATTTAGTTTTACAAATGTACTGCACTGACATTTCCAATATTCAGATTTAGAAATGTGGAATCCACAAGAGTAAATAGACATTTTTTTCCTTGTGATCAAGTTGCTGAAAGATCATCCAGGGAAATTTTTTTTTTTTTTTTTTTGTCATTTTTGGATCTGCAGGCCAGTCACATTTGCAGCTAGATTTGATCATTATGGGAAATTATTGTGTTGTTTCAGTAATTACTATTAAAACTGGTAGATGGACTATATGCCAACTCACCATGTGCTATTTCACTGGGTGCAAAATGATTAGCTGTTCATTTTACTTAACATTAACAAGCATTAAAGTTGTGCTTAAATTATAAGTCCACTTACGATGTAATTAAAATAGTTTAATCTCAAATGAAGCAATTGTAATGCAAATTAGGTTAATTAATGTGGTATGTTTGAGCCATAGATGCAATTATGCCATCACTGAGCCAATCTATAGTATTTCTGAGTACTTGTGTACACATATTTTGTTAAATCCACAGCATAGAAAAATGTTGTTAAAGGTCTTTGACAGTAAATATCTTACATTGCTATTGTCTTTTCTGTTTATTCATTTGAATAGGCCGTGAATAACTAAAATACAGACAGACTTGCTGAGGATTTGGTAGAGCTGTGTGATCACACCTCTCTATGTTAGTATCCAGCAGACAAACACAACTATAGCTCTGTGCAAGAGACTGGATCAAGGTGACAAGGAAAAGTTGGTTTAAGCTCTAAACAAATGCCAGGTGCAGAGAGCATGACTTGTAGTGTGAGTTTGGGACCTGTAGTGTCCTGGCTACTTCCAGATAGTGGAAAACATATAAGACTCTTTTCTTCCCACCGCCACAAAAAGGAATGCTAAGGGGATTGAACCAAGTTGGTCCTAAATTCTGAGGAATTGTTGTGAGATTTAGCATTTGGAACTCTCAGGTGATGAAGGGAGCAGACATTCAGCTGATGGAAATAAACCAGAACATGCTTGTCTAATGGTATAACATGTAGAAGAGGCAGGAACTCTTAGTGCTGCTTCAGAGTCCTGTGCTGCTTGCGGCTTGCCCCGAGTCTGACAAGCATCTACAGGAGTAAGCAGTGCTCAATGCTCAAGCCATGCCAGCACAACAGGAGCATCACTGGCAGCTGCTAGAGATGACAGCAGATCAGACGCAACAGAGGGAGATGACTTCTAGTCACCTCCCACATCCCATCATGTCAAAGCAATCGGTGAAGAGACGGACCTACCAGCATTCTTTCTGACACCTCAGATCATCGCACCAGCAGGACAAGCAGTACTTTCTGTGCCAGCAGTTAACTTCACCAGCCCACAGTCCATTCTGACTGCCACCATAGTGGAAGCTGGACAAGCTCCAAGGAAGCTGTATAGGGAATTGTGAAAGTGAGAACAAATGTTTGGCCAGTTCTGCCCTTCTGGGACTGAGCACAGCCAACACGATGACAGAATACGGGCTTAGTGAAAGATTATTTTTTTTATTTTTATTTTATAATTTTATCTCCTGAGTTTGTATAATTAAATTAGACATCATAGTCATACAAGAACAACAGCAGTTTCCTGTTTGTGTTCAGGTAGATAGAAATACTTTCATTCATGACCCAGAGTAGTTTTTGTTTTTCGGCTGGCATTGTTACTTTACATTACAAAGATTCTGGGTTTGAAATTTTTGGGATGTTTTTAGTGTTCTGGCACCGATACAGCAGTTTCTTCACGTGGTTCAAATACATGTTCAGTTAACTAGCGATGCTGAATTGAGTTTATCTGTGCATGTGAGATAAACAAAAAGTTGGCGGTGCAGGGAAATGAATGTGTTTATTGGCTTGCAATGTAAAATGATCTAAGTTGCTAGTGGGACAATAAAAGTTCTATATAAGTAACAGACAATTTCTCATTATCAATAATATTGATTGGTTGTACACCCAGTATGCAATAGAACATTCGCCTCATACCCATGTGCCAGTCAAACAGCACGACATTTATGCTTTCCTACTATCTAGTGATGCAAAATTTTAACATCTGGACTTCCAGTCAGGCGGCTAAATGTCAGATTATTCCTCAGATTATTCTAAAGGATTCAAAAAATGTTTGACCATTGTTTTTATATAGAGCAATCTACTGACTTAATACATGTAAACAAATAAGTGTTTTATGTATGTACTACATGAATTCTGATCTATTCTGATTTTTTTTAAAATAATTATTCTACAGTGTTATTAACTCTGCATGTTATGTCTTTCAGCAGCTCATCCTTCAAACCCAGCCTCCACCCTTCAACCGCCCACAGATCTTCCATCCCTCCCTGCAGAGTTCTCCAGTATCTTCCAGCTGTCCGAACCAGCTCCTGTGTCAGAGGCCGCTCCACAGGTTTACCCAGTCAATGTTCGAACCAGTCATAAACTCAACCACCCCATAGCTACCCTCTATGCCTGTAAGTCCTGTGGTCAGACTTTCCATCTGCCCAGCTTGTTGCGCCGACACACTGGCCAGTGCCAGCTAAGGTTCCAGCAACGCTGTCAGCAACCTGTAGCAGGAAGCAAGAGGGCCAGATTGCAGCTTTACCCACCGGGTTGCAGCCCCTTCCGCTGCACAGTGTGCAACCGAGAGTTCAATCGCATGGAGAATCTCAAGACCCACCTTCGAATTCACACAGGAGAGAGGCCATATACCTGCTCAGTCTGCTCAAAGTGTTTCCGTCATTCTGGTGCTTTAACCAGGCACTTCCGCATCCACACTGGAGAGAAGCCTTACATCTGTGGACAGTGTGGAAAGTCTTTTAGAAACTGTGGTGGGCTCAAATTCCACCAGCGCTCTCATAGCAAGCAGCTACAGTAGTGTGGTTCTTGAGATTGGAATTTTGTTATGCAATATGCATAAAAGTTGATTTTATGCAAGGCTTAATATGTTTAAATTTTATTTTTATGTTAGCAGCCACCTATCAGTCCTGCCTCTGCTGAGTAAAATGTCAAAGAAAGATGTTTAATATTTTCCCATCCACACGTGATATACAGGCACAGCACGCTCAGAAGAGTCATGTCTAAAAACAAGCAACATTCACAATACAGGATGCAAATATTTACGTTTCTGAGGTGCGCCATGCTCAGTGGCCATAATCAGTCCCTACTGTATATTGATATAACCTGAAATGACTCACCAGTATGAGGTCTCTCTGTGCAATGCACTTTTTTTTTTTTTTTTTTTTTTTTTAAGACCAGGTCTTCCCTTTGAGACTGTGTTGTTTCAAAAGAAATCTTACAAAGCAGTATCTCAAGTTATAGATGCTGCAACGAGCATCTTAGGTCACCTGTCAAAAACTAAAACTATCTAACTCTCAGACAAATTTAAATACTTTTATGATTACATGGTGAAAAGAAAATAAGCTCCAGGAACTGTAGCTCAGTGATCACTGAGGTCAGCATTTAGATGCATACGGTATATGTCAGGTCAGTAGTAAGTGCTGAAAACTAAATGTGTGTGGAGCCTTTCAGTGTAATTCCAAGTGCCATTTTAATTATGTTCGTGGTATTGAAGAAACTACTGGTTGAGCCAGTATGTGTTTATGCCAATCCCGTTTTTATAATTGTCTGTGACTCACATATGTACTACTGTATGTCTCTTATTTCGACTACACTATGTAAAATAATGTATTTGGACTAATAAAAGTAGTATTTAAAAGTAGAAAGTCACAAAGTGGATCTTTTTTTTTTTTTTTAAAAAATTTTTATTTATTTATTTTTTGTTTTGTTTAATCAGTCACCTGATCTTAACCCAGTAGAGGAGTTTTTCAGTTAACAACGGGGAACTGTACGAAAACAATTTCCTAAACAATGAATTAAAGTTGAAACTTGTTATTTATTTATCATCTTTTTTTTTTTTTTTTTTTTTTTTTTTTTATAAAGCTAAGGTAACTAATGTTTAATGTTAACAAAAGACATAATGTGTCATTCAAGTCTCTCCCAGACTAAACTAGCACCATTCGGTTATTTAGTGTTTCATTTGATTGTTATCAACTGCTCCACTTGCCACGGTCTTGCTGACACTTTTATATCATCTTCCTCTTTTTTTCCTCCTTTCTTTGCTCATTTGCAGAAGGAAACTCCTCCTTCATTTTTGCTGAATAGCTTTGCAAAATTGCAAAACCTTAACTTAAGCTTCCTCTGTTATTTCTATTACATTCTGCCTGTGTGTTGGGATTTAAAGCAACAGTCTAAATTCCACAGCTGCTATTTAATCTTCATCAACTGCTGTACAGTAAATGTGTGGTCAAGGACTGACTGAAGCTCTTTAAACCAGGTGAGTTTTACTTTGTCATGACCTCAACTTGTGTGTAACAAAATCAGCAGTAGCCTTATGCTACTTGGAAGCTGTAAGTTTCGTCCTTCACTGGTCAACCCATCTTTCATTTCTCATTTTCACTCAGAATGAGGCCCTGTTAGTAAGTGGAGGGCTCTCACTTCTCAGTATAAGGATCCCGTCAGTATGACTGAATTATTGCTTAATGGGGACACATGGCTCCCCTTCTCCAGTATTTATCCAAGCCCCCAGTATCCATCAGTGCATTTTGTTTAACTGTTTTACTTTCACAAATAATCAACAAAAACTTATTTTCACATCTACTGGAGCCCCCCCTTCCAAAAACAAAAAAACAAAATCATCCTTTAATTAGATGTTTTGGTATGAAAACTATTCTGATAAATCATAACAGTCAAAACTCTGACAGTCTGAATAATTTCTGCTTTAAAGGTCACAAAGCGACATTATTATTATTATTATTATTATTATCATCATTACTATTATCATTACTCACAAAATTACTTTCAATATAAAATTGAAATGTATGGAAAGATTGTCCAAGAGCGCAGATGGTGGTAAAATGTACAAATATAATTGTTTTTAAAAAACCCTAATAAAAGAATATGTTTATTATGTTCTTGTTTTACAAAGGAGTATTCTTAATTTAAAAAAAGGGGGGGGACTTGACTGATCAGTCTCTCTGCGATCGACTGGTTTGGACACCTGCCATTGACCATTTTCTGTTATCAATTATCAGGCCTGGATTAAACGAGGAAGCAGACGCTCTCGCAGCTGAACAGAGCTAGCAAAGCAAAGGTAGCAGGTCCAAAAAAGCAAAATAGCGGGTTGACTCTCTATGCCGACACGCTGACAGTTTCAGAAATCGCCTCGTTGTTCCAGGTTTGTGCTCATGCAGGAGGACAACCGGAGCCATGTTGACTGAGCTGCTTGAATTTGGAGGCTCTTTCTTCCTCCAGGCTGAAGATGATGGTATCGGTGGGACTCGCTAGTTTCGCCTGAGCTCCTTTCAGCACCGCCGCCGCCTCATAAGTTGGTTGTTGTTGGAAACCGAGCTCGAGGTAAATGATCTCCTTCGTATTTAGTAGCTAGTGTTAGCAAGGCTGACATGCCGGTGTCGTGCTGCTATTGTACAGCACAGCGCTCTCCCACCGGTACAGGACTTGAGTTAACTTTCCGGTTTGACCGCATCTCGCAGGCCACAGCAGTTAGCCCGGATTTCCCTCCTTATGGTCACGATAAAGAAATCGATTTTAATAGATTAATCAGAAATAAATAGTCCTCATGAAAGCTACCAACATATCGTAACACTTGGAAGGAATCCACCTGAACGCTAGGTTTGTTCATTCATCAACTCGTATAAAGGAGTTGAGACTGTAAGCGTGGGTTATGGGAGATCCTCCATATAACTAAAGCGCACAAAGATAGGTTAGTGGAGAAATTCGCTCGTTCCAATAACGCTTGGATGATGGGTTTCTCTCACAGGACCTCTGGAATAGACCCCGGAAACGCCAACAAAAGCGTCTCTGAAAACGTGGTTGGTCATAACGAGGCAGACTGTCTACAAATTGAACAAATCAAGCACTGGTGTTAATCTCACTAAAGCAGTTAATTTTCTCAAGGGGTCACAGAAGAAACAGGGACTGCTGTGGAGGGTTACACTAATACGCTTATTGAGAGATACAATTAATATTGAGCAAAACTGAGTTCAGTTTGATGAACTCAACAAAGAGTAAAAATCTCTCCAAGTATCAGAATTGTTGTTCATTCAAAACACCAAATAAGAGTAGTATTAATGGAAGGAAGCATTTTAGTGTGTTTCAGGTTTGCAATGACTTCTGAGATTATGTTTTGTGGACAGATGACAAAGAAGTCCATTTTTCTATTTAAAACACACAACTCTGTATTTGTGAATTTTAGAACAGTACTGTCTACCAGCTCTAAAACTGAAAGAGTGGTGGACGGATTGTGGTTTGGGGCTGCTTTGCTGTCTCAGGAGTAGAGTGCCACAACTACACAGTGACCAAAGTGCACAAGTAAATCAACAACACGATAGTTTAAACAGAAGAAAATTCATGTTTTTGGAACAGTCATGTCAGAGTCCTAACCTTAACACAACTGGTTAAGGTTGATGCATGATGGAAAATGTTGAAAATCCTCTATAAAGGCTAAAAAGATCTGATGTACGTTTTTGCTAAAAGAGATTCTAAGATATAGGAAACTCGAGGCCTGTTACTTTTCTCAGCTTGGACTTTTTGTAAGATGTTTTTTTTTTTTGTGTTATCAGTTTATGTTTGTCTTTATTTGTAAGAAGATGAAATTTCAGTAATTCAAAAGGGTTTACAAACTTTCTGTTGCTGAAGCTCTAGACAGTTGGTAATATTATCACAGCAGATGCATTTTTGCTTTCGAAGTTATTCAACACCTGAATCCTGCTTGTCGTCTGTCCCTCATTCTGTCCAGGGATGGCTTTGCACAGTACTGGATCATTCCAAGACCCCTCACAGGGCACAGGGGATCGGGGGGAGCTGGTGCACACATTGTCTAAAGAAGCCCCTGGGTCTCCAGATACCTCTGAGTTGGGAAGCCCTCGCAGTACACCAAACTTTGACCTCCTCAACATGGTTTTGTCCTATAAGAGGATGGCTCTATATCTAGAACCGGTTACAGATACAGTGGAGCTCATTCGCTTCCTGCTCGGGTGTGTATTTGTGCTTTCTGTACCCTGCATGAACATCACATAACTGCTTTTTCATAGTAATCACAGAGCTACATATTTATATTGCAGTATTCATTATGATCTTTTTTTTTTAATCTCTCAGGTGGAAGATGCCACTGTGTTCTCTGCTTGTTTGTATTTTCCTCAATGTCTTCTTCTGCACAGTTAATGAAGGTAGGAGGAACCATTACACAGCCTTATTCAGCCTTATTGTTGCCTTTTGAATAATTTACTATGTTGTTTTTTCTGTCTCCCTCTTCTGACATCAGTTGGTTGGTTCACTGTGAGTTTAGCAGCAGTATCTTTGCCGGCTGCCCTGGGTTACCTGCAGGACAGGTGTAGGGGCAGAGCCTCAGACGATGAGCTTCAGAAGCGTCGCTTTCATGCTGTGTATCGCAGAGACTTGCAGATCATTCATCTCACCAAACAGGAGGCCATGTTGGAAGTCAAAGACCTGTAAGGCAAATTATGCATTTAATGACTTAAACTATTAGCATGTAGCGTCCAGATCTAAAAAAATGAAGTCGGTGTGGAGCTGCTTTAAACCTGCTTTCGTTTAAAAGGCCAGCAGAGAGAGAAAGTCCAGAGCCCTCAGCTCACTTGATCCATGCCCATAGTATACTTGTTACTAGTATGTTTAGAGTCTGAGAAACTTCTTTCAGGTTTTACTGAATCCAACATTATGTTCATTTGGTAAATTATGGTCCCCCTTAATGTGCAGAAAGAAGTTAAGCAGAGTATGCTTTCAATGTTTGATGCACTCTATACTTATAAACTCTGGTTTCAAAAAGCTAAGGTCCCAATTGGAAGGTTTAGAGACCTTTAGGTGACCCCCTGGCAACCACTGGTCGCTAGGGGGGGAAAAAAGTATATTCCCTTGCTGATTTGTGAGCAATTGCTTGAGGTTGCTGGCAGTCACTAGGCGAACTTGCTGGCTGTTACTCGTGTTTGGAGGAGAAACCTTTGAGGAAATGCTTGTTTGTCCTGTAGAGTTGTTAACTTTGCATTTATAAAATGTAATGCATCCCACAATTGTTGATTGGAGTGAAACTGTCATAATTTCCAAACTATTATAAACTTGAATGTGTCTCTCATCACACAATATTGACTTAGAGTCCTACCCGCTACCGGCATATTTATTGTTTCATACAATTTTAAAATATCCAATTTAAAGATTAAGTTTCAGGCAAACACTGATAAAGAAGATGGAGGAAGTCAGTTTCTTCTTCCTTTTTTTTTTTTTTTTTTTAAAGCAGTTTACAAACTGTAGCTATCGGTGCATTTCTGAGTATTTGTTCATGGTATGTATTTGCAAATCGGTTGAAATGTATTTGTTCACCCTTTATTTGTGGGTCTCATTTGCCTTCACCAGGTTGAAGCAGCTGGATGACATGCTGTCCTCTGCCTGTCAGTCAGCAGAAGCTGCTTATAAAGTCTTGTACTGGGATAATCACACCAAGTCATCAAGGTCTGCATCTGTGGTCTCTCTCTTTTACACACACGCACATTCTTTTTGCTTATAGCTGAGTCATTATTGCTCAACAGCCGGCGCTCATGATAACATCAGTTCAGCTCATGCATGTGAATGAAATGTATATGTTTTAACAAGCTCTACTGTACTGATCTCTTCTGTTGTTGCCGATAGTAACAAGATATTCAGATGTGTGTCAGTAGTCACGGTTTAAAATGTCAAATGTGAACTTAACAAAGAATTCTGTTGCTGATCAATCGCTCACATAGTTTTAATGTGACTTCTCAAAATGTTCCACCTCCAGGTTCTATGGAGGGATATTAATCGTGGTGTGTCTACTCTATGTTGCTCCGGTGGCCTGGGTGCTAGCTGGACTCAACAGTGTCATGTTTCTGTGGAACAGAGACTTCTGCAGAGGTTAGTTTGGAAAAGGCTGAAAAATAAAGCTAACACTGAAGCGTTAAAAACTGCAGATCTTCAAACGGCCTCTAGAGCCTGGCTCTAAAAACAGTAATAAAATACAATAGTAGTACATGGTCATTCCATACAATACATTCTCATTTAATTATGGTTAAAAAGTAAGATGGTGACTGAATTTGAGACTTTAAAAAGGGTAGTCCACAATCCAGTGAACGACCTTTAGGTGGCTACATCCATCTTTATAAATGCAGTCGATGGTCTGTTAATCTGTTCCAGTTTTATTGGAGCTTAAGAAACTGTTCCACATGAGCAAGACACAGACTTCAGAAGGGGCGTGTGAAGAACAAGAACAAGGCAACTTATTGGAGAGGACCCCCACACCGACCAGTCTAGAGGTGAGAGACAGAAGCACGGAGGACAAAAGTTTATACGGTCTGATACGACTTACACTGAAGGATTATTTGCTGTGATTTATATTAAAACCAAATACAGCTGAAAGCTTCTTACACTGAGAGCATGGGATAAACAGTCCATCCATCATTTTCCTTTCATGCCCTCTGTGTCTTTCTGTGTTAGGATTTTTACTCCAGCAAAGTCACAGACTGGGGATCACATTGATCTGTGGAATTCCAGAGTGAAAACTTCACCCGTTACATTCATGTGTGATCCCGATTTCAGATCTCTTGACCATACCACAGTTTAACAGCTGTCCTGGGTGCTCACTCTGGGATCGGCTGTGTTTCAGGAGTTAAGTAAACAAGTGCTCAGATGTTGTTTTGTGTTGTGTCACAACAGGATCTGTCCCCTGGCAGTGTAGAAGAAGCTGAGGAAGCTGAGCCTGATGATGAATTTAAAGATGCCATTGAGGTAAACGGAACACTTACACTTTAGGATGTTCTTTTAAATTACATTTGTATGTTACTTCTATGCAGTTGTAATTCTCAGATGTCTGCGGTATTATAACTTCTTCCTTATAATGTCTAATGTGATGTCCAATTTCATAAATCTTTCTAGTTTAAGTAATCATAAAATATGTTTCTGTAGTATTTTAATTTGTTTTCTTGCCAAAGTTATACTAGAAAAAATGGTTACTGCCATTTATTGTCTGGCCAAGTTGGAAGCAGTGAATTTAGCTGATTTGGCCCAAATTTACACTCATAGGTGGAGCAAAAAGGCCAAGTGTGTTCCACTTGGTTCACCCTGACAGCAACAGAAATGGTGTTAAGAATGGGAGAAGTTTTATCTTTCATTCCTTTCTTATTTTGCTGAGATAATTAATTTCTACTGAAATCTTCAGTAAACTGGAGTCATTCATTAGCTTAACTTTTCATGTAATATATAGATGTAGGGGGAAACAAATTTGGATGGTGAATTCTATAAATTTTTGTCTTGCAAAATAATAAAAAAAATTAAGAAGTTCAGTTTGAGCTTGCCGGTAACTGTTAGGGAGGAGGAAGCCTTTGTTGCTGACATACCTCCTGTCTTTATTTGGTTTTTTCCCCTCTGCTATCCTCCTAACTCAGGAAAATTCAGTTTCAACACAGGTAAGTGTTCTCTCCTTTGTTGAGAGGAGGCTAGTTCGTCATGGCCTTTTCTTTAGTTCTTGCTTTGCTTTTTGAAGCGCAGTTTTAGGTGTGGTCACGGATAGTAACACTGAATATTAGTACTTTTAGGTAACGTTTTTCTCATCTCTTGTTTTGTTGCCTGACAAGGAAACCCCATTGGTTTTGGTGGTAAGTGATTTCACTGTGCATCCCTACTGCCAGTCCATCCATCCATCCATCCATCCATCCATCCATCCATTTATTCACCTTGGCAGGAGTTGTGTGGCAGCAATAATGCTATAAATAACATGCCCATAATTGTTGCCTCCAGTGGTTCCATTACACAGAATATTTTTATCATTATTATTCAGCATGATCAGCATCATGCTTTACGCAACAAACAAATCTTTACTATATTAAATCCCCAGACTGAACGAATTCTATCAACAGAATGTGAATAATTGCCTGTGACTTTCTGTCCAAAATATTTTAAGAGAAATCAGCTGAACACTAGCTCCAAAGTGTTCTTTTGTGTAACACCAGTCTGCACGACAAGACTCAGTCAAGAATGAGTAGCGATGAACCTTTATTTTAAAAACACATATTGTTATTCATAATAGGGGAAATGGGGTTAGAGCTAAAAAGAAATGTCTTTTAAAACGTTTAAAGAACAGAAGCGTAGATCCCAAAAACGTTTCAGGACTGGTAAAATGCTGCCCCCTTGTGGTGAGGGATTTAGTTAAACACCAAAAGTGCGTTTAAAATCTATTAGCTCTTGTGACATAAAACTTTAAATAAAAAATATGTTGTCAAATTTAGTGGCCAATATTAGTCAACAAGGTCCATTACACCTGATTTATCTGTACATGAATTTGTTCATCAAATAAATGGATACACTTATTTGCTAAAATCCTAAACTGTTCCATTAACTGCAGGGAAGAAAGAAGTTATCCTCCTCTCTCCAAGTCTTTATTTTTTGTTGAAGTTGGATATGTGTTATTCTTATTAAAGAATAGTTTTATATTCTTTAACAAGAAAAGCTTTTAACACATGACAACTAATATCTTCATTCTGTTTGTCCTCTTACACTCTGTTCATTTGGTTCTGTGTCATTGCTGTCACTCAGTGTAGTGGATCACATTTGTAGTGGAGTAGGTTGTGCTAACCTTACTTGGTAGCCCTTGGTTCACAGACAGTTGGTACCTTTATCACATCCTAGTTATATTGAATATTAAGAGTTAAGAGAGATTAACAACATTTAATTTCTTTAATATTTCTGCTTTTGCTCTTATGGAGGTTGCGGTCCTCATGTTTGGCAGATAAATTAAGTACAGCAAGTGCGTGAATGCATGTTCTTTGAAATGTATTCTCCACCTTCATAATCATCCTAGTAGTCGTAGTTGTTGTGATCATTATGCTTAGCTTATTCATCAAACAGCTATTAGTCAGACTACCTGATTTATTTTTAATTCTAGTTTCTCCTCTGTTAATGTTTAATTTGTTTCCTGGCTTCTTTACACTTCAAAAGCTTAGACGTTATATAAAAAAAAAAACTATTTGTTTTTTTCTATGTATCTCACTCCTCTTCGTCTCCCTAAGGAGGATGATGATGGACCCCTTGGAGCTCCCGAGTATGACACTATCTCTGAAAATGGTCTTCTAAGCCGAAATGAACCAATACGCAGCAAAGTGTCTAAACTGACAGAGAAACTGCGTAAACGCTATCCCGCAACCGTCACAGGTCAGCGAATCCTCCACTGATTTCAACCCTCTTATTTATAGCTCGGTGATGACACGGTAGATTTTCTAAGACTTACAGCTCTATTCTTGGCTGTTTCTTTCTGTCTCCAAAGGCAACTGTTCGAGCTGCAATGCCGTCTTCTCAGTTCTGAAGAAAAGGGTGAGACTGAAACCTTGTGGCAAGAATTTGGGATATATTTAGGCATCACGTCGTCATCATGGTTAATTTTATCCTATTTTTCTGTTGGGATGAGCTCTAACCCACTGTCTGTTTTTTATTGCAGAGAAACTGCAGTAACTGTGGCAACAGCTTCTGCTCTCGATGCTGTTCCTTTAAGGTGCTGAAATCTGTTATGGGGGCAACAGGTGAGAAGCAGTATCGTTAAAATATTTGCATCGTATCACACAATTCTGTTTCTGTTAGTTTTATTCATCTGTTCTTTGAGTTAAAGCCGCTGTCTTTTATTATTTCATCCTCAGCTCCAGAAGCACAGAGAGAGACAGTGTTTGTTTGTGCTGCCTGTAATTCCACTCTCATCAAACCACAGTGAGATGGCATGTTGGTTATATCTCCCAACGGTCAGCAAGTGTTCTCTCACTGTTTGGCCCTGAGCCCTATATTGGACCCTGACGTACATGCCTTTGTGTTCATGTTAAGGCTCTTCTGTCAAGAAACATCCCATGTGGAGCTCCTACACTCCTTTGCCTTTATCAGTTCCTCGTTAGCTTCTCTTGTTGCTTATGGGATTTCTACTATTCCTGTTGTTGGATTTTTCTTTTTTTGTGCTATCAGTGAAGGACTGGATCTTATCACTCAATGAGACTCAGCACAGTACACAGTGGCTCTAAAATCAAAGGACCTATTTACAGTCTTTCTGAGAAGGACCAATATATGCACAGTGATAACCACGACTCAGCTAGTAGTGATTGGTGGTTAAAATAAGTGAACAGGGTTACAGCGGTTTTGCTTTACAATCTTTGCCTCACAATAACGGTGATGGCTCGTGAATTTTGATATCTTAAGGACTGTTTGGCAGATTAATGACAATGTAATGCTGAAGGACCTTTCTGTAAGAACATAAGGCATCAAATCTGCCATTCAGACTGATGAATATGATGTGGGACAATGCTTAAGTTGTGCTTAAGCTTGTTCAAAAGTACAAGATAATGCTGAAGGACCTTGACATCCATCTGTCACCAATATGATATGATGAATTTAGTTCTGAGTCACACAGGGCCACAGTCCAGTAAGCCACCTCTGGCCCCAAGAGAATGTGCGTTCCCCGACTGTTTGTGAAGAGTTGCTGGAGGTTTCTGGCTCTTGTTAGGTAAAGTTGCAAAGAGAGCATTGCAAAAAAAAACTTGTGATTGCTTCTGTTGCGGGCAGATTGCTGCGGGCACTAGTAGTGTGCGAGGAAGATGCCAACTTGTTTGGAGACATTTATCATTTTAGTCTCTGAGCTGTAGTAAAAGTTGAAAAAGAACAGTGCAAACTGGAAAAAGAGAACATTTGCCTTCATAGTACAAGTTGTGCCTTACTGGAACAAACACATTTTAAAAGGGTCACCTTTCACTTTGAAGCCGAATGTTCTCCATCTCCGGTTTCTGTCACACCTTTACAGTTTTGCTGCTGTTGGCGAGTAGTTTGCGATTGTTTTCACTCCAGTCTCCTATCAACCAGTCATCTCACAGAGCTTTGACTGTTCATCATATCTGAGTGAATAGGGCTTTAGCAGTCAATATCAGAGTGTCTGCCAGCACCTGCTTACCAACTGATTGGCACATGCACGACAGATAGTTTGCTCACATAAGATCATTTTTGAGCAAATGCTATCCTGGTAATCCTGGTCTGGAAAACTCACTGTGATTAGATTTGTCTTTTTCAGTTGATTTTCCTACCAGAGGAAGCAGATGCAGAAAAGCATAAAAAACTGAAAATGCAAAGCAAAGTCTCACACAGTGTGGTTTTGTTGAAGGCAGGGTCTGAGCCGTTTTCGAAGTTGAGCAGACCAGTTCACTCTTGTAATAATCTAATTGCTGCTGCATTTCAGTTGTCATGGTTTCCTACGTGGGCGTGTCAAACAAGCTTTATTGTATTACAGCAGCACGTCCAAAGGTCCTTTGAGTCCATGTTTTTCGTCTGACTGGATCGAGTCGACCCAACTGGATAAAAATAATTTGAGTGGACCGAAGAACCCACTAAAACTGTTACCAGAACTTCACACTCTTGCAAGCAGGACTTGACTTGAAGAACTCATGTGAGGCACTGAAACCCAATATGTGGATCCTGGTGGCAACATTGTTTTAATCATGTTTCAGACACAGATGATTGTAACTGTTTGCTTTGCTTTTACTGTAATCATATATAAGCTTACTGTAAATAGTTCTAATTGTTCTATGTATAATATATTTAATTTAAAACTCCTGAAAGTGCGAGTTATTATTTGACCGAATGATTAATTATGTATATAATGCCCAGGATTTTAAAGATTAAATTATGCCGTTATTAAAATAAACAATGTAAAGATTTACAGCTGTGGTCAGTTTACATACACTCATTGTGAGCTTGCATGTCATAGTAACTTTTGAATTTTCACAATTTCTTTGAACTGTTCTTTTCCCTTTTCTGACACGTTTAATTTTATTTTGAATTTTCTCTAATCCACACAGGGTCAAAATTTTATGCAAGGGCTCAAATATATGCATACGCTCCGTTAAATGTTTCAATAAATGGTGCTGAAGGTTCTACAGTGTGGTGGCGAGGCCAAGGTCTGTTAATTTCTCAAGAGTGATTGTGAATGACTACAGCTGCTAGCTTCTCTTTGCTGCCATGGTGGAGTGACCAATACTGCAATTGGAAAGTGCAAGAAACTCAGTGAAGCCTTAAATTAGAACTGGAGATTTACACAAACTGGAAAGGCCTCTTGGAGCCGTTTCTAAACAGCTGTATTCAAAGATAATCAGTTCGAACAAACTTAACAATTGGACGTATCACTACTTTTCCAAGGTCTACAAGATAGTCACCCTCAGGTGAGAGAAAATTGGTTAGAATTGCTGTTAACTGGAAACTGGTGGAACACCAGAGCCACTGTCCACAGTGAAGCGACTTCTACAATGGACTGAGAATGTACCAAAAGCCCTGGTCTAAAATTATAACTTTTAAGCTCGACTGGAATTTTCACCTGCCCACAGTGACAAGCCAGATGCCTTCTGGAGAAAAGTAATATGATCAGATGAGACAAAGATTGAGGTATCTGCTTATTTATAAGGGGCATGTTTAAAGGAGCAGAAAGGTGAGGCTTTCATCCCAAAGAACACCATGCCACCTCTCAAGCACGCTTGTGGAAGCATCTTTGTCTGTTTTGATGCTAATGCCATTGATGCATTGCACAAGATTGATGGAGTAATAAAGGAGAAGGACTACCTCCAAATTCTTCAACTTGACTTCACATCAACAGCTAAAGGGTTGAAAATTGTACACAGTCAAATATTCCAACAGGACAATGATCCCAATCAAAGCTCTGAACTCAACCTTACTGAAAATTTGTAGACTATGCTTAAAAGCCGAGTTGGTGCCAGAAAATCAACCAATTTAAATGATCTCTACCAATTCTGCCAAGAACTATCCAGCCAAGATTATGCCAGAAGAATAAAAGCACCTTCTCGAGGTGCAACTTGCTAAGAGACATTTAGCCAAATATAAATGTGCGTCTATGTGTATATTTGTGGCTACATGTATCACTTTGACCCTGTGCAGATGAGAGAAAATCAAAAATAAATTAGGACTTGTTTTTACAAGTTGTTGAAGATGTATGCTGTATGATCATTCCACTCTGGAAGAATAGTTCGGTCATTGAAATCAATTAAAAGCTCAAAATGAGCATGGCACTCGTGGCCATGATGAGTGTAACCACAGCAGCAATTAAAGTGACAGGTGGTAAGCATGTTCCTTTTGGCATGGGAATCATTTTATTAGCAACTAAAAGGCATTGTCATTTCAAAGCACAGTTGTACCACACTTTAAAAAAAGCATCAGAAATTATTTTGCTTTTTTTTTTCCAAAACAGCTTCATTTGATTGATTTATTCCATTTAGAAATAAAAGTTTGAATTCCTTCATTTAAAATTTGGTGTTTAACTTTTAACTAATTTATTCAAGTATCAACATTTTCAGTGATATGCTGGTGATAGATCCTCAAAGTTGGTTTTACAAATATTTGTCTGAACTAGTGGATTAAATTATGATGTGTAAAGTGAAATGGGTCACTCCCACTGATAAACTCATAATGTTTATGCCAGAGGAAGGTTAAACAAGAAAGCTCTACTGTAAAGGGTGCAGATATGGGAAAGAAAATACAAATAACGACACTTCAAGTAAGACCTTGAAGTGACATTTGAAGTTTTAAAAAACTCATTGCCATTTAGACTCATTTCTATTGTTTTTAAATGAGAGAAAAATTAGTTGTTAAATCACAAAATGGAGCTGTAATAAATTTTATTTGAAAATTTAGGATGAATGATGCTGCTTTCTTTAACATATAGCTTATAGTATAGGCTACTACTAATAATCAAGACTGCAATCTGTTTTAAACAAGCTCTCATTTCCTGAACATAAAACCAAAAAGCTCTTGTCACAGAAATTTATGTTTTAGATATAGTTTTGTAAGGAAAAACTTATTTCATGAAGCCTTTTTAACAGATTTTGTAAAAGAAATTAAAAGCAAACACCTAATTATCAATAACTGCAGTTCCTCTAATAGCCTCTTGAGGTTGCCTCCAAAGGCAAAAGCAGGCTAGAAAAGACCAAACCCAGCAATCAAAACAACATGTTTACAGTTTTGGTGAGTTTTTTTTTAACTCACCTTTTTGGATTGTGTTAAGCTTTAAAGTAGTTTTGACCTTCCAGAAATACGGTGGTGGCCACAATTCTAACTCTAAGGGTTCTGGATGTGGAGATGGTTGCCAGATGTCCTCTAAACTTGTATGATTTCTGTCTTATTGATTTGACTCTATATTATCATATGTCCAAAATGGCAGACAAGTTAATGTCACTTGGTTAACAGTCACATGGCTTCAAAACCTCAATTGCACTCCAAATAGTGGATGAGGCCCTGCAGCATCCTATGTCAGAACACCTGTCAATCAATGCAGCCACGCCCCTGATTCAATTATCAGGTGAATGAGTTATAAAAACTTTGAACTGCTGTGAGGAGGGACACTATTGCCTCTATTTGGGGGGGGTCGATCCCAATGCTGGTATAAGTATCGCAATACTAGCGCAATAGTATTGATATTTCTAATTCTATCCTCCAACTTCAGTATTTAGACCTCAAACATACACTATGAAAAATGTCTGAACCTTTTTGTGTTAAATGTACATGTACAAGCTGACCCAAAGTGTATTAAAGACAGGCACATTGACATTCCAGGTCTCCAAAAAAGAAACCTAACCCCTTAAACCCTTTGTAAGTTGCCTTTATAGGTTAAACATATCAGTATCGGTATTGGTATCGGCAATATTTAGTTCATATCTGATCCATACCAAAATGTGCAGCATGGCAGATAACTAGCTGACTCCCTTTCAGAGACCGCCTCAAGTGGCCAGCAGAGGAACTGCAGTTTTTGACACTTCCACATTCTCCGCTCCGGCTGCATTTTTCAGGTTTGGAGGTCGTCTCCCCCACCCCGACGTCCTGCAGAGTCAAGTTGAGGCTGAAGAAAAAGCCGAACACTCTACTACAATAAGCCCCGCCCCCTCAGGATTACAAGCCTCTCCTCCTCTCCTCACCCTCCCCCCTTCCGTGTCCCACTAAGCGGTTTCAGAGCGTGAAGGGACTCGTCCCTACAGCCACGGATGCACGGTGCAACATGGCGACAGAGGTAAGACACTCGCTCGGTTTAATTTCCAGCTCGGGTCCGGTTACCGGCACGAACAGTGACATGAAGGTTTAAACGAAACAGGCGCGGCTCCAGTTAACACGGACGTTGAGGGCATGGAGGCTGCACACGGTTAACCTGTGCGGATCACTTGTATCTGGAGTGACCACTGTGTCCTACATTATCACGCCAGTTTCGCCAGAGGATTTGGTCGTTTTCATTTCTGTCTTTTTTTTTTTTTTTTTTTTTTTACCACATAAACGCGTTCTAGTATTTTGTTTAAAGAGAAAAAAAAGGGAGGGAGGCATTTTTGAAAGTCAGCTGAGCTATAAGAAAAAAGGATCAGTGCAGCCCCCTCCGTCCCTGCCATGTTAAGCTGTTTTGGTGAAAGCAGATCTGTTTTTGTGTATTGAGAAGCCACGTTAATCCGGTGACAAGCAACTGTGTTTGACTACACACACATACCCACTCACACACACACGGAGGACAGCCGTTCAGCACCATGGACAGAAACCACTCCACCCCGACCTTCCTCCGTGCTTTGCCTGACTCCCTTTCCCTCCATCTGTGCTTTCATGTAACCAAAAATAATGGTGACGCACAAAACTGATTATATCAAGCATAAACAAGCTTGTATGTAATACTTGTTTGGCCTCTATAAGTCTGCTTCAGCTTGTTCCGTGTAATCGATCTGTGTTTAGCCGTAGTGAAATGTTGTCCCGTTTCCCTGCTTTCCTGAAAGACCAAGAGAAAGTGTGTGTGTGTGTGTAAAAGATCGTATGTCTGATGCTGGGCTTTGCTCCAGCAGTCAACAAGGCAGAAAAGCGTGCAGACACTGAGCCAACGAGTGATCGATCACATCTACTCCATCACCCTGTTCCTCTAAATCAGCTGCTGTTTGTACACATTACAGGTGAACAGGTGCTCAGGGATGCACATAGAGGGATACACAGCTCTCTTTTGGGACTCATTAAAGAGATACTATATTAACCCTTACTGTATTACTCTCTCTCTGTGTGTGTTATTTGATTCCCACAGTTTCATAACCTGCAGGAGTTGAGGCACAGTGCATCTCTGGCCAACAAAGTATTCATTCAGAGAGACTACAGTGAAGGAACCACCTGCAAGTTTCAGACCAAGTTCCCCTCTGAGTTGGAGAGCAGGGTAAGGAAACTGGAGGAGTTACAGTGTAATGTGATTTAATTCTAGGTTTTATATTGTGTTTTCATAGGTGCAGATCATACAAGCATTTAGATCTTTGTTAGCATCATGGTCTGAAAAGAAAAAGTCTGTTAAAAGGCATTATCATGACATTCATATGCTTGATAATAGATGCAAAATAAGCTGGAAATCTATCTTATAAACGCATATACAGTAACAAAGTTTCATTTCAGTACCGAGTAAAGCAAAACACATGCTGGATCACAAATCACTCCACATTCTCTGTTGTTCACTGGTTTCAGCGTATTTGAATGCTTCTTCCCACTTCTTTTTAAACATGTTATTTATTGAGGATCATGTTCCCTATTTTTGGCATCATTTTAACACGTATAGAATAAAGCCTTATGTCATCATATCATATGTGTGTAGAGTTCATTTGGGGTGGACAAAAAGTGAATCTTTCAGCATCAGACACTTAATTCCCTTTATTTTATTGATTTTTAATGTAGCAATATAAGGGTTTCATGACTCAGATCGGTTCTTTCACATGTAGATAAAGCAAACAAAATTCCTGATTGCTAGATAAAATTTTTATGCTGTGTAGAATGATATACGCACAAAGCTCTGTGATTTGGTCAGTCATTACCTCGCTAGCTTTTATCACTGTGGAGTAAAAAGTATGAGGTGTAAGTCGTCCATTAAGAGGGTTGCTGACCCACTATTGATTATGTGCCTCATCACATGAGCCAAGGTGGGAAAAAGGGTGTGGGTCATTATAACCAGAGGTTTGGGTGAAACCATTGTGAGACCTTGCCTCACCCTATTATATGACCTATTGAGATCAACTGACGCATGATGTGAGTGGGCGTTTAGGCATCTGGGCAGGGATTTCAAAACTGCACTGTAGGTGGCAGACAGTTGGTGTTGTAAGCCACACCCTCTGTTCAGAGTGGACATAGATGGCCTCTTAGACTCGTCTTTCAAGACGAGTGACCTTTGTCCTTTAGATGCAGATGTACAGCTGAGTCTTGTCCTGTCAAGGTGGCTCTTTTATGTTGTGCCAAGTGTTTATGGAGTGGCTGCTTGGTTTCTCCAATGGAGCCCTCCTCGCTGCACTGTACAGCATACACTACATTGTTTAGTTTGTGTTTGGAGGTTTTTTCCTTGGGATGAACCAGCTTTTGTCTAAATGTGTGTGGCTGTGTCTGAACTACACTGGGATGTCCTGCTTGGAGAAGACTCTCCTGAGTTTCTTTGATAAACTGGCTACATAAGATATGACAATATTGCTTCGTTTGTCCTTCTGATTCTCCCTAGTTGGTGTCTGACCTTATTTTCTGTGCATCCTTGCTGATTTGATGAAAGCTCAATTGGGAAATCCACATGTTTTAAGAGCTTTATTTACATATGTGTGTTCCCTTTCTTTTCCTTCTGGCTTAAAGGGAACAGTTTCTGTGTTGTAGGGTCCTGATTACTCCAAGTTTGTGTTCCAGAGGGTGGTGGGAGTCAAAGAGTAGGTACTGGTCTGTGTGTGTAGGCTTCCAGAAATGACAAACTGTTATACTTTGTATCTTTCCTGGTAAACTTTATCATTCTATCCATTGAGTCGATGTGAACAGTGAAGGCTTCTACTTCTTGGGTTTTGATTTCAGAGTTTAGATGTGATGATGTGTGTTCCCCACAAGGGAGCTAGGATGGTTGCAAGGTGCTTGGAAATTTTGTAGGTGGCTGAGTTGCTACTGCGTGGGACTCCTTTGTGGATCTTTGGAAGTCCATATATATAGGGTATAGCATTTCCTGGGTACAGGAAGTGCAGTCAGTGGCTTCATCCATTTCAAGTTGTTGTAGGCAACTGATGAATTTCTTTTCATAGTTGCTTGTGGGGTCTCGTCTTAAAGCTTCATAGGTATTGTTGTAAATGTGGGGGAATAAACACAGCTGGTCACTGGGTCATAGCTGGAGTCCCAGGTCTCATCAGCACTGACGATTCTTGAAATGAAGGTCAGTTTCACACGTTAGCTGATGTTTGAGGTTTGTGCTGAAATCTCGCAAGTGCACGGGCAATAAAACACTCACAGCGTCTTCCATGGAAGGGACTTCAAAGGGGAAATTAAAATCATGCAATATTTTTTCCTTTCTCCAGCTCAGTAAGTTACTTTATTAAACATAGTATTTGCTGTTGCTACTCACTGTCCCCTTTTCTGCTCTTTTGTATGTCTCCAGATCGAGCGAACACTGTTTGAGGACACTGTGAAGACGCTGAATAACTATTATGCAGAGGCGGAAAAGATTGGAGGACAGTCCTACTTGGAAGGGTGTCTGGCCTGCGCTACAGCATATCTCATTTTCCTCTGCATGGAGACACGTTATGAGAAGGTCAGAATCGAATACATTTTGATGGTCTGGGACAAATTAACATGTAGTTTGGATTTTATATTGCTTCTCATTTTTCCTCTTCTGTCTGTGTGTCAGGTGCTGAAGAAGATTGCCAAGTACATTCAGGAGCAGAATGAGAAGATTTATGCTCCCAGAGGTCTCCTTATCACAGATCCCATAGAAAGGGGAATGCGTGTTGTATCCTTATTCTGAATTTTGGGTGTATTGCAAAAAAAAAGCAAAACAAAACCACTTTTCTGTAAAATATTTGTGCAATTTATTATAAACCACAGATCATTTTTGTTCCTTAACAACTTTTAACAGATAGAGATCTCCATCTATGAAGATCGGGGCTCCAGTGGCTCCAGCTCAGGGAGCAGCTCTGTGTCCGGCAGCACTGCTCGATGACTGGATACTTCCTAAACCTGCGTCCACCTGATCACTCACAACCATGAAGGAAAACCTAGGATGTAATACGACTCCTCTTCCAACACCAACCACCCCCTCAGCTACGCTCACACAAAGTATTCACTAGTTTTTTTTTTCCCCCATCATGTCCTTAACTTGTTCACAGTAGACACTTGAAACACGCACTTTAGTGGTTTATTACGAGAGAAATGTGCAGGTGCTGATGCACTTTTGCTAAGATGTAATGTCTCAATGAAAAGGATGAAAAGATGCAGCTAGTAATGCTTTGTGTGATCCCACCATTTCTCTCCTTCCTGTCTGATTTCAAGATAAAAGGGACGAAGTGCCTCACCTGCTGTCATTGTACCACGTAGGCCAGATCAACCTGGGCTGCACCCCAAAAACACTGGACCAAACACAAGACTAGACCCCAAATTCAGCACCTCTTCCAAATCGGCTCTAAATCATGCTGTCTGGCAGCAGATGAATGTCATTTAAGTCATCCATAATGTAGCAGATCCTCCATATTTCTGATGAAGCTTGTATTTCCTTTTTTAAAGTCATAGCCACAAATCCAAGTACTAACCTCTTGGTTTCACTGAGCGAGAGCAACTCTTCCTAAATTTAGATTATGCAAAGACTCGTTGTGCGTGACGCGCAGCAGTAAGTAAAGAAGGGATGGGTCAGAAATGTCTTCCTAAATTATACCTGTAAGTGTTTATGAAAATACACCAACCCTTCCTTGCTTTATGAACAGACTTCCAAAGAAAAATAACTGCCAAAAAACAAACAAACTGGCTCACAAATGTGAATGTTTCTTTTATTTTGGTGACATTTTGTGCAAGAACAAGTTTTCATACTGCTTATTGTTTTAATACACATGGTAGAAATGACTGGCGTCAAATAAACAGTTTCATCACAGCCCCATCGAGCTCATTGTTCTTGTATTATCTGTGTTATACAAATATATGAAATCAGTGTTACTCATATTAAGCATTTTAAATGATTACAAACATAAGAAAAGGCTCAGTACTCAATCTGAGCTGCTTGTTGGACATAAACCAGAAACCAAGTTTCATGTAAACAAGCAAGTGCAACGCTATAAATACCTCCCAGGCATCCATATTTCCCTCCCTTTATCTGTTGTTGCCAATTTTTCTCTCTGCCTTAGAGTGTCATCATTTAGATTGGGTATAAAAATCTTTCTAGTTGAACCTGCCCCATTCGGACAACACTACCATCCTCGGCATCAAATCAAATGTGATGGAAGGAAGGACACAGATTATCTAAGCAGGAATATAGAAGAGCAGCTGCTAAATGGAAGTTTGCAAATATCAAAAGCAGCACTGGTTAACATTTCTGCATTAATACTCTCAGCATGGAAGGTGAAGAGGATTGCTCATAGCAACGCCTACGGATGACATACTGGTCGTGTAGTTCCTCTGAGCGCCACAGTTTTCAGTACTTGATCAAATTGTTAGTCTAAAATCCAAGTGCTTTGTTTCAGTGTCAAAGCTCTCACTGAGTTATCAATAATGCATTAAAGATACAGTAAGCAAACAGCCCAAATCAGTGATAATGTAGCTGCTGGATGAGTCACTTAAACTCAAAGGCAATGTTGTGTACACTTTGTTTGACATGTCAGTAAGCTTAGAGTTTATTACCAAAATATTTGGTTTAATTCTTTAGCTTGACAGTAACATGATCTGTAAATCAGTGTAAAAGACAACAATATTAAACATCATTAAATCTTAAATTTACTGGACACGGACACCATTTCCAAAAAAAACCAAAGATGTATAATTTTATGCAGCCCTTTTTTTCTAAAGGCATTTTGTCTTCACAGCAGACAAAGCTGACAAAGTGGTAAAGAAATTAACAAATTGATAATGTCCACTCAGGGCCGTGGTATTGTGGACACTGCTAACAGTCACCGATATCTAAGTAGCACAGAGGTAACAAAAAAAAAAAAAAAAACCTGCCTTAAAAAATTACTTAACAATTTAAGCGTATTGCTTATTTTGTTACAAATTCCTCATGCCTGCATGCACTAACTGGTTATTTGGCACTACAGCTTCCACATGCAGCCAGCTCATCAAAACAAACAAGCAAAGTTCAGGACGGACATGCTCCATGCATGTCACAGTAATTTGTTCTAGCAGGTGTTAGATCCAGGTGACCAGCGCTGGATAGAGGTTGTCTTTTCCCTAAAGACTAGTCTCACTTCATTTCTGATACTGCAGACAGGAATAAAACACACTGTAATAAAACTGTCTTAAACCAGGAGGCTTCAAACATGGAGACCGAAGATCGAACACCATCATAAAATGGAGCCAATGCTGCATGGGTGGAGAGAACAGAGGAGAGTAACAGTGAGGGAGGACGAGACAGACAAGCAGACATCAGATTAATACTAAACAAACAGAATGACTAAAAATGAAGACTTGGTCATCCACGTGTGAAGACGAGGACAGGTACAAGTGGGGAAAATTGGGGAACTCAGGGTAACCTTTGTGGTTTGCACTAAATACTTTCAGTTACTCTGTGTCAGCCACAGTTCGTGTGTCTTGTTCTGTTTCAGCACGTTTTTAGTGCAAATTCAGCATCTCTTAAGTCACGCAGGAAACACTTCCTTGCATTTGTTACTCTCAGGGTAGCATTTGGAAAGTTAATGCTGAGACTGGAGGATTAAAATGTGAGTACTAGAACAGTTAAGACTGACTTTTGAGCTATGAAATAATTTGAAAGAGCCGGTGTATTGATAGGAACAAGTTTATTCACTTCATTTAAAGCCATAAAAGAGAAAAGAAATCTTAAAAAAAAAAAAAAAAAAAAGGGAAAATGAAATAAATCTGCTCACAGAGTAAAGAAAAACAACCAGCTCTCCCTTTTAAAAACCAAAGCAAAAGACATTTTTTTTTCTGTAACATTATTGTAAACCACAAAAATCCTTTATTGCATTTCATGTGATTCTCTTTAAAGACCTGTAGAAAAATAAACATTCAATTAAAAAATAAAATAATATCTGGTTTTGGATTATTTTATGAATCTTTAAGACTTGCTCACCTGCACAGCGTCCATTCCTGACAGTAAAGCCGTTACCACACTAAAAAGAAAAGAAAAAAAATTTTAGAGGAAAAGGTTTTTATCCAAACCAAATAAGCTGATTCTGAGACGTTTTAAAAACAATTTACTTTTATTTTTTGAAAGGTAGGAGTAAAATATCTTATAATTAAACTAACCAGAGAGAGAGAGAGATTAAGGCTTTGGTGTGGTTCAATTCACTGCTCCACTAACAGAAAAAAAAGGCGTGTTCATAATTCATGCTGGGAATTCGGGCTGTGTACCTGCGTGTCATTGGCAAGCTCAGTGGTTTCCCCTTCTTTGGGATAGGTGACTTCCAACACAGAGTTCATTTCACCAGCCTGAAGAGCTCGAGTAAAACTAGTGCTGTCTGGCCAGGAGACCTCGAGCACCTTCACCTCATCATTTCCTGGGAGTCATGGGTACAAGACACAATACTACGTTACATTTTACAAGTACAAATTTGTATTTTGGGATTAGATTTAAAAATATCTTCTGGGATGCTACCTGCCTCCTGACTATCAAACTATGTTTTACAGACTGATGTGAGAGCATCTCATCTTACTTTTAGCAAGAAAGGACATTAGCTTATATCCCAAAATTTGTAAACTTTTACCAGCCATTAGTTATAACACCAGTATCTGGTTTAAAGTAAAAAAATATCAGGGATACTATTTTTTAGCTGAGATGTCTAAAAACACCAATGACAAAAGGCACACATACTGAGTTCTAGTGTTTGACAGGATAGATGCACGATCACAAAAAAAAAGCTGTTTGGCCAACAATCTGCTCTAGTGTTTACTTGTGAGGTGTCTGCTGTTTTTTCAGTGTCTACAACATTTAAAAGGAAATCACCTAAACCAAAGTGGGCGACTGGCTCCATCTCACATAGATATCCAGAGCCTCCATCAATGATGCGCGTGTGAGCTCCACTCTGACTGGTGAAGACTGTCACCTTGGCACCCCGGGCGAAAGAACCAAACTGGGTGCGAGGAATGACCCGCAGCCAGTTATTGGATGATCCCTAGCAACAAGGATGTTCATGGATTATTATTCGCTAACTAATAATAAGAAGACCAGTTAGTAGGTATATCATTAGGCTGTTAGTAAAAAGAAAAACAAACAAACTCCGCCCCACAAATACACACACGCACACCCACCTGCGTGACCTTAAAGACAGAGATTGGCTGCTGGGCGCTCTCCCCGTGTGCCAACAGCAGGTCCAGCTGTCCATCCCCATCCAAGTCAGTCACAGTACCACCTGTCCAGAACACACAGAGTGCTTTCACTGAACTGACCTACACATCAATGTCAATGGGGAGTCTCCCTGACAGTTATATTTCTGAGGCTCATCCAAACACAGAGGCAGTTCAGGCAACATCAATATATTTTAACAGGCTAGGATGTTCTCTAATATTTTCACATATTGATTATTGTTTTGTTACCAGGTGAAACAACACTTCAATAGAGTCACTTTTCAAGAAAGCCATAAAAATCATTCTCAATTGATTGTAATATTTTAGAAAAAAACCATCTGTATATCACTATTTTGTGTCTGTATTGCCTGGGACTACACATCTAAAAGAATTGGCAACTTAATATATGTTAGATTTTTAAACTGATATCCATTAAGATGTACCGTGCCGGTTAAATGCATAGGAAAAACAGCACAAAATGTGCTCTGATATTAAGAGTTTACAGACCTGTTCCTCTCCCTTGTGGCTCTTCAGCGTCTCCCACATTAAGTTCCTGGATCAAAGGGTCTGCATTAGTCCTCCTTGAGACCCTGCAAAAAAGGAAACAGTCAAAAAAATAAATAAATCTAGTAACAGTTATTTTTTAATTAACAAAGACATTTCATTGGAAATTTAACAAATACATGAAATCTAACCTGAACAGCCTATTGGGAGCATTTCCTCTGTAGGCAATATTGTTAAAGAACACCTCCAACTCCTTGTCATTATCAAAGTCAGCAGCGATGACTGTGCGAATAGGTGAGGCTTCAGCAAATCTTCCAGTAGCAATATTCTGCAAAGAAAATTGTACTTCTCTCAAGATACACTTTATTAAAACCTTTTGTTTTTGCCAATTTTGTCACTCCTCTCTTACCTGGAAACTGGAATCGCTGCGCTGCAGGAAAAGTCTGTGTGGGCCGTTCCAGTTGCCATAAACAATGTCTGTCTTTCCATCTCCATTGAAGTCAGCCAGCGCTACTCCTCTGCCATGCTGGTATTGGTCCTCCACACCTGTTTGCATGGGCACAGTGTTAGAAGCAACTAATCACAGTGCTTCTGGAATACAATTTTTTACAATAAAAAAAAATTAAGTAAAAGTGATCAGAGGACCTTCATATGTCTCTTATATTTAGTGCTACATCCAGGAGACTGCTAGATTAGTTTAGCATAAGGACTGGATTCTGGGGGGATAAATCAGCCTGGCTCAATAACAGTAAGACGCTCCACATACCTGAATGTCTTAAACTCACCAGTTAGCATTTTCACTTGTGTTTGATTAATATTCACATGACAGGCTGTGTTACTTCATGAGGTGTTATCCTTATGAGCCTACCAGACAGCCAGCAAATGTTATAGTAAGCTAAGCAAATAGACTGATTAAAGTCAAACAGGGCAGCACCTGCTACGACCTGTTGTGGTAAGGAGAGAGCTGAGTGTAAAAGCGAAGCTGTCAATTTACCACAACAGGTCATAGCAGGTGCCCACTAACTTCTGATGCACACTCAAGCATTTTGTTCTATAAGCTGGCCTGAAATATGACACGAGCCATTCAGTTCAGAAAAGTGAAACAAAGGTTCCTCCTAGCTGGCATTCACAGGGTAAAGAGCTAAAATTAGAAACCAAATAATGGAAGAGTGAGATGAGACAAAGAATACCTGATGTGAAACCATAAGTTGAAGGACAGACTGCAGAAAGTACTACTGAGTTAGGCTTCATGTTCCCTTACCACTTCATTCTCACCTGCCTGTGTTGCCATGTCAACAAAAGCCCCATTTCCATTATTCTTGAACAGGAAGTTAGGTCCATTTTCATTGTCACAGAACACATCAGACCTCGACTCGCTCAGGATTGGTCCAACGACCACACCGCGACCACCTGACCAACGAGCCAACAGTGAAGCTTTCAGTTGTTTTTGACAACTTCAAAAAAAAAAAAAAAAAAAAAAAAAAAAAAAAAAAAAAAATCCCATGTTTCAGGTAAACACTGTGACATCTCACCTGTGTACCTGTTGACTCCGGCCTCAGCAGCTACGTCAGACAGCGCGATGATGCCCTTGCTCACATCACTGGCAGCCTCGTCCATTTCTAAGAGAGCGTGGGGGCCAACATTCCCACTGGCGTAGTTCGCCACGTAGACTGAGTAACGGCCTGTTCCCTGCACAGAAACATCGGTAACTTAGAATAACGTATAATGTACTCAAATGCAATGAGATAGAAGAAATAGGTGGGTTTACTCACCTTTCTATCAACACATGCGACTGAACGTCCCGCCATCCGATTAGCAACACCACGACGTACATTCAGCTCATCGCTGAGCAGATCTTCAAAGCGGCCATTACGAAACTTGAAGAGCTTGTCAGTGTATGTTGCTCGTCCTTCACAGAGAAAGAAAAATTATTTGGTTCCCTCAAATTACTTTGATGACACTTTAATTTCAGGATGACTTTGCAATATCATATTTACCAGAGTAGGCATTGTTTGTATTAAGAAAATAGATTTCTTCTCGTCCATCTCCATCCACATCGCAGGCGGCAACTCCAATAGCATTTCCTGCCTGGTCTCTCAGAGCATAGTATGGAGAGTTACTGTCATCAACAGCAATGTTTACCAGCTTTTTTTGAGTCCTGTCATACTTCAGCACCAGGTTGGGCCCGTTGTACCTGAGAGAAAACGTGATTTTGATTTATTTTTTTAATCACAAATTTCTGCATAAAAATCCTCACACATGGTAATACACTAACACTCACACTTACCCTGCCACCACCACTTCAAGGTCACCATCACCATCCACATCTGTCACAGCCATCCCATAGTTGAGTTGTGTGGGATTGTGCAGATTGTCAGGGGGAAGCATGGTCTGTGTAACAACCTGAAGCATGGGATTCAGGTTTTGGGCATGGGAGTGATGCCAGAGTGTCACTAGTAGGAGCAGCAGACCCGAGCCCCACATTATTCCAACCTGGCGAGACACGGAAGTCAGGAAGATATCTTGTTTTGAACAAAACTTGCAAGAAACATCTGAAACTGAGAATTATAATACAAAACAAAACAACATTTCTTAACAATTGAAACTGAATATGAAAATAGAATTATCCGAATTGATCGAAAGCGATCAAATAAGTACGTTAAAAGAAAGAAGAAAAAGCAAAAACATAACCACCAGACATGGTTTTAAACGTGGAGTGTTTCTGTCTAAATCTACCAACCAAAAGCCTTTAAATCCTTTAAGAAAGCTATAAAATTTCAAGACGTTAAAAAACACAAAACGCAAAAACTACTAATATGTTATTAATGCTCTCCAGCAAATACATTTTCTGTATTTCTGACTTGTTTTTCCTCCAGCGTAATAACATGCAATTCACTGATTTTAATAAAAACATGGATGAAGCCTTTTCCCCATTTTGTGCAGAGCAGAAGCGTGAGCAAGAATTCATTCCCTTCATTATGGCAATACCGTCTTACCGTATCAAGGTGTGGAGGAGAAAATGTGTCTCCTGCAGTGAAGATGATGTGTTTATAGTTGTGAAGCGAGCTTGTCAACGCCTCTATTACACAAATAAGTTTCATAAATTACAAATTTACGAAACACCTTGTGTAACACGGAGAAAACTGTCCAATCAGCGAAGAACTATCTGACCGATGAAGATGGTGACCAATGGCTGAGCTGAATTTCTGTGCACGTGTCTCTTGCACCCGAGGGTTTGGTTTGTTTGTAGTTTATGTTAAACGATGGCACAGAAAAGATGGATTCGGTAGAAAGTATATTTACCATTTCTTTTGGGGAAACTCGTTGAACTACAAAGGAAAAGAAAATTCGTTGGAAAAAGGAACTAATAACCTGGTAGTTATTCCGGATTTCGGAGCGGCAGTGCTGTAGAAGAACACAATTTCCCACTACGCTTTGCGCTAGGATTTGCTTGCGTCAAGTGTGCGACGAAAGTCTGTTGTTAAACAAATCATAAACGGGTAAGCCGACAGAGTAAATTTATTTGATTTAATTATAGATTAAATATTCTGAGTGAAAATAAATGAACATGAATGAATGTAACATTAACCGCTATTTATTTTATATTTATTTCTTCATTTAAAAATATCTTTACAAGCTACACGGGAGGAAGTTTAGTTAGCTAACTGAAGCTAGTTATTCAAATCCTGTTTATTTAGAAGGCTGCTTGCCGCGTACCTGGCTGCTTCATTCCTTAATAAAGTCTTTAAAGTAAATTTAGAGTGTTTTGAAAATCTGTGAAGGTCTGACAATGTTCATGTTCTCGTTCCTCCATGATCCAGATACTTTAACATCATTTAACCATGGAGGATGTGCAGCTTAAAGAAGACTGTGGTCCAACTCAACCAACACCTACACCTCCCTCTCAATCAAAGAGGCCAAGTCAGCCTCTGTACGTCCCCAAACAACGACTTCATGCCTCGAAAGAGAAAGCTCAGACTCAGGGAGAAGTTAAACCAAAAACCAGGCCTCGCTACACAGACAAAGCACGAAAGAACGCCAAGAACAAGAAGGACAAAGCTGGAGGAGCGAATAAACCATCGCCCGCTGGGGGAGAAGGAGATGGAGGTGAAGCGCAAAACAACGACGTTAAGCCAGATGTGAAGGAGGACCGATTACAGGGTTTAGAGGCTGAGGTTAATGGGGAGTCTTCAGCCAAAGTGGAGGCAGGCGATACTGCACAGCAGGAAGAGGAGAGCTGGGACACCTTGTTCAACGATGATGGAGACTGTCTGGATCCACATCTGCTTGAAGAGGTGAGAGCTTGATTTAGGTTTTGATAATCAAAACCCAAGACAGTCCAATCCAACTTTATTTATATAGCACTTTAAAAACAACAAAGTTGACCAAAGTGCTTTCCAATAATAAAACAGAGATAACAGTTAAAAACCATACATTAAGCAGACAAAGAAATAAATATAAATACCAATAAAATAAATACATAAATGGAAAAAGAAAAATATTAAATATTAAAACATGAGTAAAACAGACAATAAAATATACAATGAATAAAATTAACTAAATATAAAAGATTAAGAGTGACCAACAGCTGACTAAAACTGACTACAAGCTGACTCTGGTACTACTCCTAAAAAGCCTTCGAAAAAAAGTGTGTTTTTAAAAGTGACAAGCAGAATAATGTCCACCCAGATTCACATACACACTGCTGATAATTAACCTAAAAAATCCTATTTAATATGATGCAAAACAGATCTTTTTCTCTTCTCATCATTGTCTTCTCTCCTGCCTGCCTTGCATGCACAGCTGGCTTTGAAGGAAGGAAAAAAGAAGGAGTCAATCCAAGAGCCTAGGTTTGATTACTACAACATGGACAGAGCCAGTTATGATGATGATGATGATGATGACGTTGACCTCACAGAGGATGAACTATCTCATATTGTAGAGATCTACGATTTCCCTACAGAGTTCAAAACAGAAGACCTTCTTAAGCTGTTTCAGTGCTACCAGTAAGTCTCTAACCAAGTTAGAATTGTACATACTTTGTTTTTGCCTTATATACTGTATGTCCTTTTATATTTGCAGAGATGTCAGTAAACCCCTGCATCTATTTGCATGATTCACAGTTTGAAATAATCCTTTTTTTTATCGTATACTGAGCCATGGTGCAGCCCTGAGTTCAGCCATTGTCTGAAACCAGCTGCTGCAGCTCTTTTTTTGTCTTGGTGCTAGCTGTGTTCTTCTAATTGGGTGGGACTGCAGGTGAGAGGGGCTTCTGTGCTCACTCCAAGACCACTGTTCCACCAGGCTGTTCTTGACATCATGCAGATGAAGTAGAAGAAACTTTTTTAATAGAGCATTTAGATGAGTATCTACCATTGTAACAGTATAAGTTAGAAAATAAGGAAAGGATAGTAGGTTTACTTTAAGACAAAAAAAGTTTTTAAAAGTCTTTAGGGAGCACGGTCTTCCTTTTAGAGCTAATGCTCTGAGGGCATGTTGTGAAATATTCTTACTACCTTGTGTGATTTCTGACTGTCTTTTCAGAAAGAGAGGATTTGACATTAAATGGATTGATGACACACATGCCCTCGGCCTTTTCTCAAGCCCCATAGCAGGTAAGTAAAGCTCTGCCTCACATTTAAGGCAATTACAGTTCATTATGCTCTGCATTAAGTGTCATTGCTGTGACTCATCATCTTGCTACGATGTTGTAAGTAGAATTGTTTTAGTAAAGAAAATCCTGGCCAACAATCTTAATGCTGTTTGCTCCTGAGCTTTTGAGATTGTGTCTCTGTTACTCTGTTACTCGTGCCATCGTTTTTCTGACTTCAGGTTAGAAAAACACATTTTTCAGTTGTAAGGAGATATTAAACTCACCGACTATTACATTTTGTTCATTTTCCCTTTTAAGCTCGTGAAGCTCTGAGATCCAAGAATCCACTGATGAAGTTGCGACCACTTTCCAAATCTTCCTCTGCAACAAAGGCCAAAGCCCGTAGCTGCTCAGGTGCGATTGCACATATCTGTGTTTGTCATTTTTCATAATTTTGTGTTTGTATAATAATAAAGCAAATCCATATTTGTTGAGAAAACCCTTTAGCTTTATATCCAATTCTCCAGTACACTACCGTTTAGTCTTTCAAGATACTCTGCATTCTTGACTGTGTGTTTGGTTTGTGTCTGTCGCTTCCTCAGACTGAAACTGAATTTCTACTTCTAATTGAATCTCACCTATGGTGCAGCCTACACAAATAGCTGATGTTGTTGCCAGTGTTTATACTTATGCCTGGTTTGCCTGCTTTACTCCTCAGTTTCTCCACTGAAATGCTGATTGGTGGTCCAGTTTCTCTCTTTGAGATGATCCGTACTCTTTCAGTCAGCTAAAGTAAATGACAGCAGAAGAAGAAATAAATGGAAATATGTAGAATGAGCCAGTTGCATATGTTACAGGCTTAATTAAGATGACGTGGTTTTGGGGTTATTGTGATGTTTGTAAAGTGTATTTTGGTGCCATCCAGGTTGTATTACACCACAAATTAAAAATTTAAAGCGCTTAAAAACTGTTCTGTATCTCCCACATTTATATATATCCTCCTTTCCTGTTGCCCCCAGACTACCTCCTGCCTGCTAAAGAGAGACCTCAGACGAGTGCAGCACTGGCTCGGAAGCTTGTGATCGGTGCCCTCGGTGTAAAGAGCAACCTCACAAAGGAGCAGCGTGAGGCAGAGAGGAAGAAACTCCAGGAAGCAAGAGGTACGTTGTACTTCTTTAGGTCTCCACTTACTTTTTGGGCTGAAGTCTCATCTTGGGTGGGCGGTTGCTAAACTAATTATGGATTCGGTAGCTTATGCGTGAGGGTCATACAGGGTGCTCAGTTAAACTGAGACGTAAGTACAAATAATTACTGTCCCAATAGTTGTATCACAAAGTTACCACCACAAGTGGGAGCTGTTTTCATACTTAACTGAAGAAAGTGGAAAGTTTCAAATGTAGTGCCAAAGGAAGTCCGTCCATTGCTGTGTAGGTTACAGTAAATCTATAATCAGTAAAGCAACCATTTCCTTTCACAGATGGAAAATAAGTATATAGGGCCAGAAAACAACCACTGGCCATCCAATGACAGTCAGTCCAGGAAGTCAGGAAGTAAAGCACACTTAAAAAAAGCTCCTTTGTTCTCAGTTTAGGCTCAATGCTGCACTACCATCAGTGAACAAATACTAAACTTGGTGTTGGAACAGATGCCATGTATGGTTCTATGTGAAGATTAATATGCAATCATCTTCAGCTCTTTACTGCTCTTCATGCGGCAAAGACAGTGATATAAATATAAGACTTTTGTTTGTCGTGTGATTTATCTTTCAGAACAAAAGCGCCTGGCAGCCAAGCAGAGGGAAGACGCTTGGGAGGGAAAGTAACTGGACAAACCTCTATTTTTTTTTTTCCCTTTAAATTCCTTGAGTCAGCAGAGGCTTAAATCATTTCTGTTTCATGTAATGCTCTGGTTTTTTAGCTGGCCACTCCTTCGTACAGGCATATTTCCGAGAAATGCTATTTTTTTTTCAAACTGTTTCCTGAGAGGCTTTTACCGTTTCCTTTGTCATTCAGTGTCTGACATCATAAAATGCTACATGATCAGATCACCTTCAATTATCTGTGAACTCACCGACTCACCTGGACTCTATGTATTGTAAGCACAGTCTGTAGTCAAGCACTGAAGCTAATGGTTCAGTTAACAAGTAACGAACGCGTTAACTGAAATACTTATCTGTACACATCCTCGTGTTTGGGTTTTTAAACGTTTTAAGATATAAAAGTGACGTGACGCTTTCAGTTACATGTCACTGAAGTTCAGTCATGTTGATTCGTTAAATTTTTATGTGTCACAACATTGTTGATTTTATCCAGTTTGAGTGATTAAAATGAAGGTGGTGTCATTAAAAATGAATGCTGCATTGTTTGCAGTTTAAGTTTTATCAAAGTAATAACTTACTTTTAAGCCATCGTGTCAGGTGGTTTCCGGTGTTTGAACTGATACCCGATATTATGTATAATGTTTTGCTCAATGCAGCTGCTGTTATGTATGTCCAGTAAAAAAAACAAACAAAAAAAACCTGCTTGACTCCGTCTGTTAAAATCTGAGCATGTGCTTAAAGACACAAGTCTAGACATTTCAAAACTGTCATCAAAGATTTTCCTTGACATTGAAGCACCTCACTATTTTTGTGCATCACTTAAACAAATCTACCAAGATTTTCAGTTCAGCTCCTGTTTTTAGCTCCATCCATTCTTGCTCTGTTTGTTGACAAAATGTAATGACAGTACGAAGAAAAACGTGTCTCTTTATTCCTGACAAGCTTTTTTTTTTTTAAACTTTACAAAGGTAATCACTAAAGAGAGACAGTATTTATTCTAACTGTCATCAAACAGGGTTTCCCAAGAGTCAGCTTTCATAATTCAGCTTCCTCAGACACATATCTCAGGCTCCAGAGCCCTTTTTTGACAGCTGCAGGCAGACGCCTCTTCTGAGGCTTTACCCAGCAGACCACAGACCATGTGGCACTGCAGCTCATTCAGTTCCTCAGTGAATAATTACACCACTTTCAGCCAGTGTGGAGAAGGCGTTTTAAATTTGTTCTTCAAGAGATTTGTAACAAAAATCAAATTTGCTGCTAAATTAAGTTTTTTTATTTTTTTATTTTTCATTATTTTTTACATTTTTTTTAGCCCTTTCAGCCAGTCGAAATGTTCATGCACTAACAGAGCAGATTGCTGTGTACTTAAATGTTTAAAATGATTATTCCTTAAATTTAAGTAGTCCTGCAGATGACTGTGATTTATAGTTCCCCTCCTTTTAAACATCCAAATCGACCCTGTATTGCTCTAAGAGAGTTAGTTTTGTAACTGTTTAGCTCACTGGCTGTGGATGAATGAGGCACTGCCACGTGGCTCACAGTGGGCTAATTAAAGCGCCGCAGCATGAGAAAAAGTCTCATTACATATTTGTTTCCTTTCACATCAGTTCTTCTGAATGTGTATTGACACATTTATATCCATGCAGATAATGTGAAAGATGTTTTTGTAAAGCAGGTTCGAGGATTCAGTATTAGGAAGAATTTCCTTTTACAGTGTATCATTTGGTGTTTACGATGTGCTCTTTTAGAAGGTGATAAAAAATATCTGAAAGCATGTAATAGTTTTTTCTATATAATCATGAATACCAAGGCAGGATGAAAAAGGATAAAAAAAAAAAAGCTTTTATTTAATGGGTGACTCATTAGTGTAAAAGTGGTTATATGATAAGTGATTCCATTCTCTATAATACACAATTTGATAACCTTGCAGCCTTAGAAGTACTTTAATGGTTCCCTTTTCTAGGTGTCAGCGTTCAAACCATAGACTGTGTAACTGCTGCCACTTTGTGAAACATGTGCTCGAGGTGTTTTGCCAAGCCCAGCACTGGGTACACATATTATGTATTAAAAGCTATTTGTCCATTATATGAACATAAGCACAAAATTATGGAAATGCTAATTTGAAGAGTTATAAGTGGCTTGGCTTAACTTTTAAAGTACTGAAATGTTCAAATAAATGCATGAGCCATGCCAGTCTAAGTATATGCAGCTGGTACGGTGAAACTGCTCATTAAATCAGTTATTTCAGTCACTCTCTTCGCTAGCTAAGAATCTCTTCTGCAGGAACTTGTTCTTTTGTAGTGGTTGGTGATTTTTGAGCTGCTGGTAGTGAGACAACCATAGACTGCATATAAAAGAGATGGGTGCTACTTCACAGCAGACTGTATCATATGTCATATAATTGTAGTAAAAATGCTCCAAGAGGAACCGACAACACAAACACATTAAAGATGTAAAGTCTATACAGTGAGCGGCGAGGTCAATCAAAGCATACATTTCTCGAATTTAAAAAAATATAGTGAAAATGAATGAAAACCAGAAAAAGTTTTAGAAAATTCGGGGAGCAATAAGGTACAATGATTGAAACAATTTTTTGATTTAGGCTTTGAAAAAGTTGTTTTTATGACTTAACTTGGTAAAACTAACAGGGCAGTCTACAGGGATCGATTAGCTTCTGCAACCAGCCTCAAGTGGCCATCAATGGGACTGCAGTTTTTGGCACTATAACTGATGTGAAATGTTAAAAAAAAGAAAGAATAGCAAATATTATTTTATGTTGATATGTCATCTATTAATTGTTAGACTTTATGCACTCATTGTTGGTTATAGACAGGTGTTTCTTGATCGTAGTGCACAGATGGCTCTTCTTGATGCCAAGTGCAAATGTGGACACATTTTCATAACAGACCTCCATGTGTGCTGTTGTTCTTGCAGCTGGACTACATATAGAGTCTGTAGCTGCTCTTTACCATCATCGTGTGAGATCTGAACCCTGCCCATAATCTCATGTTTTACTGTGGCTTCACGAGGGGGTGATGTACCACAGAGCAGCCAACTGGATACCTCACACACAATCATTAGATTAACTACACAAACACAAGCCACAACTGAGAAAGAAGTGGTTTCAAGTGCCAACTCTACACAGAAATGCTACATGTTATGTCATGGAGCAAGTGAAGTGTGAGACATGGTCCAAATTAAGAAGTAATCTAATCTCCCACCACAGCAAAGGACCCTGGTGGTGAAGGGTTTCCTAGCACCAAACACTGTCAGCAAACATACCTTACATCACTCTCTTCCCTTTGTTAAAATTTGGCTTAGCAATGACACGTTTTCATTAACACCTGAAAAATCATTATGTTTTTGATTTATTTCAGTAATATTTTTAAGGTGCCATTTTGAAACAACAGGCAGCTTAGGGGCTTTTTACCTGAGGTGTCTTATGTGTAATAAGGAGGAAATAGCATTGCAAAAAGCAAAAATGCCTATTTCTCTATAATAACATATGAATAACCTATTAAAGCTAACTTAAAGAAGTGTGATTATTACCCGGAAATATCTCGGGTAATTTCTGTGGTAATAATTACCACATTATTACCCTCTTGTTTCCCCCTTGATATCCTACTATTACTGCTTTATTACCGAGCTGTAATAGAAAGTGCTACCATTGTTTCTATTGAACAACTACACTGATCTGGATGCATCAGAGAGCAACTTGCAGTTAATATCTTACCCAGGGATAGTTGGTTACAGACTGGAGCAGACAGGGCTCAAACTACCAACCTTTTGATTAGTAGATGACCTGCTCTACCTCATGAGCTATAGCCATATGAAGGCAGTAGAAATAAGCAGGCATTAAATAAAATAATACAATGATAACAGAATGGTAATTTGCTTAGATGTCAAGAACCACATACATTGAAAAAGTCAAAGTAGTGTCTTGGTTTCATGGAACAAATGGGTTGTATGATAATAAACACGTGAAGGTCTTAATAACAGGTCCAGACATTGGAGCCACAGACACTGAAATGACTTGTTCAGGGAGTTATTTTTTGTTTTCAAATTTTCTAAAACTTACAGATCTAATTTACCTGGATTCAGACCTTTATCAGACCTTTACCAATCCCCCCACTCCACTGAGTTGACTCACTGAATTGATTGAAAATGCCAAATGCCGGCAGCACAGTCGTGTTAGCACTATTGCTTCAGTGTGTTAAGGAAGCGGTCCTCAACCCCCGGGCCATGGACCGGTACTGGGTCGTGAGTTGTTTGGTACCGGGCCGCGAGAGTTGAGCTTGGGTGTGAAATAAATGGTTTTCAGGGTTTTTATCGGTTTTTACAGGGTTTTTTTTTATTGGTTTTTATACGTGGGGAAACAAATTTCCCACGTGTGGGACTAATAAAGGTTATCTTATCTTATTATCTTATCTTTAGCGTTATTTTTTTCATTAACTTGGTTTCCTGGGTCTCTTTCCGTGTGTTATGAATAAATCTTCTTTTTTTGATACCGGTTGTATTTTGTTGTATTTATCCGCAACACCTTAAAGCCCAGTCTGTGAAAATGTTGTCGGACACAAACTGGTCCGTGGCGCAAAAAAGGTTGGGGACCGCTGTGTTAAGGCTCTAGGTTTGAATCTACTGGCTGGCTGGGGTCCTTATGTGTGGAGTTTGTATGTTCTCCCTGTGCCTGTGTAGGTTCTCTCTTGGTCTCCTGGCTTCCTCCCACAGTTTAAAGACGTTATGTTATTTTCTAATAACCTTATTTCATAATAACAAATTCTAAATTAGACATAAGTGCAAATGGCTGTCTGTCTCTCTGTGATCCCTGCAACACATTGGGTTTGCCCTACTTGGCCCCCTATGACGGCTGGGATATGCTCCAGCCCCCCGTGACCCTGAATCGGATAAGTTGAAGAAAATGAATAAATGGAAGGAGTGTCTACAGCCTGCTGATGCACTACCACCCCAGATGCAGTCACAATCTGCAATGCAGATTTGCATCATGTCATGTTTATGTCACCTTTACCGACTTTGTATTTGATTTTAATTTACCACTTTATTTATATAGTTTTATATGGCACCAGCTCATAAAATGGAAAGAAAAAAGGCCAAAGTGAGTCATTTATTTAAAGCATAGCCTATGTAATGTGACAGAGGGTAACTGTGAGAATTTCCAGTGTTTCTATGTATTCCTCAGTGGAAATATGGTGGAAACAACAATAAAACGCCGCTTAGCTCACGCTCCCAGGAAAAGGATGGGAAACCCAGCAACTTTAATCATCTTAGATCTTTTTAAAATCTGCTGAAGAAGCTGAAGCAACTTGATTAGACTCGCATAAGGCACTGCATGAACTTCAAGAATCTCTTTTAGCCTATTAGGCAATTCTCCAAACCTTCTACAGAAACTGTAATATCAACTCTGCTTAATTATTATTATATCCTTAAACACGGCCTAATTATTCTCTGCTTTCTGCATTATAAATGTCTGCGGTCAAATAATAATGCCTCAAATGACAGTTTTCAATCTGACATTTATTCTTTCACTACCATTACCAAGTACTGACGCAATACTGTGGTACAACCAGATCTCGTCTGTTGTTCCCAATGTTAAACAGGTAAAGAACAAACAAAGTGGAGATAGTTATCATAATAAAATTAACAATACAAACAGCTTTCAACTCAAAAGTACATTAAAATTCTGCATAAATTAGAGACCTTAAGAACATTATTCCAGAGAGGTAATATAAAACTGTACATGACAATACATTTGCAATACATTACAATATTTATTCAAAACAGGCAAAATAGCACCATGAAAAATAAATCTCATTTAAAACCAAAAACCACACAGCTGTAACAATAAATGCTACATTTTGCAGTGTGATGATGGAAAGCACAGTAAGCAGGTACAGAGATTTATGGACTACAGTCTGGTGATGTACTGCAAAGTTGTTCTCATATGCCTTCATGTTACTTTTTAGTCAAGGTAAGTGTTAAAACATCAAGTTCTGAAAATTGTAAACTATTGTATGTCTATTATGGTGTCATGATGCTTATGATATCTGACTTTAATGTGTTTTTTTTTTCTTGTTTAAACATTTTTTTCCTTTAATCTCTTTGACTTTCTAACAACAAAACTCATTGCTGATCATAATCAGTCACAGGATACTGTTTTTCATTTTTAATAAAGTCACTCCATCCCTCCCAAATCATTCCTGTGTACAGACCCTCCTCTCTCTGATCCCCACCTCTTTGTTTACTGGCAAGTAATTATCATTCACCCTCCCTCCCCATATATGTTGAGGTGTGATGAGGAGTTCTACAGTTGTTCTGTTAACAAATTTGGGTCTCCCATAATTCACAGGAAGTTGTTGGAGATCTGACGCTGGTGGTCGAACAAGTCCTCCGCCTCAGCGCTGTAAGCGTCGCCTGATAAAAACACAACAAAGAAGATAAGAGTCTTACACAGAATCAGTCAGGAAAGTATTGAAACAGAGAGAATTTAATAAAAGACATGTTACCTGCATGGCATCCGAACATGTAAACCCGAGCTCCATCGTACTTGCAGCGGCAGCGCATCACATTGTTCTGGAAATCAGACTCAGCCATGTCTAAAGACGGGTTCACATCCACCTGAGTAAGAAACAGGACAGATGATTGGACTGAAAGTCAGTCATCTTCATAACAAATAGAGTTTCATTTTGAAACAGGAGAATTATTAAAAAAAGATAAAAAGCAAAATGTAATCCTTTTGCCAGATGGAGAAAACGGCATCGCTATAATTCACCAGCAACCCCTGTTCTTGCTTTAGATGCTCTAGATTTGATTACCACCACCACCACCACCACAAACAACAACAACAAATAACCTACTTCTGTATACTGTGATGGCTTGTACATAACTACAACCTTCCCTATGCCTTTTTCAAAGATTGTACTGCAATTTGTGGCTGCATTGTACATAGTGTCTCGACAGTTTTTGAACCACTGCAAGCATTTAGAGTATCCCAGGTCATCACTGCGATACACGGAACATTATATATCCACCATCAAAGCTCGAAATCTGCATTAAACACACAGTTAGGAGGGGTTTAGTTACACATATGATAACGAGGATGTTTTACCACGTTTTCATTTAATATTTATTATTGCAGCAACATTGACTAAACTTATTTAAGTAGCACCAATTAAATTTCAATCAAAGAATTTCATGCATCGTGCTATCTTGCACATTTCTGATAATGCTCTGCTATGCTAACATTTTAAACAACTACTTTATGTATTGGTAAGACTGTATACTTCATGTGCACAATTTACTCAGGCCATGTGTCTTCTTTTTCTTCTTCTTTGTATTGTTATTATTTAATGCATGTATATTAATCATGTAGCTAGAGTTGGGCAGCTGTTAGTTCAGTTTATACTGGAAATACGGGTGGGTGTTTGCATGGGATTGATAGTAAAAGCAACATTCTGTCTAGACTTGAAATGCTGCAAAGGGTGTCTTTTAATAAAGTAAGGGAGTGAGTGTGAAAGTAGCAGTTCTCCTCAGATAATTTTGAAACAACAGGTTTTCACGGGGCCCGACTGAGAAGCCACAGGATTATTGTTTTCACCTTTTCTATATGACCAGTGATGTTATATATTTTGGGTTCAAGTGATGCATGACATCACTTTCCACTGCTATCTCTGTAGAGGACAAAAGACCCAGAAAGGCAGATGATAGTGTTGGGTTTGGATTCAAGTCGCAGCCTACCATTAGACCGTAACCATGGTTGGTTGCCATGGTTTGTTGTTTTCCACCCTGTCTGTCTGCCATATATAAGGAAAGCACACAAATGAATTTTCCTGGTGCACACATCAAACAGATAACGTGACCACATATTCAATAAAGTAACCCACTTTCATTTTTTACATACTGTATAAATGCTGTGGTTACAATTATATTCACAGACAAAGATTTAAGATGCAGAATTTTCATAATTATGAATTTATAATGTGCAGTATTACATATATATATATATATATATATATATTACAACTGGTCCTAAAAGCACATTGGGACCAGCCAATGATGTCAGCACATATTTTGTAAAACACCACGTTAACTTGGTGGCAGCTGATATCCCATTAAATGCTCTTGTAATAATGTGAAACAAAGGACTCTTAGCCTGTTTTACAGAACAATGAAAGGCTGTCACAGTCATGTAAAAGACTATGAGGTTGTGTCGCTGATTTTTAAATAACAACCCAATAAGGAGTAATCAGGCTGAGGTGGACGTGACTCATCAGCTTAATGTATGGTCTTAAAAATGGCTGCCACGCTGCGAATCACGGTGAAGGCTGCACAAGAAAAAGCAAGGCTCTACGCCCTTCCTTAATCTCTCACTTCTTACACAAATTTATGAGCAGCTCAACTACTGTTACGCCACAATCTCGACCACAAAGTGCTGCATCGTGGCAGCACTGCATCTGTGCTTTATGTGGGTTTATCTCTCAAGAAGTGGCTCGTCACATGTGCGCAGGCTCATGTGGACACAGAAGGACCACTCCTGCGTGTAGTTTACATAAAGTCCACGTAAGCACATGCAAGTCTAACTCTGGCATCTTGATTTCATGTAAACACTCCGAAAACGATTAAGAACTGTAAACATCGTTGCTTTTCTGCCACTAAAATGTCCAGAAAAAAATAGAACAAATGACAGAGAGAACAAGAGGACAGATGAGAAGGTCGCCACACAGCGGCACACGGCATGTCTAGAAACAGACGTGATAGAGCACTAAAACTTGTACAAATGCAAAGTGCTGACAGAGCTTTTCCACCGCCAATAAGTCCGTACTTTCTAAGAGGGTGGACTAATAGCAGGTCTACTTTCTATATAAATCCAGACTAAATTCACTTTCTCTAAATACACACACACCCTTGAAACTACATATATACTGTACACCTGAATGGCTGGAAACACAGCCAAGAGCCACTTAGCTAAAATTATAGTGTTTTATCTGTGCTTTTATCTCATGTGTGCCTTCAGATGTTGAAACACAAACGTCTGTGTTTGCTCTGCTCTCTATTTTGCTTTCATGCCTGATCTGAGAAGTTTTGTAAGCTACTGAGATCACTGATGCAATTTCAGCATGAAGATTAAGTGTGGATTACTTTTTGTTCTGCACTTTCACTGGACTAACAGTTTCACCATGAGCTCAGCACAAAGTAAACAAATTAGTCAAGCGATAATATATTGAATATATTTTTGTGTCTTAAAACAAACTGACCTGAAAGATGTATTCACCAGGTCGTATGTCTGTGATGTCCACCCACTGACAGTCAATGTCATGCCGGTAGGTGTCCCAGCAGCCAACTGAGATTCCCTGTTGTCCCATGTTATAACAGGAATATCGCTTATGGAGACCTAGAGGGACAAAAAAATAGTTGGAGAGACTTTAAACGTAAATTTTCTTTGCTGTCAGTCGCTGTGGATTTGAGGTCTGAAGTTAAAATAACATGATTTATAAAACAAGTCTTTTTTGGCGTTTCCTCTAAATGAATAGAAAGGATCTACATAAAGCTGTCTGGCCTCTCTGAAACCAAGATCTATTTAGGCTTGGCTTCTGATCTTACAGCCTGACTTTGAGCACTCATTATAGGATTTCAGCTTTGCATTTTTATGTATTCTTGATTCTTTCTTGTCTGTCACGATTCTGCTCTTTTTTGTTTTCACATTTCCACACAAAGAACAAATGAATGTATTAGTAATCTCTATTAATATCTTACCATCAGGACAGTAGGTGTCCTCCAGACAGAAGCTGGCTTTGTGACCTTCAGCTACCTTTGTCCCATTGAGTGTGAGCAGATCATAGTGGGTAAACACCTCAATGCTGTGGTAGTGTCTGAAAGAAGGCAAATAAACAATGAAATACATAAAAAAGAGAGAGAACAAAACTAAGAAAGACTTGCTGCTGTTTTATTTTCCAACTACACAATCTATGGACAAGAATCCTAGCGTCAACTTGAAATTCAGCAGCTATAAATCCTGTTATGTTGATCTTAAGGCGTCAGACGAACACAGGAAACAGTTGTAAAAAAGCAAAAGAGAACAGACAAATATCAGTTTGGTGTCCTCTCATTACAGAACCATTCCCAGAGCAAATCCTATCAAAACTCAAAGTCAAACCATGTGTTCTCTGGTCGGGGAGGTAGTGATTGGGTTGTGGCTGGGAGACACAACGAGCTGTGCCTCTCGTTTTGGGACACACAACCACAACCGCCAAGATAAGAAGCCAGGCTGCTCTGAGTGCAGTCATGGCTCTGACTCTAACAATTGGGTGACCAGTGAGAAGGATGTTTATTGTAAACAGTATTTTGGAGGATAAAACATTATGTTCATTGTGCTAAATAACAGACTTTTATACATGTTTCGCTATTTATAGTGCAAAACCCAGTGATCCAGTTTCACTTACTAAATCTTAATGTCCCATTTATCTTTCCCTGCTGACATTTAATTTTTTGACCTCTGCTAGCTGTGTTTTCTATAAAATGCTTTTGTTTTGCATCACCTCATAATACCCTGTGCTGCACCATAGAGGAGGTTATGGTACTTTCTTTTCCAGCCAAAGACTGCAGCACATAGTTACTCCCTATCTGCTTGGAGGCATAAAATAAGCAGCTACAGTTTTAAATGAAAACCTTGAAGCTCAGTTAAATGGCACATTGGCTTCTAAATGCCTGCTTTAGTTCTTACCTGTGGCACTGGTGCCATACCCAACTTTCTCTTGGGGCTCGTGGTCGGAAGTCGGCACGACCCATGTTCATAATGCGGGAGGAGAAGCGTAGCAGGCGGCGGTGTCCGTAGGGCCAGTTCATTCTGGCGGCAGAGGAGGACAGGCAGTTTTCCTCGTTAGCACAAGTCAGAAGGTGAAGAGGCCGATCCTCGATGTAAGCAGTCTCTTGGACGAGCTGTGCATCCAGTACAAGGTCAGGAGCAGCTGCACGAATCAAAGAGTTTTATTGTTAAGTTTCCCTTCCAATTTGGCACTGTACTGCACTGGAAACATCACTAAAAGTGCAGTTGTGTCCACGTGTTTGCCAGTTCTAGACTTACTTTCTACACATGTGACTCCTGCTGCCCTGCCATCTCCCCCTCTTGGACAGTAGACGTGTGCATTTCTGCGGCACTGCTGAATAGACATCTCAGTGCCAATGCAATGTGTCCCACTGAGCAACACCTCACCAGCATCTGCGGATCCAGGCCAGTACCAAGTCTCCTGCAAAGAAGAAAAAATATTCAAAGAAAAATCCCCAGAAGTCATTTGTGCTTTGAAAAATTATAACAAGAATTGTGAAAAATGGCACAGCGGAAGGCAAATAGGAGCTTCTGCTGCAAAACAGAGAAGCACCATTTTTTATAGGATCTATCAGTACATATTATCACATTTTCCACTCTTTTTCACAATGTTGAAACTGCCTGTTAAATGTTCTCGGTGGCCTTTTCCATGCAAAGTCTATTTTCAGTTTGTTTGCTCTGTGACTTTCTCCCAATCTCTCTTCGGCTTACTTTCCCTCTTTTATTTTCAGTGCGCTGGAAGTGGACGTCTGAGAAGCCTGTAATTACCTCAGGCCTCAGTAATAACACAGCACAGGCACACAAACAGTAGGATGGAGAGAAAGCGGGGAAATGGGAGCACACATAACAAAAGCTTAGAGACAAAAAGGACGGAATCAGAGGAAAACATCAACAAAGGGAATTCTGTTTTTTTCCACCTGATGAGCACTTGAGGCAAAGCCCAAGCCAAGCTGACGACAGACCACCATGGCCTCATTCAGGCCCCAGTTTTCACTGCAGACAGAGCCCCAGCGTTTCACTCCTCCGATTTCCATCAGCACCTCCACACGGCCCTGCGATGGTTCTCTGCCTCCTGCCAGACGCACCTAAAAGTGAAAGGAGCAAGAAAGTGTTTCCTGTTGTATGCTTAAATGTTGATATGTGTGTACTTTGTCTGTGTGGGTTTCTCACCGTGGCGTCCATTCCAGTTTTTGGGACGTTGCAGCGGACTGCCACATCCTGGCTGTGTTTGCAGGTGTAAAGAGGCACTGGTCTGGAGTGGCACTCGGTAATTGACTTCTCCCTGCCTGTGCACTGGACGCTGTTCATGTGGATGAGACCAGTACCTACAGCATAACGGAGTAGCAGTTGACTGATTGCAAATTAAAAGAGCGACACAGACATAAAAATCCATGAAACCTGATGGCTCAAGTGCAGCAGATGAGCAAAGAGAAGGATTAAAAGCCCAGACATGAATGGGACCTGTGATGTGGCTCTGAAAGCCAAATTACTGTACACTCCGTCATGCACGTCGCACACCAGGGCTGCTCTTTATAACTCAAAAATAGATGTCAAAATAGCAAAATGGAGCAAAATCTTTGAACACATCTATGTTTGCGTAGGTGTATGGGGCCCAGGGTAAAGCCCATTAAAGCCCTATAATTTAGTCTTAAATAGCTAATGATGTCATCAAACCTAGTTTTGAGTTGCTGTTCTCTTCTGACTGCAGAACCATGGGACCTCACATGGACTCATGCCTTATATGTTTACACAACTCATAAACTAGCATAAGACGCTAAAAGGCACAATGCCCCATGCTGAAATGTAACCATAGCACCTAGTTTAATAGAGCCTTTAAAGTAACACTCACATGCTTTCCATGAATTACTTAATTAAGTAAAGTAGAGAGAAGGAAATGCTCCCACCATTATAGGACATGCTATGTGCTTATTTGGGCAGAAAGATAATGGGAGGAAATAAATGTGATTACAGAGTTACTGCAGAGGTATGGCAAGAAAAAGTGTCAATAACAAAGTGTGAGAAAGGGCCTATTTTGTTCCCTGGCTGAAAAAAGCATTACTGCCAGACACTTTGGTGGCTATATTTTTACGCCCACAACAAAAGCATTACTATTATAATTACAACTGAGTGTTTGGTCAGGCACTGATTGCCTGACATCCCAGTTTCAAAGCTGCGCTAACTTTTCACATACATATATGTTTATTTTGACAACAACACATGCAGTTTTTTTCATCAGTGGAACTTCATAGCATTGTTTACACTTGTCTAAGTGGTCATGGGTAAAGTTCTTCAACAATCAGCTTCTCTGATAGAAGTGGAAGTGAGGCAGTAAATATTTTCTCTGGGTTTATTTGTCTGCTCAGGTCCACGATTCTTGGAGTGCAGCAACAGACTTTTCAGATAGAAAAGTGTTTAGTCTAAAGGAATCGCTGAAATAAACGAATCATACTTAGGATGCACTGATTCAAAGTCTGCACCATATCTTTTATGGTTATCATATCAGCAGCTCGTGGCCTTTTTTTTAATCCTCTCTGTGATTTCATAAATGAGGTTATCTTTTTACTAATAAAGACAAATAAAACCTGCTTTTGGTTTTGTTCAAACACACAAACATCTCCCACAGTGACCTTCCAAGTCATGGTGAATAAAGTTCACTGCACCAGAAAGACATCAAAGTACTGCTTGACTGTATGCAAACTATGTGTGTGGCTATGTATCTTACCCTGTCCCAGCTGAGCCTGGGTCAGTGCCTCTTTGGCAGTCCCAAAACCCAGCTCTCTGCAGACCACGCTGGCTGCAGGTAAGTCCCACAGATGGTCACATATGGTGCCCCACTTGCCTTCTTTCAGCACCTCAACGCGGCCCTCCCCGAGACGGGGCCCGGCCTTCAGACGCACAACAGGCTGGAAGAAAAAAGTGCAAGTTTTAGTGAGGTGTTTCTGAATCAATTTGGAAATTTTACACTTAAAGCATGTTCACATTTGGATGCTACATTTTCTAATTTCTCATTAAACTCAGTTTCTTGCTGAAAAGCAAAGGGAAAGTTAGCATAAAAACAGGAAACAGGAGTAAACTACAAACTAAAAAAAACTTAAAAAAAAGCAAAATATGTTTTTTTGGACTCAAAGGCATACAGTGCTTTGAACAAAATCTTTGCTCCCTTCCTGGTTTCTTAGATTTTAAAAAACTGGTCAAATAAATGTTCAAATCATCAGACACGTTATTTTAGACAAAGTTAACTCGAGTAAAAACAAAATGCTTTTTTAAAACGATGCTTTCATTTATTAAGGGAAAAAAAGCTCTTTAAACCTACCTAGACCTCTATGAAAAAGTGACTGCTCCCTCTTATTAAATCATAAACCAACTGTGATTAACCATATTTTCTAAAGCCAAGTTGAATCATGAATTGTCTTAAATATAACCTGTCTGACAACGCATCGTGCCAGGAGCTAAAGAAACTTAAAAACAGCAGAGAAACATATTCAGTCAGTCTCTTAGTCTGCAAGGGTCACAAAGTCATTTCTAAGGCTTTGGGACTCCAGTCAACCATAGAGAGAGTCATTATCCACAACGTGAAACAGAAACCTTCCCAGGACTGGCCGGCCTCAAAGAAATGAGTCTTTGCATCAATGACTTATTCAGGAGGTCACAAAAGAACTCGCAACAACATTATTCACATAGGGTGAGCTGGGTTTGAATAGTTTTTCCCCTTCATCGTTGAAATACTGCATTTGTATTCACTCATGTTTGTCTAATATTAAAATTTGTTTAGTGTTAAGTGTGACAAATATATAAAAAAAATAACAAAAAAAACAACAACTAAGAAATCAGGAAGAGGGCAAATACTTTTCACACCTATAAGAAGACTTTTGCGTAAAGGTATGTGCTCAAAGTATCAGACTGTGACCCCTGTGATTTTGTACAGATAAAAAAATACCTACAATATGCTAATGTACATGGTCAACTGGCAGGGAAAATTAAGCAGGACAATATTAGTCATAGTAACCCAGTAATTGTATACAAAAGTGTCTCTTGCCACCAAGGAAGACGGGGCAGTGGGGGGGCCTCTGAGGCCAAAAGCTGATTCATACACACAGAGTATACCATAGAGTATACCATAGAGTATACTATAGAGTATACTATAGGCTATAGGCTATAATATTCTATATTATAGAACTTCCTTGTTACCACTACATGGAGACCATACTGTATGTAATGTGATAAAAATCTTCTCATTTACCACTTAAAAAGAAAACCACTGAGCATTTTTCCCAAAAGACTTAAGCTGCGTCCACACTGGAAGTGACTCACTTGGGACGTGTTACTTTGAAGCTAATGTTTGAAGTGCTGGGTGCCTAGGTAAATCTGGCCTGGGTGTATTTCATATATCAGACTGCAGCATCTTGTGACATTGAGAAAAGTAGATCACTCGTAGTTTTTTACAGTAATTCGCCTTCTGTGGTCTCTGGTCACCAAGTCACTGAAAAGTGGTTCCACTGTAGACACAGCTTAAGGTTTTAATTTGAACACTTCCGGTCTGTATTTGTCATATTCCACCCCGAGACTAACCGGCACTGCAGGCGGTGCAGGTGCTCTGCCGTTGCGCGCGAACTGGGATCCGGGTACACAACGGACCACGGCGTGCATGCCCCCTCTGCATGGGACATCGCCCCTGGCCAGGGACAGCAGGGCCTGACACTGTGACAAAGATGTTTCCACACCCTGACACTGCACCTTCTCCACCCAGTAACCCTTCTTACTGATCTGTGTCCTCAGCCTGAGTGATTCAAAGAAGAAATGGAATGAGACGACACATTATAACTATGATTTTGTGCTCGAGTTGTATCCTTTAAAAAGCAGATGCTGATTTTACCTGGAGGAAGGATCAGCCAGCTTGGAGTCCCACAGTTTCCTAAAACACAGAGAACATTATAGTCATGAATGTTCAGTCATGTGCATCTTTACATCGAGTAGACTAAACAATCTGCTGTCCTACATACTCCCACAGTCTACCCCTGTGCTTCTCCTGTACAGTCTCCTTTTCAGTCACCTTCTTGTTTCTTCCCTGAAATCCCTGCTTCTTCCATTCTGTTCATCAAAGGTTAAGTAAACCAGCTGAAACTATAAATATGAAGGAGACACAACATCCTTTACAGGGCATTTGTTCCCTAGTTAAACATATGTCAGAAAGACAGAGAGGAGGAGATTTAGAATAACGGATAACAAAGTTTCCTTTTTCTTTCATTTTTCCTCTAAAACCATCCCCTCCTTCTTGTGTCTTTTTTAGAGCTTCTATTCCTACGTTCATAGGTATTTCAGTTTCAGTGTTTGCCTATATGTCTAGTGTGGACGTCTGGTTTGAGGAGTCCACGTGGAAAAGAAACTAAACATATGAATAGTCCACTATATATTAATCCCAGCGGGAATCCTTATTGAGGTCTGCCAACTTCAACAGGCTTTCCAAACTCTGTCTAGTTTTATGGGTATTACCTTAAACTAGAATCCAAAGAGGAAATATTGTCTATGCACAAAATGGGCTCCCTTAAATCTGGAAACAGACACATTAGCGCTGACCACTTGTATTAGACAGTGTGACCACAGACAGGTGCAGTGCGACTGACGCCCTTCATGAATGTGCCTGAATTAAATGACTCAAAACCAAGTATAACCAGGAGGAGTTTACACTAAAACCAGATTTGTGATGCAATTAAATATTTGGCATACTGGAAAAGGGAGATGTTTCCTCTCCGGGAGAACCTCGGTATCCTGCTTTTCCGAGTGCTTTCATGCACAGTCCCAATATTAGAAGAGAAATGTCTTTGATGCTGGAAGCACTTATAATGAAAACTAATAGAAATCCTGAGCCAGAAAACTACTGTGTGGAACATTTGCACCACAAGTCATTTACAGTCTAACAAAAGGCAGTCTGTGGAGGGAAAATGGTGTATATTTAAGCTCTTTTACAATAAAAGACATTTTCCATGCTCAGATAAGCATAAACTGTTGCATATTTTTTTTCTGATTTCCGCTGCAGTCCAGTGGTTATGAAATGTAATTTAGTCTGCAAGTTTGGTCACTAATGCTGGCCTTCTCTGGTAATAAATCCCTACAAACAACAGAAATGAGACACAAATCCTAAGTTGTTATGAGTTTTATCTGCAATGGAAACAAAAAATTGATGTAGCATTTTTGGCGTCATTCAGCAGTTAAGAAAACTGTTTTCGACTTAGAGCTCTGTTTCTGTCGAACTGAAGAATGTACGGTATTCACTTGGTTGGCTGCTAATTGTGTCTGTTTCCTTTCTGCGCTGAGCAGGTATATAGCTTTATCAGGGGTCGTTTTTGTTCAAATAGCTGCAGACTGAAGCTGAAAACGGGTACAATAAAAGCAGTGAAAGCATAGTGGGAGGTAAAAATGGCAAAAACCAACACATCCTCAGACTGAAACAGCAGAATAGGTTGATTGTCAAGTGTCTACAGAAATAAAATATATGAGTGCTTTCACATTTCCCACAGCAGCAGCACCTGCGAGGAAGTATAAAGACCAATGAAATCTATATCTGGAGATGGAGGATAGGACTGTGGTTTGACTCAGACACAAGACATTTAATCAGGGGACCTGAGATCCAACACTGTGTTTACCGTTTATTTGTTTGCAGGCACTATTTGGTTAAGTTTAGGCCCCTAAACTACTTGGTTGGGTTAACTAGAATTAAATGGTCTAGTAAACAATAACAATTAAATAACCACATCTTAGAAAACAAACTCGTTGCCCCAGATTTTAATGACAGAAGTAGTGACCACTTCTGTGACAAGCCTGAACATTTTACATGCACTTAGTCACACAACCAAGAGGTCCCCCCCCCCCACATAAACAGTGGCTGCTGAATGCTTTCAAAAAATGACCACGCTTGTAATTTCTCTGATCAGGTAGAAAACCACCTGCTGCCCATCACTGTGAGGAAATATTATTATATACGGTATGAAAATGTATTTTGTGACTTTATAGAAGCTTCTATTTTATTTCCTTGGCTTTATCTCCCTGTGTGCTTGTGTAAGCCTATCTGTCTGTGTTTGCACCGTATAAAATGTGTCACAACTCCGTGGTAAATCAAAATGGGAGAGACAGACTGCATGGGGGTGTTGGTTCATGGTCTGGAGGAGGCGGGGGTGAGAGTACTTCCCATATAATTGCCTGCTCTGCTTGGCAGTGTCTGCTTTGTGGTGAGCAGTAGCATGTTGGTTCACACACAGCAGACATGGAAATATGCACGTACATATAGACTTTCCCAGCCTCTGTAAAAGCAAAGATCTTTAATATTCTGTAAAACTGCAGTTACGACTGCATGCTGGGAAACATGGAAGGAGTGATGTAAGAGTAAACTATCCATGAGCTGGGCAACTTTTAGGGGCATCTCTTCACTTAACAGGAAGAGGAAATGCATGTTCTCTTCGATAGGTCTCAGCTGAGAGCTAAAAATGCAATGTGTGATGCTCTTTGTTGGATTGAAAACAGGCTGGAACTGAGTTAAGGCTTTAATGGCAGATAAGTGAACCACAGCAACGTGCCTCAACGCAGCATACCAATTCTGATTGCTGTAGTACTGCTGAAGTCTTTTACTCAGGAGAAAATATTCTCCTCCGGATCCTCAGCTTAATGCTATTTTTTTAATGAAACTCTGACCACACAATACCATAAGCCACAGCGGAGAGAGGAGCTGACTCTCAGGAAAACTGAGATAACATGTTATTATACTGCATGAATGCAAAGCTGCCTGACTGGAACAATTGGCTCACTGAAGAGGCAGCAGGTTGCCACACTGACTCCACAACAGCCCCTAATGAGTCCCGTCAACCTCCATGGAAAAAAAAAAACTCAAAGGGGTCATAATGATGTACTTTCCACGAAAAGCGGGGTTTAGCATAATTGCCTCCAAGGCATTAAACATGGTCTTTTAATAAACTGAAGCTGAGGATGGGAGAAAAAGGAGCAGGGGGTGAAAGTAAATTAGAAGAACTGAAGAAGTTAGTGTCGGCCTCAAAGAGAGTGTGGATGTTAGAAAAGAAGGGAGCTGGAAAATGGATTTAACACTTGCCTTTTGTAAGCACAGCAAAGTGGGGGAGTCTTTAAACATCTGTAAAAATGTGCTGAGCAACTTAACAGGCAGAGACAAAGGCAGTCACACCAAAAAAACAACCGCATGGTAAGAGGGGGATGTGCTGACACAGCAAAGGGTGTGCAGCAGGTTCTGCTGAGAGAATATTCTAGATTAGAGGATCGCGCAGACCATAATTACAGCTGCTCAAGTGGACACCAATCCCCAAAAAAGACTAGTCGTGGAAAACTGCCAGTGTAGTGTGTAGCACCAGAAAGAGGCGATGTGACTGCTGTCATGTCTGGATAAACAATAAGAAAAGCTTGGTGGTGCGCACAGAAACTCAAGGAATTATATTTATAATATATTTGTATTTGTTCAATGCAAATTTCATGATAATCCACTCAGTGGCGGTCAACACATATCACTAAAACATAAAATAACGTAACCCCCCAAAACCCTTTGGGTCTTTATAAAAAGTGACAGGAATCAATTTATAGTCACTAAAATAATATTTTAGTCTGGACCAAAGGTACCGAGCAGCGCTGCCATCCCCATGGATCTTCTCTGCTAACATGGCTAAAATAGGCTCCTGCCATTAAGGAGAGACATAACACATCTACTTCTACCTCACTTAAAAAACATTCATCTACAAAATATCTGTTAAAACAGACGCTAATGCTCAACCTGATGCCACCTCCAACTGTTTACTGTTGGACAAAAATGTCTGCTCTATTCATCTCCCACGTAGCGGGGTGGAGGTTGACAAAAACAAACAATCTTTACACAAGCTGCTGCTCAGGCTCTTGGCACAGACACAAGATTTTTCTCCAGACAACTTTGAGATGTGTTTTTTTTCCAGTGTTGTCCAGATTAGATTCAACATTAGATTCCAAAAGTTGGACAACCAGACTTGTTTATGCTTTTTGACATTTGGTCACGTTTGGGTTCCAAACGTGACCAAATGTATCTACTTACGTAAAAGTGAAGACAAACTTCTGAAGCACTGGAGATAAGTCAGAAAGAAGACAGAGCGCCAGTGTTAGGCTGCTGGAGCTGCAGTGAATGGGGCAGATGAGGTGAATAAGCCTGTGTCCTGCTGCTGAGCAGAGAGGAGCAAGACACATGGAGTAATTATTGGTGAAATGGAGAGAAGAGACAGATGGTGTAGAACAGGCCAGCGGTCAGTACAGTCGTCCTGTTAGCCAAGACGTAAAAAGACCTCTGTGGGCAGCCAGAGGGACATATGGAGAGTTGTGTTTGCATGTGCGCAAGTGTATGTGCGCGCGTGTGTGTACTCTGTTTGCATGTTTATTTGTGTGAGCACGTGGATTTCGGACAAAGTTTATGCAAGGTCTGTGTGCGCGGAGGGCAGAATGTTTAAGCATGTGCAAGTGTGTGTAAAGGCTTTGAAGGCTGCTGTAGGTGTTTTAGTGGGTATTTACAGCTAAAGTTAGACGAGACACTTGGATTTATGGGTATAAAATCAACAATTCAGCCTGGTGTTATTTGTAGAGCAAAGGGTTTATGTTTAGGGAACAATTAAATAGTTATAAAAACACGCAGTTTGAAAAAAAAGTGAGATCTTTCACTTTTCTTAGTCATTATTGTATACGTACTGGATCATTATTCCGGCGTTCCAAAAACCCGAGACATGTTTTAGTTGTGTTTCTCTGTATGTTTATTTAAATGTGCAATTGTGGAGAGGTGACATGTGTTCCCTGAGCCTGGGATCCCCACCAGGTGTGCTGTTTTCCTCCCACATTCAAATAATATGCATGTTAGGTTAACTGGTAATTCTAAATTGGCCTGCATGTTTGCCCTGACTAGAATGAACCAAATAAAAAAGGAGGAGGGGGTCAAAGTATATTAACCACCTGGGAGAGCCTCCAAAACCTCTAAAACCTCTGCTCTCATAGTTACAGAAGCTGTTAAGTAAGTGTATGGCTGAAAAAAGTCATAATTACTAATGAATTCAGTAAGTGTGAGCTCTTACTTCTTGTAAACATGTCACCTGGCATTCGCAGATGCTGCTGCACACAGTTTTCACTGGATGATTCTTAATTGTATGAGATTAGAAACCATGTAAGGGAAGGTTTTAAGTAGAGAGACACACAAGATGAGGATGACGGTAATCTTGTTGTCTGGATCTGACATTAATAACATACTTTCTAGGACTATTTTAAAAGTCTGTGCTGAGACCAACTCAGCCAGTGGGGAAGACAGCCCTGGTGGACAGCCAGGCTTGGCTAATACCACTATGGACCTGTCATGCCAAGTGTGGTTATACTAATGACAGCGGTTGTGGTTAACCTCTACTACAGGGGGGTTGGAACAGCAATCCAGGCATGGGGCTGCCTAATCTGCGGAGGGATGTTAGTCCATTATACTTTTCCATCCCTTTCACTCAGACACACACACATACACACATACACACCTACACACACACACACACACACACACACACACACACACACACACACACACACACACACACATCCATTTCTATGTCTCTTTCCACCTCTGGTACTCTGCCTGGCCCACAGTAACATACTTACCGGTAGGCGTTTTGCTCAAACGCTTCTGCTGCAGGGAATCCTAACATGCCACAGACAACACGGCTGCTGCTCAGGTCCCATCCACGATTACATACATGACGCCACTTCCCAGCATGCTTCACTTCCAGCACTCCCTCTGTGACCAGACCGCCGTGGCTGCTGGACAACACTGGCCGCAGACGAGCCTCCTCTAAGTGAACTCTCTCAGATCCCTGTTGACAGGAAAAAACAGAACAGGCACTGATTTATCCCAAATAAATAATCATCGTTGTCTTTTTAGCTTCGCATCAACAATTCATTTAAAGGTTGACACATTGTCCTACTGTTTAAATAAGCATAAGCAGATAGCACACAATCAAGACAAGAATAACACGAGGAGATTCCTATGCGTTGTCTCTAATCATCCACATTAAATACTGTTGGCAGCAGGAAAGAAACTAACAGAGGTCGACAGAGTTTGTTTAACGTGTTGGGATATGTGTCATCGTGATTACAAAATGGTCAAGAAGTGTAAACTCGGCAAGTTGAAAAGAAGAAAAAATAAAGTCAAACAGCAGGGATAAATAGCAGAGTTTCCTCTGATCTAAAGTTTTTCCTTCAGAGGAAGAGCTATTGGTGGTTAAACTAAACTTCAGGCCATGGTAATTCATAAGAACTGGTTCTGGGGAAGGTCTGGTTTTAGGTTTGTCTCTAATTATACATGTCCACTGGCCTGTGGTTCCACAAATGACATTTCTGCAGAAGTCTGGCTAAAACTAGACTGGGTTGCTTCTTTGGTGTGCACTAGAGGCTGTGTGTATTGTGTGTGTGTGTGTTTACCTGTGTGTAGTATGCACCATTCTCCGCTCCTATGTCTGGATAAAGAGTTTCTGGTTCAACATGGTTCCCACTGAGCTGCTGATTCCTGTCACTCCTCCTCCCAGAGGGGATCTGGGATTCAGGCTGATATTGGGACTGCCTGTTCACCCTCTCCTCTTCCTGTTGTCTCCCTGCCCGTGGACTGCTCCGTGCCGTTTCCTGTCTTTGCCTGTAAGTTTCACCATTTGCCAGACGTGAAAGTAGCTGGTGCCCTTGTGGAGCAGCTGGGCTGACCTGGTTGTTGTCTCTTGAACCACCTCGATTTCGTCGCAAGATCTGGATCTCATGACCATTTTCTTGCGGGGAGATGTTGCTACGGCGGGAAGAGACTGGGTTGCGATGGAGAGCAATCTCATGGCCTCTTTGAGAGGCAGATGAGATGTGTGCTGGGCCTGGAGGTGGAGGTGGGGGCGACAGAGACTGTCTTGGTGACTGGTTTCTCTGTCTTTGCTGGTTGGAAGATGAAGGACTCTCTTCTACAGTCACAGCAGGGAAACCGGGTCTCCTTTCTGGGCTGCAAACAACTCCTAGATCCTCAGCATGGCTACAGTCATTGACCCCCCAACCATTGGAACGACATTCTGCAATAGAGGCCTCTGTGCCCCTGCAGCGCACATTGTCTAACCAGATCATACCTAACACAAGAAAGAGTGGCAAGTCATCAAATAAAGGGAAATCAATCAAGAGACTTGTATTTTAAAGCTTCACATTTTTGGCTGGACCTACCTTGTCCTTGGCCAAACCTGGCACTGTGTGCCCAGGTCAAGCTGCGCTGGAAGCCCAACTGCCGGCATATCACATTGGCCAGGTTAAGATCTACCTCATCATCACACACAGTGCCCCATGCGCCATTGTAGAGCACCTCCACACGTCCTTCGTTTGTACTGCGCCGGTTTAAGCCTGCAAGGCGTACATGGACCTCCTGTGCATAAAACGAAGGGGGGCAGAGGAGAAGCAGGACAAGGAGTGTAGACAAGGAGCTGAGCCACCGCATCCTGGTAGGGGGGAGAACAAAGAGTGAAACACAGGCTGATAGAAACATCAGCCTGACATCAGCTCAAAAGAGCAAAGCAGACAAGATGCTTGCAGCTCCCAAAATAAATGTGTATGTTACCACAAAAATCTTCAAAATAACACAAAGCCATGGAAGTCACATTCCATAGTCTAACAGAACATATAATTAGAAACCTTTTCTTCAACCCTAATGGGACATTCCACAGTAAAATGAAAGATTGATAGATGTTTTTATCCTTTAAAATAATCAGAGTCATTTAAAGTACAGCGGGAGGTTTGAGAAACAGCCTGAACCAGTCAAGGCACAGGGAGTAATAACCGGAGCTAAAAGTAGCTTCTGCATCCAGCCAACGGAAATTCTGGCTTTCCGCAAACCCTCAAGTTTAGTTGCACGTATTAGGCCAACAGACACATAAGCAAATAAACATTGTCATAAAAATGCTCTCACACATAAATAGAGCAGCAGGTCTCCATCTGTGCGAGATGCTGTAGTTAATGAGCAATAATTACAACCTCTAAAATGTTTGTCTTCTAGCAGAGTAGCTAACTAGTGGTGAGGAGCAAGCTGTGAGGAGAAGGTCTAGAGGATGATAGAAACACTTTATGGATTTAGGAGTCAGACAAATTCTGCTTTGTGTATGGATCATGGACCCTCATACAAATGTTGACTGAGGATGACTTCAATTAGTTACAGATATGAAATTTTTAGTTATTGAGGAAAAACACAACAAGAAAAAATGAAATAAAAAATAAACAGAAGGAGAGGAGAACAAAATAAAAATGCTGGAGAAAACTTACCTCTCTGTTGATCTCAGCCTTGAGCTTCTGGAGGAAAGAAAGGAGAGCACTGGGGCAGTGAGCTTGGTCCTGCTGTCTCTATTCTCCTCTTTCCCTCCCTCTTTCTTCTTCTGTCACTCCCTCAGGTTGGCTCTCCATCCCTCCCATTTTATTCATTTAAGGAGTTTTTCCTTCCTCTGGTCACGTTTCTCCTTTCCAACACATACTGCCCGTCAAAGGAAATCTGGAAAAGGGAAACTGACTATGGAAATCAATGAAAACATAAACAAATCAATGACTTTTATTCTCTCCTAGTCTCCCAGTGCATACATATGAATCAGAATACTTTATTAATCTCAGAGAAAATTATGTGGTCACAGTTGCTCCAAATTGAATATATGCTATATATTGCAGCAGGTGGGTAAACTCCCTGGTCTGGTCACATGTTTGGCTCACTTGACACGTGAGCTTGAATTATAAAAGCCTGTAATTTTTATAAGAATCTCTAATCTTCCCCCCCCCAGGCAAACATATATTCCAGTCAATGGATGCTTGTTTTATTGTGTGTCAAATCTTACACAATTCTAAGTCTCAATCTCATTACTTTTACTCTTACTTGTTTGCTTTGTGAAGTCTTTTATTCCATGCAATGATAAAATCACATGTTCTCTCTCTCTCACACACAAGCCTGGCACCCTGCCCTCCCCACAGTTGGCGGTGTCATAAAATAAATACTATGTGCTCTGCAGTGCGAGTGAAGCTGCATGTCTGAACTCTTTGCATGAACTTGAAGTTTCATAACATCCTCAGTCGTGGCACTTCATTACGTGAAGAAAGTTATCTCTAAGAATAGAGTCAAATGGCAGCCCTGTGATTTTATAAAAAAAAAGAGCAGATAATCCCAAAGAGGCTTTAGTGCTTAAACACTTATGAAGCAGCAACTTCAAATCTTTGCATTAACTACGTAACAATCCATAGAAACCTTTTCCTTTTATGGAAATGGCAAATGTTATTAAGTATGGATTAATTCTTTTCTGGTTTATTAAGGGCTGTGTTTTAATCCCCCTCTTTGTTGAAATAACAATGAACGGCTAGTCTTTATAACACATTTCATATAAATATCAACAGCATCAGACATTTCTATATAATCTGGAATGCTTGCTGAAGTTCATTATTTTTAATTGTTGATAAATGTAAATCGAAGACTAGAAAAAAACAGCAGCTACTTGTATCTGTATTTAGCATGTAGTCTATTTAACATTGAGTTCCTGCCCAACAACTGTTGATGGAATTTAGTTAGTAGCTAAATCTGGTCTTATGAGATCAATGTTTGTGGTCCCTGAAAATAAAGAATAAAAACTAAACTTTGTGTAACTCCACATCTAAGACTATGTGTGAAGCCTCTGTGACTGCAGACATAGTCCCTCCCCCCCCCAACATCTTTTCCTGCCGATTCACCATCGGTTTGTGCGGGGAGGCCACAGTTTAATCTGTGGTTAGCATGGCCTCCCTGACCACCATTTGGCTCTGTTTCTCCATAAATCACAAATATAAGACTTACCGAAACGTTTTAATGTGTGAGTCATTTTTATTTTTAGAAGTCGCCCCAGGCCTTGATGTTGTCCTCGAGGCAGAAACCAGGTCGCTGTGAAGCAACGTGAGGAGAGGGGAGACAATGAAGCTCAAGAGCTCTCTCTAGTGGAGGCAATGATTGATAGGAAGATTTTGCTGTAACTCAGACTGTTTCTGTGGCTGGAAACTGATGAATATGGCAAAAAGTTCCAACAATAAGTGTTCAAATAAAGTAAGACCGCAATGAAAATGTGATTATGCTTTCAAGCTATTGTGTGAAACAATATTCATTCTTTTTTGTCCTGGTTATGCACATTCTTCGGGGTTTTTTTTATGTTCATTTGGTTATTGTCAAAATCCTGGGTCACAATATACCTAGGTCATGTAAAATATTTTGGTATTGGCATAATTTGAAGGCATATTTGTAAGGCCATCATGAACAGATGGTATAGGCAGAACTCCCTCACATAGGACAAATGCCGAAATTAGTGAGAAAATAAAGGTTCGGGAGCAGCTGGCTCATAACATAACAAACCAAGGCAAACAATGTTAAAAGAAATTAAAGAAAAGTACCAAGTTTATGAGTGAAAGACAGAGTGAAACACTTATGTCACAGGAGCAAACTGTAGTGATTAGTCAATCCAGATTGCTCATGGGTTGATATGTGCTTTGTTTTGTTTTAAATGACAAAGTAATCAAATTTAAGGTGTTATAGAAACTTTAATGCATATGAACTATGCTTTTTTATACTGACTTCTCTTTTTCAATGGTTGAACTTTTAACTGGAACTTTTAACTGGAAAGTTCACAAGGCAGGAAATGGCACCAGAAAGGGGATTTGAATGGGGAACTGAGAGATTTTAATATTTGCTGGCACCTATGATTAGATTTACGACCACATTAGTACATGAAGATGTGGCGCACTCAGTACCTGTTATTCATCCACTGCAGTAAGTTACATTTATTTATTAACAGCAGTCCATTTAATTTATGTAAACTACTTTCTTATATTGAGAATATTGCTGAAAAATGTAACACTTAAGAATAGATTTGTCTGGTTTTATGGGTATAATTGTCTGCAGGCTTGCCTGTCGCTATGTGCAAACTAATCTAAAGAAGTCTTCTGTTTTGAATGAAGAGATGCTGGATTAAACTCACTTTAAACCACATCCACACACCTTATGTTTTATTTTCATAAATATTTGCTCACTCAGTGCTGTGGGTGTACTCAGAATGTATCTCCTTAGCACTACTAAAAATGAGGCACTGAATGACTGTTGTTCACTTCTCATTATAAATGAAACATGAGGAGTGCCTCATGTTTCATTTTGCACTGAGAATTGTTTTTAGATATCACAAAGTCTAAGCAATGGGATAATTTCAGTCAGGGATGTAAAGCCTGTGTGATGTTATTTGGCCATTATAGACATTAGCAAACAGGGAACATACAAACACACAATCATACATATACCGCGATCTTTATAGTATGGTGCTGTGATGGTGTTTCATTCTATGCTATGCATAAATTCCATTCAGTGATCAACTGAACTGTCAGATGTAAAAATATATACAATTGTGGGATTTGTATACACTCTACAGATGTTGGCATTACACTGTCCTAATCAAGTTTCATAACATCTCATCAAGATTGGTTCACTTGTCTAGGAGGAGATAGGGGACATATATACAGTACAGTCATTATAGCATGCTTCTGCAGGGAAGAGAGAACCAAAATTCATCTGCAGCGATGTGAAAGATTCATTACTAGTTATTGCAAATACTTGATTCCAGTTTTTGGTCACCACTTACAAATATGTCCAAACCAATCACAATCATTCATCAAATATAATTTGCTCAAAAAGAAGAAATTCCATCCATTTTCTTAGCCAAAAGACACACAATAATTGTATTTTGTGTTTAGCTTGGAGTAATATGTGTGCCCCTGAGATCACAGAATAGCACATAGCACAGAGATGAGGCAGACAGAAAAAGAGGTGAGGGACAGGTGCTCCCAGGGTGAGAGAAGATCGCTCGCAGAGTCCTTTGGTGCTGTGGGCAGACACTATCCAGGTACAGAGAGAGAATGTGGAGTTGTTGGCGACGTGTAACACTGCTGCTGAATTTTAGAACGTTTTTCGTGTTTATTATAAAAAATGGGAATTGCCCTGCTTCCTTAAAACCCATTTTTAAGATTTTAAGGAACCATTAATTTCCTTGCTGTATATCCCACCAGGATATACAGCAATACAGCATATCCTGGTGGGATATACAGCAAGGACATTGGAATGTCGCTCGGACTGGAGAATTGTATTTGGATGATAACAAAGAGAGGGAAGGTAGTCAGAACAGAGGGGATTGAACTACCAGAAGGTAACATTGCAGACCTAGAGGACAGCTACGAGTACCTGGGGATCCCACAGGCAAATGGGAACCATGACGAGGCTGCTAGGAAAGCTGTAACCACCAAGTACCTGCAGAGGGTCAGGCAAGTCCCGAGGAGTCAAATGAATGGTAAGAAAAAGATCTGGCCTATCAACACCTACGCCCTGCCCGTGATCAGGTAACCTGCTGGGATAATCAGTCGGCCAAAGGAGGAGATAGAAGCCACTGACATAAAGACCAGGAAGCTCCTTTCCATGCATGGAGGGTTTCACCCCATCCAGCAACCTGAGGCTGTATGCTAAGCAGAAGGAAGGAGGCCGGGGACTGGTGAGTGTCAGCCCCACAGTCCAGGATGAGGCAAATACCTCAGGCAGCAGAAACCCAAGATATAGGAGAGGAGGAACCGTCATGGAAGGACAAGCCCCTGCACAGTATGCACCACCGGCAGATAGAGGAAGTGGCTGACATCCATAAGTCTTACCAGTGGCTGGACAAAGCTGGACTGAAAGACAGCACAGAGGCACTAATCATGGCAGCACAGGAACAAGCTCTGAGCACAAGATCCATAGAGGCTGGGGTCTATCACACCAGGCAAGACCCCAGGTGCAGGCTGTGTAAAGATGCCCCTGAGACAATCCAGCACATAACAGCAGGGTGCAAGATGCTAGCAGGCAGGGCATAACTGGAACGCCATAACCAAGTGGCTGGCATAGTATACAGAAACATCTGTGCCCAGTATGGCCTGGAAGTCCCGAGGTCAAAATGAGAAATGCTCTGTAGGGTGGTGGAGAATGACCGAGCTAAGATCCTGTGGTACTTCCAGGTACAGACAGACCAAATGGTGGTGGCTAACCACCTGGACATCATGGTGGTAGACAAGCAGAGGAAGATGGCTGTAGTGATAGATGTAGCGATACTGAATGACAGCAACACCAGGAAGAAGGAGCACAAGAAGCTGGAGAAGTACCAAGGGCTCAGAGAGGAGCTTGAGAAGATGCGGAGAGTGACGGTAACAGTAGTCCCAGTTGTAATCGGAGCACTGGGTAGGGTGACTCCCAAGCTAGGCGAGTGATCCCAGAAGAGCGCAGTCCTAGGAACAGCTAAGATACTGCGCAGGACCCTCAACCCCAGGGCTCTGGTTGAGGATCCGAGCTTGAAGGATAGATTGCCCGCAGGGGTCAGGGGGGAATTTTATATAATTTCTTATAATTTTTTCTTGAAAAGCCAAGGGAGGGCCTAGCCCTGTCAGCCCATTCATACCAGCTGTCCCTGTCTGTACCTAACACTGTTTTCTTCTGTTTACAGTTTCTCTGAGCTGCGTCACCAGCACAGCAGGGGTGATCCGTGTGTCTGGATATGAGGGGGCAGATGTTAATGTTTCTTGTTCCTATAAGACGGGATTTCAATCTTCCGAGAAGTACCTGTGCAAGTCAAACTGTGGCAAGAGTGATGTTCTTATCATGACGACACAACCAAAAAACCAAAAATACTCCATCTACGATGACACAAAGGCTCAAATCTTCACTGTGACGATCTTCAACTTGCAGAAAAGGGATGCAGGGGAATACTGGTGTGGCATCTCCTTATTTGGAAATGACATCTACGCTGAAGTCACAGTGGATGTTGGGCAAGGTAAATAAAATGACCTTATATAATTATTTAGTATGTTGTAGTTTTGGGGGGGGGGGTTCTCTGACAACAGATGGATTTGTCAAAAGTAGCTAGAGCACACTGGAGAAGGTTTTCAAAAAAAAGCATTGACAAATTTTTTTTGCACTTACATTAGTGACACTCGTCAGCATGAACAACATTTGAGCAACATTTGACCTTTCTGCACTCCATGTGTCACGATGAAACAGAGGTTTCTCTTTCATTGTGAAACATGGAAGGAAGCAAAGGATACACACAAAAATAAAAAGTAATACAGTACAGATATAAGCATGTTGCTTAGATAAGAGTCAGCACACATCTTTGGATGACAGGATAAAATTAAATGTGAAACTTGTTTTAGTTTTTTGACATCTTTTTCTTTGCATTTACTTAGTCTGTATTTCTAGCTTGTGACAATTTTTGATGTTTATCTTTCTGACAGACAGCTGCTGTAACAGTGTGACCAAAATAAAAAGCTATAAAGAAGATTCAGTGACCATCAGTTGTCCTTACGAGTCTGAGTACCAGAACAGCCTGAAGTACATCTGCAGAGGAACACGGCCCTCCACATGTCTGCAGCAGGCACTGATCACCTCTGACAACAAAGAAAATGGACGATTCAGACTTGATGATGACACAGTGTTAGGAAAATTTACAGTGAGCATTACCAGACTGACCAGAAGGGATTCTGGTTTATACCTTTGTGGTGTCCAAAGAAACAGTGGACGAGATGTTTTCTCTGCTGTTGAGCTTCAAGTCAAAGGTGAGAAAAGAAATGTTGCTGTACAGTAAGATTTATGTTCTCCTAGATAGCTCTTTTTCTTTTGGGTTAAAGGGACTTAAACGTGATGTAAATCCTCATGCATTCAAAATTTCAATGATTTGTGATTATAAAAAAAGAGTGCTCATTTAACTATTAATGAAATAAGGAACACAAGGTACCAAATGCTGATCAGTCTAGAGATTTGGTGCTATTTCTGCTGTTTAGACTGGGACATATGATATGTGGATATTATGATACTTCTGTGCAGATTTTATTCTCTTAAATATTTCTTTTCCTGCAGCAATTCACATTCTGGTTTACTTTCTGCCCGCACCTCTGGTTATAATGCTGATACCGACAGTGGCTTGGATCAAGGTTTATAAATGCACCAAAGTGAGAGGTAAAACACACATATGCACACAAACACATATATAGATTTGTCCACACACAAGCACTTTAATTTATTGTTTTCTGTGTTGCTCCAGCAGCTGACATCGCCATGAACAGAATCACGATAAACACTGAAGAAGCAGGAGAAGTAAAGCTTAAGGATCATGTGAGAGGAAAATACACGAGACAGTATCAGAAGCATTTCGAAAATGCAATGTTTGCTGCACCGTACTGGCGATTTAGCTTGCTTTGACAGTAGTCCTGTAAATGTTACGTTTATTCTCAGGAACATCTTCCCACCATGTCCTCTAAAATGTGTACATTATTTCAATATTACATTTCTGTAGACTCCTATTTACTCAATTTAGGCTAAAAAAAATCAGAGAAATAGATGCACCTGGTGCTAGTGGGCCAAAGAAATATGTTATCATCAAGAAATTGTTATGCCACGTGTCCATCTTATTGTGACCTCTGAATTTCACTGCGAGTTTCCTTCGTCATTGTAATCTTTCCTTCTATTTGTTTTTTAGACTTATGAAAACCAAGCTGTTGAGGCGTGTTTCAATTTGGATTCTTCTGAGGAGCGGAACAACTGGCACATCTATGATAATGATGATGGTGATCATGTGTATGAAGATATCCCTGAGACAGAAGATATGTGTTTTACTTATGAACGCTAAAAGGACAGAACCAAAACAAACCGAACAGTATACAAAACTGTGATCAAATATCTGGTCATATTAATGCCTTTAGTACTAAATGTAAAAAGTCATCTTTATATCGGTCATAACCATGTCTCAGAAGTGCATATTTACATTAAACTATGACCTAATCTTATATTTGTTGTTTAGCCTGTCTTCTCCCAGCTGTACACCTGTTACGTACATTGCCTGTAGTTATGGGTTTTCCTCTGATGCAGCAGTTTTTAACACTTGTACTTCAAAGTAGTTCTGTTCGAGCCACATATTGTCAATCTTTTTAGAATACGTGAATGAATAAAGAATATTGTGGCTATGAAAAGGAACTGAAATGTAATTTTTTTTCAATATAAGGTTTCAGGCTCTCTTGTACACATGATTTATTTATTTGTTTATTACTAATTACAGCAACACAAAAACTAACAGAGCCAAACAAAGACGTGTTGAACCTTTCAGTATCCTGACAGTGCTGAAGTGGTCGGGTATCGTTTACGGTGAGTCATGCACTTTTCCCTGTCGATGAACAGTGAGTGGGTTTTGCAGTTGATGTCTTTCTCCAACGCCATGCGTGACTCCTCCAGACGAGACAGGGACTCTCTGGCTTTGCTCAGCTTCTGCTGTAGAGATGCCAGAGTGGCATCAATCTGCTTCACCTCCCCTTCCAAACTACAGACAGAAGCAAAAAATCAGAGCAGTGAGAAAGACAAAGCAGTTTATTGTTTTGTGCATGCATACCTGAGTTGGGGTTCATCCCTGCACAGCTCCATGTTGGGTCTGAGGGAGCGAAGGTAAAGTCTGGACTGAGCTACTCGCAGTGGAGCTTCTTTGTTGTGAATGGCCTGCTGCAGAGCCACGATGTTTTTCTCCTGGGCACCAATTTGCTCCAAGATCTACACATGAGATAATACAATCAATCATCAACTAATAACCAGTCATTTACTCTGTCTGTCAGTTTATCCACCTGTTTGAGCTGCATATTGAGCTGTGTCTTGGCCTCATTCAGCTCCACACAGCGTTCGCTGAAGGCTCGGTCAACACTGGAGCACTGGACTCTCAGATCCTCAGCTGTGTCCTGCAGCACCTGCTCTACCAGCAATCTAACACACAAGGATTCCATTTGTTTAAAGCAAATAATAAATAATGAACCAGGATCAGTTTCAGATTCTGCTGCAGTATATGAACTAGTATGTGCTCTAACCTGAGACTGTTGGTAGCCTGTTCCTCCTGCACGGCCTTGAACAGGCTGTCTTGTGTAAACTTCGTCCATGATGGGTGGCTGGACACCCTGCAGCAAGTGAAAAAAGTTATCAGGACTGTTTCTCGTTTTTTTTAGGTTTATGTAATATCTCCAGCTGCTCAAACTCACTGTTCTTGCATGGCAGCTGAGCTGGGATGGTGCTGCGTATCTGAACTCATGTTACTGTGTCTTCCGCTGTGGTCATCAAAATGGTAGGCCTGGTACTTATCAGACCAGTCCATCTCTAAAGTGTGCTTGGCTTCTCTGTTCAACCTGATGCACAGACACACATGAAATAAAAGTTTCTGTTTATAGTTATATAAATATTTCATGTTATGAAATTCTACGTGTTATGCAGTTTTACTCCGAGTAAACAGAGTTTCAAACTTACTTGATTTGACTGACAACCTGAGCTGTAGTTCTCTTCAGAAGAGCCTGGACACTCCTGATCAAGTCCACTTCCTGCAAAAGACAGAGTCATCTTACTGGTTAATGTGTTACTGCCATCTGCTGGATCTCATTATTAAACGTTTTACTCTGAAAATATTACAGTAAGAGCTAAGATCAGTTCAAATATGTTTAAATATCACCGAAGACAAGAAAAAGCAGACATTCTTAGTTTGTTGAGGTGAAATCTGCCACTGCCAGTTGATAAGATCACACTAGTTCACATTTGTCATTAACTTAGGTGCGATTCTTTCCCTTTAACTTGAAAAGCATTATTCCAAAATAAAATATCAATGTGTCTAAAATATCCCATTAGCAGTAATTGGTCAAATATCAAATTAAATACATTTTTGAGAAAATGTATCCAAATACAAATTTCACTTATAATTATAATTATACGTTCAGATTTTTGCAAGCCCACACTTAGGCGATATTATTTTGGATCATGAAATATTGTCTATCACCTTGAACAACTCTTCCTCCACAGTGTCTCTGACCAGGTCAGCTCCCAGCCTTCTCGCCCTGCAGTTCAGATTGTCTGTGGCGATAGCATAGGGAATCTCGGTGGCATCCAGCGCCTTCTCCAGCCGCGTCTTCAGCGCCACCAGTGACTCCGTGTCGGCCAGCAGCTGCTCGATGTGCCGCTGCAGCTCAGACTTCCAGTAGTGGATCTCTTGTAGTCTCTCTCCCAGACGACGCGTTCCCTCGGCCTGTGTCTTAAAAGTGGATGCATCGGTGTCTTGGTACAAAGTTCTGGACTCTCGCTGGAGGCTCGTAGCTTCGTGGCAGTCGGTACCGGCTTGCTGAAGTAAGCTTTGGTAGTTGGAGAACCATTCAGTCGGGGTGTATTTAGCCGAGCGGTACCCTGCTGTGGCTAAGCCCGAGGACGGCTGTGGGGCCGCTACAAGGTGATCTTTCTCCGGGACCCCCTGAGCTACAGCTCTGCTGTCATAGTGAGGCCGTGATACTACAACATCCGAGCACATTTTTTCTAAATAATTCAAATGGCCTGCAAGAAAAAAGACGCGATTTATTTGGACTGATTAAAGCAGATTTAGTCCCAAATAAAAAGTAGCAGCACTAACATTAACAGTCCGGACCAAGCTGTAGGTTTGTTTGTTTGATGTTGCCTAGTTACACATGTTGGCTCAGATGACACGGCTAATCATCAAATGCTAGTATCAGTCAAACAACAAAATAATAGAACTCTGGGACCAATTCAGCGTATACCAGAAGAGAACCATTTTAAATCTCTGTAGTATAGTATACAGAATTTGTTGTTTAGTTGCTAAATATAATATAATATAATATAATATAATATAATATAATATAATATAATAACCTTTTATTGTCATTGTACATTTACAACAAAATTATGGGTGCTCCAGGCTGGGTGCAGGAATAAAGTATAAATAGTAAGACAACAGGAATAAATAACAAACTGGTGAAATATATGCAATATATGCAATCAAGAGGAGTGCTTGGAAGTAGTGCAAAGGATTTGATCTGAGTATAGAGTCATATGAGTGGCCTGAGTGATGAGGATTATTCAGACCATTGCTGCTGTGGTGAGTGGGAAGGGGTGGTATGTGGGGGGACTTTCTGATTCAGGACGGTGGTGAGGAAGCCTTTGATCCAGGAGCAGGTGGTCCAGTTTGGTGTCGAGGATGTCTGGGGTTATGGTGTTGAGCTTGAGCTGTGGTCCACGAAGAGCATCCTTGGCTCTTCCTGTTCTCAAGATGATGATTATTTGTGAAATTATTACGTTAAAACTAGAGATGGACCGATCCGATATTAGGTATCGGTATCGGCCCGATACTGACATAAATTACTGGATCGGATATCGGAGAGAAATAAAAAATGTAATCCGATCCATTAAATATCAAAAAAGCACCTCACAAAACTTGCAACACCGCATAACTCGGCTCATAACCATAGCACCTCGGAGCAGTGTGCTCACGTGAATGAGCGGCTGTGTGTAGCCTCCCTACCAATCCAGCGTTTCATCTCTGAGAAAGCTATCCCAGAGAGAAGTAAAGCAAGTGTGTAAGTTCATCTCTGAATGTTAGTAAAACATTCCCACGTTAAGCTTAACAACCAATATATGGAGTGACTGCCTCTTCTTGCTGCTACTTCAATCATGAAACTGCTTAATGATCAGCTGATCGGCTTTTCTGTCGTGAGTCCGTCTCTCTTCTTTGTTTTTGGCCCACTTCGTGCCAGAAAGAGGAAACCAGCGGCTGAACAACAGCAGCATGTTTAACCTTGATAAGCTGTTGTTAGAATTTATTTAATATTACTTTCTAGACCAGGATCCTTTTCTAGTTGACAGCTGGTAACTGTGCAGGGGCGGATCTAGCAAAGTTTAGCCAGGGGGGCCGATAGGGCATTAACAGGGAAAAGGGGGCACAAAGACATACTTTTCTTTCTTATTCTCATTTAAAATGTCTAGCTTTTAATAAATAATTTTCTGAATCTTACACCCAAAGTTTTAATCTGATGTAAAATGTATAGAAGTCCATTACTGTATATAGTAACTGTTAAGTCTAATATACCCTAGTTAGCTATACTACTTTTTCCTTTGGGAAGATACGATCTGTGCAGTCTGCAATTCTGTAGTAGAAAGATGTTGAATCTATTTAATTATTTCTTGAAAAATAATTTATTTCTGTGCATTTTTTTTCCCACACTGCATCAAATTAAAGTTGATGATGTCGATTAAGCATCATGAGGTGGAGGGTGGGGGGTGGTTCCCTATTTTTTTTTGCTGGGAGTTTTAGAACCCTATTAGTTAGGTTGCTTACTCTTTAAAATACCAGAATAGGAAGGATTGAGTAGTGTAGCAGCCCTTGGCATCAAGAACGACAGAAGAGTCTCTAACGGGTGCAGCCATTTATTTCCTCTCCACACACAGCTCATTGAGCACCGTGAAAACTATAAAATAAGAAAAAATTGATACCCGTACAGTACTTTTTGAACTATAACAATGAGCAATAACAACAATGAGCTTAAGTTAATTCAGGCAAGTTCAAACAAGTAATTCTGAGATATACAGTCACAGATTAAATAAAACAAAAGGGGTTACTTCAAACAGCATCAAGGGGTTACGCAGTTCGGTTAAATAAAATATAACAACAGATCACCTCTCATCACATACCTCAGTCTGCTTGCCAAGGGTGCAAAACTCCGGTAAACACTTAAACACTTCGGCCCGTTTCTCATGGGGTGCTGCTAGCTTGCATGACACACATGTCTAGCTAAAAAATAGCACATGGATGTAAGAAACGGAAGTACAGAATAAAAAGGTTTTCAGATAGCTCACAATACAAACGCAGCAACATACCTTACATTAGAAACACACTTATCATACTTATCAAAGTATTATCGTAACTTACATGGACTTTGTACAACTTATTCCTGCCACGACAGACTGCTCCATACACGTTACGGGGCATGTCTCTGAGCACATCTGTCCTTAGTGTGACTGCGCATACAGTTCATACAACCCCCGCAAGGATGACTTATGGTACAGACCAGCGGTTCATTACAAGTAGGTTTAAGTTTATTAGATTGATCAGTTTTGCTGAACTATGAAATATTTTGGGTGCAGTGTATTTTTTACATACAGGTATAACAGAATAGCTTTAGTGTTGTTGTTTATTTAAACTTGAGTATGAACTTATACAAAATGCAGCAATATATAAAAAAACGGTTTTATTGATTAAAAAACACACACTATCGGATTCATATCGGTATCGGCAGATATCCAAATTTATGATATCGGTATCGGTATCGGACATAAAAAAGTGGTATTGTGCCATCTCTAGTTAAAACATGATGGTTAATTTGGAGAAACAATAAAATGCAAAAGAGGGAACTTTATCCCTCGTGGTACATAGTAGTTCCAAATATTTTTGGAAAAAAAAGGGGGCAAATGATAATTAAATCATTTTCTTGGTAGAGGGAGACTTTTGGCACTTTATTTTAAAACAGCAACTCCAAAGTTTTAGGCAGGTTATATGCAGCACATCTTTAGAAATTCTAAATCTAAATACACAACAAACAAACAAACAAAAAAACTTTCAGTGGCAATTTTGACAAAATCTCCAACACCACTGCTGAAATAAGGCCCCAAACCATGATAGCACATCCAAAAATACACTGATGAGTTGCTTTGTACGCATAGTACATATAAATTCGTGGCTGTGCAACAGGGGCGTTGTTAGGATTTTGAAACATTGAAGACTTAGCCCAGCTCTAAAATCTTTCGATTTTCATCCAACAGTTGACCTGTTATAACAGTACAGACGTTCACTAATATATATGTAAACACAAGGTGTATAATATGACGTATTGCCTCCTGTGGAGGTGTAATTTATCTGCTCATGGACTGCACATGTATCTGGATCTGTTGTTGCCTTGTCTCCTGGATGAGAGCCACCTGCAGTTGTGCAGTAGCTTCTGGCTGCATCTGCCTTTGATGAAAACGCGGACTCAGCATGTCCCCGGCACGCACAATATGAGACATATCAGGATGAAATTCTGGTGAAGGCAGTATTTGGATATACTCCTCATCCAAAAGCTATTGGCCTAATGAAACAGTCCCAGGACAGCAAGAATAGCACAAATACAGATGAAATTATTGACTTTTGTAGATAATTTACAATTTGGGTTTTTTTAAAGTGTCACAGGTATGTGAAAATGTCACATGTAGGGCACATCATTTAAGTTATATCAAATAATACAAATGAAGACAAACATATCAGAAAAAATAGGAGATGAACATTAAATAAATCAAGAACAACCATTTCACAACAATAAAACTAGTGGGGATTACAAACGATTTCAGTAATTGTATATTAAATTGTGCTGCTACTGTCAAACAGAATAATCTAGTACTGGCACTGTTTAACTGTTTTTCTTATTAGAAATTTTTATTTCAACAGTATCTTCTGTTGTGTTGTGATTTTTTCCAGTTTGACCCATCTCTTGCTCACTGTGCTAAAAGGCACAATGCTGTTTTAAGGTCTGCCTTTTCGTGCACACCAAAAATTCATGATTTCCAGAAATTTAAAGAAGAACCAACAAAGAGCAAACAGCAGATCGCCCCGTGCAAGGGCTGCAGGGTGTTAACGTGTTAGAGCAGTTAGCTCGTTAACGCGTTAGCGCCGTGCAGCCCCTCGCACGCGGCGATCCGTGTGCGAGGGGCTAACAGAGATTTACCGTGTTAATGCAGTTATGGTGTTAACGTCATTTTAATGAAATTAACGCTGACAGCACTAATTTCAAGTATAACGTAAATTGTTTTCTGTGCAATACATTTGTATCCCTTGTTTGGACGCTTTTAATGCACAAATATATTTGATACCCAGCTTATCTGTCTTTGAAGCTGTATGATACACATCTATTAGTTAAACTGCAGGAATTTCTTAATGGCATACAGGCCTGGATGACCTCTTATTTCCTGCTTCTAAATTCAGATAAAACCGAGTTCATTGTATTCTAAGGCCTGAAAATAATAGAAACATGGTGTCTAACCAGATACTACCTCTTGCCCAGTGTTGGCTGGGTTGGCTCCAGCACTGATGAGGCAAGCTCAGACATGAGTGGTCATCTGATGGGACTAGTTGGTTAGTGAGGGAAAAGAAAAAAGAAGAAAGAAAACACTGTTAAGCAAAGAATAGTGGAGGGCATTTGTAATAGGATTTATGACAGACGATGGACTTTATCTTTTGTACATTTGCTGCACTCAGTTCCTCTTCCTCTGCTGCCTTGGGTGGATGTCTGCTTATGGGGACTTCAGCTTCTGAATACACACGCCATAAGAAAGTTTTATGCCTTTTTTGCATGAAAATTTCAGTGCATTGGTCTGTTGTGAATGCTATGGGTATGTTATGATTAAAAAATACCTTTCAATTTGTAATATTTGTACTTATGAACTATAACCAGGGCACACAACAGTAGCAGTAGCAGCACAGAGCGTGCAGCAAAAACCACATAGACTGTGGCATCTGAAAAACAGAAGCCAAAACAGAACAGAGTAAAAAAATACATCAATTTCAGGACCAATACCAAATGTTTACCATAATGTGGAAACATAGTTTACCTTTAATAGACTTAACGGGGACATCTGTTGAATTTGGTCCTACGATTTCCAATATAGTCGTAAAATTTTCAGTGGTGGTGTGCTGCAGAAAGACTGCCAGAGGAAAAATACTTAGCTAATTTAGTTTAAGTCCACATAGCAACAGGCCTCTGTGCTTGGTAGCATTCATATGTCAGTTGACCGGTTCACAGTTTTGAATCACACTGAAGCTATTCACTCAATTTACTTCAGATTTATAGCTACTTACTTCTTATAACAAAATATCCAACATATTGTACAACATTGTACTATAACATGGTATATTAAGTCACTGAGATATGCTGTTTGACTGGAGTTAAATAGAAGAGAAGAAGAGAATAGAGGAGAGGAACTGCTGATGTAAAGGTTGATGTAGAAGGACAGGTATTAGTGACTAGAATAAGCAGCCCTTATGATCACCAGCACCAGTTCAAAGACTTCATGCTCAGTTGCAAACAAGACTCTTAGCAATGCTGTGAAAAGCTAAGTATATGGCTTGATTATATAGCTTGTAGAACAAACCTGAGCAGCAAGAACTTGGAAGTAATTGTTTTCTGTATGACTGATGATTGTGGAGCAATATTGGCCCACTCTTCTTTTGCTTCAGTTCATTCAGGTTTGCAGGGATTTATTTATGCACAGCTCTCAGATCCCACCATGACATTTCAATTGGATTAAGGATTAGACTATCTGTTGCAATTACTGGCTTTAATGTGCTGCAAGTTGTGAAATGATAATTTCATGATTTTTAAAACTGTTTTGTTTAAACAACTTTTCTCTATTTAGTTTTTGCATACAGTGTACAGTAGTGGTATGGATAATGATTTGATAAGATGAGCTAAAACAAGGTGTAAGAATATCTCCCCCCAACGCTGCCAGGAGCGGCTCACCAGGTAGAAGCTGTAAGTAAGAAAGTTATCGGCTGTTGAAAACAGTTTGTAATATATATTCAAAATATTCAGAGCTGTGTGAAACCATACACTATACTTTACAAGCTGCTGGCTTGTGGTTTTCAAGCTTATGTTTCCTGCCTATGTGACGAACAAGCAGTTGCAGGGTTTATGACAACAATCCTCCATGATACCCATGAGCCTTGGGGGAGGGGGCGGCTACATGCAGATATCGTGCTAAGAAGTCTGTGAACCTTTTTTTTAGCACATAAACCTAGATAATTTAACAAGCAGATAGGTTCAATATCTGATAAGCTTTGCATGAAAAAAAGGGTTGGCTTTATTATTTGGGCAAGAAGATGTTATCTCTGTGTCAAAGGCAGCAACACATTTTGTTTTTGGCACTTCTATTTTAGCAGAAGTTTGTTTCGTGTGAATGCTATGCAACTATTTTTCACATGTCAGATAAGAGAACATAGAAATGGTGCTAGTATAGCTGTAAATATGTTGTTTTATTCATATTTTACATCTTATGCCTGTTATGCCTGCTTATCTAGCAGATAGATATTTTAACAAAGGCAAAATAGCCACAGATTACAGTTCTATAGAAGTTTGATTAGTTTAACTAATCAAAGAAAGAGATCAATAACTAGTCAGGAAACCAACAGGGCCCAACATTTCTTGCTCTGTGTAGTATTGTTTTGTCACTATTCTGTGCACCTATTCTATTCGTAGTGTGAAACCCATTATAATTGTTTTTTTTATTTTCTAATGACATTAGAACTGCCAACAACAGCCCGTGTTTGTACAGAGGGGACCAAAAGGAGGAATTTACAGCTCAATTCACTTTGTCCACATCTACACATGTTCATCTTACCCACTGACAGTTGAATCTTTGTGTAGTTTCCAACTCTCCACTGTGAGTCTGATCCACACCAGTATGTCCCAGCATCGGCTGCTTCCAGCTCTGTGATCCTCACCAAGAAAGAGTTGGAATAAGCATCATCTTGCAATGTGAACCTCCTTTGACTGGTTACGCTTGTGCAATTGTTGCGATGGTCTCCCTTACAGAAAAGCTTCTTGTAATCCCAGTTTTGTGCAGGATAAGGACACCGCAGCGTTAGTGGATGTCCTACTGTGCCATTTATTTTAATTGAGTTGAGACAGCACCACTCTGTCAGATTGAAAGACAAAAGATATTCAATACTCAAAAAATATTAAACTTTCTTGGAGAATGTTTGACAGAAACCAGTGCCATCTTAGGGCTGATGTAATGAGGTATAACTAAGACCTCTCACCTTGGACTTCCAGCTCAACATAAGTGAAAATGTCCAGTTTAGAGTTTCTGTGGACACCACAGAGGTATGACCCTGAATCATTTTGAGTCAAATTGTTAATGTTCACTGTGAATGTTCCTGACACTTTGTCATCATCAAGTGTGAATCGTCCATTTGATTTGGTGTCAGAGGTGATCAGTGCCTGCTGCAGACATGTGGAGGGCCGTGTTCCTCTGCAGATGTACTTCAGGCTGTTCTGGTACTGAGACTCATACGGACAACTAATGGACTCAGAGTATCCCTCATAACTTTGGATTTTGGTCACAGTGTCACAGCAGCTGTCTGTCGAGAAAGTAAAGAATATCAGAAGATGTGCTACTGCTACAGAATAGCTAGAAGAGACAGGTTTGTATTTTCACGTCATTCAGACTCTTTTTACATATAGGTATGCTCTCAGCCATCACCCTTTCTATCCTGAATTTACAGTTTTCAGACTTTAAATTCTTAAATCATTTTCAGTGCAATCACATTATAAAACTTTGTAAGATGTTTTATAAAGTTGCATTTTTTTCCCAACAGCTACTATGCTTCTATGACAGTTTAAATTTATTTGTATTTGTAAATGTATTTGTATGTATATGTCGTGTAGGTGTATTTACAGTGTTGTTACTGTTCTTCAGAGGTGGTAAAAGTAAAGAGTGTCAACTAGTGTTGAAAAATACTCCAGTAAAAGTTGAAGTGCAGATTCAACTTATTTAAGTGCACCTTATTGTACTTAAGTACAGCTACTTCCCACCTCTGCTCTTCTGTACACATTGACATTTGACCCCCCCCCCTCCCAATGATGTCAACGGTCACATTTCTATTTAAGACTTCTTTATCTACTAATACTATTATCCTGAAACTGTTGTCATTACCTTCAACTTCACTCATTATGAATTGTATTCACATTCAATGTACAATTAAAGTTTGTCAAGCCTTTATTTACCTCGGACTAATTCCAGCTTGACTTCAGTGTAGATATCGCTTCCAGTTCTGGTCACCCCACACCAGTATTTCCCAGCATCCTCCGAATGAAGATCAGAGATGGTTGCTGTGAAGATTCGTGTGGTTTTGTCATCATGGATCCCGTATTTGTTTATCACTGGATTTGATGTTGTAATAAGAACATCATAACTGCCACAGTCATTCTTGCACAGGTACTTTTCATATGATTCATAACCCTCATCATAGGAGCAGAAAACTTTAACCATACTCCCCAAATATCCAGTCACATGGATCACCTCCACTGCGGTGGTCACACATCTCAGAACAACTGTAGAAATAATGTGAAAACATTATGCTTTGTCAGCTTTCATACGAGTAATGTAAGTGCTTTTTTATAAGAAATAAACAAACCCAACAGAGTGTGTGGCGGAGTGTGCTCCATAATTCTAAAACAGATAAATGTACTACTTAATCTACACCTGCCTTTAATCTTTGTATGTTCACTTATCTAGTCATTTAAACAACTTACTGCAGAGGGTAAACAGCAGGTTATGAAGGCTCCACATCTTTCCTTTGGCTCATCTAAATAGAATTATGAGCACACAGTGGTCATTTCAGGCAGAACTAGACTGTCAGCACATAGGGGATGGAACATTTTAGATGGCCCTTCCTTTAAAGGCGTTTCAATTATTTGTCTAATAGCTGACATATGCCATCTAGTGGTGAAAGTATTTAGAAGTATTACATAAACAGCACAATGAAAAATTCACAAAAATTATTTAAGTATATTTTGGAAGCTATACTTAAAGAATTGAAAATCCAACACCTTCAGTACAGAAAAATGACCCATTTGAGGTTTATAATTTCTTTTTATTATTACTCATACCGAATTTCCCAGAGGAACCCACCCGAGGGATTAATAAAGTTTTATCTTATCTTATCATGTATTAATACGAAAGCAATATTAATCTGCTAATTGTGCTTTGGAAATGTTTTAATAATTGATCACCATATTTGTTTATTCTCCCTTACAGAAGCCTGTTTAAAGCAGGAGGACTATATTAGATTGAAAGAACAGCCATGAGTCGCACTAATTTTCAGAATCGTTGAAGCACAGGGCTGGGGAGGTGGTGTGAAAATTTTAAAATAAACTACAAACACCTGGTGAGGGTATTTTTTGAATGGGTTTAATCACACGTTGCAACATGGAGATTGCACTCTGGTCAAATGCCAAAGTGGTCTCTGAAAATGGATGCCACACTGATCTCTTATGTACAACACACAGAAAAAGATATTCCACAACTCTTACATGTTGCCATCACATTATCTCACATGCATATACGTTTAGCTCGGTTTATCCTTGAAACCAGGAGAATTACGACCATGCTGTCACCTCCCTACCTCACAGAGACGAACACCAGGCACCCAATGCCTATCTATCCAACACCCTGGATGTCTCTGGCCTACTCACACTGTGTGTGGAAACACAGATGTGAAGCTTTCCTATATGTATATAACTATGTGACAAGGTGATACTACTATTACTAAGGGATGAAAGGCTGACACTTAGCCTTGTACGCTCTAACTGGAAACTCAAAAACCAGCTTTATGTTTAGAATCTATCATTCTCGTGGCTTTTACTTAAATGTTCTATCTGAATAGTTATTTTTTTATCTGATTTTGTGTGGACGTCAAGTAAATGCATCACTTTGTAAAACTCTGGATACTGTGGCTCCTCTACACATCTTCAAAGCTTCAAAACAGAAGACTCTCTGGTGTTTAATGCCTAAAATGTTAGCAAAAAGTTTAGCACTATGGCTAGTGTGAAATATCTGCTACGTAATTTTTTATATTTTACAGTTACATGCTGTGACATGCTTTCTGCTACAGTCATTTCACAATTTCACAGAAAGATTCTAAATCATCTTTTGTCCAATTGAAAAATTTAATTTTCTTTCTTTTCTTTTTTCCCCCCGCCTGTCCCGTTTGGAGCTCCTCTCTGCCTATGCTCCAGGAAAAACCACGAGGTCTAGCTCAAAACTAATGCTGTCCATCCCACGGACTAATCTCAAATCCCGTGGTGATAGATCCTTCTCTGTGGCAGGTCCCAGACTTTGGAATAGTCTGGGATCTGCACAAACACTTGAGCAATTTAAATCATTACTAAAGACACATTTCTATGCCCTGGCTTTTAACACACTATGACCCAAGCATTTTGGTCTTATTTGAATTAGTTTAGTTATTGTTTTAATTATTTTATTGTCCTATTATTGTTTTTTATTGTTATTATTGTATTACATTGTTGCTTTTTAATGGCATTTTTATATTGTTAAGCACTTTGTGCAGCATCGGCTGTTTGAAAAGTGCTATATAAATAAATTTGACCTTGACCTTGGATCTTTTGCCATCAGAATTATTGTCTAAAGGCCAAGAAAGATGCCCAAAGGATTCACTTTACCAAGTGGACCATCCCGGCCTTGCTATATTGGCCCATTTGATTGACCTTTGTTTTTATTGTTTATTTTATTTTATTTTCAGTTGTTACATAGGGCAGAGGTCCCCAACCTTTTTTGCGCCACGGACCGGTTTATGCTCGACAATATTTTCACGGACCGGCCTTTAAGGTGTCGTGGATAAATACAACAAAATAAAACTAGTACCGGTACCGAAAAAAAGAAGATTTATTCATAACACACGTGAAAAGACCCAGGAAAACCGAGTTAACGATAAAAACGATAACAAAATAACCCTGAAAACCGATAAAAACCCTCAAAACCATACACACCTGAGCCTCAACTCTCGCGGTCCGGTACCAAACGACTCACGGACCGGTACCAGTCCGAGGCCCAGGGGTTGGGGACCGCTGACATAGGGGACAGACATGGGGGAAAGGGAAGGGAGAAAGAAAGAGAGGGAGGGAAAGAAAAACAGCGGGGAAGAGGAACGGTGATAAAGAGCACAAAACAAAAAAGAGGTGGGGGGACAAAAAATATGTGTGTGTATATATATATATATATATATATATATATATATATATATATATATATATATATATATATATATATATATATATATATATCAATCACCTGCTGAGAGAGAAAAAAAAGAAGAGAAAACAAGCAAAAAAGAGAGCAATTTAATAAACAACATCATCATGACAATCTATTTGAATATAACAGTAAATACTTAATATTGAATATTATTGTGCAGCCTGTAAGATCGACAGCGCACAGTGTGCTTTGAGGTAGGAGCCAAAAAGGGTGTAATTTGTATCTGCGAGCACCCGTGTGTACACCTGTGAGCATGAGTGCGCTTGTATTCAAAAGGTTCCTTCATGTAACGATCCGCTAGAGGGTGTGGGGAGCCATAGCCCCGTCCTCCAGAGCATGAAGCAGGTATGGAGGAGATCCAGACATCCAGAGACCCTCAGAGCACAAGAGACCAAGAAAGACCAATGGAGGGGCAACCGTGCTACTCTCCCGGAAAGAGCTGAGGAGAGCCCCAGATGAGGGGTCACCCAGCAGCCGTGGAGCAGAAGCCAGAGGGGGTTGCAGTGTCGTGCACATGAGCTCCAATGGCAGCCTGGTGTGCCAGAGTGGACCGAGCCCCAGGCCCAGAGGCCAAGGGCACCCCACCACCCGAAGGGGCCTGACCGAGCCACAGGCGCCAGGCCCTGACAAGCAGCCACCGGGAGTGAACCAGTGCATACCTGAGCACGCAGCCCCGGATACCAGGAACCACTAATGCACCGATGTCTGAGGGCGTCAGCCACTGGCAGGGGGAGTGGTCAAGGGAAATAGGCCTCCATACCATGGAGGGCCTGAGATGTCCCTAGAGAGGTGGTGTCTAATACCCAACCTGACATATTGACACAGACAAACGGGCACACACAGATACAAACATCCATCTGCCCCGCCATGCAACATATGCAAGTACTCAGCACTCACCCAACGTGGAGACAGACATAAGTAGACACTGTACACACAATCACCCTCCCCAAACGTACTCTATATCCCCGGTCTAGGTACCCTTGCCCCTAGAGGAGGAAACTGCACCCAGACCCAGGAGGTGTCACCCTTTTCCCTGGGGTGGAGACAAGCAGACCGCTCCCGACTCCGCAGCAGCAGGGAGGCCCCACATTTCAGATCCCAATCGGACGTCCAACTCCGATATCTGAGACCATAAGTTTTGGTCTAAGTTGATAAATCCGCTTCCCATTTTGCAATAGGAAGTGATATTGATTCATCTGTTTTAGAAAGCATTCTGTATATTTTGGAAAATAATACAATAAATAATTAAATTTTCTTTCTAAACAACAAATTATGTGGTATATTCGCTCCCTAATACATCTGTAACTTTGGTATACGCCGACCTGTATTTCGTGTTGCACTAACTCACCAGCAGGGGGCTCACTGTGACACTTAAAGTGTGACCTTGAAGGAAGTTGATTATTTTGGCTCTTCTGAAGAAGATTAAAGAATATTAAAGCTCATGATATTGGTCTGCTAACAAACAAACAAACAAACAGAGAAACAAACAAAGAAACAAACAAACAAAGAAACGAACAAAGACTGTTTGACTGTTAAACTAATCATTATTTGCCCACATATCTTGCTTAATTTTGCTTTGCTTATTTATACACTTTATATAATTTATACACTTTACACTCACTCACTTACACTGTTGATAATTTGCATTTATGATTTTCCTGAATTTTATCATAGCAGAGTAGATTTTGAAAGCTTGGACCACAGTTGCAAACTCTATTCATCTTCTATTGGTTTCATGTAAATTTTCATCACAGTAGATTTCTTCTGTTGTGGTCATGTCTTCATAGATGTTACAGGAACTTTGTTGTTTGTAGCTCAACACAGTGGTTTGCTTTCCATAGGTCTGAAGAAGAATAAACACAAAAAACAGAACAGTAAAACATATGTGTTGCAGAGAGATGGGTTGTTAAGTTTTTTTAGTTGCAATATATATATATATATATATATATATATATATATATATATATATATATATATATCACTGATCCACACTACCAGGCTATACAGCAATGACATTGGAATGTCGTTTGGACTGGAGAAGTGTAGTCGGATGGTAACAAAGAGAGGGAAGGTAGTCAGAACTGAGGGGATTGAACTACCAGAAGGCAACATTGCAGACATAGAGGACAGTTACAAGTACCTGGGGATCCCGCAGGCAAATGGGAACCATGAAGAGGCCGCTAGAAAGGCTGCAACCACCAAGTACCTGCAGAGGGTCAGGCAAGTCCTGAGGAGTCAGCTGAATGGTAAGAACAGATCCGGGCCATCAACACGTACGCCCTGCCCGTGATCAGGTACCCTGCTGGGGTAATAGGCTGGCCAAAGGAGGAGATAGAAGCCACTGACATAAAGACAAGAAAGCTCCTTACCATGCATGGAGGGTTTCACCCCAAGTCCAGCACCCTGAGGCTGTACGCTAAGCGGAAGGAAGGGGGCCGGGGACTGGTGAGTGTCAGCACCACAGTCCAGGATGAGACAACGAACATCCAAGAATACATTGGGAAGATGGCCCCAACTGACCGAGTGCTCAGTGAATACCTCAGGCAGCAGAAACCCAAGAAAGAGGAGGGAGACGAGGAACCATCATGGAAGGACAGGCCCCTGCACGGTATGTACCACCGGCAGATAGAGGAGGTGGCTGATATCCAGAAATCCTACCAGTGGCTGGACAAAGCTGGACTGAAAGACAGCACAGAGGCACTAATCATGGCAGCACAAGAACAAGCTCTGAGTACAAGATCCATAGAGGCTGGGGTCTATCACACCAGGCAAGACCCCAGGTGCAGGCTGTGTAAAGATGCCCCAGAGACAATCCAGCACATAACAGCAGGGTGCAAGATGCTAGCAGGCAAGGCATACATGGAACGCCATAACCAAGTGGCCGGCATAGTGTACAGGAACATCTGTGCCGAGTATAACCTGGAAGTCCCGAGGTCAAAATGGGAGATGCCCCCAAGGGTGGTGGAGAATGACCGAGCTAAGATCCTGTGGGACTTCCAGATACAGACGGACAAAATGGTGGTGGCTAACCAACCGGACATAGTGGTGGTAGACAAACAGAAGAAGACGGCCGTAGTGATCGATGTAGCGGTTCCGAATGACAGCAATATCAGGAAGAAGGAACACGAGAAGCTGGAGAAATACCAAGGGCTCAGAGAAGAGCTCGAGAGGATGTGGAGGGTGAAGGTAACGGTGGTCCCCGTGGTAATCGGAGCACTAGGTGCGGTGACTCCCAAGCTAGGCGAGTGGCTCCAGCAGATCCCGGGAATAACATCGGAGATCTCTGTCCAGAAGAGCGCAGTCCTGGGAACAGCTAAGATACTGCGCAGGACCCTCAAGCTCCCAGGCCTCTGGTAGAGGACCCGAGCTTGAAGGATACACCGCCCGCAGGGGCGTGCTGGGTGTTTTTTTCTGTCCAGAATTATTGAACAATAATAATTCATAACAGTGTCATGAAAACTTTTACTGATTAACCTCACAATTAAGGGTAATAAATAGAACAGTACATAAATTCTTTATTCAAGGTTTTTCTAAATACACCCTGTGGGACAATTTCCACAATGAAAGAATACACTATGATACACTGATTCTTCAACACGTCCACTTTGATAGAGAAGTGAAAACAGGCCAAGCGAGCACTTCTCTTTTCACTCTTCTGCTCCAAGTCATCAGATCACACATTTCAAGCTATTTATATCACTAAGTGTTTGATGTGTGAAACATCTGCATAGTTCTCAATCATTTGCATAATAAGCACCCAATACTTTGACAACTCTTCAGACCAACAGTTTCCTCTGTTGTTGATTTGTTTTCTGTTACAAATATGATTTAACCGGTGCCGTAATTAGTGTATAAATTCTTGAATGTAACTATCTATCTATCTTGTCTATCTATCTACATGGTAGTTTGTGTTATAGACACGTCACTCTGTTAAGACGTTGCACTCTCCGCAGCACCCATCACATCATCTGAGCTCCTTGCATTGGATGTAATTCTACTCATGGTGGCATCAGTTTCTGAAAACACACAGCGTTAGATGTGTTTATGCTGTTTTTGTTTTCACATTTGAGCGTAAGGGTTTGTGTCTGTATTTGACTGTAAAAGATACCTTCAACCCTGCAACATCTGTACTTATAAACAATAACTAGGACACATGTCAGTAGCAGCACAGGGAGTAGCATGTAGACAACATAGAGTGCTGCATCTGAAAAACAGAAACCACAACATAACACAGTAAAAGCAAACACTTTCCCAAAAAAAAAACCTGCCCTGGACTTATCATAACTGAACTATGGGCTAACATGAAAGTGTTATTACTTCTTATGTGTACCTTAACTTAATCACTGGAAACAACATACTGGCTAGACGTACATTCATTTACTGCAACCGTGAAGCCATTACCAGAATCACAGCCAAAACCAAGTGTACAGCATGAAAACACCATAACTTATAGTATGGAAATGTACTTGTCACAACACTCAGAAAAAGTTAACACTATCAGACACTTATATATACATACATATATATGTATATAATAACTTTGACAGGGATGCAAAGAACTCTTGGTGCTCTGAGCAACTTTATTTTATGACATTATTTTTTACAAATTTGCAGGTGCCCATCATCTATAGCTTGTTAGTTCAAAAAGTTGAAAAACTATCATTTTTTAAACTGTTTTTGTTTTCCCTTTTTTCCCCTAAAGGTGAACACTTACAACACAGTTTAACCTGAAGTGTGAGGCAACAAGGTTTTGGTGATGAAGTATGAACAGTGTGAACACTGTGCTGATAGTTTGGTTATTATTTGTTCACACAACGGAGCTTGAACAAGCACACCGCATCACACAAATCTACTCTTTGTATTATCATATTGTATACAAAAGTGTTCAGCATACCTGACTGCTCAATCTTGATGTAATTTCCAACTCTCCACAGTGAGTCTGACCCACACCAGTATATCCCAGTATCAGCTGCTTTCAGCTCTGTGATCCTCACCTAGAAAGAGTTGATGGGAGCATCATCTTGCAATGTGAGCGCTTCACCGAAGCACTTCAACCTTACGGTACCATCTAAATGCAAAACTTGCTGCAGCGAGCACAGAAACTGTGGGAGCTGTTAGTGCTAGCAGTTTGAGTACCAACAAATGTGTCAGCAGCCCAAACTTGATAAAATGACTGGCTTCAGGACCAAAATGGATTGCTCTGGACCAGTGGTAGACGATAGCGCGTTAGAAAATGGGCTACAGTTAGCGTCAGATGATTCAACTTTCCAACTGCTATGCTGAAAGCTTATTTCAAGTAAAATTCATTTTCAATTTATGAAACCGAAAAGCAAGCAAAATTAGATGCATTACAGCCCTGCTAATATGGAGGCGCTACACCAGGAGCAAACAAGACTGGGGCAACAGAAAGAGCCACTCATACAGAATGTTTCCATACAGTGGAATTCAACACTGGATATGGTTTCTCATCTACTAATGAATCAAGAGGCTGTTTTTGCTCCTTTAGACAAATAAAATTCACCTAGCAAGCTAGCCCTTTTAACTCCATCAGAGCTGGTAAAACTCCAACAGCTGGCGATTGTCCTTGATCCATGCAGGTAAATAAAACTATTTTTTAACTTATTGCTACTGTTTCTTCAAAAAGCTCTATAGTTGACAGTTATTGTTTAGATTAATAATTACTTTCTTGAACTGCTTCAGACCATGGAGGTCCATGATGACTCAAATTACATGGTGAAGTTTAAGACTGCCTTCACAAAGGACCTACGTGTAGCTACACTCAACCATCAGTGGCTCCAGATAACTACTGTGCTTGACCCACGCTTTAAGGATTTAAAGTGTCTTGCAAGTGGAGAGCAAGAAGAGGTTTGGACCAGCCTTGAGGCCCTGCTGCAGGAACAGTGTAAAGATGCCACCACAAAGGAGCCAGCAAAGACAAAGAGCCTCATTCTCTTCATTGTCTTCAGACTCTGATTCAGATGAGGAAGTCCTGTGTAACAGGGCCCTGAGTTTGTACAGAGCAGAATCCACCATCAGCGAGACAGACTGCCCGCTGCAGTGGTGGTCCAGTCGAACAGGGATCCACCATCAGCTGTCTGTCCTGGCCTGCAAGTATTTGATTCGTCCTTCCACTTCTGTCCCATGTGAGAGACTGTTCTCACTTGCACGTCACATAGTAACAAAAAAGAGAGCTGCCTTGAGCTCTGAAAATGTGAACATGCTAGTTTGCCTAAGTAACTGAGTAGCTGAAAGAGACAGACAGTAAAAAAGCATGGAGGTATTGTCACTCCAATGGGGTTTTTACATTTTGCACTAAAATCTTCGATGTACTGTACAAAATAATTTTGACTAAGGTTACTCACAGTTTAAAGGTGAAGCTGGCCAAATAATCTTTTCTGTTTCTGCCTTATTTTTTTAAGAAGAAAAACTGCAATTTACGTTGAAAGTTTTATTATTATTATTTAAAGATAATACCATTTTGAAAATGTACTTAAACTACTTAAGATAACACTTTATTTTTAAGTCTGCCCAATTTTGGCCAGGGATATTATTTTTCTTCTTCTCTGTTTTGCATTGAAATGCAGTTTAAATCCTTTTCCCCCATAAACTGGAAGTGCTTGAGTTTACAATATTCATGTCCATTATTTGATTCTGTCACCCACTAAAACCCTTTTAAATAAAAAAAAGACATTTGTGCTTTGGGGCAAATTTTCTTGTGCGATTGAATGACTGCAATTAATCAAGATGAATTACTTACAAAGCCTCATTAATTTCTTTAATTGAGTCCCATCCCTAATATATCCGTTCGTTAAGTCTGACGTCACTAGCCGAGTCTGGGCCTAAACTCCACTGCAGGTCCATATATCAAACGATCACTATGGCATTACTGAGAGTTGAAAAACTGTCTAAGGTCTTTCATCTTTAATAAAATGATCAGCGTTCTGCTCTACCAGGTGTAACAATTGAGTTTAACATCCAGGCATCCATGAAAACAGAATTTATGACATTTAACGGAGTTAGAAGTTAGCAGGAAGTTAGCTCGCTAGCTTCTATCTAAATACAATATAGCATGTCCTGACTGCGGGGTTTTGGAAACAAATTAAAACGTACACCTCTGTTATCACCTCCAACATAAATGAAGACAGAAAACTAAACAGCAGTGACGTTTGTAGGGTTACTGAAGTTTGGCTAGCTGGTATATAATGATGTGCTACGTGACCGCTAGCGACACAGCTATGTTAGCATAATGTAAACAAGCTAACTTTTTTTCCACTGGATAAAAGTTAACGTGAGTGTTCTCGGTGGTCAGGAACAAATGTAATCGCATGGCAGGATGCTGTAAAAGGACCAAACTTCAGCCAGGAGAACACCTGAGATAATCCATCCACGATACGAGGTTAGTCATTTATATACTGCTGCATGGGCTGGGCTGTAGTTACATCCTAAGGTTTTAAAAACTGAGCTTAAATAAATGATTAGCGGTAATAAAAGCCAAGGGAGGTCAACAGGGATCACTGACTGTTTTAGGAGCTTTTTGAGATCAAATAGAAGAAAATACAAAACATTAAACATGTTAACAACACAAAAGCCATATTAAACGCAGACTACTTTAGGCCCGGAAGTAGGATTCGTCATGTCATCACTTAACGACCGGATTGGGAGCCGTGTTTTTTTTTTTTTTTCTTTCTCTCACCCTCTCTCTCGCACTTTTTTCCGCTACACTCGAGCCTTGTGCTTTGCGCTCGAGTGCATTCATACAAGCACTTTTTTCTATGTTTGTTTTTTAGGTAAGTGCACCAGAGAGCAACTTAGGGTTAATATCTTGCCTAAGAATATTTGGCATGCAGACTAGGGCAACCAGGGATTGAGGCACACCAAACATTCGATTACTAGATGACCTGATCTACTTTCTGAGCTACAGACTACACAGTATTTTATTTTAAAATGAATTTTCTTTTAAATAAAATAAGTCAATCTGATGAATTTTCAAAGCATTCCTTTAATTTTTAAACATCCCAAAACTTGTTCACAGTTTTGTTCATTTAATAAGAGAAACAAAGGTACTAAGTGTGGACAGTGACTGTTTTTTCTTTTGTTAACAACCGGTGACAGGTCGTTAAGAAAATAAGCATACATCTGGAAAGTCAAAAATGGTTATCCTGGAAAATACAAACTTTAAACAATTTATGTTGTACATGTTCTTATTAAAATATTTATAACTTATTTGACACACTCCATCCTCTGTTATATTATAGGTATACAAAACAGTCACAGTATAAACAACAGTCTAAAACAGTAAATTAAAAAGCAGGTTTTGCAATTAACATACATGAAGTCCATTTCAGTCCATTTCAAATTAATAATGAGTGATACAATCTGAAGTCTTGTCCAATATATTTATGCACCATAACTACTGTATTCACAGTTACACTAACACATCACAGCATCACTGATGAAAAACACATCTGATCAGTTGCTTTGTAAAAGTACATTTTTGAACTCTTAAGTAAACAACATTACCATACGTATACTCCAGTCAGTAAAAAGCACTGATTTTGGGAAAAAAACAAACCAACCAACCAACCAACCAACCAAAAACTGACATATTGTGACCATAATTTTTTTTAGCGCTTTACACTCATGTTGATCTTTTACATTTAGGGGTTTCCACAGTTTATATAAAAAGAGCAAATGTTTTTATGAACACTTTAAGCAACTAATGAAAGGAAAGATATGGATCACAGATACAAACTCTTTTATCTTCTGTTGGCTTTTTGAAAATTTTCATTACAGTAGATGTCTTCTGTTGCATTTGCGGTCATGATTTCATAGACGCCTTCCTCTCCACCTCCATCTTTGCAGACTTTTTGCTGTACGTATGTCATCACAACTTCTTGATTTTTATAAATCTAAAGATGAATCAACACACAATAAACAGAACAATTAATGATACATGTTGCAGAAATCTGGGTTGCTATGGAAACATTTTTGAAAAAAATGTTGTCTACACTGGCTCTGTAGCCAAAATAGCCTCATGCTTCCACCGGTGAAACAAGCTGCAGTGTACATATGTGCCTGTCCAGACTCATAACACACTATGAAACTTTAAGAAAATACAACTACATGGGATAAATGCAATTTGTTTAGAAGACTGGGAGAACAAAACAACAATATTAAAAATAGAGTTGTTGCAAAGAAACAGATTCTAAAACATGAATACTTACATTATCAGCACCACATGAATTCTATATCTTTGGTTGTTTAAGTCCAGCCAATAGATGAATTTAGTCACCCCACAAGCTGCACAGATCTGGGTTATGATGGACATATGTTGGAAAAGTGTTTTTTCTACGCTAACACTATAGGCCAGGGGTGTCAAACTCAAATACACAGTGGGCCAAAATTCAAAACTGGAACAAAGTCGCGGGCTAACATTAATGTTATTGAAAAAAAAAAATCTTCCTCTAGATATAGAATGAATCTTTTATTATGGACTCAAACAAGTTTTGCTGAAAAACTGAATATGGAACAAGCAAAGCTTAATACTAAACAATATATATATATTAGCTGTATAATACCAGTAGGCCAGCTCTAATAGTAATTTGGTATGGCTTCGCGGGCCATACCAAATTAAGGATAATGAATGTAATGGCACATAATATAGTACGTTTTTTAAGAGCCACTCTGAAGTGCCCCAGTGTAATACACTTATTTATCACCAGTCAAAGCCACATTAAAAACAGGCCAAGGAAGCACTTCTCTTTTGTTGTGTGAATTAGCTGCATATTTCTCAGTTACTTGGTTAATTAGCACCCAGCCATGAAAGCTTGGAGAAATGTTGATTTATACAATCACCTAAGCTGTGACAAATTGCAACAGTTTGTTCTGCTGCGGAGTTACAGGATATAACATATTTTTTTCTGCTAGTCATTTGTGTTAGATGGTGGCATAAGTGGAGATATCAACTGAATTTCAGGAGCGGGACCACACCTCATTCACGCCCTTTCTGACCTCGGGCTATATATGCCCCCTTTCACCAATACCTGCTGTTCTCATTTTCATGCGAGTACCCCACATCGTCAGAGAACATCATGAACATTCTAAGAGCTTGAATCCTATAAACCCATTTTGCTGGTCATCATGGATTTCCTGTTGCTCAGCCTGTCAGACCAAGACCTCAGTCCTTGTCCATCTGATATTCCCCAGGCAGCCCGGGAATTGCAATCTAAACATCCTAGTGGAGCTACCACAGAGAGCTTAATTACCAGCCATCAGATCCGCCATATCCATTCCTCAGAACTCCACTCGATTCCACAATACAGCAGCTCTGGTCACTCTCCATCTCCACAAAACTAGGACCTCCAAACCACTACTAGAGGAAGATCTATCTCCAGCAAAAGTTCACGGTGTTGCTCCACTCCAGATCGTTCTGAGATGCGTCTCCATCTGCCGCATCTCGCCACCACTTCGCACGCTCCCTCCTCAGCTGCTCCTCCTACTCAGCATGGCACTCAGCTTGGGTTGCCAGTTCTGTGGTCTCCGATCCCTCCTTCGCAACTCGCCTCAGCAAACCCTCTTGTGAACCCTCTTGGCACTGGGTTGCCAGGTTCTCAGCCACTCATACCTCGTTTGCTAAACTCTGCAGCAAACCTCGGCACCAGGTTGCCAGGTTTTCAGCCACCCATCCCTCTTCTGCTAAACTCCGCAGCAAACCTCGGCACCGGGTTGCCAGGTTCTCTCACCTCAGCTCCTTTATACAACACTTCAGCTAACATTCTTACAACCAGGCATCCAACCATACATCCCTCTAACCCAGCAGTTTTTCCTACTTCCGTCAGTGAAGCTTCAAGCAGCCCATGGCCAAACCTTTTAGCCCCTTTTCTTCAAACTAACACTGGTCAGTTTTCGCTGGTCTCAGCAATTCCTCCTCCCAAGCCGACATCACAAGTGCCTTTAAGGTCCTGCCAATTCACCCTGATTTCTGGTGCTTGTTCGGAGTCAAGTGGAGGGATGCTTGCTTTCTCACTGTCAGGCTATTCTTTGGTTGCAAAAGCAGCCCTCAACTCACTCTCCAAAGCTCTATGTTGGATCTTCTCCAACAATCATAAACTGCCACTTTTGGTCCATCTTCTTGATGATTTCCTAGTCATTCCCCCTCCCATGTCACCGCCAACTCGGGGGTTATCCACTCTGTGATCAGTCTTCTCTGTACTCGATGTTCCACTGTCGGAAGAGCAAACAGAGGGACTTTCAACATCCCTGGGGTTCCTCAGTATTACCCTCGACACCAAGCATTTCCAGGCCTCCCTGCCTATCGAAAAACTCATTTGCTTCACTCTTCTCCTCCAAAATTTTCTCCTCATTTCCACATTCCACACGACAACTACACTCTCTTTTGGAACACTTCTTTATCTCTCACTTGCTTTCACTTGCAGTATCTAAACCATCACTCCTTGTTTCCATCATGCTGGATAGCTCTTCCAAAGCCAAACTGCGACTCTGGCAACTTCTGCTTGCTAACTGGAACGACATTACTTTCTTTTACGATGATCAGCTGTCCCACCCTGACAACATTCAGCTCTACATAGATGCCGCCCTTTCTGCCGGTTTTGGGGGTTATTGCGGCGTAAGGTGGTTCCCTTCAGCTTGGCCTCTTGAGTTTCGCCAATATATCCAGGAGCGGTTCCTGCCTTCGTCAGCCATTTTCGAAATTTACCCGGTGGTCATTGCCGCCATACTGTGGGACCACGAGTTGTCAATAAGATCAATCCCCATTCACTCAGACAACCTTGCCATAGTTGACATAATCAACAAAGGCCAAAGCAATTCCCCTTCCATCATGCACTTCATTCGGCTCACGTGGCTATCAGTCACCGACCAGTTCGTAATTAGAGCATAAAACATCCCAGGGCATTTCAATTTCATTGCTGAGTCCCTGTCTTGTCTCTCCCTCCAGACATTCAGAGCCTTGGCCCCTCATGCAGAGTCAGCTTTGACACCAGTTCCTCCATTTTCAGCTACGACATTCGAAATCTAAACCGTAGCATCTAAGAACTCACCAGCCTTTTCTAAGAAGCGATAATAAACAGTGTTGCAGCAAGCACTTTGTCCACCTATTAGACTGCTTGGAACATGTTCCGTTCATTCCACAGTCACTTCAATCTTCCCGTCTTGTCATTTGTCACTATGTCCGGCTTCATATCTTATGCTTTCCGATTTCCGAGCATCAAAATTCCCACAATGAAGATGTATCTCGGCGGCATAAATTTCTTCGCCAAAATGCTCACAGTTTCCCCATGCTCAACCATTACGTCATCCCAGATACCATTACACATAAAAGGTCTCCGACGTCATACTCATTCTGCAACCCCACACCCCTAACTTCAGATCTTCTATATCGCTGCATCTCTACGCTCTGGCTGAAGTACGGTGGCTACTTCCTGGCACGCACACTCAAAGCCACTTTCCTGCTTGCCTTCTTCGGCTTCTTGCCCTTTTCCAAATTTACCTGCTCATCGTCGAAATTTCAACCAGATCTTCACTCGTATTTAAGCAACTTCCACCCAGTTTCTGAAGACTGTCTCATCTTCTTCCTCGAACGAAGCAAAACCACCCATCGGGCAGCCCCATTCCAATAGACTACTTCAAAATAAACTCACCTTTAAGCCCCTTTGAATCGCTAACCCAGTACCTCTACCTCAGCAAATCTCAGCACGCCTTACCTTCAGATCCACTGTTCATCACTGAATCCGGCCACATCCAAACAAGATCATGGTTTCTTTCACACTTTCGCCAAGTTCTCTTGTCATCTGGGATTCCTCTCAGTCTCTTCTCTGGGCATTACTTTTGCTTCGGCGCTGCAATTTCTGCTTCCTGCAAGGGAATTCCTGACTACTTAATCCTCCTCCTGGGCCGATGGTCGTCACAAGCCTACCAGTTATGAATTTCAGGAGCGGGACCACACCTCATTCATGCCCCTTCTGGCCTCAAGCTATATATGCCCCCTTCACCAATACCTGCTTTTGTCATTTTCATGCCCCCCCCCCTTTCCTTCTCTTCTTCTTTTCCTTCTTTCACGTCTCGTTAGTACATGGGGATCTTCCTGGCCCGGGAGCCGCTGCCACTCCCCTTCGAGCCCTTCCCCAAACCGCAGCACCAGTTCATAGTCCCTCATCCTTCATCGCTCATCATTACTGACGATGTGGTCTTAGCTAGTGAATATGCATTTAAAGAGGTAATGCAATTAAAAAAGGTTGCATTCACAATTTTTAAAAAAGAAACTCCATTCAAAGAAATGATTCAATTTCCAATTGCATTCTTAGTCATCTCACTGCCCTTGAGTTATTCCACCATTGTAGCCACACTACAGCCTGTGTGAGGCTGTTCATAGCTGTAGCAGGACCTTTATCTGCATTCCGATGTCAAATTGCTATCATTGTCTCAGCATCAAAAATAAAAATGTACACATAATTACAAATTCCAATTGTGCCAAATTCTTTTATATTTTTATATTTTATGCATACAACTCTGTTAATGCTTTACACTTTAGTTTTCTTACTCCACTTTCTGCAGCCCCCATCACTTCCTCTATGTTTTTTTCCTTGGGTGTATTTCTGCTCATGGTGTCATCGGCTTCTGAAAATACATAGTATACATAGTGGTTGTACTTCATTTGCATCTATATTTGCATCTATATTTGAGTGCAAGCATGTCCATGTGTACATGACTGTAAAAGATACCATTAACTCTTGAGCATCTGTTCTTATAAACCGTAACTAGGAGACACATCAGTAGCAGGACAGGAGGTACAGTGTAAACCACATAGAGTGCTGCATCTGAAAAACAGAAACCAAAAGAGAAGACAATAAAAGTAAACACTTTCCAAAACACTTTTATTTTCATGCACATAAGTGGAGAAATGTGGCCTTCCAAGATGTTTTCATGTTCACTTTTCTTTTCGTTAATAGTTATGTTTATTTTAACTTAACACAAACTCACAGATGTTTTAAGATTTCAGTGTGACATAGACTTACTTCATGTGCTGTAACCATGAAACCATAACCATAAACAAAACCAATTGTTAACCTTAAATGTGAAAAGGTACCTTGTTCTCACAACAGTTCTCAGCTGGTGTGCACACTAACAGAAACACATATGCAGTTTATATTTTCTATAATTGCTTTACCTGGGATTTTTCTGGTGTGCTGCAAAAAGACTGTAAGAGAAGAAGATTCTTAGTGTTGTTACCACATTCATTTCAAGTCAGACTTTGTTTTTTCTATTTTTTTTTTTACACAATGTCTAGTAAAAGAAAACATTTCATCAGATATGACTTACTGATTAAAAAGTGAAAATATGGAACTCAACCCTTAAGTTTTTAACTTTTCTTTTGCTTCCAAAACTTTCACTTTAAATTAGTAAAAAAAAAAATGTTTTAAAAAAGAATGTATTACATTTGTTTTGTTTAAATTATTTTCTGTCTTTAATATGTTGTTAGTTAAAACAAGGCATAGCATTGTCTGTCCACACCATCACATGCCTCAAACAAAACCTGTTACCCTAAGGGTGCAGGAATTACTGTAACGTTCTCTATATCTTCTCCATAACTTAATCCTATGATCCGACTCCCGAAATCAGAATCCGCAGTCATTGCTGAACATAGTGTTCCTCCACATGTTCAAGAATGAGTGCACATTTTGCTGCCATCAGTGCAAACAGCACTATGAGACGAGAGAGTGGCTGTGTGCAGCCTGTTCCATATTGTCTGGGTAAGGAGGTGTCGGCCATATTGCCCTGCAAACGTTGAATGCAAATCAGTAAAAGACTGCCTACAGTTTCTAAATGTTGACAACATGAGGTAGTATGCTCTTTTTGGGATCTCTCTGACATAATATGAAACTTGGTCTTCAATTTTGAGATGGTCCTAGGGCTTACTCCAGATAATGCTGCAACTTGGTAAATAGAGTGATTCTTCTATAGCCCTTTTCTAAACACATATTCACACTCCAGTACATGCATCGGCGAGCAATTTGGGGTTCAGTATCTTGCCCAAGGATATTTGGCATGCAGCCATAGATCAGCCAAAGATCGAACCTGAGCTACAGCCAGGAGGTAGAGCAGGTTGGTTTTGCAGAACACCAGCTTGAAGTTGCCCTGTGGCACAGGCCCTATCCAGATCAGACAAACATGGTACTAATGACTGCTGTTGCAGGGTCTATGCTCACAGGTGCTGCCAATCAGGCAAGAAGTAATCAGTGACGTGGTTATCAGCACTTGGGGTAACAGACAAGAGTCAAAACAAAACGTGAGTCAGTAGCAGAATAAGCTGATTGGTATTGGCAGAGAAGATTTGGCAATTTTTCCATTGACACAAACCACATACTCAAGCCTGCTGCTCAACTCACATTTGCATTTTTCTTACAAATGTGGCCCAATATGGGAAATAAACAGGCTTTCCTACAGTATAAGATTTATTGCCAAGAAACATTGTTAAAACAAAGAGATAATTGACCAAACACAAATGTTCTTACTGTTTGTGTTTAGATTTCATGTTTAAAATGTCCTTTTAAGAAGTTATTTTCCTGATATTGTAGCAGAGACTAGTGTTGATGCCAAGATTACATGTCATCATGCAGTGATGTCTACACAATGATATTACCCTTAAAAGTTTACCCAAAATGGACTTTTTTTTTCTCAGAAGTTTTCTTTATTTAATGTTTTACCTGAAGCAGGTAAAACACTCAAGGTACAAATACTTGACATATACTTTGTATGACATAGACATTAAATTGGTAGAATTTTATTATTGATATTTTCTTATATTGAAATTATGTATATTGATATATATTCCATATTCCCGTGATATTAATGCTCAGGTCGTCATTAAAAAGCATGTTCTAAAAATAAATTCTGGCTTGAGTTTGTGGCACAGAGAGTTTAAAAAAATCAATTTCTACTCAAAAAATATTAATTTGGCTGTTATGAGAGTTTAAAATTGGAAAAAGACAAATTAAAAAGTATGAAAAATGCAACCCTGTTATTTACATCAGCGGCTTTTTAGTCTGAAAACTTTTATAGTATGAAGACAAAATTTTTAAGGACTTAATTAAATATGCAAAGTGCTCAGATTTCAACAAAATCTTAATGGGATAAGCCATATATGGGTTTGTTATGACTAAGTTTTATTACAAATGCAAATATTGACTGTACAGTGTACGTTAGAATATGACTGCCAGAGAGACAAAAATGTATTGTGGTCTCAGACCACCTGTGGTAAGTGAGGCTCTCGGTAGTTCTATTTCTTGTGCCGCTATTTTTTGTGCTGAGTGTGAACATCATATTGAGAGTTTTAGTTTTACTTATTCACTCTTCAGACAACTGAACCAACATAAAACGAACACATGGCTTAAAAGCTGTACATTGTATTATCTTACACAAAAGTGTCCAGCATACCTGACAGCTCAATCTTGGTGTAGTTTCCAACTCTCCACTGTGAGTCTGACCCACACCAGTATGTCCCAGCATCAGCTGCTTCCAGTTCTGTGATCCTCACTGTGAAAGAGCTGGAAGCAGCATCATCTTGCAGTGTGAACCTGCTTCGACTCGTCACCATGTCTGTGCATTTGTTGCGGTGGTCTCCCTTACATAGGAACTTCCTGTTATCCCAGTGTTGTGGAGGATAAGGACACTGCAGAGTTAGTGGATATCCTGCAGTACCATTCATTTTAGTTGAGTTGACACAGCACCACTCTGTCAGATTGAAAGAGAAACATTATTTTCGAATAATCAAATATTTAAGTTTCTTAGAGACTATTTGACAGCAAATAATGTCTTCTTGGTGCTGGTGTAAAGAGCTATTACTGTGATTTTTTTTACCTTCAACTTCCAGCTCAACAGCAGAGAAAACATCCAGCTCAGAGTTTCTTTGAACACCACAGAGGTATGACCCTGAATCATTATGAGTCAAACTGTTAATGGTCACTGTGAATGTTCCTAACATTTTGTCATCATCAAGTCTGAATCGCCCATTTTGTTTGGTGTCAGAGGTGATCAGTGCCTGCTGCAGACATGTGGAGGGCCGGTTTCCTCTGCAGATGTACTTCAGGCTGTTCTGATACTGAGACTCATACGGACAACTGACAGACTCAGAGTATCCCTCATAACTTTGAACTTTGGTCACAGTGTCACAGCATCTGTCTGTCAAGAAGGTAAACAATAAACAACACCAGAAGATATGTTACAGCCACAAAACTATTACATATAAGACTTAAGTGTTTTTTCCAAGTTAAAGTGCAGTTTTACAGAAGGTCAATTTTGCAGCAAAAAATACAGATAGCCCTGCACTCACATACCACTGTTTAAAGAATAAATTTATTGTCACACATAATGTAGACAGTTACGACATGTAGTGAAATGCCGGACCATTAAAGTACACTACACTGTTGTGTCTGTATATCCGTATATTTAAAGAAATGCAAACTTCTATTAACCTGAAACTGAAGTCCTTACCTTTAACTTTATTTGTTATGGTATCTTCTCACTATCAATCTATAATTGACTTTTGCAAAGCCACTTTTTTTTTTTTTTTTTTACCTTGTACTAATTTCAGCTTGACTTCAGTGTAGATGTCTTTTCCAGTTATCGTCACCCCACACCAGTATTTTCCAGCATCCGTAGATTGAAGATCAAAGATAGTTGTTGTGAAGATTCGTGCACTGTTGTCATCATAAATTGAGTATTTGGTTTTTCTTGCTTGTGATGTTGTAATGAGAACATCACTGCTGCCACAGTCGTCCTTACATAGGTACTTCTCATGAGATACATAACTCTGATCATAGGAGCAAGAGACATTAACCTCTCTCCCCACATATCCAGTCACATGGATCATCCCCACTGCACTGGTCACACATCTCAGAGAAACTAAGAAGACAAAATATAATGTGAAAAGATCATGTTTTACTTTGTCAGGTCAGCTTTCTTACTAGCAAATTTAGTGCTGTATAAAGAAATTATAAGACGAATGCAGGACGTTACTTACTGTTGCTTAATACTAAAACATACATTTATTTGTTAGTATACAGCTGACTTTAATCTTTATCTGTTTACTTATTCAAATTACTTACTGCAGAAGATGAACAGCAGATTTTGAATGCTCCACATCTTTGCTCATCGAAATAGAAACGTAACAGGAAATATTGTCAGTACTGAAAAGCTTGTGCAGACACTAGGGTCATTTCATGTCATAGCAATATGAGGGGAGGGGTGGAGCTAGACTATCAGGACATCAACATTCTTAGATGGAAGTTCATATAACGGTATTTTAATAGTTTGTAAAATAGCTGACATGTGACATCTAGTGGTGAAAGAAGTGTTATGCGGTGTATAAATGAAAAGCCTTGAATCAAAAGAGTTAAATAATAGTATTTAACTATATTTAGTAGGGGTGGGGGAAAATTTTATACAGTATAATATTGTGATATTTTCTGTGGTGATATTATATTGATACAGGGACACCAAATACCGATATATATATATATATATATATATATATATATATATATATATATATATATATATATATATTTTTTTTTTTTTTTTAATTAAAAATTCTCTTGGAATAATGAAAACAAGAGGGCTTATCTCATGCACCTCCTGAAATAATGTTTGGCGAGCAAACAGATTATGTCAGCTCAACCAAAAAGGCATCCAACACACTTGTATTTCCAAACTTACCTCCTAATTCAAAGCAGGCTATTGCTCTGTCACACTAAAATAAAACTAGGCCCTGGATCTCCTTTCATCTGAACGACAAAAAAACTAAAACAAAAACATGTCTGCCTTGTGATTGTACTATTTTTTTTTCCTATTTTGTAATCAATTTCAAGTTGTGGTGGCGAAATAGTTGCCCAGAGTTTGAGAGTGTTGCACACTCAGTGTCCACTTTTTAATACAAGGTGATTGGACAGATCTTCTGACAGAGGCACACAACTAACTTGGACTCATTGCATTGACTTTTAGAGAGATTTTCATTCTAAAAAAAATGAAACAAATACTATAAATCCAGGCATATTGCCAATGTGTTTCCAGCAGATAAAAATTTGTCTTTGTCAGTGTGCACAATTTGAGAAGACTTGACTAACTTGGCTTCCAGCTGGTTGTATTCTGGTCATATTCCCATAGCATAGGGAGGCTTCTCAGGATATCACAAAATGTTAAAAATTAGAATAATATATCATGAGTGAAGTATTGTGATAATATCATTTCGTGGGGTGACACACTTTTTCACTCCTTAATCCACCAGGAGAGTTTTGCATAACTCTTACAAAGAAGCATCAGCTCTCATGGGATCAGGAGGAGACACTGATGAGGGCAGCAATTTGGAACACTCATTAAACTCCATCAGCGGGGATTCTAATCTCCCTTCAGTTCACCTGGAAAATGCCTGATCTCTTGTCAGTAAGAGGGATGAACTGCTGTGCTTCAACAGAATAAACAGGATTTTTTCCAGATCTGCAACCCTGTGTTTCACCTGGCTGGGTGAACACGTCCTTGGTTCATAAATGCTCGACTACTGTGAGCAGGCTGCAATTTGGAGGTTTCAGAAAAAGTGAGGGGAGGTGGAATCTGCTTGTGTCTTCAAGGTTGGCTACAGCACAGTGTTAAAAAAGTTCATGCAATCTTTACTTAGAGAGAATTTTTATTAATTGCAAATCTTTTTATTCACAATGGGAGTTTCCTTCATTTATTGTACTTGGTGTTTAAATTCCATCTGAGGCCTGTGCTAGTGAGGTGTTGCAAAACCTTGTTGAACCCATAACTAAAATGGGGCACAAATGCACACTCTAACTTGAGCTACAGCCCCCCCCCCCCAAATAAATAAATACTTAAAATAAGATAAATCAATCAGACGTGTTCCTTTGATTTTTTTGAGCATTCCTTTAATTATTTTGTTGAAAAGAGAAACAAAGGCACTAAGTGTGGACAGCAACCGTTTTTTTGTTAACATCATGTGACAGGTCTTTAATAAAGTAAGCATACATCTGGAAAGTCAAAAATGGTTATCCTGAAAAATAGAAACTTTAAACAATTTGCTTTCTAAACAACAATTTATGTTGTACATGTTCTTATTAATATATTTATAACTTCTCTGCCACACTCCATCCTCTGTCATATCATAGGTATACAAAACATTGACATTATGAAAAACAGTATAAAATAGTAAATTAAAAAGCAAGTTTTGCAATTAACATACACGAAGACCAGTCCATTTCAAATTAATGAGTGATACAATCTGATGTCTTGTCCAATATATCTATGCACCATAATTACTGTATTCAGAGTTACACTAACACATCACCTGCAGGGGTCAGTGCCACACTCTAAGAACTGACACTGACAGTATAACTTTTGAAGGGGGACAAAAATCTGGTCTCCTCAGAAGAAAATCAAAGCTCATGTCATCATGCTTCAATAGAAAAGACTGGGCTGGTTTGAATAACCGACCGAGTCAGCAGTTTTGCGGATATTTCTGTGTATTTTCTTTTGAAATGTTTTATTTTCTTTTCGAATATCTCGAATATATTGCCATGAGTTTGCTGATTACGGTAAAAACGTATGTTCTAATGAAAAACACATCTGATCAGTATGTTTATTTGCACATCTTAAGTAAACAGCATTACCATACAAACAAACAAACCAACCAACCAACCAACCAAAAACTGACATATTGTGACCAGAAATAGATTTTTTTTCACGTTACACTCATGTTGATCATTTACATTTAGGGGTTTCCACAGTTTATATAAAAAGAGCAAATATTTTTATGAACACTTTAATCAATATTAATGAAAGAAAAGATATGGATCACAGATACAAACTCTTTTATCTTCTGTTGGCTTTATGGAAGTTTCCATTACAGTAGATGTCTTCTGTTGCATTTGCGGTCATGATTTCATAGACGCCTTCCTCTCCACCTCCATCTTTGCAGACCTTTTTGCTGTACGTATGTCATCACAACTTCTTGATTTTTATGAATCTAAAGATGAATCAACACACAATAAACAGAACAATTAATGATACATGTTGCAGAAATCTGGGTTGCTATGGAAACATTTTGAAAAAAATGTTGTCTACACTAGCTCTGTAGCCAAAATAACCTCATGCTTTCACCAGTGAGACAAGTTGCAGTGTACATATGTGCCTGTCCAGACTCCAGACATATGAAAACTGAAGAAAATACAACTACAAGTTATAAATGTCATTTGTTTAGAAGACTGAGAGAACAAAACAACAATATTAAAAATAGAGATGTTGCAAAGAAACAGATTCTAAAACATGAATACTTACATTATCAGCACCACATGAATTCTATATCTTTGGTTGTTTAAGTCCAGCCAATACATGAGCTTAGTCACCCCACAAGCTGCACAGATCTGGGTTATGATGGACATATGTTGGAAAAGTGTTTTTTCTACGCTAACACTATAGGCAGAGTAGCTGCTTTCTGTTGTGTATCTCTGACAGTGAGACTCATTGCAGTATGCATTCATGTCCAGATTTATAATAACCATAATATAGAAACCATTCTGAAGGAATTACAATTAAGGATAATGAATGTAACGGCACATAATATAGTACGTTTTTTAAGAGCCACTCTTAAGTGCCCCAGTGTAATACACTTATTTATCACCAGTCAAAGCCACATTAAAAACAGGCCAAGGGAGCACTTCTCTTTTGTTGTGTGAATTAGCTGCATGGTTCTCAATCACTAGGTTAATTAGCACCCAGCCATGAAAGCTCAGAGAAACCTTGATTTATACAATCAACTAAGCTGTGACAAATTGCAACAGTTTGTTCTGCTGCTGAGTTACAGCATATAACATATTTTTTTCTGTTAGTCATTTGTGTTAGATGGTGGCATAATATGCGCATAATATAAAAGACGTAAAGCAAATAAAAAAAATTGAGAAAAAAAAAGAAACTCCATTCAAAGAAATGATTCAATTTCCAATTGCATTCTTAGTCATCTCACTGCCCTTGAGTTATTCCACCATTGTAGCCACACTACAGCCTGTGTGAGGCTGTTCATAGCTGTAGCAGGACCTTTATCTGCGTTCCCACATCAAGTTGCTATCATTGTCTCAGCATCAAAAATAAAAATGTACACATAATTACAAATTCCAATTGTGCCAAATTCTTTTATATTTTTATATTTTATGCATACAACTCTGTTAATGCTTTACACTTTAGTTTTCTTACTCCACTTTCTGCAGCCCCCATCACTTCCTCTATGTTTTTTTCCTTGGGTGTATTTCTGCTCATGGTGTCATCGGCTTCTGAAAATACATAGTATACATAGTGGTTGTACTTCATTTGCATCTATATTTGCATCTATATTTGAGTGCAAGCATGTCCATGTGTACATGACTGTAAAAGATACCATTAACTCTTGAGCATCTGTTCTTATAAATCGTAACTAGGAGACACATCAGTAGCAGGACAGGAGGTACAGTGTAAACCACATAGAGTGCTGCATCTGAAAAACAGAAACCAAAAGAGAAGACAATAAAAAGAAACACTTTCCAAAACACTTACCATATTTTTCAGGCTGTAAGGCGCACTTAAAATCCTTTAATTTTCTCAAAAATCGCTTAATAATCTGGTGCGCTTTATGTATGAATTTTAGTTGTGCTTACTGACCTTGAACCAATTTTACGTGGTACACAGCGCTCAAAAATCTGTCAAAAAATGTTGTAGTACGACTTTCGTAAGCTACGAAGCCGCACCACTTGATGGATTGTCTGAACTTTACGGACACCGTAGTTAGGAGCTTCGCAGAGTAATCCGGGACTAAACTCCACTTCAGGTCCAAAAGTCAAACGAACACTGCGGCATCACTGAGAGTCAAAATCTGTCTAAATTCTTTCTTCTGTAATAAAGAAGAAGTAAAGCAGTGTTGCTGCTTTACCGAGAAAGTACAAAAAATGAGTTGAGCAAAGTTTGACTTATCTGACTGTTATAATCCGGTGCGCCTTATGGTCCGAAAAATACGATAATAACTTAAGAGCAGAAATGTGGCCCTTCACTATGCTTTCATGTTCACTTTTCTTTTCGTTAATAGTTATGTGTATTTTAACATAACACAAACCCACAGATGTTTTAACATATCGGTGTGACATAGACTTACTTCATGTGCTGTAACCATGAAACCATAACCATAAACAAAACCAAATGTTAACCTTAAATGTGAAAAGGTACTTGTTCTCACAACATTTCTCAGCTGGCATGCACACTAACAGAAACACATATGCAGTTTATATTTTCTATAATAGCTTTACCTGGGATTTTTCTGGTGTGCTGCAAAAAGACTGTAAGAGAAGAAGATTCTTAGTGTTGTTACCACATTCATTTCAAGTCAGACTTTGTTTTTTCTATTTTTTTAACAGAATGGCTAGTAAAAGATGACATTTCATCAGATACGACTTACTGATTAAAATAATTTCAACAAAACAAATGTTATATATTCTTTTGTATAAAAAGAATGCTTTACTGTCTTTAATATGTGGCTAGTCAAAACAAGTTATAGCATGTGGATTATATTCTCCTCCAATGATGACAGAAGTCTCCACACACCATCACACTGCCTCCATCAAAACTTTTTACCCTAAGGGTGCAGCAATTACTATAATGTTCTCTATATCTTCTCCATAGCTTAACCATATGATCCGAGTCCTGAAAGCGGAATCCGCACTGATTGATGAAGAAGATGTTCCTCCACATGTTAAGGTTCAAGTGCACATTTTGCTGCCACCAGCGCAAACAACACTATGAGACGAGATACTGGCTGTGTGCAGTCTGTTCCATATTGTCTGGGTAAGGAGGCGTTGGCCTTTTCTACTCACCCATTCACACCAGCACTATTTTCTATGATTAAATGCTTTCTATTTAATACCAGCACACATTCACACTCCAATGCATGCATCGGAGAGCAATTTGGGGTTCAGTATCTTGTCCAAGGATATTTGGCATGCAGCCAAGGATCGAACCTGATTTAAGAGAGATTAGATTGCGTTTCTGTCATGTAGTGATTGTGCTTAACTGTATGAAGCTTATTAGACATTATGAAACTGTCATGGTCCTGGGTCTTTTGAGGCAGCGTTTTGTGTTTCTACTTCTTATTATTATGTATTCTGTTTGAGACTTTCTTTTTTTGGTTTTGGTTTCTGTTCTTCCTTGGTTTAGTGTCCAGTCATCCCTGCTTGTGTGTTCCCTCTGCTCTGTCAGTTTCATGTCTCTGAGTTCTGTCAGTGTATGTTTCCTGTTTTACTTTGAAGGCCCTTATTTGGTGTCAGTGTATTTAGTTTGCGTCCTTCCTGTCTCATCATGTCAATTAGGTTCAGCTGTGTCTCCCTCCTTTGTGCAGTTTCCTTGTTTCCCCACGTGTATTTATAGTGTGTGTCCTCTTGTGCTTGTTTCTGGTCCATCTGTGTTGTTTCCCTGAGTTACTCTGTGTCCCTCCATGCTGTTCTCCCTCCTTGTCGTTCTTCGTGTTACCTCTGCTCTCCATACCCTCGTATTGAGGTTTGTTGTTTAGTTCTTAGCTTTCCCAGTTTAGATTATTTCTTAGTTCTCTTTCTCGCGCCCTTGCTTTTGGTTGTATGTCAGTCTCCTTAAATAAAGCTCACTCACATCTCAGCCAGTGCCTGCACTTTGGGTCCTTCATTCATACCTCAACACAGCTTGCCCCACAAACCGTGACAGAAACAGCAAATTTTGCCAAAGTGCTTAACTTTGAGAAGCTTCCTAACAGTCTGCAGTCTATGAACTAACCTCAGCTAACAATGTTAGCTTGGTGGCGAGTACCCTTCATTAATAGTAATAAAAATCACACAGCATAGCACATCGACGGTACTGAAGTTTTGCCCATCCCATTCTTCTTATGTAGTGGTGTTGGAAATGCATTCCCGCCCATGCACTGCTGGCTCTGGGTCCATTGTGTAACTTACACCACCAACATTAACAGGATGCTTAATTTAGAGCCTCTTATTGGGTATTTTGTTTGGGTTTCCAGCAATCCGAATCAGAGAAACTGTATTAATCCCCAATGGAAATTGAGCTTAAATTTTTAAAAAGAAAAGAGGCGTGGGTCGTACTCAAACCCAGGCCGCCTGTTCTCAGCCATGCAATGTATGACTACATGCTTAGCCAACTGAGTTAAACCTACCCCCGACTGCATTTAGTCACCAAATTTGGAGAAGGCATAGAGAGGGGCTAGCCTAACATATGACACAGGAAATGACTGCCGTGTATTCTATTTATTTCAACAAAGTAACTGTATTCTGATTACCATCAATTTAAATGGTAACTGTAATAGAATACAGTTAGATCGTCTTGATGCATTCTCAATCATCCAGGAAAGTAAATCTCCAAAAGTTGATTCTGTTCATCTGGATGTAGCGTTTTCACTTAAATATGCAAAGTGTTCAGATTTGAACGACATTTACATGAAATAAGCCATTTATGGGGTTGTTACAACTAAGTTTTATTACAAATGCGAGGATTGATTGTATAGTGGAAGTTAGAATATGACTGCTTAGAAGGACAAAAATATTTTTGTAGCCTCAGACCACCTGTGGTAAGTGAGGCTCTCAGTAGTTCTAATTTTTGTGCCGCTATTTTTTGTGGTGAATGTAAACATCATATTGACAGTTTTAGTTTTACTGCACTCTTCAGACAACTGAACTGACCTAAAACATGAACCAACATAAAACGAACACATGGCTTAAAAGCTGTACATTGTATTATCTCATACAAAAGTGTCCAGCATACCTGACAGCTCAATCTTGGTGTAGTTTCCAACTCTCCACTGTGAGTCTGACCCACACCAGTATGTCCCAGCATCAGCTGCTTCCAGTTCTGTGATCCTCACTGTGAAAGAGCTGGAAGCAGCATCATCTTGCAGTGTGAACCTGCTTCGACCCGTCACCATGTCTGTGCATTTGTTGCGGTGGTCTCTCTTACATAGGAACTTCCTGTTATCCCAGTGTTGTGGAGGATAAGGACACTGCAGAGTTAGTGGATTTCCTGCAGTACCATTTATTTTAGTTGATTTGTCACAGCACCACTCTGTCAGATTGAAAGAGAAACATTATTTTCGAATAATCAAATATTTAAATTTCTTAGAGACTATTTGACAGCAAATAATGTCTTCTTGGTGCTGGTGTAAAGAGCTATTACTGTGATTTTTTTTACCTTCAACTTCCAGCTCAACAGCAGAGAAAACATCCAGCTCAGAGTTTCTTTGAACACCACAGAGGTATGACCCTGAATCATTTTGAGTCAAACTGTTAATGGTCACTGTGAATGTTCCTAACATTTTGTCATCATCAAGTCTGAATCGTGCCATTTTGTTTGGTGTCAGAGGTGATCAGTGCCTGCTGCAGACATGTGGAGGGCCGGTTTCCTCTGCAGATGTACTTCAGGCTGTTCTGATACTGAGACTCATACGGACAACTGACAGACTCAGAGTATCCCTCATAACTTTGAACTTTGGTCACAGTGTCACAGCATCTGTCTGTCAAGAAGGTAAACAATAAACAACACCAGAAGATATGTTACAGCCACAAAACTATTACATATAAGACTTTAAGTGTTTTTTCCAAGTTAAAGTGCAGTTTTACAGAAGGTCAATTTTGCAGCAAAAATTCCAGATAGTCCTGCACTCACATACCACTGTTTAAAGAAATTAAAATTTTATTTGTCACACACATAATTGTAGACAGTACGACATGTAGTGAAATGCCGGACCATTAAAGTACACTACACTGTTGTGTCTGTATATCCGTATATTTAAAGAAATACAAACTTTTATTAGCCTGAAACTGAAGTCCTTACCTTTAATTTTATTTGTTATGGTATCTTCTCACTATCAATCTATAATTGACTTTTGCAAAGCCACTTTTTTTTTTTTTTTTACCTTGTACTAATTTCAGCTTGACTTCAGTGTAGATGTCTGTTCCAGTTATCGTCACCCCACACCAGTATTTTCCAGCATCCGTAGATTGAAGATCAAAGATAGTTGTTGTGAAGATTCGTGCACTGTTGTCATCATAAATTGAGTATTTGGTTTTTCTTGCTTGTGATGTTGTAATGAGAACATCACTGCTGCCACAGCCGTCCTTACATAGGTACTTCTCATGAGACACATAACTCTGATCATAGGAGCAAGAGACATTAACCTCTCTCCCCACATATCCAGTCACATGGATCATCCCCACTGCACTGGTCACACATCTCAGAGAAACTAAGAAGACAAAATATAATGTGAAAAGATCATGTTTTACTTTGTCAGGTCAGCTTTCTTACTAACTAATTTAGTGCTGTTTAAAGAAATGAGACCAATACAGAGCTTCACTTACTGTTGCTTAATACTAAAACATACATTTATTTGTTAGTATACAGCTGACTTTAATCTTTATCTGTTTACTTATTCAAATTACTTACTGCAGAAGATGAACAGCAGATTTTGAATGCTCCACATCTTTGCTCATCGAAATAGAAACGTAACAGGAAATATTGTCAGTACTGAAAAGCTTGTGCAGACACTAGGGTCATTTCATGTTATAGCAATATGAGGGGAGGGGTGGAGCTAGACTATCAGGACATCAACATTCTTAGATGGAAGTTCATATAACGGTATTTTAATAATTTGTAAAATAGCTGACATATGACATCTAGTGGTGAAAGAAGTGCTATAAATGAAAAGTCTTGAATCAAAAGAGTTAAATAATAGTATTTAATAGGGGTGCAACGATATTCGTATCGATATTGAACCGTTCGATACAGTGCTTTCGGTTCGGTACGCATATGTATCGAACAATACAACATTTGTAATTTATTTTATCAATTTTCCTTCTGACGATGCTGTCTGTGTTGAGCGCTCAGTGAATCTGTGTTCGACTACTCCGCCTAGGCTGCACTGTCGAGCGCAGATCCACTGAGCGCTCAACACAGACAGCATAGTCAGAAGGAAGAGAGCAGGGCAAGCTAGCGAGACAGAAGTTAAGCTCTCCTTGCAACATGGCAAATTAAACCTCATTCAGATCTGGCGTTTGGAATTATTTTGGTTTTCATGTGACGTATGACCCTGAAGGTAAGCGAGTCATGGACTAAAGTAAAACAGTATGTTGGATGTGCCATGCAATGCTCAATTACATTGGTGTGAACTAGTGTGTTAGCACAGTTAGCTCGTTAACGTGTTTGCCGTCTAGCCCCATGCACGGAGCGATCGGCGGTAGCTCGTTAACGGAGATTTGCCGTGTTGTGGCGTTAAGGTCATTTCAACGAGATTAACAGCAGTGAAAATGAGTCTTTGTCAGTGTGCACAATTTGAGGAGACTTGACTAACTTGCTTGCCAGCTGGGTGTATTCTGGTCATCAGAATACAGGGAGAATACAGAACAGGGAGGCTGCTCAGCATATCAGAAAATGTTAAAAATTGGAATAATATATCATGAGTGGAGTATTGTGATAATATCATATCATAGGATGGCACACTTTTTCACTCTTTCATCCACTGGTGAGACCGCATTTCCTCTCCAGCTTATGAGTTATCTGTTTTAAGGTGCACATTTGAGAGTTATACCAGGGAGTCAAGTACTTCTGATTTGAGGCTCTTTTTCACAGCAACTACAGTATCTAGAGTGAAGAGGTAAAAATCTTCCACACTACTCACCTTGCAGAAGACAAAGGGGAGAACCACTTTTCTGCTCTACATAAGACATTTATCACCTGGTCATCCGTTCTCCCCCTCTCTCCCCCTCTCTTTCTGGGTGTTAGATCTTCTGAGATGACATCTGCCCTCACACCCATCCAACATTCAATTATTGACATTTAATCACCTGATGTCCAGAAATATTGTGCAAAAATATGTATGAAAAAAGTTGAGTGTTTATTGGTATCTACCATCATGCAAAATTTGAATGTGATATGTTAAAAAACAAGACATACGGACAAACAAGCAAACATAAAAACAAAAAAGGATTACATATTCACACCCTTTGGTGAACAAAAAAATAAGAGTCAATTATATTCAAATGTTGCAGCACTGAGGAAAATCTGCAATCTTTTTTGTCACAATTAGATACGTTTTATTGATTGACTTTCTATTAAAGTAACATGCTGACAGTTAAGAATTAGTGTAAACACTGTGCTAGGTAATTTTATATATTTTAGGGTCTATGTTTTCAACTAAAGTCATTTTTCAAATTTAATAGAGATATCTATAATGTTTGTCTATACTTATTTATTAAAAAGGGGAACATCCTTTGTCTTTTATCTACATCTTTTTTTTTGTCATCCGGAAGTCAATAAATGTTCATCCCAGAAAATTACTCTTACTAATATACCTACAATTTCTTTGGTATACTCCATCCTCCGTCATTTACGTCATCATTTCATAAAGTTAGTAAATTTAATAACAAGCTTTATAATTAACATATAAGAAACCAACACAATACCAATTATTGGGTGATGCAATCTGAAGTCTACATTTATTTCAAATATTGCACTATAAACACTGTATTCAGTGTTGCACTAACACCAGCAGGAGGCTCACTGTGACACAATATCCAGTAAAAAGGAAGGAAGTTGTTTTAGAGGAAAGGGCTGGATGGGTTTGAATAACTGCATATAACTGCTCAACAAAGAAAACACAGACCAATGAACAGTACATGCTGCAGGGACCTTGATTACTGATGGACACATTTTTGATTTCCCTCCACTATATATCACTGCAGGCAAAGTAGGGTTATTGACTTACAGTTGCAAACCTCTGCCAGTGAGTCAAGTTGGAGTTTCATTCCTCAGTGTTAAAAAGAAAAATGTGCAGATATTTAATAAAAATAGGAGATATAATGAGCATCCAGCTGTGCCACATGCTGAACAAAATTTGCATATTAAACACAACTAACAGCAAATCAAGTTTTCTTGTATCCCATATATTCATAATTAAATGTTTTGTAGGCCCACTACCCTATTAAGACTTAGGACTTCAGTTTTCTTCCACTTCTTGCTGCACCCATCACCTACTCTGAGGTGTTTGACTTGGGGTTAATTTGCTCACAGTGACCTCAGTTGCAGAAAACATACAAAAATACATGTGGTTATTTTAACTTACACATTGTAGTGTAAAGGTCTGTGAGTATATATGATACCTTTAACCCTGGAACATTATAAGTTGTTTATAGAACTTATAAAGAATAAATAACTAACACTCATCAGTAGCAGCACAGAGGGTATTGTGTAAACCACACACAGTGTTGAATCTGAAAAATAGAAACCAAAACAGAAAAAAGTGGACACTTCCTCAAAAAAATGACCATAACAAACTTTCAAGGACATAACAGCAAAACATGTTTTGACATATTGGCTTAAATTTACTTTTACTTAAAGTAACCATAAAGCCATTACTATAACCAAAGCCAAATATTTATTCTAACTTCTATTTTGGAAATATACTTGTTCTCACAACACTTTTGTTACTTTTTGTTTCTCTTACCAACTTTTTTTTAAAACAAAAATGTTTATAGCAGTGGGTTTTCTCTAATAGAATACTCTGTCTCTTGTTGTGGGCTGTGTGGGCCAGAATTCAGGGGATTTTTGCAGGAAAGTAGGGCCAAGACAGCAGGGTCTTTCTCACAATAACCCAACCAGACTATTTGCAGAAGATGATATTACAGATATTCTTAGTCAACTCTCTGCAGTATTATTGTGAACTGGGCAAGCACAGCACACAGTTCCAGCCTGTTCACATTGCTGTTTTCTTAGAGCAACTAGATCTAGCAGCCAAGATGATCTAAATGTGGAGGACATTTTGTTTTTTGCCATTGCTCTAGTGGAAACGGTAACACCTCATAACACGACCCCTGAATAAGGCTCAAGTACCCTGTACTTACGTGCATTTTGCGGGCAACAAGTCAGGTTTTTGCAGGAAACAGTGAAACATTTATGATGTAAAACCAGCCATTAAGACGCAAGTACCCTATACTTGCATGCAGTTTGCAGACAACAAGATTAAAGACTAAAGTGTATTAGAAAACAAAGGCTAGCATAAATACATCTGACCACCACCATGCCAGAGTATATTTAGATGTTGTTTGTGCAGACCAGAGCGAAGCCCAGCACAGAGATGGGGAATTGAAACAAGGGTGAAGGTTGGTTTGACCACAGATGTGAAGAAGTGAAATCAGGGTGAAGGTTGGATTGAGTGCAGAGATGGGGACACATAAATAGGGTAAAAGTCATTATAAAGAAATAGGAGAGGCAGGTTCCTAATCCAGATGTGACCTCGTCTGACCAGTGGAAAGAGGAGTGAGAAGAGGTTGTGACCAGCCTGTCCACGAACGAGGGAACGCCAAGTCTAAACCAAGGCCTCTCTCCAGCAGTTTTGATGAATTATATTGAAGCACAATTCAATATATAATCCGGTGTAATGATAAATTAGGCTCATTCTCTTTCAGGAAGCTGGGTACAGCTAACTGCTTACAAACTATGTTTTTTTGACTGAGGGAAAACTGCTTGAGGCAAATAAATACTTAAAGATTGAATTAAGGCAACATCCCACTTTTGTCTCAGAAGAAAAGAATCCTCAACAAGAGACCCAAATTGTACTTTAAATAATTTTAAGTATCGTAGCTAAGTAAGTACTGCTTAAGTAATTTTCTGCATAATAGACATTTGACTATTCAACTGACTTTTTATATTACCTATAAAATTAATACAGTGATAATAACTTTTCTCCATTTCTTATTGAAAATTATACAATGATATGTACAATCAAACTTTGGAGAGCATAGGCATCATCTGAGCATATAAAATGGAGACAAGCTGAGTTATTTTCACTAAACTTGAATTAAAAAAGAACATGAAACACTACATTACCATACAAAACAATGCTTACACTCAGAACCACCATAGACTTCAGTTTTTTTTTCTTTTCAATTTGAAAAATGTCTTTTAGTTTGCAAATGTCCAAAAACTTCCTCAGACTGTCAGCGTACATTCGTCGTATTGGTTTATATTAGCTTTTAGCTGAGATTCTGAGGTTTCTGTGAATAACACACATGTCGATATTTGCATAAAAGACTTGATGGAGGGTTAAACTGCAGTTCATTATTGGTAGATTTCATAACGTCTACCAATAACAAAAATTATTTTCAAGCTGATAAAGTTTGTATTGAAAACAAAACAAGTAAATTACTGCTATGCATCATACAATATACAGTGGGGCAAAAAAGTATTTAGTCAGCCACCGATTGTGCAAGTTCCCCCACCTAAAATGATGACAGAGGTCAGTAATTTGCACCAGAGGTACACTTCAACTGTGAGAGACAGAATGTGAAAAAAAAATCCATGAATCCACATGGTAGGATTTGTAAAGAATTTATTCGTAAATCAAGGTGGAAAATAAGTATTTGGTCAATAACAAAAATACAACTCAATACTTTGTAACATAACCTTTGTTGGCAATAACAGAGGTCAAACGTTTACTATAGGTCTTTACCAGGTTTGCACACACAGTAGCTGGTATTTTGGCCCATTCCTCCATGCAGATCTTCTCGAGAGCAGTGATGTTTTGGGGCTGTCGCCGAGCAACACGGACTTTCAACTCCCGCCACAGATTTTCTATGGGGTTGAGGTCTGGAGACTGGCTAGGCCACTCCAGGACTTTCAAATGCTTCTTACGGAGCCACTCCTTTGTTGCCCGGGCGGTGTGTTTTGGATCATTGTCATGTTGGAAGACCCAGCCTTGTTTCATCTTCAAAGTTCTCACTGATGGAAGGAGGTTTTGGCTCAAAATCTCACGATACATGGCCCCATTCATTCTGTCCTTAACACGGATCAGTCGTCCTGTCCCCTTGGCAGAAAAACAGCCCCATAGCATGATGTTTCCACCCCCATGCTTCACAGTAGGTATGGTGTTCTTGGGATGCAACTCAGTATTCTTCTTCCTCCAAACACGACGAGTTGAGTTTATACCAAAAAGTTCTACTTTGGTTTCATCTGACCACATGACATTCTCCCAATCCTCTGCTGTATCATCCATGTGCTCTCTGGCAAACTTCAGACGGGCCTGGACATGCACTGGCTTCAGCAGCGGAACACGTCTGGCACTGCGGGATTTGATTCCCTGCCGTTGTAGTGTGTTACTGATGGTGACCTTTGTTACTTTGGTCCCAGCTCTCTGCAGGTCATTCACCAGGTCCCCCCGTGTGGTTCTGGGATCTTTGCTCACCGTTCTCATGATCATTTTGACCCCACGGGATGAGATCTTGCGTGGAGCCCCAGATCGAGGGAGATTATCAGTGGTCTTGTATGTCTTCCATTTTCTGATGATTGCTCCCACAGTTGATTTTTTCACACCAAGCTGCTTGCCTATTGTAGATTCACTCTTCCCAGTCTGGTGCAGGTCTACAATACTTTTCCTGGTGTCCTTCGAAAGCTCTTTGGTCTTGGCCATGGCGGAGTTTGGAGTCTGACTGTTTGAGGCTGTGGACAGGTGTCTTTTATACAGATGATGAGTTCAAACAGGTGCCATTCATACAGGTAACGAGTGGGGGACAGACTAGCTTCTTACAGAAGACGTTACAGGTCTGTGAGAGCCAGAGATTTTCCTTGTTTGAGGTGACCAAATACTTATTTTCCACCCTAATTTACGAATAAATTCTTTACAAATCCTACCATGTGGATTCATGGATTTTTTTTTCACATTCTGTCTCTCACAGTTGAAGTGTACCTCTGGTGCAAATTACTGACCCCTGTCATCATTTTAAGTGGGGGAACTTGCATAATCGGTGGCTGACTAAATACTTTTTTGCCCCACTGTATATATATATATATATATATAAAGGTTGTCACATATACACACGTAAAAATAAACACATAACATTTATTTAAATAAAGTAAGCAATATGCTTACAATATATTTTACGACGTTCAGCTGTTACTTGTGATACTAAATGTTTAGAATTCTGCTTCACGGTGCTGAATGCCCAGAAGACAGTGGAGATTATTGTGGACTTCAGGAAGCACACAGCCCCACTCCCCCCCATCATCCTGACTGACACCCCCATCACCTCTGTGGACTCATTCCGCTTCCTGGGTACCACCATCACCCAGGACCTGAAGTGGGAGCCCACCATCACCTCCGTCATCAAGAAAGCCCAGCAGAGAATGTACTTCCTGAGGCAGCTGAAGAAATTCAACCTGCCAACACGGACGATGATGCAATTCTACACTGCAATCATCGAGTCCATCCTCACCTCCTCCATCACTGTGTGGTACGCTGGAGCCACTATCAGGGACAAACAGAGACTGCAGCGTGTTGTGCGCTCTGCTGAGAAGGTGATTGGCTGCAGACTCCCATCTCTGCAGGACCTGTACACCTCCAGGACACTGCGGCGTGCAGCTCGGATCTCAGCTGACCCTTCTCACCCTGGACACAGTCTGTTTGACCTGCTCCCCTCAGGCAGGAGGCTCCGGTCCATTCGCACCAGAACCTCTCGCCATAAGAACAGTTTCTTCCCCTCTGCTGTTGGACACATGAACAATAACCACATGACTGTCCCCGCCACTAACACATGACCCTACGCTGTGTCACTGCATCATTTCATGTTTGGCACCGATCACCACCTGCACTCATGTATATATCTTTCTACGTAGCACTCATAAGTCTTATTCTCATGTATATATCTCATGTATATCTCATGCACATATCTTTCTTTCTACATAGCACTTTTAATTCTTATTGTTTGCACTGAAGCACTGCAGCAATTTCCTAATGTTGTAAACCTCAACATCTGGCAATAAACCCCATTCTGATTCTGATTCTGATTCTGATTACTTAAGGTAAAACAACATAAATGTGTTGAGAAAGGTGTTGTTTTAATAACATTTTCTTATAAATACAAAATCTGTTAACACATGTAATGTTGATTTTTGTATTAGGTATAATGTATTCAGGTGACTATAGAAAGACTAATAAAACAATTATAATTGCTGCACACATTTCCCAGGGTGTTTTCAGATTTTCAATAAAAACACTTAATGTTTGGTAGCTCCAGTTTCCACATCCTTTATCCAATATATCCACCATCCCTCTTCTGCATTTCTGCACCTTTTCTGCTCTTCTGTTCAAGCAATGTCAGCCTTGCCTGTCTACCTCTATCCATTAGACTCCTCAGCCTGAATTGTCCCTTTGACCTACTCATTTCCAATCCTTTCTATTGTGCTCGCTTTATCTTTTTGTCAGTGCCACGTCTCCAAGTCTTACATCACAGCATGCCTCACTGTGTTGTGAACCTTAATATTCATTATAGCTGCTGTTCTTCTGTCACAAATCACACTTGACACATGTGTGCAGCCACTCCATCCTGCCTATACTGTAACTTCACCTCTCTTTTGGACTTTCTTGCTTTGTATGGTTCACTCCATGTTCTTAAACTGATCTACTATCACTACCCCTACACTTTGCATCTTTACTGTCATATATATCTCCAGCTCCTTCATGCACATGTATTTTTCTCCTCAGAGTATACCTACACCTCTCTAGGCTTTCTTCCATCCACCTGGCCCCTACTCTCACTACAGATCACAATGTCCAGCCATAGCTGTCTTTTTAGCCACTGCCTACATTGCATGCCTAACTCCAATGCAGGCAATTGTCGACAGTATTGGCTGAATTTGGATGCAGGCAATCCTTTCTTAATGTCCTTTGCTATAAAATACCTGGATTTTAGGCAAGGCTAAATCACTCCAGAATATGGACTGTTACATCTGTACCAGAATTTTGAATGTCTGACTTTTAAAGCCCTAACTAATAAATTATTCAAACACAATAATGGTACCGCTAGGCCTGTTAGATGGTTTGACTTTGAGGCATTTAATCAGTGGACTGAAATAATAACCAAATGTACCTGATACCTGATTTTAACACCTGAGAATTGCATGAGAATATTGATTTTAGAGACATAAGTGTTACTAATCCAGAACTGGCACTGGGCAGAGTAAGAGATTTCTTAGCCAATGTAATAGACAGGGCTGTGTCTGGGTCTCAACCGGGCAGTGTTTTGAACGTCGTTTTGAGAAGCCCATCCCTGGCTTCTGATGTACAGGCTGTTTTAAATGCTGAAGATGAGTACAATACAGATCTGTTTCTTGATGAAATAGCTCAAATGATGCAGAATGATGAATCTATCAGTGATGATGAATTAGAGTTTATTGTCAGTCACGTAGAACAGTAGCGGCTGTGCTCGTTTAAGACTGGCCCACATACCATATGATGAGATACTGTTAAAGAAAGGTAAACATTTGTATACAACAAACAATACCCACAACAAGTTTGAATGTGGTCGTGATAGGGCACTGAAACTCTATAACACCCATCTCATATGGCTCATTCAAAACAATAGGTTTTGCTAGCTTTGTTCTAAAATTAGATATCTTGTTGCCTGGATAAACATGTCCCAAAGCATTCAAGAAGAGGGTCACATAAAAGCCGGCGATGTTGTTCTTTTTATTCACCCTTTCTTCCTCTGTCTCTGCCCAGCGGGGAATGAAAGTATGCAGAGACGGGTCATCTGGGCTAATCACACACCGATGATGTCTTTTTATGGAATCCACGAATTGAAGCAGGGGGGCCATCCTAACCATTTCACTAGCACCAGCTTTTTCTGCCCCACTTTTTTTTCACACTCTGTTTTTATCAATAATCACACATTGTAGCTCAGGCTCATAAAATGTTCCTTTCAATACCTCTCCTGCAAGGTCCGCTAGTCTGTACACTGGTGGCTGTCTCCCTATGCGTTCCTTCACGGTAAAGATCTCATCGGTGTAGGTCTGCTCATACCCTTTTCGAAACACGACTCTCAGTTTTGATATTCGTACAGTGTCATGAAAATTAAATTTAAAGCATGTTTTCTTCTGAGGCTTCGTCTTGTACAGCGTGTTAAAGACCAATTTCTCATTATTGTTATTCACCTCTGCTGGTGCCATTTGGATAGACCTATAATAAGACTTGTTATATGCTTGTGTGAGATCAAGGATGACATCTACGTATCTCCGGGACTTGGCAGATGTTAAGTACTTCCACATTCTACCCTCGAAGCGTCGGGTAAATCTCTCCATAACGCTAGATTTAACCCTGCTAGCTGTTGAGAAATGCTTGATATTATATTGCTTCATCAGCTGTTTAAAGGTTGTATTATAAAAGCCTTTACCGGTTTGTAATTTCATAGGGATCCTTCCCGCAGTAAGCATATCCTACAGCTGCCCTGTCTTGTTTGTGAGACATCTAACCCATGCATACTTTGAGAATACATCTATACATGTTAGCAGGTATCTCACATTATCATTATCTGCTGAATATTCAGGCATATCAACCAGGTCGGCTTGAAACTGTCTGTCGATCTCATTCACCAATAATCTATTTCTGGGAAAGTGTATCCTCACAGTTTTATGAAGAGTGTAAGTGTCATCTCCTTCTAAATAACGTGTCACCTGCAATAGTGGTGGCGTTACACCTGTTGCCTCTCCCGCTGCTATATGTAGCTTATTTACACCACCCAGCCCTGCAGAATGGGCTGGATCATGATATATTTTATTCAAGGTGTTTTTCATGATCTGTTTGAGGCACAAATGACTAAGATGTTGATGTTAAGACATCTTTTTATTTAATTCACATTCACAATGAATACTGAACAGCATACATTAAATCTTACGCTTCCCTATGAGTAATTCATGATCATGCGGACCAGTCTCAGTTTAACAGTATCATCATAATCCAGTATGTGGTCGAGCACATCGTCGATGGCTAGTTCTATGTTTAATGATGGTTTAAGGTCATGAAGAACAGACATCACAATGCATGTGGGATCATTCTTAGCCTTCCAGATGTTGTGTGACCAGAGGAAGAGTCGGATGGCAGGGATGAGCCGTGGCGTTCATAGTCTCTTCATTATCTTGTCATAGTGGTCTGCGTAGAAAAACTCAACTGTGTGTCCTCTGTAAAAAATGAAAACCACAAGGTCTTAATTAACACACACGCACACACACACACACATGCTAACCTACCATTTATTTATTTAGTGGTCAGACGGTCTTATGATTTTAGGTCTGAAAAAAGTGCATATATGTTACTACTCACCCCTATATCACAGGTCACACATCTCACAGTAACTATAAAGACAATGTGAAAATATTATGTTTTATTTGAAGCAATGTTAGAGCTGTAAAAAGAAATTAGATGACTGGTACAGTCTGTGCTTAGTGTAAAATATGGTATTGCTAATTTTTTTTTTCTGATCTCACTGCACACAACTAAACAACAAGCCACAGCCTTTGTTTCTACAGTGGGGACCAAAAGAAGGAACTCAATTAATTTCATTTGCATCAAAAAAATGTTCATCTTACCCACTGACAGCTCAATCTTGGTGTAATTTCCAACTCTCCACTGTGGGTCTGACCCACACCAGTATGTCCCAGCATCATGTACATCTAAGTATGTGATCCTCACTGTGAAGGAGCTGGAGGCAGCATCATCTTGCAGTTTGACCCTTTGATCCATCGAGATGTCTGTGCATTTGTTGCGTTGGTCTCCCTTACAGAGGAACTTCCTGTTATTTCGGTGTTGTGGAGGATAAGGACACTGCAACAATAGTAGATTTCCTGCAATACCATTTATGTGTTTTGCTTTGACACAGCACCACTCTGTTAGATCAAAAAAGAAATGGTATTATTTAATCATGAAGTATTCAAATTTCACAAAAACTATTTGACAGCAAACAATGTCTTCTTGGCACTGGTGTAAAGAGCTATTACTATGAACTCTCACCTTCAACTTCCAGCTCAACAGCAGAGAAAACATCCACGTCAGAGTTTCTTTGGACACCACAGAGGTACGATCCTGAATCATTTTGAGTCAAACTGCTAATGGTCACTGTGAATGTTCCTAACATTTTGTCATCATCAAGTCTGAATCGTCCATTTTGTTTGGTGTCAGAGGTGATCAGTGCCTGCTGCAGACATGTGGAGGGCCGGTTTCCTCTGCAGATGTACTTCAGGCTGTTCTGGTACTGAGACTCATATGGACAACTGACAGACTCAGAGTATCCCTCATAACTTTGAACTTTGGTCACAGTGTCACAGCAGCTGTCTGTCAAGAAGGTAAACAATAAACAACACCAGAAGAAGTGTTACACCCATAAATGGCTATATATAAGGAATAAAATTTTCATATTTCAAATCATTGTTTTAATGTTTTTTGGTTTTGTTGAGGTTTACTTCTTCTTGACCTCATCGATCTGTTTGATATCTCAGCTGGAGAAGAAGGGTCAGATGAGGCTGGAGTATTTTTCATCAAAGCTTTATTAACAATGCACACTGGGAGATCCCCCTACATGCAGCCACAGCAAGCACCAAGTGGATCTGAGGAGCACCCCTCATACACACCGTTATAGAGTAAGTGGAGGGGCTGCCCTGTGCCACCCCTCTTCAGTAGTTTTCCACTAATTCTATTGTTCAGTCAGCTTTTACTCCTCATTTTTGACAGGCAGACCCCCACTGTCAATAAATTCCTTATTCTACACAGTTACACACCAGAACATATAGCTAAACCAACTAGTTGACAACAAAAGTCAACTATAGTCCTCTAAACAGGGGTTGACAAAGTCATCCCAACAAAACACAGTTATGAATCATTTCCCGTTCTTCTAATCTACAGTCACACCGTATTATGTAAGTAAACCTAAGCACATTCTATTCTAATCATTTTTTTATTCTACTCACAAATGCTTCACATAGATTTATAAAGTTGTGACTTTTTTCTATCCTGCAGTGCTTGTATGACGGTTTAAATATATTTACTATTTGCATTTATTATTTTATCTCCACATCAGTTTTTTAAGTGTTGTGTTAAGTGCTAAGTGTTAAGTGCTACTGGTCTGTAGATGTTTATCTATCAGGCTAAATCAGTGGGATGAATGAATGTGATCTTAATTAAAGATTCAACTAAACCCAACCAGTGACTGTTGAGTTAAACTACAGTTAAACAGTATGTTGATGCTACAGAAGAATTAGCTGGTAATGGCAGTACGTTTAACTTTCTTTATATAATTTTTAATCACTTTAAATGTACAATTCATCCTGTCCATGTCTTTATTTACCTGGTACTAATTTCAGCTCGACTTCAGTGTAGATATCTTTTCCATTTCTGGTCACTCCACACCAGTATTTCCCAGCATCCGTGGATTGAAGATCAGCGATGGTCGTTGTGAAGATTCGTGCTGTTTTGTCATCATGGATCCTGTATTTGTTTTTCACGGAGTTTGATGTTGTAATAAGAACATCACTGTCACCACAGTCGTTCTTACACAGGTACTTTTCATAAGATTCATAACCCTCATCATAAGAGCAGGAAACGTTAACCTCTCTCCCCACATATCCAGTCACATGGATCACCCCTGCTTCACAGGTCACACATCTCAGAGTAACTGTAAAGACATTTTGAAAATATTATGTTTTATTTGAAGCAACGTTAGAGCTGTAAAAAAAAATCAGATGACCAGGACAGCCATCTAACTTTTCATAACTGGTCCTGCATACTGCTCCTTAACAGTAAAACAGATAAATATACTGTTTAATCTACATCTGCCTTTGACCTTTATATGTTTATTTATTTATTCTTTTAAAATACTTACTGCAGAGGATGAAAAGCAGGTTTTGGAGGCTCCACATCTTTGCTTTGGCTGATTGAAATTTAAGATTTGAAAATGTTAAGCAGACACTGTGGTCTTTTACAGCAATGAGAAGGGACGTGCAGAGCTGAACTATCAGTACAGAGGGGATGGCGCTTTCTTCCATGGCCCTTCCTCTAAATGTATTTCAGTAATTTATAAAATAGCTGACATAGGCCATCTAGTGGTGAAAGAAGTATTCAGAAGTTAGAAGTGTTAAGAACAGCACTGCCAAAAAAAAAAAAAAGTTATAACATCTAGGAAATTGTACTTACAGATTTGAAAGTCCAAGCTTTCACTGCAGAAAAGTAAACCTCAGAGGTTTTGTCTTTTAACCTGTTGACATTACCCATATGGAAAAGAAATAGTAAAAACATATATGATTTACTCATGAAAGTGGCCACTTTCATGAGTAAATCATATATAAATCATATAAGGATTACATGATTTACTCATGAAAGTGGCCACTTTCTCATTACTTTCATATATTTTTTTTAGTAAGTATACAAAACATACAAGTTTCATTATATAATTTTTCAAGAGATCTTATATCTGTTTTCACTCTTGTATGCTTTTCATACAAGTTTCATACAAGACAGATAAAAACTTTATAAGATTTACATATATCTTTTCCATATGGGTAAGCATGCTTTAATATAAAAGCATCATTAATCTCCTGATTTTGTTTCAGTTCCAAAGCATGAATTCAAAATGGGGAGAATTTATAGAGGCCAATGCCGACATGTAGGGAAAAAAATAATCTGCACCTCGGGACCTGCACAGATTCTTCTATGCATGGATAGGATAGACTGTCTGTGAGATCGAGGAGCTTCTTCCAAATTCTCCTCTCAGACAACTCAACTGGAGTCTAAAGTTCAGTTCACTGACTCCTTTGGCATTGGCTGCCTTCACTCTGCTGCTCTTGCAAACTGCCAACACATAGTGATAGACCTTAACAGATCCCAGTCCTCATAATAATAATAATAATAATAATAATAATAATGGATTGGATTTATATAGCGCTTTTCAAGGCACCCAAAGCGCTTTACAATGCCACTATTCATTCACTCTCACATTCATACACTGGTGGAGGCAAGCTACAGTTGTAGCCACAGCTGCTCTGGGGCAGACTGACAGAAGCAAGGCTGCCATATCGAGCCATCGGCCCCTCTGGTCAACACCAGTAGGCGGTAGGGTAAAGTGTCTTGCCCAAGGACACAACGACCAGGACAGAGAGCCCGGGGATCGAACCGGCAAACTTCTGGTTACAGATACGCTTCCCAACCTATCTATTTAAAAAAGTAAATGAAAGTACAGATGTAATCGGAAAAGCAGTTTCGGTGATTATAGTTTATTTAGTTAAAATAAATGAAGATGAATAGAAATCAATGTACTATTAAATGTATTATTATGTGTCGCCAAACTGTATTTTATTTTACTTTGCTTATTTAGTTAGTTCACACTCATGTTGATAATTTACATTTGGAGAATTCTACATTTTTATTTTAAAAAGAGTAGAAAGTTTTATGAACACTCTAAGGAATACTAATAAAATGAAATATATGGAACCACAGTTGTGAACTCAATTCATGTTTTTCTATTATGGAAACTTTCATTATAGTGGATTTCTTCTGTTGTGGGCATGTTTGCGTAGACCTCTTCATCTCTACCTGGATCTTCATGGTGGCTACAGGCGCGTTGCTTTTTCTAGGTCAAGACGCTTTCTTGATTTTCATAAATCTAAAAAAGAATCAGCACACAGTAAGCAGAACAATGAACGACACACGTTGCAGAGACCTGGGCTGTTAGAAACATTTTGAAAAAAATGTCTATACACTGGCATTTCAGCCAAAGTAGCCTTATGCTTCCTCCAGCAAGTCAGGTTGCAGTATTAATTTATGTCCATAATCAAAATTTAGTAAACATTTTTTTAAGGAATTATAGTTAAGGGTAATAAATGTAACAGCACACAAATTCTATAATCAGTGTTCTGGAAGTGCAGCCTGTTGGTCAATAGCCACTCTTTCATGCCACAATGTAACAATGCACCATGATACACTTCCTAAAAGTGTACAGTTAATGTCACACTATGATATAGAAGTGAAAACAGGTCAAGGGAGCACTTCTCTTTTAACTCTTGTGTTCAAAACAATTAGACTACATCTTCCTATTTAATTAAATTGCCAAATAAATTTTACATATTAAAGGTTGTTTGGACTATGAGTAAAATCAGTCATTTCTTTTACTGTAATTATTTATAGTGGAGTGTGTTATAGACGCACAACTCTATTAAGATTCTTTCTCTAAGACTTACTCTGCTTCCTGTTGCACCCATCACTTCCTTTGAGCTCTTTGTCTTGGGTGTATGTTTGCTCGTGGTGTCACCAGCTTCAGAAAATACACAGCATTAGATGTGGTTATGCTAGTTTTTCATGCACATCTGAGTTTAAGGGTCTCTGTGTGTATATGAATGTAACAATACCTTTGAGACATCTGTACTTATAAACAATTACTAGAACACACATTAGCAGCAGCGCAACGGGTACTGTGTAAACCACATAGAGTGCTGCATCTGAAAAATAGAAACCAAAACAGAACACAGTAAAACTGCAGTTTCAATAACAATCTTTCATGGACCTAACAGCAGACCCGTGGACTTACGTAATGGTTTCATGATCTTTGGTTTATACGTTATGTGTGTAACTTAACTGTGGTTACTGGTGCACACACCCACAGATGTTTTAACATATTGGCTTGACCAAAACCAAATGTTAACCATAATTCATGGTGTAAAATGTATTTCTTGTCACAACACCTATCAGCTGAAGTACACAGTAACAAACACACACGTGTTTCCTGTATCTGTAAAAGTTTTACCTGGGATTCTTGTTCCCACTGTGGTGCCTGGAGTTACAGTGCTGGTGTGCTGCAGAAAGACTGTAGGAGAAAAAAAAAACTCTTAGTGCTCTCAGCAACTATATTTCAGAGACAGATTATAGTCAAAAAAGTCAAAAACACTGGGTCATTTGACCAAATGTTTGTACCAAAACACTTTTTCACGTTTTCTCCATTGAATTACCAGGAAACAGATAAATCAACCAAGAAACCAGTGCTTATTTCTGTTACTGTATTTCATGGAGTTTCATAGACATTAAATTGGTCATGTTTGTCAATCTGTTTTTAAAACCAAAGGTGATTGTGCTTTTGAGGTTGTAGCGCACAAACTGTGAAACAGACGTCCCCAGTTAGTCAGCTTGGCTGACTCAATCTTCAATCCACCCTATCTTCAGCCTGACGAAACATTTTTTAACTCTGTGTTTTTAAAAGTGCTACATAAATGAAGTTATTGTTATATATTCCATGGTATCAGTTTTCACAGTATTAATACTCAGGTGATAGTTACACTTTCAAGGTTTGCTTGATTCCTATTTTATATTTGTAGTTAATACATGCGAGCACATAGCACATAAGCTTGTATAACTTAACAAATTCTTACATACAGCAAAACAAAACAAACCCCAAAACAGATTTCAGATAAATGTTCATCTGATAAGTAACGAGTAGGTGAGGTTGTCAGTAGTTCTATTTCTGTGGTGCTATTTGTTGTGCTCACTGTGAGCTTCATGCAGACAGTTTTCTTTTTTCATTTGTTCACACCTCAGACAGCTGAACTGAGCCCAAACAAGCACACAGCTTACACATCTATTAGTTGCATTATATATACAAAATTGTTCATAGCATACCTGACAGCTCAATCTTGGTGTAGTTTCCAACTCTCCACTGTGAGTCTGTCCCACACCAGTATGTCCCAGCATCATCTGCTTCCAGTGCTGTGATCTTCATCATGAAAGAACTGGAAGTAGCATTATCTTGCAGTGTGAACCTCCTTTGACTCACCGCCATCTTTGTGCAATTGTTGCGGTGTTCTCCCTTACAGAGGAACTGGCTGTTATGCCGATATTGTCGAGGATAAAGACACTGCAAAGTTAGTGGATATCCTGCAGTACCATTTATTGTAGTTGATTTGACACAGCACCACTCTGTCAGATTGAAAGAGAAAAGGTATTTTAGAATCACCAGATATTCAGCTTGTTTGGAGCTTATTGAGGAGAAATCATTGATATATTCAGGCTGCTGTAATTAAGTATAACTATGACCTCTCACCTTTGACTTCCAGCTCAACAGCAGAGAAAACATCCACGTCAGAGTTTCTTTGGACACCACAGAGGTATGACCCTGAATCATTTTGAGTCAAGCTGTTAATGGTCACTGTGAATGTTCCTGACACTTTGTCATCATCAAGTCTGAATCGCCCATTTTGTTTGGTGTCAGAGGTGATCAGTGCCTGCTGCAGACATGTGGAGGGCTGGTTTCCTCTGCAGATGTACTTTAGACTGTTCTGGTACTGAGACTCATACGGACAACTGACAGACTCAGAGTATCCCTCATAACTTTGAACTTTGGTCACAGTGTCACAGCAGCTGTCTGTCAAGAAGGTAAACAACACCAAAGGCGTTACAGCCAAAAAATGGTTATATATAAAGAACAAGAGTTTTATATTCAACTCATTGTTTTAAAGTCTTTCACTTGCTTCACATACATGCTTATATGAGGGTTTAAATATATTTACTGTTTGCATTTATTATTTTATCTCCTCATTAGTCACTGATTTAATGTCTTTTGCTTGTTTCACATACATTTATAAAGTTGTGACTTTTTTCCACCATGCAGTACTTATATGAGCGTTTACTGTTTGCATTTATTATTTTATCTACTCGGGAGTGTTTTATGTCTTTTTGTTACTGGTCTGTACATGTTTATCCATCGGGCTTAAGCACTGAGATGTCAGCATAGGATCTTAAGATTGATTGTACTAAACTGAACCAATGAGTATTGAGTTAAACTACAGTTTAACAGTATGTTGATTTTACAGCAGAATTAGCTGGTAATGGCAGTACGTTTAACTTTCTTTATATAATTTTTAATCACTTTAAATGTACAATTCATCCTGTCCATGTCTTTATTTACCTGGTACTAATTTCAGCTCGACTTCAGTGTAGATATCTTTTCCATTTCTGGTCACTCCACACCAGTATTTCCCAGCATCCACAGAATGAAGATCAGAGATGGTCGTTGTGAAGATTCGTGATGTTTTGTCATCATGGATCCTGTGTTTGTTTTTCGAGGAGTTTGATGTTGTAATAAGAACATCACTGTCACCACAGTCGTTCTTACACAGGTACTTTTCATAAGATTCATAACCCTCATCATAAGAGCAGGAAACGTTAACCTCTCTCCCCACATATCCAGTCACATGGATCACCCCTGCTTCACAGGTCACACATTTCAGAGCAACTGTAAAGATAATGTGAAAATGTGTTTTATTTGAAGCAACGTTAGAGCTGTAAAAAGAAATCAGATGACCAGGACAGCCATCTAAGTTTTCATAACTGGTCCTGCATACTGCTCCTTAATACTAAAAGAGATAAATCTACTGTTTAATCTACATCTGCCTTTGACCTTTATATGTTTAATTATTTATTCTTTTAAAATACTTACTGCAGATGATGAAAAGCAGGTTTTGGAGGCTCCACATCTTTGCTTTGGCTGATTGAAATTTAAGATTTGAAAATGTTAAGCAGACACTGTGGTCTTTTACAGCAATGAGAAGGGACGTGCAGAGCTGAACTATCAGTACAGAGGGGATGGCGCTTTCTTCGATGTCTCTTCCTCTAAGTGTATTTCAGTAATTTGTAAAATAGCTGACATAGGCCATCTAGTGGTGAAAGAAGTATTCAGAAGTTAGAAGTGTTAAGAACAGCACTGCCAATACAAGAGTTAAGAGATTTAGGAAATTTTACTTATAAAGCTTGCATTGTAGAAAACCAACTCGGAGGTTTTGTGTTTCATCCTGTTAACATTAAGCATTCATTAATATAAAAGCATCATTAATCCCCTGATTTTGTTTCAGTCCCAAAGCTTGAACCTAATTCAAAATGGGGAGAATTTATAGTCTTATGATGACAAGTTAAAAAAAATCATCTTCATTTTGGGGCTTGCACAGATACTTCTAATAAAGACTAACGGACCAGTTATTCCATTATTAATTAGCTCAGAATTAGAGTTAAACAGTTACTTGTACCACTGTTTATAGACATGCAAACTGAAGTCCTTGCCTTTAACTATGTAATTAAGGTAATGCAATGTAATTCGGTTTCTGATATTTGTTTGCTTTGCATTGTCTACAGAAAACACACACACAAACACAAACACACACACACACACACACACACACACACACACACACACACACACACACACACACACACACACACACACACGTATGACAACCTAATTCTTGGAGTCTGCCACTCTCATCTGAACATTTATAAGTGTTCTGACCTGACACATTGAAGCGATTGCTGTCAGCTCAGATTTCATGAAACCTTAAAAAACATTTACTTTGTACTACTTTCAGCTCGACTTCAGTTTACATATCATCAAATGTTCTGGTCACTGGACACCAGTATTTCCCAACATCCATAGATTGGAGATCATAGTTAAGGGAGCAGGTCTTTTGAGGGACTGAACGCTGGCATGTTTTTGCTGCCACTGCTCTCTTTCGATACTTATTGCTTAGTAGTTACACAGGTTTGTGTTATTCCCAGAACCTATATTTTCTGCCAGGTAAGTTGTTTCCTCGCCTTACTCGGTTGGGTGCTGTGCTTTTGGCCATATTTACTGTCAGCTGTTAGTTTCAGCTGTCACCTTCACCACACATGCATTCACAGCTCACTAGCTACAAAACCAACAAGGCTCTCTGGCATTAGAGCACACCTTTCAAAATTCAAATTCAAATTCAAATTTTATTTGTCACGTACACAGTCATACACAGTACGATATGTAGTACGATATGTTCCCTGGCCTTAATTGCTGATTAGAGTCAGCTGTACAAAAGGGTGGCAACTAAGGCAGGAAGACAGCAGGACAAACCCACACAAGGTCAGTTTCACAGGATAACCTGCAAAGGCCGTAACAATGATAATTGTCATTAGATATAGGCAAAGGCAGCTCTGGCCCTTTTTAAAAACACCTTCATCGTTATTATCTTGGGTGTCTGTAGTACTCATCCACCTCGAAATCTGTGCCCTTGATGATGACAAGGAAGGAAGCAGGAACCTGCTGCTTTTTTATTTTTATGTTACACATTTCTTTACAGTACGCTAGTTGTTTTTGTACATTTTTAATTAATAACAAACACAGATAATAAATTTTCTCAGACTGTTATCCTGAGAAATCATGAGGCAATTTTATATAATATACTGCAATTTTTATTAAATATATACTAAGCTGCTTGCAAATAAAATGCATTTAGTAGATTTGAAAAATGTGGTATATCAAAAAGTTTTGAAAGAGCCAATTGAGCCAATAAGCTTACACAGAGAAGCTTATTTTACAGAACAACAAAATAAGACAGCCAAAAGCCTGGAGAGCTTTATATTAATTAATAAACAGTTCAGCATCATTGCTCAAACAGAACAGGTGCATTGTGTCATTACCATGATTTTCTTATGTAGGACTGATGTTAACATGAAAAAGACACAGTGGTACAAATTAGTAAACAGCCCAATAACACGGGTTTTTTGCCATCTTGGTGTTTAGAAAGCAGATAGACAAAGGGACTAGTTATGCAAACAAGCACTCATTTGTTAACAACCTGTGACTGACAGGTCATTAGGATATATGCATATCGTAGGTAATCTATTCCTACTCTAATAATCAGTGTTAAACGAATACATCACCAGCAGGGGGCTCACTGTGATACACTAACCAGTAATATTGCACGTAAAGGAAGACAATTTATACGATATGAAAGTTTTGTCAAATGTTCAAGTTGAAAGTTTTGTGGATGTTTCTGTGTATCATGAACATTTTACTTTTCACTGCTGTATTTTTGACTCCAAATGTCTAAAACTGACATTTTCAGCAAAGTGGGGACTTCTTTAAATAGTTCAAAACAATAAACCAAACAAAAACTAATATATAAAATTGAATAAATGTAATGTTTTATTACTGTATGTAAACAAATTTGATTGTGTTGCACTTTTGTATTTGTTCACTTAAAAATCATGTGAAATTTTACATTATTGGGTTTTCACATTAAAAAAACAGCAGATATTTTTATGAACACTAAGCAATTAAAAGCAAAGCTAGTAACTACAGATGCAAGTGCTACTTCCAGTTAGGTCCATTTATAATTGTTCTTATACCTCTTTGCCAGAACATATTCTAATTATAGTTATACAGTGGACATGGACATAATGTGTAGACTCTCAGCTTTCATTTGAGGGTATCCACAGTCAAATTGAATAAAGAGTTTTGGAGTTTCAGCTTCTTAACATGTGCCAACCGCTTTATAAAGGGACCAGAAGTAACTGGACAACTCAAAGGCCGTTTCATGGGCACGTGTGGGCACTTCCTGTATTATGTCATTATTAATTAAGCAGATAAAGGGCCTGGAGTTGATTTGATGTGTCATGCTTGCATTTGGAATATTTTGCTGTGAACAGACAACATGCATCCAAAGGAGTTCTCCATGCAGGTGAAAAAAGCCATCCTTAAGCTGAGAAAACAGAAAAACCCATCTGAGAAATTGCTTCAATGTTTGAAATGATAATATCTACAGTTTGGTACATCCTGAGAAAGAAAGAAAGAAAGAAAGAAAGCACTGGTAAACTCAGCAACGCAAGAAGACTTGGATGTTCATGGAAGACAACTTTGGTAGATGATCGCAGAATCATTTCATGGTGAAGAGAAACCCCTTCAAAACAGCCAACCAAGTGACAGCACTCTTCAGGACGTAGGTGTATCGATATCCAAGTCTACGCTGGCGTGGAATGGCTTATGATTCAAAGCATTCCACATCTTCTGTAAAACACGGCAGAGGCAGTGTGCTTGGGCGTGCATGACTGCCAGTGTCACTGGGACACTAGTGTTTATTAATGATGTGACACAGGACAGAAGCAGCCAATGGAATTCTGAGGTGTTCAGACATACTGTCTGCTCAAATCAGGCCAAATGCAGTCAAATTGATTGGGCAGATGGACTTGTACAGATGGACAATGACCCAAAACATACAGACAAAGCAACCCAGGAGTTTATTAAACCAAAGATGTGGAATATTTTTGAATGGCCGAGTGGGTGACCTGATCTTAACCCAAGTGGGCGTGCATTTCATTTGTTGAAGATTTAAAAGAAGGAAACATAGTAACCGGTGATGTCCATGAGTTCAAGACTTGGGGCTGTAATTGCCAGCAAAGGGTTTCAATCATGTATTAGAAATTAACATTTTATTTTCACCTATTTAATTTGTCCAATTACTTTTGAGTCTCTTCAGCTGCATCTGAGTTGTTTCATTTGAAGGACCAAAATGAGAAAATAGTTGTCTCTGTCCAAATATTTATGGACTGAACTGTATCTTCTGTTGGGTTTATGGAAATTTTCATTGCAGTAGATTTATTCACTTGCGGTCAAGTTTTCGTAGTGTACTTCTACATCTACTTCTTCATAGACGTTACTGGTGCTTTGGTCATTGGAGGTCACCACACCTTGATTTTTATAAATCTAAAAAAGAATCAAGACACATTAAACAGAACAAATGAATGACACGTGTTGCAGAGAAATGAGTTGTGGACACATTTAGAAATGTTCTACAATTACACTAAAGCCAGTAGAAGTATTTCCTTATGGTTGTACACCTTAACAGTGAGTCAAGTTGTAGTGTACACGTAGGGGTGGGTTTTGATTATAATTTTTCCGATTAAAATCGATTCTAGCTTGAATAACGCGATATTGATTCATTAAAATCCTGAGTGTTTTTTAACAATTTTTAAGTATAAATTTATTTTGCCCTGAACACCAGAATCTCAGGTTAAACAGCAGGTAAACCGATTCTGCACAAAGACACAAGGACCCGCCGATGCATCAGAGTCAGTGAGATGTCGGCTTTCTCACCTGACGGCATGTACACGTACACGCTGAAAGCTGACATCTCACTGTTTCCGATGCGTTGGGTCCGCGCTTTATTTTTTTTTTGTGCTACATTCAGAAGCTGCAGGTTTTTGTCTCTCTCCAACCAAAATTGAGTGAACCAGCAGCAAAAGAAGATGCAAACTAGGCTTCACATTTTGCTTCACATAAACATCGTCATGAATTCCCTCTTACTTTGTCTCCACCACGATAAAATCACACTTCATGCACAGCTCTCTCTCTCTCTCTCTCTCTCTCTCTCTCTCTCAGTGTACTTCAAGAAAAGTTTCCCATCTCAAATCTTTTTTTTTTTTGCATTATTTGCTTGCTTATTACCCACCAGTCTACCGTAATGTGCTCTCGGCCACTGTTTTTTAAATTAATTAATTTATTTTTAACTTAAATGACTTCTGACAAAAAAACCTTATTTCTGGTGTTCAATACTGAAGACATGTAAAAATGTCAGAATTTTAAAAATTCTGCAAAATTAAAAAATGCTTGGCTCTAATAAAGCCTCTATAACTTTGCTCTGCTCCACTTTAGCAGCATCAGATAATATTCATATGTTGATTCATGTTTTTGTTCGTTTTTTTTCTACTGCTAATTATTTTTAAGGTTATCTGCTATAAAAAGCCAGGCCAGGAAAATCTCCTTCATGTTTTTTTGTGCTTTATCCTCAGTTACTTTGACACAAAGGCATCTGCTGTTATGCTTACACCTTTGATAAAGTCTCACAAGTCAACTTTCTTTTTATAAATATAAAAATATGCATACACTGCACTGCCATCAAAATACTGATTCTAGATATGGATTCTAACACATGAAAAAAGGAATTTTTAACACAGCTTTTCCAAACGGCCTAGTTTTAATTTGGATGCTTAATTTATTTACTTTGCACACAGATTTAAAATTATTTCACAAAAACCAAAAACTATAAGCATCAAAAACGATTAGCCTTCTTGATTTAGGTCCATTGTGTATCCTTTTTGCTAGACAACAGACTGCAGTCATTTTTTTATAGTTTTCAACAAATCCCACACATATCTCCTGGGCAATCCTGGCCCATTCGTCTTTGTTGCATCTTTTAAGTTCCTCCAGGTTTGATGGTCTTCTGGCATGGACCTTGGTCTTCAGTTCACCCCACACACTTGAAATAGGATTAAAGTCAGGGCTTTCAGCAAGTCAGTCAGAGATGTTCACTTTGGTCTTCTGGAGGTCATTCTTCACCAAGAGTGAGGTATCTTTTGAGTCACTGTAGTGACACAGACCTAGATGTGCTACTAACTGCTTGAGGTTGTCTTTCATAATATTCACATATCTTTATATCTTTACGATTCCTTCCACTTTCACAAGTTTCCCAGTTCCAGATGCACTGGAGCATCCCTACAGCATAATCACAAAGTTTTCTTTCCAGAGTCTTTGAGATCGTTTCTTTCCTACCTCTCCCAGGCTTGTTCCAAAACGTGTCACTTTCATTGAATTTACTGATTTCACTCCAGTTCTTGACATTTTGAAATCCTGTAATAACTTTCTACATCTAAAAGTCTTTTTCTCAAGTCTAAACAGATTTGCTGAAGTTTTTGAACTGTTTGTAAACTGGAACATAACCCAGACTTTTAACCACATCCTTGCATAGCAGCAGTTCTATGGCTGAATGAAAAAAGGTCAGTTTTTAATAGGGCTTATTATACTGACTATGATAGTCACAATTGTTGTCTTGTGTGGAAAAATACACCACCCAGTGGACACTAGAGGGACAGAAAATAATAAACAGAGAAGCAATTCAATGGTCACATGTATCTGTGGGCTGAAGTCAGGAAAGTTTCTGTTAGGCTGCCACTATAGTTGTCTTATAAACACCAGAAACACTGCATTGATTCTGGTATTATTTCCCCCAAATGTTTCTGTGAAAGTGTGCAAATTAGTTTGTTTAGAAATGCTGTGTTAAATTCACTTGTTCTGTTAAAAAAACAAACAAACAAACAAAAAAAAAACAGCCCCACCCTATGGGTTTCACAGGGTGGGGCTAATAATTGTGTCCTCATCTGTAAATGAATGTAGACATAACAAATCCAAATGGGAGATCCAATTAAATTCCAGTTGTCCCACATTCCAAACTAATCTTGCATATTAAACCCAACAAACAGTAAAAAGTCAGTTTTTTTTAATCCTAAATATTCATAATTGAGTGTGGGACAAACATACTTCTCTATTAAGACTTTACACTTTAGTTTTCTTACTTCACTTTGTGCTGCACCAATCACCTTCTTTGAACTCTTTTTCCTAGATGCATTTCTCCGCAGGGAGAGAACAGCTTCTGAAAACACACAGCATTAAATATGGTTATGCTGTATTTGCATGCACATTTGAGTGTAAGGGTCTCTCTGTGCATATGAATGTAAAAGATACCTTCAATCCTGGAATGTCTGTACTTATAAACAAGAACTAGGATACATATCAAAAGCAGTACAGGGGGTATCACATAGAGTGCTGAAAAACAAACAAACAAAAAACTATTGTTCTCATAACACAGAAGTACACATTGACAGTCATACATATATAATATATCTTTAATTTATTTACCTGGGTTCTTTTTTCCCAGAGTGCTCTGTGGAAAGACTGCAAGTGAAAATAACTATAAGTGCTCTTAGCAACGTTATATTAACACAGACTGTAATACAATGACAGGAGATGATAAACTAAAAATTTATCGCATGCCGCTCACTCTTTCCTTCCTGTCTCATTATGTAGAAAGAAGTTCATTATTATCTTTAGTATGTAGCAGGTCAAATCTACTTGTAACATATGAAATATACATTGTAAAAAAAAATTGTAATATAAAAGTATTTTACTGTGTATTTTACAGTTTTGTACTGTTTTTCTAGAATATGATTAAATTTACATAAATAGACTGTGATTTTACATTTCAAATGTAAATTAACGTAAAATCACTGTAAATGTAATAAAACATCATTTTCTTGTTTTTTAAATGTATTTGTCTGTACATATGCATATTTAGATTGTTAAAATACATTCACAAATGTATCATAATTTCACAAATATTTGTCCTTTATTTGAAAGATTGAACTGTTTAATTCAAATGTAATGCTATGGAAAAATATATAAAATGATTCTTATAAACTTTTTTTTACATCAAATGATTATTATTATCATTGTTATTTAGGGCGATCGTGGCTCAAGAGTTGGCAGTTTGCCTTGTAATCAGAAGGTTGCCGGTTCAACAGTCTCGCTCGTTTCATCCTTGGGCAAGACACTTCACCTACTGGTGATGGCCAGAGGGGCTGATGGCGCGATATGGCAGCCTCGCCTCTGTCAGTCTGTCCCAGGGCAGCTGTGGCTACAACTGTAGCTTGCCTCCACCAGTGTGTGAATGTGAGAGTGAATGAATAGTGGAATTGTAAAGCGCTTTGAGGGTCTCGAAAAGCACTATATAACTGCAATCCATTATTATTTAAACCAACTGTTAACTGTATATTTCTGTACATTTAAGTATTATTATTCATATTGCCACATTCATTGATCTTGTTTATAGGTAATTTCATTGTTTAATCACATTAAAATGTTCCTAATTTAATGTTTAAAAGCACTTGATAAAGGCAAAATCCCATGTAAAATTAGGGCAACAAACTATATTGTCATTGCTGAGAGTTATTTTCTGTTATTTTCTGGTATTATTTTGGCGCCCCAGCTGCTGGAATATTACTGTTTATTTTAGGATTTTTTTTTTTTTACAGTGTAGAGTGGGGAAAATAATTATTTGATCCCCTGAAACATCCAAATGAACAGAATCAACCTTTTGGGATCTGGATACAATTGTGTCATATTCTGAGGTAGGCTTAGGTAGCCTGGGGACCCTTATTGATACATGCCCTTGTTGGGATAAAAGCAATGACTGCAAAAGAAGTCTGCAACATTTTTATCTCACATTTAAAACAAAACCCCAAACCTTGCAAATCCTGTTGCTGTAAATACTCTAGTTTTTATTACTTTTGATCCTACCTTTCTTTACTCATCATTAAACAGAAACTATCAATTATTGAGCCAACCAAGCCCATACAATGAAAGCAGTTCGTCAAAGAAACTTATTGTACAGAACAACAAAATAAGACCTCTGCACTAATTAATTGACTAACAGTTCAGCATAACTGCTTAAAAACACAGCTACATACAGGTGAATGGTGTCATCGCCATGATTTTCTTAAAGAGAGTAGTACAAAACTAAGTCCAATCACACAGGGTTTTTTTTTTTTTTTTTTTTTTGCCATGTAGGTGTTTTTAAACCAGATACACAAAGGAACTAATTATGCAAACAAGGACTCTGAGAACTCATTTATTAACAACCTGTGACTGACAGTTTGTTAGGAAATAAACACACTGTGGATAATTCTCTATTCCTACTCTTATAATCAGTGTTACACTAATACATCACCAGCAGGGGGCTCACTGTGTACTAATACTGCGTAGTGTGTAGTGTAGTAATACTGCAGGCAAGGGAAGGAAATTGATTTTCTTGGCTTATCTGAAGGATATCCGCCAAGATATCTGCTGGGCTGTTTTCAAAAGATTTCTGTGTATCATGGACATTTTACTTTTCACTGCTCTATTTTTCAATCCAAATGTCTTAAACTGACACCCTAACAAAGTGGGAAATAATTATTTGTTCCTCTCCAGTTGTTTAATTGTAGATTAATTTTAATGGACAGAGACAGAGTATTAACCAAAAATTCTAAAAAGACTAAGTCAAAGGTTTGGAAATTTAACTAAAGATCTGAATAAACATAATACAAAATCTTAAATTTTATCTATCTGTCTGTCTGTCTATCTATATACATACATACATACATACATACATACATACATGTATATATATATATATAGTTGTGATTTACCAGCAGTACTAAGTAAGGCTCAGTTATTGTTTTGTGTATTTATTTATTTTATTTTTTGGGTGGGGAGCACTGGACTAACAGTTTTTATTTGATCACACCTCGGACAACTGTATGATCACCTACTCTCTGTTTCCATAATGGAGCTCTAACAAACACATATCCTACAAACACATTTATTGTATTATCATAGTGTGTACAAAAGTGTTTAACATACCTGACAACTGAATCTTGGTGTAGTTTCCAACTCTCCACTGTGAGTCTGACCCACACCAGTATGTCCCAGCATCAGCTGTTTCCAGCTTTGAGATTATCACAATGAAAGTGCTGGAAGAAGCATCTTGTAGTGTGAATCTGCTTTGATTCTTTAGCATATCTGTGCAGTTGTTTCGGTGGTCTCCCTTACAGAGGAACTTCCTGTTATCCCGGTATTGTGAAGGATAAGGACACTGCAAAGTTAGTGGATGCCCCACAGTACCATTTATTTTAGCTGATTTCACACAGGAGAACTCTGTATAAATGAAAGAAAAGGGTTATTTCAGAATCATCAAATATTCAACTGATGTAATGAAAACATTCAGATCAGAGTTTCTTTGAACACCACAAAGGTAATACCCTGAATCCTCTTAGCTCAAGCTGGTGATGTTTATGTATGTAATGTTTTTTTTTAACTTTTTATCATCATAAAGTCTGAATCGTCCATTTTTCTTGTTATAAGAGGTGATTAGTGCCTGTTTCCTCTGCAGATGGCTGTTCTGGTACTGAGGCTCATACGGACAACTAATGGATACTGAATATCCCTGATAATTCAGAATTTTAGTCACAGTGTCACAGCAGTGGTCTGTCAACAGGGGTAAAAGCATCAGAAGACATATTACACCCATTAAACAGTTGTATATAAAACTTAAGGATTTCATATTTAACTCATTGAACAACTTCATATTTGTAAACTTGTGACAGTTTTCCATCATTTGATGCTCATATAGTGCTTTAAATTTTACAGCACAGAAACAGATAATCCTGAACAAGCAGAAACTTTCTATAAATTCCCATTAACTGTAACTCAGTGTCAAACTGAATTTTACTAAGTCTTTGTTTACCTTTTACTAATTTCAGCTTGACATCAGTGTAGATATCTTTTGAACAGAGACTTGGAGGAGAGAGACCTAATATTTAATAATCCACATTCCACTGTTTTACTCTTTGGTTCAGATGTGGATACTGTGTTGTTCTTTCTTTGTGATTTTTTACGTTAAGGTTGTTTATTGCTGGTTTTCAGTTTCTTTTTTGTCTGTTTGGGAGCTGACACAGTCTCAATGGAGATGGGTTTTTGGGGGGGGTAGCAGGAGGAGAGACGCTGCAGAGAGGCGTGTAAGACTGCAACTCTGCTTCCTGGTCCCAACTCTGGATAGTCATATTTTGGGGGGTTTAATAAATTTGTCCATATTTCTAGAAATGAGAGCTGCGCCATCTGAAGTGGGATGGATGCCGTCTCTCCTAACAAGACCAGGTTTCCTCCAGAAGGTTTGCCAATTATCTATGAAGCCCACATCGTTTCTTGGACACCACTCAGACAGCCAGCAATTTAAGGAGAACATGCGGCTAAACATGTCACTCCTGGTCTGATTGGGGAGGGGACCAGAGAAAACTACAGAGTCCAACATTGTTTTGGCAAAGTTACACACCGATTCAATATTGACTTTAGTGACCTCCGATTGGCGTAACTGGGTGCCATTACTGCCGACGTAAATTATGATTTTACTGTATTTATGTCTGTGAAGGTTCTCAGTCATCCAGGTCATCGTAGTCAAAGGAGCTTGCAAAGAAAAGCATCTGGACTTCTTTAAGTTACTTGAAGACGTTTCACCTCTCATCCGAGAAGCTTCTTCAGTTCTAAGGTCAAATGGTGGAGAGTCCCAGATATAAACCTAGTGGGAGTAACCCCCCACAGAGGTCAAGTAACTTAAAGAAGTCCAGATGCTTTTCTTTGCAAGCTCCTTTGACTTACTGTATTTATGCTTACCCTTAGCCAGCAGGTTTACATTTCCCTCAATGTTGCCTGCTCTGGCCCCTGGAAAACAATATGAAATATAGAGTGTGGAAAATAATTATTTGATCCTCTGCAATATCCAAATGAACAGAATCAACTTTTTGGGATCTGGATACAATTGTGTGTCATATTCCGAGGTAGGCTTAGGTAGCCTGGGGACCCTTACTAGATACATGCCCTTGTGGGGATAAAAGCAATGTAGAAGTTATAGTTTTTACAAGATTTTCTACTGTAGGAGGTACAGTTTTTCCAGGAGTTGTTATTGTAGAAGGTACTGCAGAAAGACTGTTGGAGAAAAAACCCTCTTAGTTCTCTTAGAAACTTTATTTTAACACAAGAATCATGTTTTAGTAGAATGACTAGTGCAGAGGGTCCTACCCTAAAAATCGTAAACTATTCACACAACTGAAATTAGATTATTAATTAATGACTTAATTAATTAATTTAGTCATTTATGTAGCAAACCACCCAGTAAAGAAGATAAAAAAAAAAACTGGCCTCTAGTTCTGTTTGGCATATATTCTGTGCTTTGTGTGAAACACTATGAGGGCAGAGTTGTCATAATTCTATCACACTACAAACAACTGAATCACCAGCCGCAGTGTATGCTTTAACAGCAGTGTAAAAAAAAGCATGTAACTCATAGCTCTGTCTATTTTTCCTTTATTAAAATGTGTTCATCTCACCGACTGACAGCTGAATCTTGGTGTAGTTTCCAACTCTCCACTGTGAGTCTGACCCACACCAGTATGTCCCAGCATCATCCGCTTGTATCTTTGTGATCGTCACTGAGAAAGAGTTGGAATAAATATCGGCTTGTAGTGCAAATCTGTTTTGACTCGTCACCATGTCTCTGCAACTGTTGCGGTGGTCTCCCTTGCAGAGGAACTTCCTGTTATCCCGATGTTGTTGAGGATAAGGGCACTGCAGAGTTAGTGGCTGTCCCACAGTACCTGTTATTTTAGTTGACCTGACACAGCACCACTCTGTCAGATGGAAAGAGAAAAACTATTTACGATTCAAAAATATTAAACTTTCAGAAAGACTTTTTTTTTTTTTTTCGAAGAAGCTGTTTTCTTTTGGTTGGTATAATGAGATATTACTATGACCTCTCACCTTTGACTCGTAGCTCAACAGCAGAGAAAACATCATGGTCAGAGTTTGTTTGAACACCACAAAGGTAATGCCCTGAATCACTTTGGGTCAAGTTGCTAATTGTCACTGTGAATATTCTTGACATTTTTACATCATTAAGTCTGAAGCGACCATTTTCTCTGTTGTTAGAGGTGATTAGTGCATCCTGCAGACATGTGGAGGGCTGGTTTCCTCTGCAGATGTACTTCAGGTTGTTCTGGTACTGATTCTCATAAAGACAATTGATGGACTCAGAGTATCCCTCATAACTTTCAATATTGGTCACAGTATCACAGCAGTGGTCTGTCAAAAAAGACAAATGTATTAATTTTACAGAGTTTGTAAAATGTATTAGTTTTCTGTCAGCTGATATAATGAGATGTTACTATGAATGCTCACCTTTAACTTTCAGCTCAAAAGCACAGAAAAGATGCAGGTCAGAGTTTCTTTGGATGCCACAGAGGTAACGCCCTGAATCACTTTGGGTCAAACTGCTAATCTTTGTTGTGAATTTTGTTGACATATTTTCATCATTAAGTCTGAATCGTCCATTTTCTTTGTTGTAAGAGGTGATTAGTGCCTGTTGCAGACACGTGGAGGGCCGTGTTCCTCTGCAGATGTACTTCAGGTTGTTCTGGTACCTTGACTCATACGGACAACTGAAGGACACTGAATATCCTGCATAACTTTCAATTTTTGTCACACTGTTACAGCAGCTGTCTGTCAAAAAGATAAATAGCATCACAAGACACGCTGCAACCATAGAATAGAGATATGATGTTTTATTTATTTAGCTTGCTGCAACAAAATTGTATGTAATGGATCTTAAAAAAACCTGAACTAAACTGAAACATTTATAATGGCTAAAACTGAGGTGCAGGTCATATTTATAGCAGTTAATGCAAGTAATGTTCTATCAGTTATATTTTTGTCTGTCGTTACATTGGAACCTATACAATAACAACGGGTTTGTACATATGATTTTACCACAATTCAACATAAAATTCGATTTTGGGAAAGGTTTATTTACCTTGGACTAATTTCAGCTTGACTTCGGTGTAGATATCTATTCCAGTTCTAGTCACCCCACACCAGTATTTCCCAGCATCCACAGAACGAAGGTCAGAGATGCTCGTTGTGAAGATTCGTGCTGTTTTGTCATCATGGATCCTGTATTTGCTTGTCACTGGATTTGATGTTGTAATAAGAACATCATCATTGCTGCCGCAGTCATTCTTACACAAGTACTTCTCATAAGACTCGTAACCCTGATCATAGGAGCAGGAAACTTTAACCGCACTCCCCACATATCCAGTTACATGGATCACCCCTACTGCACTGGTCACACACCTCAGAGCAACTGTAAAAAGAATGTAAAAGTCAACATGGTAGGTTTCATACTAACAATGTTAGTGCTGTATAACGAAATTACCAAGACTGAAAAAGTGTTTGGCCTACTGCTCCTAAATTACTAGAAGAGATATGTGTACTACTTAGTCTACATCAGCCTTTATATGGTCTTCATATTTTAGTTATTTACCAGTTTAAACAACTTACTGCAAAAGGTGAACAGCAGGTTTTGATGTCTCCTCATCTTTGCTTTAGTTTGTCCATATAGAGCCTTGACAGGAAATTCTCTCAGGTTTAAAAAAATCATGCAAACAATAGGTGTCATTTAACGCCATAGTAATGTGAAGGGAGGGGTAGAGCTGGACCATCAACACAGATGAGGTGGAGCATTCTTAGTTGGGCTTACACATTCCATCTAGTGGTTAAAGAAGATTTCACAAGCTTTCCATAATAGCATAGGATTGAATAGAATAGCCCTTTATTGTCATTGTACACACTGTTCCAAAAAATAGTAATGTCAAATTATTTTACTGTGTATTTTACAGTTGTGTACTGTTTTTCTAGAATATCATTACATTTACATAAGTAGACTGTGATCTGACACGTCAGATGTAAAATAACATAACATCACTGTAAATGTAATAAAACACAATTTACTTGTTTGTTAAATATATTTTGTTGTACATATGCATATTTAGATTGTAAAAATACATCCAGAAATGTCTCCCATCATGCCTTGGGGCATGTGCTGCTGTTTAGATGTTCTTGTTTTATTGTTTATGGTTACGTTACTTTTAACTGTTATCTTGAATGTTGTGTTTACGTCGTGGTGCAGCGTCACTTACAGTTGTTGTTTGGTAGAGAGAGTGCTGTACCATGAGTGACTTCTGTTGTGCTGTTGTTGAACCTTGAGGCACATTGTAGCACCAGCAAGTGTTTTAATAAAGAGCTCCCCCTACCAGCTTGGGGTTAAATAACAAGCTCAATCTCTTTCTGTGAGCTTCTTTGTTAAGATTTCTTTGCATGCCACAATGTAAAGCATTGCATGGACACGCTATGCTAATGATATATTTTGAAAAAGAAATGTAGAGGTAGGAATTGTAATTTATATAAATAACATGACGCTAAGCATCGGTCAATGAATGTGAACTAACAACAACAAGGCTGCGGGTATGGCTGCGACCGTAGGAAAAAACCCTAATATGAAGGTATTTTACTGTGCATTTTAGAGTAATCTTCTGTTCTTCTAGAATATCATTAAAGTTACGTAAATAGACTTTGACTTCACATTTTGAATGTCAAATCCCATGTCAAATTAGCGCAACAAACTCTATTTTCATTACTGTAAATAACTGTATTTTTATGGGACAGTTATTTTCTGTTATTTTACGGTCGTATTTTGGCGCCCCAGCTGCCGGAATATTACCGTTTTTTTAAGATGTTTTTTTTCCCCTATTTATAGATGATTTCATTGTTTAATCACATTAACATGTTCCTGATTTAATGTTTAGCGGCACTTGAAAAAGGCGAGATCCCATGTCAAATAGCGCAACTAATTGTATTTTCATTACTGGAAATAACCGTATTTTTATGGGGAGTTATTTTCTGTTATTTCACGGTCGTATTTTGGCGCCCCAGCTGCCGGAATATTACCGTTGTTTCAGGATGTTTTTTTTTAACAGTGCATGTACAATGAAATTGTAAAATTGTGTGTGTGCCACACCAACCGTGCCGGCATAAAATATAAATAGTAGACAGCAGGAATCCCTTTTTAAAGATAGAGCTATTAAAACAAACTACCATTTTACTGCTAAGTAAAAGACACACAGAAAAAATTAATAAAAGTTAAAGTATGAAATTGGTCAAAGTCCGAAGTGCTCCCTCTGACTGCCTACTGCTCCCAAATCCTGTTCCAGCCAGATGATTTCAGCTGACCTCAGACCGGTATTAAATACTTGGGCATTACATTCCCCCCTTTGATATCTAACATGTTTCAGGCTAATTTTGAACCTCTATTGGACAAGTTCAGAACCAACATAATTAGATGGTCCCCTTTGTTTCTCACTCTTTTGGGCAAAGTTAACATCATTAAAATGAACTGTGCCCAAAAGGGTGAGAATGTAATTACTTACTACAAACACTACAAACACTCCTGCTAAAAATCCCATCAAAATATTTTCATCAATTTGACAAGTAATGTCCTAGTATAAAGCTTAAAAGGCTACATCAACCAGTCAAGTCGGGTGGCCTGGGGGTCCCATATTTACTGTTTCACCATTATGCTTTCATTCTGAGACACATGGTTCACTGGGCTCTCCCTCTAGAACAAGCCCCCCCCCCATGGTTTAGTCTTGAGAGTACTTTGTGCTCACCACTCCCTCCGATGCACATTTAACCACCAAGCTCTCTCCAGATATACAAACCCCTATTCTTTGTTTTTGCAGACTGTCTGGAAGAAGGTGGCCTTGCTACTAAATTTTAACTCCAGAGAGGGATACTTGTTCTTGGAGACCTGTATCAGGGGAGACCTCTGAAGTCCTTTAATTACCTTAAAGCACAGTTTCAGTTGCCTCCTTTCACACCACCTCCAACTATTGACTATCTTAGCTAAAGCAAGAAAGTCTTCGGGGGAGGTCATGAGGTCTCTAGACATAACTCAATGCTTGTTAACGGCACGAGTAAAGGGCTACCCGTCCTCAGATTAGCTTGGGAAGCTGACCTTGGTGTGGTTTTTACAGATCAGGAATAGACTACAATTTTGCAAAATAGTAAAAAGATGTCCAGGGAACTTAGAACAAGACTAATCCAATTCCAATTACTACACCAAATTTACTGGTCACCACACAGACTGTACAGGGTGAACCTCATACAGTCCCCCAAGTGCCGGAGATGGGGTGGGCACATTAACCCATATGATTTGGAGCTGTCCTAAAAACCAAACCTTTAAGACTGAGATACGTGAATTTATCCATTCAACTATACAATGGGATATTCCTTTAACAGGCACATATACTGTATCTTTAATAGCTTTACCTGGATTATTTGTTTCCAAAGTTCCCAGAGTGTGCTGCAGAAAAACTGTAGGAGAAAGCAATTTTATTTCAACAATGACAACAATGGCAACTCACACATCTGTGGGATTTCTCTGTTCTATGTTTCAGCCTATGATGTTGATGTCAACATGGCACGACTGAAGGGATATTTTGAATCCAACAAGATTCCCAAACTGTTGTTTCAGCCAACTGAATCTAACTAAAAATTAAAATATAGGAAGAAGGCACAACCACTGTCCAGATCAGCACTACTATTGCAACACAACCAGCAATACCATCTTTGGTTCCTTGCTATACTTCTAGATGCTGAGAGCAAAGGTTTTGTTCTAGATTTCATGGCGTTAGAAAGTATTTTATGGTTGTCATTTGTACTTAGAAACATACAATCAATAATGCTTAGAGATATATAATCGTTTGGATATTGATAGAATGTCTGATCCTTAGTAGTCTGCAAAGACTGTGTGTGTTCCAGAGTGCTCTGGCATACACACACATCCTTAGGTCATTAGAGAGGTTGTACCTTCTCTTTCAGATGTAAACTGTACATGTTCATGGCATAATTACCATGTTTTTCTTACACAGAAAACAACCAGTGATTTACACGTCATGAGAAAATAAACATATTGTAGTGAATCTTCTATTGTTACTCTAATAATGGTCATCCATCCATTGTGTTCCGCTTATCCTCGTCAGGGTTTGCCTGCTGGAGCCTAATAGGGCTCGAGGCAGGGTAGACCCTGGACAGGTCACCAGTCTATCGTAGGGCTAACACAGAGAGACAGACAACCATTGTCTCCATCCCCAGAATCATCAGTTAACCTAACACCCATAACTGCATGTCTTTGGACTGTGATAGGAAGCTGGAGTACCTGGAGAGAACCTGCAAACATGGGGAGAACATGCAAACGCCACACAGAAAGGCCCTGGTCAGCTGAGTCAAACCCAGGACCTTCTTGCTGTGAGGCAATAGTGCTAACCACCACGCCACCGTGTTACCATATGGCCATAATTTACAAAAGAACTTCATGTTTTCTTTAGTAGATCTTGGCAAATTCAGCGTTCTATTATTTTCATGACCAAGACAAGAAAGTATTTGTTCTTGGAGAACCTTCTGATGATTTTTCCTTTAAGTAACATATGGACTCACAAGGCGTAGTGTGAAACTGTGTTGCGTGTTTTTCTATATTTTACACTTTGCACCTCTGTGATATACTTTCCATTACAGTCCAGTGAATATATATGTTATATCCAGACACTGAAAGGGAAGGAAAGAAGTTGATTGTCCTGCTCTTCTGAAGTATGTCTGTCTTTTTGGGGGGGTACAAAACTCTGTTAACTGGAAAAGCAGTTGTGGTAATAAAAGTTTAATTAGGTAAAATAAATGAAGATGAATATAAATCAGTGTACTATTAAATGTATTATTATGTTTCGCCAGACTGTACTTTATTTTACTTTGCTTATTTAGTTAGTTCACACTCATGTTGATAATTTACATTTGGAGAATTCTACATTTTTATTTTAAAAAGAGTAGAAAGTTTTATGAACACTCTAAGGAATACTAATGAAATGAAATATATGGAACCACAGTTGTGAACTCAATTCATGTTTTTCTATTATGGAAACTTTCATTACAGTGGATTTCTTCTGTTGTGTGCATGTTTGCGTAGACCTCTTCATCTCTACCTGGATCTTCATGGTGGCTACAGGCGTGTTGCTTTTTGTAGGTCAAGACACTTTCTTGATTTTCATAAATCTAAAAAAGAATCAGCACACAGTAAGCAGAACAATGAACGACACACGTTGCAGAGACCTGGGCTGTTAGAAACATTTTGAAAAAAATGTCTATACACTGGCATTTCAGCCAAAGTAGCCTTATGCTTCCTCCAGCAAGTCAAGTTGCAGTATTAATTTATGTCCATAATCAAAATTTAGTAAACATTTTTTTAAGGAATTATAGTTAAGGGTAATAAATGTAACAGCACACAAATTCTATAATCAGTGTTCTGGAAGTGCAGCCTGTTGGTCAATAGCCACTCTTTCATGCCACAATGTAACAATGCACCATGATACACTTCCTAAAAGTGTACAGTTAATGTCACACTATGATATAGAAGTGAAAACAGGTCAAGGGAGCACTTCTCTTTTAACTCTTGTGTTCAAAACAATTAGACTACATCTTCCTATTTAATTAAATCGCCAAATAAATTTTACATATTAAAGGTTGTTTGGACTATGAGTAAAATCAGTCATTTCTTTTATTGTAATTATTTATAGTGGAGTGTGTTATAGACGCACAACTCTATTAATACTCTTTCTCTAAGACTTACTCTGCTTCCTGTTGCACCCATCACTTCCTTTGAGCTCTTTGCCTTTGGTGTATGTTTGCTCGTGGTGTCCCCAGCTTCAGAAAATACACAGCATTAGATGTGGTTATGCTAGTTTTTCATGCACATCTGAGTTTAAGGGTCTCTGTGTGTATATGAATGTAACAATACCTCTGAGACATCTGTACTTATAAACAATTACTAGAACACACATTAGCAGCAGCGCAACGGGTACTGTGTAAACCAGCGGTCTCCAACCTTTTTTGCGCCATGGACCGGTTTATGCTTGACAATATTTTCACAGACCGGCCTTTAAGGTGTCGCGGATAAATACAACAAAATAAAACTAGTACCGGTACCGAAAAAAAGAAGATTTATTCATAACACACGTGAAAAGACCCAGGAAAACCGATTTAACGATAAAAACGATAACAAAATAACGCTGAAAACCGATAAAATCCCTCAAAACCATACATTTCACACCTGAGCCTCAACTCTCGCGGCCCGGTACCAAACGACTCACGGACCGGTACCGGTCCGAGGCCCGTGGGTTGGGGACCGCTGGTGTAAACCACATAGAGTGCTGCATCTGAAAAATAGAAACCAAAACAGAACACAGTAAAATTGCACACTTTCAATAACAATCTTTCATGCACCTAACAGCAGACCCCTGGACTTGCGTAATGGTTTCATAATTTTCGGTTTATAAGTTACGTTTATAACTTAACTGTGGTTACTGGTGCACACACCCACAGATGTTTTAACATATTGGCTTGACTTACATTTACTTCATGTAACCATGAAGCCATAACCAAAACCAAATGTTAACCATAATTCATGGTATGAAATTTATTTATTTATTTATGGAAATGACTGAAAGATTAATTGGCTCTGTTTTGAGTTTTGTTCAAAAAAGAATGACTTCATATAGGGAAAAATATATATCACATATGCAGGACACCTTAAACTAGTTTTTTAATTAAGCAGCAAGGCAGAACAAAATCAAGGCTGTATCAAGACACGAGGACTAAACCCCAATTCAACCAGACCCAGATTGTCAGGGTCCTGGGTCTCCTGACCCAGCGTGTTTAGTTCTTTGTGATTTTTGTGTGAGTTATTCTATGGTTTCTAGTTTTGATCCCTTGCCCTTCATGTTTCTGTGTCTCCTCGGTTCTGTGTAAGTCTGTGTCATACTTCCTGTTTTACTTTGAAGGTCCGTGTCTTATGTGAATGTGTCCTGCTTTGCTTCCTTGTCTCGTCAGTCCTGATTTCTCCCAGCTGTGCCCTCCTTCTGTGTCTCATTCCCCTCATTACTTCCCAGTGTATTTAAACCCTGTGTTTCTCTGAGTCAGTGCCGTCCCTCAAGCTGTGTGTTTCCTCGTGTGCCTCTCTGCAAAGTGTGAGTTTATATTTTCCCAGTTTAGTTTAGTATGCTTTTCCCCTGTCAGCAAATAAAGCTGAGTTTTTTGAGTTCATCCCTCGAGTCTGAGTGCCTGCATCTTGGGTCCAACTCATGCCTGCCACACAGCGATTCATGACACAGATCTGATCCGGAATTAAAACAGGACTACAACAGTTCAAAATCAGGACTACTTAGGATTTAACCAAGCCAGAACCAGAATCAGAACTAGATGATAGCAGCACTAAAAATCATCATAGACCTGCACTACTCCACTATTTAGATTGAGAAAGGTTTATACAATTATTTAGCCTTGTTGTGCAAACAAGCCTGCATAACTTAATAAATATGAATTTGAAAAATAACAAACCTAAAAAGAAACACTAGGTACGAGATACATGAGTACCTGTGATACTTTTGGTAAACAACCATTTGACTAACATGTGTGTCTCACCTGCTCTTGTTCCATCTCTGTTCTGTCCTCATTCTCCTCTCCACCTCCCTCTCTGTTCCTCTCTCTCCCTCTTGGTGCTGACAATCAAGCCAAACACCAACATCATCAAATATACAGTTGAAACCAGATATTTATATACTCTTCAGATAAAAACACAAACACTTTTTTAATTGTAACATCAAATCAGACTAAATTTTTTAGGTTGATAAATATAAAAAACATTCGTTAACTTTAAGAGTAAAGAGAGAAACTATCTGTATTTCTTAATTGTAAATGGCACCAAATTGTATTCAAAATTGCGCCACACTTATGGAGCTCCACAATTCTGTTCCTGGTGTTTTGGTTGACAATTCTTGATTTTCCCATTTCAAAGAAACAGGCTCTGTGTTTTGCCTTATATGCATCCACAGCTGTGCCACCAATTTACTCACATGGACTCTACTAACCTATCAGAAGCTTCTTCAGCTCAGAATGGAATCGTCTGGAGTTTCTTATTAATTAACAATAAACTTAGTGTACATGTACTCCTAAATTTGATGAAAGTGATAAAAAATAGACCGCTCTGTCTCTCTTTATTCTGACATTTAACTAATTCAAAAGATATTTCAATATTTATTTATCCAAGACAGAACAAGTTTCCTCTAAATTGATGTTGTACAGTAAAAAAATTTTTTTTATAGTGTTTTACATAAAGTGTGTGTAAATATCTGGTTTAAACTGTGAATATACTGCTGTGTATTGAAGTTCCTCTTGTTTTGCATAGAAATATACTGAACAACATACAAAGCATAATATATAAAATAACATCTACCAGAGTTTTTTCTTTGAAAGAAGCCCCTTATGTCCATTCTTGTATATCAATACATTACTGAAACCGATTTATTTAGCCGTGGAGGGTAACAACTGAAAATATGAAATAAACATACATATAAGCTAAGACTCCAAAAAAACAGCATTGTTGTTGTTCGGCTTTTCATTTCGCCATTTGTTGATTCACTTGAAGAACAACTAATGTAATATGGGTCAAGTGATCAGTTTGATATCAATCTTTCGTGATACACCGTCATATTTACATTATTTTTACAGTACGAATGATTTGCTTTGGTACCTGGTCAAACTTCAGTTCTCCTCTGTCTGCCTCACTGCGCTTCTCCAACAGCGCACTCGCAGGTAGCAGCTCCCCCTGCCCCCTCGCTCAGTCGCTTAGTGCCTGAGCTCGGATCATACCAATATTAGGGGGGATTTACGCACAGTCGTAAATTCGTCCATTTTGTTTGGTGTCAGAGGTGATCAGTGCCTGCTGCAGACATGTGGAGGGCCGGTTTCCTCTGCAGATGTACTTTAGACTGTTCTGGTACTGAGACTCATACGGACAACTGACAGACTCAGAGTATCCCTCATAACTTTGAACTTTGGTCACAGTGTCACAGCAGCTGTCTGTCAAGAAGGTAAACAACACCAGAAGCGTTACAGCCAAAAAATGGTTATATATAAAGAACAAGAGTTTTATATTCAACTCATTGTTTTAAGGTCTTTCACTTGCTTCACATACATGCTTATATGAGGGTTTAAATATATTTACTTTTTGCATTTATTATTTTATCTCCTCATTAGTCACTGATTTAATGTCTTTTGCATCATGCAGTACTTATATGAGCGTTTACTGTTTGCATTTATTATTTTATCTACTCGGGAGTGTTTTATGTCTTATTGTTACTGGTCTGTACATGTTTATCCATCGGGCTTAAGCACTGAGATGTCAGCATAGGATCTTAAGATTGATTGTACTAAACTGAACCAATGAGTATTGAGTTAAACTACAGTTAAACAGTATGTTGATGCTACAGCAGAAAAAGCTGGTAATGGCAGTACGTTTAACTTTCTTTATATAATTTTTAATCACTTTAAATGGACAACTCAACTTGTCCATGTCTTTATTTATCTGGTACTAATTTCAGCTCGATTTCAGTGTAGATATCTATTCCAAATATGGTCACTCCACACCAGTATTTCCCAACATCCACAGAATGAAGATCAGAGATGGTCGTTGTGAAGATTCGTGCTGTTTTGTCATCATGGATCCTGTATTTATTTTTCGAGGAGTTTGATGTTGTGATAAGAACATCGCCACTACCACAGTCATTCTTACACAGGTACTTTTCATAAGATTCATAACCCTCATCATAAGAGCAGGAAACGTTAACCTCTCTCCCCACATATCCAGTCACATGGATCACCCCTACTGCGCTGGTCACACATTTCAGAGCAACTGTAAAGATAATGTGAAAATGTGTTTTATTTGAAGCAACGTTAGAGCTGTAAAAAGAAATCAGATGACCAGGACAGCCATCTAAGTTTTCATAACTGGTCCTGCATACTGCTCCTTAATACTAAAAGAGATAAATCTACTGTTTAATCTACATCTGCCTTTGACCTTTACATGTTTAATTATTTATTCATTTAAAATACTTACTGCAGATGATGAAAAGCAGGTTTTGGAGGCTCCACATCTTTGCTTTGGCTGATTGAAATTTAAGATTTGAAAATGTTAAGCAGACACTGTGGTCTTTTACAGCAATGAGAAGGGACGTGCAGAGCTGAACTATCAGTACAGAGGGGATGGCGCTTTCTTCGATGTCTCTTCCTCTAAATGTATTTTAGTAATTTGTAAAATAGCTGACATAGGCCATCTAGTGGTGAAAGAAGTATTTAGAAGTTAGAAGTGTTAAGAACAGCACTGCCAATAAAAGAGTTAGGAGATTTAGGAAATTGTACCTATAAAGCTTTCACTGCAGAAAAACAACTCAGAGGTTTTGTGTTTCATCCTGTTGACATTAAGCATGCATTAATATAAAAGCATCATTAATCGTCTGATTTTGTTCTAGTCCCAAAGCTTGAATCTAATGACGACAAGTTAAAAAAAAAATCGTCTTCAACTTGGGGCCTGCACAGATACTTTAATAAAGACTGAACTAAGACGAACCAGTTATCCCATTATTAATTAGCTCAAAATTAGAGTTAAACGGTTATTTGATTCTGCAGCAGAAAAAAAACAGATAATCTTTTACCACTGTTTATAGACATGCAAACTGAAGTCTTTGTCTTTAACTAAATATTTTTTTTAATTTTACTAACTTTCAATATACAATGGAATTTTGCCCAATCTCTCTTTAATGTCCAAAAGGGTAGGGTGTGTATGGGATTTCCCATGCACCCCTGAATGCACCGTAGGTGTGCATGTCCGCAGCTTCAGCTCAGAGATAAACAGCCGCCGAACAACTGACAGTGCGATCATAAGACCGTAAATTTGATGTTGTATTTCACTCAGTTATGTTTGTGTTTAGCCATGAGTGTATTTGATGACTTATCAGCAGTTTTTTCTGCTTCTGTTAAAATGAGGTTATGCATAAATGGCAGTTCGCTAGCAAAAGATTTAATTCCTAACTAGCTTCTAGCAGAGAGGTTTGTTGTTATTGTGTTGTTGTTGTTTCACAGGATAACCTGCAAAGGCCGTAACAATGATAATTCTCATTAGATATAGGCAAAGGCAGCTCTGGCCCTTTTTAAAAACACCTTCATCGTTATTATCTTGGGTGTCTGTAGTACTCAACCACCTCAAAATCTGTTCCCCTGATGATGACAAGGAAGGAAGCAGGAACCTGGTGGTTTTTAATGTTACACAGTTCTTTACAGTAAGCTAGTTGTTTTTGTACATTTTTAATTAATAACAAACACAGATAATACATTTTCTCAGATTGTTATCCTGAGAAATCATGAGGCAATTTTATATAATATACTGCAATTTTTATTAAACATACACTAAGCTGCTTGCAAATAAAATGCATTTAGTAGATTTGAAAAATGTGGTATATCAAAAAGTTTTGAAAGAGCCAATTGAGCCAATAAGCTTACACAGAGAAGCTTATTTTACAGAACAACAAAATAAGACAGCCAAAAGCCTGGAGAGCTTTATATTAATTAATAAACAGTTCAGCATCATTGCTCAAACAGAACAGGTGCATTGTGTCATTACCATGATTTTCTTATGTAGGACTGATGTTAACATGAAAAAGACACAGTGGTACAAATTAGTAAACAGCCCAATAACACGGGGTTTTTGCCATCTTGGTGTTTAGAAAGCAGATAGACAAAGGGACTAGTTATGCAAACAAGCACTCATTTGTTAACAACCTGTGACTGACAGGTCATTAGGATATATGCATATCGTAGGTAATCTTCTATTCCTACTCTATTAATCAGTGTTAAACGAATACATCACCAGCAGGGGGCTCACTGTGAAACACTAACCAGTAATATTGCACTTAAAGGAAGATAATTTATACGATATGAAAGTTTTGTCAAATGTTCAAGTTGAAAGTTTTGTGGATGTTTCTGTGTATCATGAACATTTTACCTTTCACTGCTGTATTTTTGACTCCAAATGTCTAAAACTGACATTTTCAGCAAAGTGGGGACTTCTTTAAATAGTTCAAAACAATAAACAAAACAAAAAACTAATATATAAAATTGAATAAATGTACTGTTTTATAACTGTATGTAAACAAATTTGATTGTGTTGCACTTTTGTATTTGTTCACTTAAAAATCATGTGAAATTTTGCATTATTTGGTTTTCACATTAAAAAAACAGCAGATATTTTTATGAACACTAAGCAATTAAAAGCAAAGCTAGTAACTACAGATGCAAGTGCTACTTCCAGTTAGGTCCATTTATAATTGTTTTTATACCTCTTTGCCAGAACATATTCTAATTATAGTTATACAGTGGACATGGACATAATGTGTAGACTCTCAGCTTTCATTTGAGGGTATCCACAGTCAAATTGAATAAAGAGTTTTGGAGTTTCAGCTTCTTAACATGTGCCAACCGCTTTATAAAGGGACCAGAAGTAACTGGACAACAAAAAGGCTGTTTCATGGGCAGGTGTGGGCACTTCCTGTATTATGTCATTATTAATTAAGCAGATAAAGGGCTTGGAGTTGATTTGATGTGTCATGCTTGCATTTGGAATATTTTGCTGTGAACAAACAACATGCATCCAAAGGAGTTCTCCATGCAGGTGAAAAAAGCCATCCTTAAGCTGAGAAAACAGAAAAACCCATCTGAGAAATTGCTTCAATATTTGGAGTGATAAAATCTAGTTTGGTACATCCTGAGAAAGAAAGAAAGAAAGAAAGCACTGGTAAACTCAGTAATGCAAAAAGACCTGGATGTCCATGGAAGACAACTTTGGTAGATGATCGCAGAATCATTTCATGGTGAAGAGAAACCCGTTTACAACAGCCAACCAAGTGACAGCACTCTTCAGTTACGTAGGTGTATCGATATCCAAGTCTACGCTGGCGTGGAGTGGCTTATGATCCAAAGCATTCCACATCTTCTGTAAAACACGGCAGAGGCAGTGTGCTTGGGCGTGCATGACTGCCAGTGGCACTGGGACACTAGTGTTTATTAATGATGTGACACAGGACAGAAGCAGCCAATGGAATTCTGAGGTGTTCAGACATACTGTCTGCTCAAATCAGGCCAAATGCAGTCAAATTGATTGGGCAGATGGACTTGTACAGATGGACAATGACCTAAAACATACAGACAAAGCAACCCAGGAGTTTATTAAACCAAAGATGTGGAATATTTTTGAATGGCCGAGTGGGTGACCTGATGTTAACCCAAGTGGGCGTGCATTTTATTTGTTAAAGACTAAAAGAAGGAAACCCAGCACCTGGTGATGTCCATGAGTTCAAGACTTGGGGCTGTAATTGCCAGCAAAGGGCAATTACAGCCATCATGTATTAGAAATTAACATTTTATTTTCACCTATTTAATTTGTCCAATTACTTTTGAGTCTCTTCAGCTGCATCTGAGTTGTTTCATTTGAAGGACCAAAATGAGAAAATAGTTGTCTCTGTCCAAATATTTATGGACTGAACTGTATCTTCTGTTGGGTTTATGGAAATTTTCATTGCAGTAGATTTATTCACTTGCGGTCAAGTTTTCGTAGTGTACTTCTACATCTACTTCTTCATAGACGTTACTGGTGCTTTGGTCATTGGAGGTCACCACACCTTGATTTTTATAAATCTAAAAAAGAATCAAGACACATTAAACAGAACAAATGAATGACACGTGTTGCAGAGAATTGAGTTGTGGACACATTTAGAAATGTTCTACAATTACACTAAAGCCAGTAGAAGTATTTCCTTATGGTTGTACACCTTAACAGTGAGTCAAGTTGTAGTGTAGACGTAGGGGTGGGTTTTGATTATAATTTTTTCCAATTAAAGTCGATTCTAGCTTGAATAACGCGATATTGATTCATTAAAATCCTGAATCGATTTTTAAGTATAAATTTATTTTGCCCGAAACGCCAGAATCTCAGGTTGAACCTCAGAAAAATTTCGACAACCACCAAACAGCTAAAACAGTAAATGAGAGCAGGTACACAGATTCTGCACAAAGACGTTAAGGACCCGCCGATGCATCAGAATCAGTGAGATGTCGGCTTCCTCACCCGATGGCACGTACATGCTGCATAAAGCCGACAGCTCACTGATTCCGATGCGTCGGGTCTGCGCTTTGTGTTTATGTCTTTTTTTGTGCTACATTCTGAAACTGCAGGTTTTTGTCTCTCTCCAACCAAAATTGACGGAACCAGGAGCAAAACAAGATGCAAACTGGCTTCAGATTTTCGCTTCACATGAACGTCATGAATTCCCTCTTACTTTGTCTCCACCACGATAAAATCACACTTCAAGCACAGCTCTCTCTCTCTCTCTCAGTATATTTCAAGAACAGTTTCCCATCTCAAATATCTGCTTTTTGCATTATTTGCTTGCTTATTACCCACCGTTGTGTACAGTGCTGTCGGCTGCTGTTTTTTTTATTTATTTTTCTAACTTAAATTACTTCTGACAAAAAAAGCCTCACTTCTGGTGGTCAATACTGAAGAAATGTAAACTTTTTCAAATTATGCAAAATTGAAAAACACTTAGCTGTGTCTCTAATAGAGCCTCTGTAACTTTGCTCTGCTTCACTTCAGCAGCATCAGGTAATGTTCATATGTTGAGTCATGGTTTTCTTCAGTTTTTGTTCTACTGCAGAATATTTTTAAGGTTATCTGCTATAAAAAGCCAGGCCAGGAAAATCTCCTTCAAGGTTTTCTGTGTTTTATCCTCAGTTACTTTGAGACAAAGGCATCTGCTGTGATGCTTACACCTTTGATAAAGTTTCACAAGTGTCAATTTTATTTTTATAGATATAAAAATATGGATATGTACTGATAAGTGATCAGAATTATAATATTTCTGACTGAGGCAAAATTTCCCATCGAATTGAATCGTGGATCAAATCGAATCGTGGATCAAATCGAATCGTGGATCAAATCAAATAAGGACCTTATGAATTGGAATCGAATCGATTCTAGAAATCAGTGACGATACCCAGCCCTATGTACACGTCTGTCCTTGAGATTGTTTCTTTCCTACCTCTCCCAGGCTTGTTCCATAATGTGTCACTTTCATTGAATTTACTGATCTCACTCCAGTTCTTGACATTTTGAAATCCTGTAATAACTTTCTACATCTAAAAGTATTTTTCTCAAGTCTAAACAGATTTGCTGAAGTTTTTGAACTGTTTGTAAACTGGAACATAACCCAGAGTTTTAACCACATCCTTGCATAGCAGCAGTTCTATGGCTGAATGAAAAAGGTCAGTTTTTAATAGGGCTTATTATACTGACTATGATAGTCACAATTGTTGTCTTGTGTGGAAAAATATGCCACCCAGTGGACACTACAATTCAATGGTCACATGAAGACTTTACACTTTAGTTTTCTTACTTCACTTTGTGCTGCACCAATCACCTTCTTTGAACTCTTTTTCCTAGATGCATTTCTCCGCAGGGAGAGAACAGCTTCTGAAAACACACAGCATTAAATATGGTTATGCTGTATTTGCATGCACATTTGAGTGTAAGGGTCTCTCTGTGCATATGAATGTAAAAGATACCTTCAATCCTGGAATGTCTGTACTTATAAACAAGAACGAGGATACATATCAAAAGCAGTACAAGGGGTATCACATAGAGTGCTGAAAAACAAACAAACAAAAACTATTGTTCTCATAACACAGAAGTATACGTTAACAGTCATACATATATAATATATCTTTAAGTTATTTACCTGTGCTTGTTTTCCCCAGAGTGCTCTGTGGAAAGACTGCAAGAGAAAATAACTATAAGTGCTCTTAGCAACGTTATATTAACACAGACTTTAATACAATGGTTTTAGAGTACCTCCGAGGAGGACTAAAAGACTCCAGGTCTCTTTTATCCCTACTGCGTCTTGTCTCCTTAATGGCAAATAATTGTCCTTGAACTTTCTATCATTATTATTGTTATTATTATTTTATAGTATTGTTCTGTTTATTTTTATCCTCCTGCTGCTAAACTAATTTCCCCTTGTGGGACAATAAAGAAATTGAATTGAATTGAATTGAATTGAATGGCAGGAGATGATAAACTAAAAATGTATCACGTGCCGCTCACTCTTTCCTTCCTGTCTCATTATGTAGAAAGAATTTCATTATTATCTTTAGTATGTAGCAGGTCAAATCTACTTATAACATATGAAATATAGACTGGGGAAAATAATTATTTGATCCTCTGCAATATCCAAATGAACAGAATCCACTTTTTGGGATATGGATTCAATTGTTTCGTATTCCGAGGTAAGCTGAGGTAGCATGTGGGGATCTAGCCTGGGGGACCCTTACTAGATACATGCCCTTGTGAGGATAAAAGCAATGACTGCAAAAGAAGTCTGCAACATTTTTCGCTCACAGTTTAAAGTAAATAAATAAATAACCCAAAACCTTGCAAATCCTGTTGGTGTAAATACTCTATTTTTCATTACTTTTGATGCTACCTTTCTTTACTCATCATTAAACAGAAACTATCAATTATTGAGCCAACCAAGCCCATACAATGAAAGCAGTTTGTCAAAGAAACTTATTGTACCGAACAACCTCTGCACTAATTAGTTGATTAACAGTTCAGCATAACTGCTTAAAAACACAGCTACATACAGGTGAATGGTGTCATTACCATGATTTTTTTTAACGAGAGTAGTACAAAACTATAAAAAGTCCAATCACACAGGGTTTTTTGCCATGTAGGTGTTTTTAAACCAGATACACAAAGGAACTACTTATGCAAACAAGGACTCTGAGCACTCATTTATTAACAACCTGTGACTGACAGTTTGTTAGGAAATAAACACAATGTGGATAACCTTCTAGTCCTACTCTTATAATCAATGTTACACTAATACATCACCAGCAGGGGGCTCACTGTGACAGACTATCCAGCAATACGGCAGGTAAGGGAAGGAAATTGATTTTCTTGGCTTCTCTGAAGGATATCCGTCAAAGGCGAGTGCTGGGCTGTTTACACATTACACATTTCTGTGTATTATGGCCCTTTTACTTTTCACTGCTCTATTTTTCAATCCAAATGTCCTAAACTGACACCCTAACAAAGTAGGAAACAATTATTTGTTCCCCTGCTAAATTTGCTCACTTATAAAGAAATGAACAGTCTCCAATTGTTTAATAGTTCCATTTTAATTAACCAAAAATGCTAAAAAGACTAAGTCTGAGGTTAGGAAATTTAACTAAAAATCTAAATAAACATAATACAAAATCTTAAATTTTATCTATCTATCTATCTATCTATCTATCTATCTATCTATCTATCTATCTATCTATCTATCTATCTATCTATCTGTCTGTATATATATATATATATGTATATGTATGTATATATGTATATGTATATATATAAACACCAAGCACGCCCCTGCGGGCGGTTTATCCTTCAAGCTCGGGTCCTCTACCAGAGGCCTGGGAGCTTGAGGGTCCTGCGCAGTATCTTAGCTGTTCCCAGGACTGCGCTCTTCTGGACAGAGATCTCCGATGTTGTTCCCGGGATCTGCTGGAGCCACTCGCCTAGTTTGGGAGTCACCGCACCTAGTGCTCCGATTACCACGGGGACCACTGTTACCTTCACCCTCCACATCCTCTCGAGCTCTTCTCTGAGCCCTTGGTATTTCTCCAGCTTCTCGTGTTCCTTCTTCCTGATATTGCTGTCATTCGGAACTGCTACATCGATCACTACGGCTGTCTTCTTCTGTTTGTCTACCACCACTATGTCCAGTTGGTTAGCCACCACCATTTTGTCCGTCTGTATCTGGAAGTCCCACAGGATCTTAGCTCGGTCATTCTCCACCACCCTTGGGGGCATCTCCCATTTTGACCTTGGGACTTCCAGGTTATACTCGGCACAGATGTTCCTGTACACTATGCCGGCCACTTGGTTATGGCGTTCCATGTATGCCTTGCCTGCTAGCATCTTGCACCCTGCTGTTATGTGCTGGATTGTCTCTGGGGCATCTTTACACAGCCTGCACCTGGGGTCTTGCCTGGTGTGATGGACCCCAGCCTCTATGGATCTTGTACTCAGAGCTTGTTCTTGTGCTGCCATGATTAGTGCCTCTGTGCTGTCTTTCAGTCCAGCTTTGTCCAGCCACTGGTAGGATTTCTGGATATCAGCCACCTCCTCTATCTGCCAGTGGTACATACCGTGCAGGGCCCTGTCCTTCCATGATGGTTCCTCGTCTCCCTCCTCTTTCTTGGGTTTCTGCTGCCTGAGGTATTCACTGAGCACTCGGTCAGTTGGGGCCATCTTCCCAATGTATTCTTGGATGTTTGTTGTCTCATCCTGGACTGTGGTGCTGACACTCACCAGTCCCCGGCCCCCTTCCTTCCACTTAGCGTACAGCTTCAGGGTGCAGGACTTGGGGTGAAACCCTCCATGCATGGTAAGGAGCTTTCTTGTCTTTATGTCAGTGGCTTCTATCTCCTCCTTTGGCCAGCCTATTACCCCAGCAGGGTACCTGATCACAGGGCAGGGTGTAGGTGTTGATGGCCCGGATCTTGTTCTTACCATTCAGCTGACTCCTCAGGACTTGCCTGACCCTCTGCAGGTACTTGGTGGTTGCAGCCTTTCTAGCGGCCTCTTCATGGTTCCCATTTGCCTGCGGGATCCCCAGGTACTTGTAATTGTCCTCTATGTCTGCAATGTTGCCTTCTGGTAGTTCAATCCCCTCAGTTCTGACTACCTTCCCTCTCTTTGTTACCATCCGACTACACTTCTCCAGTCCGAATGACATTCCAATGTCATTGCTGTATAGCCTGGTAGTGTTGATCAGTGAATCAATGTCTCGTTCACTCTTGGCATACAGCTTGATGTCATCATGTACAGGAGGTGGCTGACAACTGCTCTAATTCCGTAGTCGGTATCCGTAGCCAGTCTTGTTAATGATCTCACTGAGGGGGTTCAGGCCTATGCAGAACAGCAGTGGGGACAGAGCATCTCCTTGGTAGATCCCGCACTTGATGGTGACTTGTGCTATGGGCTTGGAGTTGGCCTCTAGTGTTGTACGCCACATCCCCATTGAGTTCCTGATGAAGGCTCTTAGGGTCCTGTTGATCTTGTACAATTCTAAGCATTCCAGTATCCAGCTGTGGGGCATTGAGTCATAGGCCTTCTTGTAATCAATCCAGGCAGTGCACAGGTTGGTCAGTCTGGTCTTGCAGTCTCGGCTGACTGTTCTGTCTACCAGTAGCTGGTGTTTTGCGCCTCTGGTATTCTTGCCAATCCCTTTCTGTGCCCCACTCATGTATTGACCCATGTGCCTGTTCATCTTAGCCGATATGATGCCTGACAGGAGCTTCCATGTGGTACTGAGGCAGGTTATTGGTCGGTAGTTGGATGGGACCGGTCCCTTCTTGGGGTCCTTGGGGATCAGGACCGTTCGACCTTCGGTTAGCCATTCCGGGTGTCTCTCGTTAACTAGCAGCTGGTTCATTTGTGCTGCCAGACGCTCGTGGAGTGCAGTCAGCTTCTTCAGCCAGTAGGCGTGAACCATGTCGGGCCCTGGTGCTGTCCAACTCTTCATACTGGAGACCCTTTCTTGGATATCTGCCACTGTGATGGTTACTGGACCCTGTTCAGGGAGGTCGCTATGGTCTGCCCTCAGATCCACTAGCCACTGAGCATTGCCGTTATGGGTTGCGTCCTTCTCCCATATGCTCTTCCAGTATTGCTCCGTCTCCAGCCTTGGTGGTGCTGTTCTCTTATTATTATTGTTCCCTTGCCACTGAGAGTACACCTTTGCTGGTTCTGTGGAGAACAGCTGGTTTATTCTCCTGCCTTCTATCTCTCTGGTGTACCTCCTCAAGCGGCTGGCCAAGGCTGTGAGTCTTTTCTTGGCAGTTTCCAAGGCCTCAGGTATGGACAGTTTGCTGTATTTCTTATGCACCTTCTTTGCCGCACCTTTCTGCAACTCCGTTAGTTGGCTAACCTCCCTCCGTGCTACTTTGATCTTGCCCTCTAGCCTCCTTCTCCATGGAGGGTACTGCCCCTTGTGGCTGTTCAACTTGTAGCCAAGCATCTCACTGATCACTGCTGCCGTATTGTAGATCAGCTTGTTAGTGTCGGTAATCGTGGTTGTAGGTATCATCCGTAGTGCTGCATTAACATCATCTAGCAGACCTTCTGAAGGTACTTCACGTAATCTTGGTAACCAGCTACGGGGGATCCAGGTTTCAAGCTTGGCCATGATCCTATTTTTCAGGTCAGTTGCTCGCGCACTCAACGATCCTTCTCCTATCGCACTTGGGGCTATGTACCCAATCTCGGGTAGGGGTGATGATATCTCCCCCCTGACCTGGCGTCCTGACTCCTCCTTGCCGTAGCATTTATGTTGTACCTCGTCAATCTCTAGCTGTGATAGCAGTCCCTTCTTTCGAATGTTGGAACACTGAGCTACTAGTTGTTTCACCATCATTGTGGATGTTGGGTATCGAAGAATCCATAGGTCCCTCATCCTATTCGTGTAGCCCCTTCCGCCAGGGTTACTTGCGTAGTAGCATTCCAACAACGCCCTGTTTTCGTCTCTTGCCCACCGATGCCTTCTTGTTCCAGTAGCCCACTTCTTTGGAGACCAGAATATGTATGTATATGTATGTATATATATATATATATATATGTTGAGTAAGAGGCAGCAAAAAGTTTTGGTAGTGATTTACCAGCAGTAGTAAGTAAGGCTCAGTTGTTGTTGTTGTTTTTTTTTTTTGTTTATTTATTTATTTTATTTTTTGGGTGGGGAGCACTGGACTAACCATTTTTATTAGATCAAACCTCAGACAAATGAATGATCACCTACTCTCTGTTTCCATAATGGAGCACAAACAAACACATATCCTACAAACACATTTACTGTATTATCATAGCGTGTACAAAAGTGTATAACATACCTGACAACTGAATCTTGGTGTAGTTTCCAACTCTCCACTGTGAGTCTGACCCACACCAGTATGTCCCAGCATCAGCTGCTTCCACCTTTGAGATTATCACCAAGAAAGAGCTGGAAGAAACATCTTGTAGTGTGAATCTGCTTTGATTCTTTAGCATATCTGTGCAGCTGTTGTGCTGGTCTCCTTTACAGAGGAACTTCCTGTTATCCCGGTGTTGTGAAGGATAAATGCACTGCAAAGTTAGTGGATGCCCCACAGTACCATTTATTTTAGTTGATTTGACACAGCAGAACTCTGTATGAATGAAAGAAAAAGGTTATTTCAGAATTATCAGATATTCAACTGATGTAATTAAATACACAGTAGCTTTGACTGCTCACCCTCAACTTCCAACAGAACTGCAGAGAAAACATCATGGTCAAAGTTTCTTTGGACACCACAAAGGTAATACCCTGAATCCTCTTGGCTCAAACTGGTGATGTTCACTGTAAATTTTTTTAACATTTTATCATCATCAAGTCTGAATCGTCCATTTTCCTTGTTGTCAGAGGTGATTAGTGCCTGCTGAAGACATGTGGAGGGCCGGTTTCCTCTGCAGATGTACTTCAGGCTGTTGTGGTACTGACGCTCATACGGACAATTAATGGATACTGAATATCCCTGATAATTCAGAATTTTGGTCACAGTATCACAGCAGTGGTCTGTCAACAGGGGTAAAAGCATCAGAAGACATGTTACACAAACAGCTGTATATAAAAGTTAAGGATTTCATATTCAACTCAAGTTTACATTTCTAAACTTGTGACTATTTTCCATCATTTGATGCTCATATAGTGGTTTAAATTTTACAGCAGAGAAACAGATAATGCTGAACAAACAGAAACTATCTATGAATTCCTTATCTTTAACTGTAACTCACTTTCAGTGTGCAAAAGAAGTCTTTGTTTACCTTTTACTAATTTCAGCTCGACTTCAGTGTAAATATCTTTTCCAGTTCTAGTCACCCCACACCAGTATTTTCCAGCATCCGCAGAATGAAGATCAGAGATGGTTGTTGTGAAGATTCGTGCTATTTTGTCATCATGGATCCTGTATTTATTTTTCCTTGATTCCGATGTTGTAACAAGAACATCACTGTCACCACAGTCATTCTTACACAGGTACTTCTCATAAGACTCGTAACCCTCATCATAGGAACAGGAAACGTTAACCGCACTCCCCACATTTCCAGTTACATGGATCACCTCTTCTGCACTGGTCACACACCTCAGAGCAACTGGAAAAAGAATGTGAAACGTTTTTTTGTGTGTATTTTCTTTGTGGTCATCATGCGAGATTTCATACTAACAATGTTAATGCTGTATAACGAAATTACCAAGACTGAAAAAGCGTTTGGCCTACTGTTCTTCTAAATTACTAGAAGAGATAGATGTACTACTTGGTCTACATCAGCCTTTGATCTTTATATTTTAGTTATTTACCAGTTTAAACAACTTACTGCAAAAGGTGAACAGCAGGTTTTGAAGTCTCCTCATCTTTGCTTTAGTTTGTCCAAATAGAGTCTTGACAGGAAATTTTCTCAGGTTTAAAAAAAATGATGGGAACAATAGGCGTTATTTAATGCCATAGTAATGTGAAGGGAGGGGTAGGGCTGGACCATCAACACAGATGGAGCATTCTTAGTTGGGTTTCTGAAATAGCTGACATATGCCATCTAGTGGTTAAAGAAGTTTTCACAAGCTTTCCATAATAGCATAGAATAGAATAGAATAGTAGTGGCTGTGTGACCAAGCCCTGTATTGTCATTGTACATGTACAATGAAATTGTGTGTGTGTTCCACACCTGCCGGAATAAAAAATAAATAGTAGACAGCAGGAATCCCTTTTTAAAGAGAAAGCTATTAAAACAAACTACCACTCTATTGCTAAGTAAAAGACAGAGACAAAAAATTAATAAAAGTTAAAATATGAAGAAAAAAGCAGGAGCAACTGAAACAGGCTGCATGCTGGTTGACATATGCGTGCTGCACAAAGAAGCTGGAGGTGTAGGACCCGATTTACCTGAAGCTCCAACCAGAGGGCAGGGGGTCAAACAGGTGGTATGCAGGTTGCAAGGGGTCACCTGTGATGGTCCTGGTTTTCCTGAGACAGGAGGAGTTGGTGATGGCCTCCAGGGGTGGCAGAGGGCAGCCACCCCTGGTGCCTTCCTGTTCTCAGTTGTGGCCCCTGCGTGCCAAACACACAGGGAGTAGGAGAGCACACTGAATCGGACTGATTGATGCCAGTTGGTGAGCAAGTCTTTGATCCAGGAGAATTTCACAGGGAGAATCTGAGGGTGGTCCAGTTTGGCATTATGGCATAGGTGTCAAACTCTGGCCCGTGGGCCAAATTTGGCCCGCAGCCTAATTACATTTGGCCCGCGAAGCCATACCAAATTACTATTAGAGCTGGCCTACTGGTATTATACAGCTAATATATATATTGTTTAGTATTAAGCTTTGCTTGTTCCATATTCAGTTTTTCAGCAAAACGTGTTTGAGTTCATAAGAAAAGATTCATTCTTATATCTGGAGGAATAAATATATTTCAATAAATATTAATGTTAGCCCGCGACTTTGTTCCAGTTTTGAATTTTGGCCCACTGTGTATTTGAGTTTGACACCCCTGCATTATGGTGTTGAATGTCAAGCTGTAGTCCAGGAAGAGCAGACAGACTGAGACTATGAGTAAGCACTTGCAGATAGTAGGAAGGAAAACCTTCCTTTTAACAGGAAGAAACCTTCTGTAGAACCAGATTCAGGCAGCCACCTACTGCGACTGGTTGGGGTGAGAGGAGGAAGACAGGACAAATGCACAAGACACACAATAAATGGCACTGTTAATAGCACTGGCACTGTTATAAATTATGTCTCAAAAGAGCCATAATTTATAATAATAAAATTGACACCACAAAATGTTCAAAGTTGTAAAAATGCCTAACTAGTTAGATTTATGGTTTATTTTGGCGTTGTAAGCCATTTTTAATAAAAACTTGTCAAGTAGAATTAATTACATCCTACACACGTATGTAAGGCTGGCATAACCTTGGTCATAAACCTGTCAAAGATGACTGTAACTAAGGTGGATGATAAGGTCTGTGTAGAATGCCCAGAAAGTTATGTGATTCATGGGTTGTACTTCATGGAGGAGGAAAGGTACAAGGATCCTCAGTCAACATAAGTGAGGGTTCAGGAGGGCTCTCGCTCTTACTCTGTCAATCTTTTTTCAGCTTTTTTTCTTTTCCTCTGTTTTCTTTTTGTCTTCTTTTCTCTTTTTTCCTCTTTTTTCTCTCTCTGGCACTTTGTCTTCCACATATACATATGCGTAAGGCTCTACACCCCAGGGTCCCTTTGCTTTGTATTGATTTGCTGTTCTGTTTGTTGAGATGTTATGTTGTTTATATGACAAACCCCGTTATTTTTCAGAGGATGTTTTTGAGTGATTTGTCATTTTGCCTATATCATTTTTCTCATAACAGTTGTCCTTTTTTGTAATTCATCCCACATTTCTTCTATTTGGATACCATTATGGTTTAGAGTTAAAGGCTGTGGAAAATTGCCTCTTGCCTATGTGACTAAATCTATGGAATACTTAAACACCTTCAGCCTGAGGCAGTTTGTGACAAACCAACAGCTATCACATGCTAAACCCACTGCTACTCTTTAAATGGTCAAACTCATATGTCTCTGGAATCAGTCAGTTCTGTTTCTACAGTGATATTGATCCAGCAGGTAAAGATTGAAGAAATGTTTCATATCCAACAAGACAGCTTCTCCTTATAGTGAAGCCTTGCAGGGCCATTAGACAGGAATCAGTGTCTAGGTTACATAAAATGCTAATGTACACTGCAGAGTTTAGAACCCAAATACAGACACATGGAAATCTAATGCAAACGAGCCTTCATTTTGGGTGGTAAAAAATCCATAAACAGAAGAGTAAACAGGATCTAAAACTGGCTGGAAACACAGAGAGGGCATTAATAACACTGGGAAAACAAAGACAAAGGACAAGCAGGTCAAGGTCACTAGGGAAAGTGGACACAAGAAGATAACAGTAATTTTAGACGGTGAATCAGGAGGGGAAGTAAACTAAACACTGAGGCATTACAAATAAGAAACTATCAAATTATACACTATTTAACAATAACCATAACTAAATAGGGAAATATAAGCACATACAAGATACAGCCTTACATAGAAATTTAGGTTCACACTTCTCGAAACTGAGGGTCTCCATCTGTCTAACATGTGTGTTGTTTGAAGTTAGGGCTGCCATCACACCCAGAGTCAGAGATTCACACACCTCTCACTCTGTCTCACACATCGGTTTTCTTGCGAAACTGAAAAATAATTTCACAGTTTTAATGAAGTTATTAACTTTACTGTATAAACATGAAATCTTGCATTCTGTTCAGAGTAATGTCACAGGTCAACAGCAGCATGGTCGCTCTCCTATTCAGTTAGTAAACATGTTTACAGAGAGACATTATTTGTCGTGATGCAACTCTAATGATTCCCATTAATAATCCCAATGATCTTTGCACATTACCCAAATGTGCAAAGAATTTCCCCCATTTACAAGCTGTTTTGTTATTCAAAGATATGCGTATCTGTGTATTCAAAGAATAACATGAATATTATGATAATTGTAGTTTAATGCATCAAGTTCTGTTTCTTCCTAATTCATAAACATAGTGGACATTTGAAGATATCACATAGAACAGTGTGTGTAACATAAGCAACAACACAAATAACCTTATGAAAGAAGGTCAACAGAGACCAACAACTCATTTCGCTGCTCTAGTACATTTTAGCTCCTATTCTGTTCTTAGTGTTAAACAATGAATGTCATTTTCTTCTGATCACACTCCAGCCAACTGAACCAACATATCTATTTTCTCATTTTACTCACTTTCAATGTACAATTGAATTTTAGTTTGCTTTTATTTACCTGGTAACAATTTCAGCTTTATTTCAGTGTAGATAGTTTTCAAAGCTCTGGTCACCCCACACCAGTATTTCTAAGCATCGGTAGAATGAAGATCAGGGGTGGGAGTTTTGAAGACACTGTTACGTTATGATGAATTGCATATTTGTTTTTCACTAGATTTGCTGTCATAATAAGATCACAATCACTGCCACAGTGATTCTTACACAGGTACTTCTCTCAAGGTGCTTCTCATAATCCTTATCAAATGTATTGTAAAACTATTGAATTCACACACTTAAGAAGCAGAGTAAATCAAATATTTGATTAGAACTTTTTTTAATCCAAAAGGAAATTGGTGTGCCTTTTATATAGTCAGTGCAATTAAAAATAAAGTCACAGGATTCACTTTACACCAACTAAGCTATCACAGTGCAAATAGGCAGAAAGTGACACAGTGAATAAAATGAATGCATGAGGTGAGACGGTGAGATGGACTGTCCCCGAAGCTGAGGAGTTTTTTTTCCAGCATCCTCCTCTCTGACACACTACCTCAGCTACCTTTACCCCGCTTCTCCAGGAGACTGCACACACACACACACACGCACGCACACACACACGCACACACACACACACACACACACACACACACACACACACATATTTCTGTCATCTGGAAAGTCCATGATAGTTAGTCAGGAAAATCAAACCTACTATTTTAAACAACTTACTCTCTAAATAGCAATTTATGTTCTATCTCTAAAATGGGAGTTATTATTATTAATTTTATAAAGTTAGCTTTTAAAATTAACACACATGAAGAGAATCTGATAACAGTTCATGAGTAACAGGATTCTTTTCCAATACACTTATTTACAGTTTTTTCTGAATGCTTAAACCCTAACTGTGATTCCTGTAGCACAATCTCTAAAACTATTCAGACTTATAGCAAAACCACTCACTGAGTTTGCAAAACTAAAAGCACAAAAACTGCTTTGCACTCAGTTTGCAATTTTGTAACACACACTTTGCAAAACTGTAGGCACAATTCACTGCACAACACTCAATTACCAAATTTCCAACACACTCCTAGCAAAAGTATACACATGTATGGCTATCATTAACACTAATTTGCCAACTGTCTGGCACACTTTCACATGTGAAAACTTTTTTAGATAATTAGTTCACTTTGCAATCAGCCTAAGCACTATAATACAGGTAAGCTGTGTGTGCGGAGTACAATGGAGGGAGCAGAAAGAGTGAGAAGTAGAGGAGGCCGAGGAAGAGGACGTGGAGGTGAAGAAGTAGGATGAAGAGGACGACAAGGACAAGGAGGAAGACGAGGAGGGGGGAGAGGAAGATGAGGAGGGGGGAGAGGAAGGGTAGGAAGAGTAAGAAATAGAATTGCTGATGACATCAGAGCTACAATAGTGGACCATGCAATCAACCGTGGAATGACCCTGAGGGTAGCTGGCCAACGGGTCCAGCCTAACTCGAGCCGCTACACTGTAGCAAGTACCATAAGGACATCTTGAAATGAGAATCGGTTAGTACAGTCACTTCGCACAAAGATTTGTAGCACTGCCATATGCCAATGAGAAACACACCAATACCATTGATGTAAAAATACTGAAATTGTTACTTTACAGAATTGCTAGATGACCAGATGCTGGGGGCAGAGGAAGCATGTTCACTGCAGACCAAGTAAACCCATATAGTCATTATGGCGATTGCAAATAATCCTATACTTGGAAATAAACACTTGTGTTTGTTTTGATGTGTTTGAATAAACACCAGTACTTGAAGTTTGGATCCCTCTATGCTTATGGATCTATGACAGAAGTATGAGCTCAAACTGACATAGCCTACCTTGTGCACAGAGAAAGCAAAAGCCAGATGTGTTTTGTATTCATACCATCAGTGTGCAGTTGGCGCATTGTGTGCTTAGTAGATGATGGCTTGTGTGTACTGTTTGATACGGAAACACCATTTTTACGAAGGTGTGAAGAGTTAATCTAGCTGTGTTTGCTTTTGCAAGAGAACTACAATGTTTTGATTATTGGGTGACAGGTTTTCTTATTTGTGTGAAGAGTTTTGCAAAATTAGCCAATAGTTACAATAAATGTGCTTAAGCAATCAGAAAAAACTGTAAATACTCCACCACAATAACTGTATTCACTGCTACACAATCGCAGTGACATTGAAAGCTAAGGAAGGAAGTTTAATTTCCTGGCTCCTCTGAAGGATGTCCGTCTGCAACGGGCTGGAGGTGCTTTGAAAAACTGACCAGTTAAACAGTTTTGTGGACATGTGTTTTATTTTCTTTCTTTTTTCTTTGAATGCATCAGTAAAATATAATACTAAGCTAAACAAAAAATAATTCTACTGTTAAACTTAAAATTAATTCCATGCACTTTTTTTTTTGCTTTGCTTATTAATTCTCTTTACACTCATGTTGATAATTTATATTCTGGTTTTTCTACAATTTTATAAAAACAGCAGATTTTGTTATGAAAATCAAGCAAAAAACAAAACAGTCTTCTGCTGAAATTTTGTATCACGGTAGATTTTTTTTTTTTTTTCTGGTAAAGTTTTGATAGATACTTCATCTCCACCGATATCCTCATAGTGGCTACCAGTCATCTCAGCTTCTTGAGTTCCATTAAAAAAAAAAAAACAACACAATAAACAGAACTATGAGTGACATGTATTACAGACACTTGGGATTTCATGGAAACATTTTTGAATGTTCTATTGTAGCACTACAGCCAGTGTAGAATGTTTGTCATTGTATGTCATTGCATACAAGTGTATACCTCCACTACTGAGGGAAGATACACGTATGTCTCTCCAGACTTGTAATATATTTAAAGAAAACTGAAGAAAGTACAAACAGTTGATACTTCTTTAAATACAGAATCTAAAACACAAAGACTGAAATTATCAAAACAACAGCACATAAATTATGTATCCATGGTTCTCTAGTGTAAGTGCAGGCTGCTGGCCGATAGCCTCCCCTATGTGTCACAATAAAAGACTGCACTATGATATACTCATTCATCAACAATTAATGTCAGAAACCCACATAGAACTTAAACAAGGCCAGGGGAACACTTCTCTTGTACATAAGTTATTTTCTTGAATACATAATTCAAGTTTCCAATTGCAATTATATTGACCTTTGTGACTTTCAGCTGTTTGCCCACTGTCACAGAACGAGACTGAACCCATGCTATAGTGTGGACTTCATCAACATTCATACATCACTTTGCTATTTTCTCAGCATCAAAAATAAAAATGTATGGGCAATGACTCCAAATGGGAGACTTCATGAAATTCCAGTTGTGCTACATCACAAATAAATTTTACATATTAAATGCAACTAAAAATAAAAATCAGTCATTTATTTTATGCCCTATATTTATAATTAAGTGTATTAAAGAAACAAAACTCTATTAAGGCTTTAAACTTCTCTTACTCCACTTTCTGCTGCCCCCATCGCTTCCTCTGAGCTCTATAGCTTATTTTGGGTATTTCTGCTTGTGGCTTCATCACCTAAAAACAGAGCATTAGATTTGGTTACACTTTTTTGCATGCTTTTCCATATTTGAATGTAAGGATCTCTCTGTGTATATGAATGTAAATGATACCTTTAACTGTGGAACATCTGTACTTATAAAGAATAAACAGGACACACATCAGCAGGAGCACAGGGGTTACAACGTAAACCACATAGAGTGCTGGAGAAAAAAAACAGAACACTGTAAAAACATTTTTAAAGCAAGCATTTTCCAAAGCATTCAATTTTCACAGGCATAACAGCAGAACTGTGGGCTTAGTTTACATAATGGTTTCATTATCTTTTTATTAAAAGTTATGTGTATTTTAACTTAACTGTTGCATTGATGCACACATCCATACCTATTTGATTTTTAATTTGAATTAGATTTTTTTTTTTACATTAGCTTGAATTAAAGGCCCAGCATGCACTCAAAACCACATGTTAACCCTAATTATATTGTGGAAATGTACTTATTTTGCTATTACTGTTGTCATAGCATTTAGCAGCTAACTAACAGACACATATACTGTATCTTTAGCTTTACCTGGGTTATTTGTTTCCAGAGTTCCCAGAGTGTGCTGCAGAAAAACTGTAGGAGAAAGCAACTTTATTTCAACAATGACATTAAAAAAATGACCACGGCAACTCACACATCTGTGGGATTGCTCTGTTCTATGTTTCAGCCTATGATGTTGATGCCAACATGGCACGACTGAAGGGATATTTTGAATCCTACAAGAATCCCAAACTGTTGTTCCAGTCAACTGAATCAAACTAAAAATTAAAATATAGGAAAAAGGCACAACCACTGTCTAGATCAGCACTACTGTTGCAACGCAACCAGAAATACCGTCTTTGGTTCCTTGCTATACTTCTAGATGCTGAGAGCAAAGGTTTTGTTCTAGATTTCATGGTGCCAAAAAGTCCTTCACAATTGTTTTCCTGATACTGTAGCAAAGAGAAGTGTACAGGAAGTGTACAGTACACAGTGATATGACCCTCAAAGTTGACACAGTTTTCAACACAACTTATTCATATTCAATAAACCTGTGCATATTGTGTTGATAAAACATGACTGACACATGTTTAGATGAAGTAAGTTGAGCTCTTGGAATTTTTTGATCCTTCACAATTTTGTCACTTTATTCCAACCTTATTCAATAACTTTTACCCCATTCATTAATTTTCACTTGGTCACTTAAATACTACATGTTGTCTTCATATTACATAATGTTCAACAAAGTCTAGAGTCTGGTTAACATAAAAATTTAATGGGTTTACAACAACTTCTATCTTCCTTTATCTGGATTGCAGGGGGGCTGGGCCATAACCTGGAAGTGATAGGGTAAGAGGCAGGGTACACTCTGGAGAGCTTGCTAGTCTATCACATGGAGACAAACAATCATTTGCACTCACATTCACGCTTATGGATTATTTAGAATCACCAATTAATCTATCTCTAATAACTGCATGACTTTTAACTGTGGGAGGAAACCAGAATACCCAGAGGGAACAAACTGCACACTAGCAAGATTGTGGATTTGAACCCAGAACCTTCTTGTTTGAGGCAACAGCACTAACCATCATGCCACAAGCTGTCAATTGAGGCTTAACAAAAGTAGGAAAGCTATGAATTACAAGGCTTGATGCAGAATTTTCTGTACACTATTGTCCTTGACAGGTTAAACCATAATAAATAGCGATAGCATACACGTGGTGTGTGTGTAGTTTTCTGTCTTTCATAACTCCAGTGATTTTCCTGCAGTTTGAAATCTTGTGTGATCTTGTGAATTTCGTGAGTCCGGGCAACTAACCACTCTTACTAGATCCTATCATGTCATCTCAACAAGAACAAATTAAGTTGTTGAATTTCAAACAGATCCTACATGATTTAATTACGTTCACCATAGAAACATGAAATTATTACAAGGTAGACTTTTGTAAATGTGACAACCACCCAATTTTATGTTTTTCAATGTATATATATATATATATATTTAAAATTCCACAGTTTTACTCCTCATTACATCAATCGTCAGATATTGAAACAAAAAATTGTTCAAAAATAAATTCTACGCCGAGTGTGACATTCAGAGTGTTTATGGAGTTTAAAGATGCTTTTCTGCCCAAAAAATGTAATGTAGCTGTCGCTTGTACTCAAGATGTTATGAGAGTTTATAAATGACGAAGAAATAAGGCTATTAAAAGGCAAAAAAAGTGCAATGATAGCCTTTTCATTGTATAAAGACATGAACGACTAGCAAAAATGACTTACAATTTTGAACATATGGAATAGGAATTGACTGCTAAAGAGCAAACAATATGAATGTTAATAGTTAATTCAGCAAAACTAATTTTCTGTAATTGTAAACAAATATGGTTTAAAACAGCGCTTATGTTGCTGCCATAGTGTAACTAGGGTTTAGAACAGTAACCTTAATCAGTACATCACAGAGTCTGTGGCATCACTACTTTGAAAGTGACCATTCACACTAGGATCCCTCATACTTTGGCCTCCACTCTTCAAACTATATAAAGCTAGCTGATTGGAGAAGCCAGGATTCAGCTTCAAAAGCAGAGTTACCTGCAACTGTGTGAATCTGCAAACAGATGACTTCTTGCATACGTGGTTGCTGAGTTCTTAGCACTGATTTTGAATTTACATGCAAAGAATTTAATTCACAAGTGGCAGTGAATACCTGTTCCAACAATTATTATTTCAGAGTGATTTACCAGCAGCGGTAAGTTTGTGGTTCGACAACTGAACTGATCTCAAGTAAGAACATAGCATACAAATCTATTCATTACATTATCCCGTATAAAAGTGTCCAACTCACCCGACAGCTCCATCTTGGTGTAGTTTCCAATTTTCCACTGTGAATCTGACCCACACCAGTATGTCCCAGCATCAGCTGCTTCCAGCTCTGCAATCATCACCAAGAAAGAGCTGGAAGAAACATTATCATGGACAGTGAACCTGCTTTGATTGGTCATGTCCATGCAGCTGTTGTGCTGGTCTCCCTTACAGAGGAACTTCCTGTTATCCCGGTGTTGTGGAGAATAAGGACACTGCAAAGTTAGTGGCTGCCCCACAGTACCATTTATTTTAGTTGATTTGACACAGCAGAACTCTGTATAAATGAAAGAAAAAGATTATTTCAGAATTATCAAATATTCAACTGATGTAATTAAATACACTGTAGCTTTGACTGCTCACCTTCAACTTCCAACAGAACTGCAGAGAAAACATCCAAGTCAGAGTTTCTTTGGACACCACAAAGGTAATACCCTGAATCCTCTTGGCTCAAACTGGTGATGTTCACTGTAAATTTTTTTAACATTTTATCATCATCAAGTATGAATCGTCCATTTTCCTTGTTGTCAGAGGTGATTAGTGCCTGCTGAAGACATGTGGAGGGCCGGTTTCCTCTGCAGATGTACTTCAGGCTGTTGTGGTACTGACGCTCATACGGACAACTAATGGATACTGAATATCCCTGATAATTCAGAATTTTGGTCACAGTATCACAGCAGCGGTCTGTCAACAGGGGTAAAAGCATCAGAAGACATGTTACACAAACAGCTGTATATAAAACTTAAGGATTTTATATTCAACTCAATGAGGAAGTTTACATTTCTAAACTTGTGACAGTTTTCCATCATTTGATGCTCATATAGTGGTTTAAATTTTACAGCAGAGAAACAGATAATGCTGAACAAACAGATACTATCTATGAATTCCTTATCTTTAACTGTAACTCCTGAATCCCTGTAACTCGCCGTAACTCGCTTTCAGTGTGCAACAGAATTTGACCAAGTTTTTGTTTACCTTTTACTAGTTTCAGCTCGACTTCAGTGTAGACATCTTTCAAAAATTTTTTTCACTCCACACCAGTATTTCCCGGCATCCATGGAACGAAGATCAGAGATGGTCGTTGTGAAGATTCGTGCTATTTTGTCATCATGGATCATGTATTTATATTTCACTGGGTTTGTTGTTGTAATAAGAACATCACCCCTGCCACAACTGTTCTTACAGAGGTACTTCTCATATGATTCATAACCCAGATCATAAGAGCAGGAAATTTTAACCTCTCTTCTCAGATATCCAGTGACATTGAGCACCCCTACTGCACTGGTCGCACATCTCAGAGAAACTAGAAAGATAATGTGAAAACAACAAAATAATTTAAATTTTGTCATGTCAGCTGTCGTGATAGCAATGCTATTGTTGTATAAAGACATTACCAAGAACAATACCAGGGTGTGTCATACAGCTCCTCAGTACTAAAAAAGTAAAACGTACCATTCAAACTACATCTGTTGTTAATCTTTATATATTTACTCATTTAAAGGACTTACTGCAGAGGATGAAAAGCAGGTTTTGAAGGCTCCACATCTTTGCGTTGCACACAATATTATGCACACAATAGGAGTCCCTTCTTGCCACAGGAGTTTGAAAGGAGGGGTGGAATTCGACCTTTAACACAGAGGAGGTAGAGCATTCTTACTTGGGCTTTCCCTAAAAGTAATTAGCAGTCATTTTTGAAACAGCTGACACATATCCTCTTATGGTAGAGGAAGTATTCAAACGTTTTACATAAACATCACTGTTAAAAAAAGTGAAACAGCTACATTGCATGAAATTAATTTTGTATATCTGAGAAACATTTGTGTTTGAAGATTATTGTGCTGTGTTCTCAGTTCATTAATTTCCTGGTTTGTTAATATTCAGAAAACAATCTTAAAAGTGACCATTACACCTGTCTCATTGTCATTCACGCGTTCTCTCTTGCCTCTACTCACTTCCATTTGTCTCCTTTTCAGTGCATTTATTTTTTAAGGCAAGCTTCTTATCTGTAAAACTCTCTGTGAAAAAACAAAAAACATACCTTGTATTCCAAAGTTTTGTAAATTCAGGTCGACTTGCAGACTAGGTTTTACTCGTTCCACATGCACTTGTGGACACTCTTATGTTTGAGCATGAAATTAGTTATAGGAAAAATGTGGTTTCAGCTAACTTTTATTTATTGCACAGAAGTCCAATAACAGCACACTGCTCAGGTTTAGATCAGGGAGTCTTTCTCTTTCATGCCCCTCCAGGTTTTCTTAATTGTTCATGTGAGAGTTAAAGTCTCCTTGTAAGATGACAGAGTCCCCACACGAAGTAAATTCAAGAGGTCTGGGTATTCTGAACTGTCAGCTGTTGCCTGCCGCCTCTCACAAAGGGCAACTCCAGATTTGAACAGAATCCAGGCCCTCTCCTAGAGACTGGTTCAAGAGCTCAAGCTGTGTGTTGAAGTGAGCTGAACTATATCTAGCCAGGATCAGGTTCATTATTGTTATTGTTTATTTATTTTTCATAAAAAATTCCAATAGTGTTATCAGAGTTTGCCAGTTTACATAGTTTAAAGCTCATTAGCTCCTCACCATGTAGTGCCATAGTCTTTAAATAACTAGGGGGAAAAAATCCATCCATCCATTTTCTTATCCAGTTCAGGGTCTGGAATGTATCCTAGATGTCATAGGCCAAAAGGCAGGGTAAACCGTAGCGTGTCTTTGAAGTATGGGAAGAATCCAGAGAGAACCCATACAAGGTTGGAAACAGCATTCAAACTCCACACAGAAAGTAACTTTTGGTAACTTTTCTACATATTTTTTCTGACTTTTTTTTGACAATTCATCAGCTGTTTCTTTCAAAACAGACCTCTTCAGCACATTTTGCTATGTAGCACAACTAGTACAAGACGTCTGTACTCAAGGTCTGGTGAGTAAAATTAAACATTATTTACTCTGTGATTAGCAGGTAGGTGTGACTGTGAGCTGCAACCTTGCAGTTTTGGGATGTAGTATGCTGAGCAAACTCGTTAATGTTGGCTGATAACTTGTCAGAGTGAAGGACTGAATGCTACAACAACTTGCGTCAACATTTCCACAAATTCAGAGATTACTTCTTCACTCACAAATAGATTTAAGCAGTCTCACCAGTGATATATGCTAATATCCAAGAGAAGAGGGTATTTGAAGTGATAAAACAGCACCAGCAGAGTGCTCACAGTGACACATTAACAAGTGACACTGAAAGTGTAACTTTTGAAAAAAAATATTTAATTTTCTTCAGAGGAGGTGGAAAAAAAATAAAGTTCATGATGTTAGTCAAGCAGCAACAAATTCTCTACAAATCTGAAAAGGTTGGATTAGTTTGAGTAACTGATCAGGTCAAGAGTTTTGTGGATTTTTCTGTTCCTTTTCTTTCGGTGTATTTTTTTTTTACTTTACATATCTCGGGAATATAGTGCTATGCTCTTGTTTACTAAGGCAAAAGGCTAATTTATGTCAACTAATAATATGAAGTAATAATAAATGTACAATAATAATAAAAATATAATAATGTTATTATAAATTTAAGCTAAATACAGCATTACCATGTTAATAAAATAAAAGCACTGCACCTGGTAATTTTCAGTTGCAACAAACAGAAAAAAAAATTACGTGAAAATTGCAATTAGTAAACATAACTTTTTAACATTTCACTGCTCGATTTCTGCCCAAATATCTGGAACTGAAGGACTCTGACAATGTGGCAATTTACATTAAAATAGGGCAAAAATAAACAAAAGATTTAAAAATGACTGTTCTATAAAACTTATTACTAAATGGTCCAACACTGGAATTCATTTTGCTTTGCTTATTTATTTACTTTGCACTTGTGTTAGTTGTTTGCATTTGAATTCAATTTCATGAAAAGACTGCAGATTGCTGTTAACACTAAGCAATAAAAGTTAAAGCTAATAGCAAAAGAGTAAGAAGTGATGATAAAACAGAAAACACAACAAAGTTTCACTGAGAAAATAAGACGGCTGGATCACTGTATGTTAAGATGTGTTGTGTAACTGTTAATGATCAATCAAGTAGATTAATCTCTATACAGGTAAGACCAACGGTTTGACCTCATATTAACACTCTGTTTATTTTATGTCTGTGAAGGTTCATCCATGTCATTGCAGTCTAAGGAGCTGGAAAGAAAAGCATCTGGAAGTTTGTTGAACATGTTTTATCTCTCATCAGAGAAGCATCTTCAGTTCTAAGAGCAATTGGTGGAATTCTCTAAAGTCCAGACATGTTTCTTTCCAAACTCCTTAGACTGTTTATTTTCTATTGGCTTTGTGGAAATTTTCATTACAGTAGATGTCTTCAAATATTGTGAAGTTTTCATAGTCTTGTTCTTCATCTTCATATTGGGCACAGGCACTCTGTTGTTTGGAGGTCTGCTTCTTCGAGTACATCACAACTTCTTGGTTTCCATAAATCTATTCAGACACCAGTTAACACACACAATGTTAGTTATGTATTTTGGAATCTATTATGAACCAAAGATTTTAAAAAGTATTTTCCTGCATTCAAACTAAAGTTGCCTTTTTAATGCAAGTTTCCACCAATGAGTATAACAATGACGATACGCTCATGATTACACACACACAGGCAAGCTTATATATCTCAACTTACATTTACTCAAGTGCCTTGAGGTGTGACTACTTTTGTGATTTTGTTTTATAATAAACTCAATTGAAATTAGTGCAAATAAGTTGCATGGTGCCAGACATTTTTCATTGTTGAGGTGTAGCAGGATTGCTCCGAGCCCAACTTGAATTACTGAACTCCGCACATACCTCTAAAGGAGAAGGCAGCAAGACTTCATTTTCCACCACATTTACTTGTCATCTCATTCTTTCAGTCACTACCCAGTGTTGCAGTCACTGATGTAAATCGGTTTAAATGACTGACTAAAAGTGGTTTCACTTGTTCTTGATTTACGGTATTGAGAAATGGTTAGAAAAGTTTTATGGCATATGATATGTCAGTGCTCACTGATTTTAATTTGTCTTTAACTTTAAAGGTTTTTCCATTATATTGGTTGACTATTCACATAATTAGAGTTTTTTTTATTCTTGAGTTAGTCTGTTAAGCCCCAGGGATGTTTCTGAGGTTCCTGTTTAAAAATCACATTCCAATGGTGAATTGACCATTTCTCTGCAAATACAAACTCTGTAAACAATCTTGGTATCAAAAGAAAGCTAAAAAATTATACAGAAGTTTTTCCAGGCCTGGTCTTTTATAGCATATAACTCCCTAAAAATATGCTGCAGTAGATTAAAAACTGAAGGAACCCACGAATCAATATATGGACATTACCTGGGCAAAGATTGCTCTGATATTGCTTCACCTCAGCAATATCAGAGTTACAGAGGTTTTATGAGGGACATAGCTGAAGGTTTTGTAGTTTGGCAGAATTTTGCCTAATCTGTGAAATTTTAAATTTCTTCAGCATTGAATAGCAGAAATAAGGCTTTGTCAGAGGTCATTTTTGGAGAAAAATAATTAAATAATTAAAAATGGTGTGTAATAAGCAAGCAAAAAGGCAGAAAATAGAGACTTTTGATGGGAAACTGTTCTCAAAGTACACAGAGAGCTCTGCAGCAAGTGTGATTCTATCGTGGTTGAAGCAACATACCAATTTAGAAAAATTACAAGTCTGGGCCTTTTTAAACAAAACATAAATTATAAATGACTCAAGACTTTTGCACTGTATTGTATTAAACACAAGAATTGTTTTTTGCATAATCCAATATGTTTATGGTGAGACATGTTATAGATATAACACACTTTGTACTTTAGTTTTCTTACATTACTTTCCATTGCACCCATCACTTCCTCTAAACCTTCTGCCTTGGGTGCATTTCTGTCCACTGTGGTTTCATCTTCTGAAAACACACAGCAGAAAACATGGTTATGCTCTTTTTGCATGCACTTTTGAGTGGATGACTTTGTGCATGTGTATGAATGTAAAATATACCTTTTACTTTGTGATGTTTCCACTTGTAAACTACAACCACAAGGATGCCTATCAATGACAGCAGAACAGGGGGAACGGCAAAAAGAACATAAAGTGTTGAATCTGAAAAAGAGAAACCAAAACAGAATGCACTAAAAATAAAAACTTCCTTTTTATGCATCTAAGGACACATAGCAGAACTGTGGGTTTCGATTACATTTGTATTAATAGTTACAGCTGTTGACTACTGGTGCACACACCCATAGCTGTTTTTGCACGTAGCCATGAAAAAGTAAAGGTAACCATAGCTTACGGAGTGACAACATCTCAAAACATTAAATACCAGGGGTACTGAAAAACCAGTATTGTATATACTGTACCTTTAATAGGTTGACTAGGTGTTTGTTTTTGAGTTTTTCCAAGAGCTTTCATTGTTGAAGTTATAGATTTAACAAGATTTTCCACTGTTGGAGGTACAGTTTTTCCAGGAGGTTTTACTGTAGAAGGTACAGTGCTGGTATGCTGCAGAAAGACTGTTGGAGAAAAAAACCCTCTTAGTTCTCTTAGAAACTTTATTTTAACACAAGAATCACGTTTTAGTAGAATGACTAGTGCAGAGGGTCCTACCCTAAAAATCTTAAACTATTCACACAACTGAAATTAGATTATTAATTAATGACTTAATTAATTAATTTAGTCATTTATGTAGCAAACCATCCAGTAAAGAAGATTAAAAAAAAACTGGCCTCTAGTTCTGTTTGGCATATATTCTGTGCTTTGTGTGAAACACTATGAGGGCAGAGTTGTCATAATTCTATCACACTACAAACAACTGAATCACCAGCCGCAGTGTATGCTTTAACAGTGGTGTAAAAAAAGCATGTAACTCATAGCTCTGTCTATTTTTCCTTTATTAAAATGTGTTCATCTCACCGACTGACAGCTGAATCTTGGTGTAGTTTCCAACTCTCCACTGTGAGTCTGACCCACACCAGTATGTCCCAGCATCTGCTTCTTCTAGCTTTGTGATCGTCACTGAGAAAGAGTTGGAATAAATACCGCCTTGTAGTGCGAATCTGCTTTTACTCATCACCATGTCTCTGCAACTGTTGCGGTGGTCTCCCTTGCAGAGGAACTTCCTGTTATCCCGATGTTGTGAAGGATAAGGGCACTGCAGAGTTAGTGGCTGTCCCACAGTACCTGTTATTTCAGTTGATGTGACACAGCACCACTCTGTCAGATGGAAAGAGAAAAACTATTAAAGACTCATAAAATATTCAACCTTTTTAAAGAGTCTTTTCGAAGAAAGTGTTTTGTTCTGGTTGGTATAATGAGATATTACTATGACCTCTCACCTTTGACTTGTAGCTCAACAGCAGAGAAAACATCATGGTCAGAGTTTGTTTGAACACCACAAAGGTAATGCCCTGAATCACTTTGGGTCAAGCTGCTAATTGTCACTGTGAATATTCTTGACATTTTTACATCATTAAGTCTGAAGCGACCATTTTCTCTGTTGTTAGAGGTGATTAGTGCATCCTGCAGACATGTGGAGGGCTGGTTTCCTCTGCAGATGTACTTCAGGCTGTTCTGGTACTGATTCTCATAAGGACAATTGATGGACTCAGAGTATCCCTCATAACTTTCAATATTGGTCACAGTATCACAGCAGTGGTCTGTCAAAAAGATAATTTTATTAATTTTACAGAAAGCAGTGTTTTCTGTCAGTTGATATAATGAGATGTTACTATGAATGCTCACCTTTAACTTTCAGCTCAAAAGCACAGAAAAGATGCAGGTCAGAGTTTCTTTGGATGCCACAGAGGTAACGCCCTGAATCACTTTGGGTCAAACTGCTAATCTTTGTTGTGAATTTTGTTGACATATTTTCATCATTAAGTCTGAATCGTCCATTTTCTTTGTTGTAAGAGGTGATTAGTGCCTGTTGCAGACACATGGAGGGCCGTGTTCCTCTGCAGATGTACTTCAGGTTGTTCTGGTACCTTGACTCATACGGACAACTGAAGGACACTGAATATCCTGCATAACTTTCAATTTTTGTCACACTGTTACAGCAGCTGTCTGTCAAAAAGATAAATAGCATCACAAGACACGCTACAACCATAGAATAGAGATATGATGTTTTATTTATTTAGCTTGCTGCAACAAAATTGTAATGATCTTAAGAAAATCTTAACCAACTGAAACATTTATAATGACTAAAACTGAGGTGCATCAGTAGGTGATATTTTTAGCAGTAAACGCAAGTAATGTTTTATCAGTCATGTTTTTATGTGTTGTTACCTTGTAACCTTTACAGTAACACATGGTTTATATACACAAATTTCACTTGAATTCAACAAATAATTACTTTTTGGTAAGTCTTCATTTTCCTTTAATAGTATGTTGATTCTATAGCAGAAATAGCAGGTAAAAGCAGTAGATTTAACTTTCTTTTTTAAATTCAGTTTGTCCATGTGTTTATTTACCTGGTACCAATTCCAGCTTAACTTCAGTGTAGATATCTTTCCAATTTCTGGTCACTCCACACCAGTATTTCCCAGCATCCGTGGAATGAAGATCAGAGATGGTCGTTGTGAAGATTCGTGCCGTTTTGTCATCATGGATCCTGTGTTTGTTTTTCACTGGGTTTGATGTTGTAATAAGAACATCGCCACTACCACAGTCATTCCTACACAGATACTTTTGATAAGATTGATAACCCGGACCGTAAGAGCAGGAAATTTTAACCTCACTCCCCAGATATCCAGTCACATGGATCACCCCCACTGCACTGGTCACACATATCAGAGCAACTGTAAAGAAAAGACAGGATAACATATATTTATTTAATTTTATTTTTTTTTTATCATCTCGGCATTCATATTAGCAATGCTATTGCTATATAATTAAAATACCAAAATGAACAGAAGACGTGGCATTCAGCTCTGCACTGCAAAAAATATTTACACATTTAATCTAGATTTACCTTTAATCGCCATCTTTTTACTTATGTACTTATTTAAACAACTTACTGCAGATGGTTAACAGGAAATTCTGAAGGCTCCACATCTTTGCTTGGAAACCTGACAGGAAATAAAGTCAAAATGTGACACCCACAGTTTGAAATATCCACATCTTGGCAATTATTAAGCTTTTTACTTCTGCATTTAGATAAACACACACACACACACACACACACACAAGGCGGCACAAGACACCGGAAACCACAAAGAATAACCAAGCAACAACACAGCAGCAGCGTAGGCCTAACAGCTGCTCCTTATAAGGAACCTCTGATTAGAAAGCTAGGGAAAGGGTGAATAACTAATCAGAGAAAAACATGTTCTTAGAGTGGCTGAATCTGGCCTGTGTACATGTGTGTCTACCAACCAGAATGTGGAAATCAAGGGATGCTACTGATGGGGCATGCCTTGTTCGAGACTGTTTGCCTGGTTCGAAAGTGTTGCTGGAAGCCGTGGAATCAGAGGGCCAGGACCTCTGCTCCGGACTTCCACCCGATCCACACTGCACCGGACCCTAGACCCCTCCTGTGGGCAGAGGGTAAATCCATGGAGCTTTCTTTGGGCTAAGCTTGGCCAGGTTAAATGGGCCATTTTTTATTTTTGTTATAGGGGTTGTCAGTATTTGTCTGACAACCCCTGTGACAACCCCTATGTCTGTTTGCCTTGGGAGGGCCTACCTTGGCCAAATTGCTCCAGACAGCACATCTCTTGTAATAACTAGAAAACACAAATCCCTCTGATGTGATAAGGTGGCGACTCACAGAGATGGCCTGAGGGTTTCATCTATGCTTTGTGTAGATGATGTCGGTCTGTTGGATTCATTAGGTTATGACCTCCTTCTACTGGAGCAGTTAAAGTCTCCTTGTAAGATGACAGAGTCCCCACACAAAGTAAATTCAAGAGGTCTGGGTATTCTGAACTGTCAGCTGTTGCCTGCCGCCTCTCACAAAGGGCAACTCCAGATTTGAACAGAATCCAGGCCCTCTCCTAGAGACTGGTTCAAGAGCTCAAGCTGTGTGTTGAAGTGAGCTGAACTATATCTAGCCCGGATCAGGTTCATTATTGTTATTGTTTATTTATTTTTCATAAAAAATTCCAATAGTGTTATCAGAGTTTGCCAGTTTACATAGTTTAAAGCTCATTAGCTCCTCACCATGTAGTGCCATAGTCTTTAAATAACTAGGGGGAAAAATCCATCCATCCATTTTCTTATCCAGTTCAGGGTCTGGAATGTATCCTAGATGTCATAGGCCAAAGGGCAGGGTAAACCGTAGCGTGTCTTTGAACTGTGGGAAGAATCCAGAGAGAACCCATACAAGGTTGGAAACAGCATTCAAACTCCACACAGAAAGTAACTTTTGGTAACTTTTCTACATATTTTTTCTGACTTTTTTTTGACAATTCATCAGCTGTTTCTTTCAAAACAGACCTCTTCAGCACATTTTGCTATGTAGCACAACTAGTACAAGACGTCTGTACTCAAGGTCTGGTGAGTAAAATTAAACATTATTTACTCTGTGATTAGCAGGTAGGTGTGACTGTGAGCTGCAACCTTGCAGTTTTGGGATGTAGTATGCTGAGCAAACTCGTTAATGTTGGCTGATAACTTGTCAGAGTGAAGGACTGAATGCTACAACAACTTGTGTCAACATTTCCACAAATTCAGAGATTACTTCTTCACTCACAAATAGATTTAAGCAGTCTCACCAGTGATATATGCTAATATCCAAGAGAAGAGGGTATTTGAAGTGATAAAACAGCACCAGCAGAGTGCTCACAGTGACACATTAACAAGTGACACTGAAAGTGTAACTTTTGAAAAAAATGTTTAATTTTCTTCAGAGGAGGTGGAAAAAAATAAAGTTCATGATGTTAGTCAAGCAGCAACAAATTCTCTACAAATTCGAAAAGGTTGGATTAGTTTGAGTAACTGATCAGGTCAAGAGTTTTGTGGATTTTTCTGTTCCTTTTCTTTCGGTGTATTTTATTTTTACTTTACATATCTCGGGAATATAGTGCTATGCTCTTGTTTACTAAGGCAAAAGGCTAATTTATGTCAACTAATGATATGAAGTAATAATAAATGTACAATAATAATAAAATATAATAATGTTATTATAAGTTTAAGCTAAATACAGCATTACCATGTTAATAAAATAAAAGCACTGCACCTGGTAATTTTCAGTTGCAACAAACAGAAAGAAAAATTACATGAAAATTGCAATTAGTAAACATAACTTTTTAACATTTCACTGCTCGATTTCTGCCCAAATATCTGGAACTGAAGGACTCTGACAATGTGGCAATTTACATTAAAATAGGGCAAAAATAAACAAAAGATTTAAAAATGACTGTTCTATAAAACTTATTACTAAATGGTCCAACACTGGAATTCATTTTGCTTTGCTTATTTATTTACTTTGCACTTGTGTTAGTTGTTTGCATTTGAGTTCAATTTCATGAAAAGACTGCAGATTGCTGTTAACACTAAGCAATAAAAGTTAAAGCTAATAGCAAAAGAGTAAGAAGTGATGATAAAACAGAAAACACAAAGTTTCACTGAGAAAATAAGACGGCTGGATCACTGTATGTTAAGATTTGTTGTGTAACTTAATTTTACAGAAAGCAGTGTTTTCTGTCAGCTGATAAAATGAGACGTTACTATGAATGCTCACCTTTAACTTTCAGCTCAAAAGCATAGAAACGATGCAGGTCAGAGTTTCTTTGGATGCCACAGAGGTAACGCCCTGAATCACTTTGGGTCAAACTGCTAATCTTTGTTGTGAATTGTGTTAACATATTGTCATCATCAAGTCTGAATCGTCCATTTTCTTTGTTGTAAGAGGTGATTAGTGCCTGTTGCAGACACATGGAGGGCCATGTTCTTCTGCAGATGTACTTCAGGTTGTTCTGGTACCTTGACTCATATGGACAACTGAAGGACACTGAATATCCTGCATAACTTTCAATTTTTGTCACACTGTTACAGCAGCTGTCTGTCAAAAAGATAAATAGCATCACAAGACACGCTACAACCATAGAATAGAGATATGATGTTTTATTTATTTAGCTTGCTGCAACAAAATTGTAATGATCTTAAGAAAATCTTAACCAACTGAAACATTTATAATGACTAAAACTGAGGTGCATCAGTAGGTGATATTTTTAGCAGTAAACGCAAGTAATGTTTTATCAGTCATGTTTTTATGTGTTGTTACCTTGTAACCTTTACAGTAACACATGGTTTATATACACAAATTTCACTTGAATTCAACAAATAATTACTTTTTGGTAAGTCTTCATTTTCCTTTAATAGTATGCTGATTCTATAGCAGAAATAGCAGGTAAAAGCAGTAGATTTAACTTTCTTTTTTAAATTCAGTTTGTCCATGTGTTTATTTACCTGGTACCAATTCCAGCTCAACTTCAGTGTAGATATCTTTCCAATTTCTGCTCACTCCACACCAGTATTTCCCAGCATCCGTGGAATGAAGATCAGAGATGGTCGTTTTGAAGATTCATGCTGTTTTGTCATCATTGATCCTGTATTTGTTTTTCCGTGATTCAGATGTTTTAATAAGAACATCATCATCGCTGCCACAATCGTTCTTACACAGATACTTCTCATAAGACTCGTAACCTTTATCATAGGAGCAGGAAATTTCAACCTTACTCCCCATATACCCAGTCACATGGATCACCCCTACTGCACTGGACACACATATCAGAGCAACTGTAAAGAAAAGACAGTATAAAAAATATTTCATTTATTTTGTCATTTCAGCACTCATACTAGCATTGCTACTAATGAAAATACCAAAATCAACAAAAGGTGTGGCACTGCAAATAAATATTTATACGTTTGATCTAGATTTACCTTTAATCTTCATCTATTTACTTATTTAGTCATTTAAACAACTTACTACAAATGGTAAACAGCAGGTTTTGAAGGCTCCACATCTTTGCTTTGCTTCGTAGAAATAGAAATTTGACAGGAAATAAACTGAAAATGTGACGCCCACAATTTGTATATTCACATCTAGGTAATGTTTAAAGGGTTTTACCTTGAAGATTTTTTTATGATGGTGTGTGTTTCAATACTAAACACAAATGAAAAAAATAAATAAGAAAATAACAAAAAAAAAACCTCGTAATTCTATTTTTTAATCAATAAATATGCACAGAGTATTTTTTGTGTAAACAATAATAAAGAAGTCTGGATCACAAGACAGTGAAAATGTTGAGCAACAGCGGTACATTGCTGTGAATCTCGTATAGTGGTAAATGTGTTGTTGCTTTAATGATATTGTAATGCTGTGAAAAGTGAGAAACTGCACTGGCATTTACATGTTGTCTATAGTTGTTTACATGTATCATATCACTAACATTCATGTCCCCCAACTCGACCCTGTCTGAACTCTCCCCGTCACCTCTCCTGTGGACTGTCCTTTGCTTTAGATGGTTGATTGCAGGTATTTAAATTCATCTACCCACACTACCTCTGGTCCTTGCAGCTTCACTGTTACAACTCTCTCACTCTTGTTTTCACACACATCCTGTTTTGCTTCGACTGTCTTTCATTTGTCTTTTTTTGGGAGCCTGCCTTGACTTTTGCAGACTGTCTTCCGTTGGCTCCCTTCTTTCATTACAGATGACTCACAAAGTCATCTGCAAACATCTTAGTCCACAGATATTCCTGCCTGACCTCATCTGTCATCCTGTTCATCACCATTGCAAACAAGACGGGGCTCAGAGCCAACCACTAATGTGATCCCACTCCCAATGTCACTGCTACTGCAAACCCCACCACTGTTTCACTGTCCTCACACATGTCTTCAACCATGTGCACATACGTCTCTGCCACTCCTGATTTCCTCATGCAGTACCACAGTTTCTCTGTTAGCACCCTATTATAGCCTATACCCCCTAATGAATACAGATGCAGTGGTCGGGAATCGAACCGACCTGAAAGCGTGTAGTGTCACCACTATGCTATCCAGCTGATTTCACACCTGCGGGCAGTCTATCCTTTAAGCTCGGGTCCTCTACCAGAGGCCTGGGAGCTGGAGGGTCCTGCGCAGTATCTTAGCTGTTCCAAGGACTGTGGTCTTGTGGACAGAGATCTCGGATGTTGTTCCTGGGATCTGCTGGAGCCACTTGCCTAGCTTGGGAGTCACTGCACCTAGTGCTCCGATTACAACTGGGACCACCGTTACCTTCACCCTCCACATCATTTCCAGCTCTTCTCTGAGCCCTTGGTACTTCTCAAGTACTTCTTTTCGTGTTCCTTCTACCTGATGTTGCTATCATTCAGTATCTCTACATCTATCACTACGGACGTCTTCTTCTGCTTGTCTACCCCCACTATATTCGGTTGGTTAGCCGCCACCATATTGTCCAGCTGTATCTGGGAGTCCCACAGGATCTTAGCTCGGACACCACCTAGGGTGGTGGAGAATGGCCAAGCTAAGATCCTGTGCTCGAGAACATGTGGTGGGTGAAGTTAACAGTGTTCACAGTGGTAATTAAAGCACTCGGTGCAGTTACCCCCAAGCGAGGTGAGCGGCTCCAGCAGATCCCAGGAACAACATAAGAGATCTTTGTCCAGAAGAGTGCAGTTCCAGGACAAAGACATTGTGCAGGACACTCAAGCTCCCAGGCCTTAGTAGAGGATTCAAGTTTGAAGGATAGACCATCTGCAGAGGCAACACAGCAAAATCTCCAGTGTTAAATTAACACTAGAGAGTGTCTATATGGGTCCACACCTCTGAGTGTTAAATACAACACTGTTGAGTGTTAAATTAACACTTTTGACAGTGTTATATGTTTAAAAGTAACCTAGTCAGTTTTGAAGACTAACAATGGCTAACACTGAGCAGTGCTGGTTTTCTAACACTGGAAAATAACTCAAAATGTTATAAATATTCCAGTGTTAGAAAACCAGCACTGCTCAGTGTTAGCCATTGTTAGTCTTCAAAACTGACTACTTTTAAACATATAACACTGTCAAAAGTGTTAATTTAACACCCAACAGTGTTGTATTTAACACTCAGAGGTGTGGACCCATATAGACACTCTCTAGTGTTAATTTAACACTGGAGATTCTGCTGTGAAGAGGGGAATTTATATACATTTTTAGTGAAAGTGAATTTTTTAATTTCAACTTTAGTCTTCATGAATTGCTCACTTTCTATGTAAAATTGAATTTTGCCGATTTATTTAAACTGAATAAAGAAAAAACTAATTTCCAGCATCCATAGAATGAAGATATGGAGATCAGAGGGAAAAATATTTTCAGTACTGAAAAAAATTATGCAAGAATTACGGGCTATTTCATGTCATAGCAATGTGAAACCCAAGTCATAGCTTAACTATAACCACAGAGGGGATGGCCCATTCTTAGATGGCCCTTCCAATAAAAACATTGTCTTTTTTATATTTATAAAGTAGGTGAGACATGCCATCTAGTGGTGAAAGACGTTTTTAGAAGCTTTGCATAAACAGCACAGCATATAATTAAAAGTTTTGCAGTAAAAGGGTGAGTAAAAGTATTTAAGTATATTTAGGAAACTGTACTTAAAGAATTGTAAGTTCAATCTGTCAGAACAGAAACATGACCCATGGGAGTTTTATATGTTATTATTATTATTACTCATTCATTAATATAAAAGTAAATATAAAAAATAAAATCAGCTGCTACATTTTTGTGCAATATTTAAAAATATAATTTAGTTTTTTCACAATGTTTTAAAAGCAGAGCAGATATTTTTATGAACAGTAAGTAATAAAAATGAGAGTAAATGTATAGATCACCGCAGATGTGAAGTCTGCTGACTGTGAAGTAATTCTGTTGACTTTATTGGAATTTTAATTTTCATTCTAATGAAACCGTTAGAAACACAGTAACTGACATCCATAAGTCTGGAAAGGATTAGAAAGAAATTTCTAAGGTTTTAGAAAACCATGGTGAGAGCCATGACAGAGAGAATTTATATCTGCAGACTTTTTATGTGCTTTAGCGTTTAGTTGAGATGAAATTATCATAGTGGATTATTTGAACATTGATGTAGATGCTGAAAAAAACAGACTCAAAATTGCTTTTAATTTATTACTATCACTGTTACAACACACCCACCACTTTAATCCTTTAATGACACTTTGGATTTTGTTCTGACATGTAGTACAGAAACCTGAGATCCCTTTTTGTTTGATAATTTCTTAATTACATTTAAATTTTCAATAAATACTGTAATAAAGAGAAAACTCCAACAATCAGATGACCTTATCCTGAAGACACTCCCTACAGAATCATAAGAATGCATTTTTTAAATCATTGTTCTCTCTGTGCAGATCAAGAAAATGTTCAATTAAAGTGCAAGAAAAACAAAAATCTGGAATGAGCAGAACAGAAGGGAAAAACAAATATGCAAAAAAAATGCTGGACAAATAAGAATGATGACACGCAGACAAACTAACCAAGACCAAGGGGAAAACACACACACACACACACACACACACACACACACACACACACACACACACACACACACACACACACACACACACACACACAATCCTGTCAGATCATTAGTTATTATGAAAAGCTTGTTAAAGTCAAATATTTGATGACACAAAAATAAAAAATCAAGTAACATATGAACTAAAGATTTACAACCCTGCATTTATAAATGTATTAATACCCATTAGTAGTGGATGCATTCTCATCGTTTGTCCAACATATTTATTTGAAAAACTCCAGCAGAATTCAGTGTTACACTGAAACATCTCCAGCAGAGGGCTCAGTGTGAGATAATGAGTGACACTGAAAGGAGTGTTTTCCTTTTTTCAACTCTTAGTTTCAGTAAACGAACTTTCAGTTTACTGGAAATTAGAAACAGGTAGTCTGGTTTGAATCGCTGACCAGAAAGCTGTTTTAGAAAGACAATGTAGTGCAAATTCTGAGTTTGTTAACCCAGAGATGAGGGTTTTCAATTACAGAAAGAATCTGTTATTTCAATAACTCTGATTCAGTTATTGGGGTAACAGACTATTGACTCTCTATGACTCCTGCCCTCCTGCTTCACCTGAAGCAGCTGTCTGTATTTCCTCATTCATGCAGTCACATAGTAGAGCGCGATCACCTTAACGTGACAGATTTATTACGTATTAGCTTATCAGCCTGGCACATAATCCAACACAAAAAGGGGACTAACTAAAAGCACACCTGAAAGTCTATAACTGACCCAAATCACTAAATATACATGTCACATTACACATGTCATGTTGAAATATGTTCACAGTCTGTATTTTATTGTTTCATAAGGCAAAGGAGTTTGTGTGTGTGCGTGTGTGTGTGTGTGTGTGGGGGGGAGACAAAAACAACGACACTATTGCTTATTTAAATCAATCTTTTATATATATATATATATATATATATATATATATATATATATATATATGAAAAAAATATATAAGAAACAAACATGTAATTCTATTTTTTAATCAATAAATATGCACAGAGTATTTTTTGTGTAAACAATAATAAAGAAGTCTGGATCACAAGACAGTGAAAATGTTGAGCAACAGCGGTACATTGCTGTGAATCTCGTGTTAAGGATGAATCAAACAGGATAATCTGTATTCACTTGAGACCCACAGTTTATGCACATATGTGCATATTTATCTTCTGTGAGCTTTATGGTAATTTTCATTGCAGTATAGTTCTTCAGTTGTAACGTTTTCGTAATCTGGTTCATCTCCGCCTGGATCATCAAAGTGGTTCAAGGCGCTTTGCTGTTTGAAGGTCACCACAAATTCTTGATTTCCATAAATCTAAAGAATCAACGAAAATAATCAGAGGCTAAGGAACCACACAAGCTGCAGAGAATCTGGTTGCTGTATATGGTTATACACAGGCTCGTATAATAATGTCTACTTTTATTACAACAAATATAATAAAAATGTTTTAAATGCAGACGTTTTACAGATGACAAATATTGACTGAACCATTTATTATGATCACTAAGTCATTTTTAGTTTAAAAGACTCCTTCTGTGCAAGCTCTCCTCAGGCGTCCCTGAGATAACAAGTTTATTAGTCCAAACCAAAGCAGACTGATAACCAGTTAGCTGGTCAATGTCTCAGTTTAATACCAATAATCTTGTTCTAAAGTTCAGACTGCTTAAAGATTTCAGACATATTTCCAAAGAAATGAACACAATTTCATCAGCTTGCTACTGTGTTCACTGTGACAAGAATATAAAATATAACATTCAAAAAAATTTAAGTTGTGCCACTCTATAAAACACGTGTGTGTGTGTATATATATATATATTCGTGCTTTGGACTTACTTCGCTTTCTTCTGCATCTATCACATCTTCTGCTTTCGGTGTATTTCTGTTCATGACAGCTTCAGTTTCTGAAAACTCAGTGTAAGAATTTTTTAAGCTCTTTTTGCATGCACATTTGAGTATTTTGTCTGAATATGTGTGTAAATATAAACTATAGCATACCTCTCACGTTGTAACATTTGTACTTATAAATAATAACTAGGACACATATTAGTAAAACCACAGGGACAACAGCGTAAACTGCGTAGTGCACCGCTTCTGAAAAACAGAAACAGCAGAACAGAATAGAAAGTTCCTTTTTTAAATTAAAGTAATATGTATTTTAACATAACTGTTGATCACAGGTGCACACTTCCACAGCTGTTTTGACACTTAAGAGCATATCCGGTCTTTAAGTCTGATTCTATTAGTGGTTTCCGGGTCCAAACTCTGCTTCAGGTCACAAGGTTTAAGGAACGCTGGGACATCACTGAGAGTTAATAACTGTCTAAATTCTTCAATCTTTAATAAAATGATCAGTGAGGCTGCTCTACCAGGTGTAACAATTCAGTTTAACGTCCAGGCATTCATAAAAACACAATTTATGAAGTTATATGGAGTTTGAAGTTAGCAGGGATTTAACTCGCTAGTTTCCACCCAAGCATAATATATAATGCTCTGACCGAGGGATTTAAAACGTACAGCTCTGCTATCACTTCCATTATAAATGAAGACAAAAAATTAAACCGTAGTGACGTTTGTAGGGTTACTGAAGTTAGGTTACCTGGTATATAATGATGTGCTACGTGGTGGCTAGCTACGCAGCTATGGTTAGCATAATATAAACACAGTAGCACAGTGAAGCTGGAGGATTAACGCTAACTTTTTTCCATTCGGTAACCGTTAGCATGAGGGTTCCCGATGGTTAGGGACAAATGCAATCACATGGCAGGATGCTGTAAACGGACCAAACTTCAGTCAGGAGAACAACTGAGATAATCGATCCACAATATGAGGTTAGTCATTAATATACTGCTGCATGGGCTGGGCTGTAGTTACGTAAGGTAAGGTATAAGAGCTTAATTCAATTCAATTTTATTTATATAGCGCCAAATCACAACCACAGTTGCCTCAAGGCGCTTTATATTGTAAGTTAGACCCTACAATAATAGATACAAAGAAAAAAAACCAACAATCATATGACCCCCTATGAGCACTTTGGCGACAGTGGGAAGGAAAAACTCCCTTTTAACAGGAAGAAACCTCCAGCAGAACCAGGCTGGGGGGGGGGGGGGGGACGGACGGACATCTGCTGCCACCGGTTGGGGTGAGAGGAGGAAGACAAGATAAAGACATGCTGTGGAAGAGAGACAGAGATTAATAACAAGTGTGAATCAGCAGAGAGGTCTATTAACACATGTTGAGTGAGAAAGGTGACTGAAAAGGAAACGCTTAATGTATCATGGAAATCCCCCAGCAGCCTACGTCTATTGTAGCATAATTAAAGGAGGATTCAGGGTCACCTGATCAAGCCCTAACTATATGCTTTAGCAAAAAAGAAAAGTTTTAAGCCTAATCTTAGAAGTAGAAATAGTGTCTGTCTCCCAAATCCAAACTGGAAGCTGGTTCCACAGAAGAGGGGCCTGAAAACTGAAGGGTCTCCCTCCCATTCTACTTTTAAATACTCTAGGAACAACAAGTAAGCCTGCAGTGCGAGAGCGAAGTGCTCTAATAGGGTGATATGGTACTATAAGGTCATTACGATAAGATGGGGCCTGATTATTTAAAACCTTGTATTACAGGGGCAGGATTTTGAATTCAGTTCTGGATTTAACAGGGAGACAATGAAGGGAAGCCTATATAGGAGAAATATGCTCTCTCTTTCTAGTCCCTGTCAATACTCTTGCTGCAGCATTTTGGATTAACTAAAGGCTTTTCAGAGAGAGCTTTAGAGCTTTTAAAGCTAAAAGCTCTAAAATGAATAGTAGTAATAAAAAATGAGAGAGGCCGACAGTGATCACTACCTTTTTTTAGGGGCTTGTTCAGATTAACTATAACAAGATATAAAGCATTAAAACATGTTTAAAAAAAAAAGCCTTAATAAATGCAGAGTAGTTTGGTCCTGGAAGCAGGGTTCATTATGTCATCACTTAAAGACCGGATTGACTTGGTTTAATCCCAGGGGGAATTATCTACATTGTAAACATGAAACTACACACATCCCCTAAAAATAACTAAATTTTTGTTGTAGTCACATAACAGCAACTCAGTGCTTTTAGATACGTGAGTATAGGTAAGACAACCAGCTGAAGTGCAAAGGTGTGATTTAAGTGACCAATGTCATGGTTTTTGGAGAGGCATAACCATTTTTAGGGGAAATAGAGAATCGTCTGAAAAAAGAGAAAATTTAACACATGCACACACACACACACACACACTGAAGCCAGCAAAAGATTTGGGAAGTGATATGTCTAAGTATAAGTAAGTGGTGTTCTCAGTAGTCCTAATTTTGGCAGATTGCTTGCAAATTGTGTGACGCACGGTGCTGCTGGTTTTGCAATTATTTGATCATGTCAGATAACTAAACCATAAACCACAGTCCCATGTTTAGTGGGGTCCAAACAAAGATGGAACTTTCAGCTATATTAATTTTGCTGTCATGTAAATGGTTGTTCACCTTACCCACTGACAGCTCAACCTTAGTGTAGTTTTCAACTCTCCACTGTGAGTCTGATCCACACCAGTATGTCCCAGCATCAGCTGTTTCCAGCTCTGCGATCATCACCAAGAAAAAGTGGGAAAAACCATCATCTTGCACTGTGAACCTGCTTTGACTCGTCACATTTGTACAATTGTTACGGTGGTCTCCTTTGCAGAGAAACTTGCTATTATCATGATGTTGTGAAGGATAAGGGCACTGAAATGTTAGTGGATATCCTGCAGTCCCACTTGCTGTTTTTGACATGACACAGCACCACTCTGTCAGATTGGAAAACAAAAAAATATTAAAGGATGATCAAATATCAAACCATATAAAAGAGTCCTTTAAAAAAAACAAAAACAAAACAATGACATATGAGATATAACTATGACCTCTCACCTTTGACGTTCAGTTCAACAGCAGAAAAAACATCCAGGACAGAGTTTTTTTGGACACCACAGAGGTATGTTCCTGAATCACTTTGGGCCAAACTGGTGATGGTCATTGTGAATTTTCCTGACCTCTTATCATCATTAAATTTGATTCTACCATTTTGTTTGTTGTCAGAGGTGATTAGTGCCTGTTGCAGACACGTGGAGGACCGCTTTCCTCTGCAGATGTACTTGAGGTAGTTCTGGTACCGAGGCTCATACGAACAAATGATGTCCCCTGAATATCCCTCATAACTTTGGATTTTGGTCACAGTGTTACAGCAGCTGTCTGTCAAAAACATAAATTGCAGTAGAAAATGTGTTATAACCACAGAGGAGAGGTATAATATTTCATATTGAGCCTATTGTTTATTGTATGTTTATTGTAATAACTTTCCTTCACAGACATTTGTGCACTCAGCCATCGCCCTATCCATTTGTTTTATGTGTGGTTATTACTGTTTCCTATTTATATGTGCAGTTCATTCCCTTTATGGGATCTTAATAAAGATCGATCCAGGCTGTCATATGTCATGTGCAGCCATGTTATAAAAGCAAGTCCAGTGGTCCCTCGTTTATCACGGGAGTTGCGTTCTAAAAATAACCCGCAATAGGTTAAATCCGCAAAGTAGCCAGCTTTATTTTTTACAATTATTATAGATGTTTTAAGGCTGTAAAAGTTTTCTAAGACAGGCATGAACATTTTCACACTTTTCTCTCTTGTTTAAACACTCTCAAAATTCAAATTTTCATAGAAAAATAAGTCCAGTATTATAGAATGAAACCAAAGATCAAACCCTGTGTTCAGGTCCAGACCATGAGAATAGAGCAGCTGCCAGAGAATGCAACATTAATGAATCAATGGTACGGAAGTAAAGGAAGCAAGAAGAGTGAGTTGAGTAAAGTTTGACTTATCTGACTGTTTTGTTTCACTTAATGCACCTTCTGGTCCGAAAAATACGGTAACTTCTAACTTCTTTAGCATGTCCAGAAGTCCAACTTTTTGTGCAATGGTTAGCATCTTCCTCTGCCTTTTAGGTGCTACCGTAGGTGCCTTTGACTGTGCAAAACGTTTCACCGACATTATTGTGTTTGTGGGGGAGAAAACTTACAAATATACAGTACAGCACTTCAGAGTCACACTGCTAGGGATCGAAGATTTATGTAAATTTGACAAGCTGGACACATTCTGCACTGTGCAGAAGACACGGCGTGGAGGAGGCTGATTGACAATGGTCTACAGCCGATCCCCCCAAAAAACAAGCATGCAAAATTGCACAAAATAAAATCAGTGAAACAGCGAGGCCGTGAAAGGTGAACCGCGTTATAGCGAGAGACCACTGTAATCCTTTACCAGTTATGTTTTGATTTACTGTACATTTATATGTATTTATATATGTCTTTTATATGTGATTTTTTTCTTGACTACAAATTTGGAATGCTTTATTTACCTGGTGCTAATTTCAGCTTCACTTCAGTGTAGATATCTTGTCCCGTTCTGGTCACTCCACACCAGTATTTCCCAGCGTCCTCAGATGTAAGATCAGAGACGGTCACTGTGAAGGTTCGTGCCTTTTTGTCATCACAGGCTGAGTATTTGGGGGTTTTTTGTTGTGATGTTGTAATAAGAACATCATTGTCACCACAGACATCCTTACACAGGTACTTCTCATAAGACTCATAACCGTGACCATAAGTGCAGGAAACATTTACCTTCCCCCCCACATATCCAGTCACAAGTATCACCCCTCCTGCACTGGTCACACATCCCAGAGCAACTGTAAAGTAAAGAAATTATAAAAAAATTATATAATTGTTTATTTTTTCATGTCAACATTCATGAATAATAATACAATTCCTAAGTCCAATAAAGGGTGTGTGTGGTTTTTTTTTTAGCTCTTTAAACAACTTACTGCAGAGGGCGAAGTGCAGGTTTCGAAGTCTCCACATCTTCGCTTTGGCTCATCAAAACAGAAACTTGTCAGGAAGTACTCTTAATACTAAGAAATATTTTGCCTGCAGTGGGGAAGCCTATCAGCACAGAGGGGACTACACATTATTAGGTGGCTGCGTATTTTAAAACGTGTAAAATGGCTGACATGTGCCACCTTATGGTGAACACGTCTCATAAACAGCACTGTTCAGTTTAAAGTCTTGTGCTAAATAAAAAATATTTAAATGTATTTATAAAACTTTGCTTATATAATCAAAACTAACATCACTGACTAAAAGCTCTGAGTGTTATATCGTATTATTATAACTTATTCATTAATATAAAACCAGCAATTTTCTTTTGTAATTAAAAACTTATCTGCTGATTTTTGTTCTCTTTTAATTAATTTCTTAGTTACTGTTTGGTCAATAAGCCAGGAATTTGTACAAATACAACTGTCCCTGTATTTGGTAAAGCAGCTAACTAGTCCTATCAGATGATACTAATGTAGTAAAATTGATCAGTTTTAAGTTTAAAGTTATGAAAATACGAAAATAAATGCTGCAACTATGAACTTCGCTGCAGCACTTTACAACGCACCAATGTCGCAAACTTTCTTAACATACCCGTAAACACAAACTGTCAATTACTGAGTCAAGCAAACCCATACAATGAAGCCACTTAAGCCATTTTGTCGCAATAGCTTGGAAGGAAAAAATAAAACTGGCTTTTAACAGTTTTCATATGTTTTCATATGTTTCAAAATTACTATTTTTCTATTATTGATAAAGTAACTTCTTAAGTATAAGTAGTTGAAAAATACATCAATCCATTTTCTCTCTCTCTCCCTCTCACGCACACACAAACACACACTGAATACCAGTTAGAGTTGATGGGTGTGACAGGTGTGGTGACACCAAAACAGATGTCTTGACTGTGTTTTTGGTGTTGGAGCACAGTTGCTCAGGAAGTCTGTGTTTAAGTTTTGGTGAGTAAAAGGCTACTATTTTATTCGTCTGTTGTGTAGCAACAGGTGTGAGTTTGATCTGCATGGGTGATAGCATTGGCTGATAGCTTAAGTCAGTGTGTATGACTGAATATTACACATGTGATCAACATTTTCATGAATACAGAGATTATTCAGTCCCTCTCAGATAGATTATTATCAGTGTCTGCCTGTCATACTGCATCCATTTGGAATTATATTTAGCTTTCTGTTTTTATGCAGTGAGCACAAACCACAACAGATTTGTTCATTGATAAATTTTAGGTGACTTTCCCCTTTAGCAACTTGACACATCTGAATGTAGCGTGAAAACTGTGCTTTTATTTTTACATTTTAAAGTCTTCAGTCTCCCTTGTGATGTGCTTACCACGACTGCCATTTCCGAATTTCATGGAAAGATTTATCGAAAAAGAGGAACATGTTTATTTTTGTCATGTTTGTTTCTGTCTGGAAAGTCCAAAATGTTCACGCAAGAATATAGAATAAAGTTATTTTTGCTCTTACTAAAAGGTCCATCACCTATTATTTGATGTGATCCATCAAATCCTATGTTTAGTGTGTTTAACTGTAATTAGTGATTAAAAAAGGTTATAACATTAAGTATGGCATTTCTAAGAATATCAAAACATAAAAATTAAAGTTTTTCAATAAATATGCACGAATCTTAATACCTGTTAACAAGTTATGCAATCTGAAATCTTGTCTCAATTTCTGCAACACAATTACTGTATTTGGTGTTAAGCTAAAACAGCACCAGCAGAGGGCTCAGTGTGACACACTAAGCAGTGACACTAAAACTGTTTTTTGAAGTGGTTTCTGGCTCGTCTGAAGGAAAAAAAACCTACTACTCTTTTGCCCTCATTGGACAGTTATATGACATCTTATGAGGAATTGCACCCTGATTGTTTGCTTTTTTTTTTCTGTAAAATCGTATCCATTATCCAGCTCCATTTGCAACAAACAGAAAAAAGCATCATAAAATGAAAAATGCAAACTGTAACCTTTTACGTTTTACTGCTCTATTTAAATCCAAATAGTTTGAATGACCAGAATGTAACAATGTTGCAGCTCAAATAAGGCAGAAACAGTTAAACATATCGTTGAACTTATTACTATATGAAACAACATTAGATTTCATTTTGCTTGCTATTTATTTACTTTGCTCTCATGTTAGTAATTTAGTTTGAGTTTTTCCACAACGTCAGAAAAAACACTAAACAATAAAAATTAAGCTATAAAAACAAGTCAAGCTACACACGCATAGCTTTTCAGTGTGACAAAGAGAAGGCTGTACATTAAAATTTGTTGTTCAACAGTTAAAGAGAAATCAAACAAGTTAAAATCTATATAGGTGAAACCCACATTTTGACATGAAATGCATACTCTGTTTATCTTCTGTGGAAATTTTCATTACAGTAAACTTCTTCAGATGTTGTGAAGTTTTCATAGTCTGGTTCATCTTCACCTGCATCGTCATAGTTGTTACAGGCACTCTGTTGTTTGTACCTCACAACTTCTTCATTTCCGTAGATCTATTCAGAGACCAATGAACAACACATGATGTTATGTCATTTTTTAAAGCAAACATTTTTTAACAATTTGAATTCTGATAGAAAAATTACAAAAACAGATGACGCTTCAAATATTGCTGCAAATAAATTACATAGTTTAGTTTTAAGGTCAAAAGAATTTTAAAAATCTCAGATTAGATGCTTTTCACACATTGTAAACTAAACCACACAGAAAGTGTAAAGTGTGGCTCTCTAAGTGTAGCCTGTGGGCCAGTGGCTGTCCTCAATAACATTTCATGCTACCCCCAAATACCTCAATGAGCGAATGCGCTAACATAAATTTCTTTAGTCAACGGTTAATTTCACACTACAGAAGTGCAAAACCAACCAAGGGAGAACTTCTCTTTTTTTCCCTCTTCTGTTTTAACATCTTAGCTAATTATATCTCCCTAAAACTGTTAAGTATTGCTGATCACTGGTTGTTCGCTTACTCACTCACTAAGTTTGTCCAATCTGTCTATGTGGGTTAATTGGCACTCAGCCATCGTACATTTTGAGAATTCCTGCCACAATTTCAAGATGAGCATCAAAGTTTTGTGTCATCTAATCACTATCATGCAGTTTCTTTATGGTAATGAAGAACAGATCGAAAAGCGTTTAAGTGATGATGGTGATTTTGAATGTGATAACTTCCCATTTTATCATATATTAGTACTGAATAGTAACATTGTGGATGAATCTGAATGAAAGATTCAAACATCAGTTTGCTATCAGTAAAATAACAAAAACCATGAATAATAAAAGCTGATTTGGTATATCGTGAAACTCTACCTGATCATTGTTGGGATTGGGATCATTATCATGCTGACAAATGACCTTTTGTTAGAATTATTTCCAGATGGTATTGAACGATAGATCAAAATCTGATGGTGATTTTCTGTGTTCATAATTCCATCAATGTTAATAAGATCCCAAAGACCACTTGTTTGAATTCAGCCCCAAACAACGACAGAGAGTACTGTTGTACTGTTCTCTCCGTACCTCCCCCGCACCTACTGATGACAGTTTGAAACACATTCATAATTTTCTTATAAAATTTATCATCCCATAAGACTTATAGTCACTAATTGTCAGTCCAGTTCTTGGATAATTTGGCATACCTCTGCCTTTTCTGTTTCCTTCGATTAAGAATGACTTCTTGACAGGCTCACCCCATGAGTTTGATGCATTTTTTATGCTTCTGTGATTCACGGGTCAATGTTAGGTGGCTTAACGATAATATTAAAAACATTTACTGTGAAAATGGTCAGATAAAAGGATTGGACTGAGAAGGAGGGAAAAAGCAGCCAGTGTCTGAGGAAGATTTTTTAAAGACTTTTAAGATTCAGAAAGCCCGAAGAACTTTCAAAAATTACAAGAAATGAGGGATAGCTCAAGACGTTTGCACAGTACTGTACTGAACTCATTTAAGAAAAATAAAACATTGCTTGTTTGTACATAGTGAGACTTGTCATAGATAGAGCACACTGTTAAGGACTTTAGTTTCCTTACGTTATTTTCTGCACCAGCCGTCACTTCCTCTAAACCTTCTTCGTTCTCTGCATTTCTGTTCATGGCAGCTTTACCGTCTGAAAACACACAGCATAAAACATGGTTGTGTTCTTTTTGCATGCACATTTGAGTACATTTGCCCATAAAATATACCTTTTACTTTCTGATGTTTGCATTGATAAACTGTAACCACGAGGGCACATATCAGTAGCAGCAGCACAGCGGGCACAGCATAAACCACATACTGTCCTGCATCTGAAAAGCAGAAACCAAAATAGAACCCAGTAAAAGTACAGACTTCCTTTTTACACTAAGACAAGTTGAACTGTGGGCTCAGATGGTAGTTTTCTTTTTATATCTATTTTTTTTTTTATCTATTAATAAAACATAGACCCTCTGCTGTTTTGACACTCATTTTACCATGGTCTACATTCACTCCCAGGGGACTTGCTGAAACTGTACTCAAAAAACTATAACTATTTCCAGTTGTAACCATAAAGTACGTTATCTCTCCATAAGCTATCTCACATAACTGATCAACAGTACAGCACACACTAAAAGACACATTGTATACACTGTACCTTTATTAGGTCTATTTTGAGTTGTAGTTTTATTGTGTGTTGTAGTTTTTCCTGGAATTTCCATTGTGGAAGGTACAGTGCTGGTGTGCTGTGGAGACACTGTTGAAGAAAAAGACTTTCAATGTTCTTAGAAACTTCATCATAATACAATAATCTATTTTAAATTGAGTGAACAGTTTCAGAGAGATCCAGATTGGCTTTCACTCTTAAACTATTCACTTACCTGAAATCAGATTCTTTGTTTGTCAATTTATACATTAAAATAGTCAGTAGACCACTTAACATCTATGGTTTTATATTTAGATATAGTTTGGTGGAACACTGATTAAAATGATTTAAATACAGAATATAAATATTTGGTTTTCCTGTTTTTTTCCCTCTCTGCTCTATGAACTTTAATAATTACCTTTAACATCCAGCATTCACTTTTAGCTCATATAACTAAGTACAGAATCAGAAATGGCATTGGAGTGTTTGTAAACTTTTATTAACCAGATAATCTTAGAAAATTTTTAACAAATAAGCTACATAAAGATTAAAAACTTCAAATGATAGTTTGGTGTTAGGGTAAAAATATGACTTCTAAAAAGTAGCTCACTCTGGTTGTGGTAAGTTGCTGGACTGCACCAACCTCTTGTTCTATGTTTGGCACTACAAAAAAACTGAACCACCATGCACAGTCTATATTTACACACTGGGCTGCAAAAAAGGATGTTACTTACAGCTCTGGCCATTTTATTTTTGTGTACACAAGTATTCATCTCACCAACTGACAGCTGAATCTTAACATGGTTTCCAACTCTCCACTGTGAGTCTGACCCACACCAGTATGTCCCAGCATCATCCGCTTGTATCTTTGTGAACGTCACTGAGAAAGAGTTGGAATAAATATCATCTCGTAGTGTGAGTCTGCTTTCAATCATCGCCATGTCTCTGCAGCTGTTGCGGTGGTCTCCTTTACAGAGGAACTTCCTGTTATTTTGATTTTGTGAAGGATAAGGGCACTGCAGAGTTAATGGATGCCCTGCAGTACCTGTTACTTTAGTTGACTTGACGCAGCACCACTCTACCAGATTGAAAGAGACAAATAATTTAAAGAGTTTCTTAAAGAGCCTTTTAGAAGAAATTGTTTCCTTTTTGTTAGTGTAATTATGTAATTATAACCTCACACCTTTGACTTCCAGCTCAACAGCAGAGAAAACATCATGGTCAGAGTTTCTTTGGACACCACAGAGGTATGACCCTGAATCACTTTGAGTCAAATTGCTAATGGCCACTGTAAACTTTCTTAACATTTTTTCATCATCAAGTCTGAATCGTCGATTTTCTCTGTTGTTAGAGGTGATCAGTGCCTGCTGCAGACATGTGGAGGGCCGGTTTCCTCTGCAGATGTACTTGAAGTTGTTCTGATACTGAGAGTCATATGGACAACTGATGGACTCAGAGTATCCCTCATAACTTTGGACTGTGGTCACAGTGTCACAGCATCTGTCTGTCAAGAAGGTAAAGAGCATCAGAAAAGAAAAGAATAGAGAATAGAGATATTATATTTTATATTCAACATGCTGCAACAAGTACATTTTAAACAAACCAAACATAATTGCTACATCTGATACCCAGCTCTATCAATGATAGATCTTAATAATTAGTTAAACTGTAGGAATGTCATAAAGACATAATGTCTTTACTAGGGATGGGTATTGATAAGATTTTCACGATTCCGATTCCATTTTCGATTCTGTTTAACGATTCGATTCTTTATCGATTCTCTTATCGATTATTTTTAAAAAAGGAGAACACTAAGGTCGATTAGCTTAGAACTTTGTTTTATATCTTCTCTTTGAACAAGATAGAAATTTAGCAGTAACATGGCCTTACAAACCCGACAGTGAGATCTTAAGAGATCCACAGCCTACGGCTCTTCAATGGGGTGTCACAGGGTCCCCAGGAAAAAAAAAATTTAAATGTAAAATAATAAAATAAATATTCTTCTGTAGCAATAACAAAGTATAACATAAATTATTCAGTAGCAATTACACAAGAATATCCAGTAATGTCCCTGCCTACAATTAAACACATTCACTTACCGAAAATCGGGGGCATCTGCTGTGGCAAATGGGTTCAAGCCTTTTACCACAAACTTAGTCACTGCTCGGTGACATTCGTCTATCCTGGCCTGAAAGGAGACGCTACCAGTAGACTGCAGCGACAACTGCCAGCATCTGAGCCAGCCAGACCATCCGTTCTCATAAAATATAACCAAACTTTTGAGCGTTTGAGCCGTTTAGGCGCCGTGTTTCCTGCCAGGTAAATGACGTTCCGCAACGTGGTGACGTCATTCGGGGCGACTGGAATCAATAAGGGAATCGTTTGCAAAAATGGCAAACAATTCCAAGGAATTGAAACAGTGGGAACCGGTTCTCAACAAGAACCGGGTTTCGATACCCATCCCTAGTCTTTACTATACAATGTAAAGTACCTTGAGGAGACTGGTTTTTGTGACCTAGCACTATATAAATAAAATTAAGTAAAGTCAAGTAATTGTTTACCAGTTACATTTTATCTGTTCTCACCTTTAAGCTCTACAATCATGAACATCTTCTATATATGAATTTTACTCAACTATAATTCATTTTTTGGAAGTCCCTGTTTACCTGGCACTAATTTCAGCTTGACTTCAGTGTAGATATCTTTTCCATTTCTGGTCACCCCACACCAGTATTTCCCAGCATCCGTGGAATGAAGATCAGAGATGGTTGTTGTGAAGATTCGTGCTGTTTTGTCATCATGGATCCTGTATTTATTTTTCCTTGATTCCGATGTTGTAATAAGAACATCACTGTCACCACAGTTGTTCTTACACAAGTACTTCTCATAAGACTCATAACCCTCATCATAGGAGCAGGAAACGTTAACCTCTCTCCCCACATATCCAGTCACATGGATCACCCCTACTGCACTGGTCACACATCTCAGAGCGACTGTAAAGAAAAGACAGTATAAAGATCATTGTTTTTGTTTTTGTTTTCCATTTAGGCATTCAAGCTAGCATTGTTACTGCTCTGTAAAGAAAAGAAAAAATCAGGAGTAGTATTTAAGTACACAATTAGTCTAGATTTATCTTTAGTCTTCATCTTTTTACTAATGTACTCATTAAAATAACTCACTGCAGATGGTCAACAGCAGCTTTTGAAAGCTCCACATCTTTGCTTTGCTTCATAGAAATAAAAACTTAAGAGGAAATCCTGTGAATAAATGACGCCCATAGAAGTTATAGATGCAGAAGACTTTCACTTCTGCATTTTGAGCAATTTTTTTAGTCCTTGCACAATTGCATTTTTAATGTGGAAACTCTTGTCATTTAGACTAATTAGACTGGTAGTAAATAAACTGACTTTTTTCTGGTGAATTATTTGTGTGAGTATTATTCTGAGGTTTACACTAAAAACAGTTCCTATGAAGTTGGTAAATGTAACATAGCATTTTATTTTCCTTCGACTGAGGGGCACTACAGCCTAATATCATAAAACAGGACAATAACTGAACAAATATTCCCTAATGTTAGATTGTGTTAAAATCATTTTGGATTTATGTGCAAGATTCACTTTCAAGGTTAAGAGAACAAGTTACCATGATGCAGTGGCAGGACTGAAGGAAAAGCCAGAGTCCAGAAACAAAACAAAACAAAAATTGTCCTGGAGCTCTCCTTGGCCATAAAACAAGACACAGGTTTGAAACACAATAAAACAGCAAGAAATACTCAGTCCTTCAATACAAAATGTTCAGGCGGCCAGCGCGGCAACTAGAAGAGGCTGCCCAGGCTGCAGTGCAAAACTCAGGGGTGAGACCAGTAGCTGCAGACAAAGGAAGTCTGGAGGCCAGCCACGAGGCCAGTGGGAGAGACAAAGTAGATCTGGAGGCCAGTGACAGAGATGGCTGGCAAAAGAGAAAGCCTTCAAAGCCTGCCATCAAAGAGACTTGGCCTCCTACAACATGGAAGCCTTGAGTGCTGGTTCTAGGTGCCTAGGAAAACCAGGTGCTGGCTCCTCTGGGTCCAACACATCCTGGTGGAACCGGACCCACTGGCTCAAGCTCAGACTGCTAAGGTGCTGGTTGCTGTGTTGACATGATGGACTGAGTGGATGTTTTAGTGGTGGATAAGCTAGCTGGCACAGGGACTGAATATCCCAGAAACTTAAAAAATTACTACATAGGAGTGAGGTCGCAGTGTTTAGAGTCACAATTATTCTTCTCTTTGTCAAACAGGTGTGCTCAGAATTTGGTTTTGCTACTTTGCTCACTTTATACTTATGTTGCTACTTTAATTTAATTTAATTTGTGGTTTTGCACAATTTCAGTGCAGATAATTAATTCTAAGCAATAAAAAATACTGTGAAGGCTTGTGTCCATCCCCTTGATTACGATACTGCATTACAAGCATACTTGTCATCACAATCATTTGCATAGATACTTCTCTATGCAAGACTCATAACCGTGATCCTAGGCGAAGGAGCTTTTTTCTACTCTTTTCTTCTAAAACACATAGATTTATGTACGTAATCTATATTTATTTTTCATTTTCATCTCTCTTCTTCTCTACTTCTTAAGCCATTTAAACAACTTCTTGCAGAGTGTGATCAGCAGGAAGTCTCCACATCTTGGTTTCTGTTCATCAAAACAGAAACTTAAAATGAACTATTGTTAGAATATTACACACACAGTAGGAAAGCCTAGACTATCATCACAGAGGGCAGTGGACATTATTAGTTGGTCTTCCAATGAAAGTGGTTTAAAAAATTTAAAATGGATGACTTGTGCCACTTAGTGGTGAAAGAAGTACTCACACACTTCACATAATCAGTACTTTTAAAGTGGTGATATCTTGTGATACTTTATTCATCCCACAAGGAAATAAAACATTTTTGTGATACAGCACCAAAATAAAGAAAAAAAAGTTCATGTACTACAGGCACATATTGGGGATATTATCGTGAGAAAGTGGAAAAAGTTACATTATCCAAATGTCAAGGGACCAAGGTGCAAGCAGGATTCAAACACAGGACTCCAAGTCGAAGGCAATGCATCTATTTACAGAGAAATAGACAGAACTCCAAAAGGGTCAAAACAGTAGCAAGAGCACAATCTCATCAAAGGCTTTCCACACACTCCAAAAAATTTCCAATCCTCTGGCTCATTCCGCACAAGGCCAGCTCACCATTCTGTGTGAGGGAATTTTCCAGCCAAAATCTGAGCATAAGGAAGAGGCAGGTCAGGGCCTCTTATACATGTAATAAAAGGTCAGGAGCCAACGGAGTGGTCAGGACAGGTTTTATCTGGGAGACATGGAAAACATTCACAGTGTCTTCCAGCATGTTCATGTTCTAGGGTAACTTTTACTGGGCAGAGACAAGTTTAATCAAAGATGGACAAAGATGATTTCAGCAGCAAGGGAATCACTAATGTACTTTTCCATTACTTCTCTTTCAGGTCTTGACAACCTGTACAGTCGGCTAGTGAGCACAGTTGCCCCGGGTAATAGGTTGATAATATAACTGTAAGACGGAGAAGTAGAGTTTCATTAGAAAGCAGAGTTGGGCTTATCCCCTTGTTTTACACAGTATTACTGTTCAGGTAACCGTGCAAGTACCTGTGGTGGCTTTAGTCGCTGTTTTTTTCCATCCTGAAGTCAACAACCATCTCTTTTGTTTGTTTTGACAGTCACAAGGAAGTAATTTTTACTTGCTCTGTTTCAAGTCAATTACCTGGAAATCACAGACTCCGAAAATGTGGCAGTTTATGGTAAAATAGGGCAAAACAACCAAGTTTCATTTTTCTTTGCTGATTTATTCACTTGACACTCATGTTTACATTTGACATTTGAGGCTTTTCACAGAATGAGAAAATCAGTGCAGATTATGTTGTTAACACTAAGCAATAAACATGAGAATAGAGACAACAGCAAAGGAGTAAGAAGTGAAGCTATATATGCATAAAAAGCAGTTATTTCACATGGTAACACAGAGTCTGTGAGAAAGCTGATTATTCTAAGATTTCTTGGCATTAAAGAAAAATTCAACAGGATAATCTCTATACAGGTGAGATCCACTGTTTGACCCCAAATGCATGTTCTGTTTATCTGTTATTGGCTTCATGGACATTTTTATTCAGGTAGATTTCTTCTGTTTTCATAGTTTGGTTCATCTCTGTTGTCTGGACGTCTCCTCCTTTCACATCACAACTTCTTGATTTCCATGAATCTATTCAGAGACCAATGAACAACACATCATCATGTGTTGTTTATATCTTTCCTACGTTAGCACCACTGTCAAATTAAGATTACTGTCTTGTCATCTACAGCAGTGAATACAACAGTAAAACCACATCTATGCACACTCAATATGAAGACTTCAGCGGAATTATAATAAAAGTCTGTGTGGTGTATCTGTGTGTGCATTAACTGACACACAATAATCCAACATTTTGAACACCTCTGGCTCATACAGTTCCTCCAATTTCAAGGTGAGCACCAAAGTTTATTATAATCCAATCACTATCCGTGATAAATGTTAACAGTTATTGCCTGCTTCTGATTCATTGTATTCAATAATGGTTACAAATACATTACATAATACTATGATGTGATAGTAATGATGACGATTTGAAATTTTATTACTTAATCATTTTATACTACGTTTGTGTTGAACATTGAAATTCATTGTGAGTTCTTGGCTTAAACATAAAAAAATGTTTTGTGAGGCCTTTTAAGCAGCAAATGGGCCAAGGGGGCTCAACAAACAGATTCTTCTTCTTGAAATACTCAGGCACAAAAACCAGACTGAAAAGAAGTAAGCAGCCAGTGTTCAAAAAAAATTCTGGAGAACTTTAAAAAATGACAAAAGTCTGGATACTTGGGAACAGAGATGGGCAGTAACGCGTTACTGTAATCCATTTACTTTTTTCAAGTAACGAGTACAGTAAGGGATTACTATTGCAAAAATGGTAATTAGATTACCGTTACTTTCCCGGAAGCACGCTGCGTTACTGCGTTACTAAAACCGTGATTTTTTTGCGAGAATGTCTCATGACAGTGACGTAAGCGAGTGCGACGTTCGTGACAACAGCTGTGTGCAGATCAACAATGGATAATATAACGAGTGCGGGAGAGAGTATGAGCGTGCAGCGTTTAAAGCGTGGAAGTACTGACCTTACTTTGAGTTTGATTCCATAAAAAGTGACAAAAACATTAGTGTCCTTGTGAGTGGGAAGAAAACTTCTTTTAACAGCGAAAAAAAAAAACCCCTAAACTTCAAAGCAACCACCGAGTGCGCTACCACGTAATGTGAAATTCACAGAGAAACTCGCGGATTCTTCCACTGACCGCTGCGGTACACCTAAAACATTAGCAGTTTGACTCATAATGCCTCTGTCAGTGCGCCCCAGGGCAGCTGTGGCTACAACGTAGCTTGCCATCGCCAGTGTGTGAATGTGTGTGTGAATGGGTGAATGACTGAATGTAGTGTGAAGCGCTTTGGGGTCCTTAGGGACTAGAAAAGCGCTATACAAATGCAGGCCATTTACCATTTTACCTACACCCGGGCAAAACTTCGCCTGCCCTACTCCTGCTTTACAGGTGAAAATAGAGCAACAGGACCGCTAGTCTTTGACTTTATTTATTTTATTTATTTTCTGCTGTGTTTTACTTGCATCTATTTGAAAGACTGAGTGTAAACACAAAAAAATATTTTATTTTATGTGCTGGAATGTGCAGAAAATAGGTTTAAATGTTAAACTAATTTCTTCCAGTCAGAGAATGTTGCATATAATTAAATTTTTTGCTTGATGCATAAAGTTAAAAGATTAAAACTAATAAAACAAGTTTTAAAAAGAGACTTTTCCATTTGATTACATTTTGTATGATGGATTATGCAGAAAAAGTAGAATTGGGCTGAAAGATCTATTGCTTTATCACCTATTCAGGTTGTAAATCGTGTTTTTAAAAAGTAACTAAGTAATTAATTAATTAATTACTTTTGAAAATAAGTAATCAGTAAAGTAACGGGATTACGTTTTTGGGGAAGTAACCAGTAATTAGTTACTGATTACTTTTTTCAAGTAACTTGACCAACACTGGTTGGGAAGCAAAATACACAGAAGTTGCGGGGTGGCTCAAGACTTTTGCACAGTACTGCACTGATCGCAGCTAACAATAAAATAAATTTGTTGCATTATTCCATTTGTTTATAATAAGGCTTGTTATATATAGAGGACACTCTTAAGGTTTTGGACTTTAGTTTTCTTACGTTATTTTTTGCTGCATCTGTCACTTCCTCTAAAGCGTCTTCATTTTGTGCATTTTTGTTCATGACAACTTCATCTTCTGAAAACACAAAGCATAAAACATGGTTATCCTCTTTTTCCATGGACATTTAAGTACATTTTTGCATGCATGTGAATGCAAAATATACCTTTTACTTTCTGATGTTTGCACTTATGAACTATAACCGCAAAAACACACATCAGTAGCAGCAGGGGAGGAACAGTGTAAACCACATAGTGTCTTGCATCTGCAAAGCAGAAAGAAAAAACAGAACGGAGTAAAAATATAAACATCCTGAAACATTCACACTTTCAGGGACACACAACAGAACTGTGAGCTTAGGGGATACCTTTTGGGGTTTACTAGTGCGCACACCCACAGCAGTTGTGACACTCGGGATCATTTTGGTATGACTTACATTCACTACTTTCCAAAAAATAACCATAACTCACAACACTGATCGTCAGAAGTACACACTGAAAGATACTTATTGTATATACTGTACTTTTAATAGGATTACTGGGAATTTGTGTTGACATTTTTCCAAGCGTTTCCACTGCAGAAGGTAGAGTGCTGGTGTGCTGGAGAAAGACTGTTGGAGAAAAATACTCTTAGCAACTTTATTTTAATACATCAATCTTATTTCAGTTGTGTGAATAGTTTCAGTGTCCTGACAGCCATCCCCATCAGAACCGTAGAGCTGCAGTTATTTTGGGTCACTCTGACACTTTTCACAAATCACCCCCGTGTTTCATAATGTATACATATAAAAGTGATCCTGTTTTTATTTTTAATCATTTTTACATAATGTTTATTTTTTTTTATCTACAGTAGACCGGGGTTGGTTGTCACATTGCTTGTTACTGTCACATTAGGCATTGGTATTTTAATAATATGGCTAAATAGGACTTCTGGGAGGCTTTATATATGATTATATATATAATTGTGTTTACCTTCAGCACATGTGCATATGTTATCTCTACAGAGCTGCAGTAGTTTTCCAGCTTCCCTCTCTGGATGGTAGAATTTCACGCAGCGTGTTTCTGCATTGAGGGAAAAAAACAAGTATTTGACTGTTATTTTGTGACAGTTATGGTAGATATAACAATGTATATGAAAATGATCGAATAAAATGGCATAGTGTGCCTATTTACATTACACTGCCAAAAGTATTTTGCTCTTCTCCCTTCACACAGAAATTAACTTGACTGACATCCCATTCTTAATCCATAGGGTTTAATATGATGTCAGCACAACCTTTGCAGCAATAACAGCTTCAACTCTTCTGGGATGCTTTCCACAAGGTTCAGGAGTGTGTTTATAGGATTTTTTGATCATTCTTCCCAAAGTGTATTTGTGAGGTCAGACACCAATATTAAGCAAAAAGGCCTAGTTTACACTCTCCAATTTTAATTCATCCCAAACCTGTTCTATTGGGGTGAAGACTGTTGCAGGATAGTAAAGTTCTTCCTAACCAAATTTGCTCATCTATGTCTTTATGGACCATACTTTGTGCATTGGTGCACAATCATGTTGGAACAGGAAGAGACCATCCCCAAACTGTTTCCACGAAGTTGGGATGGTGAAATTGTCCAAATATCTTGGTATGCTGAAGCATTAAGATTTTCTTTAACTGGAAATAAGGGGCCAAGCCGAGCTCCTGACATCCCATGAAACTCTCTATGCTCTGTGCTTGCTAATCTGAGGGCCACATGAAGTTAGGAGATCTGTAGCTATTGATTCTGCAGAAAGTTAGCAACCTCTGTGTGCTTCAGCATCTGCTGACCACACTCTGTGATTTTATATGACCTACCACTTAATGGCTGAGTTACAGTTGTTCCTCATCACTGTCACTTTGTTATAATAGCATTAACAGTGGATTGTGGAATATTTAGTAATATTTGAGGAAATCTCATGACTGGACTTGTTGCACGGGTGTCATCCGATCACAGTAAGAGGCTGGAAATCACTGAGCTTCTGAGAGCGACCCATTCTTTCACAAATCTTTGCAGAAGCAGTTTGCATGTCTAGGCGCTTTTTTTATACACCTGTAGCCATGGAAGTGATTGGAACACCTGAAGACTAACAAAGGTAACATGTTTATGAGACTCACGTTCATAGTATTCATAGACAGATACAGATGCGGGTTGTAAGACGCCCACTGGCATTTCCTGTTTGATTCTAAAAGCAATTTCCTCTGGTCGTGTGTGAGAAACCTGGGAATTGAAATATAGACAGGGAAAAACATAAATAAAAACCCAGGCAAAGTGGAAAAAAGGGGGATAAGAAGAACGATTGGAGTGATTTCCAACCTTGTCCAAGTAAATGATGAGTGAGCCTCTTTCTGACAGGGCTTTGTTCATCTCATATTTTGATATGGTGCGGCCACGTCCTCTAGACAACTAGAGACACACAAAAAGACAAATTTTAAACATTAAGAGGTCTTATTATTTTGGTTAACTGTAACCACATAACATTACCATAACTTCTTACCAAATCCAGGTCTTTTGTTTCAACAGCAAAACCAGTTAGTAAGCCAATATCCAAGATTGACATGCCTGCATCACGATCCCTGTTGTTATACCTGTAGAGAGAATGATAAGAATGATTCAAATGACAGCAGAGTTAAATGGACGGGAACAAAAAAAATCCTATTAAGCCAAAACTATTTCTAAAGTGTAGTTTATATTGTACTTACATGACCTCTATCCTAAGTTTGTATATCTTTTCATCTGCATTTGATTTTTCTGAAAGAATAAGGAAAAAGAAAAAATGAGCACAAACAAATAAAATGCCATAAACTGAAGCAAACAGATTTAATGAGATAAGTAAAATAAAAAGAGGAGATAGAGGACATCAAAGTACCTTCTACGAGATCCACTTTGAGGGTAAAATTCTGGCAGTCACTCTCCCGTTCTTTGGGCTTAGCGTAATACAGTGATACCAACTGTTGCATCAGAAAAAGTGTGTTTGTATATTGTGTGATAAATAAGTCTTTGTTATACTGTTCTTTTAAGGTTTAAAAAGACTTGTCTAGGATTCTGAAATGATCAACTAACAGATAACTTACTGTCACTGTTGCTTCTCCTGTTCCCCTAGCAGTCACTGTGATGTCCTGGTTTATATCGTTAATCTGTTGGGATTAATATGTACAAACACACAAAGATGTGTTTGTACATATTATGAGAAAAAAAACAGAGATAAGCTCACTTTGCTCCCACCGACTGAATTTAAATTGCATTGAATGTCTGTTAGACAGGAAAAAAGGAAATAGACCAAAAAGCTTGCAGAGTGGTGAGATGGATTGCCAAAAAGACAGAAACACTAGCAGTACTGAGATTTATTTACTGCTAGAGGACATGTTTTCAGACTGACAAATTGTGCTACATGGTGACTGTGTTTGTGTTGCTTCTTCTCACCTTAGACGTTCTTGTGGCATAGTGGTTGTTCTGATTGAAATTGTACTTTTCAGGTGCCGACCTTCCTGGCAACTTGATGTCCACATTCAGATCATACTGTGGTTCGTTAGTGTTGATCCAGTACTCTGCTACAGCTTGATAGACCATTATAGTAGCCTGGAGAGAAGAAAAGTGGGGGAGATAAAGAAAGGCAAAGGTTATAAGGTGGGATAATATGTATAAAATATCTGCCTATGATATCTTGATTGACAGGAAGTTTTGTGTTACCTGAGTTGATCCATAGCCTCCGCCCAGCTTCTGTTGTGTGTTGAACCATCTCACAACAGGTCTGGCATCTTCAAAGTTCTTTATTAAATCAGCACAAGACAAGAGTAGAGTTTTAAAATAAATTATGGAAAAACAATTTTTCAAAGGTACTTTTTAGGCTTTCTAATCTGCTTTTTATTTGGGTATAATTCAAATCCAGTCCAGAAACTTGCCTAATGAAAGAAAATGCAATGTTTTTCATAGTTCATAACACTACAAAGCAATGTCTTATTTGTTTTAATTTGTATTTGCACACAATAATAACACAACATAAAAATAAATGTAGAAATTATCTTCATTGAGTTGGAATTTCACAGTTAAATAAATGGTAACTCTGGAATGGTCAGAAATGGTATTTAAATACTGTAAAGTAAATTTTCAATGATTTTGTGTCCAAAACCTATAATATTTTAGAGACACATGAATGACAGATGGATGATATAATTTGGACATGCTCACCTGAGACTTGACAAGAGCAAGAAGAGCATAAGCTGTGGCTTCCAAAGTGTAAATACGGCCTCTAGGTACAGGCCAGTGAGATAGCTCTGACAGACACAGTCACACAAGTACATTTTTATTACTATAATATAAAACAGAAATATTTTAGAAAAAAATGTAAAAACTTTTTTCAAGTTAAAAAAAATATTGGTATTCATTAGATAAAAGTAAATTGATAAATATATACCCAAATTCGAGTAGGCACACTGGATTTTACTGAGAAGTCAGAAATGAATCAAGTATAATATTCAATACCGGTAAGTAAATTTTTCAGGAACACAAGAAAATTGATGAGATTTTTTCAGATATTTTATAAAAAAGTAAATTTTAAAATTCATGAATAACAAAAGTCATGGTCTTCCAGTCTTCAGTGCTTTTCACCCACTTCTGTCTGTCTCTCCTCAACTCTCTCTCGCTCATCTCCCTCTGTCAGTGTGTGTGTGTGTTCGCTGTGTGTCCCTCTAACCACGCCTTCTGTTCCAAGGGAAAGTCCTTCCTCCATTTCCCGCATCTCATGTCCGAACACCAAGAGTTAAAACAATCACCTCGTGGTAGTCTTCAGATGATCGGCTTTCTATTCAAGCTAGAGGAATTCCCTCATTTGTGGCAGAACAATGGCTATCAGCTCTGTCTAAAATCAGCCACATCTCCCAGAAAACCAGTTAACATCTCTGTATCCTCCGAACCACTTGAATTATCCTCTATTCTGCAGGTTTATCACAAAATTTCAGAAATTTTCCATAAAGATATACTTTTACTTTCACCACATTGACCATTGAACATTAACTTTTCTCCAGTGTTTCTTTTGGTGGCCAAGTCTGAATAAGGGTTTTGGAGCATGTGTCTGCCCTCTCCACTTGTGCTCAAAGGAAAACCTCTCACACCCCTCAAGTTAGTCTGCTGCATTCACTAACAATACCAGGATGCCCTTGGTCCCACATTGCATTTGACTTTGCATTGGACTCTCTTCAACTGCAGGTAACACTGTCATTCTCACCATCCTTGACCGTTTTTCAAGGTCTGTACATTTTGCTGCTCTCTCAAAATTGCCCTTTTAGTTAGAGACATCACAGATTTGGTGAATCATGCGTTTCGTCTGCATGGGATCTCTCAAGACATAATAAGGGGCCCAATTAAATATCCTATGCCTGGAGAGAGTTTTGTGCCTGGGTTAGTCTTCCCTCTGACTTCCTTCTTTCTGCAGACTAGTGTGCTGACCAAATAAGGCAACCAGGATTTGGAAGCGGCTCTCCACTACACAAATTAGTCCAGGTGGAGCACGCAGCTAACCTGAATCAAGTAAGCCCACAACACTATGACGTCATTGGCTACTAGGCTCCCACTTGGCTGACATTTGAGGCGTTGCTGGGCTAACAACCTCCCCTGTTTCTGGCAACTAAAGGTAAGTGTTCTGTCCACGTGCAGCATCATCTGCACCACCTTTAGTAGGCATCAGGGGGGAGAGGGAGGAAAGGG